>NC_092460.1:67109395-69509395 GCF_047495875.1 Pithys albifrons albifrons
CGGGGGGGGCGGGAGGGAAAGCTAAATGAGCTACAATATGGTGAGGTATAATGAGAAAAATATATAATGCAGATGAAAGATGTGGTCCCTAGGAAACCAAAGGAATATTGAAAGAATTTTTTCATTCTGGAATAACAATAGCTTGGCTTCATGACCTGCTTTCTAAAGAGTAGTCTTTCTCATGAAACTGTAAGTACTAAAGAAGATAAACTCTCCTCCCTGGATCAGTGGATTTGAAAATTCCCTATCAGGGATTTTACACCAACAGATGGCACATCTGTCCCTGAATTTCTTTGGTTTTTTCCTGCCCTCATGATGGTTTTGCAGCTAGGGACTGCACACTTGGAAATACAATTTGGAATAACTTAACAATTACAAGATTGTCTCAACTTCCCATGGAAAACCGTGTAATTTTGAACATGAGGATAATTTCACAGAAATTAATGGAATCGTGGAATGGTTGGGGTTGGAATGACCTTAAAGATCATCTAGTTCCAATCACCTTGACATAGGGAGGGACACCTTCCACTAGACCAGATTACTCAGATCCCCATCCAACCTGGCATTGAACACTTCCAGGATTGGCAATCCACAAATTCCCTGGGCACCTTGTTCCAGTGCCTCACATCCTCAAAGTAAAGAATTTTTTTCTAACATGTAATCTAAACCTACTCTCTTCTAGTTCAAAGCCATCACCCCTTGTCCTATCACTACCTTGTAAAAAGCCCCTCTTGTAGGCCTCCCTTAGATATTGGAAAGCTGCTATAACTCAACATTTCTTCAAATTAAGATTCCTCAGGGTCACACAATAAAATGATCCCCCTAAGTTAACTAGCCAGCTATTTGGAAATTGAAGAAGAAGATTCACCTGGGGATAAATTAATGGTTAAAGGCCATGCAGATGCACCTATATAGTCAGACTTCTCTCCTCTGTTTTCCCCCATTGCTTTGCATCTGAACTGCGTGTGCTGTGCTGTCCTGAATGCTCACTGCCTGGATATTACCTCCTTGTGGAAGGGCTGGCAGGCAGCCACAGGGCCCCATGTGTGACGGTGCACTCCCGCACACTCCACACTCCACAATGCTACAGTGCTTCTGCCTGATCCACTTCTATGGAGCCATGCAGAGGTCACAGACTTGGCAGTCTGGGAAGAGGAGAACACTTAGTTCTGCCTCAACAATAGCCATGATGATGTGAAGATACACAGATGTATATCAAAGTGATGCTGAGAGGGGTCACTACGAGAACACTGCTCAAAGCTAGAGCAAACGAAGGGGCTCTGGCACAATGATTTAAAAACAAACCTCTGGAAAGAAGCAGAATCCTGGCAATGCTCCAAGTACCTTTCCCAAGTACCTCTAAGCAACAGATGGACTTTTTCCAGTAAAGCCACCGATTATGTGTAACGGAGACAAAAGGCACAGAGTTCATGGTCCTTAACCAGGCCTCTGGTGAGAGTGAGCTTCCTCTCCCCATACCAGAGCCCAAACCAGAACCTGGGAGAACAGAAAGCTCTTTCACTCCCACACACACGCACTCAGAGTGGAAGTGTCTAGCCAGTCCTAAGCCAGTCACTGTGGGACTGCAGTGGTTTCAAATAAAAATAGTGTGATGGAGGTATGTTTATGAAAACATCAAATACAGAAAAGAAAGGCACTGTAAAACATACTTTGCTTTTTATAAGGCATTTTTAGCAATTTACAAGGTATACTTTCCCAAGTGAGGAATGGAAAATTGCAAAGACATCGAAAGCATTCAGCCAGGTTCAGTGTTAATAAACCTTCATTCAGTACAGTCACTCCAAAGAACTGCTCATATCACAGTACATTCTGTATATGCCTGCAAGTAACAGAAAAAGATCTTAAGACAAGATGATGCTCTCTTTTGGCATGAAAATCGCACGCTTTATCAGTATCACAGATGTAAATAATTTTCCATTCCCATCTGCAGCAACTTTGGCAGACTGTGCTTCTCAGAGGTGTCACTGAGTTATTTTGCTGCTTTGTCTCTTGCCTTTCTGAATAAGTTCATTACTGATTCTTGGTGGCTTACATCAGACCCACATCTTCCACACAGGGCGTGGGTGTGTGAAAATGCAAAGGCTCACATGTCTGTTTCCTGCCATCTCCTATCTCCCTGTGCCTAAACCCCAGGCTAACTATTCCACATCTTTACCCTGATAACTCTTAAAATTAAAAATTCCCAAGTTTTCATCCTGAATCTTTCCTACTGCAGTTTAAGCCATGCTACCACTTATGTAATACTTCCTCCACAGCTGGAGAACTGCAACAGCCTTTTATAAAGTATTTGAAGACTAATATTACGTCTGTCCTTCAATTGTCTCTAGCCTTAAACTATTTTCAGGAGTCAGCTCCGTGGCAATGCTCTGAAATTTTCGGTTTCTCACACAGAAGTGAAGGCATCTTTAAGAGGCATTTTTAAAAAACTGCACTGCATGTACTGGGAGAAGGCAATACCAGATGCTTGGCCAGAACTCTGAATGCTTCTTCGGGGAGAACACCAGTGTTCTTTCGTAGAGGGACGCACAAGAAAGCAGACAGCACACCTATTGAGCACACCTATTGCAAAGTAGGTACTATTTAACAATGCAAACAATGCATCAATCTCCAGATTCAGAATTAAAGCTGATTCTTTACTACAGCAATTAAAAATGCAAAATGACATTAGTGAAACCATAAATACTTCCCAGAATAAAAGTCATGTTCATAATCTTTGTCTCTGCAACTGAAATGTAGTATGTTAAGTCAAGGCAGTAGAAAAAACGCTGAAAATTATTTTATCATACAATCATATAATTGGTTTATTTCTCCCTTGAGAAGCTGAATGCAGTTGAGACCTCTGGTTTTTAAAAGCACTTCTAGTCTAATCTGTTATATACATTTTTGACGCTTCTATCGCTTCAGTTCCTCGGCACACTTTAGATAACATTTATCATCATCACCACGTCACCAGTTCACGAACGAAAATTTGGGAAGGGCTCTCCCCACGTGGGTGTGCCCTTCCAGCCTGCGCAGTGGATGTTTTAGGTGAGGCACAGCGTGCACAGAACTGGCCCCACCGTTTAACTCAGGTTCACCTGCCGCGGCCGAGCGAGCTTGGACAGTGCCAGTGAAGTCGTCGGAACCAGAACCTACAGCCCCCAGTATTGCCAGGTCTCCCATCCTAGCGCTAACCGGGGCTGACCCTGCTTGGCTTCCGAGATCTGACGGGATCCGGCGTCAGGGTGGCATTTAACTGCCTAAATAACATTCACAAGTTAATAACATCCTGCACTCCTCGGGCCACATCCCAAACCTGCTCCTGGTGCGCCGCCACCTCTGTGAGCCTTGGGGGGCAGTGGCACAAATACAAGGTGCGAAGTGCGAGGTTCTCGGAAAACGCGTTTGGATTCTGTGGAGTTACAGAGTCTCAAGGACAGGACACAGACCCGGGAGAAATCCGCGGTTAAAGCATGGTTTGCATGAGAGGTTTATCGGAGGCAAACTGCTCTGTGGTGGGACATAGCGAGGCGAGGAGCGCCAGCCGCTGTTTATGGCTCTGCGAGCGGGACGTGCCCGCGGCTGCGGCAGCGAATCAAATGCGAACACCAATCGAAGGGCGGATGTTTCCAGGCCGTGGAACTTCCGCTGTTTCCTGCAGCGGGTTGAGGCCCTTTCCAGGCCTTCCCGCCCTCAACCCGCCGCAGTAAACGCTGTCCGAGGAAAGGCCGGGCCGCGGCGATCGACGCGCTCGGAGCTCGGCGGGGCGCCCTGTCGGCGGGCGGGGGCGGGCGGGGCCGGCGGCGATGGCGATGGCGGCGGAGCGGCGGTACCCGCAGAGCAGCATCGAGGATGACTTCAACTACGGCAGCAGTGTGGCCTCGGCCAGCGTCCACATCCGCATGGGTAGGGGCTGCCGAGCAGTGCGAGCGCCGCCCCGGCCCCCACAGGCGCCTGTGCGTGCCCCTCGGCCCGGCCGGGCTGCGCGGACATGCTGAGTGCGGAGCGGGGCGCTGCTTTATCCAGGCTGAGCACCAAGGGTGCGGCACCGCGGTCCTGTTTTTGAGGCGCCAAGGGCGTGTGTCTGCTCAGGAGAAGGGTTAACCCGGTGTAGAGTCAGACTTGGCTTTGTCCGGAGTCCAGACGTATTGCCTGAGGTGCACAGACGCTGGAGAGATGCAGTTACCTGGAGGTGTTTAAGGAAAAACTGGACGTGGCACTTGGTGCCATGGTCTAATTGACACGGTGATGTTCGGTCATAGGTTGGACTCGATGATCTCAGAGGTCTTTTACAACCTAAGTGATTCTGTGATTCAGGCAGTTAAATGCCTCCCTGACACCCCATCCCGTCAGATCTCGGCAGCCAAGCAGGGTCAGCCCCGGTTAGTGCTTGGATGGGAGACCTCCTGGCAATACCGGGGGCTGTGACAGTCCCGACGACTTCACTGTCACCGTCCAAGCTCGCTCGGCCGTGACAGATGAACCTGAGGAGTTAAAGGGTGGGGCCAGTTCTGCACACGCTGTGCCTCACCTAAAAAATCCACTGCGCAGGCTGGAAGGGCACACCATGTGGGGAGAGCCCTTCCCAAATCTTCGTTCGCGAAGCCGAGCCATACATACCTATATACATACAGATTCTGTGACTCATAAATGCTAGAATTAGTGTCTGTAGTTCTGGAATTTTAACCATGAGACTGGAGGAGTTGAATTTCTTGTGCTGGAGCACTTGGCATGTAGTGAGGTCATAGTAATGCTCAGGAAATGCTGCTCTACTGTTCATGTGCAGGTCTTAAATGCATTGAATAATCTCCTAGAATATGTCTATAAACATTAATCCTTACTGAAGTAGTTACAGTGTTATTGGATACATTTTGGAATAAAAACAGCTGCATGTTGTGAAATTCTATTTCTGATAATCAGGATACCTTTTTCTATTAAAGTACGGTTTTTCCTTTTTTGAAAAATTTAGGGGGCAAAAGGAAATATGAAAGAGATAATGCCATTAGCAAAAATGTGGGGAGGAAGCTGTGCTTGCTAGGAGGCTACTTGTAGGTTTGTTCAGTTTGTTACAACTAACGAGGCCCCGGTTCCTCATGGCTTACAGGTGTACTTCACCTGCTTCAAGCAGGTAATTCAGCTTCTCGTAGTGTGTTCTCTTAAACTTATTCAGGCTGTGCCATCAGTAACTGAGTCATTTCTCCTTTAAGCTTATTCTTCCTTTCACAGCATTTTGCCAAGTACACCTGGTGTCCTTACACTGAGAACAGGGAATCTTTGTATGATATCTCTGTATGTCCTGAACTACTCTCTGCTTTCCATAATTTCAGAATTAAGAAGCCTGTTCGCTTAATTCTGGGATTTTTTCATTTTTTCCTGCATTCTGTGGTAAACAATATTTAAGGTGATAGAAGGGCAATCAAATAGATATTACCATAAAAATTTTTCTTCTTAAACTTTTATGACTGTTTCTGCCTTCCACAGAAATTCCAAATTAATCTTTCATAATTTAGGTCCATTATATACCAGTAACATGATGAGAAAGGTACGCTCTTAGTATAGCAAGACTAAGTTTACATAGATTTTAAAACTGTCTGAAGTAAATTCCTTGCAAATGTTTTTGTATTTCTTTTGTCATCTTTATTATTGGTTAAGTAATGATATCTGAGAATAAATGTAATTTTGCTTGTATGTAAGGTAAAAATGTATATAGTATTTTAGATAGATGTGTGTATAGATAATATTATATAATGAAAATGTAATAAATGTAAAAAATGTGTCAATTTTTTAAGGAAAAATGTCTTTTTACAACTTTGTTCTGTGCCTTTTTACTATGACTTTCTAATGGTTCCTTATGAAAGTGAAAACTTGTATCTGATTTACTGTTGAACTTCGTAAGTGTAACTCAAAAGTGATTTCATTTGTATTTTCCTTATTCTAGCTTTTCTACGGAAAGTCTACAGCATTCTTTCTATTCAAGTTCTGTTGACCACAGTCACATCTGCAATTTTCCTGTACTCTACTGGAGTGAAGGAATTTGTTCATGAAAGGTAAATACTAAAATGAAATTGAGATGTTTAGCATGTGTTAAGTGTAGTTTATGTAGTTTGCTGTTCTGGAACAGTTTGGTCTTCCCAATAATTTTTATACCCTGTGTTCTGATTCTTTAATAGAAGTCTTGTAACTTGATTAGGAAGGACATAATCTTTCTTCTGACTTTTTTCTCTTTGATTTATTATGAAAATTTTATTATAGTGGAAGTTTATTTTAAACAGTGCTTTATTAATAGCGCTTATTGTAGTATTTCTGCTGTGCAAACTTATGTATGAGTTGCAGAACATCCCAGTTACTGATGTTTCTTGTTTTGTGGTCTAAGTACTTTTAGAATCTCTTTGGGATTCTGTTGCTTATAGGTACCTGTCTCAAAAAGCAGAATCATGTCTTCCTCCTCTTCCTCCCTCCCCCATCTTTTGGGTTTTTGGTGGTACTGTTGGTTGGTTGGTTCCTTGAAAAGTAGTCTGCTAAAATTTCCAAGGCCTTGCTTCTTTTGCATCTCAGGTTTTCATGATAAAAAAGAAAGTCTCTATATCCAAACTGGTGAATGGGCCAGGGAAAAGAATAGCTGGGAAAGGAATCCACTTTCTCTTTTCCTGAAATGCACTTGCAGAAATTGCTTTCACTTTCCCTTCAAAGCTAAATGCAAAAGGAAGATCAAACAATATATGAAAGTTTCACTTTCTGTATAAGCTATAGTATATGCAACAGAGGTTATAAAGCTACAGTTTTTTAAATTAAATCTGATAATTTAAAATTTACCTACTCAGAACTATGTAATTTTTTTGTTTGGTGTTAGTCCAGTTTTTTCTTGGAGGGCTGCTGGAATGATTTAGTGATACTTACTAGTCAGTGCTGATTTTCTTTGGTGCAGTTAGTGCCTGTGTTTGTTGCATTCAGGTGTTTTAAAAAATACTTCCCTGAATGTAGAGTTCATAATAGGCAAAAGACAACATATACTTAAATCCATCTGTACAATACTGAAAGTCTTATATTTTTGATATGAGTCCTTTTCCTGGTAATGGATTCCTGGATAATCTTTAGCTTCAGTATGAAAAAGTATGCTATTTTTAACTTATTATCTGTAATGATATGTTTTAGAACAGTTTTATTATAGTCTAGCATTGCATTAATTTTGGATATCTGTATCTAGATGATCACTTAAAAACTTGGGTTTATATAGATTGTTTTTCAGTCTTTCAGATATTTCATTTTAATTTTGACTATTTTCTTTTGTATGAAACTTTACAGGCCTGCCTTTCTTTTGATACCTGTCATTGGATCTTTGGCTATAATTGTGGCACTGACCCTTTACAAACACCAGCACCCTGTTAATTTATATCTGCTGTTTGGATTTGTAAGTATTTATAAATTCAGTTTTAATAGTGGCCAGAATGTCTTGGATTGTGGTGAACTTGAAGCTAGTGGTGGGTGATTTGTTTTTCCTGTATTCCTTGAAAGATATCCTATGTACTTATGAAAGTCTGTGCTACTTCTTGGAGATTCTGCCCACAGGCTGTTTCTGGGTAGTCTCTAAGTCAGGTTTCTGTGTGGTGTACAAATCAATCTGTCTGTGTATCAGCTCTCATTGTTCTGTTGTCGGGCACTTGTCTATGAAGCTGCACAGTAGGAAAGGAAGAGGCATTCCTGTTACCTTATTTGTGTAATGGATGGCCTCCAGCAGAGACCCAAATCAGTGTTTATTTCTTCAGCTGTTGTCTCTTTAATGCTAAATCCTGAGCATGTTTACAGCACAGGCAGGTCAGTCAGGGCTGTCTTAAATTTCAGCCTGGTGCCTGATGTTGTGAGTTTGTAATTACAGACTAGTGGTTGCTCTTGGATAGTTTGGATCATGTAGCAAATCAGTCTTCTGAAAAGTTACAGTAACTCAGTTAGAATTTGATGCTTTAGGAGTTTCCTACATTGTATTTGTGATAAAACAGAAAGACATCTTTGCTGTGTAAGTAGATTGATTGCTTAAATGGTGACACAGTGAGTGATACGCTTCTGACTTCTGGACTCTTGCAGGAGAATAAAATGTTTAAAAACTTTTAACAAGTGCAGCTGTAAGAAGGAGTGACATAATAGCTTGGCGAAAATTTGATGTGGGAGTTTGTAAAATGACAGTTTAAGTATTACTTTGTGTAGGAATGGAAGAATTTGAATTTCTCTGTGATAAATTGGTTTAAACAAAATACAAGTTAAATGTTCTTTTGTTTAGAACCGCCTTGATTCATGACATAGAGAGTCTTCTCATGTTCTATTGTGTTGAAACTTCATTTGAAATTATAATTTAACAAAATTCAGGGTCCATACTAGCCTTCATCCCAGACATCAAAAATACGTTTTAAAATTAGCTGTTTCAAAACAAGGATGAGTGGGAAAACGAATCTGATGCAGAAATAAGAATGCTTGTGTTTTGAGTAGAAATTGTAAATGGTATTTTTCTGTAGGGGCGGTCTCTCATTTTTAGTTTGTATGTAAACAAGTAACACAAGTTACTTTTTATGTCACACATGTTCTAGCACAGTAAGACAGTGTGATTGCCATTTTCTTGTTGAAAACTAAACAAGTTTTCATGTACAAAGATTTAACAGGAGGCCTAATGTAATCTGCTGGGATTGTGTAGCAGAATGGGACTCACTGCACATGAAGTCTCCATAGAAGTGTTTTGTAGTCTGGGTTTTTTCATCTGTGTAATTTTTTGGTTTTGCTTTTTGTAGACACTACTGGAAGCACTGACAGTTGCCATTACAGGTAAACTGTAGCCATTCCTATTGTCTGATTCCATAAAGAATTTGGGAAAGGAATCCAATTTGTTCTACTAATTGCCATTAAATTTTTCTAGATGTGAGTAAAATGGTAATGAGTCCTGTTCAAAAATTTTACTGACAGTGATATAAGTTTAGCAAAAAACAGGGAATCAAGGGAGAAAACCGTATGCTGATCAAGAACTGAAACTGTACAAACCTGAAGTGAGAAATGAATTGTGCCATCCACTTTTTCAGTCTAGCTAGCAATGTTCTTGCCTATAAGACAGCTATTAGCAGAGCTGATCTGAAAGTTGAAATACCCCTATCTTTCCCCTCAGTTTCCTTGAAGAGAATTTGAGTTTGAAGGGTTCTGTACTTGATGGTTAGGGTTGTGAAATGGGGTAGTGTGCTAACAAATCATGGCATCACCTTGCATTACAGTTTCCATGATAAGTTGAAGCCTCTTCATTGTGGCTTTTGATCTCCTGCAAAAAAAAGTCATTTGGAGAAAGGAAAGATTAAGGAGAAAGGAGGGAAGAAAATGGTTCCATGCATTTCTGTAATCTTTCCCCTCCTATCCCCTAATAAAAACTTTGAGCATTTACAGAGGATTGGGTTTTTTCCCCTTGCTTCAGTATCATGAAAAATTCAGGTAGTTTTTCCCTTAGGATCTTATTTACCTATGCTTAAAATATTTTTGTTTTGTTGGTATTTCTTTAATTGTGAGTAGGGAAGACCTGTTGTTTCCATATCAGAAGCTACAGGTATAGAGTAACTGTCAAACTTAACTACTTCAAGGCCCCTCAGTCCTGTGACCATGAATTTGAAGTGCAAAGACGAGTTCAGGCATAACATACTTTTTTTTTGTTCAAAGTTAAGATTTTTTTCCTGTCTGTGAAAGTTTAAACTTCAGTTTCCTCAAAAGATAAAATACATAGTGTAGTGGGTTTTAATTGACAGATTACTTTTTCTGTTTTATAGTGAGTTTCTACGATGTCTCCATCGTCTTGCAAGCCTTTATTCTTACTACTGCTGTATTTCTTGGATTGACTGCATATACCTTGCAGTCAAAGAGAGACTTCAGCAAGTTTGGAGCAGGGTATGTTTGTCATATTGATGATTTTTTTTGTTAAGGTTGTTTTTCCTTTCTTAGAGCAAGCTTTGCAGGTATAATAAGGAATACAGGTCAATAGAACCTGCTGCAAGGGAATGGTGAGGGGTTTATTTATCTTAAATTATTACTTTTACATAGTTCTGCTTTCCTGGTAAATTCTATTCTGTGATTATGATTCTTAAAAACACGAGAAAACTACTTAACCTGGATTTTTCACTGAGACAGAAGGCAGCTGTTTCAAATATTTTTTTTTAAAAAGAACTAACCTAAGTTTTGACAGCTTTGCAAAACTTTTACTGCTGACACCAATCAACAGTTGGCATCTAAGAAGAGGTTTTGTAAGAAGGGAGGATATTTTAAGTAAAGTTTAAAAGAAAGTATACTGTTGCTTACAGTTTCTAATTATTTTTTTCAGCCTCTTTGCTTGTTTGTGGATTTTAATCTTCTCGGGTTTCCTGAGGGTAAGTTACCTTGTGTTCACAGTTAAAAGATTCATAATATCACAGAATTGTTTGGGTTGGAAGGGTCCTGAAAGATCATCGTGTTCCAACCCCCCCTGCTATGGGTAGGGACACCTTCCACTAGACCAGGTTGCTTGGAGCCTGAGCTTTTACTAACTTCTAGTAGAACAAAAAGGTTTTGGACAGCCCAAGATAACTTAGTAAATAAAAATTCCTAACCAGATCCATCACTGTTCTTGATCACACTGGTGATTTTTTAACCACTCATTTCCTATTTAGATTTTTGTTGGGTGCTGTTCTTGCCAATGTAAAAGTGGTATTTGTTTTGATAAACAAAACTTGTCAATCAAGATCCACTACGTGATTGTGAGAATGGAAAGGGGATTATGGAGGCTTTAGCTGTATTTTGTTTTTCTAATTGTTGTTAATATTCTGGACACCAGTTTCCTCCCTCTTAAATGGAGGCACTTTTACTCAGTTAAAGAGACTATGACTGGGGAATACATGGAATAAGAACATTGAAATGTCATCATCATACTGTGTTTGTGTGTACATATAACTAGAAAGTCTGTGCTTTAAGTGTGGCATGTTACTATGCATGGATTTTAATATTAAAAATAAAATTAAGTTTACAAATATTTTTTTCATGTTTTTTCTGCCTCCAGCTGTTTTTCTATAGTGAGACAGTAGAGCTGGTGTTTGCTGCTGCTGGAGCTCTTCTGTTCTGTGGATTTATTATTTATGACACTCATTTGCTGATGCACAAGTTGTCCCCTGAAGAGTACATACTGGCTGCAATCAATCTCTACTTGGACATCATCAATCTCTTCTTACACCTGCTGCGTTTACTGGAGGCATTTAATAAAAAATAGCCAAAAGCAGTGTGGTTTGACTATAGTGCAATTAAAGTGAAGCATTTGGATGATCTGCAAACTCAGTAGTTCTGTCTTCTAGAGACTGAATCTTTAATATTTTTTCATTCCACGAATATTGATCCCTCCTTAGGGAAAAAAAATGCTTTTTATGTAGCTACAGTTCTTTGCTAGACCATGTATTTTACACGATCAATGTGCTGTCATCATTACAGTCGCTTTTTTAATCACTTAATTTGCACTTGACATAATTAATGATTTAAAAGTTTGCCAACTTCTTATTGCTCCAGAGGAAGCTTCTCTGCTGTTCTGTAGCTGCTGGAAATGTTTTCTTTGGGATTGATTATGGGGTGTGTGTACCACATAAGGGTAGACTGAGTTTACCATTGTGCAATGTTTTACTAAGCTAATTTTTCCCAGGTTTTTTTTGTTACTGTTATTTGTTTTGTTTAGTTTTTGTTGTGTCGCTGACAGATACTCTGTTCTTGTTAAGGATTGTCACTGTGGAAGCTGAGAAGGTGTTAAAAAGAATGTTCTTCATTTTAGTATTATTTATTGCCTATCTTTCAGTGTCCTGAAAATTCATTTGGAGACAGAATCTGAGATTTTATCCACTTGTGTATATTAAGGTTAATTGTGTCAATAAAAATCGGGTTTTTTCAGCCAAGACTGGAGAGCTTCAGGATGCTGAGAATGCACTTTGCAGACCTTTGCTGGCAGGGGAGCAGTGCTGTGACTGTGGCTGCTTCCCAAGCTGTTGAGATCCTGGAGGGGCAGGCAGGGTGAAAACAATTCTGAAACGCTCTCTTACTTCCTGTTCAGTGTGGGTAGTGCTCGCCTCTCTAGTCAGTGAGAGCTTAGCCATGAGGCAAAAAGATGTACGTCCTGCCACAAGCTGTGACAACTTGTTTTCACTGCTGGAACTGGACTGAGGCTATTGAACTGCGACTGCAAGTTGGTTTGAGCGACTGCGAAGATATCTCTCTTCTGCCTTAGGGTTTCATTAAGAAATGCGTGGCAGTAGCCAACAATAAAACCGCTTTTGTGATGAAGCGCGTGTTTATTTGTTTGTTCACGCACGCCCGCGGTAGGGCCGCAACCGGGGCGCTGCGCTCCCGCTCGGAGAGTTACGGTACGGCCGCCTACCCCGGCGCGGGCCCGGTGCGTCATCTGCGCATGCGTGAGCGGCCGGCGCGGCCTCGTGCGCGGCCCGGTGAGCGGGGTGGGGGCGGGTTGAGCCGTGTCCGTGTCCCGGTCCGTGCCCGTACCCGGGTCAGTGCCCTCACCACTGCCCACCCTCCCCGCGGGACATGGCCAAGAGCCTGAGGAGCAAATGGAGGAGGAAGATGCGGGCGGAGAAGAGGAAGAAGAATGCGCCCAAGGAGCTGGAGAGGCTGAAGAAGATCCTGGGAACCAACGCCGATGTGGTCATGCAGGAGGTCAAGGAGGTGGCGACCGTGCTGCCCCCCGAGAAAGTCCTGGAGCAGAGGGGTGAGTTGGGCTCTGGGTAGATTTTCCTGCAGTGCTGTCGCTGTTCCTGGAACTTTCACTGCGGGCATCAGGCCTACGATTATTAGAGGTTGAGAACAGCCAATCGGAAAACTTTTATACAAGCTAAAAAATGCTGTTAAAGCACTGAGTATGGTAATTTAGCAACGTTGGCATCCCTGTTGCATGTGGTCAGCTGTGGAACAAGGTTATTAGCACTTGATTTTTAGTATGTAAAGTATGTATCTTACGGCCATGAGCTGTGTAGCATCTTATGGAGAGACATCGCTCTGAAAATACGAGGTGAGTGAAGATTCATCGCTTAGCAGTTGTTCCAGGCCCAACATTATATTCGCTGTTAAGAGCTAGAATATAATTTCCGGTCTAATTTAAGAAGGGCATTAAACATACAAACTAAAACTAAAATAATTTTATAGAAGTTCTTATCAATAATATAGTGGGGGTTTTTTTGCTGCTTAAATGTACTATTCCGAGGGAGGGGTACAGAGCCAGCTTCTGTATACCAATTAATGCTACACTGCACATGGTGCAGGAGGGGTGGTATCAGGTGTCTACAGATAATGCCATTTTCCTCTTTGTGCCTTAAATAGGACGTAATCTGTAAAGAAAGTAACCCAGGAAGTGGAAACAAAGGTTTTAAATAGCTGCATACAGGACATAAGTCAGAAAGATACCTTTTCTTTCCAAAACTGAAGTCCAAACTAAATCATAGTTTTTTTTGCTTTTCCAATTTGTGGCCCTTAAGATGTTCCGAAAATGGAAAGAGAATGTTACATAAAAACACCTATCCAGTTAAGGATAGCTTAAACTGTAAATTGAAGTTTTGTCCGTGGCTGTGATTTGTCCTATAAACTGGGTGTGAAAGTTGTTTTTTATGGGATTCTTAGCTGAATTTCTAAAATGTTTTGGAACATTGTCAGCCTTCTGGTGGTGAAGGTAAAGGAAAAATTGTTGCCTTAAACCTGGTTTCTGAAGTAAGTGCATGGCTGTTTCCTTCACCTCCTTCTAACTCTGCTGGCAACTTCTCTACAAGCTGCTTTTGCAGAGAGATAGTGGCCTCGGAAATACCTAAGAATATATGTATTTCACAAACTGCAAGTTTTGTGAAAATAAGATATCCTCTTTGAGAGGACTTTTCAGTACTAACTGTGGATGAAAGGGAGTTTGCCATCACCAAATGTCACAAGGATTGAAGTAGATAAAAACTTTATCTGGTATATGTACTTTCCATAGACAGGTAAGTAATTTTTCAACCCAAGAAAGTATATAGGTATATATTAGGGACATTTTACTGTGTTACTCTAAGGTATTTTTCACAGCACACTGTCATTTTTTTTCCAGATTTTGTTGTTAGGAAAAAAATAATGGAAGGTATGATTGGCCTTTGGTCAAAAGTGGCTTTGTAGCTGTTTTTAAATCTTTGTAGGGATGCCCATATTTTTCAAGATAATCATACTTATTAAGTCTGCTTTAATAACCAACCTTTATAGCTTTTTTTTGGTCCTTCTTTCTTTGTCTTTAACCCCTTTGATAGGTTTATGTCCCTGTACAGCTTCTGCTCAGTGAGTTTCTTCTAGTTCCTGATTCCTGCACCATCTTTGAGATTGCAAAATACGCCAAAAACATTGTGCTGTGTGAACAATTGGTATTTTTTGTCCAGGAGTCTTTATTTAGTTTATGTTGCAGCAGACATTTACTGTGGATATGCTTTTTTGCAGTCAAAATTCATGTAACAGATTAACCTGCTTCGTGATAAGACAAGTCAGAGAAGAAGCTTAGGCATGTGGTGCTGAGGTTTTTTTTGCTCATGTTGTGATTGATATCTCATGAGATTTCTGGAGCTGGGGCTTTTTTGCTGCCTGTCCCATGCTGGATCAGCCTTTGGTTCTGGCACCAGGCAGTAAGGCCCTGTGCTGATTGTCTGCTGACTGCAAGTATTTGTGTGCCAACTCCAGGGCTCCCTAAGCACATCTGTGGTGCAGATTCCTGTAGACTATCAGCAATACTTCAACTGTTGAAGCAGCATATTGGCCTTTTCCTCATGAGCTTTGTCTCCTAATATTGTACAGGCACAACATGTTAAAACTTTGAGTTGCACATGGATGGTTGGGAAACAAGCTTGAAATGAAATTGTAGAGCACAGTTCCAGTCAGTTCTTTGCAAGGTATTCCTCTTGTAGCCTTGTTGCCTCATTGAGACGTGATGTTCATGGGGTGTTAGCTAGCTGGGGATGCCACGTTTGGGAACAGCCATGTCATGGGCAGCCTTCTTGATCCTAGAGATGAAGCTTCTCTCTCTGCTTGTAAATGTGTTAGACTTGATGCCGTGGTTACTCCTTGAGGCAAGTGTGGCATTACTGACTTTTTCTTCATACCATCATTGTATTTCAGCTTTTGCCTTTATTGTTCTCTTTACCTGTCTTCATCTTCCACTCAGATTAATTCAGGTATTTTACTCACTGTGAATACCTTTCATTTTCAGATGACTGCAAAATGGACCTGGATAATAAACGGAACAAAAAAACCCTTCTAGACCAGCATGGACAGTATCCGATATGGATGAATTCCAGGCAAAGAAAGAAGCTTAAGGCACAGCGTGTTAAAGGGAAAAAAAAATCAAAATTGGCCAAAGGCCTCGTCTGGTAAAATCAGTTTTGTAAGATCATGAATATCTGACTCAATAAAATAAATTTCTCACATACGTTCATGGTATTTTTGTATTTGGTCCCTGATCTATTGTGTTGAATAGACTTTTCAAAAGACTATTAGGCCAGCAAATGATGAAACAAGTATCAACTTGGTGACTGCTGAACTTAAAAAGCAAGCTGAGTGCCTTTGACTAGACTAGTTGTCTGTGGTCTGTTGTCTTGGAAGGGGGGCCAGGTCTTCATCTTTTCTGTTGTGAACACTGAAAATCCTAAAGGAAATCCTAAAAATAATTAAAGCAAATGTTTTTTGTACTGTGGTCTTTGTCAATATAACTTGTCTTTTGGTAAATCTAAACAAAGGATTCTGTAAATCTGCAGTATCCTTTGGATCCTGTAAAATTTTTGTTGCAACTGACTTGTATTGCTTTTAACATCTGGTAATTAAGGAAAATGGACTTTTCACATGTAACTTCAAAAATTTTATGTGCTGAAATTAACACCCAGCCTTCTTGAAACTTTTGCAAGTAAAAGGAGAGTGTCAGTCTGACTTAAATTTACAAAGAGAACAAAAAATATGTCATTGCTGTCTGTAACAGAAATATTGTAGGAACCAAATAACAGAAAGTAAGACCGATTCTTTGAAAATGCAAATGGACAGAATGGAAATAAAATAGTTTTAAGACATTTTCCAGGTTTCAGAGTTTTTTTCCGTTTTCCAAGTTTTACAGGGTTTTCTTTTCCGTATGTATTTTCAGTAGCCTTTTATTCCTCCTGAAATGGTACTCATCTATGCCTTACAGTCTGTATGTAAGATAAAATACTGCAGGATTGCATAACAAATGCCATTCCTGGGATTAGCCGCAGTTGGGTGTATTATTTGGCAATAACATGTGATGACAGATGAAAAGTTAGTTGTCCTGAGAGCTTATTTTTAAAATGTCTCTCATTTCAAGGATGGAAATAATTACAGTACTGGTCCTTCCATATGTTACCTTTTCAAGTACCAGTCATCAATACAGGGCACAGCCTTCGTCCTGCTTCGTCCAAGAGGGGATCCATGTTGTAATTGCCCACAAATTGTCATATGTCTCTGTTGTGGTAACTTGGGCATAGGGAAGCAGCTTTTTTCTTTTAAAAGTAATTACACTAGGTCATAATGTGCTAGAATCAAATGAGAAGAACTCTGTGTGATAGAAAACTTATTTTTTCTGGAAAAATATAATTATGTGTTTATTATTCTTCTTGTAATTGTTAGGAGAAAGGTATTCTGTTGCTCAGGTAAAGAACTACAAAGGTATTGGAGGAATTCCCAGTGCATCTTCTGTTTTAACATACATTGACCATTAACGACACTTGGTAAGACACATAGATCACATATTACCAAATTATTTGCCACTAATAACTTCGTACTTTAAAAGTATTTCCATTAAGTTTATAGTAGCCCTACTAAAAAACAGGTGCTGCTCTCAATTTTTTGGTGTTACTAGATAAATGGGTCTAGATTTTGGTATCAAACTTACCTAAACTTTTAGATTAGGACTATTTTAAAATTGATTCATGTGGAGGAAAGTGTTCATGAATGTGTTTAACCAGGAATGGAATTGAATGAACAGTCAGATTTCATTTCATGACTATTCAAATGACTTAGGCTTTATTTTGCTTAACACATGATTTGGGGAATTGTGAAGGGGAGCTTCTTGGGTTTAAATGCGAAAAAACAATTGGGTTTTTTTTCTTGTAGGGTAAGCACAATGATATTTTTAACATGCTTGTTTGTAAGTAAGATAACTTTCCAGCAACTGCTGGTGTGAAATCAGGTTAATTTTCCTGAGTGGAGATAATCAAACTGGCAAAATACTCCTGTTTAAGTGTACACCTTTAGAGTTGGTTTATTTTCATTCTTTAGGTGCACAGCCATGCTCTGCCTTATCTTCATCAAGCCTCCCACTGCTGCACTTGCTATATCCCCTCCTTTCTCTGGAGCTGTTTCAGTTCTGCCTCTGCTCCTTCCTCTATAAGACAAAATTATCTTCACAACTAAATTATCTTTATTATTTTAGCTTTTATGACCTAACCCTGATCTTCGTTGTGCAAATTTATTAGTCTGCTGCTGTTGTGACCAGATAAAAATCTCAGTCTCAAGTGTGAGCAGATGCTGCACTGATCTTTTATTTAGCAGTTGCTTCCTTCCTGAAACAATACTGGCTGTGTGAGGTATTTCCTTCATAATGTCCAGGATAAAGTCAAATGTTCACTTAAACTACAGATATTTTAAGACATCCTGTTTGATTTTTGAGGTGAAATGGAGGATAAGGAAGGAATAAACCCCAGTCTTTACTGGAAGGTAGCTTTTAGTCTAGTACCAGTGTATTGTGTACAATGTCAGGGCTCATTTGGGTAAGGCAGAGCTCTCTATGGGCCACAAAACATTTTTAAAGCCTGGATGGGTAGGATCTGTAATCCAGGCTAAAAGCTTGCTTGTAGACAGAGAGCAGGAACCTGGCTAAGTGTGCAGCATGGATATAACCTCACGAATACAGCAGGGAAGTTCTACCTTATGAGGTTTGAACACGTGCTATATATGGGTGCTGTTGTTTTTTATCTGGAGTTTCCTTTAGACCTGCTTTGAGTAACTCCATTTTTCAAATGGAAATACCAAATCTTTAGTTGCCTTTGAGTATTTGTTTCATACTGGTGAATCTGAAACACATTTCTGTTTGAGTTGATGGAAAAAATAACTAATGTTTTTTTACAACAGAAAATTAAGTTTAAAATACTTGATTTTAGCTGAAATACATATTTTGAAAGTTCTTAGAGGGATTTTCAAAAAAGTAGTTGATCTTCTAAACAGTATTCTAATAATTAATTGGTCTTCCTAGAAAAAATCTCTTTAGGTTGTGATTGAGGGAGAAAAGGTTGCAGTTGGAACCAGACGGAAGTCTAACTGATGGAAGTTAGACTGTATGGAAGTCTAACTGTATAACTTGAAATGGCACTGTCGGAGTTGTGTGTTTTTTAAAAAAATTCTGTAATTGTGCTATTATGAAACTGCTTAGTTGAAACTTCCCACCATTGAAACTTTGCCACCTTCCTGCCAAGTGCTGTGGTAACTGTATTTCATGGACCTGTGTACAAAATGTACATAGGGAAAGAATGCAGGCATTTTAGAATTATAAGCATAATAGCCAACACTGAAAGAATTAAATACTGTCATTTTACTGAAATGTTGATGTGTGTGTGTGTGCGTGTGTATGTGTGTGTATGCAGTATAAAAATTGCATTAGCAAATTGCTAAATGTCCTGCATATTGTCAACAGTTTCCTGAGAAGATGGCAAGGTCTGCCCTTTTTGACCCAGTATTGAGGATTTGGTTTTTAAAGTGAGTTATTTCAGGTGCCTAAAATAACTGGTGCTGTGGTGGTGGTGCAGGTTCTGTGCTCTTCTGGTAACTTGGTGCATTGAGACACTTCCTTTGCACTGTGTAGTGACATGGGTTGGGGGACCAATTAGCTAAGATGCAATGAAAATATTCCTGTTTACCCCTTTTTTTCAGCTAGATTAGTTTACAGCTGTACCATACAAAAGCAATGTCAGTAAAAGGTAATCCAAGACTGGGAACAAATGGCTGGTGAAGGCGAGGCTGTGTCAGGTGGTCCTGGTGCCGAAGTAATAATCTCATCAGCCGCCTCTCTTGTGACATTAAGTAGCTCTCAGCATGGCCACTATGCAGTTACAGCATTTTAAAGGAGGAGGGAATTTTTGGAGACTAGGTCAAGCAAATGTATTGACTGGTGGTTTTCAAAGTGTTTCTCAGTAAAGGGTAGAGTATTGGAATAACTGATGAGAGCTGTCTTCTTTCTTACAGCCCCTGTTAAGTTTTGCTGTGATGCTCAGACAGCATGGGCTCCACTGATGCACAGTCAGCTGTGGGCTTTTACAGATTCTTTCAGTTTGCTTTATCTACAGCTGACACTGGTTATAGAGGAGGCTAAATATAGTTTGGGGCTGCCTCATACTGGAGAAAGAATGTCATGGCCACATGCTGCAAAGTGCTCTCCTGATACGTGGTCAGAACTGTTTTTTTATACAACAAAAGGAATCCTGTACGAAGGCTTTAAAGTGTATGTCTGTTTCTATTATGCTACCTTTTCCTCCTGCTGCCTAAACAGTTGCATGGGGTTTGAATTCTATGGAAACCGGATATCTGATCTGTATCTAATTTGTAGTGTGAACTATGCTGGTGTCAGAGGCTGCGAGACTACAGCCTTAGCATGCAGAAATCCAAGCGGTGCAAAGCAGCTCCTCAAGGTGGCACAGTCAACTGAGTAATGGCAGTTGCCGGGAGGATGGCAGTCTGAAGCCATAGCTGTGCATCATTCTCTTCAGCCAGGATTTTGCCATGCATTTTAACTTACCTAAGGGCGAGGTTTCAAGGCAGGACTGGCTGAGCCATCCAACAGCTCATTTCTGCAGGAAGAGGCTCTTTTTGGCTTTTTCCCTCCCTTCTCCAGCTGCATTGTCCAGTTCACGATTTCCTACTTCAGGAGAAACAGACACTGGGATTTTTTTTCCCGTGAGCTCAAAGTGAGAAAGAATAACAGCTTTCTTCTGTTAATAAAAAGTGCAAAATAATGACAAGATTCTTCCTACACTACTCCAGTGTCCTGACCCTCAGCTTTACCTTATCAATAGTGACAGTACGTAAAGGAAAAGAGAAGCCAGAATGGGAAGAGGATATCTGCACTGCTCTCTCTGCCTCATCCCAGTCACCTAAACATTGCTCTATCAGGTCTCTTAATTGTTCTGATGCACATATATCCATATAAAAGGTCTGAAATGTTAGGAACAGCACATGGTATGGCACAAGAGGGTTGTGTATTAAGGATCCTCCCCAAGGTAGCATGACAACTGCTTTGTGAAGGGCTTGTATATTTAGAACAAACAATCAGTGACTTTTTCTCTATTTTCCATCTAGTCAACTATTCTGGAGACTGGAAGTTACAAGTTATATTCAAGTTTGGTAAACTATTATTTAGTATTTTTTCCTCTCTAATTGCAGTTAATTTTCTTGCTAGACTTCTAAAGTCTGAAAGTAGATTTTATAGCATTTTTCAACTTTTGCCTTTATGCAGAAATGGGGTTTGTGGATAGCATTTCAGGAAACAAAAGTTCATTTTTTGTCTCAGAACAGCTTATTCAACTCAGCCCAGCTGATCTATTCATATGTTCATGTTATTTGAAACATGTATAATGTCTCTTTTTAGAAAGCTGACAAATTCATAATGTATAGGTGCAACAGTTATTCTATGGTACACCTTGCTTCCTTAAATCTTTAAATTACTTTGGCAATAGATGTTCAGTAAATTAAAGTTTCATGGACTGTGATGTCTGTGTATGAAACAAGAACTTTTGAGATCTATCAATTGTGCTTCTGTCCATCTTTCTTAAGCAAAATGTGACAACTTGGTGCAGATCAGATCAGAGCTGCAGTTTTTCTTGCAAGTGAATACAAAACATTCCTATGAAGGATTAGAGGGAGGGCTCTGTGTCAACAGCTCCTTGCGAATAAAATCTCAGGTTTAGCTCATGATAACTTCTGAATAGCCTCAGCCAAATGCAAAATTCAAGTTAGTTCCCACTATAAAAAATAGAAGCAAAAAGATATTTAAAACTAAACTGTTTGTGAGAACTAAGAAAGGTAGGATACATTGCTTTTTCTGAAGTCCTTGCACCCCTTTGGAATGCGGTGGTGTTAGAGCATGTAAAGAAAGAAACCAGGGACTGAAGCGCACCAGAGAATGTGCAAAGCTGATGGTGGATCTGCAACATACATATCCGAAACCCAGTTGTGTACTGTCAGAGACTTTGATTGGTTTTTTTTCTCCTCAATGTTCTTAAGGCTGCCTGAGTTCTTGTGAAAACAACACAAAACTAGCTACACTTACTGTAGAGCAAATGCAGCCATAGTGTGATCCATATACTTGTGGTTGCCTGGACTGCAACTTGTAGCCTTGGCTGATACTGTGCTGAGGACAAAAAATGTTTAATTCCTTAAGTGCGAGACCAGGGTGTAAGATTATGCATGGGAAAGGTTACAGCTTGGTCTACTGATGTAATAAACATAAAACCTTTTGCATCAGTGTCAAGTATGGTGTATTTATATATAGACAGCTATGTTTTTATCCATCCATTTAAAGAGGTAACTGAGTGCATGTCAAGCACTAGGCCTTCTTGTTTTCTCATGGGGAAGATTGTGGATTTCTTGTTGTTATTTTACTTGCTGTTTAAATTAAACACTAATCTGCTAAGCCCTCTATGTGTCCAGTATTTTAGAAAAATTGTTATAAAATTAAAAAAAAAAAGGGAGATCTGTTTACTTAGGTAACCAGAAAGATTCCAGTGAGCAGTGCATGTCCTTAACACATTTTATCAAAACTCATCTCCAGAATATCATCCCTTTCTACTTGTAGAGAGACTGGAATTTTAGGAAATTGTCTTTCCCCACCCCCCACCTCTACTATGGAAGAAAAGCTTTTTGTTGAAACCCTTAACAGTGGGAACCGAATCTATATTTTCACATCTGGTCATTGCCCTGTAATAGAGATGAGAGGAGGACAAAGCACAAAGTCTGCCAGGCATTGTATTGCTATGTCTGCATTTCACTGTCCATAACAGCATTATCCAAACTCACCAGTAAGAGAAACTGGATTATCGGTTGTCGTGCTCAATGGCATTAGCTCCTAACATGTCATTTTTTCACTCAAACGCGAGAGGGGCACAGATGATGAGTTGGTGCGTTCAGTCCGTTTTCCCTTAAGTTCATCACTGGCATCGGTAACCGGACCGTCGCTGGGTATTTTAAGAAGGCGCGTCTCTCCGAGGAGCAATCCCGCAGGAGGCTGAGCGGCGGCTGTGCCCGGGAAGCCCATCCCGGCGGGGGCAGCGGGGGCGCGGCAGCCCCCGAGCCCGGGCCGGCCCCGCTCCGCCCCGCGGGCAGAGGGAGAGAGCGAGACGAAGCGGCACTCGAACGAGTCCCCAGCTCACCGACCGTGTGGGGAATCGCATCGCCGACACTCTGTATAATATTTTTTCGTTTAAGAAGTATCCCTAGTTTCCAATCCGGCGCGTGGTAACTGCAGAAAAACGCGGGATGCTCCGTGCATTGCAGCACAGTGCCATAGGCGGGGGGGTTGGTTTGCTGTGGGTATCCCAATGCTCTTGGGTTCAGCGCTTTCCTAACTGCCTAAAAAACTGCTGGAATTACCCTGTTCTAGTAAGGAGTGACATTTAAGTGTGTAAAACTAATTCATGTTTTTACTGATACAGCTGTGCAGTTACTCTCTAAAAATATACTAAATGCTATTTTGTGCAAATACTTCCCCAGACTATTTCCTTAAACATGTCATTTTTCCAGAACAGGGCACAAAGGGATCCATGACTTTTTCTGATATACAGTGTTTTGTTTTTTAAAAGAAGGTTATTTAAAAACCTCTTATCAATCAACTGAACTGTTTTAATGAAAATTTCAAAGACTTAGTGGAAAGAGAGTTGTTTTATATTTGCTTGTTTTACTTGCATTTTAAAATCTCCACGTGGTGATTTCAACTAAGGTTCTGTGTCAGGGAAATCCAGAGGTGAAGTTGTCCAGAGACAAGTAAAAATGCCTGTGCTGTTTTCATTGTCCAAATGTAATGATGTGCAATGATTTAAACCAGCAGTTTCACATGGTTAAAAGTGAATTGGATTTATAAAATTCTAAAAGTAACCTCAGAAACATCAAAAAAGGGTAACTATGTAAAGGTAGAATTAGTTCTGAAACTACAAAAATTGTTTTCTATGCATTCACAAAACAAAAAGTGTTTTTATTTTTAGAAATGCATAGAAAGGAATTGTTCTTATACTAACATGCATTGTTACAACAAATGTATCC
This sequence comes from Pithys albifrons albifrons, assembly GCF_047495875.1. Taxonomy (NCBI): domain Eukaryota; kingdom Metazoa; phylum Chordata; class Aves; order Passeriformes; family Thamnophilidae; genus Pithys; species Pithys albifrons. Next base: position 67,132,733 of record NC_092460.1, read on the forward strand.
ATTCCTACAACAGTCGTTGAAGCTGAGAATAGTAATGTAATCTCAAGTATTTCAAAAGTTAATGTAAAATAATATAAAATTAGAAAAATATTTTGGAAATACAAGATTAACTCTAACAAAAACACAGAAAACAATGTTTTTTATCTAAACAGAAATTTAAGAATCAGACATACAGTGCTACAGTTGAGCATATTTATGGAACAGTATTTAAAAGTGAAAAAGGAAGTGTTGCTTAATTTGTAGAAATAGTTATATTTGAAAAAAGTAAGTTAGAAGTAGGTTTAATTTTGCATAAATCAATGCAAATAAATTAAATTTATGTTGTAACTAAACCTGCCAATTCCAGTGAATGAGAATTTTACTGTTCATTTGTCTGGAAAAAACAGTCAAAGCTTAAAAAAACCCCAACAAACAAAACAAACCAGAGAAGCTGAAATTCCAGCTTTCATTAAAAAACAACAAATTAAAATGTGCAAAAAATGTTTTTCCAAAACCTTTTCAAATGTAAATTAAACTTATAAATACATTTGAAACATTTTTAAAAGTTATTATTGCATTATCTTTCATTCACAGTCCCTACGTTTTAGGTTCTTATTTCTGTCAGAAACTTCACTAACACAATAGTGTGAACCAATGAATGCAGCTTCTGGTCTGCCCTGATATCATTAGAGATTGTTTTGCTGTGGAAGGAAATGAAATAACTTCCAAAATTATCTTTCCCAAGTATCTTTTTGCATTGAACAGTGTTTGGATTCAGGATTCAATGGTTCCTAATGAATTTGGATATGTTAACAGTGATTGGATCATATCCAAATATGACTTGATGGGAAAGCCATTAGTTTTCTTCCCTGAGGTTACATTGGGATCCCATCTGGTAATTGCCAATAAATGTGGATACATTCTGGGGGAAAAAAAGAGTTTGTATTGGATTCTAGTATGAATTACTGGGAGTGCAGTTTCTTGAAGTTTCATTCACACACTTCAGGGAAGCTGAGTGTGGAGTACTTTATAACTTGACAAAAAGAACATGGCATAAGCCTCTGGTTACTTTTTATTGTTGTTTTTCTACAGCAATTGTTTTTGCAATAGAATTATGTTTGAGATCAGCAAAAATGTATTATTATGGAAAAACACTTATGAGAAAATTCAAAGCAAACTCATTCATTAAAAGCAATTTTTAATTTGATTGTAGCTACCAAGTGCTTACCCTAAAATAACAACTTTCCTATTTATCCTTCCTATGCACCATCCAGAGCAGTTAGGCAAACTGTTTCATTTTTATACACTGTGTTAAGGAGGAAATCTGAGGGACAGAAACAAATGTTTGTCTCAACAGAGAGGAAATGCTCATCCCTTTTCAAAATCCTATAAATTCTTGGAAAATACAGCAGTACACTTAAAATGGTAAGAGTAATCGTTGTATACAGCTAATATTACTTGTGAACACTATAATTGCATGCAGTGAAAGATTGCATTTCTTTGTAAAGAAAAAGATGTGCTGTCTTTGGTTTTGGTTTGTTTTTTTTTTAACCTTGACAAACCAATTATTAGCCTGGGGAAATTGACCCTGGTTTCGATCAAAGGAGCAATTCATCTTACCCTGCAGTTCCTGCAGCCCAACAGTTTTCTGTTGTTGCAGAATGTGTGGGTTGCCTTTAGCTGCCGACCCCATCCAGGCATGAGAAAAGGGAGTAAGGAAAACCTGTAAAGCCCAAAATAATACTCTGGATTCTTCTGGTTCTTGTCAGGTTCAGTTACAGTGAGACAGAAACAGCAGTAAATTCACTGAGACTTTATCAGATCAAAACAGTTCTGTTATAAATATTGTTCATATAAAGCATGTGGGCGAGAGAGAAACTGTCAGAAGAAGAGAAGGGAAAATAGATTTTCTGCACTTCAATAAATTATATGATGTTTTTATAGATTATAGCATAAAAAATTAAAATTTAACATATGTATGCCTATATATGTGTGAGTACATGTATGTGTGTATACCCACATGGTAGTATTAACTTAAACACTCAAGTATTTTAAATCTAAATGTTTTGCTTTAATAAAATACAGATATTTCAGTGACTGTAGATAAAATTGGAATACAGTCTAAATCTAGAACAAGAGTTTTGAAGAAGTGCCTTACATTTTACTCAGGAATTGACTCAATGACTTGATGTAATTTTAATGGGACGAACAACATAGTCTTGCTTTGTTTTGCAACTGGCCAGGGGCTCAGAGGATTGTGATTGTTAAAGGTGATGACCTTTAAAGATGATGAGGACATGATGACCAAAGCCCTTGTTCACCTACAGGGTTGACAGAAGAAGGTTGTTTCATGTATTTCCCTGCTGTAATTAAAATTATCAGCCAGAGTTTTAATGATAGACTGTTTTGACAAGCTCTCTGTGCTTAATGGTGATGTGTTTGGGATTTTTTTTACATTTCGAGATGCATAGACATATTACACAGTACAACTAATTCCTTTACATGAAATAGCTAGAAGTTGCCAGATGATAATGTGCTTTTCCTTCTTTCTGACCTCATCTAGATCTGGAGCCCTGTCTTAGCTACAGGAGTTCAGAACTTGAGAAAGTTCAGTAAAGAATAAATGAGAGAGAATGCTCCAGCAAAATCAGCTATACAAAAAGAAAGTAGGAACACATTAAAATGATGGGAGTGCACCAAGACTTTTAACAAGGGAATTAGCTTTCTTACATGATTTTGTGAGAAGTGAAGCTACACACAGATTACACAGCATCTACCAAAATGAGTAAATCTGTTTCTTAAAAACTGTCATACTTTTGGGCATACTCCTAACTTTGAGCTTTAATTGTTCTGGTTTTTAACAATGTTCAAGTAGGGTTTTTTGCCAGTGTCTCTTGATTTCTTGGCCAGGGAAGCTGAGGTCATTGAGTTCTACTATCAATGCCATGCTGGCTCAAGTCCCAAGTCAGCTAAACACACAGATACTTGCTTCAAAAGGGGAAATGATGGGATTCAAGAAAAGTTTGGTACTTAACTGGTCATGGTAGATAGTTTCGTGCCTTACAGGGCAGTCCTTAATGACCACAGGGAGTACAGCCAGAGACAAGGAAAACTGAGGTTTGATGGAAACCAGGAACATAGAGCAGGAAATCTACAGGAACAGGAGTCCTAACACTAAAACTGTGAAGCATAAAGGACCACTAGCTGATCTGAAAGCTTCCTTTGCTCTTCTCTGTTGGGTTCTTGTGTTCACTTGGTGCCTATAGTTGTGTCTCTGTTCTTGTCCAAAATTGTTGCAGATTGTTATGTTAGAGACTTTAATCAGAGCTGGCTATCCTTAGCTACATTTTCCATCACTGGAGGAAACAAAGGACAGCTCATGGGGAACTTCAGTCTTATTTTTTGTTGGCTACTTCTGCATATACTAATCTATTGTCCTTTACCTGTTTCTGTCCACTCACTACAGTGAAAGCTTTGGCTGAGTTATTTAGATTAGACCTTTAGCATAGGGATGCGCATTATTTTTCCCCCTAAATATTCTTCTTTCCCTCCCACACTCCCTTCCCAATCAACAGAACCGATAACCTGGTAGCTGAAGCCACAGGGTGACATGACAGAAGGGCTTGACTCCTTGCAAGCAGAATTTGTGTCTTGTATCCCTCATTAGTGGGACTTCTCCTCCATCAGTATCTGAGAAGACAAGACTGTTGAGATTTTGGGAGGAAGGATATAAGTAGCATCCAACACACTAGAGAGCTTCTCTGTGTGTTTGTTGTGAGCAGATACCTCCTGTTGGGCCTGGCTGTGGCACTTCCAGAGAGGAACTAGATGCAGAATATATCTTTGAAGTGGATGAGATTGATTTTAGACAGCTGCCCATTCAACACTCTCAAGTCTTTTGCTGAGGCACTTATTGCTCCCTGTTTATTGTCAAGAGTCATTAGGCATCCAAGCCTATAGATCTCTGCTGAAGTCTAAGATCTTGAAGCTTAACACTGAGCCCTTCTCTTTTTTTTTTTTTTTTTTTTTTTGAGTTTATGTCTTTTGTTGAGAGTTGTTGTAAGGGCTTAACTCAGTAACTTTTGCACATGCAGGTATGAATAAAGCCTCAGGATCTGAGAGGAAGAAGATAGCACAGAGGATAAGAATGACAGTACTAGGCTCTGAGGTTGCTGCTAAAACGTACTGGCAGGCCAGACCAAGCACACGTCCATTTGCACTACTAAGGAACACAAAATACTACAACTGTCACATTTTTAAACTGAAAGAAAAATTTGGCAATATCTTTGATGGAGTCACTATTCTTGTGACCTCCCTACTGCTAGGATGTCAGAAACACCTCCTCTCACTGGGAGTTATCCTTCCTGCTCTGCCATATGTTGCCTTGGAAAGGCCAGGATTATCAGTAGCACAGCCAGATACAGTGGGGTGGCTGTTTATCCAGAGGTGAATCAGAGTGCATGTACTGGACCAGCATTGTCTGTGGAAGGGGTACCCTGAGTATTGCTGATGCCTGAATGTATAGACCCCCTTTGTAAGGTAAGTTTCTGTGTCTCTTCTTGACTGCAGATGATGAATGATGTTTTTCTATAATTTCATTTTCTGCTGCAGCTGCCATCCAGCCTTCTAAAGTAAGAATCTATAAGCTACTGTTATACGTCACTAGGTGGAAGCATCTACCTTAATACCAGTAGCAAAACTCCTTATTAGGTAAGTTTTTCAGTTCCTATCTCCTCTTTAATTTCTGCATCACATTGCACAATGTCTCATTATTACATGCTATTAATTGCAGTGCATTATTGTCTGGTTTAGCTAAGTACTTCAGCACAAGCCCAAGTCCATTCTATATCTGGACCCTCTAACATTTGGAAATGCACTTTATTTTATATAATGACTAGTTCTTGCAGGTTTTGGACTTCATTTGGTGACACATGCAAGTATGTGTTTAAACTGAGCTTACAGGAGTAAATGCCTTAGTGGCTGAGCTGGGACTAACACAAGTCTTTCTGCCTTGCAAATAACTAACAAAAATCCAATATGAATCCTTTGCAGAAGGGCTGTCTGAGCCCCTTCTTTCTGTGCCAGTACTTCGCATATTCTTCACACTGTGAATTCTCTTCTCCCTTTCTTCTCTCCATTCAGAGTAATTGTTTACCTTGAAGAGGAGTCAAGATGCCAATTAGCTATGGGTGACCTGAGCAGCCTGGAGAATGATATGGCTATGCTGGAAAATGTAGCTCATCTGTGTATAGGTCTTCTGAAGCATCTAGCTCTTAACTAGATGGCCACTTCTTCCATCACAAATTGGTATTCTGATTCTTCACCAACTCTGTTCTGGTCACTGAAGCCTGGAATATTCACTAAAGATCTGGAAACGGCCAGGTGGAGAACACTGATGTTATACAGAAAAGGAGGCAAGTGGAGATAAGCCATCTGGCTGGATATTGCATTCTGGCATGTCAGAGGCTAAGACTGCAGGGTGATGATTTCTAGGTCTCTCAGTTCCTAATCTACTTTAGACAAGCAGCAGGGTTAATTCAATTTAAACCATCTAAACTAACCTGGTACATTTTGCAGGAAGGTGGATTAGTGAGGGCTGAAACCACCTCTTTGCCAACAAAGCTCCGTAGATGATAACCTCAATGAAAAGGGCTGCAAACAACTGTCTGAGGTTGCCCTAGCAGTGTTTTATCCTTCTCAGCCATGGCAATTCCACAGCAGGAGGGCAAACCAGCTCTATCCTTATTCAGCTCTTCTTCCATTGGTGTGTTCTCCCCCAAATGCTATTTTTTTAGTGTGGTTAATACATGAATCGTAAAGTACCAAATTTGCTTTTCATACCATGGACTACAATGATGAGAAATAAACAAAAAGAAATCTGGTTTTTACTTGCTAGCTGAACAGTTTTAATTTGAAAATCACTGACAGAAGTCAAACTTGGGACCCCACAATGAAATGTTTACAGTGCTGTTTCAGAGAGGGACTCCACTTTGAAACTGAATGAAAGTATGTGGGAAGTTTGCAGCACAGTACATATGTAGGGGTAGGAAATTAAAGCACGATGGACCCATCAGCATTAAGGGTTTAGCGAAAAAACTGGTATTCATATTGCTCATGTTTCTTCTCAATTGACAAGATGATCCCTTCCATTTGTGGTTATTGGGCTAGCTTTTGTCTTGATTTATCCGTATTTTCAATTTCCCAGCTTTGGCTTTGTGTTATTTTCCTTGATAAACGTACTAGTGAACTGGGGAGCTCTGCAGTCTGTATTTTGAAATAGAAAGGAAACAATTTCTTTATGTTTTTCTTCTGTTTGTTTTTCTTGTATGAACATATGCAATACGTTTCATGCAAACCAACATATTATTTAGCACTGACTCTGTACTTGTATTTTAGTTTGACAGAGAAATTCTTAACACTTGGCACTCTTTTTTCTACTTCATTTTCTCATGCAACTGCTGATGCTGCTTTCCATAACATAAATGAAGAAGGCTAACTTCTATTATTTGAGACTTGGAATTACTTTATTAATAAAATCTGCTTTGTTTCCTGTTGGCAAACCCCAAATACTCTTCCAAAGAGGAATTTACTCTGTTATGCCTGTGGTTATATATAAATGTATATTATACCAAGTATTCTATCTGTATAAGCACATTTACTTCCCAGTTCACTGTTTGCTACAGAGAATAAAGACAATTACAAGGCAACATGCTTTTTATATTTAAAATGTAAAAATTATAAGCTGCAGTGACTTGCAAAAACCCCTAGTAACTCTATGGGACAGAGGTACTCCAAAGCCCATTCTACTGCCTGTGAAGTACAGAAAATGGGACCACAATGAGCAGACTTTGTGGAGGTAACTGGCAGTAAATTAGATGTGAATCTCTTGTGCCTTCTGCTGACAGAGCTCCCTTTACAGCATATAGATGAGCGCAGAAATTATTTCTTCCTTGTATGATTGAACTGCAATGTCCCTTTTGTACTGCAGGCTAGAGAACAGAACAAAGGACTCTATGTAACTTTTGTTGACTTCACCAAAGCTTTATACACTGTGAGCAGAAAAGGCCTGTGGCAGATCTTGGAACATTTAGGTTGTCCCCCCAAGTTCCTCAAAATAATCATCCTGCTTCATGAGGATCAGGGTGGACAAGTCAGATATGGCGATGCACTCTCTGAACCCTTTCCAATAACCAATGATGTGAAACAAGGTTGTGTTCTTGCACCAACTCTATTCACAATCTTCTTCAGCATGATGCTCCAAAGAGCCACAGCAGACCTTGATGAAGAAAACGGCACCTACATCCGATATCGTACCAATGGAAGCCTCTTCAACCTAAGGCGACTGAAGGCCCACACTAAGAATCTAAATCACCTTGTCCGTGAGCTGCTTTTTGCTGATGATGCCGCCCTTGTTGCTCACACAGAAGCAGCTCTACAGCACTTAACACCCTGCTTTGCAGAGGCTGCTGACCTTTTTGGGCTGGAAGTCAGCTTGAAGAAGGCAGAAGTTCTCTACCAGCATGCACCTCAGGAAGTTTTCTATCATCCCCACATCACCATAGGTGAATCAGAGCTTAAATCAGTACAGCAGTTCACCTATCTGGGAAGCATAATTTTCTCAGACAGTAAAATTAACAAAGAGATAGACAACAGGCTAGCAAAGGCATACAAGGCCTTCGGAAAACTCCATAAGAGTCTGGGGTAATAAACACTTGAAGAAAAGTACAAAGATCAGTGTCTACAGAACCTTTGTACTGTCTACTCTTTTATATGGGTCTGAATCATGGGTCATCTATCACCACCACCTGCGGCTTCTCGAACGCTTCCATCAGCACTGTCTCTGTACAATCCTAAACATCCACTGGTCTGATTACATGACCAATGTGTCCGTTCTTGAACAGGCAGGGGTCACCAGTACCGAGGCCATGCTGATGAGAATGCAGCTGGGCTGGGCAGGCCACTTCTCCAGGATGGAGGATCACCACCTTCCAAAGATTGTGCTCTATGGTGAACTCTCCATCAGCTGCCACAAGAAAGGAGCCCTGAAGAAGGGATACAAGGACTCCCTGAAAAACACCTCAGCCTTGGCCATATTGACTGCCACCAATGGTCCACTCTGGCCTCCAATCAGGATTCATGGAGGCACACCATTCACAATGCTGCTGCTTCCTTTGAAACGCACACAGAGTCAGTCTCAGGGAGAAAAGACAACATAGAAGGAAGTGTTCCTCACCAATATGGCCTAAGGAGACATTTCGCGGTGTCTTTTGCGACTGGATTTGCCTATCCCACCTACCTTTTTAGCCATCACCATGCTTGCAGCAAGCATAGGTAGTGCCCTTCCCAAATCTTCATTCGTGAAGCCTAGCCATGATGATGAAACATGTGACCACCTGCAGTGACCGCCCAGGTGCTGTAAGAAACTGGACAATTGGTGCTGATGGCTCAGTCAGCAGAAAGCTTTGCTAAGAATGTTGCAGAGTGGCTACCCAGGCAAGGAGCTGAAGGCATGCACATCCAGCACCTCAGGCTACAAGCTAGGTGTTAAACAAGATGAGGAAAGAGGCAAACCCTGCCAGGTGGGGTAGTGTTTCTTTTTCCTTAGGTAGATGCCTCAGCTGTGATAACTCCCTGGAACATTAACACCTGGCCTAAAGTATTCATCTCTTCTTGATGAGCCATAATGGGCCATAATGGATTCAGCTGCACTGATGTAAGAGACAGCTGCCACATCTTAGAAGGTGTCAAAGACTCCAAAGTATCCCGTGACTCACAGTATTACATCATCCAGTATAAAACTCTCCACTCCAGGGAAGGTACCAGAGGCATTCCCAACCAAACCTAAGCATACATAACTGTGAATTTCAGGATGTCTCCCACCCCCTGAACCTCAACGGATCCCGACAGTGACCACCACTTTGATAGGACTACAACCACCACTTCAACCAAACATGGAAATTGCAGTAACTAGGTCTCATTGCTGGATGCAATGGGTGTCTTGCAGGCCCTTCTAGTTGCCTGAGGGGTCCACGGCCCTGCTCCAGCTGCCTGTGCCAGCACCGCAACCTCACTCCAGCATCTGCTGCTATTGAATCCCAGACTTTTCCTGCCAGGTTTTCTAGGGGTGTGGAAGGTGAACCACGCAGAAGGGTGTCCAACTTGTCTCTGTCCTGTGGCCACATGTGTTTTTCCCAGGTTGGGGAGGCTGGGCTGCCACCTCAATTTGGTCTGGTGAGTGGAGCTTGGGAAGTTTTTTCTCACCAGTTGGTTTAACCCAGTTTTATCAGTATTGCTACTGTCATTCTTCTTGGTAAAGAGTTACTTTTCTCTTACATGCAGGCATATTTGGTCTCTCTTTATATTGGAGAAGCCAGGGGTACTGAATCTGAGGGAGGAGACTTCTGTCCCAGGTCTCTGCGCCTCCAAATTGTCTCAAACTGAGACAATATCATACAAGCTGGAGAGAGCACCAAGAGTGGGAACAGGCTGGAAGAAAGGAATGCTCATTCACGTGATAGGGGGTACATAGGGGGTGGTTTAGTGGCCACACTGGACGCATACACTGTTTTAAAACTCTGTGCACCATAGAGCTAAAGGGACTATAATGATAGGCAAAATAAAGGGAAAAACCTTGTGATAAATTGGTATTAGAGTGTAAAACTGAAAGATGTATGTGAAGAAAGAAGAAATGGGCTGAAGAAAATTAGGAAAAGCCTTCCTGCAGGCCAGCAGCATGAACTTGCTGACTGCTGCCCCAAGGGAAGTGGCAGAAATGTCATTATTTGGAGCATGTGAAACTAGTATAAACAAGACCATAACACATGTTTGCTGGAGAACAGTCCTCCACTGGCAGGGAGTGCTGGGTGACTTAATGGGTCTTTTCCATCTGTAGAGTCTATGAATAACAGCAAATGATGTGGAAAAAAAAAAGGTGTGAAACTTGTGCAGGTGTTTTTCATAAAGCCAAATACTGTCCTAAAACAGAGAAAAAGCAATCTGAATTCACTCAAAGACATTTATTGAACCTATCCAAGTCTGTTTTTACAAAATATGTCAATCTTCAGCTGCTAGGGTGAAGCTTTGGGCTGATTGACATCCAATGGAGTCCTACCACTAGCTTCAGCAGGGTGAGGGTTTCACCATGAAGTAGGCTGTATCACCTAGAGCTGTCCAGAGAGTACATCCTTCTTCACCTTGGCTGTGGGGAAAACTATGGCACCACAGCAGAACCATGACTGGCACTTGCATGAGAGACCCTGCTGCAGGCCCAGGGCAGGGAGGGGCAAAGGGATGAGGACAAGCAGTGGGAGGCAGCAGAGGGTGACTGCCTTCACCACTGCATGACTGGACCCAGAGGATATATTTCTTCACTGCCTTATGATGGGTGTGACAGTATCCACCTGGGAATCCAGCTCTGCCTGGCCCAGCTATTCCACCTTGTCATGTATGAGCACAGCATACAACTATACAGTTCAGAGGATAGCTGTCCTGGGGCAAGGGCAACCATTTCTACCATGGGGGTCCTGAAGTCTCCCTAGCCATGTCCTGAGGCATGTGAGAGCCCTGGTTCACTGGTTGAAGTAATTGGGGAACTAGAGTTGTTGGACACATTTGATCAACAGCAAATGAGTAATAAGTTTAGTCGTAGCCTCTGCTCCAAACAGGTTATCTTACTTGCCACTCTCACAAAACCCAAAAAAACCAAAGCAAACAAAAAAAAACTCCAAACCCTGCCAACAACAACAAAACACCCCAAACCCAAAAAGCCCAATGCCCTCCCCTTCCCCCCACAAAAAAAAAAGAAAAGAAAGAAAAACCATCTAACAAAAATGCAAGTAAGAGCACTGCGCTTGTAGTCTTGGTCTTCCCTTCTTACAAACCTGCCTGTGCCCCTCGCCCATCCCAGTAATCTTACAGGGCTGTTGTGTTTGGTTTGCTTTTTTTTTGTTTGGATTTGAAAATTTCCATTAATTGTAGCTCAAAAGTTGGGGCAGAAAAACTAGAAAGTGAAACCAGACAGATACTTATGAAAGAGGAATGGCCTGCTCTCATTATTTTTCCTTCAATTTCAGATGGAGCAGATGTTCTCTCTTCTCAGCTTGTCCCAGAGCCAGCACTCTTTGCTCAGGCTTTGTCCCCACTGTCCTTTGAGGATGCTCTGCCCTTGTTAGCCTTTCACCTCTGTCTACTGTCCTTTTTCCAGTGACACTCCTGAGGTTTGGGAATATGAGGACGATGGTGAAGAGAAATAAGAGGACAACTGGTGCAAGGCAGAAGGCTGTATCTCCGTGGAGGACCTGCTGCACGGGCAGTGGGATGGAACAGCAGCAGCTCCCTGTGCTGCACCCGTTACCACAACTCAGTGGGGATCTGTGGCTCCCTAGAGCCTTTCCCCACCCATTTCCCCCCATCAGAGTCCCCCATTTGGTGGCCTGACCTCACACTCCTCCTCAAATCCCTCTTTCTTTGGGATTTCTGTGACCCAAGGCAGGCCATCCTTGGTCCCCTTCACTGGTGGGTGGGAGGAGAGGAGTGGTCCCAACCTCCAGCCCTGCTGTGCTTGCTGTGGCTGTGCAACCTCATGATGTTCAAGAAAGCACAATATAAAACAAGGCAGAGCCACAACGTCTTTGGTTCATGCTCAGTAGCCACATGAGGGGATCCTATGCTTATAAAACTGAACTGTTTCAGCTTTAAGAAAAAATATTTATGAAGATGCTGCCAGCACATCTGACCTCCAAGACTTCTACAGACTGATTTCCTGATGTCTCCTTCCTCCTGCAACCTTCTTTTTTTCTGTCAGGTTGTTGCATCTTTCTTTTGTAAGGATTTGTTTTGTTATGACCTTTCAGGGAGCAGAAAAGATGAGTCTGTCCCTCGCCTCTGCCTCACCCCAGCAGCCCCCTGGCCGATCCTGGATGTGCAGTGATCTCAATACTACTTTGCTGTATCTGACTGTTGAGTTTCGCACCTTTCCAACTGTTCCCATGACCTGCCCACAATCTTGAGGACAACAAAGTCTACCTCCTTGAAGGTTGTGCTTTGGTCTTTCAGTCTGTCAGAGCCTGTGCTTGGCCTCTCCTGACTGTCCTGTTAGAGTGGGCTATGATGGCCTGGCTTCAATAGCGCTTCCTTATCGTGCTCTTCCCTCACCACCATGCTTCTGAATGTTGTTATGATCAGCTTTCCTTTGATTACTCCATTGGCTTTTAGGATGCCTCAGAGAAGATGCTGTGTGTACTCAGATTCTTTTTAGGGGCAACAATTATGTTATATCCTTGACAATGCCCAGGTGTGCCAAATCATACAAAATGTTCCTTAACTTCCAGCTCACAGAGCTTGTCTGAATGCCCTCCAGGGAGCTACCCTGTCCTCCCTTCACAGAAAACAGAGGAAATAGTCCCTGGTGACCAGGGAGCACTCTTCCAGCCTTTTCCCATGACTGATTTCAGATTTTATGATACAGCAGACCTTCCCACCACTGTTAGTCACTGTATGCACTGAAACGTTCTCCCTGTGCTGTGTGAACTCCCTGTCACACCCGGTGAGCAGTCTCACTCTGAGGTTCATCTCAAGTGTCATTCACCCTTTGTCCAGAAGTTTTCAGTGTTTCTCCCCTAGCCATCACAGTTGTTGCCTTTTCTTCCTCGCCTTCATAGCAGGTCCTTGTCCCATCATCTTAGTCCCTTCTTTGCCTAACCAGCTACTTCCTTGCACTCAAATTCTTACCTCCTTGCCTTTCAGAGAGAGGCAATTCCAAATTTTGTAAACCATCACATGAGGCTATAGGCATTTGAGATTTAGAATATAGAGACTCCCATTGATGCCTGCCTTGGATTAGCTCATGTTTTTTTTTAAAATACCCACTGGGCTCTTTCAAGGCGGTATCCATGAGGATGCCAAAGAAGTGTTCATTGCAGAAGGGTGCATATGTGTGTATATGCATATACATGTGTTTATGTGTGTATATGGACTCCTCATTCTAGACCAGGTGCCAGCAATGGGGTACAGTGAATGAATGTGCACTGCTTGATTTTTTTTGAAATTGCAGCACTACAGTTGCTCAGAGTGGGGACATTTTTTTGTTGTCTTTTTGACTGTTTATACCCTTTAGCAGGGAGAGATTTTGGTGGTTTGGAGCTGAGGACACAAAGAGGAAAATTTGGACTGGAGGCTAGCAAAGCATTTGCCAATGATTGTTCTAAACCATAGAAATAATAGTAAATGGATAATAGTTTTCAATTCTAAGCAGTAGGAAATAAATGGGTAATAGTAGTGGTGTGGATTGATGGACAAGGACTGTCTCCCTTAATTTTGCAGTGAGAGAATGCAAACAAGACTCAGTGTCTTAGAAAGTGAATCAATTTAAAGTATTTTTTAAGAATGAATGCTGCAATTATCCCACTTGTGACAGTCATGCATACAATCTGGATAGATCTGCTGGGACCCAAAGCATTTCAAAGCTGAGTTCCCTAATTAGATGCGTGCAGCAATGTTTGATTGCCAAGCAGTGTTTTTAGTTACAGCAAGATAAAGGATCAATCGTAAAGGGCTACCAAAGGAAAGATGCATAATATTTGCATTACACAGTCTTCAGGATATTGTAATGACAGCTCTGGAGCTTGCCCTGCAAAGCATCACACTGCACACTGCAGACAACGCTGACTTCTCTAACTCCACCAGCAAACCTCTGACTCACACTGCTGGGGGCTGAGTTTCACCTTTCACCTTTAGTCTTAGGATGCTGCTAATGGCAGTAACACATAGACCAAAAGTACAGCCAATTACTTTCTGCAAAATAAAATTATGATCCTCATGCAAGAGGCCTCAGAAGCCCAGAAAAATAATTTTCTATGGCATAGTGTGGGCTTCTGCATGATGGAAGCCACACATATCTTTTGCTGACTTGTGCCCCAGGAGATTATGGTTTGCAATGTAAAATCATCGACAGTAATGTATATTGAGCAATCATTTTTTATTAGAAGGTTGAATGGTAGTGGTTAAAAAATTAATGAGGGAACAGGGATAAAAACACATGCCTTTATAACTTATGGCATAGGTAGAACCCCTATTTTCTCCACTTAGTCTGTATGCTTTAAAAGGAATAAGTTATATGCTCATCATTTTTCTTTTTGTTCAAGATCTCAGCAACAAAAGAGTAGGGAACTCCCATTACACATTTTGGCTTGAAAAGTGTTTTCTGCTCTCTGTAAGATGCACAAGTCTAGTGATCCAAGTTAAACATTATTGGAATTTCACCATAAGTCAAAAACAATATTAATTTTGGGCCCACATATTTTCCTTCTGGTAGGGTATAAAAATTTAAAATAAGTACACTCTACAGACAATCTGTAAATGGTAGAGTGCAAAGGGTGAGACAAAGAAAGAAAAACAAAACAACATGCACATTTAACAACAGAGCAGAAGCAATGTTGGGTGGTATGAACTGTTTTGATAGGATAGCAGGAACGAGAGGGTTTCACCCACCCCCCCTTTTTGTGGTCTGATTCAAAGGGAAGTGAAGGCTGGCATCATGCCTCTGAGCTGGGTCAGAAGATTTCTGTCCCATACAAATCCGTAATCAGGGTTACTTCTCAGTGGGAAGCACAGGGATTTTTCAGAATATTAGCATGTTATTTCTGAACTCCCCCATCCCTTGCTCCCTCCCTGTGCAGGCGATACTACGCTGCTGTTTGTCTGAAGTCTAGAGGCTGCTACAGCCATCTTTTTCAAATTAAAATGGCAATGTAAAGTTTTGTAAATGTTAGTTCTCCTAATTGGTAGTGGCTTGTATAATTAAAATAAAATCACTAATACTTTCTCTTGTTTTTTCTATTATCACTGAAGTTCATTTTTCAGTAACTCAGACAATGTCTTCATTTTTATGAAGACCCATACTGACCTCTAAATATCTGATTTTTTTCAGTGAATGTTTATACCCATCTGGTTTAAATTTAGCATTCTTATGAGTCATTCCACTTTGATAGGAACACTCTGCTATAGAAAACTTTTTTAATATTTTTACATTTTAAATCAAACACTGCATAGGGCATTACCTAAGCCCTGCTACAATTATGGAAATCAGTGGGTTTGTATTCTTCATCAGACACTGAGTTTGTTCTCTTTGTGAATTAAATGTGCCTCATGATAGAAGGGTCTACAATGCACATGTGTTCAAGTGTTTTACCATCTTTTGTTGCCACATCCTTTCCCAGACTTAATAAAATGCTTTTTGAAAACAGTCTTAGTAGAGGAAGGATGAGTGATTCTATAGGAAGTAAGGATGCTCAGCACTTCCTTACATCTGACATTTAACCCAAGCAAAAGTGCTATATTTATTTTACTGTCAATGCTGATTTTATTACTTCTTATGTTCTTATTACAGGCATTTCCTGATGTTTAAGATATAACCAGCTCTTTTGAGTTCTTTCTTTTTGTGCTGGAAAGATTTTAAATGGGTATTTTAAGAAACTCCAAGTGCATCCCAAAAGAAATGGAAGCAAAAATGTTAAAAGCAAGCCATTAAAAGTACAATGCAGCAGAGATCACTCTATTTAAAAATAAAACCTGAATTTGCCAGTATGTTTTCTTGAGCTATAACTGAATCATCACATAAAATAGAATGGGTCATTTCCAATTGGAAAACGAATGGACTATTTTAAAATATTGTTTGTTTGCACTAAGTGGAAATATGTTCTAACAAGTTCAGACTCCACTTTCTTTCTTGACTATTTAAATACATTTTAGCTCTTAAGTAAACACAAAGTAAAATTTAAAAATTGATGTTTTCTCTGAGACCTCAACTGAAAATGAGTGAATTGCTTTAAACCAGATGAAAATTTTAGTATTTTACAGTATTTTGTTATAGAAAAAATGTAAAAAGTTTTTTTTCCATAAACTAATAAAGCACTTGGTTCCTTTAAACAAATCCTTAGCAATTTTAGAATTTATGTATCTTCCCACATACTTCCAAAATAGATTGACACTGAAATATTTTTTGTGGCCTATAATATCCTTCTTCAAAGACTCCAATTCTTCTCTCACTTCTGTGAGGGTAAATTTGGATTTAAATAACCAAAGAGGGCATCTAATTTTCCACCAATCTTTAGCAGAAAATGCAGAACCACACCATGAGGATGGAGCTTTGTGAGGACCCAAAATTACCAGATTTTTATGCTAGGGGATATTTTATGCTGAGCAGGGCAGCAGAATAGCTAATGTGCTTTGAGCAACATCTGCTCACAACAACAAAGCAAGTTTTTCGGTGCTATGCAGATCAGTCATTGTGTCTGGTTTATTTTGGTTGTATTTTAGGTAAGGTAAAAAAAGTGACAGGCCCATTAATAGAGGCTGAAAGGTAGTCCCTTCATTTTCATCATTCCTAGCTGGCCTGTAACATGAAGAATGCTTTTGTAGTTCACATTAGTCACGTTATCATGATGGAATAATGAAAGAAGAAAGGATTTATTTTGAGTACAGTTCAGAGGTGTAGTGTTGTCAGACTAATGTCAGAATACTGCACTTTTAAAAAACACTTAACCTTCACCAGTCAGGCACATAAATACTAAAGGCCCTTTCTAACCCATTCAGAATTCTACGCTTTTCTTATCTGTCTTTTTTCTTTCTTTAATCAGATAATGGAAAACTTCTGCCTTGTTAAGAAATCTGGGCGTATTATATTATAGAATTACAATTTTGCCAAATTTCAATAATTTTCACTGATTGCTGAACTTTTTTTACTCCATTTGCAACGGCAAAAAGCAAAATACTTTCACTCATTTGTTCAGTATATGTATACAGTCGTATAGCGTTCATTTTCACAGGAAATGTTCTAACATGTAACAGACATAAGAAACATCCATTACCTAGTTGTATGCATGTAAACTCTCTGCCATTTTACTTGTGAGGATTAGGAAGAGGTAGTGGAGAGTCTGCCCTTGTGGGCATGCAAATTATAAGGGCTGTTAAGGAAAGCATTTTACATTAAACAATTTGAAGGTCTGACATTATTATTTTTTTAGTAGCATCATGCAGGTAGTCTGTTCCTTTTGGGCATACTAAGTACCTAAGTGTCATCCAAACCTAGCAAAGCATAGAAAACGGTCCCCACAGAAAATCATTCTGTTGTTGACTTCTAATTTAATACCCAGTATATAAAGGTAGAAATGGGACATGCTTGCAGTTAAGGCACTGAAATACCAAAGAGTGGACTCAGTTCCTGATTCTGCTACAAGTATCTTCCCTGCCACAGTACCTGCTGTTTGGGAAACAGGTACACCCTGTGGCAGGTTCAGGTTTGACACCAAACTCCTTTTCCACTGACATTACATTGATGCGATGCCATGCAAAAATGCTTTCCTTTACCCAGACTGGGGGGAGAGGTGAGGCTCTTGCTACTGTGGTTGCTGTTGTAGAGCATCTGCTGACCCACCATTTGGGTGGTGGGGATGTACGCTTTTATCCTGGATGCCTTCATGGTGACAGCAGGTAGCCAACCTTTGCCAGGGGAGTCAGCTGTGAGACCCTTTCCAAACATGTCCTGTGTACTTTTCACAGAAGCAGAGAGGGTTTATAGGTTGCTGCCCAAACTGTCCCTACAGCTCTATATGTATGATTCAGGAAGAAATGGACGGGCTACACCCCGGGCTGGGGGTGCTGAGGTCCTCACCTGGCTCATCAGGCTTTGGGATTCTAACCAGTTGTGCATGGGTTGTGCTGTTAAATTTGGTTGACATTGGCCAAAAAGTTTTTGTGGAGAAACTGCTAGACAGATAAACACTGCGGTTGCATAAACCTTGTTTCCTAAGGAAACAGGGTTAAGAAATGTGGATAATAGCACTTCCCTACCACACAAGGATGTTATGGGAATAAAAGCATTTCTAGTGCTTAGCTGTTCAGGTGTTACAGGGATGGAGAAAATTCAAATTCCCAGGCAACTGGATTAATTTTGGCATCTTTCCTTCTTGTTTGAAATTGTGTACTACAAATGGTTACTCATGGGCATATCTTTGGAGACAGTCACTCTGCTAATAGAAACTGTGTTTGAAGTATCAGCAACTAATGAATTGGAAAGAGGCTCAGATTTGGTCTGCTGAGTTAAGTGCATGTGTGGAAAACACAAGAATTCTTACTTATTTTTCCATGAGAAGAGTATGCTTGGAATACAGCACTACTCCCTTTCTCCAGAAAGTGCATCAACTGAAAGCAACCAAATATACTTTTTATATTTTTAGTTGCAGTGTATTGCCTGTGTATTACTCTGTGTGTAATAGTGGGAACATCTTTGCAGTTCACAAGAGGTGAAGGTTGGACCCTTAGCTGCACAAACAAGTTGCTCTTTCTGAGCAGAAGAGTTAGCAACAGTAAATTGTTAAAGCTCAAGTTCATGAGAGGTCCAGACACTTCACAGAAATCAGGAAGAATTTAGGAAGCTATTCTAAGGCTAAGAGCCTCAAATCTTTCACTTCTTCACTGCCTGGTGCTGCAGGGGATGAAAGTCTGGAAGCTCTTTAGTTTTGCATTTCCAAACCCTAGGCAGGGGTAGCTCAGCTCCTGAGCATGGGGAAGGTGGCCTTGAAGAGGCCTGGGCACACAGGCATCTGCCTTGGGCTGAAGGTCTCCTGGGACCTGTGTAGGAGGTGTTTCTCCTTTCCATATTCTGCCTAAAAAAACAGCTTGCTTACTAACCCACCAACAGATCTTTTAATGCCCAGCAGCAGCAGGAAGGGGTGAGCAATGTGCTGCTCTCTGCGGGCTCTCCTGTAGTTATCCTGTGCACGCAAGGTGGGACTAAACCCCTGACCAGTTTTCCATGTGCTCTGTCCTTGCTGAGGCAAACCCTTTTGCTTAAAAAAAAGTAGAAAATACTTGGTCAGGAAGAATAAGCTGGTACATATTTGTGCTCTTCAGGAGGGAGGAGTACAAGCATCTGCTCCAGCATCTTCTTATATATCTTACCTCCATCTACAAGGAGGGCAGGAGCCTGGGCTGCTGCAGGCAAACAGGGAAATTGAATTTGAGTCTCCCACATGCTGCATGAACACTCCTGCCATTGCATTACTGTATAAAGAACATAGCTGCCTCTGCCAGCTGGCTATTAAGGGCATAAAAAAGCAGGGTTGAAGGGGAGAGGTTAGCCACGGAGCTCAGAGGAGAGGGAGCCGTGGCATGCACCTCTTAAACCATCTTTCTCCTCAGTGTGGGTTTTTCTGGAGCACCTCCAAAGACCACTAACTGCCCCCCTTGCTGGAGCTCAGCAACCAGAGAAAAGGTCTAGACTCACATATCTGTAACAGGCATCTCAAATTAGGTGGTGCAAGTCCTGGCATGTGGTGATTTGGTCCTGCGTGTCTGTGTTTGTTTAAAGAGCTATGTGCTGAGCCAGGTCAGTGCCTATTGAATTAGTCATAACAAGCTTTCAAGATTATAAATGGGGAAAGTGCTGAGTAACTTGTGATTCAGCCTTACTATGATTTCTAAGTACATATTACTAATACATTCCCTATTATTACACTCCTTCCCCCTGAGTTTAACACCTACATCCAGTCCCCACACAAAGCCAGAGCTGAGAAAGCTCCACTTATTTCCAGTAGCTGGTAGGAAATGAGGAGCTGGCTCATCCTCCACTTGACATTTCTATTACCCTCAAAAACTCCTTTGTTTAAAACTATTTATTCTGTGCCATGATGTTTTCTTTGAAAAACAGTAGTGGCAGAAACCAGCTGATTCAAGGTAAGGTTGTAGGTTCTGCATCCCCTGCATATAGCAATCAGTACTTTTGCCTTTTTATTTACCTGCAGGATTTTTATTTAACTGCAGGATTTTTAAAGAAGAGTGAAAACTGAGCCATCAGGTGGTTTCTGTGGTTGAAACTTGAATGCTCTGTCTATATAAAAACCCTCAACTTTGTTTCTTTTGGCATTATCTAAGATGAAGTTAATGGTGGGTGGAGGCTTCCTGGGAAGGAAATGTGCAGGGGTAAAAAATGAAATTGTGGTGAGCCACCACCCTGTAGGGCCTTGGTGAAAACCCTGAATAATTATCTGAATGCTGTGGATGATTGAAGTTTGGGTCCTCGTCAGCAAGGGTTTTGCAGAGCACAGGATGTTGCAGGAAAGTCTGTTTGTGCACCTTTGGGTTGGTGGGAAGAACACTGACCCTGTGCTCCTCTAGCAAGGGCAGACCCTTACTGGAATTGAATTTGATGAACTTTATCTGTATTGAGACATCTGTTATGCCAAGAAAGGTCTCTCTTGAAGGAAGAAAAGTTAATTCTCTCGTAAGGGTCTGCAGACCTGAAGTGGTGGAGGAGGTTGTGAACAGTGACGCCAGGCTCCGAGGGGTTCCCAGTCATGCTCCTCCCTAAATGGAGCTGTGGTAGTTCCCAAAATTGGAAGCAGAGTGGCTCCCTTATCAGCTGGCAGGAGTAGAGTGACACCTACAACCCCCTGTTCTCTTTCTCCTGCTTTCTTTCCATGGCCTGTCACGCCACCCTGAAGTGACCAGGCTTTTAATTTAGGCACCTTAGTTAAGCAACTGAAGTTAGAAGGGATGAGTCTGGGACCTGAAGTGCAGATTGCAGCTGTGACAGCAACTTAAGAAGTTCCTCTCCCTCCTCCTCAGTTCCACTGAACACCAAAGTCCCCAAATTTTTCTGGCATGGTCCCAGTTTGGGAATTCCAGCACATGGCTGGAGGTGCTGCCAGTTTAACATCATGCTAAAAAGTCAATGCAGTGGTATAGGTGAAGTGTAGGTGAAACCCTGGGGATGCCAAAGTGAACACCACAGAAGGCAGGGAACAGAGGGAGATTGTGGCTGCCCAGTCCAGATTTTCATTGAGGAACTTGCTGACCATGGATGTGGGAAACACTGCATCTGCAAAAGTGAGATTCAGCAGATAAAAGCAATTTTCAGGCATGAGCACCATGGGTTTCCCTGGAAACACTGGTGCTGTTTGCCCCCAGTGGCAAAGTGACTTGGTGACTGCTCAGGAAGGAGGAAAATGTGTGTTCCAAGTGCTCCTTGGTTCAAGTGACTGAAATATCAGCTTCTATAACTAGCTGAGTGCTTTGGCTATTCTAGAACAAAGCACCCCACTGAAGCTGCACAGAGATACGTAAACCTCATGGATCTGGAAGAAAATCCTGCTAGAGAGAGCCTCTTTCTCTAATTGTTCTGTAAAGGGCCTTGACTGGAAACAGGGAAACTCTTTGTCTGGTCCCTGCTTCCAAGCCACTTTATAAATTTATTTTAATCTGCAGACAAAGAAAATACCACAGCCCGTGCCTGGGATGCACCATCTTTCTCCCACCTCTCCCACTGCACCCCATCCACTCACCTGAGCCTGGCACTGAGAAAAAAAGGTCCATTGTTAAAGGAGGGAGAGACAACCTCAATGAGGCTGGAGATGCCTTCACAGTAGGACTACCTTGGACACTTCAGAACTACCTTGGACACTTCAGAATTTTCCCAGATACAGTCTCCCTTGGAACTGACAGTAGGTCCTTACCTCTGTGGCAAAGAAGTGATGTGTGCTAAGATCACAGACAAATATTAACTCTGGGCCACCCTGGAGGGGTAGATACTGACTTCAAATGGAGATTAATTTCACAGCTTCATCCATGACCTGTAATCGCAGGTGGAAAACATCATCAGCTGTGCTCCATAGCATCAATGTTGTACCTAGCATGAAAAGCAGTCAGATGGAAAAACCTTTCCAAAATCTGCATGAACAAAGATAAAAATTAGAGAAGAAGAGGAGACTTTGGAGGCTTTAGTGGTATTGCTCTGGCATACAACTACTGGTGACCAGGAGGTGGGAGTGCACGGTGCAGTGCAGAGTAAGCAAAGGGTGACACACTTAGGGTATCAGCAATCACACCTTCTGCACAGTATCAGTTTCATCAGCAGTTCAGACAGACTTAAATGGGAGCTGGGAGCTATTTACTGGGAGAAATGATGACAAGAGTTTTCCGTTCCATTCCATGATTTTAATTTGGCTTTCTTTAGGCATTTGGGTATTATCCTGATAGCTTCCTGATAGTTGCCATCTTATTTCAAACATAGACTCACATGAGTCACTTTGCTGCCAAATTTAGAATTTATCCTGAAAATGCTGTGGCTCTGCTTTCTACTCTTTCTTCCAGTGCCTTGGGCATTACACAAAGCCTCCTCCAGATTTTATCCCGAGGTCCTCACCATACCACCTGACCTCCTCTTTGTGGTGAAATCTAGTTATTACAAAACATCTTGACCTCTGAAAGGTTAAGCAGGCAAGCTTACACTAAATCCAAAGACATTTGGGTAAGCACTTACTGACAAAACCAGTTTTATGTATTTGCAGTTCAAGGTCTGGTTAGAAGTGCTGTTCATACAAAACAGAAAGGCTAGAAATTCACATTTAGGGCTGAAAGTCAGTCAGATTAAGGATGTGGAAGTCAAAACAAGGTTATTGGACTTAAACATTACTGTGTAAGGAATGTTCTTTCCCTAACTAGTTAGCTGTGTGCCTGCATGGTACAATTTGACTGTTTAATGTTTGCATCCATAATCCCGGATGAGATTAATTTCTACATTACTGGAGTGATCAGAGAGCATCTTTGGAACGATCTGTGATAATAAGGTGTGCTCTTTCAGGATTGTGGCTAGAAGAGTTGGAGGGGCCGAGTACTTCTGGTCTTCAGAAAAACTCGTTCTGTAGTCTATTTCCTTCCCTCTGCTATTTTAGAGGACAAGGTTTGTGCTGTAGAAACAGCTTCAACTGGAAGCATCCTTTCCATAAATGCAATTTGTACAAGATTTTGACACAGTTATCTGCAAACTAGTCAAAATTATAGCCAACCTGCAGACTATATAATCAGCTGGGCATCTAGAGCGCATCCTGAAGATAAGCATTTATCCATCAAAGGGATTTGAGTCTCAACCCTGTTAATTTTGTAGCCTTTTATTTTACCACACTTTTTCCTCTAGCTTTTCTTCTGTATGGCAGAAATAATCATGGCATTCTTTGGACTTGTACAGGAGTCACAGATCTATTTTTTCTCACACACCAATGTTATACTTTAACGTACTTAGGAACTGCAGTCTTGTTTGAATTACTGTTGTGTTGTGTTTGGATGCTGCTGTGTCTGGTGGTCAAAGAAATGGGAAAAGTAGCTCATAATCTGTGAAACACATGAACTACATTCCTGCAACATTTAGAAAGACTTGGCAGAGAGAGAGTGTTGATTGAAAAGGAGCAAGGCAGTGTTACCTTTCCTTTTCTTGTAGTTTGCTTTGTGTTATGGTGGCTTAGAATGCTATTGCATAACAATGTTTAATTGTATTTAAATAGGCTGGGAGGACAGTTGCTTTACTTTTTTGTGTTTTTGTTTTGTTTTGTTTTGTTTTGTTTTGTGGTTTTGGTTTTTTTTTTCAGAAAGAACATATTCATCACCACACACAACTGCTCATTTCCCAGTATGTAACTGATGTCTCCAATGGAGAGAACCTCCTGAAAATCACTGCACACTGAGATGACTGATCCTTTAACAGAAAGACCTTGACTGAGCTCTTAGGTTTACCTATTACAATATTTACCCTCTAGGAGTACAATTTCTTGTCAGGAATATGTCAGGAATATGTCAGGAATAAACATCTCTTTTCCTTGCTGAGAACAGAAAAGAAAACAAACCTTACATTCTGTACTAAGCCCCACTAATGGAGTTCTTAATATGAAAAGGAATAACAAATTCTTAAGTGGGAAAGTGGAAGAACTTAATACAGAACTGAAAATTAGTGCATACTCTGTCACTGAGTCAGAATCTCAACTATCCAAGCCTTGGTGAATTTATTTATCCATAAAAGATTCCTCCATATGGATGGTATTCAAGGAAACCTTGAACCCTCAAACATGCCCATACACACTCACACCAAACTCCACAGGATGTGATACATCCTTATGCCATGCCACAAAAACAAGTCTGACAGGCTGCAATACAGCGTTCCTGTTATTTTGGACACTTGGATCAGAAAATCCGCCAAAAGCCACCAGGTGCCCAGGGAATTCCTGTGCCAAATACTTTGTGATAGGTCTAGAGCACGCCAAATGTGAGCAGTCTGTACCAGCTCATTCAGGAACCAAGTTTCCCTCACTGTGGTGCCCAAGGCTACAGTAGCTGTGAGTAGCTCCTGCTAACCTGGAGCAGTGTCTGTCTTCTGGTCAAAGCAGTCATGGATCTCAGAGATGGAGTTCTTGCATTCTTCCATACTTCTACTTATAAACAATACTAATGTGTGACAGGTAATTGCTATAACAGCATGTAAGTATTAATTTATGGTAGGTATATGACACATATATTATCTGTGGCCTTGCAAAACCCAGAAGCAGAAAGCCTCAGCACTCAGCACTTATTACTAAAGGACTCGCAGTCTGAAATGGCTTCTTATGTTGTCACTTTCTTTTAATAGGTTGAACTTGCTCCTCAGTAGCACAGCAATTTGCCTATGGTCCAGCTGGCAGGTAGCTATCCTCAGTCTTCAAGGAATCAGTTGGCAGTGCAGGCTCTGTTTACCTGTGGACAATGGCTCTTGTGAGCATGGACCATGCTGTGATCTGGTGGATTTTGTTATCCAGGGTGAGAGCTGAGGTGTGATCTGAAGGATGAGATGGCATCAGTTCAGGTGATGAGGTGTCTCTAGGCTGAATTGGTAGTGGGAGAGAGAGGGGATGGACACAGCTATGGACCTCTCAACTTTCCTCTCCTACTAACATACACTAACTATTTGTGTTGGATTTGTTTTCAAATAAAATAATTACCTTTTTAAAAAAAATCCAAACCCAACTATTCTTAAGGAGAATACCAGGGGTAACTCACAGTCTACATTATTGTACATATTCAACTAAATGACCATCTAAATTGTGTCAAATTGCTGAAAGAAAGCCTGTTTAACCTCATGCAGTGGTATCAGGGCTCCATAGCTGTGTACTTCAGGGGCCAGCTCTGGTAACAGGTGTGACACTCACTGCTGTCTTTAAGAGCATTTGTTACTGGGGAATTAGTAGTTTTCCCATTGCACCCAGGAGCCTTGGCACAGAGTCCCCATGTGCTCGGAACTGCATGAGTCTGAGGTGGTGTTGTCTTTTTAATGTTTCAACTTGATAAAAAAAAAGAAAAAAGAACAAACATGGAGCCTGTGGGAGTAAGGTTTGTGTTGGCTGTAAACCAACACGTGCACAGTTTAATAACATACATCTACTTTCAGTGATTTCAGCTCTTATCTTTTAATCAAAAGCTATAGGACCCTAACCCAATTTTAAACAGCTTACAAGTGCAGATTTTATAGTCTTACTTTTTATTTTCTTTGTACTGAGGTGAAGTAGTGAGAAAAAGCACTGTTGCGTGAAAAATCCCTTACAGAAGCTATCATTCCTCAACAGGTTTTAAGTTTTTTTACCAACTTCAAAGATGCTGTTTCCAGGTCTCTTAATTAATTGTGGTGGCTGAAAGATTTGACAAAAGTTTGTGAGGCCATATCCTTACAGGGTTTTCAATTACATTAATTAATTAGTTGTATATAAATCAATCCACACAGCTGAATAGATCTAATTAAAAATAAATAAAATTAAATAAATTTACAAGCTATCTTATTACGGAAACATTATGGATAATGAGTTCATTAAGCTCCACGTGAAGACATTATCAGGCTGAGGGTACAGGCTGCAACATGTTGAAGACACTCGCTGCTGAGGAGAGGAGGCTCTGCCAACAGCGATAACCTATCTGCAACAAAAGCATTTACTTCAAAAATCGTAGATAACACTGGAGGGCTTAATGAGAGTATATTTTTAAAATGTAAATAGGAGGCTCTAGTGGACACATAAATTGCATAACACTCATAGCACACCCTCTGCTCTGGTTTATGGAAGCAAAGAGAGTAAAAGTTAACAGGTTGAGTATGTCACTCCCCCTATTTCAAGGGGGTGTTCTGCTTGTAGATAAAGTCCTATTAGTGCAAGACTGCCCTAATAATTGAAATAGTGTCTTGAAATAGCTGCTGTACACTACATTTGTGTGAGTACCCATTTTGGTGAGGTTAGTCCAAAAATGCTCAGCTGGCAAGTGAAATAAATATAAGTTGGCTTGGTGCATTGTTGTCCTGCTCTGCTTTTAAAATGCTGAACATACAAAAAAACCCCTTTCAGATCACAATAACATAAAAAGCTTTATGGGTAATACTGAAAATTGGATTTATTTTATGTTATGCAGGATTCATAACTTATTTTTTAAATGTTTGCTATGTTTCCACATTAAACATTAAAATGTTATGCGCTGAACTGACAAAGGAAATTTTTAATATGCTGAAATAAAATGTGCTTAAATAAGCCTCCCAATAGTCTTGCATTCTTTGCTTCACTTATACGAAAAACCAGCTGTCACTTTTAGTTTTAATAAGTTTCATATGTTTCGTAGAGGAACTGTGTTTGGTTAATTCTAACCTTTAATTAGTAGCCTCTGGATTGGTGTATACCCCAGGCACGGGGATGTTATTAGTGTGAACTGAAAGCTATGTGTGTTACTCCATAACAGATCAAAACAAACCTTGTATGCTCTGACAGCATTAAACCCCACTGAGACCCAGTGCAGGATATGGTTTTCCACTTGCAAAAGAAAATTGTATTTCACAAGCCTTTGCCAGATGTTGTCCCCCCATACTTACATACCTACTGAGTAGGTGGTCACCTAGGGTAAAGCCAAGAGTGCCCTGTTAGAGCAGTTAGAGCATTTGTCAAACTAAATAATTTCTTGAGATCTTTTTCTTTCTTTCTTCCCCCCTTTTTTCTTTTTTTTCTTTTTCTTTTTTTTTTTTTTTTTTTAATAACAGCAAAAATTATTAAAAGGTCTTGCCGGAAAATGGCTGTTTAATATGAACAGGATCCTGTTGTTTTCTGAGAGGAATGCAGGGCCATGCTCATGATCTCTGCAGAGGGAAGGATCAGAGGCTTAAAGGAATCTGTTGAAGACTTGATTTTTGCTGAACAATGTCACTACAGACCACACTGCATATTAAGTGTTTCAATAGCACAAAGTTCTGAGACAAACAAAATGAAGAGGATAGAAGATTGCAACAAGAATGTTTTGAGAGGGCATTTCAGAAGATTTTTTTTGATTAAAATTAGAGAGATTCCTGTAACCAAACTGAAGTCTTCCCTAAAGGACGGAATAAAATGTATTGGTGGCTGATCATCCCTAGTATGTTGCTAGCAAGTACATAGCTGACAAAACATGTATTACTATCAGATTGATAACAGGGTCAGCAAAAAAAGTTGAAATCTTGCACAGAAAAGAGAAACTTGATCAAAAAAATTTTACTTAAAGTTTACCCAAGTTTAATTTGGAAATGCTTAAGTGACCCTGTCTTGGTGTTTCTTACGCACTCAACTGTAAACACAAAATCATCACTCACACATTGTGAATGTTATTGTGACTTTTGTGGTCCAAGAATATAAGTGAGGCAGAACTGTGGACACTAAAATTAAATTAAATTAAAACAGTGTTCCATAATTGGAAAACATTGAATAACTTTTAGGCTTAACCTTCTTCAGTAATTTTATGTAATATTTTATAAATAAAAGGAGGGGTTTCTGGTTTAGGATGTGCAGCTGCCTTTTATTTGTTTCTGGAGATTAAATAAGCATGGCAAGTAATGACTGCAAGTGCATTTTATACAGTAAAGGTGATAAGATGAATTTTTAGAAGAAATTAGATTCTCCCTGGCTTATGGATTTTTGAGAAAAAATAGATAAAATTTTGACTTTGAATGCCATAAGGTGCTTATGATATGACTACTTGAAGTCACAAAAATCTTATCTGCTACCATGGTCAAAACCAGCCTGTGAACAGCAGACATTCAGTGACATACTTACATGATCTATTTTTGACCAGATACAATGCAAGCATTGTGATAAAAGAGCAGGTCCTGCCAACAGGTCAGCATGTGAAGTGAAGTGCAAATGCCAAATGCCGGTGGTGCCATGCACCAGTCCTTCCTTTTTCCTTCCAGGAGAAGTTCAGTAGAGCCGTGCCTCTAGGCACAGGTATGCTCCTGCAGGATCAGGCTTGCTGGCATGCAAATGGATTGCTTTACTGATTACTTCAATGCTTGCTGAATAGTTTCTCAACAAATATGTTGTAGCATGTGCATTCCATTTCTTCTACTAAAAAGCACATTATCTTTAGTTCTGTTGATGGAGACCTCCATCATGAAAGTCAGTATCTGCCACAGAAGTGACTTACAACTAGTCACACAGTTACCATGTTACAGTGCATGGGATACAATCATATTTCTCTGTCTCGGAACACCACACTGGCAATCCATTCGAAGCAGTAGTCCCATATCTATCTTCTCACACATCTTGGATTTAGTGTTATTACAGTGTATCCATGTAATAGAAAAAAAAATCTTCTGTCTCATTTGCAACAAACCAAACTATTCTTCTGAACCTGGTTTTAATGGCTTCCAACACTAAACTGGGGAGGAGGGGGGGACCAATAAAAAAATGAGATAACAATTGAGGTTTTAGAAGAAATATGAAGATCCAGGGTAGTTTTTCCCTGTATTTTTCCTCTTTCCCCTTCCTCTTTAAAGAACAGACTGAGGCAAATCTTCCAACAGCCTCTGCGGTGTAGGTAACTCTCTACAGGTAAACACCACAGGTAATTTCTTTCAAGCTTGTCTTCTTACTGAGATTAAACTGGATTAAATTATTCTTTAGACAGGTGACTCCCTGCTTCTTGACAGAAATCTGAACAGCAAGAGAAAATGGTTCTGGTCAAAATTACAGATCAGCTGGAAGTTCATAATCAGTTGCACAGGATTTCCTCTGGAGGACTGACTGACTGATTGACTGACTGAGAGACATTTTATTTGTCAATTACCTTGTTTGCCTCCAGGAGAATAATAGCCAAGGAAATTAATTAGTGAAAATAAGCTACAGAACCATCAAAACATTCAGGCAAAGCTTCACTCAAACTAAAATGTTCAGTGAAACAGAAACTTGGACTGGCAGCTCTCTGTTTTTACATTATTTGTTGATTCTACTGACAGCTTTAATCATTGCTGAGCTGACACTCTGGTGGTTCAAATGAGTAAATAAAATGTCAGTTTTGCTTACAATGACATCAAACATAACTGTTCAACCTTGACAGGTCTATATTTTTAGACAAGATAATCACTTCTTTAGACTTTCCTCCAAGAATAACACAGCTAAAATCTGCACAGCTACCACATACACGGCCTGTAAACAATGAAAGTCAACTCTTTTTATTTGTGTTTTTTTGACAAAAACTAATGATGTCATTTTTTTTACTTCATCAGAAGGTCAGAACCACCAACATGCACGCAGCTCCAGATCACAGAGCAAAAGCCTCACCTCTCAAAAACCAATGGTAATCCTTCTATCAGCTCCTGTGGGCTCACTGTTGGTTCTACCCGTGGTTCCATGGGTTGCATGAAACTCCAAGTTTTTCTGCAAAAAATCTTGTGTGAAAGAGGTTCTTTGTTTAAGGCACAACCTGAGTTGTCTGTCAAATGTGGGCCCAGATCCAGCAAAGCACTTAAGCACATGTGTAGCATTGTTTAAACCAACAGAACTACTGCTCACATGCTTAAAGTCACGCATGTGTTTAAGTGCTTTGCCGGCCTGAAGCCTTGCAGAAGTCCTTTATATCATTTTGATTTCAAAGCACATTTCATTATTACATCACTATGCTGTTCTTGGCAGGGAATGAATTAAAAAATGAGACAAGAAGAGGTCCGGCAGGAGCTGCTGGGGGAGTGGGACACTGCATTCCTTTCAAAACAAAGTTGTGGCAACAAGTTTTCAGGAGACATGAATCAGCCGCATAGGCAGATATAAATAACATGAAGCAGCCAGACCCCAGACCAGGTGACATACTGCTGCACTGTGTATATTGCAAGAACATATCAATATTGGTTACAGTGTGTTTTTAATCTTCCCACAGACTTGGCACCCACCCACCTCCAAGGCCAACCGGATTCTGGTCAATGTGAGAATGCACTCTCTCCTCTCTGCAGGATTTTAATGCTATTTCACAAACTGGAATTGCGTGGTGGAGAACTGCACTGTTGTTAAGCCACACTATTGGCATGCCAGTGCTCTATAGGTGTATTAAAGCCAAACTGTCTCCCTTGAGGACATGGTGGTAAGAATGGTTTTGGGTGGAAAGACAAGTTTGCTCTCATAGAATCATAGAATCATAGAATCAATTGGGTTGGAAAAGACCTCCAAGATCATCAAGTCCAACCCTTGGTCCAACTCTAGTCCATTTACTAGATCATGGCACGTCCAATCTGCATTTAAAAATCTCTAGGGATGGTGAATCCACCACCTCTCTGGGCAGCCCATTCCAATGCCTGATTACTCTCTCTGTAAAGAATTTTTTCTGATATCCAACTTAAATTTCCCCTGGCAGAGCTTAAGCCCGTGCCCCCTTGTCCTATTGCTGAGTGCCTGGGAGAAGAGACCTACCCACACCTGGCTAGAACTTCCCTTCAGGTAGTTCTAGACAGTGATGAGGTCACCTGTGAGCCTCCTCTTCTCCAGGCTAAACAACCCCAGCTCCCTCAGCCTCTCCCCACAGGGCTTGTGCTCCAGTCCCTTCACCAGCCTTGTTGCTCTTCTCTGGACTCGCTCCAGCATCTCAATATCCTTTCTGAACTGAGGGGCCCAGAACTGAGCACAGTACTCAAGGTGTAGCCTCACCAATGCAGAGTACAGGGGAAGGATCACTTCCCTGGTCCTGCTGGCCACGCTATTTTTGATACAGGACAGGATCCCATTGGCCTTCTTGGCCACCTGGGCACACTGTTGGCTCATGTTGAGCTTCCTGTCAATTGGTACCCCAAGGTCCTTTTCTGCCTGGCTGCTCTCCAGCCACTCTGTGCCCAGCCTGTAGCGCTGCAGGGGGTTGTTGTGGCCAAAGGGCAGGACCTGGCACTTGGCCTTATTGAACTTCATCCCATTGGGATCAGCCCATCTCTCAAGTCTATCCAGATCCCTCTGCAGAGCCCTCCTGCCTTCCAGCAGATCGACACTCCCTCCCAGCTTGGTGTCATCAGCAAATTTGCTGATGATGGACTCAATCCCCACATCTAAATCATTAATAAAGATGTTAAACAGGACTGGACCCAATACAGACCCCTGGGGAACACCACTGGTGACTGGCCGCCAGCTGGATGCAGCTCCGTTCACCAGCACTCTCTGGGCCCAACCCTCCAGCCAGCTCTTAATCCAGGAGAGGGTACACTTGTCCAGGCCATGGGCTACCAGCTTTTCCAGGAGTATATTATGGGAGACAGTATCAAAGGCCTTGCTGAAGTCGAGATAGACCACATCCACAGCCTTCCCCTCATCCACCAGGTGGGTCACCTGATTGTAAAAAGAGATCAGGTTGGTCAGACAGGACCTGCCCCTCCTAAACCTATGCTGGCTAGGTCTAATCCCTTGTCCACCCTGAAGGTGCTGTGTGATTGCTCTCAAATCACATGAGCTGAGCTCTTCCAGAGGGATGCTCTGTTACACCCTGGACCCTGTAACTGTAACTGTGTTGCTGTTTGAGTGCTCAAATTAAAGCTGAGCTGATTTCATATGCACAGTCCTGTTCAGATCATGCACTTTTTGAAACCCAGGAACCTGCTACCATGACATGGCCATGCCAGTTACCAGCAGCTAACTTCACACCCTTTGCTGGTGGATTGTCATGGCAGCCAGATCCATGCCTGTTGGTGAGGTCTGAGAGTCCACATTGCAGAGGTCCCTGTGCCACCATGTCAAGGCACTACTCTAGCACCTGACATCTCATCCAGGCTTGCAAGATGTAGTGGGATCTGCAGACAGTGTCTGCTTCAGTAAGGGTAGGTTCAGAGGCCATGCTGGTGTCTTCCCTTGTCATGGTCCTGGGAAGCTTCTTAGGAAAGGAGCAGCTAAATGGAAAAGAAAGAGTCCTCTGGATTATAGTGCAGGAAAAAGAGGGCAGGTGTAGAAGGGACAAGGAAAAAGAAAACGGAGGAGGATGAAGGTAGCAAACAACAGCTGTATGAAAGAAATATCCTAGAAACAGATGAAGGTCCCTTTTGGGACCACTCACTGGGAAACTGCTTAAGTGATAATGGGGAAGGAGGTGCAATTATGCCTAAATGTGATGGAGAAAGCACATGTTCCATGCTTCGAGAAGGGGGTGCCAGGGGAGAAATCTGGGAATGGAAATCTGCTACCACAGAGCATCTGGTCTATTGTTATCTGGGAAAGGCATCTGTGCCCCTTTTGATTTGCTGAGATTGAATTCAATACAACTTTTACTGTTCACACAAATGGGAGGGAACAATGTAAGCTATGGAGCTTTCAAAGTTATCTTCACAGACAATAAAATCTAGATATATAGCACAAGTCTAGTATTTCTTCCCTTTGGAAGTTTCTTTTATGGAAGCAACTGTGCTACAGATACTGACAAGCAGTTGGTAGAAACAACTTCTGGTACCATGGAGGCCAGTGGAAAGATGGGCCAAGCTCCCCATCAGAGGCTCATCTCTATATGCCTTTTCTGTTGAAATCGGCAAAAACTTGTAAGGAAGGACAAGAGATTTATTTATCATTTCATCTGGAAATTCTATCATTTTGGGACCATTTTCATTTTCTCGCACTCTTGTAATATGTTTGCTTATTATTACTGATAGATTATTTTAATGCCATTCATGACCAGAATTCAATAGATCATGTAATTAAATGTAAACAAAGTAAAAGCAACTGTGGTTTTTTAGTCTGAAAAGGGGCCTGATTTAGGTTGTTTCCTTGAAGTAGGACCCAGTGTCCACTTTGATGAAAGTGGCTCTCACACACTTTCAAGAGGATGTTTTGCATCCTGTTATTCCAGCAGCACATGGCATTGCTGATATTATGGAGGCTGAACTGATGCTTTTCATGGGAAACATCATTTGGGGAAGGACTATAATCATCTTTTCTGAAACATACATTGCACAGGGCTGGGACCTGATGCAAAATGTGTACCTAATACAAAGCCCTCTGTCACCAATGATAAACTTTCTGTGCCTTCTCTGGGATTTGAATCAATTTCTCTGTCCATAATTGCTTATATTGGAGGAATGTTATTTTTCCCACAGTACTTGCATTAAAATCAGAGCTATCTATTTACAAAGCTGATTGTGATAACAAGCTTACTGCTAACAAGAGACTTAACTTGTCTGAAGGATTGAAATCTGCTAAACCATCTGAGAAAGTGAAGATAATGCAAAATGTAATTTTAATGTATGTAAATATAATGCAAAATGTAATTTTAATCAATGTCAGAAGGGAACCACATTTTACAATCTGATTATTATCCGCAATTCTTATGAACAACGTACTACAGCTTTTACATTTCTTCCTTTAGGACAGCTACTTTCAAATGCTTCTTCTTTTAAAAAGGCTTCAAGAGGAAGGCAAGAAGAACAGGAGCGTGTGATAATTCACTGCAGGGTATGCATTATGTTCCCTATGCCTACCACATTCAGCTCTGTGCAACATTCTCATGTGGCCGTAGCTGTACTGGATAAGCAGTTACCTCTCCAGCCTGACCCCTGAAGCTCATTGCTGCCCTCCTGCAGAGAGAAACTTCAACAGATAGGTGTATCCAGCTTTTTCTTAATTCAGAGTATCTCATTTTTAGCTATTTTGATGTGCAGGTCCGGGCTAGTTAGGGTTTTTGTCTGCAGGAGCTTTGGAAACACTGCCCAAGCAGGACCTGTCTCCTGCAAGTGATGAGGACCTTGATGCTATGTCATCCTTCTTTGCCACCCCCATGAGCTCCTTTGATGTGGGTTGCCTTCACAGAGTGTTATCCATCCTGCAGCTCGCCGTCAAGCCACTACAGCTGTAGACAGGGCTACAACATGAAAGCTGCTGCCCAAGCTGAACCCGTGGTGGTCTCCCCAGGGACAGGTCAAACATGCTGACAAAGTGCACATTTTAAAATTCAGTGAGATATCTAACCACTGCTACCAGAGAAGAGTCAGATGTGAAAAAAATCTCTTGGGATCCTTACAAGGGTTTAAAATCTCTGCATGATATGAGCCAACTGGCTCTATTCAAGAAGGGCAGCTGGAAACTGAAGTTAGAGGAAGGGTTAATTTACGTAGGGGGATGTTAGTGTATGGACAGGCTATGGGTAAAATTGACAGCACTTCACAGAAAGAATAGGTTACTATACAGCAGTAGACACTAGAGAGGGCAGAAGTCTTCTGGGAGGAGCAGGGAAGGAAAACCCTGCAGCCTGTGAACTGCATGAGGGCATGGAACAGGGGAGCACCTGGTCAGTATTTGCCACTTCCCCACACTATTCTGCCCTCTGCTTTATTGGCTGAGAGCAGTGCTAGTGTTAATTGCTTTTCAAATATGGCATTTCTTCTGTATGACACTATTTAGTCTGGGTGTAGGAGGAGGTGACCTACTGATTATCCTGATGAACCAAAGGAGTAGAAAGTCAAGTTTCAAGCTATTGATGTGACTTAAGAAACATGCAAGGCTTTTGCCTCTGGACATAATCAAGTCAACATGTTCCGTATTGGTGTATGCTTAAACAGCAAAGTAAAAGCAGATGAAATGTATTTATAGGCTCATCAGCCAATGAATGGATGAAACGGAAAAAGCAATTAATGAGAAAATATCAGCCAGGATAGAGTAGGGAATCACTGTGAGTTCACATTGAGACCAACAGTTTGGAGTTAATTTCAAACACCAGGGTATCTTGATTTACAGTAGGAAAAAATCTGGCACTTTATTAACTCTGAATTTAAATATAAACTAGTAAAATAATAATCTAGTGTGAAGAAGAACCTTTTGCCAGAACACCACAAGGTAGGAAAGGCTAAAGGGCACACAGGTCTGGCCACTTGCAAGTGTGTGGCTTTGATTTAAACCCCAAACCCTTAAATAAAAAAAGGAACATAGAAAGAAATGTTACAACAACAAAGTCCAATCTCCTTTAAACTTCCCAGTTCCAGATAAAATTGGGTATAATTCTGAGAGTGGTAAAGAGGAAAGAAAAGTGGAGGAGGAAAATACTGCTTCACTATGTTTTTCTACTGTGCTGAGATTGCTACTTTTTGTGCAGGCAAAAATAGACTATGTAAAAGCTATTGTCAGAAATATGAAATAGAGTGGCAAGCTGAAAGAAGCAGCAGCCTTGTTAATTGAAGAGTGAAGGCAGGCTAGTAACACAGGGTACCATCACTGAAATATCAATTTTTTAAAATTATTTAGGGAGTTGAGAAGAAGAGTTTACATTTCATAAAAATCTCATTGCCTAATCTAGTCCAGTATTTAAGAGAAAGGGATATGAGGAAAGCGGCATAATGAAACCCAGCCCAAGGAGGCCAGACCAGAACAAAGGAATCTCTGTTGATTTTGTGTTGAGATTCGCCACAGTTTGACTCTGTGAGCTGGAGTAAGTTTTATGTCCCTGCTGCCATCAAAGGTGTGATTGCAGCCCGTTTAATCATGCCCTCGAGCACTCTGCATCAGTTTAGCCATCTGTACCAGAGCCATCATGTATTTTTATCTCTTTTAAGGGCTGTAGCAACAACTGATGTAATCCAAGTTTGCAACAGCTTTTGTGGTCTGCTGATGAAAAGCATGGAGATGCAAGATGCTGTAATATTTCTGCTCATTGAACCTATTGATAGAGGCATGTGTCTTGCCGCTGGAGGAATCCTTTAATGAAACAAAATCCATTGCTCATCCACTTTCTTCTGGCTGCAAAACTATTGCTGTCAATTGATGCAGGCTTAAATATCTAAGCCAGAGCACAGAACTGAGCAATAATACACATATATATGTTTCTGGCAATGTCTTGATGCAGATCATGACCATGATGTGTTTAATGAATGTATGTTATTTAACGATCCATCCGGTATTGATTTAGAAAAGAACAAATTGGAATATTTGTGCTCAAATGGCAGCTAGGGGAAGATGACTCAAAACGAACTGTTCCCTTAGTTCTGGTAGATGTCAAGGCTAGAAGCAGCCCCTTGAAATGGCTTTAAATGAGCCTGAGTGGAGTTTACACACTGATGCTCATAATACAATTAATGTTTCAGAAAAGTAATAACTGAGAACACACACATAACAGAGGCTCAGTGCACAAAGCTTGTAATGCATAATTTGCAAGGAATATTTCTTTAAAAATGTAGAGCAGGAGTATCCTTTATTCCCACATGGAACAAGTGGTGAAAAGGTTGTGGAAATAATTTTTATTGTTATCATATGTTTTGCCTAAATGTTGCTGTAGAGGTAAATGCTTTTTAGTATTTCTTACAATATGCTATTGTTTGACATCCAACATTACCCTTAGGTTTGAATAGCTTGGCCTTGTAGCATCCTTCTTTGCCTTTGTTGATTAACTCTGAGATAAATACACCATTGTTTTGTTATATAAAAACTATTCAGTCTCCTGCTGGGTGACTGAATATTAAAAGAATAACAGGAGTGATCTTAGTGCAATAACACACTTGGACAGTTGCTCTTTGCACTAAAGGGTTTCAGATTCAATGCTCTGATTTAGTTTCCTTCAATTCCTTTGCTCTAGGATGGTGCACCCAGCTCCTGAAGAGCCTGGCTGACAGTATGACTCTCACTGCTATCCATCTCCTTCAAGAAGGAGGAACTTGCAAGCTGAAGCAGGTCTATATGATTTAGGGATGAGTAAAACTTCTTGCAGTTTGTTCCATTTGACTTGTGTGGTCAAAATAAATCATTGTGGGTCTTCTGTGAAAGGTGATGAAGGAGGTTCTACTGAAAAGTGTGTGAGTCTCTTGCAGAATGTATTTCAACTTTAGGAAAACACAGCTTAGAGATGTAGGGGAGGAGGTAGTTTCCAACATTCAATTTTTTGTGGCTTTCAAGTGAGCACTAGACATTCAGAAAAATGAATACATAAATTTTTTCCTTGTTTGCTATTTTTTCTCAAAAAATTTAATTTTCTGACCATATTGCCACTTCCATGTGAAAGGCATAGCAGGAAAGCTTTATTCCATTGAAAACAGCTGCAGGAAGCTAGCAGACATCCTTCACTATGTCCCAGCTGCCAAGAAACAGTTGTGTTCTGCTCACGTTGACCGACTTCGATGCCCCATCCCTGGAAGTGTTCAAGGCCAGGTTGAATGAGGCTCTGAGCAACCTGGTCTAGTGAAAGCTGTCCCTGTCTATGGCAGGGGTGTTGCAACTAGGTGATTGTTAAGGTCCCTTTCAACCCAAACCTTTCTGTGATTCTATGATATGTAATAACTTACAAGTTTTTAAATATATATTCACTTCTATCAAAAGTTAAGAGGTCTGGGACCACCTGACACAATTCCACTTCACTCTTCTCAATGTGAAAACCAAAAGTGAAAACAAAATTGCTTTTCTTATCCTTCAAGAGATACAATGCACAAATATAAACAGGCATTAAGATGTGTAGGTATATAAAGGACTCAGTGTTTCAAAAATTCAGACGGTCCCCAAGGGCTTTCGAAGAGGGTGGGACTCTCAAGATGCTGGCAGAATCACTGAAGGAGGTACACTGTCAGGGCTGTCACAGAATCACAGAATTTTGGGATTGCAAAGGACCTCTGAATGACATCCTGTCCAACCTCCTTGCCTAAGCAGTGACACCTAAAATAGTTGAGATTCCGTAACCTCTCTGGACAACCTGTGCTGCTACTCAGTCACCCTCAAAGTGAAAAAGTGTTTCCTAATGTTCAGTAGGAACCTTCTGTGTTTCAATTTCTGCCCATCGCCACTGTTCCCATCACTGGGCACCACTGAAAAGGGCTGGCTCTCTCTTCCTTGCACCTTCCCTTCAGCTGTTTATACACACTGATAGGATCCCTCCTGAGCCTTTGCTTCTCCAAGCTGAACAGTCCCAGCTCTCAGCCTTTCCCCACAGAAGAGGCATTCCCATCTCTTCCTCATCTTTGTGGCCCTTTTTTGAGCTTCCTTCAGTATATCAATGTCTCTCTTTTACTGGGAGTCCAGACCTTGACACAGGCCTTGAAGTGTGGCCTCACTGGTGCTGAGAGAAAGGATCACTTGCCTTGACCTGCTGGCAACAGAGCATTTATTACAAGGAAGCATTTATTACAACCACGTTCTTTTGACATATTTTGTCATCTAGAGGGTTTGCAGTGTTTTAGTGTTCTCAAAGGCACCCAGTTTTCTACTTTGGTCTCCTGATCACACCTAGAAAAAGGGCATATCCTGTGTCGACTGATACTTTAACAAACTAGTCCATCACTGGCAAAAGATACAGCTCTTAATCTAGAAAACTTAATCAGGGAGGTGAAACGGAAGCAGAATTCTAGAATTTTCTGAGGGAAGCCCAGCCCATGCAAGCAAGATGGGCACTATCTGCCATCCACAAAAGAAAGAAAGGCCTTGATTGTTTAGCACCAGGTCAGGACATCTACTGGTGGAGCACAGTTGGGACGGAGAGATTGTCTGCATTTGCTGCTACACAGCATTTCTTCATTGACCAGGTCTGGTAATACAAAACATGCAAAATAGTGGGAAAAAATTCCCTGGAAACCACCCTGAGACTGCTGCTCTCCCCCTTTAGGGGTACAAAGCAACTGTTTTCAGGGGCAACATACAGAAATCCATGCCTCTGCAGGAGTTTGCCTTTAGCTTTGAATGACATGGTACTCTCTGCTATGTGGGCTGGTGTCCACCAAACAAGGGCTGAAAACCTGCCTGACTCTGCAATCATGTACATTACATGTACTTCACTTGGTATCCTCTGAGCTACACCACAGATACTTTATCAGAAAAGCACCCCCTTGCATTGGCATTGCAGTGTACCGACTCAAT
The DNA here is from genome assembly GCF_047495875.1 of Pithys albifrons albifrons. Classification (NCBI taxonomy): domain Eukaryota; kingdom Metazoa; phylum Chordata; class Aves; order Passeriformes; family Thamnophilidae; genus Pithys; species Pithys albifrons. Next base: position 67,171,612 of record NC_092460.1, read on the forward strand.
AAACTTACACTGCCCTTTAAAGGCAACTTGCTTTCAAATGATGGTGCATAATGTCAAAAATATACGTTGTGTAGCTTGCATAAAGTTTAAATCTCATTTTCAGTAATAGTTTAAACAGAAATGTTTCATTTTAGGTAAGCATTAACGTTATGTTAAGCTGCATTCTACTTCTGTATACTAACAAAGGTCACGAATAGAGTAATAAGCGTTCGAGGTTTCCAGGATTGCTTTGATCTAAATTCTATTTGCCACTGGTATTCTTCATTTACCACATATATCCCCAGAGAATGGCTTGCCTGCATAGCTCATAAATTTGTTATAAATCATAATGCTTCTATTACATCATTTCCAGCCTATTCGAGCTAAATACACAATGTGATTTTTTTTCTCTCCATGTGAAATTTCCAGTTTGGTGACATATCTGCAGCATAATAAATCCCAGACAGTCATTCTTTCATGGTATATCTAACGTCTGCATTTTGGATCCAATCTAGTTGATTATTGAAAACTGTGGGAGTTTGCCAGCAGTTACAGCAGGACTAGAATTGTGTCCTTTTTGTATCTAACTGGCCTTTATTGCAGGAGCATGCTGGTTTGGAACTAGTTTCTAATGAGATTGTATCTGGAGCTGCAAACATCCAATGTGCTAATTGTCTGCTGAAATGTTGGGTTTGGTGCCAGCAGTAAGCTTGGGTTTCTAATTCAATGCTGTTTGGTTTGTCTTATTTAGTGTCACAGAATTAATCTGTTACACTTCGCAACAATGGTAAATCAGGAAAATGTTGGCTTACAATGAACAGTTCTGCAATCTGTCAAAATAAGGGCAACGATGCAACATATTTCTAGTTGGTTTCTACTATGCATACTTCCACTCCAAAACAGGGAACAGGAAAAAATTATGTAATTTTATGTGGCAGTATTAGCAATGCTAGGTATTAAATCTTGTTGAGAGATAAGTTTGTTAGTGTAAGTCACCATCTGCAACTTTTTTTATATACATTAGTCTCCAGAAGTGCATATTCCATTTAACTCACTGGAATTATCCATGTACATTCAGTTATTCAGTTGAGTGTCTGCACTGTTGGAACTTCTTTTGGCAGGAAGCAGAAAGGTGAGATAATACTGCTGTTTTACAATATTCAGAAATACTCAGAATATTCAGAATAGCAAATGCATCAGAGTTGTAGTAATCATGTGCTCTGCTTTTGACCAGAGGCAAAATTTGATGCTTATATGTGAATCTACCTGTTTTCTGCATATCTCTGGTAAAGATATAGTGATGAATAAAACTAAAACTGCCTGAACACGGAAACAGTGTTAACAGAACCATCTCTAAAAGTAAACAAATACAAATTGCATCTTTTGTCAACTTTTTGTACAACTCATTAAGAAACAAAATAGGATTTTGCAGGGCTCAGTTGTTGTGGGTGGTAAAATGGTGGTAATATATTCACAATGCTGTTTATGAAAAAGTGTTTTCAAAAAAGTTGAATGATTAATGTTTTATTTGTTCATATCTGCTCATCTTGTCCAGACCATTCACTGCAAATGCAGCAGGATTCAGAGTCAAAAAGTGGGACAAGCTGTCTCGGGCAACTATAATGGAGGAACCAAAAGGGTGTAAAAGACAAGGCTTTTTAATAAAAACTGGGGTCTTGTGATATAGCCAGGAATATGCAAGACCTAGAGACCTTTTGGGTTTCAAGAGAAGGGCAAGTTTGCAAAGGGCTCTTAGAGACGACAATACAGGCAGCAATACAGTCATCAGCAGAAGGCTGCCTACACCCAAAGGTTTTCCAGTGGACCTGGAGCAAGGAAACAAGCCCTGGGGAGTGGCTTGTTCACTGTGCTAAGCACTGAAAAGACATAGTGTGCTGGTTTAAAGGTAAACCTGCAGGAGAAATGAACTCTACACGAAAGAGATTATAAGTCAGAGTTACAATTTAATAACAATATTACAATAAATACAATGGCACAAGGAGAAATGGGTTTTAACCCACAAAACCCAGTATGACCCACCACCCTGGGGTACAAACCCCACGTGGTTGCCCCAAGTCCAAAATAGAAAGAAGCGAGAGACCTGTTGGTGTAAATGACGGTCCCAGTCTGGTTGAGAGTGGTGGTTGCAAGCTGGTTGAAAGTGATGACCTCCTCCTGTCAAGGTTCTGCTGCTCCTCTGAATCCAACAAGTGGTCCTCAAGGTCTTCTTACTCCCCGCTTATGTACCCTCAGGGAGCACCCAGTCCCTCCCCCAGGGCGGGGACTCACACAATGGGTGATTAACTCTGGGAGTCACGGGGTATTTTTGAACCGTTGATGGCCCATTAGCAGCCACGCCCCCCCAGGCTGGGTGTGAAGGTGCTAATGACTCCCTGGGCAGCTGCTGCTAATGGTCCATTGTCCTTGGGGAATGAATAGAGGGGGTAGAATACACAGCTTTGATCACTCCCACACAGTGATAACTGGTCCCACCTGCTGAACTAGGACACACAGGGAACCTCGTGTAGTCCCTTCTCCACCCCAGTTACACACCCTGCAGGAGACTGATGTACCTGCACAGCTGAAATAAGCGTCAAAAAGACATACATGGCAATGGGTCAATTAGGTACATTTTGCCAGCAATTTCCCACATATACCCAAGTCCATTTAAAACACAAGTCTCCTTGCAAGCAATCCTTTGAAATTATTTACTCTTTTATGGTTGCAAAGTAAGGCAACATATAACCTTTAACAGAATTCCAAATAAATTGCATATGCTGCAGTGTCTATATGAATGGGTTTTACAGGCTTGAATTCTTACTTCACACACTGGTAGCAATTACGACTTCAGCAAATGCCTTGGGGACGTAAAAGAGCATATACAGGGATTTAATGAAAGTATAAACTGATAATTTTTATTTTAAAAGTGTATTATCACACTGAGAGAGGAGGTGGAGAAATGTCACAAATAATGAGAAGATTTATTGTTGCAAAGTCCTTTACAAGTGTTACAATATATTAAAAAATAGTAGTCTCCAGTAAAGGCATTGGCTGCATGGGACAGTCCTACCAGATCATCAGCAAGCAAGTGCCAAAATGACAACCTTAGGGCTGATGGCTCATGACACTGAGCATCTGCCCTTGGGCTGGTCTGGTCCAAAGGGCTGATACAGGAGTTTTAGTGATTTATGCAGACTCGGACATAACGGGCATGTTTTGGTGTATCCCTGTGCCTTTTTGGGATAAACTGTTAATAACTGTGACTATCCAGACCCTCACATCTTTTAGAGCATGCTTGGGAGCAGGCTGTAACCAGCCTTTAGTCCTTGGTGGGAGCCATTTTCTGCACATCTTGCTAAGTTGACAGTATATGAGCGCTTCAGCTGGAAATGCTTTAAAACCAGCTATGGTGTGGCTCTGAATTCTCATCCTCTTTCCATCCCATAATATGCTCATCTCCTTTTTTGTTTTAAAATCTTAATTACATAGTACCAGAAACATGATTTCTTTTCCCCATTAATAGTTTAAATGAAATTCCTTTACAGCAGAGTAACTATCCCATGCATAACCTTCCTCCTCCCAAAACTTTAAGATCCCACAAAGTTATGAAACTACTCCACAACTGATATATTTATGATCAAGCATTTCTTGGCCATATTTGGTGTGTATTTAGTTCTTTTAATATGTGTTCAGCCCACATATATTCAGCAACTGAACAGTTGTTGTATGTGAAGAGCAATCACCTTATGAAGAGCTTCAGTGGTGCCTTTCCAATGGTATGAGAGAGTCCATCCCTGGTCCCTCCCAGCAGAAGATGTGTGTGAGTGCTTAAGTGTATCAGGATTAGGAGCTGTAAAGTGTCCAGAGCAGATGCCAAGTAAATAGTGAGTCTTGGGAGGAAAACCAGAAATCATGTAGAGACCTGAATCCAGACCTACCCATCCAGGTGAACGTCATTTTGGTACTTTGGTACCAGACCCACTTTTAGTCAAATCTATTTAGGCCCACACATGTCACCTGAGCTGAAGTGGCAGATCCCACACACTGTAATTCTGCTGATGTCCCTGCTGATGTGGATTCAAGTCCCTCCAGCATGATCCACTGCTCCAGGTCCACAGGGATATGCCAGGTCAGCAACAGGATCAAGGTGGATGTTCTGCAGCTGGTGAAGGGAAAAAGGAAGATTTTTCTCCTGCTCTGAATGATGGAGTGTCACTGAACTTGCCACTCATCCTCAGTGGAGGGCTTGTGATTCTCCCTTAGGACAGCGCCTGCTCTGGACAGGGCATGTTAGTGGTGTGAGAGGCTGGCAGTGATTGGAAATTGCAAAGATCAGTGCCTTCACCTGCAGCATGGGCTCCTAAATCATCTGGGGGAGACATCCAGCAGTTTTACCTTAAGTCACCACATGTGAGATACTGTATGTGTTTCCTGAACTAATGTTTTATGGGAAATAAACATAAGAAAATATTCAGCCTACACTTCTACCACTGCCTCCTTTGCTGCTCTCATCAGCACTCATCTGCCCTCATGCTCTGGTCCAGCAATGTGGATTCCTCACCAGCTGGTCCCTTCATGTATGTGAAGAATCAGATGACCACACTAACATGTTTCTGTTCCCACCACCTGGATGGCTGCAACAAACACATCCACTCCATCCTTACACAGCAAGGGTGGAGGGCTGTGTTTTGGGGATGGACAGAAGGCAGTCCTCTCCTGTTTGCTAGCACAGAAGCAGGGAGAAGTCCAGGAAAAACTGCATCCCAGCACTCTTTCTTACAGCACTTCCCAACCTCTCCTGCCAGCGCTCAGAACTGACTGGTGTAATACATATCCTTATTCTCTGTGACAAAACTCAGAGACTTTTGCTTTATTCTAAAGCACTTGGTAGACAGGTTTCACTATTAGTATGAAGTCCTACACCTCCTTTCAAAGTGCTCCGTGATGTGACTGCTAAAGTATTACAAGACCAGCATTTGTTATGGAACTGAAATGTTAATATTTATACACTGTCTATTTGAATGGAGTAATTAATCTTTTATTAAAGCATTTTTCTAAATTGCTGAAAATACATTCCCCACCTAAAACATGCTCTTCTTTCTTTTCCCCTAACTTTTTTGACTCTTCAATGTGCGGCTTTGATCTTGTTTTTTGGACTTGTGTTTCACAGGAAAAACACACATAAAGTTTTCACAGAAAGACTGTGTTGGCTTATAGCTTTATTCAATAAATATGGTGGATCTGTAGCAAAACTATTTTAGGAGCATATAGGAAGAGAATTCTACTTGCTGAGTACCAGAACAAAAAGGTTCACTTCCCCAAAGGTTTAGAAGGATGCTTTCCAGTACAGAGAGGTCCATTTTGATTTTGGTTACAGATTGTACCACACTTTATAAAGCTTGGCCTTTTAAAGTATGAATGGGATTTCATATACTTCAATTCTCATAAAGCTCTCAGGAATCCTGCAGCAAGTCTATGCAAGCCTTTCTGAATGCTTCCCTAGTTCAGACAAGCACAGTGTGGCTACAAAAAAAATCTCTAGCTGCCGTAACTCCAGGGTAGGAATGAACCACGGCACAGGAGGGTGAGAGTTAGCAAATAGTTGTAATCCAAGATTACTACAGTTTTATTGCATGTTTCTGCAAATAACAGATGGATATGGAACTAATGGTTTTATTGAGTGCTGATTCATGCTCTGCTGAGGGGTGTGAAATTAAGAGCAAAACGATTATTTCTCAATAATTAGCACTTAAATTGTGTTACCGTAATATACTAATAAAATCCAGGAAAAAAGTTCACTGTATCTATAATATCTTCTCCCTCTCCTGTGCTGTTTTAATCCTTTTTCTTATAATTTCACTTTCTTCTACTAGAAGCAAAAAGAATTAAAATAATAATGAAAACATGGTGCATTACAATACAGATCTGCAGTGCTGTTGCTGGTTCCATTCTAACATTTAAGCTTCATGAGAGATGCTTCTGTTTGCAGATACAGGAGAAAGACTGACCACCCTGCAAGGCCAAACAAGAACTCAGGCAAGGAGAGGGGTTTTTTCCTACAATTTTATCCTAAGCCTTTGAATGAAAGTTTTAACCAGGGTCTCTCAAATCATATCCAGGGAGGATCTCACCACATGCTATGCAAGCCAGATCTCAGTCTTCCCCACTCATGGCTTTGGCTCTTCACATTGACTAGAGAAACTAAATGTGAGAATTTCATTTGATTGCAATACCAAAGGTAGATTAGGGGATATAGGTGCTAAACAGGTCTTGTTGGTCCAGGGATAAGGATCTGTTCTGGGAAATGAACCAACAAAAGGGAGCCTAAGAAAGAAAGGAAACAATCCTTAAAATAAATATTTATCTCTCTCATGCATTTGCTCTAAAGGATGAAATAGAAAAGTCTCTTTCCCATGCAATGACTCTACAGAATGAGATAGAGAAGAGCTATGTTTTTGGAGTTCCCTGCAGTTCAGTAATTTTCCTCTGGAAATTAATAGAAACATTTGTGTCTCCTGCTGAGGGATGTAGTCTTATTCACAGACGCTGGAGAATACATCTCTCCCTGTGACACTCAACAGGTTTGCAGGACACCAGGCTCAGGGTGGTCTGAAAATGCGGTTGTGAAATTTTTCAGAGTGCCAGTGCTGATGACCTGGGGTACATGCACAGTTTTGTGTGCCCAAGGAGGTTCTCCAGTGTAAGCTACCTGACTATCCAAAGACGAGCAGACTGATTCTAGAGCCCAAGGTCCTCACTGGAAAAATCCAGGCAAGGGCCTTCACGCAAGATTCACTGCATTCAAACATAAGCTTTGCTTTCTCCATTAAGGTAGGTGCCAACTAAGATGGGCTTTTCTAGGCATTGTTGTAACCCATAGCAAGGTGGGCACTTCCAGGGCTCAGGATGTCACATTCAGCCACATGGAAGTTACGCTAACAGCCCCAACTGCTCCTGGGCACTTGTGCTGGTTTAAAGGTAAGCCTGTAGGAGAAATGAACACAACACAAAAGAGATTATAAGTCAGAGTTACAATCTAATAAAAAGTTTACAATAAATGCAGTGATACAAAGAGAAATTGATTTTAATCTACAAACCCCAGATGTATAACCCAGCACCCTGGGGCACAAACAGAATCGTGTTCGTTGGCCCCTGTGCTGAGTCCCCTGTGGTCTCCCAAGTCCAAAGTAAAAGGAAAGGAAAAGCCTGTTGGTGAAGATGATGGTCGCAGTCTGGTCGAGAGTGGTGGTTGCAGTCCTGTCAAGGTTCTGGTCCTCCTCTGGATCCAGTGAGTGGTACCAGGAGTCCCCAAACCCCAAGATTATATATGCTCAAGTTCAGATGGGAATGCCCAGTACCTCCCTCAGGGCCAGGAGTTTCACAATGTGTGCTTTACCCTGTGAGTCATGAGATATTCCTGGAGTCCTTGAGGGCCCATTAGCAGACATGACCCCTCAACCTGGGTGTGAAGGTGCTAATGCCTCCCTGGAGAGGAGTTATCACACCTGAGTCATTGGGGTGAAGACCCTGTCTCACAGGATCTCTAACACCCAGCTTGCAGCCTGAGTGGTCAGGTGTGTTCTAGGCAGTTGCTGCAAATGATCTGTTAACAGATCATTAGAAATGACATAGAAGGTACAGAATACAGTTCTGGTTACATCCATACAGTGATAAACTGGTCCTGGCTGCTCTAACTAGGACAGCACTCAAACCTGGCAGAGACCCAATGCTGCCCTCCTGGCTCCTGCCTCTTGCTGCTGTTCCCCTTGGCTCCTGCTTGACCACACAAGCCCTTCTGTCTCTGCCCCACTTCAGTTGGTTTAGCCATTTCCAGCAAGCTTAGATTGAACAGGGAAAGGGTGGAAATGGCCAGGGAGAGGAGAGAAGCTGCCCCAAGGAGAGGCTTCCCCTAGCAGCAGCAGCAGCAACAGCACAGATTTGTGCCCAGCTAAAGAGGCTGTGAAGCTCTAATCTCACCTTTCACACACCTTCTTTTGCTTTTTATTTTTCCCTCCTGTTTCCTATAAGTTCAGGTGTAACTTGCTACCTTCTTCCTCTGTCTCACATGCTTCCTTTCTTCTGTTTTTTGTTACTCACCTCCCACCATTTTCTCTCCCATAGCCCTTCCCCTCCATTTCCTTGATCTGGCACCATTTGCTGGGTGCATGCAGAGTAACCTGTTTGCAGGCACACATCCCAGCAAAGCCCAGCTTGGTATATGGGTCCATGGCTCTGGATGAGGTATGGCTGTATGAAAACAGATATGCCAGCATCACACTGACATTTCCATTCTGCCCCTTTGGGCTGCAGAGAGAAACGAGCTGAAGGAACAAGATAAAAATATTTGGCAAAACAGCAATTCATGCAGAGTGTAATGATAAATGCACAGAGTTCATTGAAATCTTGGTATACACTCCAAGGTTTGTCCTGAGAACTGCATGTGAGACTTAGGCCTCTGAAACTCAACAGGAGGGCTCCCACTTTGTCCTTAGGATGTTTGCTCTGTAAAGAAAGGGTGCAGGGACCAGGCTGTGAGCAATACTGAAGGGTACAGGAGAGCTACTCAACTTCTATGTGTCCTTTGCTACACGGTGTAAGCAAGGAGAAAGGAAGTGTCTGGAAATCTAAAATGGATTAAAAGAAATACATCATCTTTTATCCTCTACAAAGATTGCTCACTAGGATAAAAATTTTAAACTCATGGATAATAAATCCATATTTATTAAATATATAATATAATCATAAATAGTATATATAAATTTATATTTATACCAGTTGAATTTCTGGTTGTCCCAGTAGAGCTACAAAATCTTCAGACAAATTGGTTTCAGTACCTTGCAGCAAAAATCCTGATCCTTCTGCCTCCTTCGCAGCTAACTTTGATCCTATAAAATGAATAAAATACGTTTTATATTTGCTCTGGAAAAATACTGTTGCACTATCATAATGTTCCAAAGAGAAGTTGTGTTTACTTAACGTACGAATATTAGCAGCCAGGCAGGACATTGATCCATGGAGATCTGCACTTGTAAACTCAGGAAGTACAAATCAACCTATTTCTCGTTAATCTTATCTCAAAAATCTAGTCGATGGGACATGCTCTGAAGTTTACTCCTTTTTCAAGAAGCCTTTGCCCCTCCTACAGGACTGGTAGTGTTCACTGCTTGGATCAAACTGCCAAAGTTAGCCATCAGGCTGTCCATTAGCTACTCCTTGCATTAAGGGATTCTTCTCAAATTATGTTTATAAGCAGCTCCACTCCCTTTCCGTACAAGTCCAGACTTCTGGTGTTTAAATTACATACTGTATTAGGCATCTTATTGCATCAATACATGAGGTCTTTTCTCTGCCCTCTAAAATAGATAGGTGCCATATGAGTAATCTCTCGACAAAATTAATTTCTCGCAAAGCTGTATCATTTTAGTGGGGTTTCAAACACATATTTCTAATCTTAGCAATATTCCCATAACAATAGAATAGGCCTGTTGCACACAGCTCTTGAAAAGGGTTCTCAGTGTGCTTGACACTGCTAGAATAACTTCAGTGGATCTGAACATCAGGCCTACATACCCAAAGAGCTTGGTTGGCTTTTTGACAGCTGCCTAGCATGGTGCAGATGGTTTTAGTTTATTCCCCATTTACCCCCAAATGGTTTCACACTTAAAATTAATAGAAGAAAAATATTTGGAAAGTGATAGCCAGTTGTTAGATATTACTTTTAGTGTTCCTGTTCATAATTTTCTTTTCTTTCCTGTATGCACTTGTTCTTGTGATCTTGCAGGACTGTAAAGTTATGATTCAGCAAAGCACTGAAGGTGAGAGCACAGCTCCACTGATTCTGTGCCTGCTGCTGCAAGCAGGACCTCCTCCCTGGTGTGCCTTTCAGGTGGAGTGCTTAGCTTGGTCACCTTCATGACAGCACTCTAGCTCTGGGTCACCATCACTTTCAGGATGTGGAGGAGGAAGTGGTATACACATTTTTTGCCCCAGACACTGTTTTGGGATACAGCAAATGGATGAGGGAGGTTTTCAAGGGGGCTAGCCAGTGTCTGTGGTTTATTGCTTTTGGGAACATCCAGACTCTTGACTCAGATCATCCCAAGGATGGAGAGAAGATGAGGCTTTTGATTCTTACAGAATTGATAGCACCTATTGAAATTAATTCCACGTGGGGAAGTAAGCACTGTTTCCACAGAGTAACACTCAGTGTGGAGCATACTGCTGAGATCAGGCTCTGACTCTAAAAATGCTTCAAGGCAGAACATATGTTTCATGGGGTTTTGGAGATACCACAACCTATGAGATGTCTGAGGATGCATGAACAGGTTTTGTATGACCCATGAATGCAAAAAATTAAAAAAAACTTAGAAGGCCTGAAATTTTTCACATACATATCCTGTTCAAATGAGTGTAAACTGTGGGTTTTGCAATCATTCCTCTTTTATCCTCATGTAATGAGAGAATATGTTTTCCTTCTAGCTGGATCTCAGTGAGGTCTAATCTAGGTGTTCAAATGGGTCTTTAGAGCACCAGTCCTAAGCTCCAGGGAAGTGCTGCAGATCCTGTGCAACTTCCCTCTCCTCCTTTCAAATGAGGAGGTTCTGAAACTGTTTTGGCCAGAGTTTGATGGGCTGACTTCTTCAGGTCATCAGGCAGAGTGGTTTCATTGATTTTCCAGAGCTACACAGATTCACACCATCTGGGAAGCTGACACAAAGAATTTACAGTGAAAAAGGTACATCATATTTTTATTATTTCCTGATGTTGCTTTATTGTTATGACATCAGGTTCTGGACAATGATAATTCAAAAGCCTTCTTTATAGTCTTTTTTACTGGGCTGCATAGTTGGAAGTTTAGACTCCATTCAAAGACTCTACTGTGCAGTTTTCACTCAAACTCAACCCAGCATGGGCAGCCTGCACAGCAGGACTGAGCATGATAGCAGTGTAGGTTGAAGTGAACATTGGTTTTAATGAACCCATCTGAATTGCAGGAAGCGTCTGGCTTATTTTAATATGTTTAATTGTAATATTACCTATAGCTGAGAGAATCTGATTAGGTTTGGGCTTAGTCTCCCATGCCCTGATGCCACCCAAAATCAGAAAGAGCAGTGCTGATCAACTTTCCAAGAAGCTGCTGGCTCTCATTTGAAATATTTGTCCTTGCTGTCTGTGACATTAGTGCAGTCACTAAGCAGCAATTGTCAGCTGAGATGGCTGTTTTCCACCAGAAATTTAAAACTTTGGGCATGTTGAGCTCACTGTCAGCCCACAGAGAACATGACTGGACAGAAGGAGCCTAAAGTTTATTCATGTAGGTGCTACATTGAGACCTTTTTTTAGAGAAGATAAGAAAGTATGTCTTGTGTATAAGCATATTTTGGCAGAATGACTTGTGATTAAGAACACAAGTTCTCTTTAGTCTATAGCGCTAATGAGCCTTTCTTATTTATTGAATTGTACAAGGTGATTGGAAACACTATTTGAAAAATTAGAGAAATTCAATTAAAAAAATCAGAAGACAACCATTTTATGCTACATGAAATGGTTCACAGAATCATTAAGGTTGGAAAAGATCCCCAAGATCATTGAGTCCAACATTTGACTGAACACCACCACGTCAACTAAACCATAGCACTAAGTATTATGGTTGTTTCTTGAACACTTCCAGGGATGGTGACTCATCACCTTCCTGGGCAGCCCATCCCAATGCTCAACCAACCTTTCAGTGAAGAGTTTCTTCCTGATGTCCAACCTGAACCTCCCCTGGTGCAGCCTGAGGTCATTTCCTCTTGTCCTGTCGCTAGTTGCCTGGGAGAAGAGGCTGACCCTCACCTTGCTACAATCTCTTTTCAGGTAGTTCTAGTGAACCTGTAGAATTGGTTAATAATCAAAGGCACAAATTGGTCCAGGTAGACTTCTAGTAATATCTCTTACCCGAGTTCAAGGTAGGCAGCAGACTTCCCAGTGAGATGAGTCCAGTCAGCATATGGGGCATACGGTTGAACACCTGCCTGCCCATGGGAAATGGTGAATTAATGCCTGTCTTTATCTCAATACATGATTTTTCTCACTTTTACACTTCTGATTGTCTCTCTTATTTCATTGGTGAAGAGTGAGTTGTGTGCGGGTTAGTTGCCAGCTGGAGTTAAAACGCAACATTAACCCAGCCTTTGACAAGTAACATTCAAGTGACAGGTATTGGAATGCCTGGCTGCTCCAGCCAACGGGCTGTGCTGGCTCAGAGGGGAGATCACTGTCTGTATTGACCCTGTCCCTCTCCCAGTCTGCAATCAATTATTTCTGTGAAATTGGGACACAAAGCTTGAATCCCATTCTGGATTTCACTGTGCATGTGGTGAAGACAACTGACTTATCTCCCCTTGGAGACACATCTGGAAGAGGAGTGCAAGGGTTAGAGCAATTGCTCATGAGTAGGAGCACTCAGCTCAGCAATGTAATTGGAAACGATCCATATTCCCTTTTTTTGGAGCTAAATTAACATCACTGTCTCAGCTTCCTGAATAGTCAGTGGGGAGAGATGAGTGATTCATCCCACCCATATTTTAGGAAGAAATGAATTTCCCTCTGGCTGATGAAAACCTTAGATGAGACATCTAACATTTAAATGACTAAAGCTTGGTGACACATATCTCCAGCTAAATGCAGAAAACCTGTTTAATTTGGCTACTCTTTTGACCTTTAACTGAAGAAAAACACACTAACTTTTCATCAACACTAAACACTTAACTTTTTATTTACTACTATCTCACTCCTTCCGGAGGTCAGCTCTCCTTAGCTCGTGGGTGTTTGTCTCAATTGAAACATGGTGTGGCTGTTCTAGTACAGTCCCTTTCACCTCCATTGACTGTGAGGGCACCCATTCATTTTACTCGTGCTCTCAAAGTGTCCTGAACCGTCCTTGTGCATGTGGTGGGGGAGAACAGCTTATCCCAAAGGTTTGCACTGCTGACATAATTGCAGGGTCCTGTCACTGGGAGACTCAGTCCCATTGAACAGGGAAGCCTTTGAACTTGTATCACTAGGAAGCAGAGACAGTCATCTAAGGTGACTGTAGCCTTACATCCCTGTGCATCACCTTCCTATCAGTGTAAAATCATGTCTGTACATCTCAAACACCCATTGCAAAACAGTGGGGCTGGTGCAGATGCATTGAATTACAAAAATAAGAAGTTCTCAGATGAAGGTTGGCTTTTCTCTGCTTAGTCTCCACTGGATAGTTGTACAGAAGTCCCACAATGAGTGAAAGAGAAACCTCATAGAAACCAATTTAAACACGCTATATGCAGTACAGTAGCCTTCGGAAAGGAAGTGAGAGCAAATCCAAGGTCAGATCCTGTGAAATGCCACGTACCTCAGATCCTTGGAACACAGTGATCAGTACTTTCTAGAGTGAGGTTCCTACACTTTACCATGCTCATGAGCTTTCAAAGGCACTTCAGAAGTCCTGAACTTACCAGTAAGGGTATTTCAAGGAAACTCTGTTGCAGAGTATAACAAAGCTGTGCACTAGCTGTGACAGTGTGGGGCAGACAGGGAGTGGTTACTTCTGAACAGTTTATTGATAATTTTTAATTTTCTAGAGTAACTCATAGCTATGCTTAAGCAAACAACAGAATGTTAAGTTTATTAGGAACTACATGTTAGCCTCTGAATTTTCATATAAAAAGAAACCAAGTTTTGTAAATAATACAATATTGGCAGCCTTCCATCTCAAAAAGCTGGTGTGAGTAGGGGAAGAAATTCCAACCTGCTCATACTCTTTGGGATGTCCTCTGCTCTATTCTGCATGTATGCATCTAAGTATATTTGAACACTTTTCCATATCCAAGTCAAGCAATTAGCCAGCATTCAGAGTCCTGGATGTAGTGTCCTTTAGAAAGACAAGCTGGTCCAGTGTTGCTTGTCTTAAGCCTGCCTCTTTGTGAGGAACATGCTGAGTAGGAACAGAGCCACATGCAGCCTCTTTGCTCGCAGGTTTAGTCTTTGTAGTCATCACTCGAGTCAAGAGCACTCTTGCTAAGCTTTCTCCACTTCTGTTTTTTTTTTCCTTTTTATTATTATTTTTTGCATATAATTTAGTATAATAACCATAAAATGTCTTTCACTAGGTTTTGTGTACAGAGAAGAGGTTGCAACTTTAGCTGGTCTTCACTTCCATGAAATAGATTAATTACTCCTAACACTCATTGCTATAAGCAACTCTAGTGAGATTTCATCCAGCTCCCCATAACGGTTTTCTTCCTTCCCTCTGTCATTTGTGCACACCCCAAACTGTGCCTACTTAGCCTTATAACTTGTAGGTTTTGGTGTTACCAGAAAAGCCATTACTGATCTATGACCAGTTACTTTCAGGGCTGCACATCCTAAGAGTTATTTAAGACCTTGATAGTCCCAATAATGCAGAGTTCAGAGAAGTGCAAAGGTAAATCTATTCATTACAAGCTGATCTAAGTCAAACTCTCATGAGAAAAAGGCAATAGTAGAGGTCATCCTTTCTAGGTCAAGGCTAATTACTGAAAAGAATGGAAATAGCCTTGAAGTTGTTAAGGGAAAGGGGATAGACAGAAGATTATGAATGATTCTTGTGTTCCATAGAAAATTAAGTCTTACTATTTTCCTTTCTTAAGCTTATTTCCTGTTAAAATCAGGAGCTATACCATTTAATTGTGTATATTGGTTAAGAAAGATGGGGACCATTTTCACGTAAAAAACACACACAAAACCAACAGCAAAGTGTTTTTTGTCAGATTCTGATAGAAGGAAGGCAGCTGCTATTCCCAGCACAGATAATTAAGTGCTGATGAAGAAATTTAATTCAAAAGATTTTAATCAGAATATGTAACTCCCCACTCCAAAACTTTGAATAATGATGCACTGAAACTTATTTATGAAAAAAAATGTACAATGTACTTACTGGTCTGGATGATAAAAAGTTTCTGACATTCATCCTGCTCTCCTACCCTGTGCTGTGTCATTGTTGCGTTATGGGTTTAAATAAAGCATAACACTCTCTTGAGTGTGCTAGGGGCACAGGTGATAAAGAAGCAGCACTAGCCTTTGGAAAATTGCAATTTTTTTTAACTGTTGAAAAGATATAGATGCAGTTATGGTCCTGCTATATAGTTACACATACCCAAACCCAAACAGAGATGCATCTTGTGATTGTAAACTGCTTCCAAAAGTGAGAGTGGGGTTTTGTAATGGTCACCTCCAACCCAAATTATGTATCACAAGGTTTGCCACACACCGTTTTGTTTAGGGCAACATCCCTTTCTCTCTGCAAAGACAGAGGGTGACTTAGTAACCAGTCATGGACCTCTGAGACCTTTAGGGACTATAACTGGACAGGGAGGTGGATCTCAAGGGCACTGCTCATAACACAACAGCCATATGTGGGGAGACCAAAAGTCTGCACCATGGGGGGAACTCCAGCAGGTGACACTCCCCAGGTCTTGAATCTCATTGAAGTTACTGGCTGTTTGTAGGAATATAAATGCCAAACCTAAACCATCCCAAACTGAGCATATTAGGAACCTTTGGCAAATATAGTCTTATTAACAGGCCTTAGACATTGATTTGTCTTGGCCTCAAGCACAGCTGCAGTCCAGGAGCAGTAATTAATTGTGAACACCTTTCAAGTGTGTCTGGCCTCATAAAATCTCTATCTTCTTAGACTATGATGTAGCTCTAATGACAATATTCTGCAGTTATATAGGATCAAAGTGACTTCTGTGCATTTGCTGAGCTGTTTTGTTTTCAAATGTTGATTTTGTTTTCAAAATTTTACTTTTTATTTTGTGATATTACTAGAACTATTTTTTATGGTAAATCTGTTCCAATGCAATAAAAATGTCATTATTTTTCTTCCTACTCCCTGAACCAAGAATAAAATGCCTTAAGGGACTATATATATTTAATAGATTTTCTGAATTAAAAACCTCTTTGATTAAAATCATAATCTTTGGTGGTCCCACATAACATTTTGTAGCTGACATTCATATATAATGTAATATAATCTTGTTTTTTGATGGGACTTATAAGTTTCCTCTTGGGCTAATTAATGGTTCTGCTGGCCATTGATTTTTCAGATCCACCCAGCCTTCATTTGTTATTTTCTTCCACTGATTATTTTAATAGCATGCCTTAATGTAGCATATGTTTGGCTCAAGTTTGACCCTAACCATTATTAACAATGTAAAGCTCCTCCTTTATGTGACAATGTTAATGGTTTTAGCTGTGCTTAATTGCCTGCATTTTGGTAGGGAACCACTTTAAGACTTGTGTCTTATCTCCTAATGTTTCAATTTCCCCTTTTCTAGCAGATAAAAGCTGATTGTAATCCTGTGCTGCAGGTTTGGAGCACAACCACCTGCAAATTCATTTTAGAGTGTAAACAGGCAGATTGCTTCCCACTTAAACGGCTGCCATGGTTGACTGTTATCTTCAGGGTACTTGCAATTACATTCATATATCTCCAGAGAATGTTAATTACAGGAAGATGCTTTCTTTTCTTGAATAGTTGAATATGTATACTGCAAGTCTGGAGTACTAAAGGAGAGGAAAAGCATTAAATCACAGGTGGGAAGGAAAAAAATGAAAAACATTTCCAATAGGCCAAAAGGTTATTTGGGTGGCAAAGGGAAGGAAAAGATGTGGAAAAAAAAAGACATGTTAAACCTTATTGTTATACAGAGGTAAATAAGCCCAAAGGGTACAAGCAGCAGCAGAGCTCATCATTCCAACTGAAGAACATGAGGATGGTTGGAGCAGGAACTCTGCCAGAGCAAGACTTGCATGCCAGAGATGTCGTGAAGCAAGGGGGTGGTTTTGTTCCTTATGTGCCTGTGAGTGAGGTGAGATGGCAAAAGGATTGAAGTTTCACCGCCCCTAATGTCTTCTATCCTGGCATGCAGCCAGGTCCTGGAGCCAGGCAGGAAGAGCATTAACCTACACTGACTGTGCTGGCTATGAAACATTCAAACAGCAAGGATCATAGAATCACAGAACAATTTGGGATGGAAGGGATCTTTAAAAGTCACCTAGTCCAACCTCCTGCAATGACCAGGAACATATTCAACTAGATCAGATTGTTCAGAGCCCTGTCCATTCTGACATTGTTTCCAGGCCTTTATTGTTCAGAAAATGTATATAACACACAGTGGCAGGCACTCATTTGATTGAGCAAGTAGATGTAATAAATCACAGAATCATAGAATGGTTTGGGTTGAAAAGGACCTTAGAGATCATCTAATTCCAAGTCTCCTGGCAAGGGCAGGGACCCCTTCCACTACACCAGGTTGCACAAAGCCCCATCCAACCTGGCCTTGAACACTGCCAGGGATGGGGTATCCACAGCTTCTCTGGACAACCTGTTCAGTAAAGATTCAGCTGGTAGTATGGTAGTATTTCTGAATCAAGAAGGCATATAGCAATTGGACCTTTATTTGTATTAAAGGCTACATTCTTGTCCTCATTTTGGCCAAGAACATGGTTAATTTTTTGCTCTACCTGTGATGGGGTTGTTATTCTACACTACCCACTTCCTTGCTGGGGGGTTGAAGTAAGGGATTCTCAGTTCTGTAAGGAAGGGGCATGGCTTGCTGTCAGGGTAAAAGCAGGTGTGCAGAGGGTCCAGCCACCATTGTGTTCATTGTATTGGGGTCACATTGCATCAGATCAGTCAGGGAGAAATTTGCATGTGAAACATTCCCTTTATTGTCTGCTGTCATTAGTATTGTTGGTGTTACTGTTCACTTTCTTATCTCATTGCTGTTTCCAGTAAATTGTTCTTATCTCAGCCTGTAATCTGTTTTTTGTCTCTCTCACTGGAGTGAGGGGCCAGTGGGAGCAGGAGTGCCTTTACTAAACCATGACAATGGTTAAGTGCTTCTGCATACTTAAAAATTCAGGTGATCAGGAAGATGGTGGGACATTAAAAACAGAAAAACTGAGAGACAAAATTCTACACCCATGTATGCAGAGGTGCTGGGGTAAAAAACACTGCTTCATTCAGGCTTCAGGTGAAGTTGGAGGCATGACAAATCTGACTCCTCTCCTGTGATCGGGGAACATGTTGTTGTCACTGCACTGGATACTGTTTCTAATGACAACCAGACCAGAAGGTTTGGTTTTGAAAAGAGCTATGGACAATTAAAAAGCTGTCCAAGGCACTGGAAGTGCCAGCTTTAAATAATTTCCCCATCCTTATGTGGTGAGACCTTATGGGAGTGGAAAGCAAATATGACTCTCACCACAGGCATTTGGATAGAGCATGCTCAACCACTAGACAAACACAGGCCTCAATCCTTCAGAAGCCAATTAGTTTTATACATCCAGATAGTCTCACTGTGGAATAAAGTGAGCAGAAATTGATTGAGAGATGCCCTGAGAAGGGATGTGGGAGTGAAGCAAGCTGGAAGAACGACTATGAAGTAGAGAGGAGTTAAGCACAGTGTAGAAGTAGTTCAGCCACTTGGCTCATTCATCAGGTCAGTGGATTACAGCTGGAGGATCACACCAGATAAAATAACAGGATGAGTCAAGTGATAGCAACCACAGTGAAGATGACCACCAGGAAGACTGAAAATTGGAACGATCTCTTAATACCACTAAGCAGGATGACAAAGCAGAAGAGGAAATACAATGTGATGAATGCAATTACTCACAGCTGACTCAGGACCAAATGGGTGTTGCTACTGAATGCTTTTTTTGTGATTATATTTTGGTTAATTTAAAAGTAACTGAGCCTAAAGGGAACATGCCATGAAGCCCCTGCCAAAGCAGAGGTTACTGGGCCAACAGAAATTAGGTGGACAGTTTGCAAATGAGTGAACACAAAGAATGTGTAAGCCCACACATCTCAGGAATTAATAACTGGACAATCCCCTAAGGTCAGAGAGGAATGGTTGCCAATATGAATCAATGGGCATGCACCACAGGCTTAGCCAGATGAGGGCAGTGATTGTCCCACTCTACTCTGCACTCAAACAGCCCCATCTCAAGTCCTGTCTGCACTTCTGGGCACCATAGTATAAAAAAGATATAAAGCTACTAGGCAGCATCAAAAGTAGGGCTACAAAGATGGTGAAGAGCCTTGAAGGGAAGCCATATGAGGAGTGGTTGAGGTCACTTGGTCTGTTTAGCCTGAAGAAGAGACTGAGACCTCATGTAAGTCTACAACTTCCTCAAAGGGGAAGCAGAGGGGTAAACACTGATCTATTCTAACTCTCGTGACCAGGGACAGGATGCAAGGAATGGCCTAAAATTTTGTCAGGGGTGATTTAGGTTAGATATTCAGTAAAGGCTTTTCACCCAGAGGGTGGTTGGACACTGGAACAGACTCACATAAGTGGTCACAGCATCAAGCCTGACAGAGCTCAAGAAGGATTTGAACAATGCTCTCAGGCACATGGTGTGACTCTTGGGGCTGTCCTGTGCAGGGCTGGGAGCTGAACTTGTTCCTTGTGGGTCCCTTCCAACTCAGGATATTCTATGGTTCAATTCTATGATTCTATGACTTTAAATCTCACTGTAACAGAACAAGAGACCATGTAAGAGCAAACGAAGAGAAGGCGGCAGAAGAATCCTGCTCAACTTGCCTGTGACAAACTTGGGGGCACCTGAGTTTTAATGCAGTTCCCTGAGCTCTTCAGTTTGTGCCCAGACTGTACCCATCCACATCCCCATGTCTGCTGCTCTGATTGATTACCTGCTCTTTCTAACCTAATGGCTGCATAATGGAAACTCCATGAACTTGGGTGCAAACTGAAATCTTGCCTAAAAAGAGAAGGCTCGTCATCTTGGGGTGCCCCAAACAAGTGGGTGTGAGACTAGGTAACAAAACCTGTTATCAGCCTGGCTCATGCTATGGTGTTCCCTGTCTGATGGGTAGGATTGCTGGTCCCCAAGTCCTTAGCTTGGCACAGTGAGTCCCAGGTCAGGAACGGAAACCTTTCAGGGAGCCTCGTAAGATAAGTCCTACTGCTAAGCTTCCAACCCTGGTGCCCCTAACAGCAAATGCACTTCTTCTCAAGCACATGCCTATGGTCCTGGGATGAATACTTGCATGTAAAGATTTTACAAATTTGGTCATTGTGACCAAACTTTATTACCCATTTTATGGAACTGTGACAAAAGTCTAGGAATCAAACAACGTGGGGATCACAGAGGCTATTATGTTTATTGTGCTGAACAGACTGTGATAATCCATTAAAGGAACATTTTCAACAAGCAAGCGATTCAAAGTACAATCATAGACAGCAACTCTACATGAAGAACAAAGCAAAAAGTTAGAAGACACTCAAAAGGAAAAGTACACTGTAGTTAAACATCTTGAAGAGATTTTTTTTCCTGCAAACACACCTCTTGCAGAAATTGTAGAAGAGTTACATGTCCAGTCATAGTTAGCAGTGACCAGTGGCAGCAAAGAACAGTCGTATAAAATTTATCTCCCACAAAAATAAACTATATATATAAAAAAATTTTATGACGTTCTCACTGACTCAATGGCCACATGCAATTTTTCAGTCTGAAAAAATGAGGTATAGTAGGCCCTAAGAGGTAGTAATGTGTTTTGATTGTACTACAATATATAGAAAATGTTAAGATTCAGTTCATCAGAGTGGTAAGTCTCTCAGAGGTTGAAGAGTGACACACAGCCAGCAATTATTTCTGTGTCATCCACTGAATACTGTGGTTTAAAAAATGCAAAAAAAACCCTTAAACCCTAGAAGGGATTGCTAAGGCTTGATTCAATGCCCTTTGATGTCAGCAGAATTCCTTTTACTGCTTTCAAGTGACACTGGATTTGGCCTGTTAGAGCCACTGTATAGCAAGGATTATTTCTCTTTCACTTAATATTAACATGTCTAGTTGTAATACTCCAATCAGCTCTTCCTCAGCAATTTCCACTACTGATCCCTCTGCAGTCTTTCAAGAAGGTCTGTATTTTTTGACACTGTCTCTTGGAAGAAGCCAGTAAGTAGTTATCTTCAACTACATTTCGCTCAGTACTAAAGCCATACCAATGGATGCCTTCCTGAGAAACTACCCCCGGCCCAGTTATTAATACAATGGTACAAAGCACTGACTAGGAAAGAGAGGAAAAAGGGTAATAAAACAGAAAAAGAGAAAATTAAGTTGGAGGGGTGAGATAGAGAAAGAACAACAAGAAGTCAGAGAGGGGAGAATAAAAAACCTCTACATAAGAAGCATTTAAAATAAATCTGGCTGAAACATACTACAAAATCACATTTGTGTAAAATACATGAAAATACTTGTCAAGTATTTTCTTACAATCTACTAATTATTCTTTTTTAAAAACACATATTTGTGATTGCATTATGCAAAAGCTGAGCTTGTTGCTTTCCACCTACAAAGCTTCAAGTTTCTTTGAAGGCTTTTTTTGTTAGATTTTCTTTTTTTTTTATTTAAAAGTAATTTAAAATGTGTTCATTTCCCACAAGTTATCTTACAAAAATAGTTTTGAATTAGGGATTAGTTGCAGTCCTAACTGTTTCAAATGTCTCAAAACTAATGCTGAAAGGAACAAGTTCACTCCATTTAAAGTCTGGAGGTAGGTATTTGTCAATCAATTAGTCCATTTCTTTAAACATTTCATTTGAGGTACAAACTTGGACAGTAATATTTAAACACTACAGCTAAATTTTTTCTATGTCATGTAGTGTCATTGAAGAAAATTATCCCATAAACCTATCAGCAATTCAGTACAAAAATATATTCAAGTTAACAGTACATTACACAGAAGTCTAGCAGAGAATAGGGTAAGTACATAAAACAAAACATAACCAAAACAAGGCAAAAAACCCCAAAAACAAAAACAAAAATTCCCCAAACCCACACAAAAGAAAAACCCCAAACAAATAAAGCAAGAGAAAAACACATAGTCATGCTGAAACATGAAAAAAGACATTGCTTCCTTAACTGCAAATAATGTTGAAATAGAAAGAAGGGGAAAATGCAGATACTCATTATTATCTACCCAGTAAAAATTTCCTGCATTGAATGTGTATAGCAGCATGTATTTATCAGTCTGTTGAGTCATTTGTAAAAATCAGAGGTAGTATTGAATAGTGGGGTAATATTGCATCTGGTGCTAAAAGTGCTGCTTTGAATGAAAAGATGGAGAACTGCCACTGGCACAGAGGTGCTTAGTGAACCATCCTGTGTCAAAATACATTGCTTAAAGTAATGCACAAGCTTAGCTGAGGTACATGGTGTTGGTTCTAACATTGTTACTGATGAGTAATGAGGAGAGTTTCAATTCTTTCAAAATACTGGTACAGGGTGAAGGAAATTAGTTGAAACTAAGCAAAACTCTGGATTATTTTTGTTCAGATAAATGTATGATTAATTTTTAGGTACCATTCTATATGTTTTAAAACACTTTCCTCTATAAAGACGTAGTCATTAATGGCATAAGAGCATTTGGTGTCAGACATTTTTGTTTCCATAGAAAATGCCTGGCTTTACAGAAAGCCAACTGTCTGGCTTCCTATTATCCAGTTGGTAAGAGCTACTAATTCTGTTTACTAATACTTCTGCTGATATGTTTGTATCTATAACTATACAATGTATCTTTGTCTTTCTTCCCTTTTACAAAATTAAAGTACCTTTTTCATGTTGATTTCTTTCTTCTGATTACCAGCTGAATGAAGTGAAAGATCAGCTTTCATTGTTTTTTCCTGAAATAACAGTAAGTCTTTAAAAAAAATAAATAAATCAAGTACAAGTCTACAAGAAGGTTACAAAAGAAAAAGAGTAGTATCTATCATCCCTTATCTTTGGTGTTCTAAAACAGGGAGTTCACTAAGTAGGGAGTGGGTTGCTGGAAGTGTTGCAAGGCCTAAGTGTTACACACTCAGCCTTTCCTATTTCAATGCCCCTTATAATGACTATGTTACAAGTTTCTTGTTTATACACAGTGCAGTGAATGACATAAACCTGATTTGGAGCTCTTCTGGACCCATTCACCCTTACTTAGCAGCTCAAACAAACTATTAGTAGGTTAAGAAAAAAGAAAACAGTAATTAAAAGTTGCATCATTAATCTGTGTCCCCTTTGTGTTACAGCAGTTTTTCACTAAACCTGGGACTGTGAAGGGATTACAAAGATGATTGGTCAAATCCATTTTAAGGTTATGTGATTTCCGCCCCTCCCAGGCAAAAGTGGAAAGACCATGGCAATAGAAAGTAAGTGGTCAAGGCAGTGTCTTCTCCCTTCAAAAGACCCAACTGCTGATGAGGTAGAAATTGCATGGTGCAGTGTCCTAGTCTTCCTCTGCAGACTCTTGTGAGGACGTTTCTTCAGTCTCTTCCTGGAATACACAAATAGGAATAATAAATATGGTGGTGACCGTGCATCTTAGACTGCCACTTTACTCTTCTCTCATGCAGCTGATAACTACCTCTTGAGCTAACAAAATGCTCTTTACAGCTGCTGCAACACCTCAAGAAGCACCTTGGGGAGGACAGGAAGATACCCTGCTCTCTGATCCCACCATCCTGCCTTTTCTTCTACCCCAGAAGATGTCAAGAAAAAGTAATCTGCGCCATGCTCTGTCATAGGTGTCTTATGGCTAGCAAACATAGGCAGCTAGAAAACAGAAAGCATTTTGAGCAGGTATCCAGTGTTAAGCGGTCGCTCTGGGAAGCCTTTTCCTCCTCACTGGCCCTAGTGCTGCGTAATGTTTACCTTCAGCAAGCCTGAACAAACGTGATGCTCTTAACCCTGGTTTTTTAAACAAATGTGCAGCATCTTTCAGGACATGGGTGGGGAACTGGGGGCAATGAACATTTCTAATAAAAGACTGTCGGGGAAAAGATTTTAATCAAACACTACACATCACTGCCTAAGACAGCATGTGAAAAATATCTAGGAAGAAGAGGAATCTACCTCCTCAGCCAACTGAGACCTTTGAGGAATGACTGCTTAAAACAGCTAATAACAGTCTTCATACTTTAATAGATTTGATTTTCCACATGGCTTCATTTTGTCTGGGTGGCTAACTGACACAATTTATAACTCTCTTCCTTTCCCAGGCCATTACAGTACACCATTCAGCAAAGCTTGTCTTAAACCTTGCCTGCCTTATAAGACCAAACTTCCATTCATTAGTGTTTGAAACACCTCAGCTGTGAAGGGCTCCTAAATGCTACCATGTGTGACACTGCTGTGGAGGAGCAGCATCAAGGAACAACACTGTGCTTTAATCATAGGCCACTGCTCAGTGCAATCTCCTTTCAAAAGGTTTCAACTTCCTCCCCACCTCACTGCAAGAAAGGCTGAAAAAAAAAAGCTGTAAATCCAGGGAATAAACGTAACTATAAATGAATGGATGACAGCTTAAAAAATATAACATAGCACCATCAAGCCATGAGATTTCACACTGGTTTTGTTTAGTCTGCTTTGGGTTATGTGGGAAAAGTGAAAAGCATGAAGGAAATGCTTCCCTCTCTTCCTTCATGCCGCCCCTGCTAAAGCTTGGGCCTCAGATATTTAAGCCAGTAGGTTTATACCTCTTGACTAGGAAACAGGCCATGACCCTGGGGTACTCTCTTGAGCACCAGGCACAAAGACATAGCATGATCAAAGGCATGAACAGAGGAGAGAGAACAAAATCAAGTGTCAGCTGCTCTCTGACCCTGAATTTTCAAATGATACTTCAATTCCAGAAGATAATGATCTATCATACAGATGAACAATTTCTTCCTCATAACAACTTGTGCCCACTTGTAGCAAGTTATATTATCAGTGCTGCAACAGAAATGATCCCCAACTCACAAAATGATCAAGTGAGTTTTATTCTGTCTTTGGTGGCACAGGGCTGAGGGGATGTGACCTCACACTCCATTGAATCCGGTAACTCTTACAACATTTCAGTCAAGAAGAAAAATGTATCTTCAAGCACTTAACGGAGGGGTAATTTGCACTGCACATGGAGGGACAGTGCAAAATACATGGGTTTGAGCCTTGGTAACTCAGACCTCAGAATGATCGTGGAAAACCCCAGCTTTGCCTCTAAGCCAAGTATTTCAGTTAAAAATTATGACTGTGGGTTCTGTGCTCTTAACATAACACAGGTAGACATGTTGTGGTATTTGATGATAATCACATGCTTAATTTCTTACAGCACTCAGGTCAGCCCTGAGCCTTTGATTATTGTTTCCTGGAAGACAGCAGCACATGTGTGGGTGCAGAGTGGCAGCTCTCTGGTTTATGGTTGGCCTGTCAGAAGGCTACTGAAAACTGATGAACTCATTTTCCATGAAGGTAGACTTCTAATCACACTGTAAGAAGGATGGGGGAGAGGAAAAGTAAGCGGAAGGACATATTTCAAAGCCAAGGCAGGGCAGACACAAGAGAGCTCTTTTTAGTTCAAAAGTCATCCACTCTAGTGATTTTTACTGTGAATCTCACAGTAATTTTTTCCTTGGAACCCCTGCTGTAGCGACAAAGAAAATTCATGAGCTCTTCCTTTACGTGTATTCATGTTATGAAGGAAGAGTTTCTCTCATCTGCATATGTACATGCAAATGTGTGTACCTGTAGTACCTGGAAGGATGAGAAATAAAAAATTAAGATAACACACTCCCCAATATTTAAATAATAAACTAAATATTAGAAAATATTTGAGACTGGCAGACTTTAAATTCCCATCAATCTTGGGAAAGACTTTTTCATGAAAAAAAGCTGTTGAAGGGTTCAGATGGTTGTCCATTCTTTGCAAAAGCCTAAGATAGCTCAGTTACAGATGAGTAGTTTTAAGCCAATCTATCATGTAAGTCTCTTGTGAAGACAACAGATGGAGACATGATTGTTGCTCTGAAGCTTACAATTCAAACAAAGGGATAGTACAAATCAGACATAAATGCATGGAGGGATCCAAAGGAAGAAGTGAGTAGATGAATTGAAAGAGAAAATACAGATGTGTAAGGCAGAAACACAGAGGGGATTTTTGCACTTGTGAAAAACTGGTTGCAAATACCAGAAGGTTGTGCAGCTATGATCCTCAGCCCACCCTCTGCCTCTACAGCACCCACACGCTTCCTCAAAGATGGAGGGGGCCAGGTGTTCTAACAACTGTGCAACCTGTGGAAATTGAAAACCGGCTGTGAGCTGAGTCATTTCAGACAGAGATTCACTAAGTGTATTGCTTGGCAGTCAGGCACTGGGCACCTCAGGGGAAGGACGCGTTACCATCAGTAGGCACCCTCCAGGCACATCACAGACCCGTCAAGGTCGATGGCATATCCATATATCATAGGATTAGTCCCTGAAGCAAAAGTTGAAGGAGGAAGTGGGGCTGGAATTAAACTCTTTGTAAGTCCAGAAGTGGTTCTGATAAAGTTGAAGAGAAGGAAAAAAATTATGAAGGAAAGCATGGTCATTCAAGCAGATATTAGAAATCCACGTCACTCAGAGCAGGATAGCCATGCACAAGCATAAATTCAGCAACCACCACAGGAAGCCTCAGACAAGAAGCAAAGGTTTCAGGTTACGTGGCAGCCTTAATTCAGGTTGTTCTCAGTTTTTAGGTGCATTCTCTGTAGTCGTGGAGGCAGAATGGTGATGTGTTAATTGAGCGTAAATGTTCATCGACCCAGTTTTGCCTTGAAGGGCTACTTCTGCTTTTTTGTTTTCTGCTGCAGCAAGCTAGCAAGAGGCTGGGCTAGCAGACTGCAAAGAGAAATCTAAGAAAGCTTCAAACCATGTCAGATCTGGCTAACAGGGAAGCCACAGCCATGAAGAACTTCGGGTGAATAGGACAAACACCCAAAAGGCAGGGTAAATACTTGCATAGCTCATGCTTTACTCTTGCTGCTTAGACAGTATCCCAGGTGACTCCCCGGGCATCCATGTGTACATCCCCTACATGTATCCTCTATCCAGACAAGCAGGGAGTGATAGAGAGCTGGTGTTTCTCCCAAAACAGAGCTGCAAGGCGGCTTTCTCCAAAGCTCCTCTGTGCACAGATGTTTAACAGGCCTTGAGCTGTGTCACTGGCAAGGGGCTGGCAGATGTGGATGCCAGCCTGGACTCTAAAATCTCACTGATACTAGGCTCCAGCAGGAGAGAAGGAACAATTGTTTTGCAATGACTGCTCTGCGGGGGACTAGTACCACTGTTGTAAGCCTTGATTTAACAGTGGTGAACATAACAAAAAGGACCAGGAGGCAGGACAGCTGACTTCAGTCAGAAGAGCTGTTTGCAGCCAGTATGCCTATTTGGGCTTGCCCAACACACGACTTTAAAATATGACAAGCTTGGTGGGATCTGGTTGCCTGAAGATAGGAGCCTGAGGCTGTTGTGGATGCCCTGGATATCTCATCTGATATCTAGCAGAAAGGTGTTGTCTCCTGTGTCATGCCTGCCTGCTCGGTGTGGCTGCCTGTGATCCCTGGGGACACCCAATAGGCACAGAACAACTGTGTCGAGATGTGTAGATCCATGAACCCCCCCCAGAGCTATGAAGTTACATCTCTACTTTTTAAGTTTCTCCACTGTGGAAAAACAAAGAGGTGTATATTACACGAATATATTAAGTGATAACCACTAGCACGAGCACTGTACATGTTCCTGGGGTGCATCGTGAAGAGTGTGGCCAGCAATGTGTGGCCACATCTGGAGTGCTATGTCCAGTTCTGGGCTCCTCAGTAAAAGAAAGAAAAGGAGCTACTGGAGAGGATCCAGCAGAGGGCAACAAAGATAATTAAGGCACTGGAGGATCTTTCTTACAAGGAGAGACTGAGGGAACTGGGCCTGTTTATTCTATAGAAGACTTGAAACGGGTCTCATTAACGCATATAAATATCTCTAAGCTGGGTGTGGAGAGGATGGTGCTGGGCTCTTTTTGGTAATGCCCAGCAACAGGACGAGGAGCACTGGCCATAAACTAAACCACAAGTTTTACCTCAACATGAGGAAAAGTTTCTTTAAGTTGACAGTGGCAGAGCACTGGAACAGGCTGCCCAGGGAGGTCAGTCGTGGAGTCTCCTTCTCTGGAGACATTCAAAACCCACACGGATGCATTCCTATGTAACCTGCTCTAGGTGATCCTTTCTTGGCAGGGAGGTTGGACTAGATGACCTCAAGAGGTCCCTTTCAACCCTAACAATTCTGTGATCTTGTGATGCATTCCTAAAGCTCAGAAGTGGCACCATCCAGAACAGAGCTGTGACGCAAATGACTGTATTTAAACTTCAGCACTTTTTCAGGTCAAAGTCACACCCTGATCCCAAGATAATTCTTTACCATGACACCCTGTGCAGGTGAAATGTAACTTTGCCTGCTGTCCAAGACCTCCACTTGGTGATCCACATTTGGTTGCCATGGCTACTTTTTTTTACATAAAAGCAGCCAGTAGCATCCCAGTGAACTCAAGAACAGACATAGCTCAGTATTTTTATATTCTCTGCATTCCTTTTTTTGTTGGACTCCCACCAAGTGGTTACAACAAAAACTGATGAAGAGAAAATTTATTGGTGTTTGAGAGGAGCATTCCCCCACCTGCAGAAGGGTAACTGATATTTTTGTAAACATGTTTATTCTCTTGTAATACGCTGGGGCAAAGCTTCAAGATTAATTGTCTTTGCCCCAGGAAACTCACTGGCAGTTCAGCTGGCAATTCAGTTTTTCACCTTTTTCTCGTGAATTTCTGAACTACAGGTTTAAAAAACTAGAACCCATTTAGTTAAATGAACTGCTGGATCACAGCAATGCTCCATATGGAGTCCCTGAATTTGTCAGAGCTTATATCTTATAATGAAGTACTAGCTATTGGCACAGATTTTGCTGGCTGTTTTCCAAGTCCAAGAAGGTATGCTTGAATAGATACATCAAAAAGAACTGCTGACAAGAGCAACTTGCAAACTGTGGACCATTGTCTGTTGTTAACTTGTCTGAAATCCCTTGGCATGCAAGATAATGTTTTCAGAGCAGACCTGAAATAAAACAATAGGAACAGATGGCTTCTATAACAGGTACAGGGGCATAGACTCTGCCCAGCTGAGACACAGTGCCATTCTGACTGCTCCACACCCAGTGCACCAAACTGCTTTAGAAATTCTAACAGCACTAACAGACACACAGAGCAGGTTTGCTTTTGTATGAAGCTTAGGGTGGGACCTGATGCTTTGAGCTACTGTACTGCCTGCAAAGCGCACTAGTGAGCTCAGTGACAGTGTCACTCAGCAGTAAGGCTGAACTGAATTCCAGAAGCTGGATTCAGAGCTCAAATTTTTGCAGATATACTTCACAAATCACAAGAAATGGATTTATTAAGGGAGAAGAGATCACTGTGATCATATACAGAAAAGACGAAACAACTCCTCTTACTGCCAGATTAAAGCATGATTGTAAGGAAATTATATCAATACAGAAACTGCATATTCAAACACATATAAGTAAATCAGCCCAGAAGCAAACAATTTCTCTGTACTGCAACTGCTGGCATGTCAGAAGTACCACAGATTCTTTAGCTTGGTGGCTAACAGAACAGTTAAAAACTCTGCCTGCAGTTCTGAGATGCCCTGCCCTCTCTCGGCACTGTTTCTGCAGTCATACACTAAGGCATGGCATAGCCCTGGGAGTAGTGAGCAGGCAGGTCCTCCCACAGAAGTAAAACTTCTGGTACTTAAATTACATTAAATATAAACAGAGACAAACAGTTGGCCAATTATGGGACAGTTTAAGGTTGAGATTTAGGGACTGGAACCCAAAATTCGTGCTTTAGATGTTTAAGCTCCCAAGGACCTAGCCTCTAATGGCCTACTTTGTCACGGATTTGACCACAGCATGAGTTCAGTATTTAGATACCAGCAAGCAGCTGCTGCTTAACTTTCCCAATGCCCAAGTGCTTGCTAGTGGGCAAGTGTGGAGCTGCCTAATGCTCTTGGAAGCAATCTAACGGCTAGTAAGTGTCTTAAAGGTCATTTTGACTCAGCAATGTCCTCAAAGTTTTCATACTCTGGAAGTCAATGTACAACAGACAGCAAAAATAAGACTTATGTTTGAGTGTGCATGAATGCAATAGCACTGGTTTGGAAACTCCACACGTAGACTTAGAATCATAGAATCATAGAATAGAATCATAGAATCATAGAATCGATTAGGTTGGAAAAGACCTCGGAGATCATCGAGTCCAACCCTTGGTCCAACTCTAGTCCATTTACTAGATCATGGCACTCAGCGCCACGTCCAATCTGCGTTTAAAAATCTCTAGGGATGGTGAATCCACCACCTCTCTGGGCAGCCCATTCCAATGCCTGATTACTCTCTCTGTAAAGAATTTTTTCTGATATCCAACTTAAATTTTCCCTGGCAGAGCTTAAGCCCGTGCCCCCTTGTCCTATTGCTGAGTGCCTGGGAGAAGAGACCAGCCCCCACCTGGCTAGAACTTCCCTTCAGGTAGTTCTAGACAGTGATGAGGTCACCTGTGAGCCTCCTCTTCTCCAGGCTAAACAACCCCAGCTCCCTCAGCCTCTCCCCACAGGGCTTGTGCTCCAGTCCCTTCACCAGCCTTGTTGCTCTTCTCTGGACTCTCTCCAGCACCTCAATATCCTTTCTGAACTGAGGGGCCCAGAACTGAACACAATACTCAAGGTGTGGCCTCACCAACGCAGAGTACAGGGGAAGGATCACTTCCCTGGTCCTGCTGGCCACGCTATTTTTGATACAGAACAGGATCCCATTGGCCTTCTTGGCCACCTGGGCACACTGTTGGCTCATGTTGAGCTTCCTGTCAATTAGTACTCCAAGGTCCCTTTCTGCCTGGCTGCTCTCCAGCCACTCTGTGCCCAGCCTGTAGCGCTGCTTGTTTTGAAATCCCCACCCCATGCTCTCTGATTTGAAGCAGATACTTCAAGCTGGGTTTTCTCCATTCTAGGAAGAAGCCTCCCCACTAAACAGTTGTGTATGGAGGATGCATCTTTCTTCTGTTAAGTCACTCCATTTTTATATAAATAAATATTCTGTGAAAGACAGAAAGGGAGTAGGGAGAATAAAGCAAAAAAACTGATGCTGTCCTGCAGGTGACCAGCCTGTGGTTTTTCAGCTGTATAGTTAGTAAGCAAATTCAGTGTGTTCTCTCCTTTTACTGCTGAAATAGCACTGCTTGACTAGCAAGAAGGCTGCTCACGGGGATTACTGGATAATCCACATCCCCAGCTGTTGAAGGAAGTGAACGAGCTGAGGCAGCCAGAGTGAAGTTGCTGGGGCTGTGTTGGGACTCAGCTGGTAGAAGTCAGACAGAATTACCATCCTTGCGCACATCTCCTATGGATCCCCTTCTGTTCTGGAGGAAGTGTCTCACCAGTCTTGGCCAAGTTTTGGTCCTTAAGCAACGGGTTCAGGTAACTGGAGGGGACCAGGACATTGGCCAGGATTCCAGCAGGACAGGACAGGACAGGACAGGACAGGACACTCCTCTTTATGTTAGAATAGCTTATTTTAAATACAGATTCAAGTCTCTTCTTCCTGTTAGATTAAGGGGTAATCAAAAACATTTCTTTATCTCCTAGTTTATCTTCCACTAGGAGAACTGTTTGATATAATGGAGTGATAATGAGTCTCTCTGGTTACTTTGAAAGGGCTTAATCTGACACAGGATTTTTGGCTTACATTGAAAACTTCCAGAAACAGGAATTACGCTGACTGACGTTTAGATCTGAAAAATTACCTGCTGTGGGTTCTGCCTCTCAACTTCTCTTACAGATGGGCTTGAATGAACCTCAGCTTCAGGTGCCCAAATTTGCCATGGATTTTAGAGCAGCCCTGAGGTTAACTCAGCAAAGAGATTTTTGCAAGGCAGCAGGTCACTCAATGCCAAAGCCTGTGCAGCTGAAGCCTTTTGAAATTGAGACTCAGCTGTCTAAATTACGTCAGGCCAGATTTCTTAAACGCGTTTTGGCATCTGAGTACAGCAAGTGCCTTTTTGACCTAAGCAGGTCAAAACACTTTGAAAAAATATGTTCCCCATGTGATTAAAAGGAGACTGAAAATCTCCAGCAAAATCTCAGTCCCAGTCAGAAGAATTTTGCAGGAAACACCATTTAAAGTCTTCAAAGCACAGACCTAAAGTGAAAATGGTGCTTGAAGCAATTGCGGGTGCTATGCTAACACTGACAGAGGTGTATTTTGCCTTGGAGAGGTTCAACCCTACAAGATATAAACATTTCTGGTGGGAAGGAAATAAAATATTAAGAAAAAGAAGGCAGTGGTGCTGTTAGAAACATATACAACTGAGCTGGACTAACCCCAGCCTTGAGAAGCTGCTCTTACAAACCTCTTGTGGAGGTTGTGGTAAACTGCTCTGTATTCCCAGCCAAAACCCAGAACAGAGCATAAGGCAAGCAAAGGCTCAAATAATAAACTCTAACCACTACTGTGTTTGTCCATAATTAGATGAAAGAACCAAAGAAGGTGGATGCCAACCTTCAAAAGTCCTTGGACTTGTCTAGTTGACTGAAATGCTGTGGGTGACTGTGCTAGCTCTGATTTCTTGTAGCACTGGAGATGGAAATGCCCAAAAGGATACTGGAGCTCATATAGGTAAACCTGAATGAGTCTGCCTTCCCTGTGAGCCCTGGAGGTACTTGAAACAGCACCAGTGTCTGTGCATATTTTATGCTGAATGACAGAGGAAGAACTACAGCAAAGGTCTCCCAGAATGGAGTAGGGAAACACTAGTAGAGACTTTGAAATGGAGGTCAAACCCACACTGTTTATCTTCTGTCCCCACTGTTCCCCCTGTACCCCTTGTCCCTCCAGTTTAGAACATGAAAAGGAAAATAAAGTAAGGCTTATTAGATTTTGATTCTCCTTTTCTTCTTCCCCTAAAATCGACCACTTGTTACAGACAAGAAGCAACTGCCAAAAGTTATTCACCTTCAATCCTTTATCACTTGAAAAAGCATTGTAGATCTGCCCACAGAGTCACTGGCAACAGAGTTTGGGAAGAGCTATCTATCTGCAATGATAAATAATAAAATAAAACATCTTCCCTTTTGAATCCCAACTGAGAGATTTTGTCAAGTGATCAAACTTGTCTGAACCTTGGAGCAGCAGCTTTGAAGTAATAAGAAGGAGATTGAAAACTTGCAGCCAAGAGCCGCACACACTTCATTAGGGTCCAGCCATGCGGGAAGGCTGAGCAGCAGCTCCACTGGAAATACCCACTGGAAAAGGGGAGATAAAAGTGCCTTTCACAGTGGAAATGCATGGGTGACACTGTTCTGAGCGTCAGCCCTGAGGCTGAGCAGTCCACGCCTTGCTCCCGCCTGCCAGGGCAGCCCTCAGCAGGGTAGGGCACGGGACTCTGCTGCCACCGCCATCTTTGCTCTTCCTCTCCCCTGATTTTTCCTTTTTTTTTTTTTTTTTTTTTTGTTTCTGAAGGAGCAAGTTTAACATACAGGTCTCTACCTTGCCAGAGCCATTCTCAGAAAAGCCCTCCAAAATGAGAAACATATTTCTGAAAGATCACGAGCCAAGCTCTCTGAGTTGGTTCAGTACAGTTCACATGAGACTTCCTGGCATAATTCAGAAAATTATTTTTTTCCTTAAAAAAAAAGCGCAAACCAAAACAAAACCAATAAAGCTTAACAGACTTGTTAAATGCTTCTAAAATTTTTGAAGAGTTTGATCATGGATCTTGCCACACAGACACTGGCAAGGCTGCGTGCTTCCAGCAATGCGAGTATTTAACTTTTGAGAGCTGAAGTTCTGGGTTTAATTTTCAGTTTCAGACTAAACAGCAGGTCTGCAGCGAAAAGCAGGCGACAGCTCCTGAGCACAATGGGGCAATGGAAATGCTTCTCTCACAAACTTTACTGATTGTGTAACCATGGAGCACCTCTTTGTGCAGACGAAAGCACAAAATCAGAGAGGTTTGTGTTGGTTTTAATAAACTCCCCCCATTGCTTCCCTTTTTTTACTGCACAGAATTCAACTGTTATTTTATGATGTAATGCTGCAGGCTAAAAATATATCCCTAATTTAAGCCACCTTGCCAATAAACCTACAAATACCAGGTAATCCAAAAAGGGTAGTTATGGTTTAATGACATAGTCTCCTTGTCATCTTAATATCTTCAACTCCTAAAGCATTTAGAGTAATACATTTAAAGGGTTTTTCTACTTCTTGAATACCTCCATACAATCTGGTGGAAAGGGTGAGAAAGTTTGGTCCTTCTCAGCTTAGAGCATCAACCCAACTTTTTGAGCTCCATCTACATAGTGTCCTTCTATCACAGGATAAAGTTTTTTCTTTTCCTAGGCAAGCTAATCTGATTCAAAGTGAGTGAGGCAGTCCAACTTAATAGATAGTAATTTTAGAAACTTTTGTGGGAATTTCTTTTTCAGTTGAACATATCTATATTCCATAATCAAACCAGAGAAGGTATCCTGGTGGGAATGTTCATTAAAACATGTTTTCTTTTAGCACTGAGGCAGATTTACTTCAATTTATAACTCAATGCTTATCTATACTCCTCTTTCTAAACATAAAAAATACTAATATAAATTACAGTTAAGGCCTCACAGAGTTCTCAGGAGACTATAAAAGTCATGCGTGAGCTCCCTAATTTACTGTACCTGTGTCTTTGCTGCTCTGTTTTCAGTTTCCAAAATTTGCCCCAAAAACAAGCATGAGGATCAGGGAAGGGGAGAGGGTGGAAACCATTCACTACCCTGAATCTGATATCTCTCAGGTCCTGGAGCTCACATGTTCCTTCCTTTCAGACTCAAGTCTGGTTTCAATGGAGTTCTCATTTTTCTTCCCACTAATCCTGCCGTGAGATCAACCATTGGTAACTCTGTGAGAAATTAAATACCAGGATGTGGGAAATCTGAGATCTGAAATCAGGCAGAATGTGGGTGATGCATTTTTTTTTTATTTCTCTTCTTCTCTTTTCCCATGGTTGTTGTCTGACAAATAACTCTTCAAACCTGAGATCAGAGATCAGCCCTGAACAGTGTGACTACACTGACAGAGCAAAGGCAAAGCAAGAAGTACACAGGCAATATTATATCCCTTTCTAATATATGCAACAGTCATTTCTAAAGAGATTTCAACCAATATTCTCTGAAAACATTCTGGCATTTCCATAAACGCCTTACAGTGGGATCAGTAGCAGAACTTCATCATGGTGATGCTCACCATCTGGCGGAGCAGACTTCATAAAGAATTTAACATTCATTGCATCAGGATCCCAAAGAAGAAGGATCCATGAGATAGTTTGCTATGACAGTGTGACTGCTACAGTGCCCAACAGTCAGGCACTAGTTTTGAATGGCTTTCTTCCTTCCTCGGTGAGGGAAAAGCACATTTATTTATTTACATCCTATAATGATGAACTCAAGATGCTTACAGACTGCCCAGTGGTTTAGATCCTTCATGCACTGCTTGGCAATATGCTGATGTCTGAAAACCACCTATGTATTCCTGCAGCCTTCAATGTGAAGTACCCAGGAATATAATTCTAACTGCGTGGTCTACTATGAGTCTGTGATACTCCTATACTTCTTATTCTGTCTATAAACACAACAACCCCACACCTACAATATCCAATGAGCAATCTAATGACCATGAGCTCTGAACGGCACCCTGCCTGTCACAGCCTGTGCTTGCCATCTGGGTTCCTTCACTCCATCGCAGCACTAAGGAACAGTACAGTGAGAGCACTAATGAAAGTGATATGGGATAGAAGCTTCACCAGAAAAATGGTTTTAAAGTGTCTATTATGATTTTTTTTTCACACTATGAATTCTTCACCTGAGTTGTCCTCTCTGGACTGCAACGGATGAGGCATACTCATAGGTTCAGCCTATCCAACCTAGCCTTAATGTTTGACACAGATGTCACAAGCTGACAGGCTGACTGAGGAGGCCAGATGTCACTCTGGGGTAGCATGGCAGCACTGATTTCAAGGAACTAAATCCACCAAATACCACAAATGCCCCACAGAGTACCTGTGAAATGCTTCTTTTTCTTATATTTCAAGGCTGTTATTTTGGACAAGTGGATCTTATAAAATTCCCCAGATGTCAGAGAAATGCCAAAATAAAATGAGATATTGGCTTCTTACTACTTCCCTCCAAAACACATTTAAATATGTATATTATTTAATAAGGTCTGAGTATACTACTTTTTTCCTAGCCAAACTTTAATAGTGCTGGTATGCAAATCCTGTAACTATCTTAGCAAATTATTTAACAAATGAAACCCATATTTTCCTTTGTCTTAACTTGGATTTTTTTGTGTTTACCTTATTACACATGTATCACAGCACACAACTTGCAACAGAATTTACATAGCCCTGAACTGGAATGGCAAAGATGGAACAATTTCCAAGAGTGGTTACACAGGAGGTTTGTTTCCCATGTATTTTGGTGCAGCAAATGAGCAAGGATATAGCCCTGGAGTATCTGCTAATGGTATTTCAGTCAGGAAATAGGGCATCATTCAGTTACTTCAGCTGGATGTGGAGGAGCAACAATGATGCTGACTGTTAAAAATGCAGCGCCTTTATGAGAAACTCAGAACCAAGCTCTCAGCAAAGAGCACTTTTTTCCTGTGCAGCCTTCTCACACACCTCATCTTTGCTAATCAGCATTTTGATTATTTTTGTTTCTGTAAGTCCACAGACTGATCATTCTGATAGTTTTAATTTTCTGGATATCCCTTAATAAATACTTTAAAAGAATACAGATTTTCAGAGGATAACCAAGTGTTGCTGAGAATCTTGTATGTCTGTGAAGAAAGATACTGAAGTGTTAGCAGCACTGACTCTTGGTACTCTTGAAATCTCTGCCAAAATATCTAGCATGTGTATGTAGAAGTAGCACTGTTTCATTTACTCTTGACTGACACTGTTTTGAACACTGCTCAGCCATGTTCCTCAATGGCATTGCCCAAGAACACGCCACAACCTCTTCTCTTCTGGCTATTATTAGTGAGACTTCAGTTCATGTCAATTTAGAGCCAAGTTCTGAACTGAATGGAGTACTTCCCTAACACCTTGCATGGCCACAGCCATGGGGTCAAACACAAAGCTGCCCTGTCCACAGACATCACCTGCCCATCTGAAGCTTCTTCCACAAGCAAGGAAGTGGGGGGAAGAGGTGGGGAGAGGATAAAGAGGACCCTTGCTGGCTTAGGGGAATGTTTTAGCTTATCCCTTCATGCTCTAGCCTTCTACCCCCAACTGCAACACCTGCTCCCAGTGCTATATATGGAGCGGCTCAACAGCTGTAGTCCCTGAAGTTTTATATCCCTGCT
The DNA here is from genome assembly GCF_047495875.1 of Pithys albifrons albifrons. Taxonomy (NCBI): domain Eukaryota; kingdom Metazoa; phylum Chordata; class Aves; order Passeriformes; family Thamnophilidae; genus Pithys; species Pithys albifrons. The sequence goes on from NC_092460.1 coordinate 67,208,908, forward strand.
TTTAGGGACAGGTCTTGCCCAGCACACAGGAAAAGAGCAGCAACTTGAAATCATGTCTGGATTGAATAGGCCAATGTGTGACTAGTGTTGCATTCAGAAAGCTGCCTCCAGATCTAGGGTTTGTTTCTGGGGAATTAAATGTTACATATTTGAGCAGTTAAGAATCTTGTTCAGAGCTGAAGGCTCCTTCCGTGTTGGGCTATGCCATGGCACTCCTGATGTTTGACTGAGTCAGAAACTGGCTGACAAGGACATCATATCTCCAGGTGGCACATTGCAGCAGGCAAGACTGACTCCCATAGATACTCCTTGACAAGCCATGAACTAAAAAGATCTAGTTAAATCTGATTCTTTTTTGTCCCATCAGCTTGTAAATGTGTGTACTCCCTTATGCAAAAAGGGAACATCAGCACCTCAATTTTAGCAGACGGGGAATCAAGACATTGTGAGAGTTGCCTAAAAGAGGACCTGCACAGTGCAGTGTTCAGAAATAATGGTTTCAAAAGAAGCTGTGCTTCCCTGGCATAGTGCTGACTGGGGCACCGCTTCTCCTTAAGCAGTGTATGGGGTACAGCAACAGGTACCTCGGCCTGCATTGTGGACCACAGGTATGTTAAGCAAGGGGATGCATAATTTAGTCAGCATTTACCGAATTATGCATTTGCATTTAAGAGATGTACGGACTCAACCAAATCAAATCATCTTGTGTGCTGCTTGTTCACTCAGTGGCTTTCTGACCTTTGAATCCTAAGCTGCACTGCGTCTCAGGTTCAGAGAGCAGCATAAAGAACGCTCCTCCCCTGGTAGCCTGGAGAGCTGCTGGGATGAGAAATGGGGCTGCTGCTCGGGTGACCTTCTTGCAAAGCAAATGCCTGGGGCCACCAGTCACAGGAGAAGCAGGCTACTCCTGCTACCCTGCAAAGATCATTGCATTCCCACCACCACCCACCAAATGCTGGATCTTAGCAAAGGCCATACAGAGTTATTAAGTCCTAGATGATGCAAGACAGGAGCCTGGGGTAGGCAGAGCCTTACAACAGTGCAGCTGCTAGGCAAATGCCCCGCACTCCTATGGTGAAGCTAAGGCACCTGTCGACTGCAAGAGAGGCTGGGCAGGTACGAATCAGGGTATTTCGTGACTTTATCTATGAAAGACAAAAATTCTACCTGCTGTGAAATGTGTATCTCCTAGTAAATAAAAAAGATTGAGGGCTGGATTAGAAAGGTTATTTGAGTATCTAGTGAAGCAGTGGTTATAAAACATACTTAAATGTTTAACTATCTTTGTAAAAATCACCTGCCTGTTCCTTTTGCGCTCTCCATAAAATGGGGAAACACTGGGTGAGCTCATTCTATATTTCATTACTGGTAGGATCGGTTCAGCTGAAGAAAGTGCTCAAATGATCAGTGAGCAAAACAAACTTTTATAACAGTGATTTTTATAAAATTGATTTTTGGTAATGATCCTGTGTCTCCAGAGTCCATTGTGTAAAACTGTACTTGCTGGCAAAGTCTTCACCACCCCACAGCTGAGAGATCACCATGTACCTACCACTATCAATAAAAGAAACTATGAAAATGCAGAAAAACATCGCCTCATAGAGCAGCAACCTACATCTTCAGATCACTGCATGTATTCCTGATTTTTGATTCTTTAAAATTACTAAATATCTGAATATACTCCTGTCCTGAAGGGTATTATTTTCATTTTCTTCCTTTCCTGCTGGTCATATAATATCTCAATTTGTTGAATTTATTTACAGCCAAATTTCTGGAAGCAGCCATTTCAAAAATTTATTTTATCACATTTATGTAATAAATGATAACCATAAATACCTAAAACCTTGGCTACACAAGTCTTATACTGATTTGGGTATTTAGACATAGCCTCATTAAATTACATTATTCAGTCTATTCAGATGTTATATCATATAAAAATACCTGCTGTCAGAAATACCTGACATCCCTTTCTAGACCTTCTTCTTCAGCCCAGGTTAGAGCTTCATCTGTTATTGTTTTATTCCAAAAATGGATCTACTTTTTTTTTAAGTCCTCAGACAAAGGAAGTGATGAAATATTTGAACCCTGAGCCTACTGGCCAGGGTATCCCAGCACGCTGGACCTGCCACACAACCACGATGGGTCCCAGGCTCAGCTCTGCTCACAAAGTCTGTGACTTTTGGGCTACATATGAATGTATGAATCACAGATGTAGTTCCTGGGCTGCAGAGCTGTCTGATGCTTTTAACATTTACTGTGTCCTAAATTGAGTAGACATATGTGATGGTAACAATTTGAGGTGTATGTATATTATGACTAAGTAACATGCATAACTTTATTGATACAAAGATTGAAAAATGAGTAACAGGAAAAAATAAAGCACATCCCCATCTTCTTTTCTAACCAAAATAATACTTTCTAGTGTTTATTCTTGTTGGGATTTGACTTTTTTGGACATTGTTTTAAAAGCATCTACTACATTTATCAATAGGTGTACATTTTCTGTACACTTTTTTGTGTACATTTTTTCAATATACACTTTATGTGTATTTTTCTGACTGATACAATTTATTTTTCTAATCTATACACTATCCTCTGACCTGGTATGCTGTCTTCTAGACTCAGATATGAAGGATTTGCAAAGATCTGAGATTTTAATAGACCACCAAAAGAGACTGTAAGATTTTCAAAGGGCTGTTCTATATGCACAGTATTCCTGCTCTCCAGAAGTGATAAAAATAAAACAGAAAACTTTGGTAGCTTTCACTACGTTTTCATAAAAATACCTATTTTCTTTGTATTACTTAAGATTGTAACTCCCCCGTATGGCTGAGTCTACAGCTGCTACAAATTGCTTAAAATTAAGGAAATGGAGAAAATTTCTATTTGGACTGTTCATTTTCACACCTTGGTAAGAATATTACCACATCATGATTTCAAGATCTGGCTGTACATTCTTTGGGGACAGAACAGATTTCAAAGAGTCTTGTTTTGAGGTTTAGGCAAATATTTATGTGAAAGTGCTAAACTCACAACTGTCACCCAGTTAGGCTGGCTATTGTTTCTGCATTTACCTGAGCCAAGTGTGAGAATATGCATCACAAAGGTGTGTATAGACCACAGCATTCAAAGGTTTGTATTAATGATACGGGGGTGTAGATTTCCAGTGGATTTTACTGCTGTAATTTACTGTCTGTGTGGTGGTAAATCCTAAGAGCTCTGGGAATGTTTTAAACATATTGCAGAACTTTATACAGGCATCTGTATGGCCCTAAACTGGACAGCAGATTTCCATACAGAGATTTAGAACATGGCAGAGCCCTGTATGATGCTTAACATCTGTGAAATGGTGATAGGAACAGAGCTGTTATTTGTAAAATGAGAATTTTATCTGGTTCTACTGCTTTCTGTATTTAAAAAAATTACACAAACCTGAAAGACACAGGTACTAGCAGCAGTAACAAGAGTAACGGTGGTGTACACTAACACTCGTAGAAACACACCTAAAATTCAAAGCACTCAGGATGCAGCCTGACCAAGAGTTTCTGCCACTTTTGCCAAGGCAGACTCATCATCACACAGCAGTTCTCGACTGTAACCTCTTACAGTACCCAACAATGAAGAAAGGATACATTTCTAACTTGATCCAGACTGCCACATGGTAAAGCCATCTGGGAGGGTATTTTGAAGGAAACAGATGGAAAAGGAAGAGATTCCTCTGAACATAGAATAAGATTTACATTATCCTCCATGAACTTCCATGTAGCCCCCATGTTTATATAATTTATCACTATTTCCTCAGACAGCTCGGATTAGGAAGCCTGAATGAGCTCATGTTCTTGTTAATTCTGAGGGAAATTCAGTAGTATAAAAAGAAATCAGAAAAAGGCAACAAGACTGGAGTGAAACCCAGCAGCATGAAGTTCCTGATAATCTCACAGTTTTACCTCTCCTTGCAGCCTCAGGAAGACACTGTCATGAGCATTTTCTCACAAAGATAATTTTTGTTCTCTGCCATGTACCTATACCAGCAAAGCTGCAATGCTGTGCTACTGTAAGCATGGGAGAGGGTCCTGTTGAAACCATGAAGGATTAAAGACAAGTCAATGATTTCACTGAACATCCCTCAAGCCAAGGATTTAAAAAAAAAAAAAAAGAAAGAAAAAAAAAGACCGTGGCATACAAATAATTTAAAGAGTGTTACATTACTAGTCAGTTGTGACAACTGGAATGTTCTAGACAACCTTCTCCTTCCTTTCATGTATTCGCCTGTGCCTCCTTGCTTTCTGCACAATCCCTTTCATTACTAATGGGAATACCAAAGAACTTTCTTTTCTCTTTCTCTCTCTGTGCCTCTGACTACAGAGATGCTGCCAAGGCACCGTTGCAGAAGCGGTGGCATCCAGCTGGTTGAAACATGCTACAGCATCCTCACCAGAGTCATTGCTTCAGCAAAGGGACAGGAAAATGCACACAGGGAATGCTGGTGCTTTGGTTCAAGTGCCTACATCATTTTGCCACCAATTAAATTAAACCTGTCATTACTTTGTTCTGCTACCAAATGACAGAGTCCAGGTCCCCTCTTTGTCCTCCTACACCCCAGCCCAGCCTCAGTCCCCGCACTTCTTACTCTGTAGCACTCAGGTTTTGGACAATTATTGTTCAAACAAAACACTCACAGGAGTAAGTGCCCAGGGAACTTGTAGCCCTGGCAGCACCACATGGGCCATCAGCAGCAGTGGTTTCTGCCAGGCTAGGCTTCAGGCAGAGCCACCAGCTCTAGACCACTACTTCCTGCTGACCCCAGTGATATGTGCCAGAGGAAAAGGAAACACAAACAGCCTCCCAGAAGTCTTTGCCTTCTGGATTTGGCCTCGTCTGCATAGTAGGGTTTAAGCCTCCATGTCTCTCAGGCACCACAGAGGAGATAGCTGGCTTGTGCACTCACAGATTTACTATGATGTTGTAATAGGAACAGCCCGATTGCAGCCGTAACATTTGAAGGATATAAGTGAGACCAAGGAGAGGAAATATCCCTTATGAGAACAACTTGTTGTGTTTTGAATTCTGTGGTATAGTCAGATGGCTATACACAGTAAGTCCCTGGGGACTTACACTGTGTTTCTTGCATAACCTGGCCTAATAAAAGACATTACCTCTCCACACAAAACTTACCTTACTTGAAAGTACGACTACATTCATCCTGTATGTTATCTCCACCATTCAGAAACACTAACCTGTGCATGGATTTGCACTGCTGCAACTGTCTTGATTTCTTTGTAGAAATCTGATTCCTGCACATGCTTTGGAGAATTACATCATTTTACCCCATCAACTCACAGTTAGGATGTTTTCTGTTTCCTATGTAACAGCTCCTAATTCAGATTACAGTGGATATTATGACAATGTGCACTGTACAATAATGTATTAAAACCATAAGGTGGAAAAATGAAAATATGATTCCCTTCTGAAAGCAGACTTCTTTCCAGAAAAGCAATGGACCCTTTATGCTCTTGAGTCAGCAATCATTCATCTACATATAGTACAGCAGCACAGCCCATGGACTCTGAGGACCCAGGGATGGACTTGCTCTCATGCTGACAGGCTTTTCTACTGGACATATAACAGAGTGCTAGAGTTTGGTTACTGACATTTTTAACACAGGGTAGGCTGGGATAAGAAAATGAAAGTGATTGTAGCTGTAGTGTTTGACTGGTTTCATGACACCTTGTGGCTTGCATTTTGTCCAAAATATTAAAGAAGATTAATACCATCCAAAAAAAATGTTCAAATGTATTAGTCTTTATGATGGATCCAGTCTAGTTACAAAGTTCAGCCTACTTTGTGGATTTAGAGAATCTTTAGACTCATGGGGTGACTGGTTTTCTGCATATGCCCTTCCCTGCTGTAATGCAGTCCGCAGTAACCCATGTTCAGGACACACAGAGTTATCTATCACATGCTGGACTCACACCACAGAGGTGTGCACGTGTGTCTGCATTATCATTGCAAGGTGAGCGATGCAGAAAGAGGACAATTCTGAGCAAGCACCATCCACTGCTTCCTCTTCTCTTTCCCAAGGACGACTGTGTGAATTGTTCTGGTAGTTGCACTTAGGAAGCCAACAGCTTTCCTGCAGCTTATACAATAGAGGTACTTTCCTTCTTTCTTTACAGTATAGGAGATCAGTTGAAATACTAAAAGCTATTTCACCTAGTCTAAAGAATTTAAATTAGCTTTTCTTACCTGACCAGGCTTCTTTCCAACCACTTGTTGAGGCTGAAAAGTAAAACAAAAGCACAGTGAGAAACAAAATTTACTGAAAGCACTTAAATGTGGTTTCACGAGTGCTGGGAAAAATGTTTTCAGCAACAGAAATAAAACACAGGAAAAGCCCACATTCAGAAACGGAAACATGAACATAATCAGCTCTTGCACCCATCCTCTCCTACACCTATCTATTGCCTTGCTCTTAAGTAGTTCAGATTAGTGTGGATGAAGAGGAGTATGTTAAATTTGTATCATTAAAACCAAAGCGAACTCTAATTTAACAGGTTGCATCTTTCATCTCTTCTATGGTACTGCTAGATTTATTTTGCTGCATTAACTTGCCAGAACATGAGCGCGATCTGATTTTATAACTGTATTTTGTCGTCTATACTGATGCTGTTCTCTCTCTTATGATGTGCTCTGAACCATGAGTGGACTGCCCTGTGAAGCCCTTCCTCTTGGCCATGAGCACAGCTGGGGCACAGCTTGGGCAGAGACGTGAAAGACACAGCCTCATTCCAGAGCCATAGCTTCCCACCTGACCAAAGCCATCCCTGACAAAACCAGGATGCTGCAACAGGCAGTGGTTCCAGCTCTTGGAAGCTCTAGTTTGAGACCTTCAGCTGCATGAAGGTGATGCTGTGACTCATGACCCTCATGAAGCTATTGATGTGATTTTGGGGATGCCATCATTAGGCAGGTTGGGTGTGTCCACCTGCCTATGCAGCACCTGGTGCCAGAGCAGTTCTTCAGCAAGTCTCCCACCTGGATGCTCCCATGGAGGACTGAGTCCTCACATGAGTCTGGAGACCCACCAGGGTGCCAGTGCACTTCATTCCCCACCTGGGGGAGGAGGAGGACCAATTAAGGAACAAATACAGGCATGCTTCAAATCTACCATCATGATGTGATGGCCGTGCTAGGAGCAGCATGGAACAATAAGACCACATATAAAGGATGAAATCTTGACACAGAGAGAACAAAAGAGCTTTTCTTACTTCAGTGGGGCAAAGCTGCTGCCTACTCCCCTTTCCCAAACTTTCTGTTTTCAAAGTATATGAATCACACCTGATGATTTTCTTCCTGCCCTTCCTTCCTGTTTTTTTCCAATCCCAGCCGTGATTTTAGTGCATTGCTTAGGCAGAAGCCAACACGCTATCCCTCTGCATGGCCAAAAACCTAATTTTCATGACAGTGAAGTAGGAAATAACTGGAATATTTCTGAATAAGCAGTTTAGTGTAACTGGCCTTTCAGAGCAGTATTTCAGTGGGAAGGATCAATGAAAATGTAAATTAAATGTAACTGATTAATTCAGGCTGCTCACCACAAGTGTCCCATTTTAACAAGAGATGCTTTGTTTATTTTCAGTCTTTTTCTAACTCAGAAGAATCCTACTGCTGTTATATTTTTGTATCTGTGCCTCAGGCTTCAACTTCTGTTCTCAAATAAACATGAGAAAAAAATTATGTGATGACTGGGTCTGCCTTTAAACTTTAGGGTGGACCCTTTTCCATTAAACTCCCTTGCAATGGAAAAGCTATTATCAAGGCACATGTTTTATGGATGCCTTCTCCAGGTGGACTGTAAGACCTGAACACATTAATGGGCATTAGCTGCCCTTGGACTAAGGAGTTATTTGTTTCAAAGGAATCTCTCATATTTACAGAACTCATTGAGCTCTTCCATAATCTGCCATTAGTGCTTTTCCACTTTATTTTCTTTTTTTTGCCTCCTGACTACACCTGTACATGTGTTTACTCCCAAACCACATGAAATCCATAGACATTTTAAGAGGCTGACTGTTTTGTCCTGCTGAGAAATCCCCATATATTTTTGGCTGTGCACTCTACATTCATGTGATTCTCACACACTGTAGCTCAACGAAGTCTGAAAGAGCTGCCAACTCACCAAATTTTCCATGAATTAGGTCCTGACACTTCAATGAGAGGAAAGACAATGTCTGAAACCAGGCCAACTCTGGCTTTCTGCCTAGTATGTGTCATAGTAATTCTACCAGCTGCCCTTCTACACAGCAGTTCATACTTTTCAGACCACCAAAAAGCCCCTTGAATACTTTCAGTGATAGCTGGGGCTTGAGCTGCCAGCATGTTTTCCCAGCCTCTGGCACCCAGTGTCTCTGGAATGGACCTAGAAAGTTTTTTTGTGTGTGTGTGTGTGTTTGTTCTGTTTTGCTTTGTTGTTATATTTATGAATGGCTTCCACAGCGTACTCTGACTCCAGCACAATCCTATATCCAGCCATTCATAAAAAGCAGAGGAAAAATACTGTACTTTGCCTAGTTGGAAACTGTCCCTTATACTGACCAAGGCTTGCAAGAATCTTAGTCATTCAAGAACTTTGCTATCACAGTGCTCCTTGGCAGTGCTTGCTTACTGCTGGCTAGTTTTCCACTGGATTTGGGATCTGGAGTTCAGTGTGTGTTATGCTCTCTCCCTTAAAAGGAATAAACTCATCTATGCAAGCTCAGCAGTAGGGTTCAGTCCCTCAGCTGGTATTAGTGGCACACACCACTGACATGCTGGGAGCTGTGCCCACTCATGTCACACTGAGGGCTATGGCTTGTGGCAGCTGAATCACTGCAAGGACCAGTTTTCAGGGGCACTGCTTTCCTGCTTCAGCCTGGCTGAGTGGGACAGCTAGGTGGAAAAATAAATCCACGAAGGTCCAGTCCTGTTAGGACTGCATTGTCACTTAGGTCACCCAGACCAGAAGAACTGAGATGTAGGGGAGTAACAAGAAATTTCCAAAGCACCTCTTTCACTTCTTTAACTGTTGTGGATGTGATGCCTTTAGAACCTTTTTTGACACACTATAGATGCTAATGCCTCAACTCGCTAAACTTCGTGTTCACTGAGTTATATTTTCAGGGCTTCAAAAAAGACACCTCTAATTTACAAGAGTGTTGCAACTGCATGCTGAACCACCTGGAAAGAAAGAGAAACTGCCTTGGTTATTGAGAAGACTGGAACCATAAAATACCCATGGACAAGAGACTTCAATGAGGCGCTCTGTAGCAAAATAAAGTGTACACAAGACAAAGGAACTCTGAACTGTTCCGTATTCTCCCCGCCAGGAGCCTGCAGAGTAAGATGGCAGAGTTTCTACTCTGTCAGAGACTCCCTCATTAATGTCAGTGAACATAAGTAAGGGGAGGTTTGTGCAACACAGCACTTCCACATTTCATTTTTATCCTAGGTTTGAAAAACAGCTATTGTACACTGCATGTATATCAGCTGAAGTTTCCTACACTTGAAAGCAAACTTCAGGGTTTTTTACATCATATGCAAGTACAAGTCAACATTAAGTAATTTTCTTAAATCTACAGGAGACATAAAGAACAAGTGACAGTGTGTGAAAAATCCTATAACCAAGTCTTCAAAATGTCTCTCATACAAGAACAAAACAATAATACAGAAGTGCTTCTTTTGCCAGGTTTAAAATATTAAGTACGTGAACTAAAGTGAAAGATAATAATTTAGAACTTTAGTCTAATATTCCTAACTTTGAACAGAAAAAGCCCCCACAAAATATCTGAAAAGGAAAGCATATGAAGTTTTTAATTGTTTTATCGTTGCTGTAAGTTTTGGATGTTCAAAGCCCAACTGTCTATATTCTACAAGACACTTCTTCCACTCCTCTGTCACCACATCCCTCATTTTACTATTTTTATTTTCAAATTCTGTTACTTTACTCTTTGTCTGTATCTTAGATGCATCCTTACAGCCTGTACAGTCACTGGTCAAACAATTTCTTTGCCTTCTTTATGAGAACAAAAGAGCAGCCTTATGTGATGAATTCATATTCATCTTGTACCAGTGGTCAAAAGTTGTATCAAATTCAATTTGTCACACGTCTGATTCACTGGAATCCTCTTATCCTGTGACTTTTTCATAATGTTAGAAAGCTAAGGAAGGAAAAGGAAAGGATAAGGTAAGTCTATGTCAGCTAGTATGAGCAATGCTGGAACACATTTTTGATAAGCAGAGATAAAAGCACTGCTTTGAATGCAAATCACCCTCTGACTGCTGTACCTGAAGCTCCAAGGGCAAGCTGCACAACTCACAGTGCTCTTAGATTTTGTGTTTGTGTCTTCCTCTTCAAACTGGGTATTATGAAGATGTCTGACTGATGCTTCTTGGCAATGGTGACTGATTTTTTCCAGCAGCTTGACACAGACATGACATTTCCATGGTCATAGCTCTGCTGGTGAGACTAAATGACCACGGTGGAAACTAATATCCAGTTAGGATGATATTTATAGTGCCGACAGTTCAGTGTTGTGCAGAAATCATTAAAATAATTTCACAGGTCACTCAAACACTTGTAATCCTAAATAAAAAATGAGTCAAATAATCAAAATTAGTCTGTTTTGTCTACATATCCTTGAAAAATCAGGGAGTTCATATTATATCAATTGAAACCAATAAAATCCAAAATAAATCATGTCTTGCAAATAGTTCCATATGAGAAGAGTGTAACTACTATTCTGCCCTACAGCTTTAATTGGTTTGAGTCGAGACTTTCCCTCCTTCTTCCAGCACAGCATGATACAGGGCTGGGACCAGGGGCCCACACAGCCTGGCAGCCAGAGAACCCCCGCCTTCAAGCAAATCCACGTGCAGCTTCCTGATCATCAGCAGGAATCTATCCCAGATTGCATGGGACAATGGGCCTGCCATTTGCTCCTCAGGTCCACGTATACTCACGGCTTGCTTTAGAAACTATCTCCCTTTTAAAGCAGTAGCAGAAATGCTTTTTTCTCCCATCAGTAGTGAGCAGGGAAGCCCACTCTCCCCAAGCAGGACTGGCTTGTGTTTTGGAAACACAGGTCATGAATTTTCCTGCCTCCATCACATGTTTGCAGTCAACTGGCAACCATGGTGTCTGTGTCTGCACACTGCTGTGGGTCATTAGAATCTAACAGCAAAACCATCTGGCCCTTAGAGTTCAAAGGATATTTCACAGTTCTCTGTGCAGTCTCATAAATGAAGCTAATAGTAATCCATGGAGAATTCTGGCAAAATCTATGGAACTATTCTTTATTTTCTCTCCTACTTGGCACTCCTCTTGAGTTTTTAATACAAAACACAAAGTCAGGTCATTAAAAAAAACTTTATTAGCTATTCAGCTGACCTTCCCTGACTAATGTTGGAAAACCCTGCAGCGTATCAGAAGTTGCACCAATTAGTTGATAATAAACAGTATTTCTACTCCAATTGTTGAGGAGAGCAGAGAGCATGAGAGTTTTCCAAGTACACAAAGTGACTTTTAATTTGACTGGCAACAAAATATTCTATTTTAATTTGCAAATTCAAAACACACTGCTTCAATGATGCTTTTTTTAGTCTGAAAATTCAGGCAGTCGCACACATATCCACTTAGGCTTGTATATATCCAGTGGAAGTCAAGAAACTAACTTCATCAAGGTTAGGGTTTCATATGTTTTGTTTACAGAAAGCTACCTTCACTACAAAACATCTGTTAACTGATATATTTGCAATAGTTTTATGTTCTGAGAGGAATAAAACAGTGAAAAAATGTATTTAAAAAATCAAATTCTGTTTTCCTTTATGCTCATATAATCCATTATTTTTCAGTTGCTTTGACACAACCTTCTTCCCATCACTATAGATCTTCGTAAGTACAGATATAATGGTTAGAATGGGAAGGGAAAATCCATCATTTTTATTCATCTGTTAGCTGAACTGTTAGTTCAAGCACAACAATATTCCATTGAGCTTATCAGTGATATAATAAAAATTCAAAGTACAGTAGGTGTTAGTTCAGTGCCCTTAATAGATAGTATTAATTTTTATAATGTTTCAGCCAGTATTGGTTGCATTTCCATAAAATATTTAAGGTAGTGCAGCATATGAAATAGCCATTTAATGGGTAAAGTTTAAATTTATGTACTCAGCTAAAATCAACACATTATGTCAGCAGGTGGATCTTCTGTTGCTGACTGCTCTTCTTCAGAGTCACTGCTGCACTATTGGGTTCCCTTGCTACTTCATTACCATCCATCGTATACTCGGTAAGCTTTTCTGATGCATTTGGCTTAGGTTTAGTTTGGCATCCTGTGAATTTTTCTGCTAAAACATCAAGAAACATTTTTTGTCTTTCAGAATAATTCTAGCACACAGTTCAGCATTCAGGTTTTCTTGGTATACACCTAAGGAAACATGAGCCGGCTCTTTTGTCTGGCAAATGTCATATGTGTCTGACTATTTATAACTCCCTACACAGACAGACTATTGAGAAAGCCAAAGGGGAGGTTTCATTTATTCTTAGCTATAGTGTGAAGACAAAGCCCTACATTTTAGTAGACAGAAATAAAGTATAAGTTATTTGCAAAGAAACCAAACCCTCATTATTCAGGGATACAGCAATCAGAAACTACTTAGCTTTATACCTTGCAGACATCTCCAGAAAAATAAGTATTGTGCAACTGTTTATCTTCAGACTATCTTGGTTGTTTGGATACAGCAACCTCTGTGTTCACCATTCATTTTTCTTGGCCCATGTGGAAATGATTTTTGGTCACTATTAAACAGGCTAGATTTGAATTGATGACCTAGAGGTGGAAATCACTGTATCACATTACCATCTGGTTCCAACTTTGGTTTTAGAGTCTTCTCTCTCTTCTTGCTCAGGCACCTCCTGCCATACAGACTGAAAATCCAGGGCAGCTCCTGCTGCAGAGGCCATTCCCACTGATGGCGGCTGCATGGAGCTGATCAGAGCAGCAGGAGTGTCAGCAGTGGACTCGTCTCTGGACCTGGCTGCCAGGAGCTCCAGATTCTCCTGACTTTTGCACTGGTTTCCAGTGAGGCAACACAGTAAATAGCACAGTAAAGTCCCAAACAAGTTGATCTGCTGCAAAATCACTGCTGTTTGGAAAGTGAACTCCAAACTTCAGTGATTTTGCTCAAAGTGTAACTATTGTCAGGTAGTATTTCCCTTTTGGGTCTATGTTCATTCTTCTCCTCATTTTAAAGTCAAAAATACCTCCACTCATTCAGTAACAGTGTCCTTGAGTCATTTAGAAACTTGACAACATGCACATCCCATTTTCCACAATGTAGGCTTATATACAAACAATCAACTTCATTTCCAGGCCTATGAAAAATTCTGCCAACAGACCCAAGCCTAGAGAAAGGAATGGAAAAAGAACTGGATTGGCCATGATAAAAAACAAGGGGTAAACTGCTCCTCTGGGCAACACTGGGACTACAGCAGTGTCCCAGCAATATCAGGTGGCAACTCTATCCCTAGCTCCCCATATCCACCACAGTACTGCTGCAATGGCCGTGCCACAGCCCAGACCTGCACTTCACAAGAGCTCCTGAAGGCGGATACTGGTGTAAACACAGTATGCACTTCCCTTGGCCCTTAGGCACCTTCATCACGCTGGAAAGGCAGTCAGTCAAGCTACCTTGTCTGTGTCCTCCCTTGGGTATTTCTCAGTGGCAGCCTGTGGCATGTTTCCTCAGTTTTACTGCATCCCACAAGAGCTGCTGCCTCCAGAGATCTGCACTTCATGTTTTAGCAAGGCACATCTCAACCAAAGGAGGACAGCATCAGAGTAGGCACTATAGTAAGGCAGGCTCAGGAGACCGGGCTCTGCCCAGAAAACCTGCAGACTTCACCAGCAGGAGGAAACAATCCAGTCCAGGACCTCAGCCTAGCTTGCATCCATACCACCTTTTCTCCTCTTGCATGTAGCCATGTCTTCCAGACTGCCTAAAACAAAGAGCCCTGGGTAGTGCTACTTCCACAACAGCATCTTTTATGTGGCAGAGGACAAGATGGTGAAGGAAAGAATGCTCCCAGCTGCACGGCACAGACAACTGCAGGGTAGTGCTTGAGGCTGTCTGTGTTCAGGCACTGAGCACAAACATAGCACTAGATAATGTTAGGAAGAGCTCTCTGCCCTCTAGTCTGCACAAACCGGCATAAGGGTACAAGTCATGTAGGCATCCTTTTATGCACAGCCATTTCTAACACTTCAGGGACATAAAGCATCTTGTACAGAGCCTACGTGGTCAGCCCCAGGCACAACACTAAGCTCCTGCAGGAGTTTCCCCTTCCCATCCAACCCATTGCCTCCATGACCTCCCACTGCCCTGTGATGGCTGGGCAGGGGTTTTCTCCAAAGAAAAGGCACACAGAGAGGAAGGCCAATCGACTGTGCCTGGCTGATTTTCTGCAGCTGAGGCCTGAGGCACTTCTCTTGAACTTCTTTGTCTGAGCAGATCCATTGGTAGCCACATGGCTGGCTGGGGATGTTTTTCTATGCCTGGGCTATACAGATGTCTGATAGCTGTCTCTCTATTGAATAGATTTGATAATTATTACTGCCTCCAGGACACTGATGGATGCTGCTAAGATTGTCTGTCAGTGTCCAAACAGAGACTGCTGATATTCTGGCACAGTTTCATAAAGAAGTCAGTGTCCAAAACAGAAATACATTTTTGACATATTTGAAATATACCAGGGCCTTGGTGGCAAATTGTTGCAATGAATCCACTTCCTGGCTTGATATATTTTGGGATCATTCTGGTGTGTGGCATGTTAAATACTGAACTCAGTTCATACTCTTATTTTTCAAATGGAAATTACATTCATTATGTTCAAAGACCTAATTTCTAGGCCCACCATTGCAAAGCAGAACCCACCCCCCAAACCACTGCATTGCATTTCTGGTGTGATTTTACTCATTAATAGAAATGTCATCACATGCATCATTATAAAATCAATGTAACAGAGTAATATATTTTGAAAGACAGTGGCAAACTGCTTTTCTCTTTTTATCTAGCTAGAACCCATTTAATAAAAGATTGCACAGTCAACATCTACAATACCCTATTGTCAGCCTCTTAGGAGCAGCAGAAATATCAGTAGTGTCTGAGTACACAAGCTTCCCTTGGTCTGAAGGAGAATGAAAAAAAGGTAAGAGAGTAAAGAAGAAAAAGATTCTGCTCTTGTTAATCCTGATGTAATTTTGGAGTTGTTCTATTTACCTCCCTGGACAGACTCTGAATTTAGCCCAGTCTAGGAAAGAAGAATGTGACCATAATGTTATAGGACAATTACCTGACTGTCTAGCTACAGTTATTTAATACCCTTTTGGAAGTTACATCTGACCTAATGATTCTATTTGTTGCTTGGATCTAACAATGTAAACATCAAAGGTATGTGTGTAAGGTATGCACGCAAATCCCCTGCAGATTTTTTCATAATAGTATTGAAACCAGATACCAGATCAAGAATGCAGTGCCCGGAGCACCTTCCTACAGCCCCACTCCCTGGTACAGCTTAAAGTGTTTTCCTTGCTCACAAAGCTTCATCAACCATTTGGGAAGCAGCCTGCTTTTAAATGTCAGGGTTGCTAGGGAGGGCCTGTGAACATTTTACCAAATGCAGGTCGTTTCAGACAACAGGACTGACAGATATTTACTCTCTCTTCCTGAAAACTCTTCCATATTTTATTGCTTCTATTGCTGAAGTGACAAACCCTGATTTATCATGCTGCAAAAAACACAACTAAATCCTATTCTTGGCTAAATTCTGCCCTTGGTTCAAACCACTTCCAGAGTCTACTCTGGTAGAGGTAAATGCTTCCATCTCCCAATAGTTACAGTTTATTTTGCTTGGAATCTCTGTGGTTTGGGACGTGCCAAAAATATACCAGTTAATAGTATCTGTGGCTAAGTGGTCATGGCAGCAGAAGGGAAAGCATCTTGCTGGATGAAAGAAGGAGACCTGGTCTTCACATCCTGCTGCAGTTGGCACAGAGAGGCATACCTTTTCAGGGAATTAGGTACACTGGGTAGACAGATACTTGATTTGCAACTGAACATAATCTGCCTCAGTGAGATCAGGTGTTATATCAGCACCAGATCTATTAACAGCAGCTGCAAGATCATTTTAGCCTTGGCAGCAATGTGGCCAAGGATACTCTGATACTTTAGATTTTAACAGGTAAGGGTGATAGTGTGGAGCAAGGTCTTTCTGCTGGTCGTCAGCAGGCTGCTCCCAGGCACCTAAATATCCCCACATTCTGTGACTGTGACTACTTCATCTCAAGCAAGGCTTTCTCTTGAGGAGGGAGCCTGGGAGCATGAGAGTGTGCCTTGAGGCAAGTCCCATGGACACCAGAGGTTGCTGTGAGTCCACTGCTCTCCCAGGCAAAACACATAGCCAGCAAGGAGGCCACCGGTAAAGAAAGGACAGCATTTGGAGGTGGTATGAGGAAACAACAGCATTGCTTGGGGCAGTGTGTGTACACCTAGGCAGTTCTGGAAATCTTTGGCTAGTAGGAAACAGTGTTGGGAAGTTTTGGTTGGGTTGTACAGAGAGAAAGTTTGAAAGGGATGGGATGGGATGGAGGAATGAAAATGGCAAGGAGAGGTGTAAGGAAAGATTGGGACCAAATGCACACCACCATCTTTGCTTACACACAAATGGGAACAAGGTCTCTGCACTGCTCAATACATGCAAAGAACTGAGAGGAAAAACAGAAGTACACTGTTCATACTTCTTTTTGTCCACCAATGCACACAAGATGGCTGCTGTATTGTTGTCATACTTTTGTTTTCTTCTATGCTCTTAAAAGGTGTGCACTATTGACATATTTTGAGGGTTTTGTGGTGTTTTTAGAGAGAGCAATTGAGAAGTTTGGTTAGATTTTAGGGTCAGATGCATTTTGTAGGCTTTATGGGAGTTCTTTATCTTCTAAGATAATAAAAAGGGAAGAGAGAAATAAGAAGGTCCTGGGACTGTACTGCTTTGGTGAGCAGAAGATTTCAACCCATCCACAAGGCTGATAACACATACAGGAGCATGTGCTCTTTCTGAAGAAATTCAGCCATCTCTCAGCACAACAATCTGTGCAGGAATGTGTCTGCTTCAGCTTTGTGGCTGAACAGCACTGGCAGGAGGACAGTCAGGATATTCACTGTCTGTTATATGAGCACTTTAAAAAAGTGGAAGACAGTGAAGGGATAAGGAGTTGACCGTGGCACTTTGCCTTTTACCACCTCCCAGGATTGCCTGTCTTCCTGACTAATTTAGATGCATTTACATAATAAACATGTGGACTTTTCAGTCACTTTTTTCATTTTAATTCATGCCCACCCTTCCTGGCATATGCCCTTGGGAATATCTGGTTATTTTCCTGATTTGGCATTGTAGAATTGTCCTTTATCACTGAAAAAAGACTTTTTTTTCATAGTTAAGCAAACACGTAGATCGTGAAAGGGATACAGTCTAGCTCCACTTTACTTAGTAAATGCTGGGATTATTTTTTCTTCTTCTTCTCCATCAAAAAGACAATGTTTTGCTGACTGTAAACTGGCTTGCAAGCTCGAAACTGATGATTTCATTAATCTTACAGATGCACTATCACAATTCCAGATAGCTTCCTGACTGACAAGAAAGCCGTAGCTTGCATGACTCAGCCATTATACACTCCAACTACAGGGCAGCCAATATCCTGGGAGTCTTTAGTGTGCCTTCAAAGACAAAAATATTTTTTTAACATTCTTTAGTCTTTATTCCCTCTGTAAACTACACATGCTAAGACATGCTAAAGCACTCTTACAACCTATAGATGGAAACCAGGATAGTGCAGAACAGCAATATTAGAAACAATAGCCAATGGTCATGCTTCCACCATTTATTTCTATGAGTTTGCTGCAACAAGTCCATCCAAAAAACAGTCAGTAAATATTCATGAGCAAAGCTCACACCAGTCCACCAGGTCGTGCTAACACAACACAGCTGTTGCCCTGTTCATTCACAGAATCACAGAATATTCTGAGCTGGAAGAGACCCAAAAGGATCATCGAGTTCAAGTCTTAAGTGAATGTTCCATACAGAGGATTGAACCTATGATCCTGGCATTATTAGCAAAAAGTTTTAACCAACTGAGCTAATCTTGAGTTCAGCTCTTACATATTTGAACTTCATTCATTCATTCATTTGAGAGAAGGCACTGTGGTTTCCCTCTGCACCCCTCAAACCCATTTCCTTTCTAGAGAGCACCCCAACTCCCCTCCTTGGTTTTCCCCTCACTTTGGTCCTCAGGAGGGGGACATGGAGAGAAAGTGGTCCTGACATGGATTTTAGTGATGGTTAAAGCATATAGTCTGAATGCTCTGAATGCCATGGAAGATTACTGTCGCATGTCCTTACCCATTGCCTATCTGTTGACACAGTATCACCTTTCCTAAAATGCTGGATCCCGTTTTCCTGTCAGCACTGTTCCAAACCCAGGAATTACAGGCAATACACAAAACCAAACAACCCTCATATGATTAATAAAATAAATAACAATCAGTCCCGTAAACATTTCCCCTTTAAAGGAATTTTCCTTATTTTAGATCAAAAACTTCCTTGGCATCATGCTAATCTGTACTTTCCAGAGTCATGAATAACTAATACAAAGGAAAAAAAATATAGCACATTCAAAATCAGCCAGATTTATATTTTTCAATTCTAAAATATATGCTCATGTGAGGTTTTGTATACTGGCACAATTTCTGAATGAATGCAAACAAAGCAAGATCTGCTTGAATGCATCTGACCCTCTAATGCATACTTAGCATAGCTCAAGGTCACTGGAGCCAGACCAGTTTACACTAGTTCCAACAGTTGGCCTGCAAGGTTCACATGAGCGTGATATCTCTGTGAGTATCTTCTTCCTCCCCTCTGTTTCAAACTTGTGAATATGTTAATACCATGTATCTTGGTACACCTCTGAACTATTTGGATTTGGTTCAAGTCTTGGACAGTTCAATTCAGCTGGAAAATGCACATGCACTTCTGACACCTCCCCTTGCTCCACATATACCTCCACAGATACTTCCTGACACTGAAGGAGAGCTCAGATCACCTTTTCATAGGAAAACTGATTTCCGATATGCTAGTTCAGCATGGAATATAAAAAGTTACATTTTGGGGCTTTCTATGAAGAAAATATTTTCTGAAGTGAGCAAGTACTTTCAGTTCAAAATTTAATTTTCACCTAAAACACAATATTCTGATGAGAATATTTCAATAGAAATAGCCTTGTTTTATAGTCTGCTGTAACAGCACACCTCTGTATGCTTCTCCTCCTGAAACCTGTATCTTTCTCAATACCTAAACATTCTGGCTTTCAACATGGCCTGCACATCCATGGATGGAGATTTCACTGACACGGACTCCCGAGTGCCCTGCTTTTATCCTCGAGTTACCTAAGCAATGAGGAGGTTAGCACATATTAAACCACTGGATTTGTCTGCTCACCAATAGTCTGGGCACCCCTACATTGCTGTGTTCCCAGGGTTTAGATTATGTCACCTCTGCAGTTCCCAAATGGCCTATAGATGGGAGTGGTCTGTAGGGGCATCTTCTTGCTTGGAGGTCATTTATTTACATCAAATAATCAAAAGTAGCTAGAGAAACTAAAGGAGAATGGAGAGAAATGAAAAAGTGAATTAGTGGCATTTGATATCTACATCCTTATTTTTCAAAGCACCTGACAAGCCCTGAAGGCCCACAAGCCACACTGAATCTTCCCTTGCAGGCTTCCTTTGTTAGTAACTGTCTATTAGAAGAGTATCCTTTTCTGGTGTTGACTACTATATACAGGACATTAGATTTACAAATCCAGGATCTAATCCTGTACTGCACATGTATTTTTTTTATAAGGAGATGCCTACATGGTACCTGCAGAGTGTAACTGTTGTGGTTTAACCCCAGTCAGCAATTAAATGCCACACAGCCACTTGCTCATCCCAGTGGGATGGGGCAGAGAATTGGAAAGATGATAAAACCCATGGGCTGAGATAGGAAGAGTTTAATACTTGAAATATAATAATAATAATAACAACAACAATATCAACAATAATAATAATGTTATAATAATAATTGCAATGAAAAGGAAGACAAGAAAAAGAGAGAGAGAGAAATATTCTGCCACCAGAAAGACAAGTGATGCACAATACAATGCTCACCATCTACTGACCAATGCCCAGCCAGTCCCCAAGCAGTACTGGGCCCCTCTTGTCCAATTCCGTCTCAGTTTATATACTGAACATGATTTTCTATGGTATAGAATATCCCTTTGGCCAGTTCGTGTCAGCTGTACTGGCCATGCTCCCTCACAGATTCTTGTACACCCCTTCATTGGCAGAGCATGAGACATGGTCCTTGCCTTAGAATAAGCATTACTAGAAACAACTAGAACACCAGTGTGTAACCAACATTGTTCTTAGAGTAAATTGAGAAAGGCAGCATTGTACCACCTACTATGAAGAAAATTAACTGCATCCCAATGAAACCAGGACAGTAACAATATTAACATACCCTCACTGCCAACTGGTAAAACAGAATTTCCTTACTGAGAAGATTGGGAAATACGCCACTGTCCTAGTTCAGCAGCTGGGACCAGTTTGTCACTGTGTGGGTATGACCAAAGCAGTATGTTCTACACCCTCTAAGTAATTTCTCATGAACTGTTAACAATGGACCATTTGCAGCAGCTGTCCAGGGCACACCTGACCCCTCAGGGTGCGAGCTGGGTGTTAAAGAAACCTGTGAGAGAGAAGCTGTGATAACTCCCCTCTGGGGAGTTGTTAGCACCTCCACACCCACCTCCAGGGGTCATGTCTGCTAATGGCCCATAAGTGATTCCAAAATACCCCATGACTCACAGATCACCCATTGTGGAACTTCCCGCCCTGGGGGACGTACTGGGTGTTCCCACCTGAACCTGAGGGTATATAATCTTGGAGTTTGGAGACTTCTGGGACCACTCGCCAGATCCAGAGGAGGACCAGAACCTTTACCAGACTGTAACTGTCATCTACATCAACAGGTCTTTCATTTTCCTTTGGACTCAGAGGAACCAAAGCTGGGGGAGTCTCAGCACAGGGGCTAACGAACATCATTCTGTTTGTGCCCCAGGGGGCTGGGTTATACTTCTGGGTTTTGTGGGTTAAAACCAATTTCTCTTTGAATCATTGCATTTATTGTAATATTTTTATTAAATTGTAACGCTGACTTCTAATCCCTTTTGTTTTGGGTTCACTTCTCCTGTCGGTTTACCTTTAAACCAGCACAGGCACATTTTCACATGTGGATAGTCAGACAAATTGTACACAAAATCTTTTTACTGTCTAGTTCCCTAGTTTTGCTATATATAAAAGACAGTAAAGAAAATGACTGCCTATAAAGCCTCTGCTTCTGTTTTAGAAAAAGGAATGTAAAATGTCTACAATACTTTTGTCTCATTCTAACTAAACCACGGTCAAAATAATTTCTTTCAAATTTTATGGAAAAGACAAATGTTGTTGGAACTCAGTTGAGAACTTGTTTACTACATTTCAATCGGGACAGAATTTTTATGCCTGATCTATTACTAATAAACAAAGTTCCTAATGGAAAAATTGACACAACCTCTACTGAAATGATACCAGCAAGAGCCACCGTAATAAATTCAACTAACAACTAAGAGGAGCTCTGATCTCATCACATGCCAACTAATGTTATGCTCAGAATAAAATAAAACCAATGTAGACTGACTGCTGTCAGTTCTCAAAGACTGCCATTCTCAAATTCATCCAACAGAGTAACAGAATTTATAAACTGATGCATCTTCTTCAAATCAACAGTAAACTACCAATGCTAGACCAGATTTCCTCTTCATTTGACCAGATTACACTTCTTTAAACCTAGAATATCACTGCTGGATATGCAAGACTTCAGCCTCCTTACTGAGTTTGTGACTAAAGCTGACTTTGGCTCGGTATCTGTTAAAAAGATTAAACAAAAGTTAGCAGTTCCTGTAAAACAAAATATTTGGATATTAACCAGAGTTAAAAATCAAGCCTTATTCGCTTCCTGCCAGTCAGACACGCTACACTGCACATCCTTTTTAAATTCCACAGGTAACAAATTTGCACTAAATGAAGCCAGCCTCAGCACAAGTCTGTACTGATGACAGGCCTCACAATCTTTTTCATCTGTGCTACTTTGCAAGCACTGAGGCTGCAAGGCATAGGGGTTCATGAAAAGACACTGCTTTATAGGTTTACTGATAACTTGATAGAGCACAATTATTGCTTGTTGGGAGACAACAAAGTTAAACAGATTTTTGTAGTAGTGGCAGTGTAATGCCAGAAATGAGCAGGAAAAAACAAGATCAGTACAACTCACAGGATGTGAATTTCTGTTTCCTAGACGAGTAATTAAAACAAATCCTTCTCCAAAGGATGTGCCTGTAACCTGGGCTCAATATGGTGGAGGTGCAGTCAAGATAATTACAGTGGAATTCAGGCAGGGGTTGAGTGTGTGCAAATAAGGCAACAAAAGGCCTCATGCCACAGGATAATTAGATATGTAATATAAGAAGCCTAATCATCTGTTCCTGATGAGACAGTCTCCAAGGTGGGAACTGAGCACAGAAGAGGGAAAGTGAGAGCCAACTCTGAATCTGAATACTGGCGTGCTTTTCCCACAGGAGGATTACACTGCTGCCAGCTGAGAACTTGAGAGGTGCCACTCTTACAGCTCTGCCACCAGCATGCATTGTGACACACCTTCCCACCCCTTCTGACAAAAGTGGCCAGGCTTGCTCAGATCAACCATTTAAACTCATTGAACTAATCCCACTGATTTTGCCTGGAGCAGATTAGGAAGTGCTCACAGACAGCACCCAGCTGCAGTTGGGCAAGATCAGTCATTTCTAGGTAGTAGGCTCTGACAAGCAGCCGAGGGCAGTGACCTCTTCCACCAGCGCAGCTGCAGCTCAATGGGATCGTCTACCTACAGCCTAACTATGCAGTGCCTCAACTAGCAATGGGCAGCTAGTATGACTTGACCTCTTTCTTCCACTGACCTAACCTCCTCTGTAGCACTCAGGCAATCAGTTCTTGCCAGGATGTAGCTCTGGTAACAATGAAACTTTGCTGTCAGATAATTTCTACTGCTACAACAATGTGAATAGTCTTCATGGTAACACCAACATGAATAAAACACTGAAATGAGGCACAGTGGTCGTAGTAATTAACAAATCCCCAAATACACCTAACAGACATGAGTAAGACCAGTAAGAAGGTGCCATTGCCATCATCTAGTCTGACTTCCTCCACAGCACAAGCCATAGAGCTTTGCACAGCAATTTTGCATCAACATTGTAATTTCAGGTTGAAGTAATGCATATCTTTTAGAAAAACATCCAATTGTGATTTAAAGACTGCAAGTCTTAAAAGAATTCACCACATCCCCTAAGCAAGCTGTTCCCACGATCACTTGCCTCCTTTCTTCAAAAGGTACGCTTCACGAGCATGTGGGAACTGAAAATGCAAAGGGTGAGTGAGCCAAGTTCTGGTGATCTGGCACAAGTGAAAAATCAACCTCCTATCAGTTTTATGAGGTTATTGTAACTCCATACAAGAGGCTATACTATCTTTCTCAAAGATCTTGTGCAGAATTTAGCATGAGAAGAGCATTTTCCTCATTTTATGAGAGCTTTTCAGACTGTTTCTCTTTCAAAACCAAAATGGACTTGACAAATTCTATGATTTTTGCACAAGATACATGATCCACAACAGCCACCATGATGGTAACTAAAGCATGGCTCTTCTCTGGCCACCAGACTGGTTTGCCTGTCAAACAGCTGGGGCTGAAAAGACAGCTCCTGAAGTTAAAAGAGACCATGGTGCTATCAATCAAAGAGCACGTTCTACTTTCCAGCTACAGCTCTGGTTCCTTCGTATGAACACAGACAGAGGATGTGTTGCTGACATGAAACCAAAGTGACTTTGCCTTGCGATCTGACAAATGTTATGGTAAGGGTCAGAGAAGTAGCACTTGTTTGATGTACCAACTGGTAATTCAAGTATTGAGGAAGAAAAGTTAAAAAGTCCCTTAAAAATAAAACAATCAATAAAGCTTCATGAAACAAAAACACCACAATGAATTAACTGACATGTTTCATTTCATTGGTTTTAACTGAAATGGGAAATATGCTGAAATGGACCCTTCCTTTTAGGAATTTGATTGAACAGTTTACTGTTTCTGGATGGAAAAAAATTCTCAAAAAATTCCAAACCAGCTCCAGTCAACTCCTACCCAAGCTGAAACCCACACTACTGCATCTCAAATTTTGCTGCAGTTGTAATCATAGCCATGTGTGTAACACAGAGAGAACACATACCCTCACATTCAGTTGGTATTACTTGTGAACTACACCTCTACAACTGAGAGGAAAAGGAGAGGTGGTACTGTGAACTCATGGCAATGGTGGGACACAACTGCTCATGGTCCAGCTGTGCAGCAGGTGTGGGCAGAAGGGAAGCAGAACTTGGAATGAAGTCCAAAACAAGCACTTTTGTATGCTGTCATCTGTTCCTCCCTTGAAGAAGACCTCAACCTGTTAGCAACACTGGGATCTAAGGAGTCAATTGTCACTGTGCTCTTTCTACAATGACAGGTTTTCTCCAATGCAAATTTTATCTCTCACACAGAGCATTCAGGCCACTCAAGGGTATGTCTGCTGAGAAGACCCTCAGCAGACCTTCATCTTCTAGTTCACTCCATCCAGCAGAGGCAGAGGTCCAATACCTTTTTCAGTGCATTCAAAGAGGCCAACTTGCACAAGGAGACACAGCCTTTCCACTCCTCATGACAGCATTTCCTATATGCAGTGGGAAGGATGGCATTTTACTTGAGTCACCACAGTTTTTAAAAAGTTATTCTTACCTTTTTTCAGTCAAATACATGGTAAATAGATCTGCAGAAAATGTGAGCCTGTGGCTGGAGACTGACCTCTGGAGCGACCCCTTCATGACTCTAGTCTCCAAGTGAACATTAGAAGGACTTCACCTTCAATCAGTGTTAACTGTGACCTCGTGACTATATTTACCTCCATCAGTTTAGCTGCAGGCCTATCTCTTAAAGTTCAGTGCCATAAAAACCCAGATTAGACACCATCAAGAATTAGACTTCAAAGACCTCTAGACTGTCACATAGAATTAACATTCTGCATCACAATTAAACTATGACTGGCATTTTATAGCAGTTGTTCCCTGAGGATAGCAAAACTAATTTTTAATCAATAAACTTTAAAAGACTCCATTATTTAAAGTTGCCTCTAATTTCTATACCAGTCAATACATTCTGAAAAGGCATGAATTTCACATTATTTCATTATTCCTACAGTATTTTTGGCAATGAGTTTTTGGAATGTGAATTTTAAAAAAAAGTACAAATCCAAAATAGTATTGTCTGTGCATGACTGGAATTACGACTAGCATCCTTTAATCACGTGTCCCACTCAAGCCATGCAGCTCTGAGTCCACATGATCCAGGGCTGAATCTCCCACCGTGGGCATTAAATGCTGTAATATGTTTAATTAATTCACCAAAATGCAGAAAGGTCCTTGGACACTATAGTGACTTGTGCCAAGTAAGTGTTTATAGTTACAGCAACTTTAATAAAACATCATACACTTCAGTTTTGGAAGTTGATATGGAAAAGCCAGAGCTCTGGGGCCTTGAGGTCATTCAAATCTTCTTTTCCTTAGGGTTGAAGAGACTGAATTTTTGTCAAGCCAGTGATGTGAGTCCTTTCTGCACTCTTCCACCTCTCTGTAGCTGCTAAATTTCCACAAGCTCATGCTATCAGATGTGGTCCCACTGGAAACACAGCACTTGGAAGCTGGTGAAACACACCCAAGTCTTGGCCGTGGCATGACCAAGGCAGACTAGGTACCCGTCATGTCCAGGTGAGCCAGCCTGGTTAGCTTACACAGCACCATAGTCCTTTGTACCCCCTTTTTCCCTTATCTGTCAGAGATGCAACCTCTTACTCTCATTCACATTCATTCTCACTTCAGAGCTGTCAGCTGGATCTACTGCGGCTTTCCGTTCCTGTGACTGTCAGCTCAGGCAGCCTTTCTTGTCTTCCAAGTACATAAAACTAGCCTTGCCTTCTCTGACAGTTTTGCAATGAGACCAAGATGGATAGATGGATAACCAGATGAACAGATGAAGGAACAAAGGAAGATTTGGGAAGATTTCCCCAAAAGAGCTACTGCTAGGCCAAATTACAGCAAATCTCATGTTTCCTCCAAACTAAAATCCCATCAGGTGCATAAGGTTATGTCTCTTACTTGAAAAACCAGGAGGGTCTCTAGTATACAAAAAAAAGGAGTAACAGACTGCAATGACTTCATATGTAGCCTGTTGATCTAAGTCTAAGAAGAGGTCTCTAACGTACTTGCAGTACACTCAGCTTTTCCCTTGACATTTTCCAAACACAGTGTTGTTCAGCAGGATGAAAGTGTGAGAAGTTATGTGCAGCACATGGAATACAACATGCTCACTTCCCTTCTGTCTGATTCCTCCCTCTTTTAATTTTGGAGACAAAAATTCCAGCAAAAAATTCTTTTTCTGAAAAAAGGTCGGGTGACTTTAGTAAACTCTGAAACATACTCAGCTCTTCATATTTACTTAAACATTTCACTATTGGCTTAAAATATTGATGATTTTAAAAAGTGGTGAATGTGAAAATTAAGTGGTTTGAAACTGTCAGTTGGAAATGCAGTGGTTTTTGAACTCAGATTTTTAAATCAAAGGCATTTTTAAAAAAAATCTTGCAATTTTTGTTTTCTCAAAAGGTGTTGTACTGCTCACCTAAGCCATTATTGTGATGGTTCATCAGAAGGTGTGTGAGATGTTTCAGTGAAAGGGGAGGTGGTAGAAAGAGTACTGTGTTGTTTACATTTATTGGCTCCCATCACCCCACAAAGACAAGCATAAACAACGTCAAAGCAAAGATGCAGTCTGCCTTATCTCTGGTTGCTGAGCTTTTTTTTTTTAATGCATACAATTACTTTTGTGTAACCTCTATAAGTTCAGAATATTGCTTTTCACAACATACCCATTACTAGGACAGTATAGCACTTTTTAAAAGTGACTAGAGGGAAAAATAAGCACATAGGTTATCTAAAAGACTACAAAGTCACCATTACCAACAGACTTCAAAAGCAGAAGCAACTTCGGCTTTTACTTCAATACCAAGCTGAGTCCTTCCATAATTTCCTTTCAATTCCCTCCTTATTTGAACACTGGTTGTTGATGGAAGCAAAGCTCATTGATGAGAATGAAACCCAAGGGAGTGAAGATGGGATTCAGGATCCATGGATGTCTCTGCTTTGATAGTCTGTAAGACTCTTAGAGAAAACACTGAGCTGATAAACATGGGCTGTTTGTATGCGTTTACTGCATCTCCTGCAGCGAAGCAGATGCAATGAGCTAGCCCACTGTCTCCTGAGGTGAGCAGAGCTGGGAAGATCTACCACTAAAAATGGTCCCAGAGACAAAAAAGAACACATGTTCATAAAAGCAAGTACATGATCAGAAAAAAAAAATGGAAGGAAAACGGAAAATGGAGGGGAACAGAGAGAGAACAGAAGGAGAAAGAACTTCACTGCCCTACAGCAGTAGCCTTGTGATTCCTCCAGTAATGCTACTCTGTTTTGTTTATCATGAAAAGTTCCCGTTAATGCTTCAGCCCCATCAAACAGTAGACCAAGTTCATGAATGGCACCTATCAGAGTCCAGGGTAAATCCAATGATTAGAGGGAATTTGCCAGAGGCCTTTTGTAGCTGAGAAAAATGCCTACTCCAGAGAGGAATGCAGAAAATTCCTAGGAGGACAGGCCCTCCTTTGTTGGCAGTCCAGCGGTATTCTGGAGCAAATAAAGGCGCACAAAAAATGGGATCTTAGATGCAATGAACATTTGAAGAAACTGTTCAAAGACCTCCTTGAAACATTCACACCTCCCCCTCTTTCCCAACTGTACTAATTCTGTCTAGGATGACCAAACAGACTATACTCAAAACACTACTACTTTAGGATTACATAATAGAAATATCTCCCAACAGCAACAGCTTCACTTAATTTTTTTCTACTGCTTTTCTCCCAGTTAAATCTTTTGTTGACACAAGCTTTTAGGGGCCCAGTTCTCAGCCAGTGCAAATTGCTGCAGATCCACTGAAATAAAAGGAACTCTGCTGCCTTACAGCAGTAAAGAATTAGACCTCAGATTTAGCCCAGAAAATAGAAGAAATGCACCCAAACAACAGAATGTGCCTACAGTCAGTGGAGAAGGTATGTGGGTACCTCATCTCTGATTCATCCCACCTTGTTAATGACAAATGAATATGCATCACCTATGAACTACTCAGGGCAGCTAAGAATGTTTCACAGAATGAAAGACTTGCCTGGATAGATTCATTTTAAGAGTATAAACATACCCTGGCAGAAATTAAATCCACAAGATTGGACAAGTATTCACTTAGCAGCTGAAAGGGACATGACATGTGGGTGTTGATTCATTTCAGATTCACATAGTGGATGCTTTTAACTTCTCTTAAGTTAATAACTTGTTCATAAGAAACACATTTAAACAAAAAAATATATAGAGATCCAAAGAACTCAGCAAAATATCAGCAAAATTATATTAAAGCTGCAAGTTGTTATATTATGTTTGTATTTGCTCACCACAACCTTTTCAACTACTTTACAGCAACACGGTTTTTGTATTAAAATAGCCCCAAACCATACTACATGTACAGAGATAACATTCTGTCTGCCACAGGCAAGGTTCTAATCTCACTTACATCAGTGTAAATCCAGCAGATTTGCAACAGTTTCACTGAATACCAGTGAAAGTGAGATCAGAATTTGGCCCTATGCCTCCTTCAGTCTATTTTTCTCCAAAGAAATTTCCTGTTATTTCTTTGGTGTGAAAAATCTGACACAAATTTTATGACTGATTTAGAAGACCTTACCTGCTTCTGAAATCTTGAATTGCATAAACTGCATGTAATCCTCACATAAACACAAACACAATTTCCTCCATCCTCACTTCCTATGCTCTGCAGAATCTTTTTTTTGCCTTTTTTTTCCACAATGTGCACGTAAACACAATATGCTTCCTCATAACATTGTTCATTACTTTTATGTCATGCATTAAAGGATTTGCTGTGATAGTGAAGAAGTATTCATGCGGTTGGAAGTGGGCTGTGTATGTGGGCATATGCTGCATCTATTTGTGTGCATGGATCTGAAACCTAGTATTACAGGCAACTTTGGAGGCTGACACTATACTGTTTTTCAAAATGACCATGAATTGTTTGCAAAGGTGTTTCCTCCTTCACTGTGCAAATGCTGTTCATTTTCCTCTTTGTTTTAACTGGTCTTTTACTGGTCCAGGTGGGTTTACATCCACACAGCAGCGTCATGGCACTGAAGGGATAAAGAGCTGGCTGTACAAACAAAGCTGGGTTCTGCGGTCATGTGTAAAAAAAGGCACTTATATTAAAAGAACTCTTCTCCTTTGTTTTTTAATGAATGAAAGCAATCAAAAATTTCTGCTAACACCTAGGTTCTGCTTTCTCCTCCATATTCCCCCGAGGGAGATAGTTAGGAAGCTCTAGCTCATCAGCAGGAGCACTGCCACTGTAACTGACTACAAAACTTCAGACAGTATCTCCTTCTTGGGTAGGAAAAGGAGAGCTGGAATCTTTCACTCTCATTCATGCTGACCTGTTTTCTTCAATGGGATTCCTCTGAGATACCAAACTCTATGCGTAAGTTGCCCTGAGAATGAGTCCTTGAGAACAAAATGGCATTAAGGCAGACAGACTGGAAGGTCTGTGCCACCCACCTGCCCTGGGCCCACACTTATTGCAGGCACTGAGTGAAACAACAGATCTGAAGATACATCATTCCTCCAGCAAAAGTATTCCACACCTACAGTACCAATTAAATGCAATGGGAAGTGCAGATATTCAGCACCTTCCAAGGTTAGATAGTTGGCTTCAGTGAAAAAAGAAACAGATTGAGATAGTCTCTCCAGCATAGTTCTCTAATTGCCATCAGCTGCATAAATCCTAAGAGCATCTTCTGCAAAATAAGAATCAACTGAGAAAACTGGTCATTGGAGAAGTATGCGAAGCCTGCAGAACTCAGGCGCGCACGTGTGTGCACTAACCTCCTCATGCAACCCTGATTGATTGAGCCTCTGCCTAACAGATGGCTGACACTTTCAAGTAGCCTCCTAAAACTACAGGTACGTTTGTCTGTTTATTTGATCATTTGTTTTCCATCAAACGGACCATAACAACTTCAGCCATAATCCATGAATTCCAGGCTAGCAGGGCAAATGACTGT
This sequence comes from Pithys albifrons albifrons, assembly GCF_047495875.1. Taxonomy (NCBI): domain Eukaryota; kingdom Metazoa; phylum Chordata; class Aves; order Passeriformes; family Thamnophilidae; genus Pithys; species Pithys albifrons. The sequence continues at coordinate 67,239,435 of NC_092460.1, forward strand.
CACTGGAAGCCTGACTTGTCTTACTGCCACAGAGCGGAGTGAAGCCCTGGGCTCTTCCTCTGAAGCCATGGTGACATCATCTCACACATGCTCCTTTTACTAGAGGGTGTTTTGAGCTCCTCCACGAACGGCAGTGATTTACTCGAATTAGGTGATTTACTTGCTGCTCTGCACTGTCAGGGTCTCTTCTCCAGGGAGAGGTTCCTTCTCTACCACAATCTTCCTCTGTGTCTTTGGAAAGATGCATACACCCAGACATTTAAAGATATCTTACAAAACTAAAGGCACAGACAGATGTTTGCAATAGTATGTCAGCCAAAAAAGCCTGCAGACACCTTGGCCATTCAGATGCCCCAGCTCAGCCAGAAGCACAACCTCTAGCACAAGAGGTGACACAGAAGATTGGGCAGGAACAGCATTAAATCACCATGAATGAGGTGGCTGATGGGTGAATCATAGCAAACACACAGAGTAACACACCAGTGATTTCTGCTTTAAAGAAAAAAATAAAGACAGGCTGTTTAAAGAGGGGATTTGGTTCAGAAGATTTTGAACTCTCCTTTCAATCAAAGGCAGAGTTATTTACCACTGCAAACAACCGTTAAGTCCTAAGCCATTGAATCCTGTAGTGAAACAAAGATTAAACAAGAAATAACTGACCAGCCTAGGTTCAGAGGCTGTACAGATGAAGACAAGTGGATAGGCATCCTGGAGGCGCCCTGGAGGCACCCCATTATTTCTGAGGTTGCTCCAGCCTCTTTGATAATCTCTTTCAAGGAGTTAGGTACTGCTCGTGTTCATTCTTCTTCTCCAATCTCTTGGTCAAGCAACCAGAGCTCACAACAACAAGCTAAATAAAAAGGATGTTTGTCCAACAAACATAAGATTCAAAAATATTTAAAGGAGAGAGGAAGGGGCAAGGTGTCACTGCCTCTTTCTGGTTACCACTCAGTATTGCCTCCTTCTGGTTCCCAGTTTCGACTTAGAATTGAGAAGGAATTATTCCAAATAAAACAGTGGTGCCAAATCAGTATCAGAACAGAAAGAGGACTGTGGTTTATCAGAGCAGCTTCATAAGAGGGTTCTTCAAAGCCCCAAAGACACTGGAATCACTCCTAAAACACACTAGGAACCTCTGAAACACTCAAAGTAAATATCAAAGTTTATTTCCTCCTCTGTCACAGGGAAACAGGGAGAGGGCAGAGGCAAAGGAGGATGAAATTAAGAATTATCTAGTCCTAGAATACTCTGGAAGAGCTGAACTTGACATTTAGTTGGCTTTCAGAGCTGTGGTTGGTGTTCACACCCAGACTTGGCTATTCAGCCCCAGCACAGGAGGTAGGAGGAAGCAGTCACTGTCAAGGTCAGACAGAGGAAGTGGTGATTCCCCCTCTGGGCCGCCCAGGAGTTCATCAGGATATGAATGTCTGTGCAGGAGTAGGCACTGCTTCCAAAATGAAATCTGGACAGTGTTAATTTATCATGTCTAAGCCTGAGGCCTGAAATAACAGTTACCAGCATTTGTGGTTTTGTGTACACTTTGAAAGTTCTGGGTAGCTGAAACTGGCTGGGTTTTTTCAAGAATTAAAGCACTTCTGACCTTCCTTTCAAATGCCCTCTATAAACATAGTGATATATATAGACACACTTACTGTTTTTTTGCAGGGGGAAAAATATGAACATAACGTAAAGTGAACTGGTAAAGGGAGGGTGGGGTTAGCTTTGAACACAAAAGGTCTTGCTCTGTTTCTTAAAGGTTCTCCTGTACTAACAGCAATTAGAAAGTTCAGCTGTAATTTCACCCCTCATTCATAGAGAACCTTGTCTCACCTTCACAGGAAACAGGGACTGAGTTAGGAGAGCCTGAATATAATAGAAGTCTGTGGTTGTAGTACACTGCTGCCATCAATATAAATCTGTCATAAACACAGGGAGGAAGAGGAACTTTGATACACTGTGGCCTTCACATTTTTGGATGCAGATGCAGATTTATGGTGCATGGGAAGCAATCACCCTTTGAGCCAGTATGGGCCTTGCTAGTGTGCAAGGCTGTGCAGACTGGTGCTCTCAGCTGAACTGCACTTCCACACCTGTGTTTGTAACCACCTCCTGCCAGAAAGAGGAGATGGGTCGAAATAAGGCTAAGGAGAGGTTCTTGTTATGCTGGATTTTCACAAAATTGTGACCTACAAAAGGAAAGCCCAAATTTTTAAGCTGTACTGGAAGTGATTTGTTATATGGTCTTCAAACTGCCACCCTGCACTCTCATGCATATTAAATGAGAGTTGCTTTCATTCCTGTGTGGTTTGTGAACAGGACACACATGCAACCCAGGGCTAAGGGGGTATCCTGTATGAGGAAAGGTGGAAGAATTGGGCCCAGAAGTCATCACAATTCCAGTACAACACTGTTCACCCTTTACAGCAAACTTTAAACTCCTGATGAAAAATTAGAGCCCTATCTGGAAGGCAGTCACATCAAGTGACAGGATTAAGGTGATCACTCTTCTGAATCATAGTATCTTAGGAGTGTTTTTGCATAAGGTGACCTACTAATGAAATCAGTTTTGAGCAAACTGAAAACCAGCTCAGTGTCACTATTAATTAATGAAAAACAATTTTTCCAAGTCAGCCTAATAGAAGGCTTCCTATGTGCAACCAGTAACTGATTAAGCGAGTGACTCAAGCAGTAAAATCACAGTTAGGCCTATTTTCTTTACTCTGGAAGGCCAAGTTCAATATTTTTCCTATGAGACATGCCTTACTATAAAAAGAAAGTGATGTTTGAATGTGAATATCTCCGCTCTCAGTGCTGGCACACGAAGCCTTTCCTACCCCTCCTGCCACATTTCAAGAGTGTACGATGAATCACAATCATGTGGTTCACCTCCCTGCCAAATTCTTTTCTTCTGCTACCACTGCGAGTTCCTCCCAGACCGCTGCCAACAGTGGCTGTCCCCAAGCCAAGACCTTGGGGGTGAACGTCAGCAGGCAATCCCTCCCTTCCTCACTCCCTCCTTCTCCTCTGAGGACACAAGCAACTGCAGCATTAGAGACCTGTAATCACAGGACTAGTTAACTAAATAGGTGGTGGAGTAAGTAGAAGGTGAAAAGGAGCAAGAAGGAGGCTGAAATAGAGGGAGAGAAGGAAAGGGGGATGTGTGAGGCTGGCTGGATGCTGCAGCCTGCTGTGAGGTGGCTGAGCACCCCATCTTCCCTCCCTCCCATCCACCCAAAGGCACACGCTTTATCTGTCCCTCACTCAGCCAAGAGTACAACACTGCTTTCAACCGGGCAAGGGAGAGCCCTTCACAGCAGAGCTCTGAGGTTGCCTAACTTCGTCGTGAGCTGTTTTCTGGGACTGTAGCATCAGGGCCCAGAATGGGAGAGTGTGAAGAAAGGTATTAACAGAGAGGAGTTTGAGAAACATGAGTGCCTAGGTCACATCACTCTGCAAAAGGTGAGAAAAGAGGACATCATGTGTAATGCTGTTTTGTGTGCCAAGGTCATGGTTTCAGCTGAGGCAGGAATAAATACACTTCACATGTGAAGGAGGTGGGGCATGCAACACATGAGCTTCTGAATGCTTCAACAAGCAGGGGACATGTACAAAAACTTGAAGATCCATGGACAGGAGTTTTTCTTCCATTTCTCAAAGTTGCCTATGCTGTCACTGAGAGCTGAGGTGAGGGCTGAGGGTACTTGCAAGATCAGCAAGCATTTCCAGCAGGGTGCAAGAGCAGCTGTCACAGCGTCACCTGAGCTGCATAGCCACCTGCTCTCCTGCCAGCCAATCTCACAAACCTGTGCCTCTGACAAAGGTTTTCACCTCAGCTGCAGAGATGACTGAGAGGTTTTGTGCCCTTCTCTAGGGTCTTAGCTACTGGCATTGATTTTATGCAGAAGGCATCCAGGAACTACAGTAAGGGTCAACAATACAGTCCTGAAATAGGGTTTTAAGTGAAGAAAAAAAAGACAGTGCATAGCACTTGCAAGTCATCAGCAGCTGAACATACCCACTAGCTGCTATTGAGTACCTAGAGCATAAAGAATAGAGTGAGTACTCCTAGCAAAAACAGAATGATGGAAAATCCATGTAGTCTTTGATGCAGAGTCTCCAGATGAAAGAATCCTGCCTTTCAGATGTTTTTCAAATAATATGCTGGTATTATTTACCTGTACAAAAATCAACACCCATCTTAGAGAAAATATTTCCTTTTCACACAAAGAATAGCAGTGACAGACCAGATCACTAGACATATAAATAAGAATGGAGATTCAGAATCATAAAACGTTCATTCTTTAAGGCACAACTGAAAGCATCTCTACCTGGCCTTGCAGATTAGTAGCTTGCTTCTAAATGACTGAAAAATTATCAAGAGGAATGCTTGGTCACAAGAAAAGCTTGGATGTTTTTACTTGCTTTAAGGTAGGGAAAAGGTTCCAGTTCAGTAACACTGACCTAGCTTTTTTTTATCAAATTATGCCCTAATTCTTGTACTCAAGTGCTGTCTCCATTTCCTTGATTGCACCACACTGATTTACACAGAAGTGAAATCTTGAACTTTCACAGCTTACCTTGTACCAGAAAGAATATGAGACTTCAAACATGTCCAGTAAATCTAGACATATTTTTCTCCCGGGTTCATTCATTTTCCATAAAAGCAAGGAAAGAAAAGCACCCCAAATGCTCTAATCTCCAGTGTTTTGATCTGTGTACACAGTGTTCCTACACCCAGACACTCCAGGCTCAGGGACTTCACAGAAGTGAATGCCCACCTTTCACAGACATTGCAGCTATACTGACAACCCCTTTTTTCCTTAGGCTGTTCCCATACTTTAATCTTGTTAATTAAATTTAATACCTAAATCCCATACCCACAGCTTAAACTTTCCCTGCCAAATATTTCTCAGGTAGGTTTTTACTACCAACCAACTGTTTCTGGGTCAGTTCAAAATAGAAGTCACAAGTACAGTCAAGTTATTGGCAACACGCTCACTGACAGCAGTTTAAGTGATGCCATTTACCTTTCATCTGCAGCAAACTAACCACATACATGTGGCTGGCTACTGCAGATCAGCCAACAGGCAAAACTGACCCTAGGTTCCATTCCTTTTGTGAGTTTTCTCTATGAAATAACACACAGAAATAATCACAGCTCCAACTGGCTTTGCAGAAAAAAGATACTGAACAAGAACATGTGAAATGCCTGGGGTCAACTCTTGCTCTTTTTCTGTAACATGAGAAACCCATTGACTAAGTTTTACATTTTCAAAGTATTTCTTTTTATGGAGCCGAGGCAGAAACCATTGGCTCTCGACATGAAAGGACAATCTTTGACCAAATGTGCTGTCAGTTCCTGAAATACCTTCACAATAATCTTTTCTCCCACCTGATGGATAAAACTTTTCAAAAGACATTATTTTTCTTGCAAAGAATAGGAAAATATAATGTGTGTTTTATAACAAAATTTAAAATCCTGAAACACACTTATAGGTAACAGAAACAGAAAAGTCTACCAGGTAGGGAATGAAGCATTGGAATATACTGCCAATTCACTTTCTGTTGCCTAATTTCCTACACAGAACAATGGCATTATCATTTATCCAATGCCCAAAAGATCTACACATCAGAAACGTGGTACATGTAGAGTATATTCAATTTTTCACACTCTTGTAAAAAGTACTTCCCCAGTGAAAGGTCCAAAGGACTGAGAACAAAAATACAAGTTATTTTAGAAGAAAATTTAGATGAAAAGGGATGATTTAAAATGCCAGTCAATCCATTTAAAATAAATTATTATTAACTCCCCTTAACTACATTAATCTATCCTATTCTAGAATTTTCAGAAAGCTGAATAAATCATTGTTACCGCTGTCTTAACGGGAGAAAGCAGTATTTGCAAACACCAATAAATTCTGGAAATAAAAGTGTCCAATTACAACAATATAATACTATTCATGTTAGAAATAATCGCTTCTCTCATTGTTAATAGCAAGCTGCTATAGAAAACATAACAGATTGATCTGAGTCTTTGTACTGCAGCTAGTCAACAGTTTCACTACGGTTAGCACAGAGCACAGCGCCTTGGGTGTACCTTGACTCCCATGGTGATCACATAAATTGGTAGTTCAGAATGAGTGGGTGGAAGAAAAACTAAAAGATTATTTTCCAGCATGACACCAAGAGCAGAATTCAGCTCCAGCATCAGTAGGAACTGTTCTCACAGGGGAAGGCTAGGATAAGTCTGTTTCTATCAGCAAATGAGGCTTTCAAATCAGGCAGACCCAAAATGATGACTACCTCGACAAACAGCTTTTCAGTAAGAACTGTATTCATATTGCCAGCTCACATTCAGCATCCCAAATGTCATTTGTAGGCTGCTTTTCTAGAGGATGTTTTCAATTACTTGGCTGATTTTCTTGCTTCCGTACCCCTTCTGTTTCTCCCAACTATTATTCAGTCCCCATAAAAGTATTTCTGTTGAGGCTGTTAACTTAGGCATGAGACACATAAGGGTATGCCCTGTCTGCACATGCAAGTTAATGACTCAGATTCTGTCATTACAGGCTGTTTATAAGCTGCTTTTACCATTTCCTGGTCAGAAGAGATTTCTAATTAGTTTTCTGCTGTACCAGAGCTCAATTAAACCATCTAATCAACTTGACCAGTTCAGATCAAGTTCATTTGTCTACACATACATTTAAGTAGTAAGTCTCAGGGTTTTCCTCCTGGTATGTTGTGTTGTTGGGTATTTTTTAATTGTTTTGATTGTGGTTTTTTGTTGCTTTTGTTTTTATTTTGTCTAATAAAAATAGCTATTCAAGTTTAGAGAAATATATGTCATTTTTTGCTTTGGACTTTAAACAAATCTAATGCTTTTATTGCAACTGAAGAGGAAGAGAAGGTCTGGGACACTGCTCCAATACTATTCAATGGACTTATTTGTTAGCACACACAGCTGATGGGATGAGGTTGCTTTGTTTTGTTGCTGGATCCACTACAAACACAAGCCACTGGCAGTTCAGTCAGCAACATACGAGAAGGGGCTTCCTCTCCCACTGTACTGGTCCTGGCTGTTTGAGCATGAACAGAAAAGGTGGACTGACGCCAATTCACAAAATAGAGGAAAATAGCCGTGCATTATTCTAATATAAGCAGCGAAAAGACCAAGCGCAAGCACTCTCTCTCTCTCCCACTGACTAAGGTTCCTTTTGGCAAACAGCAGCAGACTTTTGCATGCTTATTTCCCTCTGGTCAGGGATGATAGTTTTAATTATGTAGCCATGCAAGGCAATACTGTACAGTCCTCTGGCACTGCTAATGTACAAGGGTAGTAAATAGAGGGCAAAAGGACTAATCAGCTGCTAGTCAGCTCGCAGACATTCCCCACTGCGATTTTCAAATGAAATTCCACTTAAGATCTGTAACTGGAGTACTATTCAGGCAAACTGTCATGCACTGCAGGAACACATGGGAAAGGGTGTGCACCTACGGGGAAAGGAAATGTGTCAACAGCAGTGACACAGTAATCTCAGCACATTTATGAAAGGCAGGTTCACTGGGATTCACATTCTTTCTTTATCAACAGATCTTCATTAACAACTGTATGGAACTTGTGCATTTTGGCATGCACAGAGCAGGGCAGTGGGCAGACAATATTTTAACAGTTTTCTTTCTTCCATTCTCTTTTTTTAGTGCCCTGTAGGATATTGGCAGCTAAAATCTGATGCAGACCAAGGCTGAACTTTCTAGCACTTTCCAAGAAGTACTCACAAGGGGGATTTATTAATAAATTATGACTGTGATTATGATTACAACTATGACTCTTATGACCATGAGTATTATTATGACTCTTAAGGATTTTTCACCCACCCCAATATTTACAGTGTGACCATCAAGGCAAGATGACCATCAAGGCTAATTCAAGGACTCTGCAGACTAAGGAAATACAATGTAAGACCATTCCCAAATCAGAGATAATTTTTCTGCCATTTCTTTATTTTTTCTGCCATTTTCCATTTCTTAATGGCCTCATTTAATAAGGTGTTCAGTGTCTTCAAGAATTCCTTCCTGCCTGTATTATTATTGTTAAGAGGGAAGGCAAAAGGAGCTGAGTGGACTCACAAGATATCCCCACTGTTGCACTATACTATCTATACAGGATTGATCCTACTAGGACAAAACAGGGTTTGACCTGTACCTGTGTTCTGGCAAACCTGTAAGTGTTTGCCTAAGAAAAAGGCCATGCAGAGAAAGAATAACGCCCTGATACTCTCCAAACCTTTAGTTGTTTAGGTTGGGAGCTCCGCAGTCATACGTGGTCTGTGTGTGTTTAGTAATCCTCGAAAGATCTCCCTCCCATGAATTTCTCCAGTCTTCCCTTGAACTCTAATGAAAGGTTAGTATCCAATGCCCTGTGGCAAGGAGTTCCACTGATCTACAACCTGCAGTGTGAAGAACCATCTCTGCTTGTTCTGAAATAGGCTACTACTGATTTTGTTTCATTCCAATCCCTCTGTTTTAGAGACACTAGTCAAGAACCAACTCTCTCCATGCCTCTATGACTTTGTAGACTCTTCTGAAGTCATCCCTCTTCCAGTCGGAAGAGTCCCAGCTTACTCAGTCATTCGTCACAGAGCAGCCACTCATATACTCTTTGGGTTGCCTTCTGTTCTACTACTCACTTTCTAGGATGAGTAGACCAGAACCACATACCTTATCTCTAATGACAAGCACACTAGCTTACAGACTCCAACTTACCTTCAACTTGCATGCAACAATTTTTGGTGGGGAGCTCAACACACAGCAAATCTAATCGTAGGAACCAGTACCCTATAGCAGTAAAAGTGGTACCTTGTTAATAAAAAGGTTTTTCTAAAAGACAAGTCAAATTTACATACACATCTCTACTACCACCTTGTCATAGTGGAAACCAGTTCAAAGAACAGTTAGCTATGTGGGTGGGTGGGGAAGAAGGATCATGGTGGACTGAGGGAGGGGAGAAAGGTCTGTTTTGCTTATAATTTGAGTAATTTGGAAGTGTGTGTGTTTTCCTGTGGGAAGTGCCTAGCTCTGTCTCTAGTGATCTAAAATCGGCGTCAAAGGTTTGTGAATGGGTTACAGAATCAGCAATGGCAGCTCCCATTGTTGGCTGTCTACATTTTTTATAACCACTTGCATACTTTTGGTCAACCACTGTAAAATAAACAGTCCTTCCCAAATGTTTTTGTTTTCTTTGACAGCACAGCAATAACTCACTTGGAATGCTGCAGAATATAACAGCACTTTAAAGCTGTTGTAAGGGTGCCTTTTAATTATTTACGTTTGAGTTGTTTTTAAGCAAAAAATATGCCAAGGCTACAAAAGTCTATGACATTAAAAATGTATCATGTGTGCATGTACACGATATGAATGAGTGTGTGTGTGGGCTCAAGTGGGAGACATTGTTTTAAATAATTCTCATTTTGTGGGGAAGATCTGATCATTAGCCTGTGTCTTTGAAAATTGACTCAATGTAACAGCCAGAATAGCTTCTGCAACTACCAAAATTTAATCGAGATGATAGGAACAAGCCTCTTTCAACATGAACTCTTAGGACCTCATGCTTGCTATGACCCTTGTGTAGAAAACCACTCTCCTAACTGGACATTCCATCTGACCTAAAGAAACATTTTATAGAGGGATCATAATAAGACTGCAAATAAAATTGGGAATTATACTCCAGGCTAGAGCAGAAACCTGTGCAAATGACACCGTCTGTTATCGTGCACTACCAAGGAGTGAGTCCATGTGACCCCAGATGTTTATATTCACCCAGCATCACCTTCTTTATTGGTCTCATTTTCTTTCTGAAAACTCTTGTCCCCTGCCTGCACAACTGAGACCCTAAACTGTGGTGTAGGGGTAACAAGAATAAGCTGTGCATTAAGTTTGCTCTTGAAGGCTCAGAGGTTATCGATTTGGCCATCACACCTGCATTCCTAACAAACAGCTGGAAACCCAGAGAGGCCTGGGCCAGCTCAGTGCTTCTCCAGCAGAGAGCAGTGATACACTGTCAGTGAGCTCAGTCCTGGAAAGCAAGACAGCTTCCAGAAAAAAAGGCAAAGCTCAGAGCTGACAAGCTTGCCAATGTGAATGTCAGAGGAGCTGGACTTGGAGAAACAGACAACAATGTGGGGGTCATCTGACAAGAAAATCATTAAGAACACCTGCAAAGGCAGTGCCTGAGCCAGCAGCCCTCACTTCAAGAGGAATACTCACATGAGATGCGAGATGTGATCCTTGCAGTGCTTGCACTGCACTGTAAGCCCAGTGCAGTGGCCATTTGTAACACAAACTCTCCTGCCTTGAAATTAGTATTGAATACTCTCTGGCAACAATTGCTAAAGACGCATATAGCTATTCAAGTGATATCAAGAAGATGCCATGCTCCCAAGAGAACAGCATCTCCTACAAACTGTGTTTGAAATGTCACAGGCACTGCAATTGTGACCAGCTCAGGTTATGAGCCAGGAAAGATAGGCAGGCAGAAATAGACTCTTTTATTAGACCTGCAAATACTGATTTAAAAAACTCAACAAACTTGTCTCAGTCTTAGTCCTGTATGTAAGCTGCTCCACGTATTACAAAAATAGGTTTGCACATGCACACAGGCATATACACACCATTTACACCTTGTTTGTATTTGATCCTTGTGTATATTCTCTATATAGCCACTACCAGTAATAAAAATGTCAAAATGTGAACACCTCTTAAGCAATGAAAGGTACAGAATGTTAAATTACAGATTTCATTTGTGTGGTCTAGGCAACAGGTAGATGATGGCCTTAACTGTCCCAACACCAAAGGAACTTATCTGGAGCCACAGAAGGTTTTCCTAGGTAGAAAGGTTTTAATCTGTTCAATCTGTTAGTAAAATAAATCTTTGGATTTTCATCTAAAGATGTCAAAATATTTCATAAAGCAAAAGATTGGAATTAACATTCCCATTTTACACATGATGAAAACTGAAGCTCACAAAGTATATTGTCTGGACTGAGGACTTGAAGCCAGGAAGGCAAGTTTTGCATTGCACACTGATGCTTCCCAACCTGCTTGTAGCCAGGACATCCTGACACTGCTTTTTTACCTATCACATCACCTTGTCTCTCTGCCACTACCATCTCAGCATCCCTCACTATTTCCCTTCTATCCTGTCAACATCAGCCTGCTCTCTCCTCCTTGGTTGCTGCCTTATTTTGCCCCCCATCCTCCTGTGTCAGCAGTATTGGTGGGGGTGCTTGTACTCCTTGTAGAGCTTTCAAGCCAATGCTTCCCACAGTGCCCTGGATCAGCAGGAAACCTGGTCTAGTGAGAGTCACCTCTTTGTGTGATCTAAATCATAACTAATTTCTTTCAGCTCTGTGTCCCATATGTAGACAGAAGTCTGCTCTTAACAGTGAAAAAATCCCCAGAGAGCATCCAGTATATCACACAAATTGTGTTGTCTGAAAAGCATTGTTAGTTCGGCCTTCATATTTGTGCTACAACTGAGTTTACAGAATGGGTCAAGTTGGAAGGAACCACAGCGGTTCATCTGGTCCAGACTCTCTGCTCAAGCAAGGTCATCCTAGAGCACACAGCACAGAATTGTTCCCAGAAAGTTTTTGAATATTTCCAGTGAGGGAGATTCTACAACCTCTCTGGGCGATCTGTTCCATTGTGCAGTCACTTGCGCAGTAAAGAAGTTCTTCCTTATATTCAGGTGGAAATTCCTGTCCATTAGTTTCTGCCCATTGCCTCTTGTCTTATTGCTCAGAACCACCAAGAAGAGCCTGGATTCATCCTCTTGGCACCTCTGCTTCAGACACATATAGGCATTGATAAAAGCCCCCTCTCAACCATCTCTTCTCAAGACTGAACAGGCTAGTTTGCTCAGCCTTTCCTTATAAGAGAGATGCTACTTTAGCAGCTTTCTCCATCATCTTATACTGTACTGCCAAGTGGCATGTTTTATCTATGGATCACTCCAGATGGCCCCATACATGAGCAGATCAGTAGCAAAAATGGTAAGAAGAATAATCATGAAAGCAAAAACTAAGGAGTGTATTGGATCCTTCACCACACGCTGATCTCACATACTCCCGCTGGAGCCAACATCCTTGTTTCTGTTTGAATTTAAAAATTGTAAAATCCTCTCTATTTGTCATCAGTGTCCTGAAATTTAAGTTTGGCCCCATCTGGAAAGGTAAAGAGTTCATTTTTAAAATTATTGTTGGTTTTGGTTTTGTTATTATTATCATTATCACAAAGAGAGCTGATACTATTTCAAGGACAGCCTCTGTTAGGCCTATCTGATATCCTCTCAACAAGAGAGCTTAAGGAGGCAACGATCCCCTTTCCACAGGCACCTGGAAGGCATAACATGCAGAACACTTCTCTGTGCACACAAAAGCAGAAAAACTTTGGAGCAGATGCTTGTCTGCTCCAGCAAAAATTCTAGTTTTAATTGGTACTTTTTGTAGCTCACTACTTATCAGTACCAACACAGTTCATAATGGCACATCTCTGTAAGCTTCAAGCCCTTGTGGTGAGTTCTTGTGCTTTCAAGAGAAGTAAGAAAGCATATACTTTTAATGTTGAGGAACTTTGAAAAAAAAAAACAAAAACAAACCAACACAAAAACTCCTCTAGAGTTTTCATTCAGGATAGTGACCCTCAGGACAGTAATGAGATACTGTGTCCATGACAGTGCTTGTTACCAAGCCTGTAAGAAACAAGTGATGCTCTCAATATCCGTAACATGTTCCACCTTCAAGGAGTGGTTCTGGAACCCTGAACTTTAGGTCACCTTTGTAAGTTGAGCATTCAAGGATACAGTGGAGGAAGAAGAATCAGGGTGGTACTTTTCCCAAAAGGCATACACAGAACAAGGTGAATTTTGGAGGACTGGCTCAAATTAAGCAACACTATACTTGACATTCATCCTGGAAAGCATGATCTCCTGCCACTATGAGAGATTCCCTTCAAAGTGATCCAAGCCCAGGGCCCCACTTTTGGGCAGCAACAGCAAGGAAAGCAGTGCTTATCACACCTTAACCAGGGCTCCCCAGCTAGGGAAGAACACAGGCTGGTGCACTGGCTGAAAGGCTTAGGAAAGTGCAGCCCTGCTGTTTCATGTCAACATTCCTCCCCCTCTGCCTTTCCCAAGGTCTCGGCAGAAAATCCATTTTTGTTCTTATCAGTTCAAACAAGAACAATGAATTCCTCAAGCCCACAAGAATGTGACAAGGTGCCAACAAAGCCAACCAGGAAGGTGATGTATGGTCTATAGGCTGCAGCTCAAATAAATCACAAACTCATGCTGCAAGGAGGGAATTCAAACAGCTTAGAGCCCCTATTCCTAATTCTCCCCTTCAAATATTCACCTGCCAAGTATCCTGGATAAAAGCAGTATGTGCGATGCTAAAACACCACATGACCTTTGCTTTTGTTACCAGGAATAACTGATTTAACAAAGTGTCTAATGAAATCAGTATTACAGCAGTGTGTCTACACAGCCTTGGTGAAGGCAGCCTTGCAGTTTCCATTATAAACCTCTGTATGTGAGACTTTACAACCAGCTGTAAAACTGGTTCACTAAGCACAACTTGGTGCACACAGCTGTCAGATGAAGCAAATTTTTTTTACTGCATTTCAGAAATGTTTGGCTCTCTTAAAATCATGTTTTGAAAAAAAAAATTGAGGTTACCACATCTGGATACTTTTTTGTACCAAGAAACATTGATATCTTAGTCAACTAGTCTGATTGGGAAAATAAAAGAATAATGTCCAACATATTCAGTCATAAAAAGGCAGCTTAGGAGGTGCATATTCTGTGTGTGCAAGGATTCAGATATCTCACTCCTTGAACAATATGCCTTCCAGATAGAATTCACATGATGCTCAGCACTGAAGAAATTAGAATTGTTTCATGCTAAATTACACACATGATGGTGAAAGTTCACAGGCCAGACAGAATGGCAAGCAGGTGTTCAAGATGCTGAGCTCACATACATGCTCTTTAGAAGCTAGTGACTGAAATGAAACCTGCCTAGCCTTACTGTGAGTTCAGAGCTCCTTGGTTCAGTTTTCCCTGTGCACTCCTACCAGTGCAAATGCAACTTCCAGCCCTGTGTAGGCACAGTGCATACGCAGGAGATGCTCAGCAAGGAGCAGCAACTGGCTAGATCTCTGGAAGAGCATGGATGCTATTGCTGGTATGCAGAGCACAGCCTTGGTCTTAGGGAGCAGATTTTCTGGAACAATCACCTATGATTCTCCAGAAAACTTTCTGATGTATAACTAAGGTTGCCACAACAAACCAATAATTTGAAAAATCACAGGTGTTTAAAATGGTTCTCACTGTGGACCTTTTTCTTGACCAGAGACCTGCATGGTCTCTGTGGGGTCAGCACAGTGTGGAATGAGCACAGAATGACTGCACAGGGGGAATCCACTAGCCAAGGTTCCCTATGGGCAACAATCCTGCACCACTGTTCTCACCCAAAGCAAGGGAAGGAAATAACACCTTACAGCCTGCTGGTGTGGCTTTGTCATACCTCCTCAATGCTGTACCTTAGCCCTAAACTATGTCAGCATGAAAAACTTCGTTTGTGCTACACCTGGGGTATCCAGCTCTCTGCCTGCAGCTCCTCAACAGAACCCTCATAGGTTCCTCATTGGTGCAGAGAATGTCTTCACCATAGATGAATTTTTTCCTATTTTACATCACCTCAGTTCTGGAGATGCACTTCTTGGCAGATGCCCCAGTACTGCTCCTGTTCCATCACCTACCTCATCTACAACCTGCCCCACAAGTACTGGGAGGCCAGCTGGAACTGGTACACTGAATCTGTGCAACCCTGTCTTGCAAGGATGTATCCTCAGAAAAGCCTCACTGTATCTCGTGCTATTAGCCTGTGCCAATGACACTTTGCTGAATTTCCCAGGCTTAAATTGGCTGTGTTTGTCATCTAGTGAATGAGAAACAAAGTAAGGAGGAAGAAATAACTTATCTGCCTGATGGAGCATGCTGCTTTTCAGATGAACTTTTACTGCTTGTGCTAATAACTAATAATGCATCAGCAAATGGGCTGCAGAGTACTGAAAAAGGTGTGACATCTCTGTAATGAGAAATCTTAGTATGGCTCTGGATTACTGCATTTTTACTAACAAATGTGGAGAGAGAGTTGGCATTGCATGAGGCTCCACCTCATTTCTTAAAATGGCTTCAGTTGGAGCAGGACTTGGTCTTCCATTTTAATAGACAGACTTGCACATCTTTGAAGACACAGTTTTCTTTGACTATGCACATGTGTGTGTCCCCAAGAAACTGCCTCCCAAAATCTCTGCCCTAAATTCGTATTTTGTACAACATACCAAAGCATTCAGGTAAGTAATCCATATGGTAGGTTGAAATGGCTTATTTGGAACTACCACAGTCTGAAGAGTATGTAATTCATGTCTGGAAAATGTCCTCCTCAGAGATTCCCATGTAAAATTTCATCTAACAGAATGGGAAACATTTTCTTCTGACTTTCACTTTACCACTTGTACTGACTGTAGTATTACTTGTGGGCATGGATATAAGCCTGGAAATACTCATGCATAAGAGTACCCCTGGATTATAACAGTCAAAATAATTGTTCTGGAAATACTGCATTTCTGATTGGTGGGGTGTATCAACAACAAAGGTGAGACATGGCACAGAGCCCAAGCTCATTCCCTGACAGATATGATTAGGCTGAGCTCTGTGCCGCCTTGGTGGGACTTGGTAAGAGCCAGGGAACCAGAAGAGGGGAAAGCTGGGCTACTGGGGCCAGCAAGGCAGGTTATGGAAGCAACAGTTCTGACCGGGAGTGGTCAGGATGCTGAAGAGGAGAGAGGATGGCAATGAAGTCTGGTAGAAAAACAGCTGGGAACTCCCACTTTGAAAGACTGGTTCACTAAGTTTTGTGACATGCCCTGTGGTACTTGCTGAGTTTCTTAAACTCTCAGATGCTGGACTCAAATGCATATATAAAAATATTATAATACTCCACAATTAAAATACATTAAGTTATTTTAAAAGGAAAAGCTCAAAATCTTGAAGACAAATATAAAAGCAGCTCCATTTTTAAGTCTCTTAAGATTTTCAGCCACTGCCATGAAGACTGGTGTATACTTTCTTTTTTAGTAGAAGTTCTGTACAGCTACAGAAATTACATATAGAAGGTACCAAGGCACTTCTGCAAAATCACATACATAGTTTTTACATAGGAGAGCTTTTATGTTTTAAGGGATATTACAACTAAGGGGCAAAGCACAGGAACACCAAGAAACAGAAATTGTTCATACATTATCACTATACATTTATATTTACATTCTACATGACTTACAGTGTTGAGTGTCTCTATCTGCTCTACAGTCTGCCAGCCCAGCTAAACGGAAATTACAAAAACAAAGAGCCTATTCAAGTAAATTAATTACAGCTCCAAAGTAACATTCAACAAAATCCTGTTTGCAGTTTATCATATACTAATTTTGCGATGTCTGTTAAAGTAGAAACTAATTTCTATGTTATGTAACATATTTCATCTGAGGGAAAGAGGGATAAACGACCTAATCCCACTTGTTGCCAGTTTGAAATCACTTTGCTCTCAGAAGGACTTCCTTCACTGACAACTGACATTACTCAGTACCTGGAACTCAGGGACCTCACAGAGTTTCCAAACAGCTGGAGCAGGGCTTCAAAGGTCTCTGATAATGAAATACAAGTGACTGGTAATATGGTATACTTGATCCTCTTCTTTCAGTTACAGTAATGCCTTTTCTAGTTCGTTTCTAGTATCATGCTATTAGTACAACGTCTGTATCATTATTCAGATCTAAAATGCTATCTTTTCTTCATTATCTCTTTCCTAAAAATGAGAACAGGCATTTGTGTTACACTATCAAGGCCAGTATTCCTTCTGAAATAGTTGTCAGTGAGGGACACTTAGGGAAGAGAGTATGAGCAAGACAAGCACACAGAGATATTTCCCATAATGGTACCTTGGTTTTCAATGCTTTATGGCTCTGGGACTTCCTGAATGTAAGCTCTGGTATTGAACACCCAAGATAAAAATCACATTCTTTGAACTTATCCAATAAATCTTTGAATTCTCATAGACACTTTCAGTTTGTGCAACATTTTGTAAAGAGGTGTTTCAATATGCCTTGTATGATAAAGCATCTTCTTTTGTTTCTTTCAGGCCTACCAACTACTACTTCCAATAAATGACCCCAGTTCTGCTACCAGAAGAATGACAGTGAACATTTCCCCTTCTGTGTGCCATGGCTGATTTTTGAGATCCCTTAAATGCATCTCACCCACTGTCACATTCCTTTCTGGGCAAACAGCTCTGGTCTGTTAGATTCTTCACCTGAATTTATTCTGCACCTCTAGGTGTTTGGGTAAGTAACAATTTCTGTTGCTCTGCGGTCATGTGGAACATGCAAAGTCACATCGATTTTGTCCTTTACAACTCAATGGAGTGGTGATGCTTTTCTGATGATAGCATGAACTCAGGCATCTTAAAAATCCTGCATGCCGTTTCAGCGCACTGCTCTAAGAAGCAGCCTGTTGCTGTGTCAACTTCCCAGCGTCAGTCACATATCTTTGCCCCTGAGGTGGGATAAACTATATGGCAATGGCTTGAAACATGGTGCCAGCTCAGTTCTCTTGTTTCTTTTCTCTTCTAGCTTGCTGACTGCAGGCCTTCCCTGTGTCTGTGCAGAACATACCACATTTTGGAAATAGCTGCACTGGAACTGCCACACACAAGTCTCTGTCTTCTCCTGCAAAATATCAGCTTAGCTGCAACCCTTCCTTGAGACCTCTGGCTTCCCCAAAAGTTCAGTCTGCAGAAGGCAGGGGAGCCAAGGCAACACTGGGGACAGGTTTGCAGGTTTTACCTTGTTCTCTTTACGGGTCTACAGAGACTAAAAGAAGGAAAAAAAAAAGACCAAAACCACCCTGTGCTGTTTCACCAAGTTACCAACGTTTCCAAGATTCTTGTTAAGCATGAAGAGTACATATTCTCATTATTTGTTTTTATTCATGGTTTCTTTGTTTTTTAATTAAGAAATCAGATACTGCATGTGCAAGTCCAGTTAAATTAGTTTTGCAGCAACCCACCGTTGCCCTAAGCTGCTCTAAATTGCTCTTCTCACAACATTCCAGTTGCTTTGGGAAACCCATTATCTGTCAAATGGTAACATGGTCTTCCTGCTGTTAAATTGTCCCCTTCAGACAAGGGAGACAGTAGCTTGAAGGATCTGGTTTCTCTTCTTACAACAGCTGCAGTAACAGGATCTAAATTGGAATTGGAGTAGAATTTTGTAGTGAAAACAGAATCATTGTCATAATATTGTCTCTGCATAGAACCCAGCATAGATTTGGACACTTGATAGATTTTTATGTCTACTTCAACATCTGCTTTCTCCAGAGTTAAGAAAAAGGTGAAATTAAACCACCATTGAGCTACATCAACATGACAGAGGCAGACATTGCAGTATTCGCTAATGTTTTAAGGCTTGAATTAACCTGATTATAAACATATTTTTAAAAATGTGTAACCGGCCCCCCAACTTTATCTGGAACCTCTTTAAAATATTACATAAATCTACCTTGACATGTGCTTAGTTTCACAAATCACTGTTCAAAGGTTTCATGTCTGTGGTGCAGAAGTTGATGCAGGAGGAATGACCCCAAAGGTAGCAGGAGTGACAGATTTCAGTGCTGTTCCTAGTTGTGCTAAAAACTCTCTATATTCCTCTGAACAAAACAGTGAACATAATTTTTGCTGACTATAAAAGGAGATATTACTGTCTTGTATCTGTTCCAGTTTAGGTCACAAACCCTTTATAGAAGCTCAGACTCTACTGCAACAGGTAAAGACTATGTTTTCAAACGTTAGGGGATAAAGAGTCTAGTAGAACATATTAGAAAACATCTCTAATTCATGCAAACTTGCACTCACATAAACCAGAGGAAAAAAGGAAAAAAACCCTGCTTCCCATCAGGTGGGGACAGTAACTGTGCCATACTGCAGAACGTCCTCTAACTCAACACTTCCCTGAAGTCCCTGCTGCCAGCAGAATTTAGCTTCCACAAGGGAAAGTTGCTGCTGTTCTCCCTGTAAGCCCTGGGGGAAAGCTACCACAGAGGCACCTCTGCTACCCCATCTGCCTGGTGACCTGTTTCCTTGCCTGGCAGCACTCAGGTGCAGTTCACCTCCCAGCACCCACTGAGGGCATTCATGTCTGAATCACGTAATTGAAATTTTGTTTGTGCAAAATCATCCATGGAATAAGTCAACTGATGAAGCAGACTTCTACCACAGTTATATGACTTGTGATTCCAAAAGGGTGCTTTTAATTCATGATTTGGGGGTTTTTGTTGCAATGGGTTTATTAATTTGTGGATTGGCTTTGGGGTGGGTTTTTTTGTCTGGTTGGTTTTTGTTTGTTTTCTAAGATAAAGATCAGAATCCCAGAATCATTTAGGTTGGAAAAGACCTTTAAAATCATTGAGTTCAACCATAAAGAACAGCAGTGCAATTGATATTATTTTCTTGATCTGCCTATATTTATTATATCTCATCTCATGCTGCTGGGATGAAATTCAGTAAATCACAATGCAATTTCTACCACAATATTACCTGAAATTCAGCACAATCACAATTCTTTCTATCTAATAAATACACTTTGTTATGCTTAACTAATGCTGAACATTTGGAAATGTTTGATTATTAATATGGAAAGCTATTCTCCTACAGAACTTATTTGCAATGTGCTAGGGGTTATTCTCATAGACATATATAGACGAGTGTAGATGTATGTATGATAATGGAAAAAGAGATGCAGATACGTTGCTATGGAACTGAAGATGCACTGTTACAGGACTAAATGTCCTATACTCAAGATTTATTAAAAATACTAATATTTTTATTCAGTGTTCAGAAAAGTTCTCCTGAAGCATACTGTCATACACTGGCATATCTAAAGCAGGTAAAGAACTGTCAGCACACAGAAACAACTTCGGTTTCTCTGCATATAACAGAAATTATAATCTTAATTTGTGTTATGTAAAAAGATGTAAGAACTGGGAGACATAATTCCAGTATAAGTGTCTCAGATACTTTATACCCATCAAAACACATATTCTTCACTGTAGAATATGTTGGAATTACAATTTCAGCTGAAATTTCTTATCTTTTAATTATTAACTATAATATAGAAGCATATTGAAATAGAAATTAAGATCTTAAAAGCATTTGCAGTGAGTCAGAATAAAAATCTATTTCTAGAGTGGTGCCAGCTCAGACAGTGGCTAATAATGGATACTGAGGAAAAATACACATGGCAAATACGGAATGACATTTCCAGAATTTTTAAACTGGGAGATGGCATTAAGTTCACTGAGTTTAAAAAATACTTTCTGTGTAAGTCTGTAAAAATCCTTTATCTTATTTTTTTCTTTTAATTTGTCTAAAAGTTTTGTAAACCAATTTACCCATCTGACATAAAAAACTTCTTTGCTAATGGGCTCAACAATTTAACTCTGTTGTGTGAAAAAATACTCCTTTTTGCTTGTTTTTACCTGAACTATTTCTATTGGTCTTCTAGTTGTTAGATGTTATGTTTTAGTTGTTAGAAAATCCTCTTTATTATTTTGGGAAATAATAAATAATTATATAAATAATTATATAAATAATTATTTTCTATTCATGTTCTATGCAGAATTAATTAGATGTACAGGTCTTGGTCCTTTTTCTTCTTAAGTTTCTCTCTTATTTTTAAGAGTTTCTCTCTTATTGGTCTGTTTATCTCTCTTTGTGGGGAAATAATTCTGTACCTTTATTAGTACTTCCAAGCCCTTACCAGGCTATTCCTCAGCACCTTTTTAGTCCTCCATCAATGCTTCCCATTTAACATGCTTCACACTTAACATAAACATATTTTCTTTTCTCCTTCATTTGGACATGACTTCTACTTTTTGAGTTTATTTAAAATTTTCCTCTCCACTCATCTCCTTAAAAATGGCAACCACTTCATAATCATTTTAAAGTAATTTTCATAGTTGGTATATACATACTTGGAACACTTAAGATGTCTGTAAGAAGTCTTCTTGCTGAGTGAAAAGTCACTTCAGCCTATTGACCCTTCCTTTTAACCTCAGTGGTATGTTGTACCTACTTATGACTGTGAAGAAATTACAGTGAAGTAGAACAAGAATTATTCAGTAAGACATTTTTGCCCAGTATGACTATAAAAATTTTATATATACTCTTTTTATGTAAAGGAATTTGAAGTTCCTTTTCCCAAGAAAATGCTCTTTGCTCTGCAATCATGCATTCATGTACAGACCCAGCAACGAGTGACTCGGCTTTAAACACTAGTTGACTAGTTTCCATTAAAGAAGTCTGTGGCATCAGATTCAGCTCCTCATAAATACTATTCCTCAGTTCAAGTCCACACTTTTGAGGATTTCAGAGACAAGACTCCAGAGCCTGTATTTAAATCTATCCTTCAAGAGCTTTAGGCAAACAGGTGGAGCAGTGTGGGCTAACCTGCAATTCTTCCAGCCATGATGAAATTTTTATTTGCATGCAGAATACTATTTCAGAGGCCACCACCTTTAATTAATAACTTTAGTTTCATTAAGATATCTGTATTCTAAACAAGCATTGTTTTTGTCAACACTGTTAATTACCACTTTAGGTCATTGCTTTTCTGTATTAATCAGATATTTGTATCATCATTCACCTAATAAAAACTGGCAATAACCATTTTGCAAGACAACAAATTTAGTGGCCCTGGGCTTTTTGCTGTTACTGAAAGAGCCTGATCTCATTAATTATTTGGTTGGAATTTTGCTTCCAGAAATACCTGTGAGGATTATTTCAGAGGTTCATTTCCTACTACTTAGATATTTAATTGTCTAATTTGTAGATGTGATTGGGTAGTTAGTGTTCTAAGTACCTTAAATGGCAACCACAAATTATTCCTCAGGTGAATTTGCAGGCCAAAAAAAAGGCCACTTTCCACAACCATACTTGAAATGTGTTTTTAATTGTAGATAAAAGGATCCTCAGCAGGACTAAAATGCACCTAGAGGTGTCATAGCCAAAGCAGCAAAGGCTAGGCTCATAATTGTTGGATATTGGCTATGTTTAGTGAGGCTGTAAATGTTATGTGGTGACAAGTACTACTTTAGGCTTGGCCTTTTCAAGCCTGAATTATTATGGACTGTAAAAAAAGCTGGACAAATGCACCTAAGATCTGTTTGTCTATTTGTACTTCACTGCATAGTGTCTCTTGGATGTATAACCCAGATAATAAAAAGTGCAGCCTCTGCTTCTTTTAACTACACGAGGTTTGAAGACAATGAGTCTGGGAGAAATGCTACTTTGAGTGACTCCCTTTCAACCTCTGGCAATTTCAATAGCATCACAGGCTCTGGTCTATCATCCTCAGGTCATTATCTTTTGTAGATTAAAAGAATAAAAGTCAAGGAGCATGGAAGATAGGAAGATAGATAGATAGATAGATAGATAGATAGATAGATAGACAGACAAATAGATAGATACATAGATAGTCATGTATCTCAGATAGATAGACATATACAGTCTGACAGAATCTTCCTTCTAGAGGATATTTGGGCTGCACACAGCATAATGCCTTACACTGACATCAAGACTCCGAAAAAGATGTCTGATTATTGGAGCTGACTAGTGAGCCTGATGGCAACACCTGCTACAACTCTGGTAGACCTCAGCATTGCTGCTCTTCAGTTTTCTGATGACTTAAACCCAACCTATTAAAAATCCCAGAACACCAAAAAAAATACTATTTTTAAATGTGAGTGCACCCTGTTGGAATCCTCAATTAGTATAAAACGTCAGAATTATTGCAGCTTTCTGCAGATAAGAAATCTTACGCAAATACTTCACCTCCCCTCACAACCTGGCTTCTGCCCATAGAATTTAGCACCTTTGCATAAAAGTTAAGAGTAACACAGACCTCAAGATTCTCTTAAAACGTTAAACTGTATCTTAAAAATCTTCCCATGGGAATAAAAATCCACAACAGACAAAAGGCATTTTGCCTGGTTTTGTCTTGGACAGTAATGACAGGAAATTACAAAATCTGCACTTGAACACAGTGGCAAAGCTTTCTTTAACTTCCATTTCTTTAACACAAAGTCCCATCTGTGGAATGCTGGAACTGGGAAACTGAAAGTCTGAATCAATGTAAAGCACTTAATTATCATTAGATGTGAAAGTGAAGGGTATCTCTAGTATACTTCCTGGCCTGGAACTTTAAATGGAACATATGGCACAAGGGGATGGAGAGCTTGAATGTGAAAATACAGATAACAGTTCTCTTTCAGAAAAAACTGTGAAGAGTAACTTACTGATCAAATAATGGTAGAAAAACTCACAGCACACCAGATATGGTCAAGGAATGTGAGAGTTTTAGCAACTGCTGATTAGTTACAGAGACACATAAACTTGCTTACAAATGTTGCTTATCTGGTACCCACTAGGGTTAAATACATTATAAAGATTCCAGCCATCTCTACAGAAAGGGAAGGAAACAAAGAGAAACTGGAAAATAGCATCTGGACTTTTAGTCAGCCTTTCTAGATGATATTATTAAGAGAGAAACATGTTACACTGTTGAGTACCCAAGACAGGAATGCCATCTAAATACTCCTTGAGTGATACTAGTGTGTGGTTTGCTGAGTGACGATGCTAGAACAAGTTCTGAGTTATTTCCTTTAACCACGGACAGCAATAGCAGAAATACTCTGTCTCATTGCTCTTATATAGAGTCTCCCTCCTACACCAACAACTTAGTCAGAGGGCATGTCAGTGGGCAAAACATGCTCATGACTACTTCCTTTGCTTCAGAAACACTTGCCAAATTGTAATGGCAAAGTTCTGCATTTGCCTTTTGGGTTGAGTGGTCAGAGACTCTGGAAATAAGCCAATGTATAATGGGACAGTTCTGCTGACCACACTGAGCTCCTGATCAGCCTGTGAGCATTGTCTTCAGGGTTGCTCAGTACAGCTTCCTATGTAGTAATATTTTTAACAGTGGACAGCTTCATGGAATCTCCCTTTAATACACAAGTATAAACTCAAGAATTCTGTGAGTTTACACTCGTAAAATATGGGGTTTCCTCTAGAGTTCTGCCTTTTTTATGCCACTCCAACTGTTATTTAATCTGTCCCTCCTTTGAGCTTCTCCCCTCTTTCTGCTTCCTTAGTGTTACAGAACCACGAGTCTGGACCCTGCAATACTCGCCTCATCTAGTCCCCTGACTGCAGGAAACCCCACTGATTTTCTACTATATTTTTGTATAATGCAAGGTAATCTATTTCTTTTTCTTACCCCTTCTGGCTTTGCTCCACCTTTCCTTTTTTTATATTGTACAGTAGATTACAGACTATCTTTCTTTCCATTTGTCTTTAGTGTCTGTTTCCTCTTTCCATCCACAGGCTTTTCCTCTTTTCCTTTCTGTGATGCCTCTTCTATACTACTCCTGCATTTTTTCTCCCCTTTCTCACACTGAATCTCTGCCACTCAATCCTGTTTTATCATCCCATCTTCATACCCAGTGGTTCAGTCTCCTAATCAAAGACACAGATGAAAGAGCCTCTCCACCCCAACTATTACACTGATTACTTCTATACACTATCCCCAGGTTTTTAACTGTCTAAAGAGTAGGACTCCTTCTTTAGCTGTCCTTTTAGCCTCTTGCTCTGAAAATATGTTGTGCTCAGTCCTTTTCTTTTAGTGCATGCTTAGTTCCACTGCCCACAGACTCTTTGGAGCTGTCCACAATCACTGTCAGATGGTCTTCCTTACTCTACCTCTTCTCAATTAGAGTTTTTTTCCCAATATCTGAAAAGAAACACAGATCTAAAGAAAAAGTAGAACAAAGAAACTAGGTGTTGGGAAAAGCTTTTAAAAATATGAAGGTAAGAGGACAGGGACAGGCCTCATGCCAACAGGAGCCTTTAGCAGAAAAAAGAAGCACTTTCTTAGGGGAGAAACATGACTCATTGCTGAACTAGTTGAAGCAGATAGAAATTCATCGCCAAAAGAAACTGACTCCATGGATCAGAAAAGAACAGAAGTATCACAAAGAACATCACAGACTTCTCACATTCTCTTTCCCCATAGAGATAAGAAAAACTAAAGCAGGAAAATGTGTGTAGGCACTCATTATTTTGCTTAGGTCTCCATAAGCTAGGGCATCTTACACTTTGTGTTTAGGAACTCTTGTAATGTCCATTTTCTGCCACAAAGCATATGATAAGAATGTTGCACTGCTGTTGGGATTGGCCCTCCAGGACAATATGAACCTGAGAAAGAGTAAAGGTGATCAGTGGTTGCAAGGGCCATCTGGCTTCATATCTGTGAAAAGCCACAGCTGTAACATCAGGACAGACTGAGGCAGACCTTGAGACAGTGCTTCCTAGACTGAGAAAGTGCGTGATTGCATCCGCTGGCACATCAACACAACAACCTGGCGTTCTTCTAGGGGAGCAACTGAGATGAATGGGCTGGACTCCACCAGACCAGCAAAAGGCAGTGAGGAATTGAAGCAGCTGAACTTGCTGTGATGACTCCTGATGAGAGAAACAGCGTATTAACAGGCATAGCTGAGCTTAACTCCAATTTCATTGCAGTTTGGTAGCTCTCCTTTAAGGCACTAAAGCAATTGGCTTTCCAGCAGAACCCCTGAGACACTGCTACATGACCTAATATAGTTTACTTTTTTTTAGAA
Organism: Pithys albifrons albifrons; assembly: GCF_047495875.1. Taxonomy (NCBI): domain Eukaryota; kingdom Metazoa; phylum Chordata; class Aves; order Passeriformes; family Thamnophilidae; genus Pithys; species Pithys albifrons. The sequence goes on from NC_092460.1 coordinate 67,265,284, forward strand.
ATATTCTTGATATCCAAATTAAAGTTCCCTTTGTTCAGTTTTTCCTATTATACTAACCTTATATTTTGGTTTTTATTGGTCCTTTTTCATCTTTACATTAAATGTGCTGAAAGTGCTAAATCTCTGCTAACAGCACTGCAAGAGCTACTACAGCAAAATAAATTCTGGCTCAGCCAGACCCACTACATAGATACTGTTCTGCATATTGATTCTCAAGCCTCTGATGAATAAAGAAACCCCAATTTTAATTACAAAAATATTTGCATCATGAATTCTATTACTAATATCAATAAAAATCTCAAGAGTAGCAAAAGGAAAAAAAATCTTGAAGCTAGGGTACATCTTTGCTACTGCATTATACAGGATATTTTAAAAGAACATATTTTTCTATTATTTGCTACTTATTTTAGAAAAAGAATCCTAAGGAAACAAATTAAACTCTATAGCCACATAAATTTCTACTACAATCCACCATTAATGACTTTCCCATGAAAGCAAATTTTCAGGCCTGCTCATTTAACACGTGCAGAATTCCTTCCTGGGGAAAAAAGCTGCGAAAATCACTGAAAATGAAGTACTAAAAAGCAACTATGTATTCATTTGGGGGTTTCTGCATTGTTTTTATGACTCATTACTCCTAGTGCAATCTATTCCTGTTATACTTATTTTTAATACCTAGAACAAAAAATTTTTGAAGCCATAAAACTTGGTTACTGTTATGTGAAGAAGGTAACAGGCCAAGACAACTTCTCCTGTCTGACCTACAAATGTCACTTAAAAATAGAGGAAAAACCCACTTGGAAGTCTGCCTTAAGGGAAATGGTTTTCTTGTGAAAGACCTTGTCAAACATATTAAAATCCAAGTTTTGGAGTTTAGCTGAACAAACAGCTTTTATTGCTCAGCTTTGCTAACTGCATACTAGTACTTAAGGAGACATTTTGGTAGTAATAGCAAACCATTTTACATCAGCACCTCATGACTATTCACAAATCTTCACTGACCACTACAGAAAGCAATGTTACTAAAGGTCAAAATTACCATGTATCTATATAACCTCCTGTAAGAACCATGCTGTAAAGGATCAACCAGTCTAACTGTTTAATGTATTTGCAGAAATCTGATTAACCCACACTTCAGTCACAGAAAACACTTCCACAGATTTTAAATACTTGATTCAAGTCTGAGAGATAAAGGTACAACAGGTTCTTTATCAAATATTTTAGTTTGATATTAAATTATTTCCATTCCTTTCAAGAGTACATTAGCTGACTTATTAAATCGGCTAGTTACTCATTTCAAATTACTTCCTCAGTTTGTGGTACTAGGAAATGACTCTTTAACAAGTATTCTTGAAAGTGCATCATTGCTCATTCACTGGGTAAGATAAGTTCATGCCTTTTAAAGCAGCATATCCACTTGCAACTTTTAAAATAAAAACTGAGGCAGCAATTAGCACTATAAGCACACAAACAAGTGAAAGACAGGATTGTTCCATTCTGATTATATTATATACCCTAACCTTAACTCTTCTCACTAACCATGCCAAACAGTTACTTTCCATATTTATTTTGTAAAGTGCTACACTATCATTATTTTCCTGAAAGAGATTAGTTGCTGCAAAACTTCCTTTTCCTAAGCACCTCAACAAAACCACTGCACAAGTCAGTGAACTAAATGAAAACGTCACAAGGAGCTGAATGTCACATGTAGGAATGCCACATTAAATGCAGTCTGAGCATTTCTGCCAAAATTGCTTGTTTGCCAAATGATTGCTTGCCAAATCATTAAACATTACTCTTGGTGCATCTGATATATTTTTAATATTTTGTACATGGCACTCCATATTATTTATTCCATAACTTAAGGATTTGTATCACATAATTTTCTATTTAGAAAGAGAACATCTTTGTGACTAAGAAAGCAGTAGTAATCATTGATCAATGCTGCTGGGTTGTAAAGGACTTAAGGAGCAAGATGGACTCCTTTTTTTTTTTTGCAAAGAAATATAAAATTCAGTAACTTTGCTATCACTGGGTACAAACAAGAGACACCCTACCCACAATCTGCAAATTGAACTTGTCCCATGGACAACTCGGTCTCCAGACCTGAGCATGCTCCCCACACAGCCGGACATCAACAAGAGCTGCCACAGTAATTCCAGACAAAACATAATCCATCAGATGAAATAGAGTCGTAAGGTTGGCCATCCCTCTTTAAATGATATCCCAGTATGTTTTTTGGATTCAGACATGCTATTTAAGGATAAAGTAAAAATCACAGTTAGAAAAAGAAAAGTCACAACCAAACACTGAAAAATAACCACGTGTTTTCACTGGAGAGGTTAACACTTTGTCCCCACTAATGTCTGTCACAGCTGTAATGAAAAGTAACTTATTAAAAAACCCCAGTTTTAGTATTAGGGGTCACTACTGCAGTGTCTCTACAGGAAAGGTCACTAAAATTCTGGTTGCGAGGAAAGGGACAACAGGAGAAGACAAAGTCAACTGACCTTAAGTAAGTGTTTGCGTATTTTCCAGCTTTGGGAAATTGCATATGGCAGGGTTTTGAGTTGTTTGTTGGGGGCATTTTTTCCAAATATAACCTGAATTTTCAGTCTCTCGGGCTTAAAAACATTAGGATTTAAAAGTTTTAACTGCAGTATTATTTGTTATATTAATTAGTATTCTAAATTTGTATACAATTAAATACAATTTATATTATTTAATATTTTCTATTTCTGTTATATTAGTATTTTCTGTTTTCTATATTAAAAGCTAATTTTTGAGACTTCTTTGGTTTGAAAATATGTATGTCTGTCTGACTGCATATGTATGTAGAAAAATTGCTCAAATACAGGCACTTCAAAGGACCTCACAAGTCACATACCTGTTGATCTGTTCTTTCTCAGATGGCATCCAATTCATACAAAAGGTATCGCTTTCTGGCTTCTCATTCAACATTTTATTCTGACCAAATCAGATCTGACTGATCCTTACATGACTTCTCATCACAGCCACTCACAGCCTCCTGACTTTTTCAAACAAATCAAGGCATTATTCAGGTGTTATGAAAAGACTGCAGGCCCTTAAGTATTTTCGTATGTTACATAAATATACTATAATGCATTCATCAGCCATGGCAGTTTTACATATGTAACATCTGAAGAGTATTGAACTGAATGAACACTAAAATGCATTCCCCATTAGTCTCTGGAAGTTCTCCTCACCAAGGCTAATGGAATAAAATATTCATTTAAGAAAGAGAAGAAGCTGAGAAGAGACTAAAAAAATCAAACCCAGACATGAGGCTAATCTCAATTTTTTTAATGTTTGAACCTCCTACAAATATGTTTTTCTCCAATCCTAGCTCCACAAGCTTCAGGAAATTCAGTTTCTTTTTTAGTAGAGATGTTCTGCTGCTCAAAATTAAATAGAAGCTACTTACTTGGAGGCTGTAAGTTAAGTACTCCCAGCTGTGGGAAGCCTTGATGTGCAGCAGGGCTGCAGCAGAGGTGGGGGTATGGAAGATTCCAGCCTATTGCCACCCATCGCTGCTGTTTGCATTAAGATGTTTCACATTGCTGCTGGTGGAGTAACCTAGGTAGAGTTACTGTGAAACTGAGTCTAAAATAACCACCCACAGCACGGCTAAAATATTGCTTGGTGTGTATAAAGGTGAGTGACTTCACAACAATTGCAGTAGGATTTCTGAGTTCTTCAAGACCAGGAATGTCAAGAGTGTGTGTTTGCATTTATCCATTGACAACCACAGATCTTCTAGGTACCTGATATTAGTGACACGTTTTCTTTTTATGCTCTTTGTCCTTTCTGGCATACAAAAACCTCAGCAGATACCACCTGTTGGTGTCTACACATTTCCTCGGAAAGCTGAAGGATCTGCTTTTATCTACAACGCTGAGGCAAAGCAGTGTCTACTAGAGCAAACATTTCTAGGAGCACCATTCCCATGCATCAGGTTTACTCAGCTGAAAGAGAACTGGAAAGAAAGGCCTACAGCAACCTTGAGCAGGCTGGAAGACAGAGCCCAGGAGACAAAAGGAAAAACATGATAGGCAAGGGACAAAAGAAGAATAAAACTAGAACCTTACAACTAGTTTTCTCCTTTCTTCATGACATAGCTTTATATTCAAACCAGAGAGGCAGCTCAAGGGATGGCTGATCACCTCTCGACTCATTAGTCATTGAGGAAAAGTGAATAATGACCTCAATCATAAATCTAGTTACCTGAATATTGCTCACACAAACTGAAGTATTTCACATTGTTGCTGACCATGCGCCTAGGGAGACTACACACACCATCATGATGTTCAAGCAAATCCTAAGTTTATTCAAAAATACAGGTAATATGTGACTTCAAGTGACCCCGCCCCAGGTGCGGTGGTCTGACTCTAATTGGTTGAAGCTGGAAACATGTCCTTTTAAGGTGAAAACGAAACTTGTAAGGTGGTCCTCCAGACCCACCTGAATCAGGGCTGCAACATCACACCCCTGAAAAGATGTCAGTATCACTGCAACAACCCTAAAACTCACTTCTGCCTAGTGTGTTCTGCCTTTATACCAGCCTAATTTTCAAGCACCTGAAGAAACTGTATTGTGGACAAAGTTACCAAAACCTCCTTGATGTTCAAAAGGGAAAACGTACCATTTTGACAAACAGTTGTAAAAGTTACACAAGAAGTATTATTAAAATGGTCTGCACACTCCACTCTACTCCTGAGAAGAACTGTTAGAACTGTTCTATGTCTTGTCATCAAAGAGAGCAAACTTTTACTGGTAATTTTCTCAGGATAGATAAATCAAGAGTCAGAAGCCCCTCCCGATTGTCCTGCTGCTCAGGAAAAGGCCAATGCATTTGTTGTTTTTACTCCAATACTAGTTGTGAGAAGACTCTCTGCTGTCTTGGGAGCAGCAAACAAAAATTCCTGTAAGAAACCCAGTGTGCATGACTCCATTAACAGGCCATGTCTGGGCACAGAGGATGTAATTATTAAAACTCCATGAAGGAGAGAGTGCCTGTCCAAACTTTGAAATGCTAGGGGGGAAAAAAAAGACAAATCCTAGGGGAAGTATTTCAGAGAAACTAAGGAATAGTGTCCGTGGGAAACAAAAGGGAAAGGAAATTGGGGAAGTATTTAGAGTTTTAGAACAAGTGGCCCACACAAACACTCCTCCTGTTGTTATCAGGAGAGGGAAACAAAGACAAAGATGCTGAAGAACACAAACAAAATTAAACAAGGCAAGACCTAATGTAACTCTGGCAATAAACATGAATCCTGTCTTGAGGTCTGATATGGGAAGAAGCTGAAGAAAAAGTATGGAGAGAAGAAAGCTCCACATAGGACTTGCTGCCCATTTAATGAAATCTCCACAAATCTGCTATTCTTTTCCAGGTGCTTTAGGATAAAGATGCCCAGGAATGGGGTAGGGTGAGAAGATCACCACCACAAGGAGATGAAGCGGTTGATGGGTGACGGGTACCCATCTGAAGTGAGCTGGGGCCATGAATGCTGCACAGTCTTGAAGCAAGGCCAAAGCATGGACATGGACAGCCTTCTATCTCTGTCAGCAGCCAGGAAGAAACAAGCTTCCAAAGCTGCTGTGATTTGTAAGCTTTTCCAGTAAGCTGCCCAAGGAATAACAAAGACTACAGGGATACGAACACAAAAGGATGGCCATGGGAATTACATGGTTGTTATGGACTAAGTTCAGCATCTCCTGTCATTTTTAAACTTACAAATCCAATGTACTGGGGAGGAATTAAAAATCTGTCTGCTTGGTGGGGATGTAAGGCAGACACTCCTGAACGCTGAGGACTGTCATGACGCTTTCAAGTGGGGTTTATGAGTCATAGCAGAAGTGAGCCACAAATCCAAAAGTGAAGCTGGAAGTCGGAAACATCATCCAAAAGATCTGGAAATTTCCAGCAACAAAGGTAAGATTACTCCTGGTAGAATTTCTCCATCATGTCCCTTCATTCCAACAGTGAATGTGATGAAGTTCATCAGAAATGTTTGCTGCTGATAATCTGAAGAAGTTTTTGCAAGAAACTCATCATGGCTGTCACCTACACATGGATCACGCTCACAACAAAGTCCTTGAGGAATCAATAGTGTCTTTTGGAATAATAGTTATACCTCAGGGGCTTGTGTTGTTTTGAAACAACACACAAGTCAAGGGGTAACCTCATTTTGGCAAACACTGCAGCTTTAAACAGTAACTTCAGTATTTCTAACAGAGAGACGAAAAAATAATTTCTTGCAGATTCATGTATTTTTATGGCCTTCAAACCATACTAGAGCCTCACAGGAAATCCTAACAACTGTTCAGTTTGAATCACCTCCGTCAGTACTGCACATCATCTGTTTGGGGATTTTTATCCAACATTCCTATTCTTTATTAATAGAGTCATTTTCTATAAAACCTGTTTCTTAAGAGTTTGTCTGTTCATTCTGCACCTGCAGTCATAACTCTTTGTTTTCAACCTCACAACTGGTCACTGTGGAAATCATTATGATGTCACGAAAAAGAAGGATTAGTAAAACTCCAACCAGGGAACAAAGAGGTTGAAGAGATGAACTGTTAAAAAGGTTTTATTGCAACTATATACTGAAATAAAAAAAAAAGGAAAACAAAAACTTTCCTCCAAAGCTGATCTATGACATATGTTCACACAGTGCTAACACAGACCAGGACAGAAGAATTTTCTTCATGACTTTTGGTCCAGAAGCAATGTTCACAAAAATCTACTGTCTATTGACTATATTTGGTGCATCTTGATAAGATACTTCTAGAACACAGCACCTTACTTTCAAACTACTGTGAACCTTATGCTTCTCTTTCATTCTAAAAAGAGAACAAAACAACTATTCTGTGGCTAATCTGTGGATGGACAATTCTTTTTTCCCCTTGGAAAACAACGCATTTGGCATGTTGTTAAAATAAGCTCCTTGATGGACTTCAGATCAAACTAACTAAAACCAACCTCTCATGGCACCTACCTGCTGCAACATCCATCCATCAGAGCAACTGCTGCCCACACTTCTTTGCCATGAGATACCCTAATGCTCAAACTGGTAAACTCTCTCCCCTTGGCAGGTGACACGGGCGTAGCAAGTTACAGGACACAGATGAGGATGGCCAGCTGCAGGGTCAGCATGGCAGTACAGGCATAAGCCTGCAGCTGAAGCCTTTGCCTGATGGGGCATGAGCAAGAACCTTTCCCATGAGCTTACTGACCACTGCAGCCTCTCTCTCCTGGTCTGGCAGCAGCCATCTTCAGCAGTGAGATGGCAGATCTGTCAATCAGATGTAGCAGGTGAGGTTAGAGCAGAGAAGAGAGGTTGTGATTCTGAATGGTCGGTATGGGGTGTGCAGCCCAAGCATGTTGGAGCACTTCCCCTCTATAAGCCTAAAGAGCTGTGACCAACAGAGAACCCAGAGCTAACCATGCTTTGCATCTCAGACAGCTCCTGATCATTGCAGCTTGGTGTCTAGCCATGCCAGTTCGCACTGCCCTGAAGCAATGATAAGCTGCCTCTCTCCTGCACGATAAACATGTAAGTGTAGCCTGTCACTGCACATACATGAGATACCTCAAAAAGTGCAGCAGAGAAACAAGAATAGTATTAAGTTGTCTACTACCTTTATGGCTGATCCTGTTACGGGCACAGAGCCATGCTGTCAATTTTTCCCACTTTCATAGTCCATGTATGTGCTGCCCCCAGGTCTTTCACCTCACAGGCCTCCAGTAGGGCTGCTAGGAGCATAGCTTTCTGGCATGTGCCCTGCCTTATTGCTCACAGAACAAACACAGGGTGCTTGGACAGATTTTGGTCCCCTGGTTCTGCTCTTCTAGGTAACACAGAGGAAATTGCCTTTCACCTTTGTTTAAGACAAACAGATTCTTAGTAAAAGGGGTAAAAATCCACTTAATAAATGGGTGTAAATCTCTTTCTCTTAGAAGTAAAGAGTACATGCAGTACTGGGTTGCCATCTGGCTCTCACCAGGACTTTGCAGAACCAAGGTTCTCAGTCCTCCCTTCACTTAGCAATGAGGGGGATGGGCATTTAAGGCAAAACTGGGGCAACTCAGCTATTCACTACAGACTAGATCTGCCACAAAAAGAAACCTGTAAGTAGACAAGGCTCAAATACATCTCATACTGTCAATCAGAAAGAACATGAAGAAAGCTGGTCAGCTCCACAACAAATAACTCGACTCTGCTGCTTGGTAAAAAGAGCTGCACTGGCCATTTTCAAAGTCTTTTCCTCCTTTCCTTCTCAGAAAAAACAGCGCAAAGCTGACAGGGTTATGACAGGCCTGTTCTTGATGGGGAGGAACCCAGCACACAGCTTTTTCCTTTTATGCACCAGAAGGGCTTTACACTGACTAAATCTAATATAAGTCTAAATGCTTCCATAAAAACCTAGTGGAAAAGCCTTAAGCCTGATGCACCCCCTACAGATTAACTAAGAATTCGTGCAAATATTGTGCCTTATTGTCAATTTACCTTGGTGACATTTTCAGTCATTAGAATACTTGAGACACAACAGGCTCAAGTACATTGACAGGTACAGCATAAAAACATTGAAATTTTGTTTTTGAAGGTGCCTAGACCTTATCTTCTCCAGCCTTCTAATCAAAGCTGTGCTGACTTTTAAATCAAAAGTTAGATCAGGTTGGCCTGGGCATTCTCTGGTTGATGTTTGGAAATCTTCAAGGGGGGGAGATTCCTCAGCCTCTCTGTAGAGCATGACCCCTGCTCACCCCCCTCTATGGTGGATTTTTTTTCACTTGCTCCACAGTAATTTTCCTTGCTGAAATTTGTGGCCCATTGCCCCTTGTTCTCTTACAGCAAGACATAACTAGGGAAATTATATGGACTCGGGAGACTGCAAGTGAGGGAGAATCGAGTTCTGTTTCTGTTAGGAAGTTGGCTTGTGCACCATGATACTCTTCCTTCACTGGTATCCTCAAAAGCCTCTCCTCTCCATGGCCTGTTCATAATCTCTGACTCCTACCAGGCTTAGAATAGGGAATCCTGGTGTCTTTTGAATAAGGGTGAGCAATGTGCACATAGGTACAACATGTAACTGTTATCCTACCTTTCCATGTATCTTACAAATAACCATTTGTTAAGGTTTCAACAAGCATAATGTATGGATGTTCTATTTATACCATAGATCATTAATTTTAAGAGGTTACAAACCCTTTGCATACAGAGTTGGTGAAGGAATTCTTTTGTAAAAAAGTAAAAGTTACAGTAATATTTAACCTTGAAAAACAGGTGTTAAAATATTCTTTTAGAGATATTTGCAGATTATTGAAATGAATGCTTCAGCTACACATGTAAAAACCACCAATGTGAAACAAGGAGACACCTTGTGTTTGGTAGTCATGCAGTGTTCATGAAAGCTTTGCAAACCTTCTTAATGGAAGGCAGCTTTTATTTTCATTAAATACATATATATTATAATCCCAGTAAAAACAACCCCAAAGACATCAAAAAACCAGAAAAAATAAATTGAAATAAGATTAAAGATCTAACATAAATCCTCAAAAGCCAGGAAATTCAGAGATAAAGAAAGACTTTTAGACAAGGGAAAACTTTCCAATGTATTAAACTGGAGCATAAATTCACTTCCTCTCTATGCTTGTCATCAAGTCATTCCAGACACAGGGGGCAAGTTCCTCCCTGGGGTAACTCAAGTGCCTTCAGGAATACTACAGCAAGAATCAGTTTGGCCCTACACAACTATGTCTTAATACTTTCTCTATTTCTGATAACTGCCATTGATTTGATTTTAAACAGAAACTTCCTGTCTTACAGCTCATTTTTGCATCACTTACAGACTGCTATAAAACTGTATTTGTGAGATTGCAATACTTTCCATGATTACAGACTATGATGTCAACTGTGGGGTTATGACTTCATTGACAGACCAACTAGAAAGTGAACCTCTGTGCAAAGGAGAAAATCCATACTCAAATACAAATATATCTGGTATTAGAAAAGACAACACTGCACCTTACTGGGCACAGACATTTCCATCTGCATAAATAATATTCCCTACTTTTCACTCAAGCCAAGTATAAAAATGTCCTCTTAAAAAATGTCTGTTTCATTCATAAGTCATTCATAGTGCTGATGTGTTGCCACCCAAACTCAAGCTTGATGTCAGCAGCAGTTTAAATCACATGCTGTGGGTCCAACTCTGCTGCACTCGCTGGAAGTGCAAAATCAGACATACAGCTTAAGACAGGATAGGAAGGGAATGAAGTGATTTTGAACTACCATCAAACTTCCCATGATTCTGCGCTCATCCTCAAGCTGGCATGGCTTTTTTATCTGAGGTCTGGCTATTTTCTCTCCAATAAAGTAAGATAACCATAATAAACTAGCTACTGGGGACCCCCAGATATCTGGCGGAGCAATAGGATTAAAAAAAGGAATGTAACCCACTGAACTGTATCTTTCCACATCTAACCCAGGTGCGTAAGACAACCATCCTGAGCCTTGAGATACAGAGCATAATTGATGTAAACAAAAGAGCTTCACGCATCACTTTTGTTTCTGAAAGAAGAAAAGCTCTTTTTCCTTTCCGTTTCCTACACTGCAAGAGGCAGAGGGGCTATGACTGACCCCGCATGGGCATGCAAAATAAGAGATGAATAACTTAGGCACTCATCCTCTACTGAAAGCTCTAATACCAGCAAAAGGGACACAACAGAGCTGACAGCTGGCGAGATCAGATTCGGTCCAAGAACCCAGGAGTATTCCCCACTGCTTCAAGTCTTACAGAGACTTGGGCTCTTTATTCATTCTTTCTGCCCATCTCCTACTGTTTACTGTAAGACTTTCTCAAAGGTTACCTGAAATTTCTCATATTTCTCCTATACTCATATTTAGTCTTGGACTAGATGCTTATTTTGTTGGATAGCTTCCAAATAAATCTAGTCAGACATTTTTTTAAATTAAATAAATACCCTTTTCAATTTTTCAACTGCCTTATCACGTTCAAATTACTCAAAATGAGAATTTTTTCAAAGTTCCTCTCCATGACATTAATGTAGCTCGGAATGAAGAGAGCAGGCAAGCTAAGTATTCAAACATTGATCCAGAGAAGACAAACAGAATGGATGCAGCTACGTTCACCTCTGCTTCTATATTTGTACAAGCTGTCTGGAATGCTCACACCACAGAAATGTGAAGAAAGTACAGAATTCCTCCACTTTGGAGGTTTTGTTTGTTTGTTTTTTGGTTTGGTTTGTTTTTTAAGATCACTAAAATGTTTTCTGAAAACTAACAAGCCACTGGAAATAAGGAAGCTAAATAGATCACTAGAGTTCTGCCTTCCATTACTATACACTCAAGATAATAGCTTTTGGGGATGTGAAGAGAGGTATGCAGAGCTTTGCAATGCACAAAGCTTGCTCTGGGACATTACTTAATTACTACTTGAATTTTTAATCATGCAAAGGAAACCACAATGTTTCATAATTATGCAAAAAGATCATGATGACTAACTTCTCCCTTAAACAGCTTAGTGATTTGGCACAATAAATTTAACAACCCCTTTCTTGGAAATCAACAGCATTTGGTTTGCCTGAAGAGATTTCAAGACCACCTACTTCCTGAAATGAGTAATCAAAGAGATAAGTAGTTTTCTGCTTGGAGCAAAATTATTATTAAGGATATAATTTTCAAACGTTTCTGTGCTCATGTGTGAACTTCAGTTGTGACGTAATTTCTCTTTGTTACTCTCCGTGCAATGATACTGTCTTCACCTATGGAATTTGTTCTAGTTGAAACAAAAAGTACAACGTGCAAACCTTCTCCCTCAAGATACACTGCAGATTAAAGGGCAAATTCTTTCTCTCACTCAAAACCATAATCAGTGTTTTTTCTAAGCATAACTAAGAAAGGGTTTGCAATTTATATATCATCACTTACAAGTCTTTGGAGAGAAAAGTCCTGACTTCAACCAAGTAAATTGGAACCTTGCTATTGGATTCACTTCAATGGACTCACTACTTTACAAGGACTCACCTTTAAAAGAATTTGTTTCAGTGAGTAATACACCCTCTGTACATGTCTACCTATGACCACAACTGAGTATATCCTTAATGAAAGTTATACACAAGTTAAAAACATAATTCAGGCATTTTCAAAACCACATCTTTGCATATCTTTGAAAAATTTGCTGAAGCTTAAGAGTACAGCGGAGTCCATATCCCACTTTTCAAATAGTCCACAGAAATAATTAAAAACCCCAAAATTCTATTTTTAAGAAGTATTACTGTTCATGTGGCATACAAGTTGCTTTATAATGAAAAAAGCTCCAATAAAAATCTTTTGTCTGTATCTCTGTACAAGTCTACTCCACCTGTTACTCATGTAGTGACTGCTCAAAACTTACTGATATTAATAACAAATTCATCATATTCATATATCAATTCAAATACTATTCCTTGTTATGTGAGAGTCACCATGAAGTTTCTGTTGAACATGTATAGGTCTTCTTCTTCAAATTACCTCAGTTTTGTGTAAATATGGCTACTTGCACGATTTACAGAGCAGCAGACACATTAATGTATCACATTAGTGGCAGATGGAGACAGGCTGAAATCTAGGACAGTGATTCCATTAGGAGTTTGATCATTGACTTCAACAAGCCTAAGATTCTATCACACATCTCCTGGCTACACATTCAATCTACTTGACCAGGGGCATCATGTGTCACTGGCGGACCACTTGTCTGACTACCTACCTCTTTCAGAATTACTCATAAAGCTTCCTAAAACAATTGCTTGAATGGTCATTCTTGACTTTAAAGTTTGCAGAAGTACCTTGAAAATTGCAAGTATCTCTGACTTCTCAGAATAGTTTAATACTGTGATCCAAGTACTACACAGACTTTGTCAATTATGTGAGTTGTTTTTCAAGACCCAAATAGACAGCTGTATACAGAAGGAGAGTTCCCAAGCAGATTTTTCAAGGCATTTAGTATCATTAACAGGAAACAATCCAGGATGAGCAGCCAGGGTTGGGTTGAGTGGAAACTAAGGAAACCCCAAGAATATGCTAACACACTGAAACTTTGTTAAGATCATAATAGTGAAACTCACATATGTGTTTGTATTAGATCGTGTAAAAGGCTCTAATCACTGTCTATGAAGATAATTGATATAACAGCCACAATGGGTTAGGGTAATATGTAAGGTAACACCATGATTTCTGGCGTATACAGGAACTACCAGACTGACTGTTTGTAAACTCTCAGCAGTTACTCTACGAGAACAGAACGTAAAAATCCTAAATTGTACCAATTCACTAATAATTTTGAGGCTCCAAAAGAGAGACTGCCACTATTGACAAATCACTTTTAATCAAAGCAAATTAACCTCTGCAGACCAGATGCCATTCCCATTGATGCTACTAATACAGATATACAAGTAGTACATTACATCAAATTTTGTTTATTGGTACTATTATTCAAATCATCATGTAGCACTAAAGTTTGACCCTGAAGTTCCACAGTTCAATAGCTGTCAGGATTGACAGATTAGAATAAAACAAACTGAAAACAGCAAGTTTAAAGAAGTAAAAAGAAAAAGCAGAATAAAGACATACATTATGCATTACTAGTCTCTTAAAATTGCTAAAGAAACTCTACAACACTTGCAATAATAATGGGGAATACAATTTGAACTGGTAAGAGAAGGAAACAAAATCACATGCAAATAGATTGCAGCAAGCCATTGCCAGTAAAATTCCAGCATCCATGCTATAAAACACACAAAGTCTTATCACTACCATGGGGTTTGATCCATCTCTGCAACTCTCTATCTCTGGAAGTTTCTCAACTGCCTACCTCAAACCCTCTGCCGACTGAAGTTTAATTGGTTGAACATGCTCAAAATTGTTAATCTAACGTAGCAAGCCTTAACTCCTCTGTAAAAGTTCATTGTTATTTCAAGTTTCAACTGAAAGGCACTCAAAATCTAGCTCTATCCCTGGAGAAACCTTCAGAACTATGTAAGCACAGGGCAGAGCACAGCACCATTCAGAGTGCTCATGACCAACCTGAACACAAATATGTCTGAGCAAGACTGCTCACAAGGGGTCTGCCTATTAGTGAACATGATGAATATTTAAATTGACACCTGCTATGTAAGTGTCCCAATCACAAACTTCTGAGTTTTCCTGGATGAGAAGCATTCTCCAGCCTTTGTCTTGAAGCTGAAATCCCATGCAGAGAAGCAGCTCCAAGTAAAAACAAGATAAAAAATGGTGTATTTTGAGTACTAGTTAAGGCCAGCTTTCAAATTGAGACAGAAGTGGGATTCCAGACTATGTCTGCATTTTTAATCATACAAAAAGCAGCCTCAGAGATGTAACCTCGGATCTCTACATGGACGGGTTTCCTCTTGTTTTCTTCTTCCATGTGGTCCCACTACTTTTATTGCTGACTAGAAGTCCTGGGTCTAAAGAGTTGTCTCCCAGACCAGCTCATGGCACATCACTTGTCTTGGCCCACAGGTTCAGACTGGCAGAGTAGTACCTAGAGTCTCTCAGTGCTTCTGCTATTATGCTGTTACACTAGAGATGGACTTACAGTCTTCCTCCACAAATTGTCCATCCTTATGAGAGGGCAAAGCAAATTGGTCCTGCGTAGGATGAAGAGAAGTGCCACATTTCTGGTTCCCCATACACAGAGTGGAGGGGTGGATGCATTAATTCCATCTAAGTTCAGAGGACCACTTTGTAGAGAGGAGGAAGCACAATGTCAGGTTATGAAAGAAAAGGGATGAAACACAGCCTGTGTTTGGGAAACAAAACCTGCCAGCACAGGTCGGTGGCTGCCCTTGTGGAGCAGCAAGATTTCCTTCTTAGAATCTGAAACATCAAAACAACCAAGAAACCTGCCTTACTGTATTGCAAAGAAGGAAATCATATCCCAACAACAGCCTCCAGTAACAGCAAGGCTGATTAGCATCTTCTGTGCAACCAGAACCATGCTGAACAGGGAACAATAAAAGAATGCAAAAAAAGAATGGAAAACAAACAGTGCCAGCAGCATTATCAGCCTCCACTCCACAGCTACGTGCTTCTCAACACAGGCTTTGTCGTTCAGTCTATCATCTTCCCAGGCTTCCCTGTTCTCAGTTTCAGGGTTCCCCTAAGACTGAAATCATATGGATTCTCTTGGACCTGAAAAGATCTCTTTCTCTTTTAGCAGTAGTGTCACTACTGCACCTTTAAACCATCAAACTATATATACCAATCTGACTATTTAAGCAATACACCTTTTGAAGTCAAAATTTTCAAATATCAGGCTCTTGTGCCTCTATTTTTATTTTTGTTTTCTTTTGCAGTCTGATGAATCTCTCACATAGGCCTTGGGACAGAAAAACAGGTGCACTTGTAAACATCATTATAAACTACACTCCATTTGTATTTTAAACTTGAACTAGCACAAAAGAAATTCAAAATAGCAGAGCCAAAAAAAAGGTTTATTTCCTCACTCAATGTTGTGTGCAACAGAATCAGAAGACAACTCCTGGTGAATATATTTTGCAGCCATTTACTGAAAGAAGCCTACTTTCTTGTTGAAAATCTAACCTTATACCTAAAATATAATACTGAACTGTAATTTGAAGTGAGGCTTAGTCCCAGGATTAAGAAAGAAGAAATTACAATACTTGCACTTAAAGCATATAACAACTATCACTGAAACACCTGAAAGTACTCTTCAAATACTAATTACCA
Source organism: Pithys albifrons albifrons (assembly GCF_047495875.1). Taxonomy (NCBI): domain Eukaryota; kingdom Metazoa; phylum Chordata; class Aves; order Passeriformes; family Thamnophilidae; genus Pithys; species Pithys albifrons. Next base: position 67,281,078 of record NC_092460.1, read on the forward strand.
CAGTACTAGACTCCCTTCAGCCTTTCCAGGAGATGATCAACCTTTGGTATTCACATCACCTGTTTGAGTCTGTAAGGAATGCAGAATGAGACCAGAAGTAACCCTCTTTAATTATTATGGTAACTCCTAATTGACAGGAGTAAATGCACCCACACAGGGGCATTTTTAAGATGGTCTTTCTCTGGCAGAGCAAAAATGTGGTATCTTCCTGTAAACTACTGCACTACAGCCTTCAGTATAAAGCAGAATTAAATTAAATTATATTAAATAAACTCCACTATTAGTCAGAAATTATAAGAAAACCTAGTAGTCTTGACTACTAATCTTCTATCCTCAATTACATGTTAAAACACAGGTTTTCATTCCCCCTGCAACACTACCTTTTGAGAGGACAGGGAATAGAAATATCATCTCTGGGTGAGGTGACTTGAAATGGCCCTGTCCCACAGCTATGGCTCACATGGCTAATGCTGAAAACAAGAGTAACCATATTCAAAATATTCAAGGAACCAAGCACCTTGGTTTTGTGACTATGTTTGTCATTTAATAGATCGGTATTGGACTTTTGTATAATCAAGGTACAAAAAAGAGAAAATACCATCCATATGCATCAAATACCTTTCAGGCTTATATCTGTGATTGGTTCAAAACCCTTATGGTCTTAAATCTATTCACTCCATCCTGTATATAGAATCATAGAATACCAGAATCATTCAGGTTGCAAAAGACCTGTAAGATCATTGAGTCCAATTGTTAAAACAGCACTGCCAAGTCCACCAGTAAACAATGTCCCTAAGCACCTCATCTACGCATCTTTTGAGTATCTCCAAGAAGGATTTTAAATATCTTACTCCTAGCACTCGTCCACCAGGTAGACATATGCTAGACACTGAAATACACCTGAGTTTACAGAAACACATAAGAAAAACATATGTTGGTTTAAGATACAGAACTGAAAAGTGTGTTTCCCTCTCTGCCTTATCCAAAATGTTCTTAAGCAAGCTTTACTGGAGGAGGATGGCCTTGAGCTGATGGCACAGGGCAGGCTGCCAGGAAATCTGAGTTCTATTCCTGGCTCTCCTATAGATTTCCTTGGGCAAGGCAATTAACCTTGTGGAGTACACTTTCAATGGAAGTGAGGTCCAGTTTCTCTTTCTCCATTCACGTTTTTGATAATGAAAACGGAATTGTAGGAGCAAGAATGAGTACCTGAACTTTTCACAAACTGGTATGTTTTCTCTGTCAGGTATTCAGATGCACAGTTGCCAATAACTGTGCTAGTGAAAAAAAAACCCTCAGAATTCAAAAACTACAGGTGCAAAAATGCCTCCTGATGTTGCTGAGGACAGCCACAGTGCTCCATTTCCTCATATGTCAAATGGGCAATGAGGCTTAACAAAATCAAAGTACACAGCCAAACTGAAAACTACTATATAAAGTTCTTGAACACCCATTATCTGAGATCATAAAAAGGAAATAGCTCAGAATTTCAGTCTGCCTTTCACTAGAGGTGCTCTAATTTTACTCTCTTCATTTTTTGCCTGTTAAATTTTCCTCTTTGGACCTCAAAAAGAATAAAATATTTTCCTTTAAGGAGTCTGAAATGTCAGCTTAAGTAAAAATATTTTTAGCTAAACTGATATCTTCTAATATACCTTAACAGAAGTGGAAGTGAACTAGAGAAGGAATGAAATATCCTTTTGGTAATATAAATACAATTTAGAAAAGAAATATCACAGCTGAATTTTCTGTTGTGATGTTCTTCAAATAAATGTGCCACGTGTACTTATACCAATGAGAAAGAGGACTCTGAAATTCCAAGGAAGGCCACTATTTCCTTAGAAAAGGTCCTAAAGAAATGAAGACACATACCTCTCTGAACACAGGTGAGACAACATATTTTTAGTGATTTTTAACACATTTGGTACAAGCATGTGAGATTTTTTTTTCCCTTCCTAGAATGATGAATAGAAAACAACAAAAATACAGGAGCAAACAACAAAAAAAGGCAAAAAAAGGAGCATCTGTTAGTCATAGGAGAAAAGTTCAACAATCACCGCTTCTGTCAAAATTTTCAGGTTTTTAGAGATGATTTCTTTTACAGATCATCTCCACTGGAAAGTAAATGTATAGGTATAAAGCTTTTAAGGCTTTCAATTCATGTCCTTCATTCACTTCTTAAGTTTAGGAATTTTAAAGGAGAGACGTCAATAGTCTGGTTTTCATAAACACCCCTTCAGGCTCTTTAGACAACTGTAACAATGAACCCTCTCAGGTGACTTTCTTGCCCACACAGATGTACAACATCTTCAAGAAAGAAGGTATTTTATATTACCAAGTTACAAAATAGTATCTATGACCTTCACAAAGGAGCTTAGGTAGTTTAGAAGCCTAAATTAAAAGCAACATATGCAAATTTTTATGACATGCTTCACATGAAGCAGTAACACCTTATATATTACAGTCAAAATTTGTAAAGACTCAAAGTAACTCAAAGTGACATTATTCTTCCAAATAGAAGAAACTGAACTTTCATCTGTACTATCTTTGAAGTATAATTACAATTATAATTTCTATAATTACATAAATAGTAGCTTTTTCATTCATCATCTAGTACCTGTGACTTCAGTTTTAACTCAATCATGGTTTGCTCCAAATGGATCAGGTAGTAATTAATTTAAACAAAAACATGTTCTCATAACAACAGAATCTCTATCCTAGTCAGGGATGCACTGGTAAGAACTACATCAAAGGGGGAATATCTTACACATAGCTTTTGCTATCTAGAAGTCATACATGTGACATTTTGTTGTCCAGGTTGTCTTCCATAATGTCAAAAGTTTGCTATCTCCAGAAGAGAATTCACTACAAGAAAGCATTCTTTAGGGCAGGATGGACTATCATCTCAGAACATCCTTCACTCTACCACCAAGTGAAGAAGCCTGCACGACTTTAAGCATGTCCTAGACCATGGCTTCATAGGAGACAAAAATGACTGCACTGCATGCGAATAAGAAACAATAGTTAAATGGCTTCACATCACAGAGAGACACAATCACTATCAGACACAAATCACACATCACTATCAGACACAAATTTGACCTAAGAGACTTGACTTTGGTGTGCAAAGGCTCAATATGGTCAAGAAACATTGTCAAAACATTGATGAGTCCTCTGAGGCAACGAGATTCTCTTGGTATGCATTTCTTCAAAATTCAGAACCTCATTTTCAAAATCTTACAAGATAATGAGCATTAGGAGTCCTTGCCCTGTCACAGGCCTTTTGGAAATGCTTGTATAGAAACTTCTCGCCAGTTCCATGTTTAAGGCTTGGTATCGCTGCTAAGTCAAAATTGCACTGGGAAATAATCTGAAGAAAAAGTTATTATAAAAAAGCATTTTTGTAATGATTTTTTAAACATGATTTGGCACTGCTTAAACTGAGTTTCTGTACAAAGTGAAACTCTGCCCTCATTGAAAAGAAGCCTCAAAAATTACTCTAATAATAGTGTTGGAAGGGACCTGGAAGATCATCTAGTTCCAGCCCACCTTTGACCAGACCAGGTTGCTCAGAGCCCCATCCAACCTGGCCTTGAACACTACCAGAAATGGAGCATCCACAACTTTTCTGAGCAACCTGTTCAAGTGCCTCACCAACCCCACACTAAATAATTTCTTCATAATATCTAACCTAAATCCAGCCTCTTCCAGCTGAAAGCCATTTCTTTTTGGCCTATCATTACAGGCCCTTGTATAAAGTCCATCTCTTGTAGCCCCCCGCTTTAGGTATCAGAAAGCTGCTCTAAAGTCTGCATGAAGGCTTTTCTCTAGGCTGTCAGATTGTCTAGATGATCATGATTCATCAGATTAAGCTTCTGCTTAAGAAAATTAAGTTAATTTCTTATTATCCTTTATCTTCTACCAACCTGAAATGTGCAATCCGTACTACCCAACAGAAAAAAAATTGTTGAAAGAGAGAGGTTTTATGAACAAGTCACAGTTGTTAATTTGAGCATCAGTGACAAAAACGCACAAGCAGATACTTCACGCACATCCTGCATGTCACTGGTCAGAAGGTCATTAACCATCCTCTGCTGTCACAATCACGCAGATTCTAGAACTTCATCTATCCACCTTTTATCCATCTGTCCATCCAACAGATACACGGTATGACATCAGCCATCTCTCCTCCTCACCCAAGTCCTACTTAAGGCTGTAAAAACTCTGGACTGTTCCCTGGAGGTTTGGAGCAATCCTGCTATGCCATGCAGACAGTCTGTGGCTCAGGTTAAACAATATGAAAATGCCCAAAAATTCTACCTAAAGACATAACAAAACCAATGCAAATTAAAAACAAATACCCTTTTAATACCCTTCAGAACTATGTTTCAGATTTCTCCATTAAACTGATGCCTCTAAGCACTAGAAGCCTATGAAACTTCCAGGGCTTATCAATGCAGTTCTTTGGAACAAACATCAAAGTAATTGATTACTTAGTCTTCTTATCTACTCATAAACCTTCAGTCCCTTCCTTTCGTTGAAATTATAGGCATACACAAATTAAATACATAAAATAAAACCCCTTTGATGGCTCTTTACAAAGGGCTATGTGAGGCCATGAGCAAGACTGTTCCTGGTTTCATGAGCAGCAGCAGCAGACCTCAGTGGCAAACACCTGGCACTGATGAAGTCAATGACAAACCCTTCACAGGCTTTTGGGAATGTGAATCTCCACGCCTATGAATTTGACTTTATGCCAGTGCTACATAAAATAATTCTGCTAATATAAACCAGATTGCTTCATAGCCTTTTGCAAGCATCAAAGGCTATAGTCTACAATATGGACCACAGGAAAAGAAAACGCTGGTTCTGAGGACCTACAGTCCACACCATGCACTTTCCAAGAGGTTTTTTATTACACTCTAGCCTAGTCCTATGCATTGTCTACCACACTGCACTTCTGCAGCACAGCTTCCAATTTTGTTTCATTTGAAAGCAGTCCAGCCAATGAGTTCTGGGACTGCTACGCAATGCATAGTAAATGAGAAAAATTGGGAGTTCCATTTCCATAGCACACTCCTGATTTGACCTGACACAGTAATGTAAATGCATCCAAAGAGCTTGGAATATGTTAGTGCAATAAAAGGTCTAAAATTGAGAAGTACCATGGCCCCCATGAAAAGGATTAATAGGTGATAGGACTTACAGCCTTCAGTGAGTTTCAGACGCAGAGAAACCTACAGTGAAGTCAGTTTTACAGCAGCAGGCACTATGTTTCTTCCAAATAAGTTCATTTCCCACCTGCTTGACCTTATTATCTTCACGGCTTTTATTCAATTAGCTCTCCACATTTAGAAGGCTGAGTATTTTATTTTCAGAAAATTTTGTTGATCTTTACTACCTTTTCTATTGACAAGCATCTTCTTTCCTTTGACAACTTTGCAACGTACACATTATTGAAAAGATCATCTCATGTCTCATATGCTTGTGATAAACTGGGCTGCTTGCTCACTTCACTTGGGCTCTCCTGCCCCCTTCTCCATTTTATACTAGTCAAAAAAGATTTACTTCTCTTCTAAAAAATAATATATAAAAAAATTATACCGTGAGTCACAAACATTAAATACTTAATTTGAACCAGCAGAAAGACAGCTACCGGAATTCTACAGTGGTCTGTTAGCTCATATGTCTCTGCATGTGCATATTGAAGGAAACAGCAGAAATAATACTTTACAATTTGATGAACAACATATGACAGAGAGCCTCTAGACTCCCAAAAAAGGGGTTACCAACTTAGGAAAGTACCTGCCATGTAAAATTCTGCCCTTTCCAAAAAGAAAACAGACCTACATACTCCTTACTTTCGCTGATACGTAACTATCATCATTAAGGCTTGATATATATAAAAAATTAAAGAAGAATATAATCATTAAGGATTAAACTGAAGTATAGGTGATAAAGAGAGACATTTTCAGAGTACATGTTGGATGTCTAAACAGAAAGGATGACTCTGTACCATGTGCTTTCAGGAAAATCTCCCTTTGATTTCAAATACAAGCTTTGTTTATAGCTGGCACCATAATGGCTTATAATAATTTAACCACATTTCTTTTTAGAACAAAATATAACCTCACTCTCCACTTCATCATGCACAGAGAAGGAACCCATGAACTTAAGTTAAACTGGAAAAAGACAAGAAAGAGAGGGGGAAAAAAAGCAAAAACCATTATCATGGTCTGTAGAATTATCTTAAAGCAAACTGAAGACAGGAGCATTTTCTCTGAAAAATGACAAGAAGCAATCATATCACTGGAATAAGAAAATAAAAAGACTACACTTGCAACAGGCACATCAGCAAAGTAATACCAAATTTGAAAACATGCATTACATTAAAAAAAAAAACCAAACTGCTGTAAGTATTGGTCTCACAATGAAGTAATGCATACACCAACTAAATAACCAGTAATTCCTATATCTGCAAATCAGATCTTCACCTTACAAATATATTGAATGCTCCACTGATACTGTCCATTCTTTCTTCCCCATAAAGATACAAACATGAAAGGGAAACATTCTAGCCTACAAGATGCTACAAGCGCTATATTTAGCCCTTTTCACTGAAAATTCACCTTAGTTTCTGACCGTGAGTGCCTGGAAGAGAAAATCTTTTTAACACTTCAGACTGCTGCTTTTCCCTAAACTCTTCAACCACCCCTATTAACCTGTCACACACTCCGAAATCAGTGGGGGTGGCCTGCCTGTTATAAATTAATTATTCTTATAGACCAGATATTTCTGCTGCTTTCCCTGGGATTACATCCAAGGTGAGGATCGAGCAAGCAACACTCAGCATCCACATGTGCAAGGTTCGAGTCAGATGGAAAGAAGCAGACAGGAACCGATCCCTATTTTACTGCATGTGGCATTTGCCTACTCCAAGCTGTTTAATGAGAAGATCATCAGCATAAGAATGTTTCAATACACCACACTTTTTTCTAATGGCAGTGAGCTTCTTCACATACCCCAAAACTGCCTGACTTAAAAGCTACAGGTATAAACAACTCATCTAGTATGCAATTGTCTGTTTTCTCAAAAAAAATGTCCTGGGGTAGGTTTTGGCCAGACAACACTATAGAACTAGTTCTTAAAGTGACTCTTAAAGCCAACTTTCCTGTGTTTAGCTGCTGATACTCTGAAGAACCTCAGCTGTAGTTTTCACAGTACCTACCTTCTGGTGTTTGAGCTTTTGCAAGCATACACTTTTACAGCTCTGTTAAAGCTATACAAACAAAGTGAATGAAATGAGGGGGGAAATGACAGGACTGAAGAGAGGAAAGTGAGTGCAGAGTGAAATGAGGGATTGAAATTTTGATGGCTGGGGGTGGATTTGAAAAAAAAGTTTAAAGAAAAATGTTGACCAGGGAAGGGAAACTGGAAAAGGGAAATCATAAATAATAAGTTATAATGGAGCACACAGCCACACCTTTGAGTCTTCTAATACCCAAACAAGTTTTCCAAGTGACACACCAATAACTTTTCTCATGAAAGCCTATGCATAAGTGAAAGACATGGAAAGGAGAGGTGCACTAGGCAGACCCTTATTAGTTGTAAACATCAGTGAAAACACAGAATTTCAGGTATCCAAGACTGAAATATTTCCATGGTCAAAGAATAGAAACACATGTGTCTAACAGACACATCCACAGACTAAAAGGGGCTAGGAAGAGCGGAAAATTCTAAATGCAAGAATCTTGCTCTTTCTTGCTGGATTTTAGGAAAATATGCATGTTTCCAGGCAATATAGGACAAAGACATTTTGGGTTTTAAACACTATTTTGTGCACACTGCATCTGAATCTTATCATCTTCTGATGTCTGATGGTGCCCCTTTAACCTTTGTTACTCAATTACCGAACAAGTTATCTTATTGTTACTCTCTTTTGAAGGAAGAGTTGTGCCTCTTTTCATGCTGATAAGAGACACATAAATATTCACTCCCAGCAAACATTTAATTGTAAAGTGTCTTGAGCAAACTACCAGAGTCTAAAGGTAGGAAGCTGTGGTTAACTTCTCTGCTATCTTAACCCTTTAGTCAATCCACCAGAACAAACAGATGCAGAAGATGGATGCTCTTTTTTACAAACGGAGCAGATATTATTCTTCTCTAAAAGAATGGACTTAACAGCAAGGTTTATAACACGGCAAATAAATCTGGAAGTGTAATACCTACCCATTTTCTGGGTCGGCCTCTGGGTCGCTTTTCACCAGCAGCTTCTGCTTTCTGTAAAAGGAAAAGAAATACAACATATTTTATACCTCAGCATTACTTAACAACCCCGGTAACTAGGAACTCCTTTCCTGTAACATTAGCTACAATTATATCTCCTGGGTGGCACCAGTCCCTCCACCTAATCTATATGCTCTGGGTACCATGTGATTATGTGGATTTTCCTGGCATTTCCTAGCCAGTGCAGCCAGGCGATGCTTTTCCAGAGCCCAAGGGTGCCCCCAGCCCTGATTCACACTGTTTATGGGCATGATGGAGCACACCCACACACCACCAGCTGCTCAGTGCCCACAGCAGAGCCTGCAGTGCCCAGGCCTAGGCCAGCCCTGGAATATGCAGGCTGAGGTTGGGGATGCAGGGCAGTTCAGAAACCTGAGAATGTCCAATAACATCAAACAGTCTTTTGCAGGCTATCACAAAGTACTTGAAGATACTAAATTAAAAATTTACCCTCATTCAAGGCTGGTTGAAGCAGTTTATAGCAGCTACAATTTCTTTTTTAGTCTCATGTTCATGCACAAAATGGATTAGGCCAGAGTAACACCATGAACATGTCTGTGTTCATATTCGGAAATAACTTCTCTACTTTCCACTTGAAGTTATCCAGGTAAAAGCTGTAAGTAAACTTTTTACTGTCCAAAACACACCTTCCCTTTCCAGGTTTAAGGAAATAGCATGGAAGCAGGCCTAAAAGTGACAGCTATATTTATGTAAGCCCATTTATGTTGTTCTTGGAGCTCAATGTAAAGGAAGTATTGGTTCTCCTACCAACTCTTCCATTAATTCAATATGTGACATTGTGAATACTACTGCTGCTACTACTTATGCAGTACACTAAAATACATAGAGTTTCAAATGAAAAAATCAGGTTATTTTCCCTGGATAGGCTATGCTCATCCATACATCCCACCAGGTAAATAATCCTTTGTTTCCACTGAGAGTGATGAGGATTTTGCAACCCCCTTTAGTCAGGGTAGAATTTGCCACATACAAAGTCCCCAAAAAAGAAAAATTCTAGTACACGTGAATTGCTTTTTTATTCCAGTTGACTGTATGTTTATTTGATTTGCCCTTAGAAATCAACTGTGCCATTACATAAATCACTTGCTGGTCAATCTCTGTAACATGTACTGTAACCTAATGCTGTGTAAATCGGATCTCTTTAAAAGAGAACCTGAGCCGAGGAACTAGTGTAGAAATCTCTACAAAAAATCTGCCCTGTGACTTAAATGCAATTACTTTGCAATAAATACTTTGCCAATAAGAAAACTGTGAAAAATAAAATTCACACTCCTAAAGGGCAAAATTATCACTCAGACTTGTTAAGAGTAAACTTGAGCTTTAATCATTTATACCAGTGTTACATGTAAGGTGAAACCCTCTTATGAGAATACTTGTTAAAGTGCATTTACTTTATCCTGTAGCTGTGTATTTCAGAGTTTTGTTTCCTGTAAGTATTCAATTCTTTATACCTTGTAGCTTGAAGGATGCAAAAAAGCCATGTGGTTTAGTTTTGACAAGCTGTAGACCTTTGTGTCTATGTTTAGTTCATGAAACACTGAGCATAAATCTTAAAAGAAAATATTGGTTAAAATTGTTCTTAACAAATCAACACCTGACATTTTATCAAATCACTAATGCCATTTATTTTCTTCTGTGTATTACCACATCTGAGGGAAAGACTCTTTTCCAAAACTCTATTAAAAAAGAATTAACTTTCTGGAAATAAAACCTACCTTGGTCTCACATTTAAAGTTCCTACAAACCTGACAAAAATTGTAAGTTTAACTATAGCGTATAATCTAGTCTGATGGGAAAGAGAACACAAGAGATTTCTTTGAATAACTAATCTTTGCTTCCTGCCATAAACTGCCACACAGTGTGGCTCCTTGCCGTGAGTAGTGCTGTGCTTTACCACCAAGGAAGGTCCATGCCAGAAGAGACTAGTGTTTCTGCTAGCTTGGGTATTGGTTTGTCAAGTACTCGGGGACCTTTCAGATTGAAAGGCACTATATTCCTGCTGTATATGACTTCCACCTCATGTCAGAAGAAAAACATTTCCATAGTTTTTATCAAAACCAAATCTTTCCCAGAGGTGAGCTGAACAAACAGTCAGGCATGCCAGAGATGATTTGGTACTGAGTGATTCTGTAAGTAAACAGCAAGGTTTTCATAGACTAAACTACAGAAAATGAATGACAAGAACCTCCAAAGTGGACATTTGTATCTCCTTTCCAAGAGAAGAAAAAGACAAAACACTTGTGGAACAACCAAAAGTAGTAGTGCCAGTATAATGGTAATAATAGACATGAAGTTTAGGAAAATATTCCACCTTCTTCCCTCTGGATTAGTTTTTAGTTTGCATTTTGCAAACACGGCCTCTATTTTCTCCAACAGCACAAGACTGTCTTTTAATTTAAGCACTTGAAGGAATGTTTTACTGCATGTCAGATCAATAATGCAATGTTTTTCCATATAATTTTCAATTAAGAGAAGGAACATATAAGTGCCAAAAACACTGCCTTTCTTCTGAACAGGTATTTGCATCATCAGAAACATACCAGTCTATTGGTTCTTTGCTTTAATTAAAGTGTTGCCTCTGAAGCTAGAGGAAAATCCAGACAGCACTCCAGGCCACCCAGAGGTGGTGCTTAGTCAGGCTTTTTTTAACATTTGGTGCTATGCTATAAGGCATAACCTTGCTCTATACAGCTATGGCGTGAAATCACCAAACTTAAAGGGCCAGGTATGTTATCAAACACAAAATTTATTTAATAAAAAAATGACATTTCTTATAAACAATAAAATGAATACATCATTTTTCCTATATCACATTTTAGGAACAGAACTAAATTGACACACTTTTAAGGCCATGACCTATATAGGAATGTTCTCTATTTATCCCAGGTGAAAAAGATTGGCATTCCAGTCACTGCTGTCTGCAAGTGAGCTAACAGTCCCCAGGCAGACTTGCAATCCACCTAAACCCTTACCACAGGTCCATCAATCCCTGCTTCCAAACAGCTCCTGTCAACCCTCAGACTTGACTGCCCATCACCTCTGCCTCCTTGATGCAAAAACGTGCTGTGCCCAGACAGAAACTGAGGCTGTACTACTGAAAGCAATTAACAAGACAAGACAAGTATAAATAATTGAATGGCTATAAATCACTCTTTGGGCATATATCTATTGTGAAGGAAGACCGCAAATGCAACAGAATCCAAATCTGAAGAACTCTACTTTGCAAACTGAACTGTCGGAGATCTCAATCAAAGTATGTCAAAACTCTAAGTCAGGGGAAATAAGCAAGAGTTTGGGAGGAAGATCACCATTGTTAGTGTCAAAAGACCTTGCCCAGGAATGTGCTCCTCTCATAAAAACCCCCAGTTATTTAGTAAAAAAATACTCTTAAAAAAACCTTAGGCGTTGGCTAAATACAAAAATAACACACTTTCCATGTCCTGTTTTATGTATTTTAATTCTAAACAAGAATCAGTCTGCTGCTTTTCTCATCTTGCTCAAAACACCTGATTTTGAGATCTCTTATTTTATCAGTGCAATAACTATGCTACAATCACTAGATAAATCTGATTGTGTTTTTCCTTTAAGCCTGTAAGGACTGCTGTTGGTGAAAATGAATGAAGCATGGAGGAGCCAACCAGATTTTCATGAACCCATTTAGGGCAGAGTCCTGGTCACATGCACTTTTCTGCCTTAGTTTGTTGTTTTTTGTGGGTTTGTGGTTTGGTTTTTTTTTGTTTTGTTTTTACCTTTGGACTGCTTAACCCAGGGACATGCATTTCTACATACCAAACTCTGGCCATGTAATACAGTGACAGCAGCAAGTGTAGTCACACACAGGATCACAAGTTCTGATTTTCAGAAGATGATATATCAAGTTCTGCAGATATTTTCAGTGAATCTCACTACATCAATAACTACAACAAAACTCAACAAATTTTAACTGAAGGTAAATTTTACCGAAGAGCTCTTACCATTGGATATTCCTGAGACATCCCTTGACAATATCTTTAAAAACAAACACATCGTAACTATCACTCCTTTTTTTAACCTGGCAAATGTGTTCCCTGCTTCCAACCTGGCCAGTATTTATACCTATATAGTATTTTTGTCAAGCCAAACTATTGGCACTAAACAGAGAAAAGCCCTTGAAAGGGAAACAGCTCAGCCTAATAAATAAAACTCAACCACAGAACACCCAGGAAATTAAAAAGGAATATCCCCACTAGGATCTTCCTGGAAAACTAGTTGTGCTTTAGGGGAGAAAAAAATCACTTCATATCTTGCTATGTTTTTACAAATATTTTAAATGAATAACAGAATAACTGGTTTGAAGACACAGACTGCAATATCAACCCAGTTGTGGGGACTCAAATGCAAGGTGATAAGGAGTCTTTTTGTATCTATCTCTTCTCATCTGTTAACACATTGTGTTGTTTCTGTTTGTGAAAATTAAATTGAGAAATGGTTTGGTCCTCTATAAAATGCAGTTTACCTTCTGTGTCAAATTTATAACAAGTTAGGCATGTGTGATATGCAAGCCTTTAAAAAAAAAACACCAAACCTAAAATTAGAGTAATTGCCACATTATTAGCTGTACAGTTAGTTTTGCAACATTCTGTATGCATTGTCAAGTTTCACATTGCTAATTTCCTAACAAGCACAGTTTGTTTTCCGATGCCCCAAGGCCAGTTTACTAAAACCAAACACAAGCTTTGAAAGCTCAAAAAAAAATCCTGTGAACCAAGAAATTTTAAATACAACACAACCATGATTCCAGGGTAAATTGTCCATCAACTGATTTAAGGGTATTTCCTTTGCAAAGTATAACAAAACAAAGCCTCAGTTCTGGAGTATTTTTAACTCACTGCTCGTTTGTGCAATACATTTTTAATTGTGATGTGTAATGCTTTGCAAGAGAACACCCAATCAATTAATCATGAGAGCCTTCTCATGGCTGCTCAGTGGGTTCTCCTGGTCGACGTTTATCTAACATGTGAACACTAAAGCATTTCAATGAGCTCCCTTTGAAACACACAGGGCACGCACTATTCTTTAGAAATTCCAGTTGGTTGTATAGTACCCAGGTTCACATGTAGAGGGGCTTAAGCTAAGATAGACAGTTCTCTTTCTGAGAGTTGAGACAGACTGCAGAAAGTCTTAATAAAATGTGCATATGCATATGTATGTGTAAATATATTTACCACAAAATCAAACATATGACTCATTTGAGGTGATACCCTCACCACCAAAAGAAGTTTTCTTACAGTGCCAAAACCTTCCCAATCATATAACTGTTAGAAGAACTACTGGAATTAATATTACATTAAAAGATACTTTGAGATGCCTGGTGAGCAGCTGAACCATTTCACAGAGGGTTAACTATCAATTTGGAAAAAGAGCTAAAATATTTATTTGAAAGATGATCCAGTTGCTTTCTTCTAGTAAGGCTTTATAAGTGTTTTACGTTTTAGAGGATTTATCAAACATTTATATACTTTGCCTATAAACCTAGAAACCAGTAAGATTTGTAATTACATAACCCTCAAAGGGTTTTTTTATTAACAGAAAAGATATGTGGCCTTTGGTCAATTTTTTACATTAGCAACACCCAAAAGGGTTTGCTTTAATTAGAGCAGTAACTTGAGGCATTCTGAAAATCAAAATATTACAAGGAAATTGCTCAGTTTGTAAATTAGATTAAGAAAACACAACTATGTACCAGAATCATCTGAAAATCCTTGATTTGATAAACCTACACATATATGAATGTTTTTAAGTTATTTTCCATTTATACTGATTTCCAAATCACTCCCATAAATTAAATAATGTTAATATTTCTTTTAGGAGCATTTTTTAAAAACACATTTCTACAAATTACTTAAAATCTAATCTTATTACAAATATTTCTCCTAGGAAAGCCAATACTCCTAGGAGTTATACTTAAAATACTAAAGCTCACATTTTGATTTGCTGGACTAATTTAAAAACTGCTCTCTCTCTTTACAGGAGTGACATTTAAACTATTTTAAAGTTAATCTGAGGAACACTTTTACTGTATAGAGAAAAAAAATCAACATTTTAAGTACATTATCTGGAAGAATGGCTTCGACATATTGTAAATACTTTACCTGTAAAGCATTTTTCACTAATTCGTCAATTTCTTGGTAGAATATACTGATTTTTTTCCAGATCAGAAAATGAAAGATGAAAAAAAACACCAAAAAACTCCCCCAAGACTCCCCCCACCCATTCTGAGCTTAAGGAGTTGGAAAAGTACCTCAAACAAATGTTGAAAACATTTTAAACAAAACAGACACGAAACCATAGTCACCTCCTAATGAATTAATATTTATCAGTAGTTGCTATAGTAATTTATAACACTGAAAACTATCAAACTTAATATGGTCAGTACCATAGGCATATTGAAAAAATGAACCATAGTTAGATAAGGACACAAATACCTTTCACACATTTTGTCACAGACCTCCTTAAAAGACACTAATACACTTAAGCACTACAGTTAACGACCAGATTTTGTAAGCTTTTGTTTTCAATACAGTACCTGTAAATTAGTGCTAACTGCTGTATAACCATCAACATAAACAAATCTCCCATATTTGTTTTCAAGCCTATACACAACTATTTGCCTTCACCAAGGTATTTCCTAGAGAATGGGATAATTTGTCTTGATAGTAGTTTTTAATGCTGTGCTTTCCCCAATTCAAATAAAACTAAGTCACATTTTCATGCTGTATTTATGATGTAAAGTCCATGCACTAAATGCAGTGACGTCAGGGAGCTTCTCCTATAGCTAAATGCATTTGGAACCATCAGAATAAAAGTTTGCTCCCATCATCAAGCAGAAGTAGTGGTTCAGAAGACCAATAGCACTTCCAGTAAAAGTCTCTTTGAAACTGATTACTAAACAAGATCTAGCAGGCTTTTACTGTAACTCACAGTTTACTTTATCATCAGATTTTAAAGTCGTAAATTTCAATATATGAACACGTAATTGGATTTACTTCTAATTAACATAAGTTTGACAAAGCACTTAGCTTTAATATACAGATTTGGTCTGTAGTAGTAACAACTGTAAGTGGGTAAGAGATTAATCTTCCTCTTACAAAAATCTTAATTAAGAAAATAATATCCTTACTATTGACTTCCTTACTAGATATAGAACATTCCAATGGTTTCTTATCGAATATATTATTATTTCATTAATCTGTACACTACTCAGAAAGCAAGCTGCCCTTATAGGTTCTGTACTTAGGGTCTTCATGTTAATTCTAATTTTAAAAATGCAAAATTCATGCTTTATGTAGCTTCCATTATTAAAAGGGTTCCAAGGGTTGACATAAATAATTGGATTTTTTGCTACCAGCTGATGAAAAAAATAGCATTAGTAACTCTTTCCCTTTAATCATCTCACCTTCTGAGCTGCTTTAGAGGGACTCTTGTTTTTGCTTCCTTTGGGTCTTCCTCTTGGTCTTTTAGGAGATGGTTCA
Organism: Pithys albifrons albifrons; assembly: GCF_047495875.1. Taxonomy (NCBI): domain Eukaryota; kingdom Metazoa; phylum Chordata; class Aves; order Passeriformes; family Thamnophilidae; genus Pithys; species Pithys albifrons. The sequence continues at coordinate 67,296,896 of NC_092460.1, forward strand.
CCAGTTGGTTCCTAAATACAGGAAAACATGCTATTGTGGCAAAAGGCAACAACTAATCCAGATGATCTGAAGGATAAACTATAACTAAGAAGTTGCTTTAAACATATGAATTAATAGTATAAATATGCAACTTAATATTAAAAATGCAACATGAAAAATTGAACAACTTCAGGTAAAGGAAAAAATGTATTTTGCACAATAAAAGAGTTCAACTTCCCTTATAATTACATAAAAAAACCTTTGAAAAGTTTGCATATTCTCACATGTAAGTTATAGGAGGAAACACATTTTTAAAAGAAGATGGCTATGATTTTCCTGTATAAGAATGGTTATCCCAAAACAGTACAGTTATCCATTTAATGGCAATTGCATTTCATTATAGCAAGACATAATTATCACATGTAATTTCTAGCACAAACACTTTTGGGGGAAAAAAGTTACATAATAGAATACTGTAAAGTAATCTGAGATTATTTCTCCCTCAAGGTCACAAATATTTGGGGTGGGAAGAATTTTTTTCTGTTGTTCTGCAGTCGGCATTATATTCACACCTATTCTAAAGATAATTAATTTGTATTAAAATAAAAATATAAAAGTTTCTTTAAATATGAAACCAGTAAGCCCAAAAGCTCCACCAAAGAAAAATCTGAAACAAACCCCCAAATCTAAAATGAGTCGACAGGAACACCGATTATTTTAGCTATTTTCTTAACTGGTTCCTTTGCCTAACAGTAAATAACCAGTCCTTAAAACTGGGTATGAATTACTAAGAGTTTAGACTCCAAATATTTATTCAGTGTATCATAAACACTATAAAACTCTTCTGGTCTTAAATATTATACATTTCATTCAGGTTACAGGATGTGGTAAAACTAATTAAATGCAGTTTGCTAACTGAAACCAGTTTAAACCCCTTCAGCTTTTATAACTCCTGAGTAAGTTAAGGGAGGCTGGCGAGAGGACTCCCCAGTTGCTCCAGCCCAGTGGCGAGCCTCGCAAGCACCGCACATGTGGACTCAGCACGTTGAAGGAGACTCGCTTTTCGTTCACTTCCATACATTCAAATGCCATAGAAGACTGGGGGGGAGGGAGGGGGGGGGAAAATAAAGGGAGCTCCGGCGCAAGTCCGCAGGGCCGGTGGGTCCGGGCTGCTGAGGCTGGAAGAGGACAGCGAGGGGGTGAGGCAGGAAGGCCGACAGAGCTCACGGCCGGTCCGGTGGAGTGAGTGTCACCGACTGCCAAGTGAGAAAACCAGGATCTCTGCTTTTATAGCTTTCAAAAAAGTACTTTCTGTGCAATTTACAGAACCACATCGGAGCGGGGGATGGGGGAGGAAAGAAAGGCAGATGTGTTTCCCCCAGCTCGGGGCTCTGCTGCTCAGTTCCCTCTGTGTTTCGAGACCCTCGAAGGCTCTCGTGGCAGTGGGGCTGACAAAAATGAATGGGAATAAACATGTTTAAAGCCCGCGGAAGCTCGCTTTGAAATAAGCTCCATGAACAGCCCCACTCCTCAATCGTGACCTCCGAGAGAGGCAGGGAAAAGGCTGCGGGCGGCTCCGCGCTGCCCTCGCCGAGCTGCGGGATTAATTGGTTGCATCCGCAGAGGCAAAATCCCCCTTCGTCGGCGCCGGCGGAGGGGCTGCAGAGCGCGGGGGCTCCCCCCAGGCCCCTCAGCCGGCGGCGGGGGCTGAGCGCGGCTCGGCAGCTCCAGGCGATGCGACAATAGCACTTCGGGAAAGGAAGGGAAGGTGGTGGAAGGGAGAGGGGTGTGGGAATAATGCACCCATCTAGCAACCTTCGCGTGGATTCAGGTCTTGCAAGTCAAAAAGAGGAGTCCAGCGTGTCCCTTTCCAGGCCCGGGAGAAGGCTGTGTGTGCGGGTGGATAGAAGCAGAGGGCTCCGCTCCCCGCGCCCAGACTCGGCAGCGTTCCCTTCCCTTCGACCTCCCTGGGAAAACGCCGGAGCAAAGGCAAAAGGTGCTGCAAATGCAGGGTAAGCCCTCTCCGGCTACCTCCCCCACCTCCATCGGCAACGGGGGCATACGATGCATACGATGACGGGGGCGAGGGAGGGAGGTGAAAAGGGGGGAGGGGGGGAAAGGCGCCGGAGGGGGGAGCGGGGGGGGAAAGGCGAAAAAAAACTACGCGACTTTCTAGACACCCTTCTCTCCCCCAGCCCCAGGATCTAGGGGCAGTCAGGGGCTGGGCTGGTCAAGATCGGAAGCGGCAGCAGCGCCCGGTGGGACCCGACACAACGCACACACACACTGAGCTATTGCGAGGGCTGAGAGACCAGGGACACAGGAGAGCCCTATTCCTTTACTCCTCGCTTTCGCAATTTCAAAATCAGCTCGAAATGACCCAGCGAGCGCTGGTTGGTCGGTGCCGCGCTGCTCCATGTTCCCCATTTACATTGAAAAGCCCCAGCTCGCTCCCTGCACAATAGTGAAAGTCCCGAGGAGGCTCCGCGGCTCAGCCACGGGCAGGCAGCGCCCCGTCGCTCCGGGCCCTGGGGTCCCCTCGCCGGGGCGCCCAGCGGAGCCCCTCGCTGCGCCTCTGCACCACCTCGCCAGGAAGCAGGGCACAACAAAGCCCCCCGCCCCCTCGCCAGGAGTCCTTCACTTGCAGCACAATACGTACAAGTACATGCCTGTAACACTGTAGATCTGCGGCTCTACGTATCTATACGGTACTGACCTGTGGCTGTTTCCTGGGTCTGCCTCGTCCTCTCTTCTCAGGCTCTGCTGTTGCAGGTTGCTCCTGGGCAGCAGTGGAAGGCTGACCGGGTCCCTCACCTCGTGCACTCATCGTGGCTTCTGCTCAGCCTGAAACCAGTCTCTCCAAAGCACCTTGGAAGGGGGGGAATCAAACCGAGCTCTTGCCGCTTTTGCTGCTCGCTGCCACCACCACACCGGACGTCCTGGTGCTGCCAAAAAGGAGAAGAGAAGGGGAGGAGGAGGAGGAGGTGATGGTGGTAGTAGTGCTGGTGGTGGTGGAAGAGGAGGGGGAATAAATCTCTCTTACAATTTAGGAATGGTTAGTAACATGAAGCAATTCAAAATAGGGGAAGTTAAGGGGGGGGGGGGGGGGGGGAATGGCAGAGTTAATTGCAACCCTAGAAATGCAAGGAGAGAGGGAAAACTCCGAGGACAGTCGGGAGCAAACCAAAAAGGAGAAGGGGGAAAAAATCCTACAAATTGAAAGCAAGTGATGGTTATCGCGCTTAGATCGGATCAGGACAAATTAAGATAAGACACACTGAAAATGGACTGAGAACACTGCACAATTTTGCCAGAAGCATGCACCCTGGGAAGACGGGGATTTCGGCAGCAGCGGGAGCAGCGCGCAAAAGGAGCGATCACTTAAAAAATAATAATAAAACGATTTGGGAGATTGGGAGGGGAAAAAAAAAGGGGGGGGGGGGGGGGGCGGGCCTGAGTTCGCGTCCGTGATGCGAGCTGCTGGGACTGGAAATATTATGCGAGTCCTGCCCACGGACTAAACTAGAATGAGGGTAAAGGAAAAAAAAAAAAAAAGAAAAAAAGAAAAGCCACCTTTACCCGTGGGTAGAAAAACCAGGAGGGGGCTGTGCGGGGGAAAAAAAAAAAAAAGAGAGAAGGAGGCAGAGCGAAAACCCGGCGATGGGGGGCTGGCGGCCGGCCAGATAAAACACGAGCAGCACGGCAGCCGGGGCAGCGGCGGCACAGCGCGCCGCCGCCTCACGTGTCCCGCACCGGCCCGGCCGCGCCGCCACGGCAGGTTTAAAGGGCCAGGCCGGGTCCCGGTCCCAGTGCCGCTCCTGGCGGGGGCGGTTCAGCCGCCCGGCACGCACCGCGGCCGCGGGGTTGCCGCTGCTGCACGTGGGCGCCCCGCGGCCCGGAGGAACAAAGGCGGCCGGGCCAGGGCCGGTGCTGGGACGGGCCCGCCGCGCTCTGGCCCGGGCAGCGCGGCGCCCTCGCCTTCGGGGAGGCGCTGCCGGGACGGCACGGGCTCGGCGCCCCGCGACACGGCCGCGGTAAGATGGGGGCGGTGTAACGCGACAGCGGGTCGGAGCTGTCCTGCTGGGAGAGTGACGGCGTGGGGAATGACCTCTTGCGGAGAGCCCTGCCCCGACATTGTTCTTCCCGTGGGCACGACGGAGCTGCAGGCGGTACCTCTTCCCGGACTCCGTAAGAAGGGTTGTCCAGCAGCCCTATCCCTCGCCGGCGCTCGGTCCTCTCCCTCGCAAGTCATGGTCAGGCGCCCCTTCACTGTGGCATACAGCGACGGCCGCGAGGACCAAGGAGGACTCCGCTGTCTCTGCGTCCCCCAAAGAAAACGGTCGCACCAGGACTTCATGTGCGACTGAGACATTTCGTCCATCCCACACCTCCCTCAAGGTCTTGCGCTTTGGCTCAGAGCCACCTCTGTAACTGTCAGATCGCATCCGTCCTCCCCTACTCAGAGGTGGACAAGTACAGGAGAGCTCTCAGAAGGAAATAAAAAGTTGCATTATCATATATAATACTGAAGAGGGCAGAGATACTTTTGCAACATTCCTGCTGGCTATCCAAATACAGTCAGTTGTCTTGATACCTTATAAATTCCTACGCATATATAGATAAATATGGAAACACGCAGGCAAAAAGGTACTACAGTCAAACATATGGAGTCATTGACCAGCAAGGGCTGTGCTGAGAAGACAGCTGAGTTATTTTCTGAGGAACAGAAAAAGTACACTGCAGACAGATGTGCTAAAGAAGGAGTAATCCTAGAACACTTCTTAAGGCTGAAAATATTCCCAAAGTGTTCTTAATCCAATCACAAGACTCCCAAAGCCTGCTTCCCTCCCATACCCTAAAACAACCAACCATGGAAGATAGACACAGTCCACCTGTTAAATCTCAGAGCTATCAGAAAAGTCTTGTAGTCCCAGTTACACTTTGTACAATACTTGGTTTCCATCACCCCATGAAGAAATCTGCATCTATTCTGGACATCATATGATTAAGCTGCTGTATGAGATCAGGATTCCAAGCAGAGGTTGTGAAGTCTATAGTTTACAGCAACACACAAGTTCTGTAACATCCATTAACCTCTTTAAATGGTATTCATGTATCCATTTCTCTGGAAGAAAGTGGTACATGCAAGCCTGTAGCTCCAAAACAGCCATCTCAGCAGAATCATGTCATATGGGCTATTAATAGTTCCATTAGTCTTCTCTTGAGTAGTTCTAGTAATAATACTATAGCATACAGCCATAAGCAAATAATCTTCCCATGGAAGTAAAGTTCCTAAAGTCAGTTTGAAAGCTGTTCATACAAGAAAGGTCTTAATGCTGGCACTGTGCCCAAGCACAATAGCTTGGGTCTTCCTACCATCTGCCAATGGATTCACCATCATAAGAATTAATATCCAAGATCTAAATCGCTGTGGGTCTTTCATTTATTTGAAACTGTCCTGATTCCTTCCTTTACCAAAAGTCCTTAGATTGTAAACCAATGTGATATTCCTGATGGCAGCTCTGGGGATACAACACTGCCTAGACTTACCAAAAAACTTGTTGTTAGGTCATTTATATGCAGAGTACTTTAACACAGGGAAACAACACAACATCCAGAACCCACAAAGCCTGACTTGCCTCAAGTGGCTGGTGGAAGCTGAGGAGCCAGAAATAGCTCTTGGTTTTGTCCCAAGTTCCTTACCAACAGAGATGTGGTAGCTGTTCCTTCCACTGTTCCAATCCATCCTCTGACAGTATATTTGCACTATATTCAGTGCAAACACCAAGTGAATATAACTTTATAAGTAATTCAAGAGAATACTGCAAAGTCACTGGAGTATAGATGACCTACTTTCTACCAGCTTTGGTCTGAGAGTTAAGCTTTGGTCTATCAACAGAAGTACTAATTTTCAGTGGTTTTTTGTTTTGTTTTGTTTTCCCTGAAAGCATTCATAATAGGGTAAGGAATTTATAGACATGAAATAAGGCCTGTTTTCCACTCTTCATAAGTCTATAAACTCAGGAAATTTCCAAAGAAATTAGAGGGACTTCCTAGAAGATTAAGAAGAAGACAATCAAAAATAAGGTGCAGATTTTGCTACCTAACCCAGAACACTTTGAGGCTGTTTGTTATTCTGTAGTCAGTGTGATGGCTTGTAGAGGGTTAACTGGCCTCTGTTCTCAGAGATAATTTTTTTAATTCTGCATTCTAACAGCAGCAATAGTATTTTTCTCCACCCTAGTTCTCATGGAGTCCAAGCTACTCTAAAGTGGTAATAAGTTTAAGGCCTTAGCTTGGGGAAAACAGCAGTGTTTTAACTTTGAAAGATCTCTGGCCAAGGATGGGAGAGCAGATGGTAAAACTCAGAAGAATTTTTCTATCCACTTCCTCAGTTCTTCAAGGAGCTTACAGCTCTGCTCTGCCTCAGAAAACTTCTAAGAGGAACAGCCTTGGCCCACCAGTGCCAGAGTCTGCCATGTCTAGAAGAGTTGTATATCATTTGGGTATTTCACTTTTTGGCCAACCAGAGCAGTTAAAGAGATTTATGCAGTCAAAGGCTACAATGGCTACTCAAGGAGCTGTGAATCCTAATACTCTGCTTTTAGAGAACCAGTCCTCACAGAAGTACATTTTACAAACATTGTCTATATCTGTGGGAAAAGTTAACTTTTGTTTTCCCTGTTTTTTTTTTAGTTGGCTCCCTCTGGTCTTTGGGGATACAAGAGAGAGAAGAGAGGAAACTTGAGTGCACCTATCAGATGGGCCAGGGTGATTCCACTCTTCCACTCTTTTCATACAGCTGGTGGGACCAACAGTGGCTGCTGCTTCATAATCAGCAACCTAGAGATGGCTGGGAGAATGCTTTAGGGAAGCATGACTGTGACTGACAAACAAGACCCAGAAAAAAATATTAAGGCTCACTCTCAGGCCTTGCCTGCACTGGGGAATTTCCTTCCCTCCTCCAAATTTCCACCATTGCCAATATGAATGCAGCTGCACAATTGTTAGAGATGTTGGAAGGCATAATATATGAGTTTTCCTCTAGTCAGCCATTTGCAGCACTGTGTCAATTAACCCTCCTCAGAGCAGGGTTAACTGATACAGTGCTGAAAACGGCTGCTGGAGCTGAAAGCTGTCTATACTAAGGTTCCCATTGTTGCTAACTCTGGTGCAGCTGCAGTGGAATCAGCCCACGAGGGATTATTTGGTAATGATTCTCCAACCTAAAAGCTGCTTCAAAATGCAACACAGCCACCTTATGGACCAAAACACTCTTCCAATGCACCTCAACAGCTACACACCTAGGCTGTCACCATTCATAAGGGGATTTCTTTCAGTCCAGAAGGTGCTTTCTGCATTTTTATGTGAAATACTAAGTACCTCATCTCAGCAAACTGGTATTTCTGTCACCTCCATTGAACTGCCTCCACTCATTAGTTCTCACTAGCTCTGGACTTGAAGATGTGTGTCAGAAGAGCCAATGTTATGGTAGTGTCTTTTCACTGATTCATGCATTCATTAATTCAAAATAAATTTTGCCCTTTAACTCACAAAAACTTTGTAATTTGTTTTTTGGTTTAATTTCTTAATACAGACCCTTTAATTTGTCGCTGTAGTTTCTTGTTCATTAGCAGTTTTGCTTTTTTAATGTTAACAATGAAAGCCTTATTTATGCAGAGTAGCACCATGCAGCCTCAAGCTCATTTTTGATTCAGTAAAGTTCTATTTTGTATGAGCAGAGTTGGGAGAAGTAGTCTCACCTGTTTCCATGTGCTTTAGGAAGCCATTAAGAAACAAGCTGGTAAAGTGGGTATTTTACCCTCTACTAAGACTAATACTTCTAAAAAGCCCCTCTCTATCCTTTTCCCACATCCATGTCCAACACTAACTAAAACAAGAAAGTGTTATTTTGCATTTGTTACACTTTTGAACTATCTCTCAGACAGATGCCGGCAGTCAAGCTTTTTTAAGTGCAATCTGCAAGTGTGAAAATGTTGAAGTCCAGGCTCAGCAAAAATCTCGGTGAAAAACTCTAGCTCACTAAAGTCCTTGACTAATGACAGGCAGATTTCAGTTAATGCACAGCATTTTATGCAAATACAGAACACGGCTATTTGCAGAATGCTGGGCAACTGCATATGCTTTTGAACATCTACAGACGTTCAACATACCCATCCAGGGAAATGACAAAAGGGCAGACACAGAGAAGATGCAATCCACAGCCTCCCAGCTGTGGAGGTGAGTAATAGAGCTCGGCTCAGGCTGTTGGCATGTTGAGCAAAAATTGATTTGGCAGAAACTTGGATACAGCTGGGTATTTTGAGAAAGGGGAAGGGATCATTCCTGATACTGCTGTGGTGATTTGTTTTTCTCTGAGATCCCTTTGGAAAAAGGGAGTGGGCACAGTAATGGAGCTGCCTGGAAAGCAGGTGTGACAGGTGTCTGTGGAAGGAAAGAGGAGCAACATACTGGCTACCCTCTTAGCTCAGATTGAGCTGTGGGGATGCATGATAAGGTTCACAGGTCATCCAACTTGGTAAACATATTTATATGTTTGCTTAAATGGTTTTCATTAATCTCCTAAAAGGTTCTTACAAAAGTGCTAAGCAACTCCCATCCCAAATACCAGTGGAACTGGATTTCTCCTCTCCCTTAGCCCCTTTCCTTTTCCCTTCAATATTAGTCTCAGTATCTTGCATATGGTTTTTTATGAAATTCAGTGATTAAAAGTACTTAAGACTGGCTCATTCTTCTCTGCAATGAGTTCACTTATTTTCTTTTTATACTTTCCAGAATTTACTATACCATGTCTAAATACTGGCTGCAGTCCACATGTTTTAGATCATTCTCTATAATAGTCCTGTTGTTATAGAATCCTTTGTGTGTGTGAGAACAAGAGAACATGCATATGTGTTGGAAGCAAGGCAGGGTGCATATAATTGTTTGGAGAGAGAAATCAGGATATATCAATTCCATAAGGGATTTCTGAACTGATAACATAAAAGTGATAAAAATAATGAGCAATGAAATTATAGACCTGCAGTTCATTGCCTTGTATGTGTGGTAAATAAAACTTTTGATCCCAACATGCTACTCTACTATATATATTCTACCAATAAAACTACTCACTCACCTTTTGTTGCTATATAATTTTATTCTTGTTACATTTCCTCATTTTTACTTGTATTCTAAATGTAGTTCCTTTGAACTGAGTTGTACATATTAGTCAATGGTAAACTACATGACGATGAAACTAAGGGAGCAGCTGAAAGTCCTTACTCATTATACCAAAAGCTCATGCCCTGCTGAAGAGAACATACACATGCAGGGTAAATTAGCCATCTAGGGGAAAAGCATGACTTGATGCTTCATTTGACAAATCATAAGGTTTAACCAAAACAAACAAACAAAAATCACATAATGTATGGACAGAGCTCATGAAGATGTAACTGAAAAATGCATCTCTGCTCCCAAGACAAAATGAAATTAGTAGCCCTGTTGCAGTGGACACCTCTGACTCTTGCCTGTGTTTCCACACATAGAGCATGCATTTAAGTGGCAAACAGACAACATGAAACTCCTGCAGCATGTTCATTCCCTATGTGGACTGATTTTGTACCCATCAGATAAACCAGTTCATGCTCACAGCAGGCTGGGCATCCTCACAGTTTCACATATGGAGTCACAAGAGCATGGCAAATTTACTCCCAAATTTCTTTCAATTTCTCTTTGTGGACAAGTCCTAAGACAGTCCACCAGTGCTGTAAATTCAGACCTCTTTTCCGTGTGGAGAAGTTATCTACCACCCAAAACAGAACAGATGCAAAACCCTCTGCACTAGCTACTCCACTCATGTCCCACCCTGTAAGGCTCTGAGTCAAAGATTAGGCAGTTAGAGGGCTGAGTGGGTATCATTTTGTGCTGAAAGGACTTTCACCCAAAGAAAGTATACTAAGTTTCTACATTTTTTTTCTCCCACAAGCTAAGATAAATCTCTGCTTTTGTCCACTAACAATACTTGTATTTTTAATCAGAATTATTTCATACTATATTTTCTTTGGAAATAACAGTGACACAGTTTATGTGAAATACAAACAAATGAGGGAACGATTTTTACCTAAATGTATGAACAGCATTTTGCAATTTGTCATTGTGATATATTTATCTTTTGAACTTTAAGTGAGCTCAGCTGAAAAAAATGCTTCTCTTCATCACATGACTGGAAAACATATTACACCAGAGAAGTATATTGCTGTTTCAGTTTAGAAATTAGTGACTAAATATAATTTTCCACTATACTTGCTTTCACAAAATACGGAGTAATTTACACTACAGTAAATTCTTAGTACATATTCCAAAAGGTGGTAAAATCAGCATTCTTGCTCAAATTAATGGACATTTTGTGAATGTGCATTGAAACTAAGACCCTTAAGATCTCCTGTTGTCTGCTGAAGCCTTAAAACCACTGTAAGCTTGCTAGAACAAAACAAATTTTTCAAATAAATGAACCCTGGGGAAAGAAAAAGAAACTAGTATGGAGCAGAAAGACACAGACCGGCCGATGGAGTGTCGACAGTTTAAGCAGCTGATAATTTGGGTCTCCCGTCTGTCTGACACCCATCCCCTTCTAGAGGCGCAGTGTACGCTGCTCACTATGTGTAGTCTTTCTAATCAAAACTTTGCTCAAACCCAGAGGTGTCTAAGGTTTCCAACCAGGCATAGTGCTTCACTGACTGGAGTGGCAGTGGGAGCAGAACAGTGCAGGAATTCCATGCCCAGGCTACCTGGCTGCACTGGCTTTCCTGCACCCCGGCCTAGTTGTCATTCCCTGCTTCAACAGGTTGAGCTGCCTCAGCAAACGGGGCTGCCGGGAGCAAGCTGTGGCCCCAGCAGCAGAGTCCTTCAGCCTCGCTGCCTTACTTTGGAACCAGGCGGAGAGCTGGCTGCAGCCTGAGCAAACCTTCCTGGCAATGGCAGCTGCTCCCAGCCGCCATTTTGCCCAGGGGTCATTTGCCTGTCACATCCCACACATTTAGCCCCCATGTGATGGGAGAGCAGCCAAGGAGCCTTCAGGAAAGGCTGGGGCCGGGTGGGAGCTGTGGCTGCTGCCAGAACAATTCATCTGACACACAGCCTGTTCCTTGCATACTGCAGAGCTGTACCCAGGGAAGAAGGCCATGGGAACAGGCTGTGAGCCTGATGAATTGTCCCCCCTGCCAAGAAGCCAGAATTCCATAGAATGAGCACCTGTTTCCTACAGTGTATAGTCATCATGTTTCAAACTGTTGCATTTCTTTGATAATTAGGTTGCTTTTTGTCCATTTTCCCTGTATGCATATGTGGAGTGCAAAGTGGGGTCCAGGGCTTACAGCATCAGCTGGGAGCTCAGGAAACAGAGACAGCTCCTCTTTGTTCCTGTCTGACCTTGCGCAAACCACATACACACAGCTCCTCGGAGGTGTTTGGATGTCTACCTCACACTGAGCAAAGCAAGAATGAAAAGTTTGTGCCCTATCAGGAAAATGCAGATGTGAGTATTCCCTATCTTCCAGGGCCATTATGAAGATGAAGACATTTCTGGTCATGGTTACCTAACACAAAGAAATATCTTTATATGTTTTTATTTGTAGCTCAGAATAGATAAAAAGTGTTTTAACAAATCTTTGTATTTAAAAGGTCTGTCTGAAAATATTCCTAGGCTTTTTTTTTTTGTGGCATCATTAAGAGTCTATTATATAATCACAAGAAAATTAAAACTCTCCAGGGCATGATCTTAGCTGTGTAATTAATGGTGGTGGTTAAAAGTACAAAGTGAACCTGAAGCAAAATTTGTTCCATAACCACACCTCATTATGTTTTTCTGCCTAAGTCTGTCATAAATAGAGATGTTTATTACACATCTGCCATTTAAAGTATGTATTACATGCAGTGTTATATTTTATTTAGATTTAAAAATTTAAAAACACACGATGACAAGCTGTGTTACTATTTACACATGCCCAAGGGGCCAGGGCTGTGCATTCACTTTGTGCTTTAGGTCATATTACAGTTCATTCACTCCAGAGTTAGAATAATTTACAGAAGTATATTGTATAATTACTGTGCCTAATTTCAGTCCACGGAGTTTCATTGGTGTGAAAGAACAATCAAGCCCTGTATAACCTTTCACATTTATGAGACCAAACTTTGTAGTCTGTCTTTAGAGCATTGATCCCTCCTCTGCTTTCAACAGCAAATGGTACTAAAATCTCCAGAACCTCCGAAAGTAAAAGCAGTTATTTACTTTTCCTTTCCATTTTTTTTTTTCATTCCATATTGACTCAAATATATGAACAGAAATGGCAAGAAATGGTGCACCAGTTATATGCTTCTTAGTTCTCTTCAGGTTTGCCTTCCTGAACAGACTACCCTCCTGGACTAGCTCCAGGGCTGGCTTTGAAGAAATCTTTTACAGAAAAGCTTTCACAAAAAATCATCTTGACCAGGATCTGCATGAAATGAAGTCCCTCTCTAAGCATGTGGCTTATTTCCAGCAGATCCTGAGCAATTCCCTTGGCCAGTGAGGAAAAACAAAGGTAGTTTCTTCCATGCAAGAACGTTGATGAAGAAAAATGTCACCTACTAGTCAGCTTTTCTTTGTAAGCTGTTTAGCCAAAGCCAATCTCACAATTTTCTAGTTATCATATGCTATTAACTGTGCGTTAGGGTAGGACAAATTTACATCTTACATATTTAAGATACATATCTGCATAATGAACACTTGATATTGTTATGTTGTGGACAGTGTTAGATCACTGGCAAAGAAACTTAACCTTTAATATCAGCCCTATCAGACTTTTCTGCAGTGTTTTATAGTATGGATCACCTGGCAGCTGCGACTGATTTCTAAAAAGCTGCAATAGCAAATATGAATGCTTCAAAAAGAGTCAGGACCCAACCTTCAGACCAAATCCAAGAAAGTGTGAAGCCCAGTAGCACTTTCAGCACTTTCACTGCTTACCTGAGAAGTCTTTCAAAGTTTAATCCTGGCCTGATCAGTCAATCTGCAAGACCTAGCAAGATGGAAAGAGTGAAATGCCAGCAATTCACAAAGCCTGTTTGTCTCTATACTTCTCATCTTCAAATTTACAGAATTACCCATATTCCTCAATGCCACACTTCAAGCCATACTTGTAAATAAGATAACTGGCAAAAACTGAACTCAAGTAATCAGATGTTAGAAAGCAATTTCTGTAACAGAAACTTTCTACACCAAGGAGACCTCTGTCCTCAAGTTTTTAAGTTCATTCAGAATCCTAGGGTCACTTCAGATACCAAAATCACTCCAGCAGAAGAAAAAAAATTAAAATGCTATCTGAGCTTAACAGCAAAAAATGAAGATGCCTCCACTGGCAGAAAAGGTGCAGAGGGATCTCAGCAGTCTTCTTCCCATTTTGTCTGTCACCACCCCTTTGAGTATGCTCAGACTGGTCAGGCAGTAAACATACATATAGCATGGAGTCATAGCATACACGGTCTCTTGTCCATTTGTCAGGGTTATGGAGGGAGCTGGGCCAACCACATACACATCTGAGGGACAGAGGATATTGAGGGAGAGGGAAAAAGGAGTAGGGAACAGAAGACAGAAGGGACTGCTTCTGTGGTCAGGGGTGCTGAGAAGGGAATATCAAGCATAACACAGAAAATTGTGTCATTTATCACACTTATGAGACTACTTGGTATTTATTGACTGTATTTCTCATGAACTTTTTTCTCGCTCTTTTCAAGTATGGCTCCCCTAGTACTATAGGTCTAACTACCTAACTATTTTACTTGCTGATGAAAAGGAAAAAACACATTAACACAGTAGAACCCTCCTAATATTATCCAAAATAACTTTTCCATATAGCAGTTTAATACACAAAAGTCCAGTGGCAGTTCTAGGGTATATTTCTCTGTGACTAAGTTTGTGTAAAACTAATGCCTTACAGATTCTCAGTTCATCTGTAGAATAGAATTCTACTTTACCTGAAAGATTAGAACAGACACCATAACTTTAACATAGATTGTGGCAGTGTTGGTTATCCTACCCAATAAAGGATTATATTTCATATTCATGGAAAAATAAAAATGTTTTAGTATGAAAAGAGGGTGTTTGCAAGGTATATTTACTTGAGTTTAGTTCACTTTCAGTACAGAACAACCAAAAGCAAGGTACTTCAAACAAGTACCAGAAAAATATATGCAACATACAGGTGTCCCTAGTGTCTAAATATATAAAGATGCATATCTCAATGAAAATATGAACTCTGAGTTTAAGAAGCAGAAAGTTAGTTTCTCTTTTTTGTCCTCAAAGCCAAATGTTTAAAGTTCTGTGAATCTACTAACAAATGCTTTAAATAGAAACATATGTCAGTTTCATATAGAATTTTTTTAAAACAGAGTATCTTATATTTCACAGTTTCATACAGATTTTTTTTTAAAACAGAGTATCTTATATTTACTGAAGTTTAGAATAGGTGCTACATGCATATTAGAACTGGAAAAGTAGTAACTGTATTTTGATTTCTAATAATGTATTAGGTCACATTTTTGCAGTAACATCTGACAATGTATTAGGTAACATTTGTGTGATTTGTGTGGTAACATCAGTACACATGCTTCCATTGAGTTGAGCAGGATACTTGGAGTGTCAATTGTAAGGAAATCCCAAAAATCTAGATGCCAGATGTTTGAATGTTGGTTTATTGCAAGTGTGTATGTCCTTTAAAACAGAATATAATTACCTGGAATTATCCTTTTTGACAGATTAAGCACTTTCCTAAATGCATGACTTTTGTATGAAGTAAAAAAAAAAAAAATTAAAAAATTAAAAATTGATGGAAATTCATACATTAATTGGCATAACTAAATAATAGAATCACAGAGCTGCATGAAATATAATACTCTCCTATTTCCAAAAGTCTCTCACTCAAACCAAGACAGCTAATTTTCACTGAGAATTCAATATTTCATAGGCTCAGTACTTTGGCCAGGACCCAGTTGAGTAGGTAATTCCGTTCTTTTCAGCCGAGTTACTCACATGCCTAAAATTAAAGAGATTATGTGCTTTGCTGGGCAGAATGCAAAGTACTCCAGTTCTTTCCAGAGTCCCATCTGCAGGCTACATATATTGACACTTTGAATTTTGTTTTGTTGTATAGTGCTGCATAGAAATGGTGGAATCAAGAGGGAAACTAATGGGACTAGGAATAAAGAATTCAAATTGTTCTCAATTTTGATCCAAATGTGACAATCAAACTCTTTTTGACAGATTCTACTGCTGCTGCAGTCATCAAAGAAATCAATTGCAATCAGTTTTGAAGTTGCATTATATTAACATTTAGGGAAAGCTGCAAGGTGTTCCTAATTTTGCAGAGACTTGGGAGTCTCAATACAGAAGACTGCAGAGCACTGGAATATTTGGGAAACATGATTTGCTTTTGATGTCATGATTTGTTAATTTATTTTGTTCTGTGGGAAGAACAAGCTTCTCAATATTGTATGCTTCCTAAAGAAACCTTTGGTATGGTCTGCAAAATGGATTGCACTCCACCAGCAATCATGTTAAGCCTGTCCTTCTAAAGAAACAAATTATTAATTTCAACCATACTTGAAAGAACAGTCAGTCTCAAAAATAATTAGGCTCCTACAAGTAAATAAGGGAGATCTGAATGACTGTTCCAACAGAGGAAAAATTGGGCAGAATTCAGGTGTAGTATGTTAAATTGACAAAAGTCCTTTAATCCAATCCATAGAGATGATTGACTGTCATTCAGATCATGTACTGTTCCAAACTTGCTGCAAAACTTCTCTTTTTGGCTGGTAGGGAAAGTCAAATGTGGGATTGTTCATAACAAAAAGGAGGAGGGAAACCAGAGGATAACCAACACCCACAGGGAGTGTGTTCGGGCTTCATTAGATACTCCTAGAAGAGTGTGTATGGTTGCTTCAGACTTAGCTGTCACGTAAGACTTTGGAGTGTAAGGGATAGATACAGAATCCAGCAGTAAACAGAGCAGGAGAGTGTGGGAAACAGTTTGAATGAAGCAAAATAGAATTCAAGCAATCAGTGTTTATGTGTTGGAACTCCAGTTATAGAAAGAACATTTTTTTTTCACACTGGAAACAACAGAACAATAACACTGAAGAAACATTTATTGGATACAATAAATATGATGTTGCAAAAAGTAATAAAAGGGAGATATACAGAGTTATTAAAATGGAATATTAGAGAAGCCAAACCACATTTAAGTGTTAATTTCCTTTAAGAAATTTTACAGTGTTTGAAAACTAAGATTTGTTGTTTAGAAACAGCAATCAAGTGCTCTTATGGATTTCCACAGAACAACACTCTGGGAAATGACGGACAAGTAGAGCATAGTAAGTGGGCAGACAGATACAGGTGGAGAGCTACTGGCGGCTCCACCCTGAAGGTCAGTAGGTTCTTCATGACAAGTCTGATTGTGAGATTATTATTAACACGCTTCCCCTTTCCAGTTCTGCAATTTTATTTATTTCTGGAATTCTGCTCATGTTCATGAGATGCTCTTTTGAAAGAAGATGCCTCAAATATAAGCAGGGGAATGTTTGCACAAAGACGTTCTTTTGGATGTTCGTCTTCTCTGGGGTCATGTTTTGCAGAAAGAGGCATCTGGAAGAAGAACTGAGTCTCCTTCCTTCACTTATAATGCCAATGGTTTTAGTAAAACAGTGGAACAAATTCCTTAAATAAAACAATACTGTGTCTCTTCTGACAGTTTAGACAACATTAATATTGTAAGCCTAAAATTCATTTTTCACTTGGTTCTTATTCTTTCTTTCCTTGGGTAGAACTCCATTTGTTTCAACAGCTTTGCCTGAGGAATAACCTCAGGATTCAGCTTTTAGAAAATACCAAATATCTTAAAAGATAATCCTAAGTGCAACTAAGATCCTTCAGGCCCAAATAATTTCAGGGTCTAAAGGAGAGATTATTGTAAGTCTTTAAGCAAAAACTGGAAGCATCATTTTGTAAAGCCTGGAAACACTAGTTAAGGGCAACACTCCTCTGCTTTGACGTTCTAGAAAAATGTAAACAAAAGATGAAATTTGGGCGGTTGAGAATTGATCAAGTTTTCAGAATGCAAAATATCCCTACAGGAATCTGGTGGAAGTATCTGATATTACTGTAGAGAAGAAATTTGATCTTATTTTAAGCTTAATTAAAGCCTTCTGTATCTCCACAAAAACCTCCAAAACCCTGGAGATCTCTGATGGTTTACCCTCTGTGGAGAACACACAGATATGAATTTTAATAGTGTCTTTTGGTAATGTGGTGGATAAAGACAAATTGATTACAGCAGTCTGGAAAAAGCAGGTGATGCATTACCAGGGCCACTGGGTTTGTATTTTCCCAGACATGGTGAAGGCCACCCAGATTGTAAAAGAAAGCTGATATCTTTAGAAACTTGACTTCTGTGATTTGGGGCTTGAGATGGCTTTCTTGTTTCCAGATACACTGGATTATATCAAAAGAAAAATAAAATGTATGGTCCAAATTCTGTTCTCATGTACACAAAACCAAATCTAGGCTAAAACTTCTGACACCAATGGATCTGCTTCAGATTTATATCCAATGGAAGAGCCGTACTGATTGTCCTTCCGAATATTAACATCTATAATTATTTAGTATCTGGCCAGCAATGTCAAACCAACAGAGAGTATAAGTCTAAGAAATCCAAACTCTGAGATAAGTGTTTCTACGTATTTGCATGAAATACTAAATAGAACAGACTTGTAGAAGTCCCTTATGAAGATACTTGAACCTTGTCTCAAAGGACATTCAAATTTCTCAAGGTTACTCAAATTTTGTTTCCAAGAGACCACTAAGTGTGCAGCCTGATGGGATATAAAGTGAGTGTGCTGGGATAACCACAGACTCCTTACACTCCAGTTCTTTCTAGACCATTTGGATTTATATTAGGAAAGTTAGATACACATGAATAGAAAAGACAATTTACTGACATACATGTATTATAGCAGATGGCGACATGGATGATGAACCTATTGTTCAATTCTCTAACTTTGAACTTTTGTCTAATTTTGCTGATTAATATTTGGTACACATGGATATACACACACCAGTTCAAGTTTGCACATACGGATCAGGCTGACATGTGATCTGCTTTCAGGTCTAGCCATTCTTCAGTCCCATAGGTAGTCTGCAGCCTGCCAAAGAGCCATGAACTTGATGTGCTGAGGAGCCTCACTCACTTCAGTGTTCCACAATACTAGCCTGGGTTTGGAAAAGAGCAATTCAAATAGAGACTAACTGTCCATACAGACATGTGGCCCTGGAAAGCTCTTCTCAGCTGCATCTAACTGAATAAAATAAGTCACCTCTTTCTGTGCCACTGAAAAGACTGAAACTTCCCCTTTTCCAGATGTGCAGGGTTGTCCTTTATCAGGGCTAGAAATGAAGTAAAGTTTTAAAAACAAACACAAAGAGAAAAATCCTGAGTTCTAATCCTGTCTGTCAGGATCATTCATATTTCTAAGTTCATGTTAAGTAGTCCTCACCTAAACTACAGCAACTACACTGAAAACAGCAAGTGGAACTTGTTTAACCACTAGCGCGAGGTGATGCTTAGCCTTAGACTCTTATTTAAATTTTGCAATGACACAACCCCTAACAGAAGGAATAGAGAAAGCCTATCTTCTCCCTCATTCCAGTAGCCTTTAATCTGGCAGCTGGATCACCCGGCTGGAAGGCAATTCTCTTGGGTGTGAATCCCCACCAGCAGAGCCAGGGATTGTCCCAGGTCTCTTGTGCGTGCTCAACCTGTCATATCAAAGGCAAAATGGCAAGGCTACCCGAAATGGAGCCTCATTTCAGAAGAAAAATGAGCTGTGTTGAATTTCTGAAAGAAAGGATGTTGATAACCTCATTCAAGAAGTGCCAGGCTGCAGATGCAGTGTTAATAGAAACAGTTCCCATGGCCTTTATGAGATCCACTGTGAAGATGGTGTACAGTTTTACCTCTGTTCTTAACATTTCTCAGCTGGAGAAATTCCAGGCTTTTAGAGCAGTTCAACCTGTCAGCTGTTTTGGAAGCCAGCTTCCCCTGCTACAGAGGAAGTATATGCATCTAGCATAGAGCCCTAAGGAGCAACTCTGATAAGACTGGTGTTGCAAGAATTAAATTATAGGCACCTCAGTCCTCATTGGATCTGACCTTATGCATCTATGACCCATTCTGAACACCAAACCACTGAGCTAATTCTTTAGGTCTTGCTGGGCAGAGTGGTGCCTGCGTACCTGAAAGGATCTAGGTCATTTACCTTACATTTACAAAGGTGTGCTGGCTTAGTTGCACTTGTTTGCAAGTTGAAGGTATCCAGTCTAGTCATCTTCCTTTGTTCACCCAAGGAACCTGAGATACAAAAAGGCAGATATTTACTTTTATTTGGTTTGGGTTTTTTCCATGCAGGGTCTGAAATTACAGAGGTATGTAATGGGGATTTTTTTTCTGAGTTACAAGCCAATGACATGCCTTTATATATATCCTATTTTGTGGTCCAAATAGGAGCTAAAATGTTTGGCTGCTATACTGCAAGTTAGTATCAATCTTTTGATACAAAGCTCCTACTATATATTTTAAAATAATACTCTATTATGCAAGGCTCAGTCCGCATCAACCTTACTCCTCAATAAAATATAATATAGCCACCCACCTCTAGAACAGCAGAATGCTTTCACCTTGTAGTAAGCATCAGTGCATGGCAAACAAGGAGATGACAGTGTTTTCGTACACAACAGAGTGAGTCTTTAACTTGAGAACCTAATTGGAAGAGGAGACTGCTAGGCACACAAAAATTGTGGAAGAACAGATGTCATTTCTGATAGATTTACAAGACTGGGACTCACTGGCTTCAGAGAGTGACTCAAAAAACAATCAAGACTAATTGAAATAATATTGTGTAATATCTGTTTGTCATATATGGAAGGATTTTACAGCTTATTTGCAATCTGGCACAGTTTATACAATTAAAACAATGATCAGTTAATATAGCATGACAACCAAACACAACTCAATAAAAATGCCCCCATGACGCAAGCATATTCATTTCCCACAGAGTTGTGACAAAGAGTCCATGAATTATGGAGGTTTTCTCCTTTTTTGTTATTTTGCTTTTGAGATGAACCATTGACTAGTTTCTCCTCTTCCCTTTTAGCCCTGGATAGCTGAATTTGTTACAGAGCTAACCATAATATGCTACCATCTTGACTGCCATTGTTTAATGATATTGCCAGAAACACTGACAAGAACTGACAAGAACTGCCATATCATGGCTTTGAAAATAGCAGGAAGTAACTAAGGACCATGTATATTGATGTGGGCTACAATCCCACATCCAAGGTCAGCAGTTGATGAAGGATCACAAACAGTTCTGTTCTGATTGTCATATCAGTTGCTTTGACTAGCTACAATTAAAAAAAAAGCCACACAGCTATAACTACACATTGCTCTTTCAAAAAATGTGACTAGCTTTCTAAAGCTATCCCAACACTGTGAGAAACTCACTGATGTAACAGTACTGTTGCCAGAAAACTATCAGGAGCAAAATTAGCCAACTGAGAATATTCATGAACTTGTCTTCAAAGACAGCAGCAGAAATAATAACAATTCTGTAGTATGGTTTTGATGTGATGAACTAGCTGTTTCAAAAGGCAGTATTCTTTCATAGACTGCCAAAGCTGACTGAAGGAAACATCCAGTCAAAGCGTGTAACTTCGGACCAGTTTTCGAATTGCTTGGGCAGTTTCTGGCTTGTACAGGTAGCAGTAAAGAGCAGTGGATTCATATTTCACAGAGCTCAGGTTAAATCCAAACATTGATGAGATCCTCCTGAGAATACTTTGTGGTGTTTGTGTACCTTTTTCTTCCTTTGACAATACAGGCAATAATCTTCAAGGATTTCTTTCTTTGCTCCCTGTGGAAACTTTTGAGTGGTTTATGTTTACGGAATCAAAATCAGAATCAGTGAGAAGAGACAGGGAATGCATGAAAACTTATGTAGACCAAACAGCAAACAGGGAAGTACCAATCTTTGTTGGTACCAAACAAAATCTTATCTATTAGCCTTTTTTTACTTTCCCCATGTAGTGTGTGCTCTGTCTTCTCTCAGTTTTTGCAATCTAACATATGAGTTAACTGAGAGGACCTAGCTGTATAAAATAGGGAATCCATTTTAGTAGTTTGACTGAGTTAGTTGGCTGGTCATCCCATTGGAGCAATTTGCTAACAGCAGGAGTGGATCCAGCAAAATGTAGTTCTTCACACAGACCTCCCAAGTTGTCCCATCTCTTCATCAGAAAAACTTTTGTGAGGCCTGAGGAAGGGAGAGTCTTTCTGTAAAAATAAAAATGCCATGTCTAGGTGGAACCCTGGAAAAATTCCATGGAAGAATTATCTTATTATGAACTCTTTCTCTACACACTGTATGGCTAATCTGAAATATTAAAGAGGAAGACAAAATATTAGTGGGGAAAGGAGCTAGGCTTCAAGTAAGTGGGATTTGGATTCATTTGCTTTCTCTTTTTCAGATTGTCTAGGAGATCTTGGGTGAGAGACACAGCTGCCGTGCCTCATTTTCTCATCAGAAAGTAAAAATTAATGCTACTGATGTACCTCTCAGAACCATCTGGAGAGATTATTTACTAATGTTCACAGAAGTCTTGTAAGGAGGAGCAATGTATTTTTAAAACAAAGTGAGTGTGGCACACACTCCAAATGGCTAGTGCAATACACAGGACAAATATTAACCTGTAAGTGTAACCCTTAACATTATTCTGTATGATGTGCACTGTTCCACTCTGAGATGCTATCTTCTTGTTTGCATCTTTTCTTCAAAATAGTTATGCTGTAAAATCTATCTCAGCTCAGCTGACTGAGCTATTCATTGGCAGGAATTGAATGTGTTTGATTGGCAATTGTTTTGAAGGTTTCTAAAAGTTGGTAGTTCCCTGAGAAAATTGTATTCACTCTAGTCAATCCTTAAAGCTACCAAGAGGAGAGCTACAAAAAGACATATTTGATGCTGTTAAAATGGTTATATTGTGTTGTACATCTGACTTGGGCTTCAGGAAAATAATATGGTTTATATGGGTGTGAGAGAGAGAACGACTTAAAAGTGCAAGTTATGCACCTGGACTATTAAGCTCTTTGTCTCTGTGTTCCTTAATACTTGGTTCCTGTCTCTGAAAATGCATACAGGAGCATTTTCAGACTAAGGATATGTTATAGTCTCTCATCAGTTATACAAGTGGGACTGAAAGATACCAGGTTCTCACTATTTCTTTGCTCTAATGCCTGTTTCAATAGAGATATGAGTTTCTGAAAGCCCCGTATGACTTAATGCTTGTTTTTTTCCAGTGGTAATGATAAAGAAGTAACATGAAAGACTAGCCCAAACAAAATCTTTGAACTAGAAGATGAATGAGATAATGGACATACATTTTCCAATTCATTGCTATTTGTGCTGGCAAATTTTTGGCAAAGCAAGTGCTCCCTTGAGTTTCCAGATGCCCTATTCAATTGGAAATCTTAAAGGCACAATCCAATGCATGGACAATGTTTTATGAACAAAGGAAATGGCAAAATAGCATCTCTGGATCAACATTCTTGAGTGCAACGACCTTTAAAATTCATTTTGGTTTATATTTAAGAAAAAAAATTGCATACAAACTTGCCAGTATGCAAGTTAGTCAAAACGTATTGTGCCCCCCTAGAAGGAGCCAGGGAGAGAGAATATGAACTGCAACATTCCTTGGGCTTCTGCAATATTGCAGCTGCTCTCAATTAAAGAGAGAGGTGGTTTCTAGGGACTGTATTTATGCTATTTATCTTCCAACCATTTTTTATTATTTTGCAATGATTTCATGAACTGCAGTTTCAGCTTAATAAAGGGATGCTAGAGCAGTGACCATATTGTCTGCATGTTTCTTCCATTGAGAATCCCAATATACACATTATGTTACTGTCAGAGATTTAAGGTACAGTTGTCTATAAAGTACCAGGACATGAGCAAGGCTAAATCCACTACATCCTTGGAAAACACTCTCTGTTGAGAGACAAGGGGAGAGAAAATGTATGTCTAGTGAAAGACACCGGGCAAACCACTGTCACTAGGTTATGTACAATGAAAAACAAACACAGACAAACCTTGAACTTAAAACTCTGATTTTAAGTGAATAAAATGGGGTTTCATCCTGATGCACATTTTTTTCATTCCCCTTCGTCTGAAGTCAATGGGAGACTTCCATTCTACTTAGTGACCATCTCGAGCATTAACATGCAAAGGATAAAAAGGGACATTCTGTTTACACAGGAAAATAAACATTAATCAATTATAATTCAATCCCAAATAGTTTCTAGGAACAGGTCTATTCATATTTGTCTGTTTTCTATTTGTCACGTGAAATCACTGGCTGCAGCATATGGTGACCTGTCAAAAGACCTGGGTTACAGCATGTTTCTGCTTTGGGCTTGTTCCCCAGCTCTGGAGGATTTTTTAACATTTACCAGCTTTGTCTGAAAGGGATGGTCACAGCCAAAATTCATTCCCTTCATTCAGTCCTTTTCTCTCTTCAGCACCTCTCCTTCAGTTACCCCTCCTGCCTGGGTGTACAGTACAAACAGGTAGCTCTGTTACCTGCTGAGTAAGGTGAAAATACCCACCCCATATGCTTATAATGTAGGGTAAAAAGGAGACCCCAGACCAAGTATTGGGAATTCTCTTGTCCACACAGCATCAGCCCACACTGCCAGATGTTACTCTCTCAGATATTATCCTGCAACTCAAAGCATTCATAGAGCGGGTATCTACTGCCTGTCTGGGCTATAGCATGCTCAGCCCCATGCACAGAAACTGGACTCTCTGAACAGAAACTAGACACTATGAGTGCTTGCAGACTTCAGAGGGCATAGGTACTTCTGATGAAGTTACCTCTACAGGTAGACATGAGGTGCCAGAATAAGCATGGTTGGTAGGTTAGAGCCACTCATCTTGTTCTTTGGACAGTGCCACAGATGTGTCCCAAGAATCTAATCAGGCTAATCCCCTGCCAGGAATATAATGTTGATTACAGAACATAAAACATGAAAATCAAGTCTCCAAAGCCTGTAATAGGTGCAATAACATAGGAAAAAATACTTTCTGTTGTGATCTGCTTTTAAGGAATAGCCCTGCCAACAAAATCACAGAAATGTCAACAAGCCCATCATTTAACCAGTATGAGCTTTGTAAAACTGTACTAATTTTGTTCATAGAGTTTTAAAGAAAAAGGTTACTCCAGAAATGTTTCCCCAACAGAAATATAAATTACCCAGAATATTTGGTCAGAAGACAGTGTAGTAGATATGCCCATATTCCCATTTTTGAAAAGCTGAAAACACTCTCTTTTCACATAGTAGCCACTACAGAGGAAAAGACAGTGATCACAGGTTACCAGTCAGCGTGAAAGACAGTACTCTTTCCAAACCCATCAGTCTAAGGTGACTATCACTAGCCAGCTTAATATGAAGAAGATTACTTTTTAAATCTTCATGCTGCATTATTCTATATTAATATTGAAATAATAACTTCTAATTACAGCACAGCAAGTTACAGTTGCTTCTGTGTATAACTAAAATATTTTGGAAGATGAAATAATTAACAATGTTTATATTTTTGAACAAGGGCCAAGCGGCAGGAAAGGCAGGCAGCAGGCTGTGGTTTCAGATAGCCCTGTCCATTTTTATTGTAAGTACTTGACACTTTTGCAGCCAGCCCTTGTCAACATCAAGAGTACAGCAGACATTCTTCTGATGTTGTAGAAGAAAAGCATCAGCATCTCTGAAGTGGTGGAAAACAAAAAAACAAAAAACAAAAAAAAAAAAAGAAAAAAAAAACCCCAGAGATAAATTTGTGTCAACAGATGTCTTTTACCACTAATGATCATGAAGCCATGATACAGTTTTAATTACCCTTATTATAATGGCCCCATAAAATTCTGACTAAATAAAAAATAACATCAGTATACATAAGATGGAAAGCAAATGGCTGAGATTTTTGAACCAGAAGCCATGGCTAGAAGAGAACAAATGCTTTTGAGAGTCAGTTGCCTATTTGTATTTTAAAATGTTTTACTACATGGTTAGAAGGTTTGAAAGACTCATACGCCTGAGAATTGTGCTAACAGATACAGAAATATGAAAGAGTGACTTCTCTTTAAAAATGGTGGCCCAGATGCTGTCCTGTACCAGAAGGCACAGAAGAGGGCAAAACAAACTCAGACATGACCTTCCCTACTTTCTACTACACAGAAAAAAATTTGTACTAGTGAGCCTTGATAGCAGTACCCTTAGAACAGAAACTTCACAATTGCAACCACCTCAATCTCACAGTGCTCTCCACACTACCTCTCTAGCATGATTTTCTGACTCCTGCAAGATGGCTCCATAATTCCCAACTCCCTTGTTCCACAGCACAATACCTGAAGCACACAATAAAATCAGTTATTGTGAGAAGATAAAAGGCTGGCAAGAAATTCCAGTATGGTAAAACTCAATCCTGGATATCTGAATGCAGCCAAAGACTGAATTCCATGGTGTTCTGAGCAAACGGCATGTTCTGCAGAACTCTATGGAGAGGATGAGCATAGTAGTTTACTTCTCTGAGCGCTATTATTAATGTGTACTTGCAGTCTCAGGCAGGCAGTACTGAATGCATGATGCACACATGTTTGCAAAAAATACCAACTGTAAACAAAAGAGAAAAGCAGGGACAGGATATGAACAGATAAAATCTGTGGAACCTCCTGTGAAAGTAAGTTTGGTGTGCCATGCATACCAAACTCGCGGAACCCTTTTAGTATGAGACCATGAGTTCTCCAATGCAGAAGGAAATTAAGTGTAGCACTTGTCAAGAGCTCTCTTTGAAGTTCTACATAAACTTACTATGGATTTTGAGCTCCACTGGCTTTGAAGAAAAGGAAGAAGACCAATGGAAGGTTAGTAGCCCATGGAGTAGCCCATGGACTCTCCTGAGAATGCCAAGGAGAGAAGTATTATCTCTACTTCATGATTGCATTTGAGTTGAAGGAGAAACTCAAGTAAGTGTACATTTGGTTAAGGTTTGTCTTCTATAGATCTTGAGCTTAAATATTTTCTACTTGTTCTCAGTGATAGGCCATTCCTTCATGAGTTGGACTTCTTGGGATTCTCTGCATACATTTTTCTAAAGACTGCTAAGTGTGGAACATGGGAACCAACTTTTCCTCCTAATGCTGTAGTTTTCCGCATCAGCCACAAGGATGAACACTAAAGAATTACTTCATAACATCATGACTCACCTAACCAACTGTAGACACCTACAGTGTGGAAGCTTGACTAATTGAATTGCTGAGACCTTCAGAAACAAAGAAGGTGTAAATATTCTGCTTCTAAAGTAAACAGCACTCTCAGTTGTAGAGGGCTCCACTACAGATATACTAAAATAGGTGAGATGAATATCAAACACAATAAATAAGGAGCAATAGGGAAAGGTTTAAATGATGAGTTTTCCTGTTGCAATAGCACTCATGTAAGCTTGTCTTTTTGATACAATTACTAAAATTCAGTAAGGCTAGTGTAATTTTGCACTCTTACATGGAAATTTAAAGCTCTGTCACCAGATCTTTTTACAAGTGCATGTAGTGATGAAGGAATGGCTTTAAATTGAAAGTAGGTAGGTTTAGATTAGGTATTAGGAAGAAATTCTTTACTGTGAGGGTATTTTGGCACTGGAACAGGGTCCCCAGAGAAGCTGTAGATGCCCCAGCCCTGGAAGTGTTCTAGACCAGGTTGGATGGGGCTTTGAGCATCCTGGTGTAGTGGACTGTAACCAGATGGGTTGTAACTAGATGACCTTTAAGGTCCCTTCCATTTGAAACCATTGTATCATTCTATGATTTAAACTTGAAACCTTTACTAGCAGGTAATGAGCATATTCTGTGTGGATGAGAGACATGGACGAACAAGTCTGTCTCAGGCAAGTTCACAGTTTTTAGGGCACTGAATGTACCGTGGTGAACAGAACAGAAAGAATAAACAGTGTTGAGGTATTGGAATGAGTACAACTTTCTATCATTAGGGATCATTTTCTTGCACTCTCAAAGTGGGGGCAAGAACAAGCCATGATTTGGAAAACTTCAACAGAAAGAGAAATTAAGCCAAAAGAAATGTCATAATGTGAGTGTGCCTGACTGGGGAGGACTTCTGCAAAGCAAGGACAGAGTTGAAAAAAACCCCTAACCCAAAAACCTGGCCCAGGAAAGCATTGGCATAATTGACTTCTGCCTTACATAACGTACAATGCAAGAAATTAACAGGAGAAGCAAAAAAGAGCAGAGAGGAAAAATGAGAATAGCCTGTTTGTCTACGTATTGAAAACAAAGAGAGGTGGTTCTTCACATGCTGCAGGCACACTGTGGAATTACATTCCCTAGGATACTGTGGATGGTAAAAGTTTATTAGACAAATTAATGGGGGAAAGAACTCAATAGGTCTTCTAAACACAAAGACACAACCCTTCACACAGGAAATCCGTCAACTGCAAATCAATGAAGGCCAGGAGACATGTCTACCCCCTTATACCTGCTTTGGCTGCTGTTGGGGGCAGGATATCAAATCAGATAGATCACTGGTCTGAGCTGGAATAGCTGTGAATTTATCAATGTATTTTTATAGCAACCATGCCTTTAGAATAAGTGTGATTCATGGGATTATTTTTAAAGCAGAAATTGTATTTTTTCTTAGTTTTGGCAGTATGAAGTTATTAAAACTCTTAATTTGTGGATGAAGACAATTTTGGTTTTGGTTTGTTTGGTTTATTAGAGGTACTGACGTACAAGAAAATTTAAAGATTGAAATCTTTGAATGACATTGAAATCTTTGAATGACATTTAATATTCTCTTCTAAATACTGCTGCTACATATTCAAAACAGATGGTTTTAATTATTTTTTTAATACACTGCTTAAAAGCTTTAAATGGCTAATTTTCTATCTCCTTCTGATGGACAAGCTCACTTAGATCAGCATTGATATCCCTGTAAGCAAGGATAAAGATACAAGCGCAATGGAGAATGACTAAGACCAAAGTGTAAAAATATTGGCAGCATAGCAGTAAAGCAATGGCCACAGCCACATGTGGATGTTCTAAGGATAAACAGATGAGCTCAGGGTTTATCATTTGTCAGTGTTGTACCCTTCATAAGTCTGTCTCTCATGGAAAAAAATTCAAACCCTCCATAGCTCCAGAAATTCCTTCGAGAACCCTGCTCAAACAGCAAGCTTATGAGTGTAACCAGTATCATTGCTATCAATTCCCCAGTTACCATCTTTATCCTATAATCTGAGTAGAGCAACATGACAAAATATCATTAATTCCTGCTTCCTTTTTACTTGGAAAAAAAATTAGAAAAAAATCAAGAATTAAATATACAGTTCATGGCAACCACACAATGTCTTTCAAGGCTCTGAATGGGCTTCTACCAATTTGTAAAGAGGGATCCTATAGTGTAATTGACCATTGATAGAGAGCAAAATGGGAGACAATTCAGCAACTTTTAAAGCACTGGTTCAACTCATCAAGGAAGTTCTCTCATAGGGCCCAGTCTTGAGAGAACCTAAGGGTTATCAATCCTTGGTCCCAACAGAATTTGAGGAGGATAAGCACCATGAGGGGCAAAAAATAAGTCAGAAGCAGTTCCTAAAAAAACCTTAATGAAGACCCATGAAGATCTTAAAAACACTTAGCAAAATCAGAAGCTTTTGGGAATATTTACAGGAGCACTGTAAACGTTTCTTGTCACACTGAACAAGCCGCCCATTCACATATGGAGCATTCACTGATTTTGTTGCTTCTTTGCTTCACCGAGGTTTTAGGTGTCTCAAGTGGATGCCACAACTTGCAGACTTCTAAAAGTAGTGGATTTTCTAAAACTATAGCCCTGGAATCTTTCCTGATTCTACCTATGTTGTAAAAATTATAGCAGCCAGACAGCAATATATTTCTATATGTGTTAGATTTATTGAATCTTAATCTCTTTTTATAACATCTTCATACTCTAGTAATTGATATAACTGTAATGCATCCACTTTGCCACAGTGATAAGAGACTGATTGGACCAGACAAACTTTTTCAAAGGAATAAACCAGATAACATTAATTTCAGAAGCTTGCTTCCATTTGAGAGCTTCATTCAATTGAAGAAATAAAAAATCAAAGATGCCTGTGATATACTTAATGTGTTCCACAAAAGCCACTAACAATAAACTTCTTTATAAACAATCTAAATTCACTGCAACTAGTTAACATATCCTAGTGGTATGGTAGAACCTTTAACAACAAGCAACTTCGCAAAGATTTTTGTCATGAGTTATATCAAATTGTCTACATATGTACAGATGTGAAGGGCACCGTAACAGTCTGCAGTTCACAGTCAAGGATTAGAATGAAAAAAGTTACACTTCTTCACCCTTTCTTCACCTTCCATCTTCCAGATCTGCCCTGCCAGTTTCTTATGGCCATTCTCTCAAAGCCATCAGAAAAACTGGGAACCACCTGAGTATGACTGACTCTTATTTTGTGCTCAGTTCTTTTGAAAGCATGCCTGCCATTTGATTAGCAGCAAGCAAGAACATGCAACCTTCTAAAGTTGCTAAAAGGAGAATTGCTGTAACAAGAAGGGTAAGTAAACCTGTGAGAGCATTTAGCTGTACACAGGCTGTGGAGCAATGTTAAACTTTACCATTTGTGGCTTTGTTTGAGTATCATTTCACAAGGGACTGAGAAGAGGTCTGGAATTACTAGTGAAAAAGCATAGCATACAAAATGGGAATAACGGGTGCATGCTCCAGTAGCATGACCCAGCAACAACTGCAACTGATTGATCACAATAAATGGACACTATCCCTCTCTATAATTATATGGTGGAAAATTTCATTTCTAGAATCTGTAATAAATGACTATAGCATGGAAGGCATGCTGGCACCTTTCCAGTTGCTGGGTTCTTATTTCAGACTTTGCCCAAAGGGCCTGTACTAGATAAGCAAAAGATTAGGGTGCATGCATGTGGACAGAATCTGAATAGGGATGGAATACAGACTGCTTGTGTATCTGGAGCAACATCAGTATGGGAGGAATTGTGGTTCCCACAGACTAGTGAAGAGTATCAAGGCTGAAAATGCATTGAGAAAATGGGGGACAATGATTTTCTGAGGATAGTGCAATGAAGACAGAGTGCAGGATTAGAAAGATCAACACAAATGAGAAATATATGTGGACCAATCCCAAGGGTCCTTGAGACTAAACGAGCATGAAGATAAATGTCTGGAAGCAGTCTCTGCACTAGGGTTCAGAAGGATGAGTAACAAGGAAGCATTGCAAAGTTGTAGGAAAACTGAATAGAGCAGGGTTATAGGACACTTTCAATCAATTCCATTAAAACATAGGATTTTGTCCCATGCCACAGAGGTTTAACCGCCTGTCAGACTGCATATGATTCTACACCAGACTTCCAAGTAAGTACAAATAGATCTTAGCACATTCCAAGAACATTTGTTTGGACATTTTAAAAGTTGGAAGCCAGTTGTAGTGTGGGAGCTCTTTTGTAGCTGAAAACTAGCTAATTTGTGTCTTATAAAACCAGTTCATAATGGTGATAAACCTCTTCTAAAACCATTTCTGTAATAATAATTGAGAAGTTTACATGTAATACTCATATCTAAAAATGCTGTGAGTGAACTTGATGCATATAAAGGCAAAAGACAAACTACACTGGCATGAATTGAAAACTGCAAGCAGATACTGTTCAAACTTTCACATACAGTTACAAGTGCATCCAAGTTTTTAGCTGCAAAACTTCAATGTGAGACTTGGGCAAAGTCTTTCAAAACAGTGACACCTCTGCATAGTTCTAATCCCAACTCTTTCTCCTCCCAGGAGTATTCCCACTGCCATCAACCAGTCCATCTGGGCTGTTCACAGTCATAAGGGTCAAAAGAATAAAGTTCTTTCTTCCTCTAGGATATAATCCAAAAATGTCAGCTACTAAGAGCTGTGAAAAGCATGGGGACATAGAACTAAGCAACGTCAACTTACTTAATGTTTATTATAATTCTAAAAGATTTTTGCCAACATTCCTTCTTCTTGTCTGTTTCACCTACTCATCTGTCTGGGTAGCTATGCCCACATCACATTGATGTAGCCACCAGTAGGGTAAAAATTACTCAGACACAGGATAAATTTTCATGCAATAAAAACTGATACTTAGGAAGGCAAAATTAGCAGTTGCCTTTAACTATTATCAATGTGCCCTACTCTTTCTAGTATTTTGCATTATCTTTCTCACATGTCACAATATGCACTCAGCTAGACCATACCAGGTAGTCCTCTGTGATAGAATTACAGGTTGTACTCCTGTAGTGTTAAGATTTGAGACCAGACAAGTGTGATTATTTGAGCTCAGATTCTCCAGGGATACGGCTTGCAGCAGTCTGAAACCTGCCACAAGCTGATATTATCACCGATGGGAAGATCCCTCTCTAGCCAGTACTCTCCTTGGGGCTTCTCAGGCATCACTAAGAGATCTGTTCCTCAGTTAATGAAACCTATAGTCTATTTCACAAACTTAACAGACAACATTATACAGCTATCATGTGTAAATAAGTGGTTCTCAGAAGAACTGCCCCCAGACTCAGACTGCAGTTAATCAGAAGTGGCGCAGATACCAACATTCTGAACTGGCACTGAAAACCAAATCCAACAACCTGCAAATGCTGGCATCTATGCTGAAGAAGTAGATATGTCCCTGATTATTTTTTCACTTACAAATCATGTGAGTGTGCCTGGAGTTGATAAAAAAAATGTTGCAATGGAGTATTCCGATACTGTAACTAGCAGCTTTTAGGGAAAATTCTATTCAGTAAAGGTTTTAACATCTCATCCTTTCTCTAGTTGTAAACACATCAAAATATGTGAGTTGCTGTATTAATTTTTTCTTCTCCAATCTATATAACTCTCTTTCATTTTAGAATGCAAAGAATTTTATTCCATTTTGTGAATTTGAATTGGCAAGTTAAAGACTACTCATTCCATCTGCCTCTGAGACATACAATAAACCTGGGTGGTGTACTAGTTGTAGATTCTACTCTTCTTCATAGTCCTCCTCTGCATAGCCACAGCTGAACTAGACATCCAAAGAGGCATCCAGCTCAGACAGACAGAAACTCTATCAGCCTGACTTCAGTGAACTCTAGTTCAGGTCTTTTAATGTGTTTCCATCTAAATCAGTTTTTCTCAAGAAAGTTAGACCTCATCTTACACCATTTTTATGAACCTGTAGTTAAAAGTATATCTAGGTTCTTTCTGGATTGACAGCCCAGGAAACTTTGCTCAGATTGTACAAACTCAGTTTCTGCCTCTATAAAATCAGAATCGTATCTGTTTGTCTTACTGCAGATTTGACATATGGTGCAAAGATAGCTTGGCAAAGATGTCATAAAACATTAATTTTCTTAAGATTTCCCCAAAGCCTGACAGAATTACTTCAGTACTTGAAAGTGCTATCACCTGATTATTTAAGCTATCTGCAAAAAATAGAAGCTATTCAAGTCTTAGTGCTCTTATTGGTCAGTGGCAGCAGTAAGTTCAGAAAGCCTCTCTTGACACTGTAACATGCCACCTGAGTGCTTCCAGTGCTTCACAAATAGTCTTGTACAAGAAGGGAATTTTAGTAGGTGTGATTTTGCGAAACTTTCAGCATGTGCATGTTCTAGGGTAGCTTGTCAGGCCAATAAAATCTCACTAATTAAAATGAACACAGACTGACCTGCAAGAAGTTGGCACACTAGCTATCCAGTGTTGTCGGTATCTTAAAAGCTAGAAAATTCATCTACTATGCAAGGAGGCATCTTTCCAGCATCTCAAAGTTGACAATGTGAAGCAAAACGCAATGCAACATAGCCTCAGGTCACAAGACTGATCGTGGAAATTGAAACCAGAGTAAAAATTGTCCTATGGCTGTGAACTCTTACTTCTTCAAAGGACATCTGATCTGTCTGTCAAAGCACACCCCTTTGGTAGTCTGCTCATAGAGTTGCCATTCTGCACTTGTGAACATACAACAGTTCTGGAAGCTCAAGAACTCAAACTCAAAGAGCAAGATTTCTTGTATTTGGCAAGAGAAAAAAAAAATCTTTTATTTCTCAATTGATTTGAATAATTTGTTCTGAGCAAAGAAGTATAAGAGAGGATCCCTTCAGGCAGACAAGTCTTTCTCTCCTTGCTCAAAAGGAGATATCTGCTGTGGCAATTTCACTGCAAAGATGTTCCTTCACATGTGCTATTATTCTATCAGTTCCTAGGATTTCTAGCAAACAGTATTTAACTAAAGCAGTAATGCACAGAAAGGCTGAAGACCTTCCTACAAACAGCTCTTCCATCCAAGAGGAGTTTCCCACTCAGTACATCTTCCCAATCCTTAGATCTAAGTTCAGAAAGCAAAGGGAATTAAAAAATTGCATCACCACCCATAAATCCATCTCTCCAAAACAAATAATCCCATGAAAAATAGCAGAAAAATTTCACTGACTTTTCTCCTCAACTTTCTGAGTGATCTTTCCATGTGAGGAGGCTGTGTGGCTTTCTGATTGATCAGCGAGTGAAACATTCACCAGATATAGACCTGAATTCCAGCTTTGGTACCCAGTGCTCAAAATACAGGTGATAGATATATGTAACATCACAAGTAGCAGGACAGAGACCTACTAGCTACAGCTAAGGCTGGTCAGGAATATACATTAGTCCTTCCAAAGTCAATTCAAGCTTTCTAGCTCAAATTCCAGTTGCTTTGGACAATAGCACATACTAAAGCTTTCTATTTGTTAAAATTGCCAGATTTAGACCAAACCACAATCCTTTTGGAAACTTACCATCATAAAGTTGAAGATGTGGGTATGACAAACAATGCTTTCAAGAGGAAGGTAAGATATTGTTGGGTGGTAATTAAAATTCAGGGGTTGCTTCAGGTCTTTGGTCACTTAAAAAACTGAACTCTCCCACACATTTTGATGGTAACCTGTTTGGCTCTAATACTGTCCTTTTTTCAACTGACATTCCACTGTCCCCCCGTGTTGACTTCTGACTATATTTGTTGTGATCAAAATTATAGTTGTTTGTAATATGGGGGCACTCAGTCGTCCCAAAGAAGGATTTGGATTACAAGTACAAAGCCAAATCTCTGCTTGTACACAGCAATACAGAATCAAATGCAAGAAATTCTTAGTCCAAGTTGTGTCAGCTGGTTCTGTCACACCTCAGATTTAGCTGTCAGAAATCCTTTCTAGGTAGCTGTGGGATAGTCTGCCCACAAGAAATTGTATTCTAACCCCTAAAAAGTGGTCTTAAACTATAAGTGATATGGAACTCTGAAGTATCAGGTTTTATTCCCTACTCAAATTATTAATCTTTTAAGCCAGGGAATATTTTGGTTATCTCACTTGGAATATTTTGCTGTATTCTTCATTACATGACTTTGGAGAAGTCTCAATTTTCACAGTCAACACCTCCTTGTATAAAAAATCAGTTTCTTGGGCTGATTGTCAGTTTGCCATCTTTCTTTGAAAACACCCCTTGTAAAAGAGGTTTCCAGTCAAATATAAGATTATATTTAGGATTATTTGGGGACTTTTTTATTATAACCTTTCTTATTTATCTGCTGAGTGGGTATGTTCCAATCCTTCCAGTCTCACTTCAGTCTTCCCATTGTCACATCTCCATAGCAGCCATTTCCTTTTGCATGGACTAAAAGTACATGCAATATTTTCATCAAATAAGTTTTTGATTTTTCTAATGGTATAAAACCTTTTTTTGTATTGTTCTCCAGACCATTCTTTACTCAACCTACAAAGCCCCCTTCTTGAAGATTTTACAGCCTAATTCAAAACAAGTTCTTTCCCTGTCAAACACACATGGAGGGTAGGAAGGAAAAATGTGATGTTCAAGCAAAGTAATTAAGATGACAAATTCTAATGCTATGTTATTTCTGTAATTTTCCTCAACAGAATTGCTTTATTTTTTCTGGAAATTCTTTGGGAATTATTCTCCATCACCTGGGCATTCCCTTATGTAGGAAATCCCTGCACAAAATAAGGCAGTGTAGGAGGCCTTCATAGGTGGTCAAGGCAAAAAGGAGCAAGTGGCATAGGATAGGCCCTTGGGAACTGTTCTAACTAGTGTAATTTAGAGCATTCCTGCTCTCAGTTATGCCAGGGGCCACTTTGGCATCAAGTCAACGTAGAATCCAGGGAGATGAAAAGTGGCTTAGAGCCACTTTCCACCTCCCTCTACCCTGGGCCTGCACCATGTGTGGCTTGGCTGGCTCCAAGGATCTGGCCCCTGCATTTTTAAAAAGAGCATTTTAAGTTGAAGTTAAAAAGTGAAAGAAAATGGAATATGAAGAGAAAAGGAGTAGAAAAGTGCTAAAGGGAAAGATTAAAAAAAAAACAACTAGGGAAACAGAATGGGTGGTATTGCTAAGTGTGAACCAGAGCTCATGTTTAGCAAAGTGAAGGAGCACTAGGGAGGTCTAGCTTCACTTCCTAGCTATGCCAAAGACCTTTTAATGCCAACACTAGTCTATTAGGGTGACTTTCAAGGTGGCCACTGAACTTTGACCATCTATACTAAATATGTTTAGCTTTTTCCCTGAGAACTAACCAGCTTTGCCTGCATGCAGTCACAGAACCTGAGGTCAGAAGTGCCTTTTAGCCCTCATTACCTACAATATCTAGAAACACGTCTAGAAAGAAAGACACTACTGTCTTGAGAAGATCCACAAGACACATGAATGGAATAGCTTTGGTGCAGGGCTGTGTGAACGGAACTCAGAAATGATGCTCTGCACTGTAGCTTCTCTTCTATCGTGCGACACAAGAGATCATGCGGTATCACACCGCTGTAATGGAAAGCTCAGCTCCTACAGTTAGTCTGCACTCGGTGTAGACAGGAGAGGGAGATAGGATGGGACTTTACATCAGGGAGGCTCTAAGATTTCATTTCTAAATGTGCACATTCATCAATATTAAATGGAGTTTCTCCTCACCTTGGTTTCTCACCTGCAAAATGAGAATACTAATTCCTCTCTAGCAATAGTGTGGTAAGGATGCATTGGGATGGAATATGTCCAAACTCAACAGCAACATGTAAAAGGGGAAAAAACCCCTCATATACTGATGAAACTTCAGCTTCAGATTGAACTGTATCTTGACAACTAGACAAAGCACATATGTTACTAGAATTACAATTCAAAATGCATTAAAACATTAAAATTATGGGTAAACGTTAAAATTCTTAGCTGAAAAAGTGGATGGTCTTACTGGAATCTTACACTATCCATTATACTCAAGTTGTGCCACACTGTGCAAAGTGCTAGAGCAGGAATGCTGAGCATATGAATGGAGGTGGAGGGGTACAAAGATTAATTCCCAGAATCTTCAGCACACTTTGTCCTGCAGCCTTTGCCATAGGAGACTCCCAGGGATAAATCCTGCTCTTCCAACAAGATTAACTGGTAAGCAAGAGTCTAAAAAACAAGGAATGTAAGGAAGGAGATAGAGAACTAGTAACAGAGCATAACTCCCATTTACCTCCCTCCAAACCTTACTGACCACATCTAAATGCTTTAATAGTATCACAGTAGTGTTAGATTTTGTGACCTTTTCCTGCAGCATATCTGTAGAAATTCCTGTGGTATACCCACCACTACTGCTTTTATGGTGGGAGATGATGTTCAGTTGCCCTAAATATGTCCCTTACCAAAAACCGGAAGTCCTTGTTAGAAGTGCCAGGGAGATAATCCTAAATGTTTCTGACTCAGAGATCCTCAAATTGCAAGTCTGAGAGAGTTGTCAAACCCCAATCTCTTGTACCTTTCCCCACACACTTCCCAGGCAAATGGAATACTACTCCAAACTTCCCTTGTGCCTAAAGCCTCTTCAAACACTAGCATTATTCTCCTTATCATCCTAACCTAGGGCATCCTGACTCCTAAGAAGCTCCAAACTCCCTTCTGAGGTTTGGAACTGCATCAAGCTGCTTCTCTTAATGCCTCCATGTTGCTGCTATTGCATTGCCTACCTCTCCCCTTGTGCTCTTCTGTTACAACTCTCTCATTAGATATTACACTGAGCCAAGCCCACGCCTTGCCTAGTTCTCGTAGCAAGCAAAGCAGAAAGAGGAAAAAGAGAGGGAAAAAGAATATAAACCAAAAAGGCCCAGTTGCCACTCTGGCAGAGATTTTAAAACACAGAGTGCAATTGTGAAAAGGTTATCCAGATGGGACCCAGGGGTGAGGGGAAGGAGAGCTGTCATGCAAAGGGAAAAAAAAATCAGATGTATGGTAGCCCTATTCCTATAATATGATTCCTATTGCATGTGCAAATGTACAATGCAATGATAGTTCTCTTAGCCAGCATGGGCTGAGTTAATTGGATGTAAGGAATTTTTTTTAAATAACCCATTCATTTGATCCAGCCCCAGTGATCACACCAAGTACAACCATTTCACTAAAAAGGCTTGTTTCTAATTGAATGAGATTTCTTCCTATTTTTAATTCTTTCCCCCACAATACTGAAGAAACAACCCTGTTGAAAATATGGTTACAATGTAAAACATTAGGCAAGTGCTTTTTACCATTTTCAAGTTTTCTTTGTACTTAAACAGAGCTGAATATTTTTTGTTCTGAAATAGCTTCTGAAAAATTCAGTTTGGGAAAGAAATCAGACAGAAAATTATGATGTAAAGGGTGAATAACTGAAAAGCAGCAATCGAGTGGAAACAGGCTTTAAAATGCCCCAGAACAAGCACAGGGTGTTGCCACAAGCTTCCCCTGTACTATGTGGCTACACATACACTGTAACACTTGAAGCTGACTATGAGTGAAAAGATATTTGAAGTGTTATTACATCTGTGCAGGGTGCTAAAATAGTATTTATTAAAAGAATACTATTACCTGTCTTAAAAACTCAGAGAATGACTAAACCCATGTCCTTAGCATTACTGAGCTGACACCTAAAATACTGAAGATGCCAAACTGAGTTGCAGTTTTCAATTCTTCTCTGTCTGAGGCTAATCAAGTTCCTTTAACAAGTTACAACAGCTCAGGATTACCTGAAATTACTGATTCTAGCATAACCCAGCATTCAAAATA
Organism: Pithys albifrons albifrons; assembly: GCF_047495875.1. Classification (NCBI taxonomy): domain Eukaryota; kingdom Metazoa; phylum Chordata; class Aves; order Passeriformes; family Thamnophilidae; genus Pithys; species Pithys albifrons. The sequence goes on from NC_092460.1 coordinate 67,335,171, forward strand.
GCTTGCTCCAGCTACATGCCACCTATGGGCTATCGGAAGGGGGGGGAGGGGAGGTTTATGGCAAGGGAATCCCAAAATAGGGATACAATATTATCAAAAAATTATACAATCAAAGCATATTTAAATGTTTAATCCAGGCCTATCAGAAAGCAGTATAAACTAACTAAATCATTGATCACAAAAGGTTAAATTCAACTTTCTCAAAGTACTAAAAAGTTAAAGGTATTGTGATAGGCAGGTGTGGAGAGGGTAGATATAAATCTGATTGTGTGAATTTTTCTGACATATTATCCCAACTTTTTTATAGGAAATGTCTTAAATCCCTTCTGGCAAAAATAGCTACACATTTTTTCTACTATAGTCTATCAAAATGGTGTTCTAAAGCAACGTACTTCTGTGCGAGTATTTCCCTGACTTCGGATATCCCTTCCTAGATGTCGTTTACACATGTTGGCAGATATGACCAAAGTCCCAGCGGCAGCTGGCTCTGAATGGCAGATGTCCACAGAGCGGTTATGTATTGTTTTGGCACCAGCCGTGCTTCCCCCTCCCTCCACTGCTAAAACTGCCTGCCGTAGTAGATTTCTTTGTACTATAACCTTCAGCTGGTGCCAAGCAGCTAGTTTTTCTTCTATAGTACCTTACACAGCAAACTGTACAGTCCTAAAATTGACCTAGAGAGGGGAAAAAAATGATAAGGTGAGCCACTATTCCATATATAACTAGAATGCAGCTATTTAGACAAGAGAGGATAGACAGTGCAGTCAGGAGCCTGCGTGTTTGACTTGGGTACATTAAGGCTCCCAACTCTTCTCCCTTCCTCTCACTTCTTCCACAAAATCTGCATTTTATTTATTGATTGGATGTACTTTACAGATCAGAGGGCTCTTCCCCTCACCCCCACCCATCCAACACACACCCCCTCCCCCGGCTCCAGCAGGAGGAGTAAGAGGGGGAGGAGGCAAAGTGGGTGCATTACGAGCTGATTGTGCTCTTGCCCCGACCTCCAACAGCCTGATCTGCCTTTGAAGTTTTCCACCCCTCGACTTGAAGTGAGATCGATTACAGAAGAACAACAGGGACAAAGAATCTGCTGCTTTACGTGCAGACACTTTCCCACGATCGGGGCAGCCAGCTCGACAGCAGCAAGAGATCACCGCTGTCCCTACGCTCCTCCTCGCCACCATTCAGAAAACATGCAGCCCCCGCCCCGCTCCGCTTAGGCAAGCGGGGGGAGGAGGTTATAAAAATGAATCGTGTTGTTTAAGAACGCTAAGGAACGACTAGCACTGTTGTTGAAAGGAAACAGCAAAAGAAAATAAAATCGGTGCTAGATATTTTGGAGAGGGGGGTAGTGAGGGAGGCGCATTTAAGGCGCAGGTAAAATATCAAACATCGCTAAGTGGCAAAGTTTAGCGAGAGGCAAAGCAAGCGCTTCCTCCCCTTGCTCCGGCGTCGGGAGCTCGGGGCAGGCAGGCGGGCACCGGTTAGCGACCGAGCAGGCTCCCAGCGCCCGGCGGAGGGCGGATGCACCGCGGCAGAGCGGGGCAAATCCTTTACCTTTGTGTCTGGTAAATGCTGGGAAGGGGGTGTGTGTCTGTGTGTGTGCCACTACCGCTGGGACAGTCTATAAACCGGGAGGGGAAGAAGGGCGGGGGCACCCGGAGAGTTACTGGGTAAAGCAAAGATGGTAAATGCCTTACCATCGGCGAGCGAAGCCGGCTTAATCCAGCCGGCGGGCGAAGGTCCTAGACCTTGCCACAGCCCGCGGTGATGCCCCTCCACGGGTGCCTTGAGGGAGCCCCCAGCACTGAAACTCCTCTAGCTGCCCCGAGCTCCGCTGCCTGCCAGGCAGAAGCCTCCTCGCCCAGCCCGGCCAGCCTGACGACAGGACAGCGCTCACCGCCTCCCGCCCCTCCTCAGGACCTGCCGGCCCGCCTCGGCCCGCGGGGGGCATGGAATTCCCTTCCTTCCTCGGCCCGCGCTGAGTGGGGAGACTTGTTGCTTAAACTCGGTTTGAACCCATAGCACGCCGGCTGACTTTTTCCAAGAACAAGAAAAAAAGCGCTTAATGTGTCACCGAGCATCCAGTCCATTCATTATTTAAAAAAAAAGGGGGGGGGGGAAGAGGGAAGCGGCGGCGGGGCGCAGGGACCTCCATGGAAGGCGGCCCGGCGGGGCATTTCCTCCCCCTTCGCGGGCCCGGCTCCTCCCCCGCAGACTGCGCGGCGTCGGGGCGGCGGGCGCGCGGGGCGCGGACAATCAATAGCCGCGGTCACAAATTACCGCAGGAAGTGTTAGCGGCGCACCAGCTCCTAAACAAGATCGATGGCCTCCCGCTGCTGCACAGCCACAGGGGGCTAACCCACCCTTCCTCCCTCCCTCCACCCCCGGGCCAGCGAATTCCGTCCCGCTCAGGGGACGGGACGGAACGGGACGGGTCGGAGGTGGCAGGGCCGGGCGGCCGCCGAGTGACAGACCTGCCCGGGGGAGGGCCGGGCCCGGCCCAGGGTGACGCGGGGAGGCCGCTCCGCCGCCTGCAGCCCCTGGCTCGGCAGCCCCCGGATGGTGACTAAGACCCCTGTCCCCCGTGGGCGGCCGCCGCGGCCCTTCCCGGCTGACACAGGAGCGCTGACACAGGGCGCGCTGACTCAGCGCCCGCGCCCCGCGGGCCGCTCGCAGCGGTGCCGCTGCCGCCCCGGGCCTCGCAGGCGCCGAGCGCGTCCAGCCGAAGGCCGGGCCGCGCCGGCACCAGCAGCGCGGCAGCCCCTGAGGTGTTCCGTGAACGAAAGCGGGTTGAGGGCGAAGGGGAAGGAAATAAATCCGTAAGAACCCGTGTTGGTGCCGCAGCCGACGGGCAGCGGCTTGTCTGAACGCTCCCATGCTGTACACGCTTAGGGTGCTCCTTCCAGCTGCTTTATTAGCGGGAAACCGAGAGCCGCTCCCGTTCTGCACCGGCCGGCAGGACAAGCCGCTCCCGCAGCGCTCCCGCTGTCCTTGGAGCGCTTGGTGTTGGCCTGAGGGAAAAGCTATTTAAAAAGAAACTACTTCTGTTTTTTCTGGTTGTAAAAATCCCTTCCTTACATGGTAGGAAATTACCTGTTCGCTTTTTGGGTGGTTTATTTAACTGTTTCAACGTACGAAGTGTTAAGGCAGGTTTAATCAGTACTTTCATGCTGATAATTGCATTAGCAAGGTAAATTAAGAGTCCCACTTTAAATGTGGGCATTTATATAAGCATAATTATACCTTCATGGTATGTGCGTACACTTGTACATATGTGTGTATGTCACATCAGGTAATCAAGACATCCATAAAATTCATTTGAGTGAAGATACATAAAATTCATTTGAGTGATCTGTCAGTTAGAGATAATATACAGTGTATATTATGTGCAAACATTACTGAAGATAGAAATACCACAATTTAATCAAGTTGCGAAAGACTAGGATGCAATCTGGAAAATACCTGGGTCAAAGGTGCCAGCTTAGTCAAAATGCATCTTTCATCCCAGTGGTGGTCTTAAACATTAAAATACACTTTTTCCCCCACTACTGTAGCTTCTTTCAATGCATAATATGGTTTTTTTGTTAAACTCTTCAATAGTTTTTCTATTTCTTCTCAAACATGGGTCTTCTAGTATTGGTAACTACGTACTGTTCAAACCTCACATTGAATACAGAGTATCTTTGTGAGATTTTTCTGTTATTATTTTATCATAGTGTCTTATTGGTAGATAGATTAATAAAATTATGCACCATCCTCATGGAATGAGATTTTGGATCAATATTGAACCATCCCAACACTCTGAGTGCAACTCCTTTGCCATCAGTCGAGTTCTTTGATCTCTCCAAGAGATGACTCAGCATGTACCCGTTGTGCCTTTGGTTGCAGAGCTACGAGGTGTATGTCGTTGTAGTTTGGAGACTGCTATTAAATCTGCAGCTCAGGTGTTGCTAGTAGTAATAGCACAGTAGTGTCTTGCTCAGCACAGATCCGCCCCCCAAGGTAGAGGGTTAGCTAAGCTGAAGCAGGTTTTACAGCCTAAGCTGAGCAGCTTGCTTCTGTGCACCTCCTGACAGGAGTCAGAGTACCTCACTTAAGGTAGCTCAGACATCTACAAGAGCTGTGTTTCTGTTGTAAACATGTTTTGCCTTCATTCTCAGTTCCTTTCACACATAATTTCTCTTTTCTGCAGCTAACGCAGCTATTTCATTTGTACAACTTTCCTATTGCTTCATCTTCACCTATTCTGCAGCTATGTTTTTCAAAATCACACACACACCAAAACCAGATTTTCCCATTTTAATAGAAATGGGGTCATTTTAAATCTATAAAGCTTGGACCAAAAATACAAACACACCTGTTACCTCTTATGCATCATGAGATTGGCATCCCTGACTTCTGTAATTAGTTTCCATGCCCAGATATAAATATACACGTGGTAATAAATGCAGTAGTCGGGAGGGAGGGGGGGAGGAGAAGCTGATAAAACTTACTTTAAAAAAAAGTAATGATATTAAGGGCGTTCAATGTACAGAACATTACCACAAGTCTTGAACATGCTGTCACCACAGCACCATTAGTCTACATCCTTAATGTATGTCCCTTAACATACATCTGTACTCAATGTACCTTGTAATTACCTTCATTATGGTTAACTACTGCTGACCCCTGTGTGGAACATGTTAACATAGAACAACTGTGAAATAGCTAGTGAAGAGCAAGGGGAGATTTTTCAGAACTAGCTTACAATTCCATTGACATGGTCTGTGCCACAGCGTTAGCATCATAGACATTGCTTCAATATTCATTGCTATTCCACAAATATTTCTTTAATCAGCAAAACAAAGAAACAGCTCTTACATGACATGAAGCAAGTCAAAAGAACTAACTATGGAATACAAGGACTAGGTGGTGATCAGGCCCGGTATCTACAACTTAAAATTAAGTCCCTGGAATGTCAGAATTGTGTTTACTTGTTTAAACAGAGTTCTTCACAGCATTGTTACAAGCAATAATTACCCAACTCTAGTTTACCACAGAGAAACCACTGGCTGCTTTTCTCCCACCCCCACTTGCGTGACATCTCTGGACAGTGCTGCTGTGCACTTCCCTTGACGAAAGAATCCATTTCTACCTCAGTTTCTGTATCCTACAGCCACGGTTCCAACTCCTGACATTACCTATAGCAGTGACAGAAAGAGCTGAAAACTCAGACACTGTTATGATGGATTTCAGTTATTCCCACTACATCCCCAGGAACTCTTCCATCCCCTACACCAAAACATAGTTATAGACTCAACTCTTGTATAAATATGGATTCGTTTTCATGAGCAAAATCCTTCTACCCCTGCCACCTCCAAAATTAATTATCCACCTCTCCTTCCTCCAAACACAGTTTATCCTAACTGCGTTCATTCACTGAGCAGTTATCTTAGCTGTTCTTATTTCTTTTAATTCTTCTTTAACTCTTAGCTTCCTTAACTCTTCTTCAACTTAGGCATCCTATTGTTTTGCCCCCTCTTGTGAAGTGGTGAGCAGGAGCATAGGGCATCTGGAAAGCAAAGCTCTGTGTACCTGGTGTATTGAAGGGTTAAAGCTGCAGCACCTCTGAGAGAAAAAAAATTATCAGTCATGGAACTGATCCTACAGACCAGTACATTTTCCTTCCAAGACCCTTAAAAGGGTCTGAAATCCTTCAACCTATGTGGACATATACCTGAATTTTTAATGTTAAAAATATAATTTTGGAGTTTCTTTTTCTTTCTCTCCTAACCTATGTGGATTCTCTGAGCCTGCTAATTTGAGACCTAACTAAAACTACCACAATCATAAAGAAGGCTACATGCCACCAAAACAAGCTGCAGTGTTGGCAGCTGGTGAACCAAGGCAGTTCTGGCTCTAATTAGCCAAAAGTCCTGTCCCACTGCACCACCACCACTGTTCAGAGAAGGAGAGAAACCAAGAAATCAGACAGGCAAGGGAGGTGATTCTCCTGCTCTGCTCCCCTCTTGTGAAACCCCAGCTGGAGTACTGAATCTGGATTGGGTCCCCCAATATGATGAGGACATGAACTTTTTGAAGCAAGGAGGGCCACAAAGATGCTCAGAGGCTGGAGTACCCCTCCTATGAAGACAGGCTGAAAGACTTGATGTTGTTCAACCTGGAGAAGACTCCAAGGATACCTTCGAGCAGCTTTCCAGTACCTGAAGGGGGCTACAGGAGAGCTGGAGAGGGGCTTTTTACAAGGACCTGTAGTGATAGGACAAGGGGGAACATTTTTAACTTGAAAGTGGGTAGGTTTAGGTTAGATATGAGGAAGAAATTCTTTACTATGAGAGAGATGAAGCAGGTTGCCCAGAGTAGCTGTGGATGCCCCATCCTTGGAAGTGTTCAAGGCCAGGTTGGATGGGGCTTCGAGCAACCTGGTGTAGTGGAATATGTACATGTCCATGGCAGGTGCATTGGAATTAGATGATCCTTAGGTTCCCTTCCAAACTAAATGTTGTAGTTTGGGATTATTATGTAAATTCTCTCCCCTGCCACTTAACTGCCCGGGCCAGCGGTTAACAAAAGAAGCAGTTAACTGTTGATCGCTGGGGTGGGGGCAGGTTTGTCTCTTTTGGTTTTTTTTGGATATTCTCCGGAGTCTTGGCTCGGCGGAACGGGGGAGTGGGGGCTCGAAGGAGGCAGGCTGCCCTGCTGGTTACTGCTGGGGTTTTTCCTGGCTGTCTTGCCGCTGCCCACCTCGGACTACTTTTCGTGCCGTGCTGATGCTGCTACCTGCCTTGGATTTGCTGCTGGTTGCTCGTACCTTTCTGCTTCTTGGACGGGGAACACAGGGGGAAGAGACTGAGTCCATCTGAAAGCTCACTGCTCGTCTGTTTCGCTGGAGAGGGACTGAAACTCACTCTGCAGCCAGCCGGGCTGTGACAAGGACACTTAAGTATAACCTCTAAACCATTCTATGTTTCTATGAACAGCACAACGCCTGCTCCTACAGAGACAGATCCTCCTTTACGTACAAAAAACAGTTCTCTCTCTGGTTTCCTTTCTTTTCACTTCTACAAAATGGTACCAGCCCAGTTCTGATCCCAGTAATGCCCTAGAAAACTGGAGACAAAAGATCTCTACAGGTGTAACAAACACAGCTGTCTGTTTGAAAAAATGTGGGAACTAAATCTGTCTCAAATTTAGGGCCTGGGAGTGAGGACAGCCACTCTTCTGAGCCCTGTGCTTTCTCCCCAGCAGTTTCTGGGAGCAGGGGAGTGGACACAGCCTTCTTGGAAAGGGAAGCGCTGCAGGTTCAACTGGAGAAAGAGTAGGGTGTGGGCTGGGCTGTACTGGCATCAGTCACCAGGAATGTCTACATTAAAGATGTGAAGTTCTCAACTGTGTCAGATAGCACGTGATTTCGGTGTTGCATTTCGTTTTTTACAAGAGCTTTTCCAGAGGAGGTCACTACTACTTTCCTCACTATAAATGAGCGAGTGGAGGATTGTAGGGCAGTGATTATCATGCATGCATCCTGTAGAAGGGCAAGAGGTGCTAAAACAGAAAGGTGGGCTCAAAGGAAATGCTATAAACGTCCATATTTAAAAATTTCCATCTCACAACTTTCTTGGAGTCTGACTCTTGATGTTTTCAATTTGTTGGGAGCAGGGTCAGGCTGTTAGCAGCTCTGAGCATAGTGTTAGAAATAATATCTCAAGCAGCAGGTCCCAAACCAAAAGTCACAACCAGAAGTGGGGTAATAAAGGTTAAAAGTGAGGTTGTGAGCTTGACAGAAATTAAAATGTTTACAGCAGCATCTGGGTTTGCAAGCCCATCACAGGTGAAACTGCAATGTTTAGTATTTGCTTATCTCCGTTGTGCATTTTTATTGAAGCTCCAGCTCCTGGAGCCCAATGATCTTCTACTTAAATGTAGAGATCAGGGAACAAAAAAATATCATGAAAAGGTGAGAAAAATGTGTTCTAAGGACTTTAAAAAAATCATCTGGGTTGGAAAGATTGTGTTGGATTTGACTTTTATTAGGTTTTAATTAATTGATTTTTCTAAACTCATTCAGTGCTAACGGACAGTGGTGAATGGAAAAGTGTTTCCACTTAGATAACTGTGCAAAAGCTCCTGCCAGGACAGACACCACTTTAACACTTTGCAACCTGTGTAATTTTGGCACCTCTAATACATTACTCTGTCCACTTTCAAGATTAAATCTCAGATATTCTAGGGTGACAATACACCAGTTTTTATTATGGCAAATCATTCAATGCAGAGACAAAACCTTTGAGTACAGCTGTCTCAAAAGTGATATAGTACATATTTATTGCTGTACATTTCTAAATCACAATGGAAATAAAATTAAATTTCTTTATTATTTGCTGCTGCAAAGGCAAGAAGATTCATATCTGTACCTGGAGAAAGAGGTGATGTTTGGAAGAAAGAAGTTAGAGAATTAGTGTCATCTTATGCCATTAGTTTTTGTCAAGCCGAGCTTCCTTGGCCTTTGGTTTTCTCTTGTGTCAAATGGAATAATTTATGCTTTACCTGGCAGCAACTCTGAAATAACAGTTGTAAATGCTTTCAAAATCTCATGTGGGAGGTGGAATACCAAAAGAATGCAATATGTTTATGGTCTCTGAAAATGTAGATCAAAGAATCATCAAGTTTGAAACAGACCTTCAAGATCATCTAGTCCAACCATCAGTCCAGCACCACCATAATCACCCCTAAAACCATAACCCCAAGTGCCACATCCAGACACCTCTTGAACACTTCCAGAAATTGTGACTTCACCACCTCCTTGGGTAACTTATCCCAATGCCTAACCACTCTTTCAGTGAAATCTTGTTTTCCAATATCTAATCTGAACCTGTCACAACATAAGGCCATTTCCTCTCATCCTTTCTTTTGAGACATGGCAGAAGAGACTGAGCCCCACCTTGCTACAGCCTCCTTTCAGATAGTTATAAGAGCAATGAGCTCTCCTCTCAGCCTCCTTTTCTTCAGGCTAAACAACCCTAGCTCCCTCAGCCACTTCTCATATGACTTACTCTCTTTTACTCTTCACCAGCTTCACTGCCCTTCTCTGGACATGCTCCAGGACCTCAAAGTCTTTGTTGTACTGAGAGGCCCAGAACTGACCACAGGATTTGAAATGTGGCCTCGCCAGTGCTGAGTATAGGGGGACAATCACTGCCCTAGTCCTGCTGACCACATTGTTCTTGATACAGGCCATGATGCCATGTGCCATTTGGGCACACTGCTGGCTAATATCTAGACAGCTGTTAACCAGCACCCCCAAGTCCCTTTCCTCTGAGAAGCTCTCAAGCCAGTCTCCCCTAAGCCTGTAGCAGAGCATGGGGTTAGTGTGACCCAAATACAGAACCTGATGCAGAAAACAATTGTGTTATTTTATTAGCAGCCTTTTTTGTAAATTTTTTTACTAATAAAATACCATCTTTGCATTAAAATACTTGGTTTGGTAGTAGTTTTTTCAATCCTTTCCATTTTTCAAGGTATATTCTACATCTGCTTTTACCCCAGAGTAAATGCTTATGGGTGAATCATGAAATCCTTGAAACTTTTTAATGGAAATTATGAGACAGTATGAGCTGTCATAGCATCTCCATATATGTAATGTTTTGTGATGTGTGTGTATGTGAGTATTTCCTTAGTGTCCAGAATGAGTAGCTATTATGCCCAAAATAGCCTTTGTCCTTTTACTCATGTTTTTTTCTCAGTAGTCACACTGAGTCTTTGCAGTCAAAATTTCCTAGCCAGTCATGCAATCAAGTACACATCAGCTGTGTTCACACTGCCAAAGACAGCTTGTACCACAAAGGCTCATCAGCTTAGCTACTTCTCACAGCTTCATAAGAACAGCTTCATAAAGGAGGCCTCACGTAGATGTTTGACCATTACTGAGCCCACACTTGCCATTAATCTGACCCATCCTTCCCTGGAAAGCCAGATGGGAAGGGGTTGTTTGATTGTGTTTGGGGACAAAGGGGGAGATCTTCAGAAGCTCAGATTTCTTATCATCCATCATTACTTTCCCAGGGGGGCTGCAGAACCCTCTTTCTCTCCATGCAAAACGAGCAACCTAGCAAACACCAAAGTGACAGTTTCTGCTTCTCCATGATATCCTGGCCAAAAGTCATGTTTTGCCCTCCATTCTTTTCAGTTGCTGGGGCTTGCTTCCCTCATCTGCAAGGCTGGGAAGTCTGGTAGTGAGGCTTCTGCAGAGACACGGGGCATGGCTCCATCCTCTGGAAAGCTGTTGATTTTCTTTCATGAGCCAAGGAGAAGACTAGCTTGTGACCTGTGAGTGCCCAGTGGGTAGCTGGGAGCCAGGCAGACAGCACTGGGTAGGTGGCACTGGGCAGGCAGCACCATTCCCACCTGCATCACAGAGGTGCCTCTGGTCAGAGCAAAGGAGAACCAGACCCTTTGACAAAAACAGCTTTTTATTTCTCTGTGCTTTACTTTTGGTGATAGTAGATGTGTAGGATTTAGTTGGCCAGACAGCGAAGGGCCAATGTTGCCTGGCTTTTTACCAGAATATGTTCACACCCCAATCGATACAGCCCTCTGAACAAGAAAAGAACAGTTTGGTAATTATTATACTTTCCACAAACATTATTTGTTTGCCTTGAAGCAAACAACATTCCATTTAAAATCACAAATGGCTTAGATTTTTTTGTAAAATAATAATAATAATAAACAACAAGATGGGTATGATTCCTGTTGGGTGGGAAGCAAGTGTTTCTAGAAGTCACCTTTCAAACAAAGAAAACACTGACTTGTTACACAGAATTAACTGGAAAAAGTTACTGATAGTCCAGGCAGCCATTCAGGGGTATGGATCAGTGGGATGTTTAAATATAGAAACAGTCATAACTATCATAACTTCCAAAATTGAAAAGAAAACTGAGCACAAACAGAAATTTACAGTATCAGTGAAATTAATTCACTGGAAAGTGAGGATAATCCATGCTCATAAAAAGAACATAATAACTTCATGCAGTTGACAGTTTTATTATAGGAACATAGGAAAATGATGACAGAAAATGATATTTTGATGCTGATTGTTTTATTTGTGCCTCATTCTCCATGTTTTCACAGGTCTGAGCTTTTAATACACCCTGACTGTCAAGTAATAAGCAAATCTCTTTCTTTTCAATGTACATATTAATTAAGTTTATTGTTAGGAGAATTGACATCTTGGAAAGTTCTTTACATTTAAGAGATGTTAAAGTAACAAAATCACTGAAGTTTAAAGAATATCAAGTAAGAATGACATTTATTTTCCTTGACTGACTGGGAGATGTAAAAGACTTATCCCATTGGCTTTTAAAAGACTGAAAAAATAAAATACTTAAAATAATTTGAGAACTTTAATTTAAACTATAATTTTCTTAAGCACTGAATCTCTAAATAAAAACAAATCCCAAAGTGATAGCTATAATTAAAAGTGTATTCCACAAGGACAGTCACAGTTTTCTATACCTTAAAAAAAAAGAAAACTTTTCAAGAAGAGTTAATGGAAGACATGGTTTATTATTTTTGAGGGTGGCGGGAGACTTGGTCACTGGTATTTATTTTATTTTTATTTAGTTTTAAATAGAACCCTCTAAATATTTTTCACACAGTTAAACTGGTGACATGGAAGTTTTTGCTGGTTTAAGAAAGAGAGAAAAGACTGACTTTTCCTCTGGCACAGCTTCATCATTAGTAAAAGCAAAACAAAGCACACACACAAAAAAAAGCTGTTATTTCACCAGTTTGGGTTTGGTAAGTGCCTGTCGAGTATCACAGCAGAGAGAGGAAACGGTCAGAGTTTAAATTGAGCTGGATTCTTTGTGGGGTCTCTGAATTATGCACCAGGGCTTGATCTGCCCTTTCCTTGAATGTCCCTTGCCCCCGCTGCCTTGCTTCCTGCTCCTGCTTGCCTTAGTCTTGTGAGGAGAGGAGCTGAGGGATGGGAAGAGAGGGAGGGAGAGGAGGGGAGGGGAAAGAGGAAGGGAGTTGGTTTTGGCCCAGGATAACCATCACTTCTTACCTCAGTGGGTATTTGCCAGAGAAGAGAATGTGGTGTTGGGGCATGAGGCGGGTCAAGGCAGTTTAGAAGGGAAACAAAACCAGAGGAAATGAGTTCTTGCAAATTAAAAGTTGAGTGTCTTAAGATATAATTAATAAAATGTGCCTTCTCCAGATCTGGAGAAAAAATACACCAGTGCAGTGGATAGCAGAGAAGCTATGGAAATATGGATTAAACCTTTAAAGAGAAAAGTAAAAGAGGAAAAAAAAAACTTCCAAAAATTCCAACTTTTCAAAAGGAGAAAAAAAGGCAGTGGCAAACACAAGAAGCACTCCCAGATTGGGGTTTCCTGAGTTTCTCATTTTGAGCCATTGAGGGCCAAAGAGGGGACAGGGGAAGGGAAGGCAGCATGATTACTGCTCCAGGCTGCTCAACCTGAGCCTGGTCCAGTATGTGGGGATGTCTCTGCACTGACCTCTGTGGAAGCATATAGGGTCCCAGCCACACAGCTGAAGGGCAAATTTAAACAGCTGCTTCTCAGGAGGGCTCTGCCTGGCTGGTACAAATCTACCACATGCCTGCTGGACCAAGTCTCCAAAAACAAAACAGCAGAGGAAGGGGTAGATATAATAAGTATAAAAGTCTCATGGACTTGAGTCAGAAGAGCACTGGTATTTTGGTCCCCTTCTCCAGGAGTGTTTACTCATTTCCAAGTGACTGGTAAGTGAATAATGTATAGACACAGCTTGGTTCCATTTAGTACCCAGAACTCTGCCCACTCTGCAGTGAGGAAGTCAGTGTTTTTCGCTGATTGTTCCTGATCCTGACTAGGCTGGAGGTTGGGTGGCAGGAAATGGGCATAGACCCCATCACAGTAAGGAAGGGATTAAATCTAAGTCTCCCAGCCTGGATAAATGATCTAATCTGTGTTGTGTTAACCATAACAGGGCAGTATATTGGTGTCCCAGTTTAGGAATGAGGCTCCAGGCAAAGAGAAGTGTTCCTTGCATTTCCAGAGTCAGTGCAAGGGGACAGCTGCCTTCCCAGGTTACAGGGCGCTGTGCTGGCCTCTGGCAGCTCCCACTGGGCTGACGGGCTGTGCAGGGTCCCCAGGGACACACCTGAATCCTTAGAGCAGAGGCAGCAGCAAACATCATACTTGAGCTGTGTATTTCATTGCATTCTGGAGTCAGGGGCTTAAAAAGAAAAGACTACATCATGCAACTCTCAGGTGCTTTTTTTTTCTTTCTTTCTTTTTGACTCTGGACCTCTGTATGCAATTTTGAAAAGGCTTTTGAAGTTGGTTCACTGCAGTTTTAAACAGCATATTCTTAAACAAACCTTTGTACTTTGTATCCATGGTGAAAATGATTAGAAGCACCACTAGTTGGTTGTGGCTGTCCATAGGACTAACCACAATTACTGAAACTGAACAAGACCTAAGGCTGCTAGAACTTGCCCCGCCACTAAAACTTTAACTAATTATTTAGTCAGTTGTTGTTTATTTTGCTGATAGTTTCTATTTTTGTAAGACAGCTGCTTCAGCTGAGCTACAGGGCAGCAAAGTAGCTGAATTACAACTGGCTTGATGGCACAGACAATGCCTTCTGTGTTCAGCATTCTTTAAGCACAAAAATTAAACCTGTTAACTTAGTAAGCAGGGTGTATGGGAAGTTTTCAGTAATTTATATTTGTGGTAAGGTGCAGTTGGAGAGTGCGTACATTAGATGTAGGATGAAGTCAAGTAGGGACTAAGGCACTGTTCTTCCCTCCTCCTCCTGAACTTTGCATGGCTTGAACTGCTGCCTAACTAGGCTTGGGACCTCAGGTGCGTTTTCTTGTCCCAGAAATCAATTTGGCAACTCTAAGCATCTTCAGATCACATTGCAAGTCTATTGTATGATGAAATATTAATTCAATTAGTTACTTGCCATGTTGCTCTTGTGTACAGGTAAGCAGTGGGCTTCTACCTTTCACCTTTAACATTGTCATGTGTTATGATTTAGATTTTTAATGTCTCAAATGTCTACACTTTTAGTAAAAGAAGGGGAGGCTGTAAGTTTTCAGCTTGAGGGGACCCTCAAAATTTTGTTGCATATTAGCTTGTGCATGTGAACACATAGGAAGCAATGGAGGCTTTAAAAGGTGCTGGCTATGGCTTTTGCTTTTTTCATTGCTGTCCCTTTTTTTATGTCATAGTTCACTGTTATGCCTTTGCAAAGTTATGCTATTTCCTCTAGCAAAATACAGCTTTCTCTTCCATGTCTCTACACATGAAGAAAGAGTACCTTTCATTTGCTTACATATAAGCTTTCTGGATTTTGTTTTTAGTTTTAATATAAAAGTTTTAAATTGAAGAGATGGCTTTTATTAAGCTGTTATTACACTTCTGCATTTTACCACAATTCTGAAGTGATTGCAAAAGATATTTCAAGTACAACAAAAACCCAAAAGGATTCAACCATTTCATTCACCTTCTTAAAAAATTATGCCATGTGTCATTCATGTTGTTTTCCAGTGTTTGCTAGTAAAAAAGAATCCTTTTAAGAAGATAAGCAAAGAATTTACAATGTATAGTCCATAAGCTTTCCTTTTATTTTTGTAAATGCACTTTCCAACAGAGCTCAATACATTTGTAATTACTCAACACTACAGAATCTCTCTTTGGGCAGAAGATTAGATAATAAAGTGTCTATGACAAGTACCATTCTTTAAAAGGTGCAGAGAAAACTGCACCTAAGTTATCAGTAAGAGCAAAAATTCTACTTGAAAGAATACACTGGTGTTTCTATTTACTAACTTATCAGCTTTGCTTAAATTAACTGTGACTGAAGTATGCTCTACCCTTTTCCTCAATTAATTTTTCATTCATTCACAAATTCCTTGGGCCTCACCTGGAATGAGACCCTTCATTCTTCAAAGAGCCAGGGTGACCTGCTACAGTTTGCAACTAATCAGAGAAACAAAAAAAGGCTGTGATTAAATCCCAAAGAAGCCAGGCTATCTTGGAATTCTCTTGCAAGAATAAACATTGTCACTTACAACAAGATCTGCAGATATTTAACAAACCCCAGGGTGCTCTATACAATGAAGATTTCCACATTTGATTGCCATCTTCTCCACCAAAGGAGTTTTCTTAGGTCTTTATCTAATCAAAAAGTTAGCTGGTGTGTTAGACAAAAGAAACTTTCAGCACACTTGCAAGGATTTAGACAACCTTCTATGTCCCTGTTCATTGCAGTCAGCTCTGGTATTGCGAGTCATAAAAATCACATTAAAATCCTAATACAAACAAAACTGGGAGTCATAATCTTTGTGTGTGATAGGTCAACTTGTGTGTGACATTCATTTTTTGTAAGAAAAAAAAGAAACACACTTAAAATTTATTGTGGTTAATGCTACAATTTCTGAAAAAGCCCTTTAATAACTTAGCATTAAAGAACCTTTTACAGAAAATTTTGTTCAAGATGTCTTTTCATTAACAAGGGTGCGGATTTTGCACTTACTGAATGCTTGGAGTTAAATTGATACCAGTGTTAAAAATATTCTTAGAAAATAAAAATATGGCTCTGGAGTCAGGAAGCTGCTTAGATTTAAGGAAAAAGGTTATCAAACCTGCTTAGCTGCTAGGATCTCCCACTGTTGTTGATTGTGGTTTTCATTTTATGCAACAGAATGTTGTGTTAGGTTTAATTGCTTCACAGCTACCTGAGAGATGCCATCAAAAACAGTCTATTGAAGAAAGATCTCAAAGGAGTAACCAACATGGATATGGATGGTAAATCTTTTCATAACTACTCTGTTCATACATGGAAGGAAATAAAACAAGGGAGCAAGAAATGAAATGTGAAATAAAATGTGCTAACCATGCATGACATATGGCAAGAAGAATGAAAATAGGACAAAAGGGGCAGTCAGATCAATGGGTTGCATGCCAGAACCATCACAACACACAGAAACACATCTCCAGTGATTACTTTGACTCCCTTTAACAGTAAGTAATTTCTTCCTATTGCCTTTGCTGTATTCCAAAGAAATAATGGAAAATGAATTAGCCAGTAAATTGAAAGACAGAGATGGAGAAAATGGACAAGCTTCCTTATACAGAAAAGGGTGTGTGTCCCAACCTATTCTGGGATGTTTAGATGGAGATTAAGAGAAAAGTCTACAGTGTGAGGAAATGCGTTTTCTTGTGTAAGTGTATGGTAGCTTTTATGTCTATTTCTTTAAAGAACAAAAAATCATATGTATGTATGCATCTATCTATCTATCTATCTATCTATCTATCTATCTATCTATCTATCTATCTATCTATCTATCTATCTGTGAATGATTGATTACTACCGATACAGTGAATAGGAGTGGCGCTCCTAGGAGAAGGGCTTGAAGAGCAATAGCATGTGCTCTCGAGGGACCAGCTCCTTGGAAGTTCAGGGATGGCTCCTCCTGCTCCCAACCCGGCGATGATTCCCTGAAGGAAGAGTTCCACACGAGTCGAGAGCCCACAAAGAGAAGCAAAATTTATTGGGGTGCCCGGACTTATATAGGGGAGCATGGGACTTTCCAGAACAGGGGCGGAACAAGGGGAGGAGACGGGGAGGAGCAACACATCTCATTGGGGGCATGCAAATTAAGGGGAGGAACGAGGGGAGAACCAATAGGAGAACATAAACATATAAGGGAAATGGTGGACTGCACCAAATGGGGACCAATCAGGATAGGGTTGGCGGGAAAATGCCCTGAGGGTCTGTGGGAAGGAGAAACCTGGACAGGGATGACTGAAGGAAAAAAGACAAGGGTAGACATCTTAGGGTATATAACAATCAAACTGGGGAAATGTCCAAGTAGCTCCTAAAGCCCCCACGGTCCTTATTGAGCTTCTTTTGAGGTCTTCCAGGTTCTTGGACTTCTGCGTCTTCATCCACCCAGCACTTGTAATACTTTTGCCATTTAATAAAGTCTTCATCCACTAGGTCTCCTCCGACATCTATCTATCTATCTATCTGCTTACCTGCCCACTTGCTTACCTATCTGTGTATAATATTGTTGTAGCAGTGAATAAGAACATAAGCAATGCTCTGTTAGGTGAAGTGGTATGGGGATTTTGGTTTGTTTGTTTATTTTTTTAAGATCAACAAAGGTAGCAAGACAAAAGAGAACAGAAGTGGGACACAAAGAATCTACTTCAAGTCAGATGGCTGCTGGAAATGGATTGGGTCTTCCCAGCAGCTGCTGTCTGCAGTGGGTTGCCTAAATTCTCCCGCAAGTCCTTCTGCTGGCGAAACTGGGGAGTGCTAAACAGATGGTGGAAAGTGTGAGGCAGGCAGAGATGGTGGATTCTTTGGTCAGCACAATTGTATCCGAAAGCAGATGTCTGCCTACCACCTTCAGTGCACTGAAAAAATGAAAACTACAGCAATTCTGTTCCTGATACAGATGACCTTTCATTTTAGCGCAGCTTCAGTATGCACAATAGAATTTTAAATGGCAATTCGACAGTGGGTTTTGTTCCTTAAAACACAATACAAATGGTCTACGAAGGGAAAGTGCATTCCTGTTGTTGCTCCAGAACAACAACATAGGTACTGGTCTCATGTACAAGTCTTGACTTTGATCCCGGTAGTCTAATTATCTATAGACTTTAGTGATAGCAGTAAAAAACCCCAAGGGAATAAATAAGGACTGCTGTGCTGAATAAGAGTTTGCACAGGCTGTACACTTTTTGCAGTATAAGTTGACATCTGGGATGAAAATTAACAGGCTGGTTGTCTTGGTGCAAGCAGCAAACACAGACTGCACATTTTCACAACTGACTTGCAAACTGTTTTCTAGAGTGCAGTAGCACAGACATATTAAAATTACTATTGTTTGAGCCCTTTATCCTTTCTTGTTTAAAATTTTATGAAATACCTAAAATTGCTTTCCTTTGATTTCAGTTAACCCAGTTATTCTGTATTTCTTCATGCAGGTTGTGGAAAACAAGATTTTATGAGCAATTCAAACTGTGCATGAAGAGTGTTAAAAAATATGTAGTGCCATATTATTAGATACACAGAACCACTGCAGTATAACAAAAGGAATATATGGATGGGAAGAGGAATACATTTTGCAAGGCATGTGGATTCCCAGAGGAAATGGTAACTTCCTTAAACTCTTGAAAACCCGTTTTCCATATCCACCACTCTCACCATCTTCTTCATATAAACTGGGCCATTCAGAAAGACATGTTGTTTTCTGGCCCACTCTGCTGTGCTATTATGGCTGAACAAGTTGGGTGAAAAACAGGCATGTGAAATTTTCACAGCATAGCACACACAAATGCAAAGGCTTGCCTTGGTTTCAAATTTCTTTACCAATGCAAAACCCAGACAAGCTTTACTGAAAGGCTTGTTAAGGTTCACAAACCACAGGATGAGTTTGTGGGTGTGCCAAAGAAAAGAAAGGTCTAAAAGAGCAAGCAGAAACCTGGGAGCAGATCTACTTTGGGCTTTGCCACAGCCTGTCTGTGGGTCTTGGGCAGCTTATCCTCCTCTCCTGTGTCTCAAATTGCACTGCATGAGTAATGCTGCTGAACTCCTGTATCTCTCCAGAGCGTCAGGGGGATGAATGGCTGGGAACCCCTTTAGATTAGTGGAGTGTTAAACTAGGACTAGAGCTGTCTATAGAGAGTTCCCAGTACAGCCATAGCAGCAAAGCTCCAACAGCAACCCAAATGGAGAACCCTTTTCCTTATTTGCAGAAGTCATCATGAGGAAAATACATAATGTTTTCCTGAAGATAATTTTTTTACTTCTAGCATACACCTCATGGATTTTGCCAGGTTATCTGTGGCTACTAGTCCACTTCCTCTAAGGCAAGAAATAATTGTATAATTGTAAAATGCAGTTTACCAAGCAGGGCATTGGAAGGACAGAGCTTTGAGCTCACCAGTAAGAAGCAGGCAGAGCAGGCATCTTTGCTGCCATGTTCCCAGGCAGAATTGTGTGCGTACATGCATGGGGGAAGGTTCCTACCAATCGTGCCACAACTCCTTACAAATTACCATGAAGTGACTAACTGGAATTAATCTGGTAGTAAAGTATGGAACCTGGATTCAGTTTTATTAAGGTCATTTAGCATTTTAGCTTTTGCTTTACCAAGGATGTAAGAAAAGATGCTGAAAAAGAAAGAAGGAAAAAGGAAAGGGCAAACATGAAAACCACAGTTTAATACTTTGAAAAAAATGGTCCAAATACTAATGTTTTCATTCTGCTGCTCTGGATCTCATGTCTACAGTTTCATGAAAAACAGGGTGGTAAGAAAAGCGAGTCCACTGACTTCAGAGAACACTTTGTTGTAAAGCTGAGTAAACACACTAATCTGTTTACTAATGTATGCTGCTGTTTGGAGAAATGCATCTATTTAAAGATGTGAGATTTTGTGTTAAAAATATTCAGGTATTCTACAAGTTATATAATAAGGTATCTCCCTGTGACTACCTATTCAATCAAGCACCTTCTTCTGCTGTTTAAATTCCATGATTGCCTTTTAGAGGAGCCATGTGGTTTCTGACCATGTTACTAGAAGTTTTTAACATATCTTGTTGTTTTGTCTATAAGCTTCATTTAAATATTGCAAGTCTGCAAAACCCTACCACAAATTCCTGGTATCAGCCAGGGGGAAGAGAGCTTTTTCGTGTCTGTAAAAGAATTTTATTGGGTATTGAGAAAACTTGCTGCAACCACATTCATTGTGGGGTGATGAAATCAGAGGCTTTGTGACAATCCCACTGAAGTGTCAAGATACTGATTACACTGAGGAGTTTTGGCCAATGCAGAAGCCACACCAAGTGCTGTCCAATATATTCAAAAAGGGATTTTCTCCTGTGTACGTCTAGACATACAGTCTAGAGAGCGTAGAGAAATAACGGATACAATACTTGCAGCCAAGCAGTAGGAACCAGGGAGGCCTCTGTTATCTTTACTTCATATGGAATGAAGTGAGTCTGCTGCAAATTAAAGTTGTTGAATTACCATAGATATTTTTCTGATATAGGGCTATGCATCATTAAAAAAATTCTATTAAAAAAAACAACAGAAAAAGTTCCAAAATCTAGACTATCAGCTACTTAAAGGGCTACAAAAATGATGAGAGGGGTGGAGCACCTCTGCTATGATCACAGACTGAAAAAGTTGGGGTTGCTCAGACTGAGGAAGAGAAGGCTCCATGGAAGCAGTTTATAAGACAGATGGGTGCAAATTTTTTAGTAGGGCCTGTTGCAATAGGACAAAGGGTGATTATTTTAAATAAAAGAGAATAGATTCAGATTAGATATAAGGAAGACATTTTTCACAGTGAAGGTAGTGAAAAGCTGGCACGGTTTGCCCAGATAGGTAGTGGATGGAAACATTTAAGGTCAGGCCGGATGGGGCTCTGAGAAACCTGATCTAGCTGAAGTTGTCCCTGCTTGTTGCAGATGGTTATAGACTAGATGGCCTTTAAAGATCTCTTCCAATCCAAACTATTGTATGATTCGATATTGTTGCAAATGAGAGGTATCTCCAGCTTTTTGACACAGTCGTGTGATTCTTAGCATTTCTCTGGGAAGAATTCATTCCAAAATATTTGAGCAGAAGTCAGAAGGTGTACACACCTCCATTTATGCTGCAGGGAAAAAAAAAAAAGAACATAAGACACTGTTACTCTAAACACCTGGACACAAATCATTAAGGCTATAATGTGTATGCACAATAGCTTTCAGAAATGTAAGCTTTGCTATGCATAGACTCAACAACCACTTTATAGCTCCACCAAAAACTTTAATTATTTCTTTGTTTTTATCATCACTAAATGCCTTCTAAATCAAATGAATCTGCTTCTATTATTACTTCCAATATCTGTATGATGCCAGTTAGGAAAAAGTTGTTGTTTATGCTACTTTACATTTCAGGATAGCTGATATGTGCTGATTAAATATGCAAAACTTGTCAGCTTAGATTAGATAAGGTACAGCAATTATGTTGTTTTATAAAAGATGTTTTTGGAATATGTTGCTTCATATTGCTTTACTACTTTCTGAAAATATAAGTGTGTTTTCTAAATTCATACATTTCGTCTCAACATAAATCTGTTAGGAAGATGAGTATTATAGATTTATCCCCTATGTATCCATAAACAAACTGAGACTCAGACCTAGGTCTTTGCTGTTATAATTATTCTCTTACAATCTACTAAAAACCTACGGTTCCCATGAAAAAGACATACATGGAAGAATCTTATTAAAATAGATATCAATATTAAGCTGATTACTTACAAACATCATAGTGATTAATTGACAGAGTGTAATTTCTTAAGAGCTGTAGAAATTTTCTAGGACTGTGACATAGCTGTGATACTTCGAAGCCATAAAACCTGATCCTCTGCCTTATGTCATGGGTTGTCCAAGTGCAGTGACCACATGTTAAACACACACTTAACCTCCCAACAGTGCAAGTCACAAGGCCAGTACCACGTACATGTCTCCTAGAGGAGCAGGGAGGCAGGATTACAGTACCACCACTGCTAGTGATTGCTTTCCAAATAGGTCTGCGGTCATTGACTGTGCAAGGCTGGAAAACTTCCAGAGTAGTTGTTTAGACTACTTGACGGGCTGATATATAGGGACTTCTTTGTACAGTGCTGCGAGTGTCTTCATACTGACGTGGAGTAGGACTCAATAAAAATACATTTCTTGGGGAGACGGGAGCTGGTGTTTTATTTTAGCTGGGAGAAACATCTGACCTATTGGCAGCTTGAACTCGCCGTTCGAGGTGGGGATGGGGGTGCTGAGGGGCTCGACTCGACCCCCGGGTGCGTCGGGCGGCTCCCGTGGGAGGCAGGAGCGAGGGCGGGAGGTCAGCGCACACCTTCCCAGGCTCTTGTTTATGTCTCGGGAGCCTCGCAAGAACCCTACACCGCATGCTCCGGGGCGGGATGCCGGGTTCACGGAGCGGCAGCCGGGGTCACTTTGGAAACAAGGTGCGGGCGCGGCGCAGGCGGAGCCGCCCGCGGGGCTGGGGGCGAGCAGCGCGTTCGGGCAGCGCAGCGCGGAGCCGGCGGGGCTCGGGGGCTGTACCTGGCACTGCACCCACCCAGGCAGTGTTAACCGGTGGCGCTGGGGGGCTGTACCTGGCACGGCACCCACCTGGGCAGTGTTTGCCGGCGGGGCCGGGGGCTGTGCCTGCCACGGCAACCACCCGGGCAGTGTTTGCCGGCGGGGCCGGGGGCTGTGCCTGGCACGGCAACCACCTGGGCAGTGTTTGCCGGCGGGGCTGGGGGGCTCTGCCTGGCACGGCACCCACCCGGGCAGTGTTTGCCGGCGGGGCTGGGAGGCTCTGCCTGGCACGGCACCCACCCGGGCAGTGTTTGCCGGCTCGAGTCCCCCTGGCGGCCGCTGCCGCTCGCCCGACACGGGCTGGGGCGCCGCACCGTCGGAAAACCTCGTTTAAAAACAGCGTTTGTTTCAAATTCACCCGCCACCGCAGGTTGGAACCTGCAGGTCCTGCCCACTTCGTTCCGAGGTTTTGTTTAAGACAGACTCCAGCGAGGCAGGAATGGCTTGTAGACAACGTCTGCTTCTTAGTGTGGGAGTGCGGACATACGTGCTCTTGTTGCATCCTGCCTGTTTATGTGGGCACAGATAAGGCATGGTCGTGACATAGAATCTTAGAGTTGAAGAACCATTTGGACATTACTGTCAAGCACATGGTGCAACTCTGGGGGGTGGTCCTGTGCAGGGCTAAGAGTCAGACTCGATGTTCCTTGTGAGTCCATTCTAACTCAGTGTATTCTGTGATTCTGTGAGTGTTTCGGGTTGGTAGGAGCCTTAAAGATCATCTGGTTCCAGCCCGCCCTGCCATGGGCAGCAATGCCACCCATGAGACCAGGTTGTTCAAAGTCCCATCCAACTTGGCCTTGAACACTTTCAGGGCTGGAGCATCCACAGCTTCTCTGGGTAACGTAGGGATTGTCTATATAAACAGAAATCAAATGAATGCACATAAACACACAAGAAAGGGTGTATGCAGTGAACCAGTTCTGCTGAGCTACTTGTCTTGTAACTACGCCACCAGTATTAAAAAGCAGCCATATCCACCTCTTTGCTTTAATAAACACAACAGATTTAAACAAATATACAAACTCAGAAGACCATAAAATGTAAGATAAAGTTTGGGGGGGAAAGCATTTGTGAGAGTTGTCAATGGCACAACAAATTCCCAAACCTAAGGGTTTGCAAAATCTTGAATTTAATAAAGTTGCCCCATTTCCTAATTTGCTTGCTGTTATCTTTGTCACAAACATGCTGTCTTAAAGCTGTTCTCCAAAGACCGTCATAGCTTGTGATAACTTTTTGTTGTAGACACCAAAAATTATTTCTGGATAAGCACCACTGTGATTTACAAGCAAGCAAATATAGTAGTAGCAAACTTAGATATATAGATATTTTCCAATAGGAAGAATACTTCCCTTTCCATGCAATCTTTGCCAGAGGAGTTGAGTTCACTGTATCAAGAGATTTGTAGAATTTGTAAAATTCTGGATTAATCTTATCTGAAGAGTACACCCGGTCTCCCCCTTCTTTCTTTGTACTCACAATGGTTTTATCAACTTCTTTGCCTCACAGCTGCAGTGCTAATAATTTATCATCCCAGTTGCCTCCCTCATACTAGTTGATCTGAGTCTTCTTCAAAGTCAAAGGAGTGAGCTGTCAGATGGCATGTGATACAGGCGGCATGCTGACAAGGGGGATGCAAGTGAGCTTCAGCTTCTCTTTGGTCATGAGTTCATGAGCCTAGTAAAGCTGTTGAGCAGGGTAAACAGAGAAAGCAGAGATTATAAAAAATAACCCCTGAGATGAGACCAGATCATCTTTGATGATTTGTAAGGCAAACTTTTATGCACTAAAACAGACATAGCCGGCATCAGGAGACTGAGTGGAGGAGTTGCCTGAGTGGTGTTGGGAGGCAGAGGGGCAGTGCTTGCTGCCATCTTGGTGCAAAGATCATGGTAAAAGGGGTGAATCTGAAGGCAGTTGGGCATCCCTGTAATCCAGGTGCAGTAGCAGTCCCTGGAAATACTAAGTGTCGGCACAAATGACAGGAACCTATAAGCTGCTCCAGCACGTGCCAGCAGACTGTACAGCAGTACATAGGTCAGCAGCTGGGGCAAGACAAAGGTGTGCTTGGGTTGTACCCTGGGGTTGTATGTGAGAGCAAAGATTAAGGCCAAGTTGTGCTACAACACAAATATACAAACTGAATTCAGTGACATCTGGAAGTAGCAGGCAGCCAAATACATTCAGTATCAAACATTTGGAATGGGATAGTTTCCTCTGAGTCTCCATGACCCAGGGTACTAGTGATAAAGGGAAATTAACTCTATGTAAGCTAAAAGTTATTTCAGTGCCAAATCTCACCCCCTGCACTTCATTATCCCTCCCTTTCTGCACTGCTTCCTGGCTTCCTGTTAAGGGCATTCAGTGCCAAGCCAAGCTTCCTTATTTCCATTTGTTTTGCTTAATGTTTTCCTTTCATTTCTCTTTGTGTGTCTCTCAAGGCTGAGCAATGTCATGTATGCAAATGTACTCAATCTCCCAGTCGGGGGTGAGAAGATCTTGATACCTTTCGAGCCAGGCAAGACTCCAAAGTAGGGGAGCAAGTGGCTGTGGGCATAAACACGGTGTCCACTGTTCTCTTAGACCCACCATGGTGTCCACACATCAGCACAGGGCTGGCATCCATGGCAGAAGACTTAAAAGAGACCCATGTCTTTTCAGAATCACAACTCAAGACTAGGGGAGACATCTTACATACCTAAAGCAGCACCAGATGCTGTAGGTAGGCAAGCTCCCAGCTTGTTGCTTTCCCCCTGTGCTGGTGTAAACTGAAGTAACTGCACTGCCTTCACAGATTTGTGCATCTATAAATTTTATTCTTTTACAAGAATTATATTCCTAAATTAAACAAGACCCAAGCTTAGTGCCAAATCATCCGAATCCATCATACATTTTTTAATTGAAGCTACCAATTATGTAAAGATTCCATTACCATCACAGTTTCCAATTAGACAATGGCCATTCTTGACAGCATTTTCATATTTTTCAATAAAAATGTAGAAATATAAAAAATATATTTTTAAAAAAAATTAGGCCATCTCAAACTCAGTATTTATCCTTGAATGTAAATTTTAAAACACAATGTTTTACTTTAATCCAAAGGTGCCTTTTCTCTTTTGCTATTTCCAAACCAAAACTTTGGTTGAAATTCACCCCATGTCTAAAAATCTCCTATATCATAACATTTTGTGCTTTTTAAGAGGGAAAGAAAACTGTGAAAGTGTGCCCCCTCAAATCCAGTGGCTTAGTAGGAGCCTCCTGTCATGGTTCCCTGGTGATGTGCAAGCTGTCCAGGAGTGAGGTCTGCAGATACCTTTTAGCAGGGTAGGTTAATATAACTTTTGTAAGTTCTGGCATGAGTGTATTCACACTCTGTCGTGCATCCAGCAGCAGATCAGCAATACCTAATTGCCTTGGTGGCTGCTGTAAAAGCCCTGTAAGTGCTAGCATCTCCATCTCCTGGTAGGACATAAAAGCAAGACAGGGCAGTAAGAGAAGAGACTGCAAGGTGGGAGGTGATGGAAAGATCCAGACTGGTGTCTGGATAAACACAAGTGTACAAGCTTGGTGTTCTCATGGGTTGTAGGGAGGAGAGTGGAGGATGTGAGTGCCTAGATATGTTTTTGGTTGTATTTTGATGAGATGGGGAAGAACAGTATGGGATCCTATACTGAGTCAGTGATGCAGTAGAGAGGAAGTCATGCCTCCTTGAGCCCATATGGATGAACTGCCACAGAACCCAGAACTGCTATGGAGGCCCTGTAGCTGCTGGTTTGTAGGCAAACTACATTTGGAAACATGGTTTTGACAATCTATAAGCCTTTTTAGTGCATCTTCTTAGTAAAAGAGAAACAAGCTACCCTGCTCTTCTCAAGGACCAAAGGAAATAATTTGTTAATCTGCTTGTATCTACCAAACAGCATGTGTTGGTAAAGACTACATATTTATGCCATGATTATAATTTCCTCAATAAAAAGAACTTCTGCCAGAGAATTCAAACAGCTTTGTAAACCTTGTCCCTGTATTAATGTGGGCCAACTAAGATGCCAAATGTCTGAGACATGAGGTTTTCTAAATGATATAAAGGAGTCAGGCACCCAGCTTTGCTTGGCTTTCCCTGGCAGCAGTACATCTCAGCCCCCTTGTAAATTCTAACCTAAGCGATTTGCTCCAGGGTCATGAAGTGAGTCAGTATCTGAAGTGGGAACAGAGCCAGGCTATCCTGACTCTCTGTTTCCTATCCTAACCACTGGGCTACTCACAGGATATTTGGTCATGCAAATCTCATTGCACAATATCTTGTCAACAATGTTTTTCCATTAAAAAATTGTTGTCCCTAGCAGCACATGGGATCCCTTGAAGAGAGAAATAGTAAACCCAAGCCATTCTATATATTCAATACTACAGATGACACATCCCACGGTCAGATCTTATTACGATCAAATATTTGTGGTGAAAGGACTGAGATGAAATGATGCAGTCCTGATAAAATGGCCATTAAAGACCAGATGTATGCACCTGTAAAATGAGACACACTGCATTAAGTATCAGGCCACAAGCATTCCATTTCCTATTTGGGGTTGGTTCTAAAGTCAAATGAGATCACTTCTCATGCTGAGACGACTTTTTTCAGTCTTAAACATTCATGTAAAAAATGAAATAATAGAAGTCAGGTATTCATATATGTTCACTTAACCCAAAGAAAAATGTGTTCCATTTGTATATATATTTGTATATACAAAGTCAGTGAGCCAATGAAATAAGTATCAATTTATTAGTGCAGCGGGAAGGAGAATTTGGCACTGTAGATGAAACTGTCCTTGGTACATAGAAATTAGTGAGTTATAGTCAGTTATTTGTTCAGTTATATGTGTGTATATATATTGTATTCTTTTATAAATTGTTTTAAATATAAAATAAAATATAAAATATAAAATTAAATGTGTCATTTTCATTCTCTTGGAAAATAAGAAGCTGGAGAACTTATTAATAATAGAATACAATTCTCTTCTTGATCCAACAGTAAATAAATACAATATTAAATAAATACAAATGTTAGAAAACATTTTCCTCGGTATTCTGTATTCTGTACAAAGATTGAACTTGCTGAGAGTTTTGCAATAGGATGTCCATTAAATGAGTATATAATCTATCACCTTTCCATTACGGTGTCTTTAGCTGGAACACAAGACCAAGAAAAACATCATTTTGTCTTAAAAATAGCCTCAGTTCCCCTCAGAAGCAGATTACACTGAGCTACTCTGCTCAATACTGAGCAGACTCTGTAGACAGGGAAAATGTTTCTCATTTCCGTGTGCCCATAGCCTGTTACCATTATTTACACCATGGGACTTCCCAGATACCCAGAGGAGTGGAGCTCATTCTGCTAAATGTTGTAGAAACAAGTAATGAGAAAATAGTACCTGTCTGCAGAAACAAGCCTTACGCTAACACTGTGCTCCTCTGTACTGCTTTCACAATGAAAATCTGTTCCAGTTACCATTTTGCAATACATTGCAATGCCATAGTTTGCCATAGTTCTCATGGATGAAAAACTATAACATGCCTTTTAATTGTAATGTACCACCAAAAATGGGAAAGTGGAGCAGCCAGTCAGACTTGTTTTTGCATCCAAGTGGGTGAAGGACACTACTAGGTCATACCTTTGCGTGCATTTGTGCCTACTGGAGTATTTAACAGCTGCATTGCCAGATAAGCCATGTTTCCATTCAGCAAATTCTGTACACAATGAAAGGTAAACCCCTACAGTTTACCTGAAGGCCCATGATAGAGAAGGTTAAGGAGCTTTTGAACATGCTAGATACATGAGCAGAGAGCTCTGAGGAAATACTCTTAAGGCAAACACTGACATCTCATTGTTGATTTCTTTGTTACTAAGTTTAGAACTCAAGAAATGAGCATGTTTGGAAACTTAAACAAATGAAAAATTAACTTCCTTCTCATTCATTCCCGTTGCATTTGGGTTTGAATTGTCAAAATCATTTGGAAACCTCTCTACCAAGACAATAACTTACTTCCAGCTGAGGAAAGCTGACAGGGAGTTAGGCCAAGCTGGCAATGCCTTTGCATGTTAGACATCTGTGGTAACTGGTCATGATGGACTAGATAGTCTGCTGAGGGTTCTGCAGTGACAAGAACTGACCATCAACCATCTCCAGAGCTGAGGCTGTGAGGTATGTCACCGTTTTCCATACCATAAATCACCTTGAACAGGAGGACCTGCACTGTGCGTGCACCTCCCTGTCTCCTGGCTTTGATAAATCTGAAGGTCAGAGGTCTGCACAGGACCTGCCAACTGTCATCAAGAGTAAATACTGTCCCAGACCTATGGCAGTGGAGCCTCATATGGGAGACATCAGTTCCCCTTAAATGGGAGCTGACAAAAACCTACAAGCAAGACCAAAACTTGGTTAGCTGGGTGAGACTGTGGGCATTTAAATGTTTGTGTCCATCCTGTTTAGGCTGGGTTTTTGCAGTTACTGTCTGTATTTGGAACCAGAGGCAAATTAACTTGCTCTCTTCAGTGGAGCAAGGTAGCATGAACCCTCCTTTTTCTGCTCTCTACCCCTGCATTGGTTTGTTGTGCACTTTCTTCTCTGCTTCCAAACTTTACTTCTGATTTTCAGAAGACTCTAAGGTTGTCTTGGGACCCCTTTGAGTGATCTCACCACCACATCACCACCCTTACTCACTCAGTTCACCTGTGTTCTCTGAAGATAATACAGCTTGCAAAACCTTAGATGAATCAAGTAAACAGAAAACATTGTATGGAAGTGGAATCAAATGAAATTTTAAAGGTAGGTTTAATGCTGTATGACTAGTTCCTGGGTATGTGACATCATCTTCCTCTTTACAAAGCACTTTTTTCTTAGAAATAGCATGATGACAATAGAGTTGATTAAAACATTTCCAACTGGCCAGACTAGACAGAAAATCTCTGCTAGTCCTCATGACATGTATAGATCTGACTTACCTCAGTAGCATTTCAACATCCTGTAAAGAAATTCTATAAAACCCCTAAGAAAGCCTTTGCGTACAGTAGGAAATTGAGTAATTTGATTTAAACTCAACCATTGCTGGCTTTGGGTTTGCTGAAGGTGTGGACAAAACCAAACACATTAAACATGATACACATGGCTAAAACACAGTCGAAGGCAAGTAGGTCAAGAAAAGGTTGGCTTGCTTACTTCTGACAGGTTGGGGCAAGTCTCACCAGTGTGTTTACATTTGGTTTGGCTCCTCCATTGAGAATGACCTGTTTTGTCTTAATTTTATCCCTCCCTGAAACCAGGCGCTTGTGTAACAGCTACACAGAACAGCTGTTTGGACTATACACAGGCCAGTTTACATTAGCCTGGTTTTCCTTGAGAAAGTCATGGTTTAAACAAATGGTTATGTCTATTTTAATCATTTTTGTCTTCTTTTGAAGTGTTTTTTCAAATGTTAGCTTTTTTTCCCTTCAAAATCAAGTTTAGCTTTACAAATTAGTCTGCTCTGTCATGTCCCCTTTAAACACAGCTGTTACTACAATGTAAACAGAGTTTTAAAAATGTAGATAAACAGTTACAAGAAAGAGGTCTTCAAGTGTTTTTAACACATGGTCAGTTCTTGCTTACTTGATTCTCCTTGGTTTAAAATTAGAAGTCAAAATACATGTTGTAGTTCACAGATGTCAGCCTTCAATAATAACACTTACATACTGTGTTACATTTGCAAAGTAACGAACAGAGAGACACCAACTAATAATCCTCCAAATGCCTTTGTGAAAGAAACATTGAATACTATTTTATAGGAGGCAAAATGGAGTTATGTTGTTTAGAGTAGGAAACATTGGCAACATTTCTCTACTATTGCAAACAGCTACAGTTATAGGCACTGCTGGAGTCCTGCTAGTGCTGCAGTTACGATATGGTACTTCATTATGTAGCAGCAGCTTGTTGGAGCTCAAGGAAGGGACCATGGCTTACTCTGTGGAATTAAATAATTGGTCCCTGTCCCAAAACCCACAGAAGATCAAAATTATTGGTGAAAATACCCAATCTCATTATATTGGGAGACCCCATGCCACCAAAAGAGACTGATCAAAAATAACCAACAACATTTTAGGAATTAAATGACAGGGCCAAAGTCATCACTAAGGAACACAGTGGCTAGTGTTCAGAGTGGGATTTAAAAGCTTCTTTGCTCAGACTTTAGGCACTCATCCTTTCTCAGCAACATCACCTCTCTTTAACAGAGCTATTCTCGTGCCCTTTCTGAAAATTTTGCCATTATGTTCAACAGCTGGCCTCTCCAGGACATTACCACTCTGTTAAAAGAATGTCAGTCATGTAACGACAGGGTGCGCATGATTTTAATGTGAATACTTCTGTGAATGAGAGAAAGGGCATGGGGATCATAAATCTGAAGCAAATGTTTTCCTTTTAATGAATTGAGAATGACTTTAAACTTAGGAAGTACTAAAATAAAGTGAAATTATGAATGAACTCTCCCTTCATGGTTATCTCTAACAGCCAAAAGTAAAGTGTAGGGTATTTGTGTAGCATTTATATTAGGCAAGTGGGAATGCATACAGAGCCATTAAAAGTCTAGCATAAAATACCATACAGTTTGTTTTTTCTACAAGACTGCATACTGGTTCCCCCAGATGAAGTTACACATGTGCTTTCATCCTGAAAGCTCATTTTCAGATACTTAGAACTATGTTAAAACATCACCTTTTTGGAATGCATGTTTCCAGCATTAGACTGAACTACTTCAAGCAAAGTTGGATAGGCCTTTTGAGAAAATTAGGATTGAAACTATGTTTGAAACACTACAAAAACTACTTGTTTTGATTTTTTAAAGTTAATAATAGTTGTCCCTTAGGAAACAGAACTTCTAATTTGCCCTGAGTGGTAGGACTCAGATATCATCTTCTGTGGGAGTCAGGTACCCAGATCCCTTCTGAGGCTGTGGTTCTTGGGTTGTAGCTTAGGTCCTGTGAGCAGATCAATTTTGAGATGACAGAGTTCAGTCCAAGATATTTGAGAGTGCACAGTATTTGTTGTCACATAAGGGACTATTGACATAGGAAGAAGGAGATTTTTTTATGGTTTAGGCATTGAAACTGGAAAGACTCAGAGGAATACAATTCGTTTCACTTTAGCCGTCAAAAAAAATTAGGTACCCAAATTCAGACCAACTGTGGTCAATGGCAAGAGACAGGGTAGGCCTATTACAGAAAAATATTACTAAGGCAGAGAAGATGAATCACTCCTTAGAGGTACCCTTGATGAAATAGAGAGCTGAAGTAGCTAGTGAGATAAAGACTGTTTTACTACCAAATGGGTATCAACAAAATAAAGATAAACCTAATTTCTTCATACACCCATCAGTTCCTGCAACCCATCCTTGGTTATGAGCATGTAATATGGAAGAAGGGAAAAGGAGGTCACTCTTTTACATAACACAGTATATAAATAATATTAGTTTTCTGATATTCCATATCAGCATGTGAACCAAAGGGAAATGCCAATCCAGTAGTTGCTGTGCTGTTATCTTCATTTGCGAAGCCTAGTCATGGTGATGACTTTATAGTCAAATGCCAGAGTAAGCAGATGAAAATTTTTAATTTTTAATTAGAGTGTGTTTTTAAAATAACCCTGCACCTCCCTTCCTCTCCTTCTTCTGTATCATATGCAAAGAACATGTCTTGGTTAAAGACTGTATCAAAGGAGAGGTTGCCAAAAGGAGATCTTCTTCTCCCTGGTACTTCTTTTCCAGACATATTTCAGAGAAACCTTGCCATACTGAGCATGGAAATTGAGTAGACTGAAGCATTGAATTGCTATCTAGAAAATAAAGGAATCCCTTGCTTGATTAATTTTCTTATGTACACCTAAGAAAATTCATACCATCCAATCCCAGGGGGAAAAAACCCCAAACTCAAAACCAAAAAACCAAAAACACAAGAAGGGAAAAGAAGGGGAAAATGAAGGGAAGGGAAGAGAAAAGAATAAAGAAAAGTCAATGAATAGCTGGATATTGAGCCACCTGCCCATCAAGAAATAAAAGCAAGCTGTCCATCCATCCATATCTTTACCCTACCACAATAAATGTTTTTATTACATGGCAATATGTTTTCCAACACTCACCATCAACACACATTTTCTTTCTGTGTGATTTTCATCATTCATGGCTGAAGATGAACAAGACTGAGATTTTTACAGTGTTTTCCCTTCTTTTTAGAGACCTGAATATAAGATGGACAGAGAGAAAAATTTGTGAAGAAAATAGAAGTAAAAAGCTACTTAGTTCCTTCATATCCTGGTTTCAAGGCTAAATTGTGTTAGCTTTTTCAGAGAAGGGTCCTGTTTAAAGGAGAGAGACTAAGGATGCCTGGTATCCTTACTAATGAGGCCACAGGGCCAACCCTGACGTTACCCTTGCTGCTTTGCAATAATGGACACACATCATACAGATGTTTCCCTAGTTCTCAGCCCTACCATGACTATGATCTGATCCAGAGTCATTCTTTCCATTTATAATAGAAACATCTTTTGCACTGTCATGAAAGCAGCTTCTCTGTGTTTCTGATACACAGGCTCTTTGGTAAAAAGTAAGGCAAGAAATTTCATGTATTAAATTATACACCAGAGGGAGTTCCATGAATGCAGTATAAACATGCTGATATTATCAAAGAAAAGTCAATTTAAAAATGACAAAACTTGAGAATCGTGATCCAGAATTCACACTGTAGCTCCTCCTGTTTGCCAAAATTACGTCCAACCATCTTCATTTACACTTCACTTTCAATTAGAAGCTGAACTTAGAGGCTGTTGAAAGCAAAACTGCTCCTTACATAAATCTTTCCCAGAACGGATTCTCCTCTATGTCTCATTGAGAAAACCCCGTTAAATGGATTTTCTGTAAGTAATATTTGATAGTAGGATCCATCTAGGTTTCCATGAAACAACACATTTGGAACTGCTTTAAGACAATATGATGTGTACGATGATGGAAATCTCTCCTCCTTTCCCTGTTCACCCCCTACATGAACATGCACTTTTAACGTCAGTCTGCTTGCTGAAAGGATTCTATGATTAATAACTTAACTTCTGTTTTCATCCATTGTAATTCTTTTCTCCTTGCCCCTCTGGAAATGTTACAAATTTCATTACAGAGAAGCAGTCAGTTCCTGACTTTTCACCTCTACTTGAATCAGCAATGTTGAGCTTCTCCCTACAAAAAATGATATCCACTAACCTGCCATATACTTTCCTAATGACATCAGGAGTTTACTTCAGTTCTAAGAGTTGAACTGTGGAGGAGACATACTAGATCAATATAGTTCCTGATGTTCTGGCAGGCCTTCTTTCCTACTTTCTTACTATTTTGTGTTGCATTGTCTTCTGTATTTCATAAGGCTATTTTTAGACTAGGTCCCACCATGCAACTGAAGTTTTTCCCCTCCAGTAACATAATGCAAAAAAGTAGTGCCTTCATTGAAGGCAACTCTATAAATTAGAGAAAAGGTTTGTATTGTGTGAACATTTGGTGACTGACTGTGGGCTAAGTTGCTGCTGCTCTTTGTCTGAGAAATTCAGAATCCATTAAGCTGATAGCCACTCTTCTTCTGAGGAAACTACAGCCCTTGTGGCCCTTCCTGTTTCCTTTCAACATTCTTAATGTGATAGTGGAAGAGGATATCCTAAGGTCAGACATTAAAATGTGAAGTTGTGAGGTGATGATTAAATGGGAACACAGTGAAAACTTCACTCTTCATTATTTTAATATAGTCCAGCCAGTGCTCACATAATCATTTCCAGCAGATATTTAAGGTAGTTATAGAAATGATTAAAAGAAAGGCCTTTCATTTATTATCTTAATTATATTTTCTGTGTTACCTTTTTTCCTGGCTTTTCCCAGAGACCAACGTTAAATGTTGGGGTTTAAGTCTTACAAGTCCATTTTACAAGACAGTAATATATTTTCAGCTCTGTTTTGCTCTTTGATCTTTCAAAATATAAAGCCTCAGAAAGTGTTATAGCAGTGGCCACTTCAGTTGAAATTCATAAACATTTTCCATCATGACTCCATTGTTCAGTCATGTAAACTTCTGAAAAATACATTTTGGGCTAAAACTGTCCATTCTCAGTCACTGCAATTAGTTTTAAAATTGAAAAATGATCTGTTCATCTCTTTTTTACTTATAGTAACTGTTGAGAAAATGAAGCCTCTCTTTCCCCATGATAAGTGCTCTTCTAAGCACTGCTACAGCAAAACCAGCTGAAATATTAGTCTTGAACTTCTTTCTGTGAGCTGTGATTAGTTTCTTCATAGAACATTCTTCTATATCAAATCATACAGGTAGAACAAGTGAGAGCATCCAGGTTCATGATGCTGGTAGATGTAATCTCTCAGCTTGCAGGAAAGTTATGATTCAGAAACAGGAGACTCCTGCAGGACTGCTCAGGGACTTGAAGAGACACACACATATTCCTTCTGAAAATGGGTTATAGTTGAAGGGCAAACCCACAGTAACCAAGGCAAGCTGCCACATGAAAACAATAGAGTAAATTAAAGTGCTATGTCCTACTTGGGGAACCAGCACTAGGGCTCTGGCAGTCTTTCCTTCTCAGCTGTGAGGGAGAGGAAGTGCAGGCAGCATTAGGAAAACTCATATGCACTCACACTGGCTTTACACTTTCAAGGAGAATATTAACTCAGCCACACAGGGACTAATTTCTATTCCTGATTTCATTATTTAAATGCCAAAAGTATTAATTATTTACATTTTTTTCAGCTGAGACTCCGGAATACAGAGGATGTGTAGCTGAATTACTTTGCTGTTAGAACCTTACTTTTGCATTTCCCCATGTTTTGTGATTTTAACCATTCATCTGTAGCAAAACATCAGCCCAGGCCTTTTCCCTCCATGTAATTTTAGACTCAGTATGGAGTGAGTACAATAACCTCAGTAAATTAAAATGTCATGTGATTTCCTTTCTGTGAGCTGAGCGGATGTGTCTGCAGAGCTGTAACGAAGGAGAGTAAGCAAAAGAATGGAGAGCTTGCACTCCAAGCACATCAAAGCCCTTCGGTGCTTGTAGAGTTCATGTGCAAAAATTGCAAATGCTGTGTGAAATTTCAATTTGAATTATGTATTTGGACGAGTTGCAGTCCTCTCCTATTTGGTATTAAGCTTCATCTGGAAAGACAGTATGATGGAAGAGGATGGAAAAAGCTTGGACATTAAAGATGTGGTAAGATTAGGCACATCAGTAAAAGGCTTGAGACTGCTCTTTAAGTTGTTACACCTGACTGAGATTAGTCTTCTGCCAATTTATGTCCAGCATTTACTTGGAGCGTGGAATAACTGTGGGCTTGGACAAGTGAGCATGAATTCATTCAGTTTTAAATTCAAGTCTGGTATTTTCACTTTTCCTTTAGAATCATTAGGTCTGTTGCTGCATCACCTCTAGGAAAGAGAACAGGCTCATGATGTTTTGAAGAGATGTAAGGGACAGCTGGCCAAATCTGGCCTCTTTCATGTCCCATTACATAGAGTCAAAAGCTTGCAGGACTTCCAGGAAGCTTTCAGCATGAATGAACTCAGGAATGGGTTCTTAGGATCTAGGTCCCCTAATGCATTCTAAGAGAGTGGAATAACATTATGAATTGAAAGCAACAAATAGCAGATACTTTTCTTTGTTTAAGCTGGCTGCCGGTAATTTCTGAAATACAACTGATTTCTTCTCACTTCTTTCAGTCCCAGTCCCTGCTGTGGGGCTGACAGAAGGATTTGGATAGTTGAATGTGCAATTCTACTCCAAAGACTGGCTTCAAAATGGCATTATGTATTAATGATTCCCAGAAAAAAACTTGCTCGGTTCACAAGTGAAAAACTGAGGGGTTTTATGTCTGCCAGCTCGACAAATTCCATCTGGGATGTGAAGGTCAAACTTGCACCGTTTCCTTCTCACACATCATCATCATCAGTAATAAAGATTATGAGGACCAAGCTGCACCACACTTACACCTATGAAATCTCCAATGTGTTTCATGGGGTTTTGCAGATGTAAAGAATTGTCTTACTGTGGTTGCAGAGCTGGGCTGCAAGGTCAATATCATCCAGCCCTGTCTCCCATGCCCTGCAGCGTGGGGGGCAGTGCCTGCATGTGACAGGTCTGACCCTGCAGTGTTACCGCCTCATTGGCTGAGCTGCTATCCCAGGTGAGCCCTGCAGGGACTTGTGGATGGAATTAGACACTGTGCAGGCACTCTTGCTCATACAAAAGGTGAAGGTCTGCTTGTAAATGCCATGGTTGCAGCCAGGCCCTGGTTTATGTGCTCAGAACCAGGGATCATACTAGGAAAAATTCTTCACTGTGGGAGTAATGAAGCACAAGAACAGGTTGCCCAGAGAAGTTGTGGATGCTCCATCCCTGGAAGTATTCCAGCTTGCTCAAAGCCCCAGGTTGGATGGGGCTTTAAGCAAGCTGGTATAGTGGGTGTAATTGCTGCCCATGGCAGAGGCATTGGAACTAGATGATCTTTAAGGTTCCTTTCAACTCAAACTATTCTATGATTCTATGAATAAAGCTGTGGGAAGGCTTTAAACTTCATGTTTGCTCTCCCACTGCCAGTGGTTTCCCTCTGGATCATGGGGCTCAGACCATTGGCTGTCTTTGAGCCTGGATTCATGCCTGTGCTGCAGAGCGGATCCTAAACCTTCAGTCAGCTGAATATGTAAAGGACCCAAATGATTTCCCATAACTTTCTGAGAAGAAAGGCAGTATTGCAATGAGATTTAACCCAATTCATAAAGTAGTGTCTAATAGGGAGCAGAGTTCCTGGGGAAAGAAGTGTTATTTTTCCTGAGAAGTGTTATTTTTGTCACTCCTCAGAAGAAGGCTGCACTTCAAACCCATCTCAGTGTGATGGGAGTGACTAAAAGTAAAAGCTGACCTAAGGCACATCATCCCTTTTCAGACAGAAGAACCAGAGCGTGTGCCAACATTTTGTAAGAGGCTCCCAGATGACTTTTGTCTGTGGAGACACAACACTGGACGGGGCTGAGCAGCTAAGCTTCCTGCATGGGATTTCAGGATCAGACTCTACATGAGCTCGAATTGTTTCCATAACATGAGTGCAATAACACAAGTGAGAAAGCAGGTGGCTTTGAGGGCTTTGAGAGCAAGTTCAAGGGCCTTTTCAACTGTGTAATGGCTTTGTCTTTTATGTTGCCTTGTATTTGGTGTCTACCTGATGTAGACTATGCTTGGGAGTAACTCCAAGAGTCTCACTGCAGCCACACAGGAAGCATTAAAAGAGGAGAACTAGACCATACATTTGTTAAACCCTAGGCTTTTGGGGGATATTGTAATTTATTGCTTCCCTATATTATATTTTGGATGTTGCAGATGCTTGGATAGTAAGATCCATCTTCTAAGCAGCGCAACACAAAGATGTCAAGAGCTTTTTTGACATTCTCTCTCTGTACCCTTTCACTGTTGAACTGTTCAGGGGATGGTAGTTAAGCTGGCATAATTTCCATAGCACCAGGTGAGTTCCCAAAAAGCAGTGGCACTTTCTCTACAGATGAAAGGTGTTGAGAGACTGCTGAAATCCTTGCAGCTGTGGCTGCCTTCTCTTTACATTCCTTCATCACCTTCTCTGTTTCTTGTGAGTCCTTGGTACTGATGCTTCCATGGTTTTATGACCCAAGTGACTCTTGGCCAAACATGTCAGCCCCCTGTTGCTCCAAGTGCAACCCTTTCATATCAAGAGATTGGAATAGAGATGGATTATTTCATTTTTGCACTAAGAAGTAATCTCATCCTCAACTTCTTTATCATGTGTCAAATTTCTAACTATGTGAACTTCACAGATGCTTGTGAACAGACACCCTGAGCTACTCTGAGTGAAAGGACTTGGTATCACAAAATGCCAACAAGATCACTTGGAACTGTACAATGCAGGGGGAGCACAGACCTCTGGTGGGAAAAACTTGTGTTTTACAGATAAGTCAAAGACTGTGGGAGAAAATTGGCACAAAAAAGTGATGGGACTTGCTGTGCACCTTACACAAGTACTTATCCCCAAATATGAGAATCTGGAACCTTGCAGATTACATAATTTTTCCATACAGTTCTCCTTTCTGCTTTGGAATGAAGTAAAAAATTGAAACATATGCTTAGTTTTAGTGTTGATCATGACCATTTCATATACTGTTCAGTCTCAAAGAAGTGTCTAGATTTATGTATGCCATTGTTATCATTATTTGTGTGAATATGCGTGGTGCATGTGTGAGCTGTAGCTCATGGAAGCCCATAACTGCAGACAAAAAGCCCATGGATGGATAATAAATGCTTTGTTTTTAAGCTTTTGGCCACCAAAAGCATTTTAGGTTCCCTGCAGTCTTCAGCTAGGGTCAGAAGGGATGTTTCCCGCATTTTTTCAAGCACATTTTTTAATTTCACACTTTCTTGGTGGCTATGAAATAACCCGCCAAGCTTCCCAGGTAGCCTGGAGTAGTGGGACTAAGTCACACATGGAAAATGGACGTTGTCATGCTCGCGAGGAACGAAAGCAAGCAGGACCATAAGGTGGTATCATTTACATGCCACAGGAACAAAAGAGCAGGTTTTCAGAAGTGAAGTCAAGAATCAGAGTTAAGGGTATAAAGGTCCCTGCCATGTACTCCTCACAAGCTTTGGTTAGTAGTTTTCTCTGATACAAACTTGCCCCTCGCTCTCAACAGATACCTGCTTCCAGCAGTTCCCACCCACACTGGGTTATTTAGTCTGGAGAAGAGGAGGCTTAGAGGTGACCTCATCACTGTCTATAACTACCTAAGGGAACTTATAGCCCGGTGGGGGTTGGTCTCTTCTCCCAGAAAGTAAGCAATAGGACACGGGGGCATGGGCTTAAGCTCTGCCAGGGGAAATTTAAGTTGGAGATCAGAAAAAAATTCTTTACAGAGAGAGTAATCAGGCATTGGAATGGCCTGCCCAGAGAGGGGCTGGATTCACCATCCCTGGAGGTTTTTAAACTGAGATTGGATGTGGCACTGAGTGCCATGATCTAGTAAATGGACTGGAGTTGGACCAAGGGTTGGACTTGGTGATCTTGGAGGTCTTTTCCAACCCAATCTATTCTATGATTCTATGATCTTACAGCACCATGTTTCAATCTGATGCCTGATCTTGCACAAAGTGAAAACTGGCATTTACAGCATTACAGAAAAAAAAGCTGGTCTCTAGAAATGCTCAGTCTAGTTGTTCATGTAGATATGGCCTTATCCAGTTACTGTGTTAATCTATGACTGTAACTGGAATCCTTCTCAGTGTAGGATAAAGTATCTAATTCAAACAGAAAACTGAACCATCTTTTACTCAGTCTACTTTGTGGACTTCATAATTCTATTGTATTTTCTACCAAGGAAAGGGTTTGCTCAGCTTTTTTTTTTTTTTGATTTGGATAAGGAGACTGGAATTTACCAACACACAGACACACACACACACACACACACACACACACACACACACACACACACACACAGAGTTTCATATGTATACATACATATATATAGGTATAAATAACCATATGTGTTACCATTTTTTATACTGAGTATTACAATAGGAATAGTCCCTTGATGGTTCACTCTTAGTCCTCCTCAGTGAATTAGATTAACATACCCTTCCAAATGTTCTGACTGGCTGGTCATTGCCCAGTTTTTGTTAGACAAAGTTGCATTCAGCATCTCTTCATATGACAAGTACTGACTCCTTTATTCCCTGGGAAATAAATGCCTCCACAAGTAGGAACTTCCTTTAGTGTGAAAGCAAACTTTGTGTGCTGGCGTGAGGCTGAGCTCCGGCCTCTCCTTCAGCAGCCTGGCTGGCTGCTCCTCAACACTTCTTTCAAAAGATACCAGCTATCTTTCTTTTTTGCTGCTTGAGGACTCCTTGTCCCTTCTCTCTGTGTTTGTGAGTATGGTGCTTGTGGAGAGATGCTCTGAGCTCCAGTGTGGAGTGAGGGAGGAAGGGAGGGAGGCAGGACAGCGATGGTTAAGCACAGGACCTACCTGATCTTAGCAGCACCAAGGTCTGCAGACCTCTGTTCCTTCCTAGGCACATTGGGTGGCTGATATTGGGTGGACCAGAGGGCCCTGGCTCCTCCCTGGTAGGTCTAGGCATTGCTAACCAAGGGGGACTGTTGTTTCAAGGAGTTTGGGCTGCTCCATGTCTTGTGGACAAGTTCCTGCATCTGACAGAGGAGCAACCTGGTCTTGCTGGGCACCTGGAATGGGTGCAGGTCCCAGCTACCCATACATTGGGATGGTTTCTTGTGTTTTGTTTGTGGTTCTGCTCCTCTCCCTGTCCTGTGGGTTTTCCATGAGCTACTTGTGCAAACAGAGGGAAAAGGCCAGATCAGAGAACACAGAGTCTCTGAACCCAGCACAATTAGCCTTGGGGGTCAAGGGGCTGCCAATTGGCATCGTATTTGTCTTGTTGTCCTTGTCAAGATCCTTGGCTGAGGCAGGAAAGCAGGGG
This sequence comes from Pithys albifrons albifrons, assembly GCF_047495875.1. Taxonomy (NCBI): domain Eukaryota; kingdom Metazoa; phylum Chordata; class Aves; order Passeriformes; family Thamnophilidae; genus Pithys; species Pithys albifrons. The sequence continues at coordinate 67,375,915 of NC_092460.1, forward strand.
TTATATAAGCAAAGTATAAAAGCAATTGTTTTCTGGGCATTGAACAGATCAGGTGAAGGCTGTTTTCTTTCTCCCACCTGCTGCATTGCAGACCCTTTTAGACAGAACAAGTGGCTGCACAAAAGCCAGGGGCCAGCTACATGTTTCGGTATTGTGTGGGTCTAATTCTTTAATCATGTACCATTCTTACCAAGTGAGAGCAAGTATAGATTTTGAAAGTGCAAAAATGGAATCAGTTGAACCATGGCTGATTAAAAAGAAGGAGACTAGACACTAAACAACAAGTGGATCAAATTTAGCTGGTGGTAGGATTGACATGTCTCTGGTGTCATCTGCAACAAGAACCAATTGCCTGACACTATCAAACACCTCATCAGCTGTGACTTAGGACTCTCCTTGTGCATGGCTTCAGAAAAACAAGCCTGCTTTTATGCTTATCCCAGTTTTATGATTTTCAGTGGACCTATTTTTCTGATGCTAATGGGGGTAATGTACTTTATTGCTACCGTTTTTCAAAGTGCTTTTGATGAAGCAAACAGAGGAAGCTTTCATATAGTTTGGATTCACTAATTGGAAAAAAACTTGAGACAAATCTGAATGGCACCATGTTTCCCCATGTCATCATGGAGCCATTGGTACTCCTCAAAAGACCACAAGGAATGGTGGGGGCATACTTAGTTTTCAGAACTTTCAGAAGAAGGGAGAAAACAGGAAGATTCTAATAAAATGCTAAGTACATTATATTATCTTGCCAACAAGAATTTGTCCTATGAGGCCATTATTCAATTTCTTTTCTTTTTTCTTTTTTCTTTTCTTTTCTTTTCTTTTCTTTTCTTTTCTTTTCTTTTCTTTTCTTTTCTTTTCTTTTCTTTTCTTTTCTTTTCTTTTCTTTTCTTTTCTTTTCTTTTCAGTAGTACAGGGTATTTTATGACATTTCTAGGAAAGGGGCATTCTGCTGTGACAACTAAAAATCTTACCCAATGAAGGGCAGTTATATTAATATCTGAAGTATGCAGATGACACCATGCTTGTGAAGGTTTTGCTTCAAGACAGCCTGTACACTGGCAGAGATAACTATACCTGCAATCAGAGGCATTTCCAAAACTGAATATTGACTCCTATTGTGGATCGTGCTATGCTGGTTTTGTTTGGCAACCTGAAAACATTAAAAAGAATCACAAGTCATGAATATACATTGTCATGGGCAAGTTATGACCTGGCCAACCATAAAACATGCAATGCAATATAGTGAAATGAGAGCTCACTGAGGGTTGATATGGCAACACAGATGGGAAAATCCAAAGGAACTGATACCAATAGAATTTAGAAAGTCTTAAATATTGAGTAGAAAATCTGGGGGTCATATGTTACTGTCACAGAAGTTCTATCACCTGGAAAATAACTCTTTATTTCAGGCCATACATCAGATCTGACACAAATTATTCTAGGAACAAATGCATGAGAAAGTTGGGAGTTAAATTACTGATCAAAGCTTTTCTGACACAATCAGACAGGTAATGACTCTGAGATTAGCTCAGTTGGTTAGAGCATGGTGCTAATAATACTAAGGTTGTGGGTTCAATCCCTGTATGGGCCATTCACTTAAGAGTTGGACTTGATGATCTTTGTGGACCCCTTCCGACTCAGAATTTTCTGTGAATTTTAAAAGTGAATGAAGTTTCCAGAAAGATATCAAGGGTAAGAAAGGAACCCAAACATATGCACATTGAGAAAAGAAACTTTATGATCTCATCAATTCAGAAGTAATAAATTATAATCAATATTCAACCAAGTTTATATCATTATTTGAAATGCTGAAGTTCTCAAAATAAACTGTAAAACAAATAAGTGTTCAATGAGGTATGTTTCTTATTTCAATAGAGTCAATTCATTTTTATGCTTCTCCTCTTGCAAAATGGCTAGAAACTTTCCAGAAGATAAATAGGGATATCACAGATACAGTTTAAAGTTTGGACTTTTGAGGCACTAAATTATAGGCATACTGAAGCTGGATGAAATAAAAATTAGAACTCAAATCTTAATTCATAGATTACATTAGGTCCCTGCTTAAACATCATTATTTAGAAGAGACTCTAGCTCTGATTATTTTAATTAATGTATATATATGTTCTATGTTTAGCCAAAATGCATACCATCTTCTTTCTGAACTGGTGTAGTGGATAAAATTATTTTAGTGGGATCCATGCTGAAAAGGACAATTCTTACGCTCAGCAGGAAAGGAAAAGGTGTTTTCAGTTTGGACTAGAACAGTCATAACTCAACTACTGCACAATTTTATAAATCCACAAGGACAAAACTGGTGACCTACAGCATACAGCTGCTGTTGAAGAATTGTTTTCAAGAAATGATGCAATCAATCATGTGCCAAAACGATTATTTATTTATAGTTCATGGGGGTTTTAATACTGAAAAGAGTAGTGTTTCAAAAGGTTGGTTTTTAATATGAATAAATGGTCCAGTTTGGACAAAGCTGAGTAATGTAGTTCTGTCCAATATTCCATCTCTCCTTTATAAATAGAATCCCTAAATATTGAGGAAGACACTAAATCTATTATCCCAGTCCTGGTATCCTGTGTCTTATGACTGTGTGTGAAGATCCAACATGAAATTAAAGAAAAGGAAAAGGTTTCCTAATCTGTTTGGCTCTTGATCAGACTTTCTTAGTCAAGATTAATGGAAGAGGTTGTGGCAAATGCATTTCATGAGAAACAATCTTTTAAATTTTTGAAACTAAAATTCTTGGTTTTAAAGATGAATTGAAAAAAATCTGTAAGCAAATAGGTATGGTCTTGTGAGCTACAATGACTAGGTCCTCTCAAAAGGCTATTTGTAAAAAGTCAGGCTGATTTTGATTTTCATTATTTAGAACATATGAAGAAATGTGAGGAAAAAAAATAACAAGACAGTCACAATAGACATTGACATGTAGACTGGGTTTGTAGAGTACTTTCTTTTTACCAGGATGTTATCTGCCATGTGAGCAAATAAGTACAAACTTTATTTTCATGTGCAATAAGTCATTTGATTTGTACCATTTCTTCAGATTGCTCAATGGTTTTACATCAGACAAAATACATCTCTCTCCAGTCAGGCAGTAACTGCAACCAGCACCTCTGTCATTCCAATCACATACCTTTTTAAAGCAATATATTATGTATAAAGAAAGCATTGTACTTTCACTCCTGCCAAATGTGATACAGCTTACAGAAGACAAAAGAGCAGAATGGTTCCTTTCAATAGATCTTGAACCTTCAAGTAAATATAGAGAGATTGCTCAAGTGCTAACATCTGAAAATTGAACCCTGCAGCTTTAATTGTAGTAGCTCAAACAAACCAAACTCTGTGGGGCTTGCCCAGTGGTAATTGCAATAAACAACATACAAGAGCTCCCAAATATTGCTCAACCAAGCACAGTGCTGGGGATGCACCAGACGTCTAATGTCCATTTCTGATCTGCATACAACAGTACGGCACAGAGCTGCCCATGCACTGTGGGGAGGGATGGCAGCAGCTCAAGGGACCAGGACAGCTTGCCTCAGCCAGCTCCATGGGTGGTGGTGGAGTAGAGGGAGACCCTGGGGAAATCATGGATATCTGTGGATCACATTTGGACTCTGCATGTCCCCTGGGGCTTACGCATAATGAGTCAAGGAATAATACATACACAAGTCATGGAGAGCAGTAATACAAAAGAGCACAACCGTTGTGGCCAAAATAAACAAGACTAACAGCACTTTCCATTCAGAGTGGTGCTACTTGTAGCAACAGGGAGCATTTTATTATATTTAAAGCAAAATAGTGTAGGGAGAATATAGTGCTTGGAGAAGAAAATCACTTGTGTAGAGAAAGGCCTGCTCCCATTTACCTTGAAGTCACCAACAAAACTCCCACTGCTCCTTCCCAGGAGGCTGGTTTGGCCCAAGGCCAGCAGTGATTTTTGCGGGTTGTAAACTTGTGTATTATCATGGCAGAGCCTTAGTGAAACACTGGGTGGTCAAGGGGTTATTTTCATCACAGGGATCAATATTCAACTTCTTAAATACCTGGAAGCAATTCCCTTACTGACACCACTCTGTGCTGTGCTCCACCATCTTTCCCATTAAATGTATTTGAACACATAAAGTTGACCTCTGCATGCATAGAAAGGTTCCAAGAAAAAAAAACCCTCAAGTTTTCTTTCAGGATTGCCAGTATGGGCAATATCACTTATTTGCAATTATTACTCTAGTTGTCAGGAGACTAGGGGGAAATAATACCCGCAGAAACACTGTACCTGATCAGGGAACCCCAGCTAGAGAGCAGTAACAAAGAGACCAGGCAGTGACAGTATATAAATTAATCATGAGTGCATGACAGGATGCTTTGTGCAAAAAAGTAAATTGCTGGGTTTGGACATGTTCCAATGGAACCTGCGTAAATCAGTGACATAAAGCATTCCCCTTTTCACAACTCAGGACTCAGGCATGAGACCCTGGCTCATGTTGGTGAGCACTTAGTCAAACCCGCAGTCCTCCTGACTCAAAGAGCATAACTCATGTAGTTTGTTTTGTCCTGGGGCCCTTGATTCAGAAGAGCTAGTGATAAACCAGGGCCACGTAAAATACAGAAACTCAATTGCTAAAAAGGTCAGGGGCCATGACCTTGTGGTTAAAACAGGTAGGCTTTGCTCAGGCTGGTGAAGAGGTGGCAATGGGAACATGTCTTTTGTCAGGAGATGATGCAGGTGTTAGTGAATGATTTAAGAAAAAACACTTTAGGAAAAACGTTCCATGAAACAGAGAAAAGAAGCTACAATAATACCATTATAGGAAAATTCAGAAATTCAACTGTATGAAAATGTCTTTAAAGATGTGTTCAGCCAGGCAAGAACAAGTATTCCCAGAGAAACCACTGAGGTATATAGAGCACCCCCCTTCTGAATAGGTGGAAGACAAAGCCAGACTCAATACTCAGGAGTGAATGTTAAACAAATAAGCATTAAAGTAACAGTATTTAAAAGTGCTGCAAACTTAGCCTCTCCAAAATGCAGAGGGGCACACAGTAATGGTTCCCACACTAATTTTGTTGTAATTCAGGGGCACTCCAATCTCAAAAAAAAAAAAAAAAGAAAGAAATAAAAAACAAACAACAACAAAAAACCCCCAAAAGCCAAAGCAGAAGTATAAATAAAAACAATAGAAATAAATTATTGAACAGCAACAGTGGTCATAACAATTTCATCACTGGGACAGAAAAAGAATCCACATTTTAAGCCTTTCATAATGTGAAGTGGTAAAAAAAACAAGCTAGATTTCAGAAAGAGGAAATCACAGTATTGGGTTCTTGGAATATTACAGATCTGCCCAAGAGCTTATGACTGCAAAACCTACTAAATGCTGGACAAATGGATTCATATGCCTGTATATAACCAGGCTACTTTTAGGTTGCAGATTTACACATCATTAAGGCTCACATAGAGTTCAAGAAGTGTTTGATAATGCTTTCAGGCACATGGTGTGACTCTTGGGGATGGTTCTGTGCAGGCCCAGGAGCTGGATCCTTGTGAGTTCCATACAACTCAGCATATTCTGTGATAAGTTTCACTGTGTCTTAAAAAATACCCAATATATTAAAAAGGCACTATTGGACAGAATATTATCACAGGACAGGAAGGCTATGAGTACTGCAAATAAGTTACAAGCTAGGTTCTGGGGTCATGATTCTCCAAACAGTCATGCGATAAATGGGGGAATTGCTTATGCAAAGCACATAGCTGAAAACTATGTTTTAACTCTATAGCCAACTCAAGGCATTCCAAGTACAATCAGACATGTAAAATCATGCCAGTATTATTAAGCTGGTTCACAGTCTCCATATATGCCCCTTCTAGCCAAGAAGACAGTGTATCCAGCAACAATATTTCTGACTTTCCCAAGCTGAGAACAAGACATCCCTAAAGCGGTCAAAAGGCAGTAACATTCAGGCATTACTCCATCGCTTAGACAAGACTTGCAGTGTACTCATGAAACACAAGATGAATATTGTCAATAGACTCTACCTTGTATTTTATAATGTTCTCCTCAGCTCACTATACTTTAAAGAAGACAGACAGCAAAGCTGACCCATATTTCAGAATCCTCAGTGAGGAGACCAAGCAGCCATCACTCAAAGTTTATTCCAGTATTCTGAAAGGGCAAGAACCACCAGAGTACAGCTTCATTACAACAGCACTATCCCTGACCTTGAAGCAACTATGCATGATCAGATACATCACTTGCTGCCAAGAGGTCCAATGCAAGCAAAGTAGCTTGGAGATTTTGATCTTACATTAGCAGGAAACAATACACAACTTGTCATTAGTGATACTGACTCCAAAGAAAGACTAAATGATGTAACAGCATCTGAATCAATATCCCTTGAGGTGAAACAATTGCTATATTTCTCCAAAACAGAAGATTTATTAGGTGGGCTGCAGCAGGCACTACACTCATGAGGACTGGGTGAAATGTCCCTGTATTTTAAAACAGCTGCTGGTTTACTTTCATTAAACAATGTGTTAATAATGACTGTACCTTTGCATTTGCTTTAACAGTGATGGAGAGGAAGGAATTAGAAATGGTTCTCAGGGTATAAGAATGTGAGAGCTGGTCCCACCAGGAGCTGACCTGAACTCAAACACATAGCAACAGCCCAAGCTCCTAGTCAAAAGAAAAGGGAAACTTGCTGACCTTTTCCAAAATGAACATTAAAAAATATTCATAGTACTTCATAGAAGGTAGCTATAGAAGATGATACACCACATAGAGCTACAGCCGCTTTTGTGTCCCAGCTTCAGTCATGTCCCCTCCTTCACCCCCTGAGATACCTGCAAAGTCCAACAAATTACCAAATTCCAAGATGCTCTTCAGCCATTTCCTCTGCAGGCTGTAATCCAAATGTTCCACATTTCCCTTAAATATCAATGGCTTCTGAGAAAAGGAGATGCTACAGGGTATAGTATAGCATTCACAAGTCAAATATGTCCCTTATTAATGGATCACAGTTATCGATGAGCCACTTTCCTGGCTAGCTGAATGTTACATCCCTTTGTAGAGTCAAGCACTGAAAGGAAGTGCCCAAGGAAGTGGTAAAAACTCTGGAGGTTTTCAAGACCTAACAGGGCAAAGCCCTTAGCATTGAGGTCTGAACTCAGTGTTACCCAGGTTTGAGCAGGACGTTGGAATAGGCGACTTGCTGAGGTCTCCTCCACTCTGAATTATTCAGTTCTGTGACTTGGATCTATTATGCTATAAGGCTATACTGAAAGACCTTGACCACAGCATTAAGAGCTAGGGACATATCTGCCATGTCATGAGTGAAGTGACATTTCAGGAAAGATTACAGACTCAATGGCCTCCATGCCATGGGCCAAAGCCTGATAGGCAGTCCCACAAATGCTCTTTAATAACATGGGGACAAAGATTGTATGAAATCCACAGGATTCCAGCTGCCATGTGGAGAATCTAAATTATGCTGAATCCCCTGAGGACTACACTCTGACACCAATACCACCAGCTCACTGGGATCATGTAAAGATTCGTTCAGAGGATCTCACAATTGTTTAAATGGTTAAACTGTCAGTTTTGGTTTATTCTCCATGAAAGAAAGAAAAGAAGAAAAGAAAAGAAAAGAAAAGAAAAGAAAAGAAAAGAAAAGAAAAGAAAAGAAAAGAAAAGAAAAGAAAAGAAAAGAAAAGAAAAGAAAAGAAAAGAAAAGAAAAGAAAAGAAAAGAAAAGAAGAGAAAGAAAGGAAGAGAAAGAAAGAAAGAAAGAAAGAAAGAAAGAAAGAAAGAAAGAAAGAAAGAAAGAAAGAAAGAAAGAAAGAAAGAAAGAAAGAAAAGAAAAGAAAGAAAGAGAAAAAGAAAGAAGAAAAATACTGCTTGCCTTGAAAGCCAACAAACTCTAATGCCATGAGCCCATTTGCCTCCTCCATCCTCTGTGAAACTGCAAAATCACTAGTGAGGACAATGGGGACTGCTATGATGTTGTGAAGTAAAAGACAAGTCATATGCATATCGAAAAATATGCAGGAAAACTGCAGTGTTATTTATGTAATACCATTAAAATTGTTTTTTTATTTCAACAAGCTTGCAGACTCAGTGAGAGAATTTGAGAAGTCAGGTGAAAAACAAGAAAATAATAATTCATCAACTTCAACATTCCTTGCCAAAAGTTTAAAGAAGAACCCTGAACATTGCTCATTTTTTTAAACAGATTTTTCTTTAATTTTTTTTGCTTATAGACATAATTCTAACTTCAAAATATTTCACCATAAGCATGAAAAGCAAAAACATTTTTAAACAAATGAATTTTCCATTAAAAATAATATGAAACAAGTGAAAACTGAAAGAAAAAAATATTTTGACAAAATACATTTTTCCATACCAACTTCTCAACATTTTCTTGGTGAGAATTCTTTGTGTTTGGAAGTTATTTCTGATATACATGGTGTAGGAGAAGGAAGAATGAAGCTCTAGTGTGTATAGCACTGTCAGACGTATTGGAATAACCTCAAAGACCTCTGAATGAAAATCCCAGTCAGACTGTCTCTACAGGAAACAGTCCATTCAAGGTCTGGATCCCTTTCAGAGGCTTTGCTAGCAATATATATTAGAATTTATCTGTAAGCATTAAACAAGTCTTACAGGTATGTTACTGGCTGGTTGTTAATGACCAGTACAAGGCTTTTTCCAGGGTCAGTGGCTCCTTATTTGACTTTCATGAGTGCAGAGCCAGTCAGTCTCTAGGGCATGATAATGCTTCATCTCTTGCAAAAGATACAGATTCATCACTCAGCTCTCCAAGGGAGCTGCAGCATGCTTGGGTTGTGACAGCTACTTTCTGACATGTAGAGTTTAATGTGTGATAAGTTACTGTTTGCATGTATGACTGGAGGAGATTTTTTTTTGTTTTCTTACTCAAGTTAATCTTTGATTTATCACCCAAAGACTGGTTTGTTTTCCAAGTCCATTTGGAAATAGTTGGAGTCCAAAAATATTGAGGAGTCCCTGAGTCTGGGTTCATTCCTCTAGGAATGCACACTTCTAAAAGAATGCAAGCTAACAGGAGACTGGAAATCTATCCTGTCCTGCATGCAGGATGGTGGCCAGGAACCCCTCGTCTCCAGCTCACATACCCGAGTACCTTTGTGGTCTTGGACAAGCCACATCAGTACAAATGAGCACTGCCTTCATAGGCGCTCAGGACAGTAAATGGGTAGAGACCCTTCTGACTCCAGACTACCATGGGCAGCAATCTGTTTGTTTTTCTTGGTCTTTACCATGAGAAAGTAGTATCTTTACAGTGATCCATTCTCAGCCCTCAGTCTCCCTAAATACACACAATTCAGATTTTGTTTGGTATAATGCTAATGACAGCAAATTTCTTCAGTACCTCCTTTTCTCAGTTCCTCAGCCACAGCCAAGAGCTGTGATTAATCACTGTCCAAAAGTTCACACTATCTACTAGGACTTATTTGGGTATCTATGCAGAGCAAATTTTATTGTTTTCCATGATCTGAAATGAACTCCTATTGAATTATTGAGATTTCAGTGTCTGACTGGTATCAGTTATGACACTGCTGCTATAAACTATAGAAAAGTCATTATGTTAAGCCATGACAATTCCTCTACCTCTGTCCTGCATTTGTTGCTAAAGAGTAGGAGAACTGCTGCAGTTGAACACCTAACCTGGCAAAGACCAGCAAAGGATACTTCATGGCATTATAAGAAATCAAACCTCTGCAGTTCCAGGCAATATTTGAGGAACATCTTTTTCTGCATATTTCATAGAACCATAGAATGGTTGGGGTTGGAAAGGACCTTTAAAAGTCATCTAGTCCAACCCCTTGCTATTAGGAAGTGGCACCTTCCACTAGACCAGATTGCACAAGGCCGTGTTCAACCTGACCTTGAATGTCCGTCTGGACTGTCATCCTTGAGTAGCTGTGAACAGACTTGCATGGATTTGTTCTAACCCTATGTGGTAGTTTTAGTTAGGTCTTTTGGTAGGCCTCAGTTTGGTAGGCCTCAGTTTAGTAGGCCTCAGTCTAGCACATAATCTTACGTGGATTAGGAGAGACAGGTGTCACCTGACTTAAGCAACCAAAGAAATATTTCATACCAGATGACACAAACTGAGACATAAATACAGTAGATAGGAGGAGTTCTCTCAGTTCTTCATTGTGTTGTTTTCCTGGACCAGGCCCTACCATTGCTTGCTGCTATGGTATCTTAGGAAAGTAAAATATTTAGTCTTAGTCTTCTCTCTGCTTGGGTCTATCCCTCAGGAGATTGAGTTTTCTTGGGTAATTTGTAGCTAGAATGGTGAGATTTGTGTTCAATGGGGAGCGGGAAGTTATTTTTTGTTATTTATAACTTGTGTAGGTATGTAGTTTTATTTTTTGCCTTTCTGTATAAATATATATATAAATAGTTTAAGTTTAAATCTTGGCGTCTTTTCCTTCTCCCTTTTCTCGGTGGGGGAAGGGAAGCTTTGACTCTGTACTGGGCAGCTGGCATTTTTCCAGCTCAACCCAAGACACCCTATTTTTAACCTATGTATTTATTTAATTGCTGTGACATCCTTGTGTCAGCACATTGCACAATTGTGTGAGGAGTTTTATTTGGTTTAAGTCTTGTTCTGTCTGGATAGTTCATTGAAGACCGTTTGGGTTTTGATTGTGGGGAGAAGCAAATAGTAATTTCCCATTCTCCTCTTTTCAGGATTTTTTTCATCACACACTAAAACCACACAATGGGAAACTTCATGTCTCTGAGAAAGGAAGGTGATCACACAGAACACATTTTATTGAACACATCAGAGTAAATTTGCAAGCTTTTATTTTACAGTTCCTATGATATTAACAGAATCAGCCAAAGGAGCAGAATCAAAGAGTCTGTGCAGGAGGAACGATCTGCTGGCCAAGAGGCATTGGATTGTATTTACCACAATGTGAGCAAAGCACATTTGCTGTGAATCTTCAGAGAAATTGAGTTGCATGCGGTCACCTTTGGGTCAAACCTGGCCTTTGTGGTACTCGCTACTGCATCTCATTCATCTTTTCTGTTTGGAAATTCTATTAAACCTTGAAGTACCACAGAAAGTACAAAAAGCTTTCATTGTAGATTGGTGAATATATTTCCTTAAGAAGCGTCTTGGCATCCTGTGGAAGTAGATGAATCACTGACTACTCTGGCTGCTGCATAACTACTTATTGTTTTATTGATCAAGAGAGTAAGAAGTCACATAAAACCTTGCATATTATAAATGACCTGGATATAATTCAGACTTGCCTATGTGTGCATTAATTTATGCATTGGTCTTTCTGGAAAAAATGTCAACTGAATAAATATAGCCTAGGCTGAGCACTTGAACCATGAATGACTTTTTTTTTTTTTGTAAATTCCACTCACATTTTTTTCTCTTCTTTTTTGGCATGTGAGTTTTTCAAGTGTAGAATGAAACCATTTGCTAACAAGGCAAAAGAGAGTTAGGACTATAGAAAAAGCACATACCTTTTCCAAAGTCATTAAGAGCAACTTTTGGCACTTTGCATATATGGGGAATAAGGCTTTATGAACCTAATCTTTAATCTCTAGGTTCTCTAACTGATTTATATGTTTGCTTATGGTATTGTGTATTTTCTCCTTCTGAAGAGCACAGTGAAGTCTCTTAAAATTCATACGCAGAAGATCTTTTATACATCAACAGAATGGTGTGAATTTCAAGAAAGTACTACAGGCTCCTCAGTACTTCAACATCCCTGGAGCTTTGGTTGCATATGTATTACTTGGAAAAACCCAATTTTAGTTTCTTTAACAGAAGTACATATGTCCTACAGCTTGTCATGGACTTCCCAGAGTCTCTCTGAGAGCTTGACCCCCAACAATACAGTTGTGAGGTGCTAAGTTCCCTTGGTGCCCATGGGTTTCCATGAGTCACCACTGAGAAGTGTTGAATATCTGCAGCTCCCTCTGAAGTTAATGGAAATAGCAGGTGCTCAGCACTTTTCCAGAGAGTGGTAAAGGAAGCTGAGGAGTACCTTGACACTGAAACAAAACTGCAAGCAGAGGGAGGCCCTGAAGGAAAGAAAATTTGCTGAGTTTCCCACATACTCTTCACAAGTCTTACTCCTGTTGAAGGAACAGGGAGTCCTTATGCTCTGCACACCTGAAGCACCTCTTGTACTACCCTCAGGACTGCCATTTAAAGGAAGAGAGGTTTAAAAGGCATCACCTCAGCAGGTAGGAGTATCACCTGCACTTCATCCCTGCACACTGTGCATCTGGAGTTATTGAGGTCCTTCTGAAGGGCTGCACAGCAGTCTGGGATATTGGCCATTCCTTCTAGGTTTGTGTTGTCAGTGAACTTTCTCAGGAAGCACTTAGCCCTTAATCCAAGTCATTGATGAATAAGTTAAACAATACTGGGCTCAGCAGCGAACCTTTGGGGACATCAATAGTAACAGGCCTCCAACTAGACTCTGTGCCACTGATTATGACCCTCTGGGATCTGCTGTTCAGTCAATTCTGAATCCACCTCACTGCCCACTCATCCAGTCCACGCTTTTCCAAGTTTGCCTTTAAGAATATTTTGAGAGACAGTGTCAAAAGCCTTGCTGAAGTCTAGGTAAACAATATCCACTGCTGTCCCCTCATCTATCCAGGTAGTTGTTTCATTGTAGAGGGCTTCAGGCAGGTCAAACGTCATTTACCTTTGGTGAATCCGTGCTGACTATTTCTGATCACCTTAAGGATCAGCTTTGCAACAGCATGAGCAAAGTATATTGGGCTTATAGAAAGGCTTCCTATAAAGAAGTGGTAATAATCAGGCAGTAGTTGTGTGCCAGGATGTTGCTGGGTGATGGTATACCCCATACTTACATGTGTAACATAGGCAGTATATAATGACAGGAACAGACTTTGTGGCTTACTCGCTGCTCATTCCTATGAAAATGAAAAGAGCACAGCCACCTGGGCATTGTGCACTTCCACTGTATGCCATAGACAGTTCTGCTATTGTGTTAAATTGGCGATGTAAATATATGGAAAATGGCACTAGTGCTCAGCATAAAAGGAGCCATACATCCCAAAATTTACATAGGATCTGAACTGTTAATGAACTCTCTTTCCTCTGAATGTAGCACTGGCTAGTCTTTCTGATATTTCAGAACATGAGTGCCTAATTGGGAAACCTTTCTTTTTGCTTTCAGGTCCCTTGAGCCCACCAGATGTATGTGCAATAGTACAAGTTGCCTATGAAAATCTGAGCTTTAAGTAATCCACTACATGTGCAAGGTACACTTGCCTTTATAGAGGCACACTTTGCTTCTATTCCCTTTTACATTGCTGGGATCAGGGTGTTCAGGCTGATTGCCTGTTAATCTCTATGAAGCAAAGGGGAGAAGGTGATGCAAAGTTCTTGAGAAAGTCTTGCCTTCTTCATGGCTCCAAACAAAAATATTGCAAGGACACTTGCCTTTTAGAGGATATTGTCAGGTTCTGCTTTTCAGAAAAAACTACAAGTTCTTGGTCCTGAACTTGAATTTGTACAGGGAGACTGCTTTGCTGGTTGATCTCTGCTATATATGAAGAGGCTATTAAGATATTTTATACATGTTAGAGACAAGAAGGATAAAACTCATGTAAATATTATGTAATTGTAAATATCAGCTTTGCTGACAGCTGGAATAACTAGGAAGTACTTGAGGGTGCAACTACATCACTGTTTCAAGCTGGATCTGGATAGTACTTCCATAGTACTTCTCCTCATTACCACCATTTTTCACATTTAGTTTGTGTTGTAGAGCCCTCTCAGAGAGTGCACACTGAATTCCTTTAGGATGAAATCAAGCCTGGAAATTATGTCCAGAGGACCATCAAATGCCCTCCAACTATCGATGGGCATTCAGTTCACAGGAGCAGACTAGACTTAGTCAAAAAATAGCCTCATCTGCAGATGTCAGGTCCTTTGCACACATGGCTTTGCACTACAGAGATGCTTCTACTGCTCCATGTGATGTCTGATGTAGGCATGGAATCAGAGAATATGCTGAGTTGGAAGAGACCCATCAGGATCACTTGAGTCCAACTCCTCGCCCTGTGCAGGACGTATCAAGAATCACATGATGTGCCTAAAAGTATTGCCCAAATGCCTCTTGAGCTCAGACAGGCTTGGTGCTGCGACCACTTCCCTGGAGAGCCTGTTCCAGTGCTCAGCTATGCTCTGAGTGAAGAACTTTTTCCTGATATCCAAACTAAACCTCCCCTTACTCAGCCTCATGCCATTTTCTTGAGTTCTGACACTGGTCATGAGAGTGAGTAGATCAGTCCTTGCCCCTCTGCTTCCCCTTGGGAGGATGTTGAAGGCCACAATGAGGTCTCCCCTCAGTCTCCTCTTCTCCAGGCTGAATAAACCAACTGACCTCAGCTGGTCCTCATACGGCTTCCCTTCCAGACCCTCCACCATCCTCGTGGCCCTCCTTTGAGATACTCTCTAATAGCTTAAAGTCTTTTTTATATTGTAGCACCAAAACCTGTACTGAATATTCAAGGTTAAACCATACCAGTGCAGAGTAGAGTGGGACAATCCTCTCCCTCAACCAGCTGTCAATGCCGTGCCTGATGCCCCCCAGGATGCAGTTGGCCCTTCTGGCTGCCAGGGCACTGCTGACTCATATTCAACCTGCCATTGACCAGGACCCTCAGGGCCCTTTTCACGGCACTGCTTGCCAGCATCTCATTCTCCAGACTGTATGAACATCCGGGGTTGCCCCATCTCAGATGCATAATCTGGATCTTGCCCTTGTTAAACTTCTTATAATTGGTAATTGCCCAACTCTCTGATTTGTCAAGGTCTCTGTGGAGCCTCTCTGCCCTCAAGAGAGTCAACAGCTCCTCCCAATTTAATGTCCTTGGCAAACGTATTTAGTATTCCTTCAAGTCCTGTGTCTTAGTCATTAATGAAGATGTTGAAGAATGCAGGGCTGAGGAATGAGCCCCACAGAACCCCACTAGTGACTGGATGCTAGGCTGATGTTACCCCATTCACTATAACATTTTGTGCCTGACCTGTGCTTCAGATCCACTTTATAGTCAGTGGGAAGAAATGAGTTATTTGCCTTATTTTACCTGTGTGCTTTAGAATGAGATACGTAATACTGCTCTTTCACTTCATTGAATGTAAAGGGAATCCAGTTGACAAACTCAGTGTGAAAGTTGTTCAACTGAGTACAGTCCTAGAGAGTTTGGGTAGGTGTTTTTGTCACTTTAAAATTGTGGTTGTTTAAAAACCGCTGGGGCTTAAACTCCAAATAAGCCACTCCTCTCCTCTTGCCTCTCAAGCCCCTACAAAAGCAAGGATGATTTACACACAAAAGGTGCTCACCAGCTCAACTCAGTTCCACAGGGTCTCCCACATTGCTCTAGGCTCCACCCCCTTCTCAGCACATGCAAGCAAACTGAAACCTAGGACAAAAACATAAAACTTTTGAAGAATAAATAAATGTATTACATCAGAGCCTCTGAAATTTGATGGTATAGTTTTATAATTTTGGAAAATGCATGCCGGCTCCTTAAAAAACCCAAACACCCACAGCAGCTTTTTATAGCTGTAAAATAGTGCCTACTGGCATTACAATTTCTATAGCTCTACTGTCCCAGATGTAGAATGCATTTGTAATAACCATTCCATCTGCCTTTCATCTTACCTCCAATTTATCTTCCCTTTACTGTATGTAATTGTCCTAGAAAGGGAATGACAAAGCAAGAATGACTGAGGCTATACTGACATGAAATTAATGTTCAGTTCATGTCACAAGCATGAAGACATGTACTCAATGTTTTACCTCTGCAAGCATTTTACATTTCACTGCAACTGGTTACCAATAATTAAGAGAAATTGATCTCCAGTAACTAATCAGTAGGACAATTTGATTCACATTATGCCCATTTGAAAGAAAGAAATTATCTTCACAGAGCAATTTTTTGCCAAGGATGGAAGAAAGCATTGCTTTCTCCACTATCCTTGTTACCCTTGCATTATCTGAACCACAGTGGTGGCTGCACTTACAGCCATTTTCAGATGTTGCAGGTAATGGTATGATTATTCAATTCACCAAAATAAATTCTTCAATGGAAAGTTTGTGTCAGCTTTTTGTTTTGCAGTTGCCTGTAATCTCTACATCTCTGCCTTTACTTCTGAGGTATTTTATCTCCTTAAGAAATACATGTTCTGTTTTTCTAGGTCAACAACTGAAATGCTACCACTTCCAAGATGATACTGCAGCATCATAAACAATGGCAGTATTTGTGAAGAGAACAGCCTTCCCTATGGGCATTTGAATTTTTCACTCTATTGTTACTTCAGTAAAAAGGGTTTTCTCTCTGTGTGTCTCTGAAACTACAAATCAGTCTGGATTTTCCCATATTTATTTATACAAATGTTGCCTCCATCTGAGCTAAGCTTCTCCTTGCCTCCCCTAAGTGTCAGTTCTAGTCCTGAACAAATTAGTGCTCTCCTGGGTATCAAGAATGCTCTGGTAACTCAGCACTGCAACTGACAGTTCAGCTTGGCTTTAGACAGCTATGAGCACAAGGGGAAAAGAAAGATTATGTTTATTCTGTACAAAATTTGGCTAAAGCAGAAATGCTCAGCTGTGCAACTGGGAGAGCTGCTGGGGAAATTCCTTGTTTATGTTAGAGGGTGGAAATATAGAGAGGTTAAGCCCAGAGAGATGCAGGTGAGGGTAGGGCATGTTTGGAAGGAGTGCATACAGTTTTTGTTGATAATATAAACGCTATTGTTTTCCTTCCCTTAGAATAAAAAGAATGCCTCATCTGCAGGAATAATCCGCTCCTTTTGCTGAGATAAATGACTCAGGCTTCCTCACAGTTCATTCCTGTGCAAATACAATTAATGACTCAGAATACTTCATTGCCTTAGAAATACAATTATTGCCTTGTAAAACAGAGTATCTTCTATTATCCCTTTAGTGACAGAATAAGAATCACTCTAAGTACACAAAACCCATCTCAGTCCAGCTGAGTTCAGTTGGAGAACAACTGGCTTAGATCTCCTACTGTTAAGGGAGGAATGCCTTTATTTGGATTACACATGATGATTAGTTCCAATTATCTCTGCAAAGCTTTAAATAAACAGGGGATTTTATGTCTGATTAAAGAAATAATGAGTTCTGAATTATTTATTTCATGTGAGTGGAATTTAGGAAAATTCTTGATATGAACCAAGCCCCAAGAAGACAAGGTTCTCCCCCTTCAGAAGGCATGTATACAGTTTCTCCAGTATCTACCTGGTCTTTCTCAGGTGGTGTAAACGAATGCAGCTTTTGTTGGCATCAGTGAAGCAAGGTCTGTTTGCACCATATGAGTTCATTTTGCAAATGGACTCTTGCCTTGACTCTGCTTCTCAAAAACAACACAGCAATGCACCCACAGGCATTTTGCTTCCACTCTGCAGAGTATTTTGCCTTCCTCTATGCTGAAGCTTCACTGTTATGTGATACTGAAGAGTTTTTGCACCTTTCATGTATTACTGTTTTTACTGTCAGATGGTTTTTCCTGCAGTAAGCATGAGACATGCTGTGCTGGTTTAAAGGTGAACCAGCAGGGGAAATGAACTCACCACAAGAGAGATTATAAATCAGAGGTTAAAATTTAATAATAATATTACAATAAATACACTGACACAAAGGGAAATTGCTTTCAACTCACAAAACCCCAGCAGTATAACCCAGGGTCCTGGGGCACAAACCCAAAGGGGTTTGTTAGTCCTTGTGCTGAGACCCGCGTGGTTCCTCCAAGTCCAAAGCAAAAGGAAGTGAAAAATTCTGTTGGTGCAGGTGATGGCTGTAATCTGGTCAAGAGTGGTGGTCTCCTCCTATCGAGGTCCTGCTGCTCCTCTGGATCCGACAAGAGGTTTCTGAGGTCTTCTTACTCACCACTTATGTACCCTCAGGGAGCACCCAGTCCTTCCCCCAGGGCAGGGACTCACACAATGGGTGATTAACTCTGGGAGTCATGGGGTATTGTTGAACCGTTGATGACCCACTAGCAGCCACGCCACACACACACACACCCCCACCCCCACCCCCCCTTCCCTGGCTGGGTGTGAAAGTGCTAATGACTCCCTGAGCAGCTGCTGCTAATGGTCCATTGTCCTTGGGAAATGAATAGAGGGGGTAGAATACACAGCTTTGATCATCCCCCCACGGTGTTAACTGGTCCCACCTGCTAAACTGGGACACATGCATACACAGGCATTCAAAGCCAAACTTCAACCTCATAAAGAATCAACAGCAACATTTTATGGACTTTCAAGCTCTTTATATGAACAGAAGCACTTAGAGATTTTCTTCACTGCTGACAGCCTACAACAGAAAGGAGGTATTTGGGGAAGTTTTGAAAGATATTGGCACAGCAAAGGAGCAGCAGCGTTATGTTAGCAATCTGGATGAACTTAACAGTAAGACTCAGATTGTGGTGTTGACTTCCAGAGAGACCAAACTTAACAGCACAAGGAACTGAAAAAGTATGATAGGTATTTCCCTGAAGATTAGCTATGCACATCACCATTGTAAGAGAGAGAAGGAAACATCAGGTTCTCTGACAAAACCTGAAATAGATCACCAGAAGCAAGCAAACCTCAGAAACCTTGACTTGCTTGAAACACCAAAAATTTCCATGTGCAAGAGAATAATGCATTAAGGGAATTCACCAATGTTACTTCAAATTTCCTCAGAAATTCCTCAGGGAAAGGGAGCCTTAGTACATAACTAAAGAGAGAAAGTAAATCTCACATGAAATATCCCCTGGGGAGAAATGTGGAAGGAAGCTAGCACATTAGCACATGGGGAGAGAGCTAGGGAAGAGAGACAAAACCCATCCTCTCAGTTTATCTGTGCTGAGGTGGTCCAGGTCAACGTACCATTCTGAAGATGAAATGATCTTTGCCCTGTTCTGGAGGTTCCCCAGAACTGTGAAGGAGCTGAGAAAGGAGAAACTCTCCAGAGTTTTCTTTCCTGAACTATGTCTTACAGCTGTTCTATTGGAGATTGCAACTTGCCCAGCAGAGCCTGTCAATGAAATATACAAGCGCTGCTCTGGTTACTGTGGAGAAGGTCTGGATCAACATGCTATCACTGAGGCATGAGGTATATGAGATATGCATAAGAACAGCCAAACTCTAAGTCTTAGTCTCAAAGGTGTTCCAATGTCTCACTGGAAATCAGAGGAACTCAGCTCCTAAGTCACTTTGAAAAACTGGAGTTCACCTTTTTCCTCATGTAGACACTTTACAAATGTTTACTCACATATTTTCCTGAATCACACTTGGTATAAATAACTTGCACTCCCACTAGTGCCATAGTTCTTGTCAAAGATTACAGACCTCACCAACACCTTTACCCTCTGTTGATGAAAGCCAACAGCAATCAATTAGTTCTGCCTGCTATGAGTTGGAATGAATGAGTGCACTTTGTATAGCAGCATAAATATGCCTCTTCTGAGATACAAGTGGCTACAGACTGAAAACTTGCAAACTGCCCACATGAGCTGGAACCTAAAAATCTAAGGTCATCTATTAGGTGTCCTGTGCAGGGCCACATGTCTTTTCTTCATATTTTTCCATGGAGCACAATGGTTTAGCATTCAGAATGTGAGCATTGAAAGACAAATGAAAAGCCATGGTTTAGCATTAGCTTTCTCTTACCTTCCCAGGATAAGATTTGCTGTAGCATTGACACCATTGTTCTGGGTAGTGACAGGGGAGGACAGCATCAGATGCCCCTTTCCTTCACCCCCCAACCTGTAGACAAGTTTTGGCAGTCCTATTGCCCTCAAGTTTCAAGAAAACCTGTGGTATGTGGGTGGAAGGACCCACAGTTATTGCACACTGGCTGACTGAAGAATGTCTCAGTGCAGGAAGCCAGGACATTATTTTCCCCATGCCTCCCTCCTTCACAGGAAGAATGAGACTGGAGTAGGGGTGAGAGGCTGAAGCAATGACAGGAAGATGGGGAGGGGGAGAGAAGCGGGGGTGCCTGGCAGAAGGAGTGGGGTGAAGACCAGACCAGAAAAAAGAAGGATTTCCATGCCTCTCTCTGACACACCAGCGGAATTCATGAGAAAAACAAGCTTTTGATAAGGAAAATATTTTATTCTCATAGTTAACTTAAATATTTGCAGAGCCCTGAGATCAGAGAAACACTTTGGGTACCATCACATGTGCAGACAGCCATCACATTAAAGGCAGGAATAAACACAGCAATAATACTCCAGTATTATTTTAGCCATGGATGAACAGAGCAGGCATTGTACAGAAGGCTGGGGAGTTACAGATGGGATCAAGAGGCGGCTCATAAGACAACCTTGACTTTAAGAGCCGTTTCACACCCTGCAAGAGCTTGAGTGCATCTGTGGGAAACCAGCCCTCGCAGACTTCACTACTACACCTCCACCAGATGTGAGGGCCCATGGGCAGCATCTGGCACTGCACAACTCCAAAATTGAGCACACCAAGTTATATGAAAATCCACACTGCACACAGTAAGTGAAAGCAGAGTGCTTCAGGGAACATGCCATATCAAAAACTAGGCTGCTAAAACTGTAATCTTCCTTCAGGAAGTTTATTGCTTGAAGGGCTTTGTGCTATTCCCCAATAAAGATAATTGCTGCTGGTGGAGCCATGGGCCAGCCCCAGCTGCTCCTGGGTGCAGCAAGCAGGGTCAGGGTGTCAGTGCATCCCACAGGCGAGCAGGGACAAGGCTTTGCTTCTCCTACCCCATTGATCACAAGCAACTGCACACCTGCAAATGCAGGCAACCCACTGACACTGTGACACTGCTCTCACCACACTGGCTGGTAGTCCTTTTCTTGCTTTGGCTTCTCTTTAAGGCCTCAATGGGTACATCTCCATGGTGGGTCATCCCTGCAAAGTGGCACATGAACTTGTGTTTTGTGCCCATGGAGAGAAGAGAGGTGCAGCTAGGGGGCTGACAGAACAAGCCCTCTTCCCCCTGTCCTCCTGATCCAGTCCCAACAAACAAAGGGTGCTTGTCCAAGGAAAAGGAAAGTCAGCCTCCTTGCCCAGGTGGGCACCAGCTCCAGGCAGCTTTGAAATGCAAACAGCATATACCCTTGTTTCTGTCTTTCTCATTTCTGTTTTTACTAACCTCATACACACACAGAGAAATGCTATTTTTAACCTCCAAAAATAAGTTAGTAGGGATTTTTATCCTGTTGGCTACAAGCTGTGGTGAAATGACTTCATATATTGACTAGAGCTTGGTTCCAAACATGTTGAAGTATTTGGATGAGGATTGTGTATTGGGACCTAGCAGAGTGCTATACAGGTTGGTACAAGTGACACACTGGTTGCCACGATACTGAAAATGTTGGGATCTGTCAACTGGCCCAAGCACACCTCAATGCACAAAGCAATTCTTACACTCATCTCCGAGCAGCCCAGTCTCACACTAATGAAGGCTGTGAGTTCATTTAGCTCATTGCAATCTGAGGATTCACAGATGTTTTCCAGCAGATGTGCAATCCTCTTTAGAAATGGCACATGCATAGATGGCTGTGTAGAACATATGAACTTGCTTTGCTTCATCACTTTTAGCACATTTCTTAGAAATCCTCAACTCTCAGGCTTAAAAATCACAGATTTCAGTTGCATGCAGCTTTTCAGCTTTTAAATGTCTGCTCTGTGACTCACTGGTCATGCTCATCCTGAGGAAATATGGTACTTAGACAGAAGAGAGTTTCTTTGTTTGTCCTCCAGTTTCAGTTGATGGGGACATGCCTGCTGTGCCACAGGGCCTGCTGGGCTTTAAGCCTGTATTAGCCCCAGATGGTTGGCATTGACAGAGACAGCTCTGGGCACGAGCGATGGCTAGCAGGCACAGCCAACACCATCCAATCTGTGGGGCTCGAGGCTGCCCTGTGTGGCTGGACCATCTAGTACCCAGCAGCCATGCGCTGCCATAGGCCACCCTATGACAGCCTGGCAATTTGAAGGCTGTGACATGTACAAGAGAGGGGAAGGTCAGGTAGCAGCTTTGGGAAGGTGGTTGCCTCCAGAGCCACCCCTTTTGCGTGGTGATGGAAAGGATTGTTTTTGGACAGAGAGACCTTGACATCAAGTCTCTGTCCATCCTCTTGGCTGAACCACACAGGTTGCTGGCCTCAGGCCAGTCTGGGGCTCTGTGCTAACAATGATACAGAGGCTGTTTGTCTCCAGACTGGTCTCCTTGTACCACCAGGACTGTGGGTCCAAGGCTGGGAGTAACCATGAATGATCCTTTTGTCCCTTTCCCCCCCCCCCCCCCCTCTTCCTCACAGCAGCACATATATATCCTCAGGTGGCCAGGGACAAGGGTATATATTTGCCTCTCCTTAGTCAAAACTTCCACTAATTTGATCATCATTTTGTCAAAGAAGGAGTAAATACAGAGCAGGGGCTTTGGGGATCTGAGCTATAAAAGTGAGAGTTGGAGAAATTGAGACTGAAGCAAATTTTTGAAGCAAGCGGTCAGATCCAGGCATGCTGGTTCCCTTCTAAAAGTAATTCTGGCCAAGCCTCTACCCTCAGCCTCCAGTCACCCCCACACAGAGCACATATTATCAGTTGCCAGTGGGGTACCACAGGGCTGGGATGCTCACAACATCCTGAGTTTCATGAGGGTCAAGTCAGCTCTAGGTCAGGTCAAGCCGCAAGGACTGAGTCAGCTTTCTACTTCTGACCCTGTACACTGGTGCTGTGCACAGCTCTTGGTACCAAACCTCTGCAACACACTAATCAAGCATACTCACATTAAGACAAGCTGGAAAATTCACACTTCTGAATGCAAATAGGTCATTCCATACCCCATCTGTGTAGGTGTATTTAGTCTTGGTGCCAGCATACATGTATTTCCAGGTACAACCTATATCCCTATCTTGTGAAAATTCAGACACTTCTTGTCTGCTGCCTGAAAACTTGAGATTTGTCTTTTCCTTGTAAGCTTTACTGTCCAGTCTAGGAGCAATTTAAATACCCAAAGGACTGGGGCTAAAACCAGCTAAATGACTCCCCATGCAGTCTTAAAAATGAATTTCCTGTTCCCTCAGGTGTGGGGAAGTCCTTTCCTTGCAGCTGGGCCAATGAATCAGGCACCTTATTTCTTTCATTTTCCTATTAGCCAGCATGTAATAAAGCACCACAGACATCAAGCCTTATTTAAATCACCACTTCTATTTCTGCTTGATATGCCTATCTGTGTAAGGTATAGGATTTTTTTTCTTGCTCTCTTTTCTGTTTCAATTTATCTCCCTTACTCATGAGTTTGCTGGTGAATGCAATGGCTTCAGACTGGAGAGTGCTGAAGCTAATTTTCTTATTCTGGTTGAATAAATGGCTGTTGACTCTAACAGGAGTAGGTTAGACTTCTCATGTGGTTGTAATCTCCTTAAGTCCCAGCCACAGAGCTCTTAATGCCTGTTGCATAAAAAATCCACCTTCCATGCATGGTTGTGTTTGCCCTTGTTTAATTCTTTTTCTATATATCTATCTCTAAAAATGCTGACTCTGAGAAGGTCCCATTGTTAATGTATTTTTCTGAACACCAAATAAGGTTTCCTTGCTCAGGTAGTTTTTACTGCTTGTCCTTCCATGAAAGAGGAAGAAAAGTCTCCACACCATGGGAAAAACATAAATCTCTTCTTGTAGGAAGCAGGGTCCCTGTGGCCATAAGTGCACCTTGCCACACATCCAGCATTGGCCAAGGGAGCAACTGGACAATGAGATCCTAGTTTCATGCTACCCTTCTCTGGAGCTCATCTCCCTTGGCCTCACTGCTCCTGCTGACCTCAGGATTCTTAGGATAGCACTCAAGGAATGCTGCTCAAATCCTCCCAGTATCCCAAAGATGAATGATTATCAGGGAAGCTAAAAGAGTAGAGGTCCAACAAAATTTGCAGGCTGTCATGGTGCCTTTTCACCCCATTAAGCTATGCACTGTGGTTATTCACAACAAACCTCTTTGCTGGCACTCAAAACATTTTTGGCTTCTGTCATGGTTAGTCTCTATAAAGGCCCACGAATGAATCAAGTCTATTGCTCCATTTCATACATTTCCACAAGGTGAGGTGGCAAATTTATCTCTCTGTCTGGATACAGTTTCTTGAAAGTGAAGTGTTGAGTCCAAAGGATGGAGGTTCAAAAACCGCTTAAACCAGCAGAAGGTGATTCGTCCTTGGTCAAGGAGGATTGGGTTAGAGGACACCTAGGCTAACTTGGCATCCACAGACCCTGATGGGATGTATCCACAAGTGCTGAGAGAGCTGGTAAACACCATAGTGAGGACACTCACCACATTTCTGAAAGGTCATGACAATTAGGAGAGATGCCTGAAGACTAAAAGAAAGCAAGTGTCACCTCAGTCTTCAAACAGGGCAAGAAGGAAGACCCATGGAACTACCAGCCAATAAGTCTCACCTCAGTCCCTGGAAAGGTGATAGAGAACCTCATTCTGGGGGCCTTATCTAACCACATGAATGACACGAAGGTGATCAGGACTAGTTAGCACAGATTCACCAAAAGTAAACTGTGCTTGACCTACCTTAAGGCCTTCTACAATGCAACAACTACCTTGATGGATGAGGGGACAGCAGTGGATATTGTCTACCTTGATTTCAGCAAGGTTTTTGACACTGTCTCTCACAACATCCTCATAGACAAACTTGGAAAGCATGGACTGGAGGAGTGGATGGTGAGGTAGACAGAGAACTAGTTGAACAGCAGATCCCAGAGAGTCATCATCAGTGGCACAGGGTCTGGTTGGAGGCCTGTCACTAGTGATGTTCCCAAAGGTTCACTACTGGGACCAGTATTAACTTACTCATCAATGACTTGGATGAAAGGGTAGATGCTCCCTTAGCAGCAAGTTCACTGACAACACAAAGCTGGGAGGAATAGCTGATACCCCAGAGAGCTGGGCAGCCCTTCAGAAGAACCTCAGCAGGTTACAGAGATGAGCAGAGAAGAACAATCTGAAATTCAGCAAAGGTAAAAGCAGGGTACTGTACCATAATCCCATGCATCAGGACAGGCTGGGGGCTGACCTGCTGGAAAGCAGGTCTGTGAAGAAGGACCTGGAGGCCTTGGTGGGCAACAAGCTGTCCATTGGCAGCAGTGTGCCCTTGTGGTCAAATGGGACAATGGTATCCTGGGCTGTATTAGGAGGATTAGATCCTAATTAGATCACTGCCAGCAGGCTGAGGGATGTGATCCTGTCCCTCTACTCTGCTCTAGTGAGGCTGCATCTGGAGTGCTGTGCCCAGCTCTGTGCTCCTCAGTACAGGAGAGACGTGGAACTCCTGGATTGGGTCCAGCTGAGGACTGCAAAGATTATTAGGGACTGTAGCATATCTCTCTCTTAAAAGAACAAGTCTGAGGGAGCTGGGCCTGTTCAGCCTCGAAAGGAGACAACTTGGAGGGAACCTTATCAATGTCTGTAAGTATCTAAAGGAAGGATGTCAAGAGGATGGAGCCAGGCTATTCTCAGTGATGCCAAGCAATTGGACAAGAGGCAATGGGCAGAAACTGAAGCAGAGGAAATTCTACCTGATTATAAGGAAGAACTTTTTTACTGTGTGAGGTGACTGCACACTGGAACTGATTGTCCAGAAAGGTTGTGAAGTCTCCCTCACTGAATATACTCAGGAACTGTCTGGATGCAATCCTGTGCCATGTGCTCCAGGATGACCCTGCTTGACCAGGGAGGTTGAACAAGATGACCTACTGTGGTCCCTTCCAACATGACCCATTTTGTGATTCTGTGATGCTGCTGTCAGAGGGGGAATTGCACCCTGGGACTCTGCTCCTGGGACCACCCCTTTGTCAGTACCTGCCATTGTCAGCTGGGCAGCTCAGCATCTTAGGCTGGCACAGAATGACTGTGAAACCACATGCTGGGGTTTAAGTGCTGCTCTGATAATCTGTCAGTAGGCAGTCCTGACAGATTGTCAGGGTTTCTTGTACGAGAAGTAGATGATTTGTTTATAGTCAAATAATGTGTGTGCTGGTTTAAAGGTAAACTGGCAGGAGAAATGAACCCAACTCATAAAGAGATTACCAGTCAGAGTTACAATTTAATGAAAAGATTACAATGAATACAATGATACAGAGAAAAAATTGGTTTTAACCCACAAAACACAGAAGTATAACCCAGCACCCCGGGGCATGAACAGAATCGTGTTCGTTAGTCCCTGTGCTGAGGACCACGTGGTCCCTCTGAGTCCAAAGTAAAAGGAAAGGAAAACCTGTTGGTGAGGATGATGGTTGCAGTCTGATTGAGAGTGGCAGTCACAGTCCTGTCGAAGTTCTGGTTCTCCTCTGGATTTCATGAGTGGTACCAGAAGTCCCCAAACCCCAAGATTATATATGCTCAGGTTCAGGGGGGAATGCCCAGTACCTCCCACAGGGCAGGGAATTCCATAATGGGTGATTTACTCTGTGAGTCATGGGGTATTCCTGGAATCCTTGAGGGCCCATTAGCAGACACACCCCCTCGGGCTGGTATGAAGGTGCTAATGACTCCCCAGAGTGGAGTTATCACAGCTCCTATCTCACAGGCTTCTTTAACACCCAGCTTGTACAGGTGTACCCTGGGCAGCTGCTGCAAATGAACCATTATTAACAGTTCATGAGAAATTATGTAGAGGGTGTAGAATACATAGCTTTGGTTACACCCACATAGTGATAAACTGGTCCTAGCTGCTGGACTAGGACACTGTGGATGTGAGCCAGTCAATGGGTTTTGCATTCACATTCAATAAGGCATCTTCAGGGAAGGTGTCAGTGTTTCTCAGTGTAAATTCACATACGTGGTACACAGCTCAAGCAATCTAAGGGTCTTTTCAAATGCCTAATACGACTGCCTCTGTAGAAAAACCTGGCTGTATTTGGAGAAGCACAGATGGTTCTCTGAAGTATAAAATGAAGTTGCTTCTTTCTTTGTGTCTTGTCAGTTATGATAGGGATCTTAAGAAAACAGGATGTGAAAACATTCTGACTCTGAATCATCACAGGAGATTGCTGCCTCTCAGCTATGTCAGCCCTTGATGCATGGAGTGACAGTCACCTAAGTTCACAGTCTCCTGTATTGTACCTGCATAGCTGAGTTGATTGAGTGTCCAGGTTGTGTGGCCTGTGGCCAGACCTGTGGGGAGATCTCTGCAAGGACAAGTCGCTGGGACCACAAGATATGGTCTCCCCTATCTTGTAAAAAAGTTGCAGGGAGACATCCTTTCCTTTGGTTATGCATGTCAGAGTCATCCACTGAAAATTACAGGAGAGACACAAAGGGCAGAATTTCAGCAGTCACAGACCGTGCCATCTTTAGTTTTAAGTGAGAGCTGAAAAATAAACTTTAAGAGAGATGCTTTGAGATTTAAATGCCTAGCAGAGTTAGGGCAAAATAATCATATTCAAGTGCTTTTGTGGATCCAACATGTAGAGTTTTGAAGGTGTAAATGCAGCACACTTGACAATCAGTTTTGGTGTGGAGAACCAGTTACATACAATAAAAAGATCTATCGTATTCTATGGATGATAGAGATTTTACATATCATTTATGCATCTTTGGGATAAGGTTTTAGCAAATGGAACCAAAAAACATTAACACAAGGAAGATGAATGGCTGTTCACTGTGTCCTTTTCACAATACTATTCTGTCAAGCATGAATTGGTCAGACATTGCAATTTACTGACTGTCATTTCTCAGCTGTAAACATCCTGAATGGCTTCAAACACTCAAATATTGCCATGGCATACACAATAATAAAACGTGCAAGTATTTTTAAGCTAGACAGCATTTGAGTTGTTCAACAGCTAAAAGATGCATAGCAGAACTTAAAACTTGGTGAAGTAACATCTGAAGGACAACATACTCATTCTTTTATTATTTATTGTTAACTCAGAGCTTTGGGTAAATTTAATTTGCTTCTAGGACATGAATCAACAGTTTGACTCTGCTAGATGCACAGTTTTATTCCTCTGAATCCTAATTATGTTTACACAACATAATCAGCAAATGAAAATTATCTTGTTCATGGAGGATTTGGTTCCCACAAAATATCCACACCCTTCCTTGTTCATGAATTATGGATGTCTGGGGTCTTTGCTCTACCAGAAACTTGGCTGGGCTATGTAAAACCATTTTTTGTAGAGCATGCTTTATTTTGAATGAAGCAAGCAGGCAAGAGGCCAGTAGGATCAAAATGGATTCTTTATTTAAAACAACTCACAAAATACAGCAGCTCCTACCTTTTTGTTAGCGTTCGTTATTACTGTCCAGATCCCTTTTCCAGGCTTCAAGTGGTGCTCTCAAATATGCTCTGCATCTCTCAGGGTGCATCAGAGGGTAGCTGTTGCCCAGTCCCAGTTGCCATGGGAGAGTCAGTGGACACAAGAACAAGGAGACTCCTATTGGAGCCCCAGCTGCCAAGTCATTGGATCCATTATCCCAAGCTTAGCATGAGGAAGGGACATCCATCTTTCTGGTCCTTCAGTTTATGGGAAATAATTCCTCCAGGTATAATTCAGAAACACTGTGAAGCTTTAATTCTCTGAAATCATAGCAAAGAACTCACAGATTCCCTGATGAAAAGGGAATACTCTCTATCTATCTAATACTACGTTGTATCCAAAACTCCCTGAGTTTATTTGGACAGTATTAACAGAAGTTTATTGAATACAGGCAAAATAATGAATGGACCATAGCCACAAGAGCTGGGTTAATGTGAGGTACTTTGGCAGTGCCAAGAGCTGTCCTGCTTGATCAAGCACAATGCAGTTGCCTTCTTTGCTCCCATCAAAATCTGCCTGTGTGATGTCCTTTAAGTCACTGCAACAGTTTTCTCCTTGTTGACTTTGATACAAAACAGAGAAAACAGTGAAACCTGAAACAAGAGATATGGATCTCCTTTCCTGAAGAAGAGGTAACCTGACAGCAACAAACAAACAAACTCACTCTAGTGTCATGACAGATATTTGAGTATTGTACTAAATACTTTCTTAGTGCTATAAAATCAAAAGCTGTCAAATCATTTAGCAATTACCTCTGACAGGAGAAATGAAGTCTCTCAGACTCCCACCCCAATTACTGTTTAAATGTCAGTTGTCTGTCTGCTCTCAGACCTGGAGAGCACCAGATCCTGCCCTATGCATGCGCCAGCAGAGCTGAAGTGTTGCTGAATTGAATCAACAGCCAACCCTAAAAGCCCATGTAGGTACCTGCTCTTACCCACTGCACCCATGTCCTCACCATACCAGACACCTTCCAAGGCCACTGCCCTGAAACAACAGATCATCCTCTTGATATCTGCCCTCCCAAGAGCCAAGAAATGGCCTCTGCCAGTCTGAAACATCTTTTCTTCCTCATGACACCCCCATTACAAAAGTGGCCTTGCCAGCTCTTGAATCACTATTTCTTCTTCTTTACTTTGTCATCACATTTACTGTTTATTAATTTGCTCAGCTCAAAGACTTTGAGTTTTATGGATTCTCAACACTGTAGGCACTAACCCTCGTAGAGCACCCCAAGCCATGGGAACCCCTGCCATGCCAGCCCCCGTCCCAAAACTGCCTCTTTTCTATGCCACACCTTGCAGCTGGGGCTGGGATGGGCAGAGGTGAGCCCTTCCAGCCTGGGACAAATGATACTGAAAATGAGGGGCTGAAAAGAGGAAAAAAGCACAAGAGCCCGATTAGCTGCAATTGGCAGCTGGGTAGTTATGAGGACTTAAAGAGCTCCAGAAAGAAAGCATTTCTCTGTGCACTTTCCAAGATTTGTTTTGAAAAGATGCCAGGCAGAGCTCTGCAAAGCTAAGCGCAAGAAGGAAGCTTGATGGGGACATCTTTAAACCTGGCCAGCTACCAATGGGCTTTTGCAAGGCCAGAACGATAAGGCTGGTAGAAGATTATTTAATTCATTGCTGTGAAATCATGCAGACCATGTTCTTATAGCTGTGTAGGTATTTATCAAAGAATGCATGTTAAAGAAATACCTATAAGACCAACTGCCATAATTTATATGAGAAGGCTGACATTCCAGCATTAAATTAAAAAAATAATAATTCTTGACTTTTGCCATTTTTAAATCACCTTTGGACAGGATATCCAGTCAGATATTGCCACAGTCCAATTAACCTGATAAGAGGAGGGACAACAGTTTACATTCAAAAATATACAATTTTCTACCCTTCCCTTGCCTGAAACCAAAAAATAATTAGAGTAGGATTATACATTTTTTATCATGTCTATGAATAATCAGACCAAGAGCATGGAGAAGAGACCTTTTGACAAAGAAGGAATTAATAAGAAATTGTTTTGGGGGATCTGCTTAGAGGAGATTAGAATTGTCTTTGAAAAGGTTTTTCCCTCCTCATAAGATACTTGGAGTTGCAGTATAATCTAAGCAGAAGATACTGCAAAGGCTGCCAAAAAAGCATCAGAAGAAAATGAATATAAGAAGAAAGGCTGAGTCAAGATGGTGTTCCAAAAATTAGGGGCTTAATATTCAGAATTTCTCTACTCCAGCCTTTTGTCCTAGCAGCAAAAGGTCCAGAGTTAAAATATGTGTATTTTATTTCTACTTTCTGATACTACTGAATTGGATGTAGCAGTTTATTTCCTACATTAGATACTTTTTTGGCTTATCAGGGAACCAACACTGACAGATCCACTATACTGAAAAAAAAAAAAGCTGTATTTGGTGTCCAAAAAGGTCACGTCTTTGACTTCTGCTATTCCTGGTTGAAGTGACAATGAAAACTGCATTTGTGTGCAGGACAGAATGGACATCTTGAAGCTTGAGGAAGTTAATTATGCTTCAAATCAAAGAGAAGAAGGGAAGGACTATATCTGAAAATGAGTAAATGCAAAAAATACAAACGTTCTAAAAGTCATCACCAGCCACTACAGTGAGAACTGGGAGTCAGCTGTTCAGTGCTTCAAACAAGTGAGAAATGGAGCCAGGAAGGGATGGCAAGAGCAGGGAAATACTTTTGGTGACAAATTCCATCCTAGACGTATATAAATATCCCCAGACAGATGCAGGCAAGAGAAAGATGACACCCAAGAAGACAAGCAATAAGACATGCTGATGAATTTATGTATTTTCTTGGTGTAGTGCCACAGTTGCATATCCTGTTTCCTTTTGGTCACTTAAGTGTGGAAAAAACCAAACCAAACCAAACCAAATTCACTAGTGCCTTTTGTACTTCAAAGAGGAAAGAGAGGAAACAGAGAAAGATGGTGCTGGTTCCAAGGGCACACACTAAAACAGTTTGGGTAGAAAAATGGAGGCTTATAAGGTTCTATTAATTAAGTAAATTCTCTGTGTATGACAAATCTTCCTAACTTAATGCTTTCACTGATAGAAGAAGGTACCTTCTCCCATATACATTAAAGCCATGAGAAGCTGTTTTGTAACCATGCCACTTAAGTTATGACTTCCTCTCCAAGCATGGCATAATCAGGAGAGTGAAGTGCTCCTGCCCATAATAACTTAGAAGCAATGGTGGCGTTACGTAAAGGAATGGCTTTCAAATGGTCTGTGGAAAACATGTTGAAAGGACCATACCTGACAGCTGAACACAAGTATCAACTTGCATTTTTGAGGGGTGGAGAATCAGAAGGGGTGAGCCACACTGAAGAGATGGGAATAGAGAGTTTAAGGAACTTAGTGGGAATCCCCAGGGAGCTGCACAGGGGCTTAAGACATATGAGTTCTTGCCTTTCTCTCCCCTGGAGAAAACCATACATGCGGCAGGGACTATATTCCCACTTTAGATTTAGACTCCTAGCAGCAGAGACAGCTCTGCAAGCCCTAGTGCCTGTGGTTCACCACGCACAGAGCCACAGAGGAGGACTACCCCTTTCTGGTGCTCTCTTGAAGTGATGTCAAGGCTGCAGGACTCTCCAGAGACATAGCTGGCTGTAAGAGCAAACAGGATGTGCAGGCAGCCTGAGCTTGCCCAGCGTGGATGCCTACAGCTGATGAATGCTGATGGCCCAGGGGCACTATACGAACACACCAGGCTGGAGCTGCTCCCTGGTCCTGTACCTCAAGGTCAGACTAGCCAGGTACTCTAATTCAGGAATGACAACAGCTTTTTATGATTTAGCTTACACTGTGTGGGACAGGGTTATCGTGTCTACTGGTTAAAATCTGTTTTAACACATGCTTCAAACTACATGATTATAGACAAGCCCTTAGTGTGAAGAAGCAGTCGTTTTTTCCCAGAGCAAAAACTCAAAAGCAGAACCATTTTTCCTATACTATTTAATGAGATAAGGCTAACGTGAAGTGAAATCATGGTCTTACAAGAAGAGCCTAAGAAATAACATTTGCATGCAATTGCATGTAGTAAGATCATTCTTAAAAACAGAAGACTTAAGTGCATGGGAGCAACCCTTAACATGAACAAGGGAAAGGTAGACCATCTTTAGTTTCTGCTTTAGTTTCACATTTTGGTGTGAAATTTTGTGTCTTTTTCTGTGTCTTTTGAATTTAACAAATATTACCACTCAAGCTGTGTCAGATCTGTTTTAGCAGAGCAGTCAGGAAAGCATTCCTCTTTCTATCTGCTATTCAAGATACTGTGGTGAAACAAGCCATTCCTTTCTCCATCTGTCTGCATGGTTCCTCATTATTAATTGTATTTCCCAAGTTTCAGGAGTGTCTTCATTAACCTTGGGAAGTCTTGTTTTCAAACTCCAAATGTGGTTTCTTCCCTGATCCTTCTTACATCCCTCTCTTTAAAATGAAAGGCTCCCATTCATAGTTACCATTTCTTTCCTTCTCTTTTGCCAGTTTCCAGTCCAATATGCTCATTGTCCTTCTATTCCATGACTTCAGACCTTAGACATTTTAACCAACAGTGGAGAATGTTGTCAAATGCTTTCTGAAAAACGGAGTCTATAATATCCTTTCCCCTTCCTTACCAGGGCAGTAATTTCCTCAAAGAATTCCAACAAATTAGTTAGGCATGATCTCCTTTCCCTGAATTGATGTTAGCTGTCTTTAATCAGGCTCTGCTTTTCCAAGTGTTCCCTATTTGATTCCTTAAAGGAGTTTCAGAGTCTTTCCCCTTCAGTGAAGTCAAACTGACAAGTCTGACTTTTCCCAGTGCTTGGGGAAGCTATCTGCTTTTTTCCCTTAAGAAAAAGTGATCAGACACTCAGCCACCTACAGACACTTATTTTTCTGGATTTTTAAGCACAGCTTTTGCTGTCAAGAAAGGGGACACATATCAAGACAAGGATGAGAATGAAGAAACCCAACATTAGAGATGATAACTTTGTGTAATTGGATGGTATATTTCAAAAGCCAGAAACCAAATAGTAACAAGTATTTCTGATGAAGCCTAAGATCTGTATGGATTAAACGTGTGTCCAGTTCCTCCTGCAGGCAAGCAACACTGGGACCCATACAAGCCTACAGCACTTCCCCACAGACTTCACTGGGGAACATCTGTTGGGATGTGACGTGGTTTGAGTTAAAATCTTCAGTGTGTTTATGCACTTATGAGGCTTTACAGGCTGCCCTCCAAGCTAGTCCTCCACTTCAAGCAAGAAAGTTGAGAAGGGGAATGTGGGAGATTAGCTCATCTGCTGGTATTAGCATTGCCAGTGTGCATGTACTGCTGTACACACGTCTGATGTGCATGACCTAGCCTCATGACAGAACAAGCCTCTCCACACACGCTGCTGAGTGCAACTGCATCAGTGTAGAGGTCACTTATTTGCCACGCAGTGCCATAGACTGCACTAGGGACAAGCTGTGAGGGGCAGGCAGGTCAGAATCAGGTGAGAGTCTGCAGCCCCCCCATTGGGACCCCCTCTGCCCAGCCTCACCTGCAGCGCTTCAGGGTATAGCAGCCCATGAACCTGGCACAGGGCACTTACCATATGCTGTTGCTCTCAGGTCTGGCTTTGGCTTTTTTTGTGGGCGGGTTTCACTGTGATCTTTCCATAAATCACCCCTTTCTTCAGATATAAGCTTAATTCCCACTGTCCTCCAGGGACAGAGATAGAGGACAGATAAGAGGAGAGCTGTCTTGGGACAGGGGACAAAGGTATGACCATGCAGGATGGCCTTGCACCTAGCCATTGCACTTGGCCTCATGAAGCAGCAAAGTACTCAACACATAATTGTATCTGAGTGGGGAAAAAAGAGTTTTTACCACTGTTATTGATAGGGGAAAGGAAATAAAAACAATCCAAGAAAATAAGGAGGTTCTGCCTTTTGTGAAGTACAAGATCTGCTCAAAGTCACAGCATTAAGCACATCCCATGACAATTTACATATTGATCCAAATTGGATTGCATGCCCTATGCATTTCTCAGATTCCTATCTCTGCAAGTGATACTGTATTGATCTAAAACTAGAATTAAGAAATCCCTATATCAGTAGGTTTCTGTCCAGAGTGAAGGCAACTGTTGGATCCCCCTCATTTTGAAAACAGATTGTTAACACATGCTGTTTTGGGAACACATCATTTACAGCCCAAAATGAAAAGAGATTCTGGTGGCTGCAAAAACTCATGCAGGTAAAGAATATACATTTTAAAGGATAACAGAATCCGTCATTAACAGTTTTGTTTTAAACACTGGATAGCTCTCAAAATTATTTCCTTATGGTTGAGAGAACAATATTCACTACCTACTTCTGGCTTTCCTCTTATTTCCTTCTTGCCATTAAGCACCAGTCATAAAGCATCAGACTCCTGAAAAGGGAGTTTCTTAAATGCCCTCTTAAACTCCTCTCCCTCTTAATAAAAATAACTCCCCCTTAAAAAAAAGAAAGAAGATAGGTTGTTTGCTCCTGCTACTCCTACACTAAAACTATTCAGAACCTCATCTCTCTGCTGTTCTGGTTTTCCTTTTCCCTGTTTCCAGATTTCATGACCCATTAATATCCCTTTGTCCTTGGGCTAAAATTTTCCTTTGACTTAAATATATCTTCTTGTTTCCTGAAAGGTCTCCTTTCCTTCTTATGGCATCTTTCTCCTTTTGCCATTCTCCTTCCTTTCTCATTTCTAGTCTCTTCTTTGCAAAGTCTTATCTCACTCATGATAGCTTCTCCAGGAAAAAATTGTTGATGGATTAGGCATCAAATTTATTCCACTGGCTGAAAGGCTTTTAGAGTTCTGATATCAGGAGGAAAGTGACTCAGACAGATCAGCTGAACTGCAAGTAACAGACCTTAGCTTGTGGCACATGTCAGGTAAATCATATAACTTTAGAACTCAGTTGAAGGGATTAAGACTAACATTTGAGACAGGAGCATATGCATGGTCAGTCAGTTGTGTTGTTTAGACCTGGACAAAATATAGCAGACATCCCGGCTTCTGTAAATTTTATTTCAATTTCTGGGTTTCTTTAATGCAGAACTGAACAGAACTGATGGTCTGAAAAAGGCAACAGACTCTCCTACTTCATGATGCAGCTCCTGGGGCTAGTACAGGATCTGGCATAACAAAAATGGTGAGGGTGTCAGCCCAGCACCAAAAACTTGTTTTCACAATCAGAGAAGAGAAAAAGCAGGTGAGTGGGAACCTCAGCTGCCAGCCCATGTGTTACAGCACGGTAGCCTTCCCAGCCTGGTCTGGAGAGCTGAGCACGCACATAAGGATGAGCAGGAGGAAGGGGGCAGCAGAAAGTGCGTTTCATAGCATTACTCAGAAAGCCAAATCATATAAATCTTATTATTAATTTCTGCAATGCTAATGAAGGATAGCTTTGCAAGACTGGTGACAGGACAGAACTGGGGAATTTAAAAAAAAATTATAAATTAGTTGGAAAGTATATCATGCATGGTCCTGGTTTCATGCAGCAGACAACCTTTTCCTTTTATAACCAGCAGCTTTTTACCACCATATCCACATTGTGTTCCAGGGACACAACTGAGGAGCAGAAGGAGCATACACACTTAATTTCTGACATTTCAGCCCCATGACAGCACAAACCAGCAGCAGTAACTCCATTACTAAACCTCAGCCCAAGTCAGAGGGTGCTTCCAGATCTTCTGCAAAAACAATAAAACACTGGTTTTAAAAAGCTAGGAATCCTGGTATTTTGATGAGCCATTAAAAGACACATTCTACTACTACAACTTTATCATTTACCCATGTTACTAAGACCTATAGCAGTTTCTTCTTATTATCAGGTTTGACTTTTTTTTTGATGGATTTCTGATTGACCTGACATCACTGCACCTGGAAAATGTATTCTTACTACATTTCTGGTGTCTTATGAAGCTCCATATAAAAATACTGGGATTCAGCTGATTAAAAACAGTCTGAGCTTGCCTTGAAAACAGACCTTCAGTACCTCCTTTTCCAATTCCTTTTCACAGCCTCCTTTTTCTGGCTAGCTTTCCTATGCTGACTGCTAGGCTGGCCATCAGAAGGCCACCACACACCACCTACCCTTAGGCCTTAGCGGGGCTCCACATGAGAGCAGATGTGAGTACAGGGACCTGGTTATGTCTTTTTCATTCCTGCTGTGCCCCTTGTCCTGACTCAGCACCCTGGTGAGAGCAATGTGATTACTGCTACCATTTTCACTCACCCAGCTGGTGAGGTTCCTCACCAGGGTTATTTGCCTGTGGTAGCTTCAAAGAGCATCAGCATTGCCTCCCTTGGGTCTACCAGATGCAGGTTAGCAGTTGTCTGCTTTGTGCTACATACCCATTGCAAAGGGACTTTTGGAAGAAAACCACAAAATAATGAACTCTAAGTGCATCCTATCATCTTCTTATGGTGGGTCCAGAAGTCACAGTATTGTGAGCCTGCATCAATGAAAAGTGATTTCTTAGCTGACATTTGGACATGTGGAAGGCTTATAACTGCTCACATTGCTTTTCAACCAGCTAATCAAAATCAGTTGTGGTTTAAATTTAGTCTTTACCTCCATATGCACTGAGGAAAAAAAGTCACTGGTACCGTCCACTGAAGTCATCTGCATTTTTTCCACTTCCAGTCAATTCTTGATGTTATTCTCAATAGACCAATACAGCACATTGGACTGTAAGAACATATTTAGTATATTTAGATTTGAAAAATGAAGTTATCATGAAGAATGAACACCAAAAGGGGAGAGGTGTGGGGGGAGGATATGGCTGGGAATATTTCATCATGGCACAACTAATATCCAATCTGGATGTGCTGCTCCCAGGTGATGAAGAGCTGACTGAGTTTCAATCACAAATGTGGCGCCTTTCATTTCTGCTTTAAACCAAAGTAAGCCTGAATTCTCTGGGCTAATCTACATCTTTTTCTCATTGCAGGACTTGGCAGTATTCAGTACAAATAGCATGCCTTGCTCAAGGAACTGCAAAAGTAATGAAGGCCGAGGCTTTTTGGATCATGCCTGAGATGCATTAGCAAAGCTGTGGGGCACTTCCTGCAGCACCTGCCTGGGCTGTTCCTGGCAGCACTGGGAGCTGATGGGTTTTGCCTTTTCTGTTCTTCAGATGAAAATGACTTTTAAAGACGCAGCTCTCATTGCATGCTTGATTTTGGCACGTAATGGCTGATGCTTAGGTGGGAAGAGAAATCATACATTCCTTTTCACCATGACCTCTTTACCTTAGCTTCACTCCACATCTGGTCCTCTTACCCCATGCCTCTGCCTCCGATATAGCCTTTCTTCTTTCCATTTTTCTCCCTTTGTAATTTATCCCACTCTTATGCTACCACCTTTCAAAACTATAATAGCCTAACGTGATGTTTCCTGCTATCATTCCCTCCTCGCCTCCTCACCTGTGTCCTGGTTGCAGCCATGAGCTCTTTGGGAAATGGAATTCCCCTGCCTCCTCTTTGCATCTGCTGGCTGGGGGCCCCAGACCTGGTTGCTCTGTAGGCTAATAAACATGAATAAAAGTAGTGATAACAAGTGGCAACTTTGCTCCACAGCTAATCAGTTCCTACATATGTTGAGTATTTTGCTTCTTTAGAAATTGCATATCCAGGAGCAGAAAATGGGATTTAATCTGTGATTTTATGTGCTGTCAGTTCAAGGGACAGAAGTCACCTCACCTGGGTTGTGCTGCTGACCTCACACAAAATGAACACGTAATTTAAGTCACGGGAATACACTTTTTATGAACCATTTGAAGATGGAACTCCTGAGGAAATAAGTGAAGATTTTTGCATAACAATGTATGGCCAAACTTCGCAAACGAAGATTTGGGAAGGGTTTTCCCCACGTGGGGGTGTGCTCTTCAAGGCTGCGCAGTGGATTTTTTAGGTGAGGCACAGTGTGTGCAGAACTGACCCCACCGTTTAAGTCCCAAGGTCCATTTGTCACGGCTGAGCGAGCTTGGATGGTGACAGTGAAGTCCTCAGGACTGTCTACAGCACCCGGTACTAACCGAGGCTGACCCTGCTGAGCATCCGAGATGTGACTGCCCGGTACAGTCTCCACTGAGACTCGAACTCACGACCTTGTGATCAGAGTCCGGAGTGCTCACCATTACACCACGGGACCGCCCTGCATAACAATAAATAGCAAGGAAGTCCTGAACTGCTCCTTAAGAGTTCATAAGTCAGAAAAGTGCTGAACTTCATCCAATAAATTATACATTGCGAATTGTTCACACAGCCGTGCTCTACTTACAGGGGAAGTTCAGGGGTTCTAATAATCCGTCTTCATGCAGACTATTTTGTTACATGAGGAAAACAGAAATTCAGAGGATTCCCAGTTTTTATGCTCTTGTAATAAATTAAGAAACTGTTTGATTCTGGCATTTGAAAGGAAAATACTTTTTTTTCTTCACTGCTGTGGACTATCTCAGAATAGATTTTTTAAAGGAAATTGCTAGCATGGTTGCCATTAAAAAATCAGCATTGGTCCAGCAATTACTACACAATCCCCGATTATGTAGCACAGAAAAATATATTTATCCCAGAGACAGTGTGTGGTAACTTACAGTAAAAGTTGCTTCTCTAGGAGCAGCCACAACTCCATCTGTTTTAGCTAAAATAACTGTCCAAGTGACCCTAATTTCAACTTTATGAGGCTCATACTGAAGAAAATGAGCCAGAGTTTAGCTTTATGTCACTACTCACATTTTCAAGCTCTTTATCAAGCATCTCTTAAAAGTGTCCTGTATGCTAGAGTTCCGAATGTCTGCCTGTAAGTGATGGACTCATCTTTAAAGAAACAGATCTACTTAATGTGTTGAGCTACAAACATGAGCCTATTGGTGCATATGAACTAACATGTCACACTGTGATTGATGTTTCTCTATTACTCTGCCAAAATACATTAAGTTAAGCTCCTTTTCATCTCCACAAATAGTAGGGACTACAGATGGCCCTCATTTGTAATCCTCAGGAACTAGCACAACCAAGCAAAGCGAGAG
This sequence comes from Pithys albifrons albifrons, assembly GCF_047495875.1. Lineage (NCBI taxonomy): Eukaryota > Metazoa > Chordata > Aves > Passeriformes > Thamnophilidae > Pithys > Pithys albifrons. Next base: position 67,415,389 of record NC_092460.1, read on the forward strand.
GGTGCCAGTACCCATTGCCTGCCTGAAGCGGATTATGGAGATTTCTTTATGGAGCAGTGTACAGGAATAAAGTAACATAGCAAATAATAATGGAAAGAAAAGGGTGCTGACAGTGGCTGCAGGCATTAGCAAACTGTGCAGATGACAATACTCTCTGAGCAGACACTCACAGAATCACAGAATCACATTATTACAGAATGGGTAAAACTGGAAGGGACCTGGTTCAACCTCCCTGCTCAAGCAGGGTCATCCTAGAGCACATGGCACAGAATTGTGTCCAGATGGTTCTTGAGTATCTCCGATGAAGGAGACTCCACAACCTCTCTGGGCAATCTCTTGCAGTGCATGATCATCCATACAATAAAGTTCTTCCTCAGGTTCAGATACAACTTCCTATGCCCCAATGTCTGCCCCCAGCCTCTTATCTTGTTTCCTGACACTTCAGAGAAGAGTCTGGTTCCATCCTCTTGACGTCCTTCCATCAGATATTTATTCATATTTTGATGGGGTCCCCTCTCAGTCACCTCCTTTCGAGGCTGAACAGGCCCAGCTCCCTCAGACTTGTTCTTTTAAGAGAGAGATATGCTACAGTCCCTAATAATCTTTGCAGTCCTCAGCTGGACCCAATCCAGGAGTTCCACGTCTCTCCTGTACTGAGGAGCACAGAGCTGGGCACAGCACTCCAGATGCAGCCTCACTAGAGCAGAGTGGAGGGACAGGATCATATCCCTAGACCTGCTGGCAGTGATCTAATTAGGATCTAATCCTCCTAATGCAACCCAGGATACCATTGTCCCATTTGACCACAAGGGCACACTGCTGCCAATGGACAGCTTGTTGCCCACCAAGGCCTCCAGGTCCTTCTTCACAGACCTGCTTTCCAGGCAGTCAGCCCCCAGCCTGTCCTGGTGTATGGGGTTATTTATATTTGGTGACACTAGCAGTGTGCATGACTAAAATGTGTGTTAACTCTGTTGTTTCTGTCCTTTGTGCCATGAGGAATCTGCACCCTGAGAAGCTACATCCACTGTCTTGGTTGAATCTTGGTTCCATTGAAGCTCATGGCTCATCTACTGACTTCAGTCATGGTCAGGATATCATCATGTACTGGAAATTGCTGAGGTTCTGGGTGAGAGGCAGAAAAAGGTGGGGGTTTTTCTCTTGGCACAGTTTTGTCTAGTGAGCTTGTTTGACTGGGAGATGGTACAGCACTTGCTTTCTAAAATTATGCAAAACAACTCCCCTGATGCCTTGTGCTTAGACTATTTGCTGGAGATTCCCTGTGCAGGTGTCGGCTGAAGTTGGCCAGAGAATCAGGATTCCAGTCCCCCTGCCGTCAGCAGGGACACCTCCCACCAGGTTTCTCAAAGCCTCATCCCACCTTGCCTTGAACACTTCTAGAGATGGAGCATCCACAACTTCTCTGGGAAACCTGTTCCAGTGTCCCACCATCCTCACAGTAAAGAATTTCATCTGTATATCTAGTCTAAATCTATTCACTTTCAGTCTGAAGCCATTCCCCTTTGTCCTATCACTACAGGTCTTTGTAAAAACTTCCTCTCCAGCTCTCTTGTAGCCCCCTTTAAGTACTGGAAAGCTGCTCGAAGGTCTTCCTGGAGTCTTCTCCAGGCTGAATAATGCCAACTCCTCAGTCTGTCTTCAGAGGAGAGGTGCTCCAGCTTCTAATCATCATCTTAGCCCTCCTCTGGACCCACTCCAGCGGGTCCACAGGCCAAGGGAGTTGCAGTCCATCAGAGCTGGGAAGTGGAGCTCTGATCGCCCAAGGCATGTTTTCTCAGGAGGCCATGATGTGTCAGTGGAGAGAGGAGACAGGCCCCGTATCACCTTTGTGGGGAGCAGGGCCAGTGACAGCAGCCAGACTCTTCTCAGGGTTGTAGACACTCTACCAGTTGAAGCCATTTTTGGACACAGCATATGTGTGTCTGCTCACCAGTAAAGATGTCCTCTTGCTGTCCTCAGAGCACAAATATGCAGGGTCCACATGGGCCAGCCCTTGGCTCTGGAGCCTGCCAGTTCTTCTGTGAGAAGAGGAGGGGACTGCGAGAGGGATACGCATCTCTCTTTCCCGTGGGTTTCATTTTACCTCACGTCAAAACTCATGTGAAAGGAGTGCCTTGTAACACAGATGGTCTTCCCTTGATGCATATTATGAGAGTGAATTTATGTCATCTCACTTTTTAGAAGAGTAAAAAGTGGAGAAAGCAAAGATGATGGTAATTTTGAGTGAGGGATTTGTGAGGCAGGAGATGACAGATGTGGCTTGAGCAGACAGTGCCAAGTGCAGTTTGGAGGCCAGGCAGGAAGGGAGCCCCGGCCTCCAGACGGCACAAGAGATAATGAAGGTCTTTCCAGACACTGTTATCTGCTTCAGCAAAGTGCTGGGACTGGCTAATGGGCCTTTTCGAGGGAAAGATTCATGAAACTCCTCTGAGGTCCACACTTTGCCAGAGGAACGAGGCTGACGTAGGTCTATGATCAGAAACTGCAGAAAGAGAGGTATCTGCATCTTCCACAGGGCTGCTGCTTGCAGCCACCCAGAAGTCTGGCTGAGCTGGGTCCTGGACATGTGACAGAGGAGCAGATAACATTCTTCCCCATTTTTACATGGTGTAGTTCGTCCTGAGTGACTGAGGGTGATAACAAAAGGGTCATTCTGGACTTGGCACCAACGTCTGACACTGCTGTGTTTTTCCTTCTGCTCACTCACTGCTCAATCCATCAGTGCAACGAGGTGCTGCAGCTGGCTGCGAACACCCAACTTATCTGACATGAACTCCAGGTCTGGCTGCTCATCCCAGGTGCTGCTGCAGTAGCATTTTTCCAACATCCTCCTTTCATCCTGTTGACAGTCATCGCCTTGCATTTTCCTCATTCTTTTCTTGGCTCTGTGCAGAAACAGATACACCAGTCTATGGGATAACCAAGAAATATGCCAGCCCTTCCTGCCCCATGTCTCACCCTGAGTGGGCCTACACAGCCTCTTTGTGTGTGTCCCCAAAGACTGGGAGCAGCTTCACAGTATCTTGCATGGGTGCATTTCTCCTCATTCTGCACCTTTCCTGGGACGCCCGAGGCCCTCAGAATCATGCTCATGGTTGACGGTTTCTCACCACCCTTCACCACTCATGTTTCTCCCACTCCATCCCTCATCACAAAAAGCCTCAAGACAAACTCTCAGGTGAGACAGGAGGGTTTGGAAGATCCCTCTGTCTCCCAGCTAGAGACACAATGGAGGAAGAGGAAAAGGTGAGCAGGGGAGGGGAAGGAGATCACATGGTGGGAGAATCTGGAGGCTGGGAGCAAGGTCTAGGCAGGGTGTGACTCTGAGGTAAAGGCCTCTTCCCCCTTCATGCTAAATTATGAATAGCTTTGCCTTTCCATTAAACTGCAAATTTCATAAAATTGTATACATTTTCTTGTCAGAGATCCAGTCTTGGATGTTGCATTCAATTTAATGACTTGTCTTTGTCTTAATCCAGTTGAATTTAGGACTATTCTCATTATCTCCCCAGCACTGAGTGTCTCAAATCTGAGCCAACTGTGTTTTCCTCAACAGTACAACAGTTTGTTTAATGTAGTCAATATTTTAGCAATCATATTCACAGAATTCCAATTAGGATGAGGTTGAAACTGTAAAGATGAATGTACCTGAGTGGTAAGTAAGTACTGAATATCCATCATCAAATACACCAGTGATGACACAGCCATGTAATTATGCATGCAAAATATCCTTATGCAAATTGTGAACTGGCTGTTATATTTGTGTACATAAGAGCATGCTTCCTTCTCTTGTCTGAAGAGGCTATAGATTGAACTTCTGCATCTTCTTTTCAAAACAAAACAGACTCCTGAATGGAACTCATTAGTGCAGAATGGTCTATATTTCCAGTACAGCTGAAAAGGTAGTAAAACCAGAATTATTCACTTCTTTTAAAATTTAAGTTTTGCAAATACTTGGATGTTTCCTATCTACAGAAAGAATGTTCCCTTTTGGATACAAATAGCTTGATCCTGCAACCACTCCAGAACCATATGGAATGAAATTGAAAACAAAAGCTATTTTCGTATCTGCTGTCAGTCCTCATTTAAAAGGTGTATATGAGTGAACTTTCCTGTTCACTTTTTCGTGAACATTTCTGTGAATAAAATTTTGCTTGCAATAGAGTCAAACAATTGTGGCCTTTCAGGCTGGGCACAGTTGGTACTGATGTGACCATGTTCACTCTCTGGGAGGACAATCAAGTGTTTTAAGCTCCCCATCAGCAGAAACATATGTAGGTACCTTACTGAAGAGAAGGACAAGAGTCTTGGAGGGGAGCTATACAATATATTCCCCACAAGAAAACAAATCCCATGATCTGTGTTGATATTAATGTGCGTACTAAAGGAACTTGAAGGAACCACATGCAATAACTGTTATGAGTATTTTAAAATCTTATCAACTAACTTGATTTATTGTCTCTTCTAGGAGAATAATCGTGGAATTTTCTCTCAGTATTTCTTTGTGTTACACAGAAGATGCAATCCCAAATCTCTTAACAGAAAGAATATCTCAAAAAAGGATCTGCTTTGTAGTAAGGGGTTAGCTCCCATGCTGCAGCACAGCTGTTCATTGCCATAGGATCCAGGGGCATCCTGGAAGGCAGCCCTCGGAAGGAGTCCTAGCATGGTTAATTCCAGACACCACAGGACAAAAACTCTTGCAAAGCACTAGAGGCTAATGTTACTGCACTGGCAAGTGGTTTCCCATAAATCAAGTCAAACTTCCCTCCTCACAATTTTTGTTCTTCTAAAACAACATTCAAAAGAAAGTAAAAATATGTCTCTTCCAATGGCACATAATTTCTACATTTTATCAGTCAGTAGGTAACCTCTGGAATATTGTATGTTCGCCATGTGCCACTGTAGGAATAGAAACTTACCTTTTCAAATCGTGGTTTTTTAAAAAGTGGAAACAAGCAGTTCACTGCAAACTTATTGTAGCTCTACTAGAGTCCAACTTTTCCCATATTCTTTCTCTTTCTCTCTCTCCAGAGATCTGTTCTACTTCAATGCATTTGAGTCTGAATTTTCCTCTCCCAAATCTCTGTTTATAAATCTCAAATGCTGACATAAGCCCACAGTTTCTTCTCTTACCAAATATGTCCTTTCTCTAGGATGCAGGGGGTATTTCCAGGGGCTAGCACAGGATTTCACACAAAAACCAGCCAGCCTTCTGCATCCTAGTGCCTTATTTAATTTCTGCATCATCTGCTCAGCAGCAGCATTTCAGCTGTTCCTGTAGTTTTCCAGCAACCCACAAGCTCCGCTGGGTGTGCCAAGGCCTTTATTTCATTGTTGGTTTCCCTGCTATGCTGCCAATGACTGACAGCACACACATGCCCCCTGAGAGCACGATGGACTGTGTATAGTTCACCAGGGACATCCTGGCGGCTTGTGAACCGATGCAGGAAATATTGTCAACTATGTGTTAGTGATATATCCCAGCTCTTCTCATGACTCATATCTTTGAAGGTTTGATTTTTTTTTTTTTTCAATTCCAGCAATTGATGAAGACTGGAGCAAACCAAATCTGGTCATTAACCAACAAAGACTTGGTTTAAAATATCCTCAAGTTAACTAACTCATTTACCTTCAGAGAACCGACTGAGAAGTAATTTATTTAGTCCTTCTGATCATATCCTAACCAGGTGCTTAATTTACAGCTGATTCATCACTGTGCATCTTTTAAAAGGTGACTCCCAGGAATCCAGCTGTAAAACATGAGATGAAAATCAGCTGTGAGGAACTGTGGGATGTGGAGGAGAGGGCATGAATGGCAGCAGTGCCTCTGGGAAGTGCTTTTCCTGCACCAAGGGGCAGCTTGGCCTCCCCATGCCCTCAGTAACAGCCCTGATCCTGGGCCCTGGCTGTGGCCACCTGCCCCGCTGCAACACTCCCTACTGCAGTGCATTCACTCTCACATGCCTCTTGCAGACAAATGCACCTCACATGCTTACGTGTACATGCCTTGCACCCACACACACATCATGCTCACTCACATCTCACACACACTTCCCACATCTTGCACATGCCTTGCACATCTGTTCCCAGTCTTCTTCCCGGCGTGGCCTTTCTTCAACATCTCCAAGAGAAATAAAGGACAGTGAAATGTCTCCTGCAAATCTTTTCTTTGGTGTGTCAGCAGACAGTGCAGCGAGACAAGGAAAACCAATTAATTTTTTTCTAATCAATCAACTTCTGCTAATGAAGCATGAATGCTATTCCTCTCCACGCCTCCAAGATAAAATATTATTTAATCACAGCTGTTTTTACTGATGCTTTTCCAGTCACAACAAAACAAATCAGGAAATTAGATGTTATTGTTGAACAGTTGCTCATCACCAGTGGGTGGAGAAACAAGAGCAGAAGCAGAAGCCATGGGTCCAGCCCAGGGCAGCAGCATCTTTACCAACTGTAGTCATGGAAATGGTTGAGTCACCATACCTGGAGGTATTTAAAAGCTCTGTAGATATGTAACTTAGGAACACGGTTTAGTGAGGACTTATAGCAGTGTTGGGTTAAGAGTTGGTCTCGATGATTTTAGAGATCTTTTCCAACCTAAACAATTCATGATTCTATGATTCTTCTTCTGAAGGAGCCCCTATCCTCAAGCTTAGGTTGCTGAAAAGGTTTTGGTTGTATTTTAATTGACACTGGCTTCAGTGCAGTTAAGTAGCCAACTATCTGGAGGAATTTGGTTCATCTCATCCTGACTATAAGACATCCTCCCAGTTTTCACCAGTCCCTCCCATGGTTGTGGCACTGTGGAGCAGGATCACCTCTGCCTATGTTCATAGCACAGGTTCTCAGGTTTGCCTAGGGACTCCATCTGTACTTACAGCCCAGAGAAAGGAGGGTGTATCACTGTTACAAACACACTGCTTTCAAAACAACTAGCTGCTCACTGACCCTACAGACAGCCACCAGTGTCACTTTGACGTATTTCTGGTGTTTTAATTCAAATTTTTAATAAGTCAGAATGAACAGGATATGAAAAGGTTTCTCCCACACACTTGGTGGTGTGCTAAGAAGAGAAGGCTTCAATATTTAGGTGACTGATCACCTTCTCACTCTCTTTCCAGCTTCTGGGTAAGTTCTATTGCCTGGACATAATGGGTGAATTTGAGCTTTTGACTGATACTAATACCCTATTTTGTGAGCACAGATATTCTGCAAAAAGAGTCATTTACCAGGGCACCATAAATTTGGTGCAACTTGTTTGCTGGAATTCAAAGTGAGGGGTTCTGTAGCTAGCTGCAACTTCCCAGCAAGGCATAGAGTATCCTAGTTCAAAAGAAAATCCACAAACTGTGGAGAATTGGTTAAAGCTATGATGATTGTCACAGTCCTGTATTTTCTATCAGAAATTAAATCAGCCTAAAACTCCTGTATGTAAAGAATTATTTCATGCCACTTTCCAGTGTTCTGCATCATTACCAGGAAAAAGGGTTATTACATAAGACTGGGATTCTTAGGTTAACCCTAGAGAACAAGAGATAGATTTTGGTTTTAAAATATATTAAAGAAAGAAGAAGGTGAACCCTTCCTGATTTGGTAAATTGCTACTGCACAAATTCATCAAAAAAGAAGATGACTTTTTGAAGAACATTATAGGCATAGCATGAAACAATTAAAACCAAGAAAAATCCAAGTTAAGTCAGGTGCTGCATGTTCACCTAATTGAGGGTAGAACATTAAATCTTTTCAAGAATACCAGAAGTGAGTAGCCCTGCTGGGGAACAGCCACATCCATTATGGACTGATAGTCACCTCCAAGGGCAACCTCAGCCATGGCTCTGAGAGCTCCTACTCTATGGGTGTCCCCCTGTTCCAATTTTGGTGATGACTTCCAACCTGCAACAGCTTTGTGCCATGAAGATGTCAAGTCAGAACCTGCACTGAAACATCACCATAACTCAGGAAGAAAAGTTCCTTTCTGCAGGACACACCTGCAGGTGGACCTGAGGTCTTTGTGGCTTTCCCAGCATGGGGTCAGGTCCTGAAATGGGCCACTCTGATGCACGAAAATTTGGGAAGCTTGATTAGTTTGTTTAGATAAGTTATACCAGTAAATATGAGTAAACACACACTGTAGATTTTGCTGTAGAATGCACTCGTATTTATACATTCTTTCTTGTATTATGAAAAAGAAATAAGTCAGCCAAGGTGTTAGTCATTACCCATGCTCTATTTTATAGATGTGAAAGGATGATATTAAAAGAACACAACAAATAGGTAATTTACAGCATCATTACCCCCCTGCTTGACATCCTTGCTGGGGCAAGGAAGGAGATGGAGCTATTTCCAAGTTGTCCTATCATTGCTTTTTCTGTTGTTGTTTACTTGAAGGGAAAAAAATTTTCTCTCTCCTGCTACAAAGCCATAAAGAAGAAAGACTGCAAGATGAGCAGACAAAAGCTTCCAGCCTGTCTCTCCTAAGTGGCTGCTTACTGATGTGCCTTCAGTCTTCCTGGCTTCTGTCAAACTTTTTTCATTGCCTGGAGAGACACCATTGAGCAAGAAGGAGAGGCCATTCACACCAGATGACCAGAAATATTCTTTTCTTTCAGTGCCTCAGTCCAAGTGAGTCCCCAGCCATGGCAAGATTGGGAAGCCAGGTCATCACATGGACAAACCTGCACTCACTTGTGTGGGACAGGAGGGGTGCAGCAGGTTCAGGGGTTACCCACACTGCCTGTGTGGATTTGAGTGATGCAGGTGGACTTTGAAGATTATATGCTTGATTGCCCTTTCCCAGGAGCCCTGCTTCTCCACATCCAGGTGGCACAGGCTCTCCTGTATGTAGCATGGGGCATCCGGCCCACACCTGTGGCTAGGCCCCAGGGCATGTAGCAGGAATAAGAGGTTAGCCTCGGCAGTGGAAACACCCCCTCTGGACACAGTACCCAAAGAGTATGTCCCCCACCTGGCAGGCTAACACATCCAGCCAAATGTGTACATGTTCACTCAGCAAAATGCTCTTCTCATACCTCCTTTCCTCCACTCCCTTGCCATCCCCATCGTCTGTGACTTTCTGTAGTTACTTGGATATTGAATTAGAAACTTAAATATAGCCTTTGATCCTCCACTGGAAATGGTAGCTCAACATATTTGGCTGGTGGCAGATTGTGGGGACTGTATGCACATGCCTGTAAAGAAAATATCTATGGTTTTGTACAGAAATCCAGCTGTGTTCACACACGTGCCATGGCACACGCTGCATTGAAGTGCGATGACAATTGCAACTGAAAACACAAGACACTTTCAAGGCCCTGTAATTGAAGCAAAAGAAGAAAAGGCTGTGCTTAGAGCCCATAGTGATCAGTACCAGGCCGTGCACTCGGCAGAACACTGCCTTGTAACTGGCAGCATTTGACAGACTTTCTAATTGGCTTCCAGGGCTGGTGGCTGTTGCTTGTGCAGAATTGGAAATCAGAGCCATATGGGGCCAAGTGGCTGAGGACTGTGCTGCCCGAGTTAACCTGGAGCAAACTTACAGCACAGGTGATCTCTGAGGGAGGTAAAGCAGAATAAGGAGGGCTGGAAAGGCCTGGCAACTACCTGTGGCTACTTGGGAAGGTGTCTCCTTACACCAGTGCCCTGCATCTTACCCAAAGAATGGGTGTATTTTGCTGGCCACAATGACTTCATTACATGCCAGTGCCTTCTTGGGGTGGCTTTTAGTGGAAGTCTGAAGGCCACTCCTGCTGCTGAAGCTGCCTGCAAGCTCCCTCAGGAGCCTCAGCGATTGCTGTACCAGGAGCCATCATTAGCCTGTGTAATGGGGCTTTTGTATTTCTTATCTTACCTTATTTGGCTCTTTACGTTTGCTCTCTCTCTCTCTTTCTCTCTTTACATACATGCCTGTACATAACCCACAACTATATGTGGACAAAAACATACTCATTTATGTACTGTACTTGTGATATTTTTGGCTTATTTTCCTGGATTAAAGGACTATATGCTAAAGATGTTTATATATCCTTGAATAGTCATGCAATTCCTTGGCAAGTAATACTGTTAGTCTGATGGGCTGGGTTTGATTTTCTGCTGGGAAAATTCAGTGTCACTAACTTCAACTTGCTGTCCAGAAACCCAAGAACTGAATGTTCCATGCCAAACAGCAGGAAGGACTAAGCTCTCTACTTATCAGAGTTTACCAGGGCTTAAATAAAAGAGCTTTACTAAAGAGCTGAAACAGAGAAGGGAAAAACAATAAAACGTCAGTTTGGAAAATCTGGTGAATCTGCCCAGACTCAGAGAAAACCATGGAGAAAGTTGCTCTGCTGTACCTGAAATGCATGTGGATTCAGGGAAGATTACAGTATATTCCAAGAAAAGTATTCACACCCTTATGGCTTGGCAGAAAAGCCTGAGATCCACGGTGCTATTTTTATTAGATTCAGTCTAACACTATCTTGCCAGACTTGCTGCCATCAGTCTTCTCCACCACTTCTTCTCTACCACTCCCTCACTGTCTGAAACTTCCCCAAAGTATTCCAGCTTTTTCAAAGAAGGAGCAGAAACATAACAGTGTCTCTTAGAGACATACCTGGTCAGTCAAATAGTTCTTCCCAGAAACCTAAATCTTACTCTTCTTCCCACTTCTGCTGGCCCCTGTGGTTTCTGGGACACAAGAACTCCACTTCTCCCAACTTTTAAATGCAAAGATTTTTTACAAATAAAATACCCAAATTGGATTATAACTGGCAAAGAAATCTCAGCTGGTACAGTTGGCTTCTTGTGCTCCTCTACCACTGGCAGGGTCTGTCTTGAGATGTCACACCTCAGCTCTTCTCCCTGTCCTGTCCACAGACACAAGTGTTGAGCTCTTACCCTTTTAAATCTCCCAGCCCCAGTTTGAGCATATGCATGTAAATATATGCATATACACACATACGTGTTAGCAGGGAGCCCATGGGAAAAGGGGAAGCAACAGAGAATCTTCCCACTGCCCTCCACCTTGTGGGTACACTGAATTCAGCGAAGAGCTTCACTATGTGAAGGACCCTCACAACGATTTTAAACAACTAAATGAACAACACTGAAGAGAGCCTATGTGATTGCCTAAGCTCACTTGCATTGTAAACTCCATGCTCCTATGCCTTAGAATGTCTGTGGGGAATCTCCCTCAACATTGGGATGAGTTTCATTCTGAAGGTATGGCCATCTCTGTTGCCACCTCTGTGGTTCAAGACCTATCCAGAGAAATGCTGTCTGGCCCCAGGTTTGAAAACAACTCTGCTAGCCAGAGATCTACTAAGCTGTGTCCTTGTTGCTAGCTCTAGAAGAAACACTCAAGTTATGACAATTCTGATTCTTCAGAATAACACAAGACCAATTTTTTCCTTATATGTTTTCAGAATAATTTGAGATTACGTGCTCAGTTTCATTGTTTCCCTTAAAAATACTAATTCTATAAAACAGTATCAGTCTTAACTTGTCTGCATGTTCATAGAGGTGGTTATTTTTCTTATAATTAACAAGAACACTAAATCAAGAGAGCACTTGTTTAACATTTCAACACATTTTTGTCTGAAGTGATTCATTCAGCTTGTTTTCCAAGAAAAGGTGTTTTCTGGGCCTGTAATCCCCTAGGTATGTGTTTCATCTTCCAATATTGAACTGGTATGGACATAAGGAAAAAAAATCTTATTAAATAATACCTAATACCACTCCCACAAAAAGTAATAATGGTTTGGCACCTCTCCAGCTATTAATGCTTCTTGAGTAACTAACCCCTCAATATGCAGAGTTTTCATGTTTCTTCTTCAGTACAGGAACAAAAAGTCCCAGGCACATCAACCCATTTGCCAAGTTTCTCAAGCTCTGCATTATCATGCCTTCCATAGATTCTCATTGTAATAGCAAAAATCATGGTGTATTCTTTGATATTTAGTGGGTTTCTTCATGTAATTTCATGAGCTTTCTTGCTCTTTCTGTCTTTCAATTTTTACTTCAATGACAGGTATGAACTCTGCATACTACAGGAAGTGTATTTAATACACAACAGTTGTTCTCTCACAAGTGGTTTCTATAAAGAAACCATCCATCACTGCTATATAATAAGCCAACTTTTCCTGAATGGTCTGTCTTTCTGAACTGACATATGTGGGCATAAATAATATCCACTATAAAATAGGGAATGTGCAAGTAGTGAAGTCAGTCCTGGAAGAGATACTAATTTGAGATAAAACTATTAAAAGTGCCCAGATAACTTATGAGCCCAAACCTCATTTCAAAAGGAGGTGAGATCTAAACCAATGAAAAGATGTAAATGGCTAACCAACATAAATAGCCCAAACCCTAATGCCCCAGACTGTTCTAGCTCTTCGGCCCTTCTCCTATTGCATATGAATTGCACACTCATACTCCCATCAGTGACATTTCTCGGGCTTATATATACCCATAGGGTCATCTCAGGACTTTTGAAGCTCATTCTTACTCCCCCCTTCTCCCACTGGTGACTGGTATAAGGACCACTATTACCATCCAAGACCCATAATGTGCTTCACAGCCCATGAAACTTACACCATTTCTAACTAGTCAGGAACTGGTGATTGATTAATGGTGATATGTGAAAGTCAAAATGTTTCATGAAAAATAATTTTGATTCTGGAAACTTTTGCCATACCCAGGCTGGAGCTTTCTTGTCAGTCTTGCAGGCTCAGTGTCCCCTGGCAGCAGCTGACAGACAACACAGCTCTGGGTCAGGACCTGCAGCTCCCAGGCTCTGCAGCACAGCAGGGCACATGGCCCATCTGGAGGCTCAAGAAAGAATGGGACCAAATGGTTTCCATGAACCACACATCACATAAGCAGTTCAGGGAATGCTGCAGAGTTACCTCTGACACCATTGCACTTCTGACTTGGCAGCCATCTGATAAGACAACTGCCCCCCATCCCTGAGAGCTGCATTTGATTTTAGAAATGGTGAAAAACAATTTTTTGAGCTTCATACAACAAAATATTTTCAGAATTGCACTTCAACGGCAAAGGTAAAACTTAGGATTTGTTCCAATTCAGAACAAAAAGTGTTTGGAAATGTCAGGACTTCCGCACAGAAACAAAATGCCAAGTTTTGACCTACATTTTTTTTTAAAATCTCTTTTTAATTTGAGTTCCAGAGCATGAATTCCTAAATATTCCATGGAAAATAATTTCAAAGCTCCTGTTCCTTATAAGGATATTTCAAATTTTTGCACTCATATCCTTGACCTGGAAGTCACCTCATCCACATGCCCCCCTACGTAATTGTGTATTACACTACTGTATTGTGGGGTATTTCTGTCCAAATGTGGAACTAGGACAGGAAATAGAATGGCTGACTATCTGTTTAAACTAAAATTAAATGAAATGATGTGATGTAGAGTGAGCAATGTGTGACAAAAACATAATAATGTGCAAACAGAAAGGATCTAACTGTGTTTCTCTGAGCACCCCATGGAATTGACAACACTTTCCCTGATAATATAGAATGATGATGGATAGTCAGGTCCTTTTGTATGCACGGGTTTCTTAATTTCTCCTAGCATAGAGTGTGGCTCCCTAGCTATTGATGTGGGACCTGAACCTCACTTGCTCCTCTTGACGCCATTTCGGCTGCATGGGGATACCCACTTGCCATCTCCATGCACAACTGAGCCTGCTGGCATGCTCAGAGATGGGTGGTGATGGGAAGTGATAGTGACGGAAAGCTGGAATTACTGATTTCTAATGCTCTGAAAAAACATCAACTTCTAAAAGCATAGAAGGCTAGAAATAAACAAGACATTACAAGCAAGCTAAATCCTTTTCATTTCAAAGATGGTGCCTGAAATTTTGTACATTGTCCTTCAAGGTGGCAAAAAGCTCTTGCTTCTCTAGCCTTTATTCCCCAGCAGAGGAAAAATGTCTTCTGCCCAGCACTGCAGAGACTGCTCTGAGCAGTCAGTGAGTTGCCACTCCTGCTGGCCAGTGTAGACTCCAAACATCTCCTTTCCCACTTTAGCTATTTTCTCCACACTCCTTGTTCTAAATCCTTGTGTTGTGGAAGGAACCTGGAGACATAAATGCAAAATAACTTCATCCCACTTGAAGCTACAAAATTTTTCTCTCTCCTTAACTCAGGAAACAGGGTATACCAGAGGAGGACATGAATCTCGTCTATTTATCACTGTTGTCTGGACATAATCACATACTTTCAGTAAAGAAGACCCAGATTCTTTTGTGGATCATCCTAACAGACCTTAATTCACAGCTTCTTGATACCTGCAAGTGAACAATTCTGCTTGCTATAAAAAAATAATCTCCCAAGAGGACCTCTGATCTTAAAACAAATGCTGTTTAATTCACTACTCATTAGGAGTGTATCTGGATTGATTTATTAAGCACTTCTGACCTCAAATCTTTTGAACAGCATTCCTTCATGATTAAATAGGGAATGGATTTGGGCAACCCTTCTGGCAGGCAGACTGGAAGAACGCAAGTGATTCTTAAAAACATTGCTATTGTGTAACTTAATGAAAATATACTACATGTTGGCATGCACTTGGCCCAGACCCGAATGGATATGTTTTCCAGCCAAGGCACTGCTAACTTCTTTAGTAAATACAGCCAGAACAATTCATTAATTATACATTTGTGGTTGTCCCACCTCTGTGCATTTTAGAAATACCCGGTCACATTCAATCCATCAAAAATGAAATAAAAAAAAAGGCAGTATCTTTGGGTCAAAAGAAAATCAATGTTTTTGTTAAGTACAAGACTGTCTGTGGCAGCAGAAAGTATTAGACCCTGCAGGGAATCAGTTGCTACTTTCTGATTAATATTCAAAGAACAGAGGAAAGGATATAACAATGCTGAAATTTTTTTTAAGTGACTGGCTACAGACAATTGCTTTCTAGTTGAGAAAAACAAACTTTCGTGCTAGTTGTACACAAGTAATTACAAACATGAAGAGACTCAGCCTCTGTTCTTTGAGCGTATAAACAAAACACTTTGAACCCTGTAATAGGAATCAACAGTGCAAAATACAACCTCCTGCTATATCCCTCACCATTCTCATTTGGCTGTAAAAGCAGTATGAACCATGGTTGCTGCATGAAATAGGCTGTTGGCTGCATGACGTGGTTGGCAAACAAAGGCATATGCAGTGAATCTGGTAGGTGCCTTCCCTTCTCTTCTGGCTTCTGGTTAACAAGAGAGTGCAGTATCTGGCTTGTCTCTCCCTGCAGAGGTCCAAGAGCAGAGAACTTGCCAGAATATTTGCATCTACATAAATCACTAAGGACAACTGTTGCTTTAGGTGCCACTAAAATGCTAAGCAATGCCATCAGCTCTCATGACTTCATCAGAAGATTCCTAAAAATGTGATCTGTTATCTTCAATTAGATCTCCTGTTTGGGGGAGACTAAGTGGTTCAGGAAATGCTTGATGAGTGATTTTTGAGGATATAAACTGGGTTTATCCCAACTGACTATAGGCACCTAACTCTACAAATGTCTGTTTCTGGTGAGTTTTCACTGTTCTTAGCAGAGAGCAAGGGCTCTTCCAGACAGTGAAGGTGCAGCAATAGTGAGCAATTAAGGTCCTGAAGCAGTTGCTTGTTGCCTGAAGTTGGTAAGAACTGTGCAGAAAAGACCTACAACTTTGAACATAGTCAAGCACAATGTGGCAATAGTAAGCATCTGACAACAGGATTTTCTGTGTGGTGTAGGCAGGTTCCTGTGAGCCTGCTCCATCTGGAACACAAAGTTTTCCTCAAAAGGGGCACTGCTGGGCTGGTTCCTTCAGCTGTTGATACCATTGGGTGTCAGAAGGGTTGGAGAGCAGCACCCCTTGCTCTATGAGCAACCACAGAGCTAGGAAGGGTGAGCTGGTGGGACAGGTATGTACATCTTGCCAGGCTTCCCTGCAGAGAGGCTCCTGAAATGTGGTTGGGCTGTCCTCACTGAAACATTGCTCCCAGAAGAACTGGACCCTCCACAGCTGCCTTCCCAGAACATCCCCTACACGATGAAACTGGGCATGGTCCCAGCTTCTTGCTGAGGTGGGAACGATGAGAGCAGCCTGATCCAGTAAGGTTGGCAAGCTCTCCCCGGAGAAGTGAGCAGAAGCTTCAGCAGAGAGGAATGGAAATTATCTATCTCCAGGCATGTCTAATCCAGGGAATAGGACTTCTCTGCAGTGTAGGTGGGAGAGGAATCCTTCATTCAATAGGACCAACATACCTGAGAGTAACACAAAGCCATTGACTACCTTACACTTCTAACAACAGGTCACAGGAAAAACTTTATACTTTATACTTCCTTGCTGAAAATGCATAGAAAGTTTGTTCACTCTTCTGAGACCTTTCCAAGGGGCCACACAAGTGGTGAGCCGAATAAAGCCAGACACAGCCAGATCTGCCTTTTGCTTGGGCCTTCTGGATAAAAAAATATGTGGTACATGAAAGAGCTCTTTGAAGTGACTGATGTTGATACTGCAACGCATTTGGGTGAGCACAGAGGATACCATGGCTGATGAAGTCAGGAGTCAGAGGGGCTCTTCCTCTTCACACAGGAAGAAGCTGAGGATATTTGAGAGTTCTTTCCAATATACTATGTGTCTATATTTAAAGGACTGGGTAAATTTAGATTCTGCTGAAAAAGGAGAGGGATTCATGACATGAGGGTGAGGGTAGAACAGCATGTGCTGCTTTCCAGTGGTTCTGTGTCCTGCACAGATCTAGGGTCTCCAGAATAAAACGTACAAGCACCTATGGTAGTTGGTATTTTTACAGCAATTCAAAGAGCTTCCAAATGACCTTTCTTCTCTTGGTGTTGAAACAATTCAGTGTGTTTGATGGGGTTTTCCATGTAGATTTGTTGCAAGGTAAACAGACAGAAAGGGAAAAAGAGCATCATAAAAAAACAATTAAGAGAAAAACATCAACTTTGTGCTATATCTAGAGCCACTGGAAAAATCCACACCATAAAAGAGACTTAAAGTTTGTGAGTTGGTGAAACTTTCATCATGTTAGTGTGTATTTTAAGCATTAATTAGAGAACAAATGTTTAATGTCTCAGGTCAAAGGTATAACAAAGAACAAAATCCAGTCTGCCTGCTCCCATTAGTCCAAGAGGAATCCACATCATCATCCTGTCCCAGCTGGACCTCTCTGCATGCTGGTCTGCTCATTTTAGGACAAGCGGGTAGAGGAGACCAGAGGCACTTTCTCCTGGGAGAGCAAATGGTGCAGGGGGTTGGAGCTGGGGTGACCTGGCAAGGTCCTAGCAAGGAAGCAGAATGGTGCTTGTGTGGGAAGATAGAGCAAAAAAAGCTGCAAGTAGAGTTACATGAGGTCATCTTGGAGACTCTTGCTCCTGTCATCTTCCTATTGTAAAAAGGGAAAACTCTAGGGCACAAAGCAAACTCAAAGATTAATCCAATCTGTTCAGCTGGACTCTTTCCCCTTTTCATAAAGTCATGAATAGTTCTCAAATATTCCTGTGTGATTAAAAAGAGGAAATGCAAATATTTTATAAGCTTTGGGTTATAGGATTGGTCCTGGAATAGTTTTACTTGGCTTTTTAAGCCTAGTCCTGTCCCAGTGAACATGATGGGAGGTCAGTTATCAAGCCACAGGGGGCAAGATAAAGCTCTATATGAGTTGCTATTTTTTACTCTTAAAGTTAGTCTTATTGGGCCCAGCCCAACTTCTGCTGAAGTTAATGAAAAGACTCCTGCTGACTTTAATGGGAGTTGGATTGGCCCTATTGTCCTTTGTTGAGTAAAGTAATTTTGAAAGGTCAGAAGGTGAATTCAAAGAAAAAGAAACAACTACATCGATAAGCTTTATTCAACATGCTCACCTTATAGAGAAGAAGTGTTGTCTTAGCTGGTGAGAGTAGCTCAAACTAGTCCTTGTAGACTCTGCAAGGATAACAAAGTATGGTTTTACTCAAAAAAACAAGTGGAAATGAAATTTGCGGATTTCCGATTTAAGGATTTCCCAGTGGCTTCTATCTGCTCAATTTACAAATTAAACAGACACCAAGGTTAGACCCTGATCTCAATGAAAGCGACCTTGTGCAGGTGTAATTTCACTGACTTTAATGGATTTCTTGATTCTTCAATGAATTTCTTCTTGATTGACATGGGTGAGAGAGCTAAAAAAAGATGTGTTTCTAATTGCTATGGCTACACTTCAACTTGGACTGTGGACATCTTGCACTTCTTTCAAGACAGTCACACCTACACGTGAAGCAACTTGGTAGTCGAAGTTACAGGGAAGAGAAGGAGGATTAGCTAATGAATCTGTTGACTGTAGAAACTGAGCATAGATGCAGCTGATTTTTCAAATGCTGCCTTGGTTCTGAAGGACTAAGAAGATAAAAGGGAAAGAAAAGGCTGGAGTTGTGCTCTGTGAACCTTCTGGGTTTTGACTTGCACTCTGGGTCCCCTCCAGCTCTCAAAAAGCAGCACAGGTTTGATTACCATATTCAACGGATAAAACTATGAAATTAAAAGTTGCTCTTTTAATCAAATACCTTTTCAGAGTCCAATAACATTGTCAATTAGAGCCCTGTCTCCCTCACTCATGCATTAGCTGTCAGAAGTTGCTGTTGGCAATCCGCTTCACAAAATTTTTCTTTTCCTGATTATGCCTTTACCAGGATGTGTTTTGGATCTAGGGGGCATAAAGCACACTGAATTTCTTGGGGAATGGCTGAAGGAGTTTGATTTTGATTTCTTTGTGTTGTCCTTACTAAATGTTTCATGCTGTGAAATTCAGATAGTCTTCTCTGATACAGGCAGTAGCAACAGAAAAAATTAAAGCGTACGCTCCGTCCACACCTCACACCTGAATTTGCTGCCATTTTAAATATACAAAAAAATTTCTACCAAGCTGAGATGAATCAGAGCCATCTTTCCAACAGATGGTTAAAACTAAACTGAGAGAAGGATGGCTTCATTGGACTAATCCAAGAAAGGGAAAAGCCTTCTGAACAGTTCACTTTCCAGGCAGGTTAACAGTCCCCCTCTCAGCAGGTTCTGACCGTCAATGAACTAACCCCTTCCTCCAAGCTCAGCTCCCGCTGGGCAGGAATTCGATGCATGAGCAGAGGTCAGTGTTAATGCCATCCTGCTAAAGGCATCCAGCTTTCATTCACAAAACAAACCACTTAGTGGCTTCAGAGAGAAAACCAAGTAACAGGAGAAAAAATGCACAAAGATTTTCTATTAAGTGAGAATCAGTTTACAGTATAATACCAGTTGCAAAAGGGTCGAATCAAGCATTGGTATCTCTTTAAAGCAGCTTCTTAAGTGAGAATCAATGAAAAATTATTTTGCCCAAGTCTCAGCTTAATGGCACACTTACACAAATAAGATGAGAAACTACAGCTGCAGTGAACACTTGTGCTGCCTGCTGCAGTTTACAGAACAAACATTTGGGATCTATCTGGCTAATCATGATATATTTTTCATGTGATCATCTGTTTATGCTTCTTTGGTTTATATTTCTTGGGACTGGGCTGCATGCCAAGGGGCTGGGGGTTGGAGTCAGAAAACACCCCCCCAGTCCCATGGGACCGTCACAGGACCCTCAGTCACAGCTGCTCCAGCCCCACATGGGAACAGGGCCCCCCACTCCTCCTGCCCATTCCTGAAGATGCAGTGTGCTTGCAGCTACACAGCTTAACCCCTCCTTTTCTTCCCTCAGCCCCTCTTGCACTGGAGCCACAGACTAGGCATGTATATACAAGGACATCTGCATATGCTGCTTTAGTGCACATTTTAACCAAAAAACCACCTGGGATAGTTCAACTGGCCCAATGATGGAGACACACATTTCTACACTTGTTTCCAAAAAATTCTCTTTTTTTCTTGTGTGCTTTGTGTCCACCAGCCCACCTGGCCATTGGCAGCATAAGGGACTTGCCATGGTTTGCCACTGAGCTGCAGGTGCTGGGGAGGCCACTGCTACCATGTCCCCAGAGGCTCTGTACTGTAGTCCCTGCACCACACCATCCTCTCTTTCCACATGTGATTACCATGGCTGTTTTGCCAGGCAGAAACCTTCATCTTTCTTCAGCATTCACAGAGGCTGTGCTTTCCACTGCAGCTCCTTGTCTTGTGCCTCCCTATCCACAGCCACACAACCAGTTTGCACCCCAGGGTACTGGGCTGATTTCTGCCCTCTCAGACCACAGCCAGCAAGACCAGGTTGCCCCAGTCAGTGGCAAGCCCAGGTCAAGTCACCAGCGGTGATGCTCATGCCCAGTGCAGCCCCATGGCCTCCATACACTAGACTCAGCAGGTGCAGCAGCAACTCACTGCTACTTGACAGTCAGATCACCAAGGCTGAAGAAACAAAATCAGGGTGAAATTTGGGCTAAGCAGCTGTTAAAATGCAGGAAAAAGGCTGGCTGCATGAGACATGCCCTGCTTCTCTCCCATGGAGGGAGCACAGCTTGTTAAGAAAACATTGAAGCAGATGCACTTCTGTAGCCATTGCAAAATGCAGAGAAACTGGAAAATAGGCCAGTGAAGGCCAGCACCTCCAGCTCAAGGCTAAAGTAAATTTTAGAAGTATCAAGGCTGCTTGCGGGGCCTCCAGCTGTGATGCAGCAAAAATAGAGTCCTCTCGACATCGCAGCACCTGTCAGGCATTGGCAGCAAGTGGGAGGGTCTGGAGCAGCACTTTCAGGCAGTTCTAGTTTTGGCAAAGGAGGTAAGTTTTTTTGAGTCCCTACCCAGAGTGGCTGGGAAAAATACAGTAAGGAGAAGGAAATGCAGAATGAACCTGGGTAAGGCCACAAACATACAGCTCCGTAACAGTGACCTATGCTGCACCCAGTTAGTCCTATGATGGTCATTGAAGTTACTTACTTTCCTGATTACCAGGCAAATAAATAATTTCATGTTGATTCTTTCTTCTCCGTCAGTTGTCATGCACCATCCCTGCAGAGGACTGCAGGTTTGCTGCACAAGCAGCATGAGGCCTGCGGTGGGGTTGTGCCAGGTGTCTTCCAGAGGTTCTTGCCCCATCTCTGCCAGGTTGGAGCTCATGGGGCTGCTGGCTCTCCCAAATGAAACTTCAGCTGGACCATGTCCTTCACCATAACAGCAGCTGGAGACTCCATGGGTTCTTCTGCACACACAGACACTGCCTCTGGGGGTCTGGCATATAACAATGGGGGCTGTTATGCCCTGCCTGCTCTCCTAGCACTTTAGGATTTTGTGGGATGGATATCACCCCTGTGCCCAGAAGGCTGTAAGCTGGAGCAGTCTCATCTATCTTGACTCCTGGGCAGGATATGAGCTATAGTGGAAAATAGTGGAAAACAGCTCCTCCTAACATCCCACCACTGGGGAAAAGGCAGTTGAACTCCCAGTATATAGCAGCCTGCTCATCTGGAGAGAAATGTGTCTATTCTTTTCAAATTCCTCAGAGCTGAAAACAGGTCCCTCATGGTCAGGTATGATAAAGGATGGGTGCCTGGGAGCCTGACCCAGGGCTTTGCAGCCTCTGTGGCTCCTGGCACAGCCTGAAAGAGCAACTCTGCACATGGGACTGTCATGCAAAGCCAAAGGATGTTAAACCCCTGGCTGAAAAGGGTGAGTGAGTGTTTCTCTGTGCGGTCTCTACCTCCCTGAAGATGTTTACATTGCTCCTTATGCTTTCCCTCTATTTCCTTCCTCTCCACTTCACACTATTAATACGTTAAGCACAGACTAGCAACGAGACAGAAGAAATGAAAATGCAGTGTCAGCAGCAATGAAGCTGTGCTAGGAGGAAGAGATTAAGGTAGGATGGGTGGCTGAGGGAAGGGAGCAGTGTGGCTGTCTGGCTGGTGGGTCCCCACAGGGAAGTGCAACATTTTCTTCTTTCTTTACACCCCCATGCCGTAGCACTTTAGTCTGTGGGAATACCATGCAGATGCAGAAGTTCAATGCCATGCAATCGATCCTTCACAACCAACTACCAGCAAAATTACTGGAATGTGTCCTTGCTACTGCACAGTGTGGCCAAGGAAGAAGACAAGGAGGCATAGTGAGGGGCACACTGGCTGTCAGAAGGAAGTGGCCCTCTAAGGCTGGGATGCTCCAGTTCACACACTTTTGTAAAGAAATTACTTTTCATCATGCTTGAAATTGTTTACATAGTGTAAATACTATCCCTTGTTGTTCACTAGTATCACTGAGTCTTTCAGACAGAGCCTGGAGTCCTTTTGACTGTGTTGAACATGCTATGTCCCATGAAGGTGGAAGGGGATGGCTGAACAAGAATAGTTGGCTGCTGGAGAGGCTGGTGGTTGCTGCACTGGCAATTTTTCCTTTCATCAGTCATTTTTAGGCAAGCCAGGATGGTCCCTTCTCTCAAATCTTGATCTAAAAGTAGAAGCCTCAGACTGCTTAATATTCTGGGTGTTGAGGAAATTTCACATTCCTGCCGTGGGACATATGTCTACAGAAACTCCTTGTAGTATTTGAGACTCTCTGTAATACCTGAGTGGGTTTAAATTTTCTTTCTTTTTTTTTATAATAGCAACATGAGAAAGCACAAAGCCTCACATCACATATCTGATGATTGCACAAGTGGGATTTTTTTCTGGGGGGGCGGAAATAATTTCAGTCTGATCTTTCTCCATTATTTTTATTTAACTCTACATTCCTCAGTTCAGCTCTACTTAAACACAAAATAGAAACAATGAAGTGGCCCTTGTGTGAGGAACAGCACTTGGAACAGACAGTCCCTGGGAGACCACAGGTGCTGGTGGCCTCACTTTATAGGATGGCAACTGATATCCACCAGTGTCTAGAAACACCAAGTCTATTCACGTGAAAAATATATCTCATGTGAAATATGTGCTTTCATGGATCATCTAGTAAAGGTGAACGATTTTTGTATCATATTGCACACTAGGAAATAAAAAGCAAACTGCACTGACAGGATGCATTGACAGAGCCCTTTCTATGGCAGATTTTTATGTGTTTTCCAGAGTCTTTAATTCTCTTACTTCAGAGTTCCTCTCACTGCAGATTTATGGCATGTTTCCTGCCTCCCTTCTCCTCATCTGTTCCCCCACATCTCTTACTTGAACCACTTTAAAGTGACACATTGACGCATACCTCTATGATGAAAGCGAGCACATAGCTCTGGACCTGACAGAGTGTGTTTCTCTGCAGCATGGTGACCCCGGACCAGCCAGCACACAGCCAACAACTGGGTGCAAATGCAGCAGACAGGCAGAGGGACATATGCCTGGCAAGGAAAGGCCATGAACCAGGAATTAGAAAGGCTTGGCCTGCATGGACCAGTCAAGATACTGCTCTGTTACAACCCTTTGGATGCCTACTTGGGGCTGCTGGGTTGTCCTGGTTCAGCAGGAGGGACCAGCTAACCCTGTGTGGGGGTGATCAAAGCTGTGTATTTTACCCCCTCTATTCATTCCCCAAGGTCAATGGGCCATTAGCAGCAGCTGCCCAGGGAGCCATTATCACCTTCACACCCAGCCTGAGGGGGGCGGAGCTGCTAAGGGGCCATCAACAGTTCAACACCCCCTGGCTCCCAGAGTTAATCACCCATTGTGTGAGTCCCCACCCAGGGGGAGGGACTGGGTGCTCCCTGAGGGTACATAAGTGGTGGGTAAGAAGACCTCAGAAACTTCTCGTCGGATCCAGAGCAGCAGCAGGACCTTGACAGGAGGAGATCACCGCTCTCGCCCAGACCACAGCCCTCGCCTGCACCAACAGGTTTTTCTTTTCCTTTTGCTCTGGACTTGAGGGAACCACAGGGGGTCTCAGCACAAGGGCAAACAAACCCCCTTGGGTTTGTGCCCCAGGACACTGGGTTATACTGCTGGGGTTTTGTGAGTTGAAAGCAATTTCCCTTGTGTGTCAGTGTTGTTATTGTAATATTATTATTAAATTTTAGCTCTGACTTATAATCTCTCTTGTGGTGAGTTCTTTTCCCCTGCTGGTTCACCTTTAAACCAGCACATGGGTGAGAAGTAAAACTTACTGGTATTAAGTGACAGTCCATGAAGGCAGCAGTTTGATGGTCCCCTCTGGAATAGCTATGCTCTGATAGGTAACTTCTGATACCTGGCATAGATATATTCACCTAAAAAACCCAAAGTCACCCCAATACCCACCAGTGCTTTTACCTGTGACACACATTCTGGCCCCCCCCCCCCCCCCCCCCCCCCCAGTCTCCTTCCTCACACTTCCTCTAAGCCCAGGCAGCACCTGTTTGCTCAACTTCAAGTAGCAGGTGATCAAGGACAGCATTCAGAGTGAGGAGCCAAAGGTCTCTCCCCTGTGTGGTCATGCACGTCTGGGGACTAAAGCAAGGATCGTGAGTTTAAAGTTCCCCTCTCTTAACATTACTGTCTGACTCACCTCAGATGGCTTGTAACTGCTTTGTGCCCTAGTTTTCTTCTACATAAACAATGAGTCAACTTGTTCCCTGGGTATCTAATTTCTTACCTTTCTCTCTGTGCTTCTCCCCCATTCTTACAGATGCAGGTCAATGCCCAAAAGCATCTGTATTCCCTTACATTTTGAGAAAATAATTTAAAACCTGTTTTCAAGTCCGTTTTCTTCTCAACACACTGCATCTCACGGAGGTGTAGGATTCCAGCACCAAGTCCAGACCCACAAGTTAATTATACCAAATGCTATTAGAAATTACTTCCCTTTCCCCACTGGTGTTCAACTCTGTCCCCTGTCTAACCCTGGGAATCTTGTTCCTTTGGTCCCCACTAAGAAATGTTTATCCTTAGGCCAGCCTCCCAGCCCTCCGAAAAAAGTGAAATGCTGAACCCCTTTGCAAATACAGTGTTTGTCAGTATCCCTTCCCAGGACATCTGTTCCTGAGCAGCCTTTCCAATGAATGCCTTGAGCAGAAGTGATCATTCATCCTGCAGAAACAGCAGCACGTGGCAACTCATTGCCTTTGCCTTCTGCTGGGCAGAGGCTTTTGGAGGATGTGCAATTTTAAGGGATATATTAATTGACCTTTAAAATTATTCAGCTGTTTTCTGCAGCTTCAGAGGCTGCACACCGTCTGGCTATATCTTGTTCTGATCACTACAACCATAAGTTGAATCTCAGTTGTTCTCTTTGTAAATGTGTATGCCAATGCTATGTAGTGTTACAGCTATTAAGACCCTTTTTGATACCACTAGAGTAAAAAACAGTATTCTCACCATAACACTTTTAAAAGAATTATGTGAAAATATACAGGTCTGCTTTTTGATCTGCTAATAAAAGCCCCTACAAGAAGATGTCTTGAAGGATACTAAAGTTTTTCAAGTGTTAGCATGACTCTTAGAGTTTGCTATCTGTCGAGATTAGCAAAGGGACAGTTTTTAAAAAGGGCTATGGAAAACCATTTCACAAATTCAGACCTGTGAGGTCATGCTCTTCTACACCTTTGCAAAAACATCATGAATTTGGGTTAGTCCAAAAATCTGTCACCTGGAATGAAAATACTAATTGATAAAAACCATTAAAAGCAAGGCTTGCACAGAGCTCACTAGTATCCAATAACATTCTGCAGTACTGAATCCCATAGAGTAACTCAGTGTTGTACAGCAAGGTTCTGTCTCTTGTTTCCACGAAAACCTCCTGCCTGGAAATTTCACTGGGTCCCTCTAGTTCTTGTGCCACAAGAAAGAGAGAACCACTGTTCCTTAACCCCCCTACTCAACATCATCTTACAGTAACCTGGTCATCTTCCAGGATACTATGGACACAGACAAGGAAGTGAGGTTTGAGATGGAAACAGTGAAAATCTCACTTTGAGAGCTGCCCAAGTGGAAAGCACCCTGTTATCTGGAAGGGTGAGAATGAAGCCCACTATACACAGAGAGGTGGGTATTTCTGCCACTTCTCAGTTTAGACACAGTCTCTCCCAAGGGCACTGTTTGCCACCATTGCACCAGGCCTAATGAGCTTTGAGCAGCTTTGTGAGAAGGTTCCTTAACGCAAGTTAACCCTGACCTAGAAAACACCAGTTCATTTCAATACTATGGCTTTGCTCTCAGCTCCTATTTGTGTGAATCATGCTTGGAGTTCAGCATGTTATAAAAACATAGAAATGAGGGTGGGCCAACCTCTAATTTCAGAGAAGTGTCACAGGAGTCCTGTCACCATATAAGTCACCTGCCTTGCAGCTCTTACCGTTAAGTTCACAGGCATGCTGGGCATAGAGCCTCTGTTCTCCCAACCCAGGCCTTTTTTTTAATTTTTTTTTCTCTTTTGTGTGTGGTTTTTTTTTTTCAGTTTTGAGTATTCTGCAGCTGAGCTTCAGTCTTTTGTTTCCTCTGGTCTTTTTCTATAGTATACTTATGCTACCAAAAGACCAACAGTAAACCAACTTTCCAAGGGACCTTAAAAGCTGAGAGACTGACAGTCTGCCTGAAATCTCTTAAGTACATCAAGGTGGTTGTCACAAAGGCCTCTTTGGACAAAGGCCTCTTCAATGCTTTTTGGCCAATTAAAGCTGGATATATACCTATTAAGTCCAAGGGACACATTTCTGAAGAGTTTTCTGATGTAGATAGCAGAATTTGTGATAGGACAGCAGGAAGAACTAAGTGTAGGGTCACAGAGCACACAGCACTGCGAAGGGGTTTGCAGGATATGGCACTCAGGAATGAGAAGTGATCTTTTAGCCACATGCAGCCGAGCAGTATCAAACAAATGTGCTCTGCAATATTGCTCATACAAATGGCATAGGACTGTGGAAGCATGGAGGAACAATTTCTGCAATATGCTGTCAGCTGGTGAGAATTTTTTGGGAAAGAAAGTGCATAGCAGGTCCCAGCTGCCCAGGGCTACAGGCATCAAACCTACAGGCAGCCTTGCAGACACTACATAATTGTCCACAGGTAGGGTAGACTGAATGACACTCTTTGAATCACAGAGTTTAATGTCTCTGGCAAGGGGAAAAGCAGACATCAATAGATGATGAATATAGTGAGAATTGTATTCTAATTGGAAATAAGACGTATATTACCTTGTACTGGATCAAATAACACAAAGGATTAAAATGGCTATGCTGAATAATTGAGATCCCAGTTGTATAATTTTTTCTATCATTTTAAACTTATGCCACAGAACCAGAAATATTCCACTAATAAAAAAGGTTACTCATAAAAAGAAAAAATATCAAAGAGCCATCAGTGAATAGGAACATTAGAGAGAGAAGCAGAATTTTCCCACTCCTCACCCTTTTGTATGTGCTTTGCCTACTTCATAGGCTTTGATTATTTTATAAAATTATTTGATTCTTTTATAAACACAAAGAAACTCCTGACAAGCAGCTAATGTACTTATGCAAACACATCAGATGCATGGTGATGCTGAAGATTTTCTTTACTTTTCCACCCCTGTGATGCCTCATGCATTTCTGGTGCTGTGCAATTAGAAAGAATTGACAAGACTTGTTCATAGTAACAACTACATCTGGTTCTAAACTGGGGGTTCAAAGCAGCAATGATCATGGAATTTAAGCTAACACCATCTGAAGGATCACTTTCTAAATCTCAGAGTGAGTAAACAGATTCCTTCTTACTGGGACTGTTTGTTCCCAGTGCCACACAAAGCAAGGAGCTGTAACCACAGGCACATTCAAAGCCTCTGTGTCGTATTATGAGTAGCTTGAAATTCAGACTACAGCCATTTTTCCAGAAATGTTTATTTTACGTTTAGACCTGTTATTGTTATTTCTTCTCAGTGGTGTAGAAGTCCAGTTGGAAGAGTTTTCTTTCCTCTGCATTGAGGCTGAAAATTCCTGGAAAGCCATGAAAATATTCAGCATTCATGATTACACAGACAGGCATATATCATTAAAATTGCATGGGCTTTTAATACAGGACTATGAATGAGCTCTAAAGCTGAAATTATATTAGACTGGATTTCAGAACGTATTTAACATATTTCCATACAGCAACTTTGGGATGTCTTTTCAATAACAGTGATTATTACGGGCAGGCTGTTTTTTATGAAAACATTAGTTCAAGGTGGACGAGGCTTCCTGAAAAATGTTGTACATCTTTATGGCTGATGTTTTAGTTGTTTTGAATTAACTTTTTTCATAGCCAGGATGAAATGTTTCACCATATAATTCTTTGTGTGTGTCTTCAAACAAACCTGGAGACTTTGATGTGAATTTTTGAATCTGTAAATACAATCTCAGGCGTGAAAACTATTTGTGAGCTGAAGGTGAGCATTTTGTCCCAAATTATCTTTTATTCTCAAAATACAAATATTCTTAGTTCATGTCTGTCTTTTAAAAACAGTAGTAGCCTCATGTGATTTTCAGGCATCTCTAAGGACCATTCTATGAACAATCCCAGGCTTACTCTTTTATAGACCTCCAACAGCTGACTGCCCAGCCCACAGATCTTGATAAGGACAAGCTGTTGGACTGAGTGGAATGGAGTTCAGATTTTTTTTTGTATAATGACAAACACATTGAAATTATGCATTGCCAAGGACAGCATATGCATTTGGAAGGCAGAAGTCGGTGACTCATCTTTGGGATCTGCCTGTACAAGCAGTTTCTCTACCTGTCTTCATGGCACTGAGCCCCTGGACCAGTGGCTCAGCTCTGCCATTTTGCCCATTTATCCTTTCTTACAGAAAGCAGTAGAGTTCATACTCCTTTTTTTCTGGTTTTAAATGTAGTTAATTTGGATGTATCTAATAGATAAGGCTCAAGATAATTGAGCATGCCCTTGGTGATTTATGTGGTTGTCTCCATGGGTTGCTGGACGTACTCTTCCATACTCACTCACTGCCACTAAGAGCACATAGACTATTGTGGTACACTCATGCTGCCTGCTATTTGCCTCTCTGGTGTAAATCAGAAGTAACGTTACAGAAAACATTTAGGACTTACCAGTGTGAGGCAGTGAAAGGCTTTCCTTCAGTCATTAGAAAGTTTGATAGCTCTCATTGGTCTAGTTTAGTCACTGGAGAAAAGAGATGTGTGTTTCCTACACTGGTGGCATCAACACTCATTTTATACTGCTGGAAGAAATGTGTATTTTCAGGGCTAAAACAGTAATCCATTCAGTGAGCTACTGAAACCAACCTTATTTTATTCATCTCTCTTAAATGGTCAAAACTGTGAAATTGGATGCCATAGGCTCTATACTCCTAACACCTAATAGAGATTCTTTCAAAAGATGTTTTGAAGATATTGGAAATAGGAAGCAATGTGCCCTATTCTCACTACTGCTGTAAAACTCTAGGTGAGTCCACACAGATGTGGGTTTTTAGTGCATTTTAAAATTTCTAAGCACCATGCTGGTTAAGAACAGGCTGAATCATCTAAAATTTACTTTTACTTTTGCCTCCTAACTTGACCCACAGAATGTATCTACTAATTAAAATGTGAACAGGAAACAAATGTCTTCACAGAGGAAAGTAGTTATCTATAGCGATTTTGGTTTGCGGTGTAAAAGCCGGGATGAAAAAAATAATCCACATACAGAAAATCACATACATTTTTAAACAGTATATATAAATTCATGCATGGCCACCCAGTGAGGGATGGAAATGCCTGGAGATACATCTGGGAAACCATGCCTTTTCAGTCAAGCTGTTCACAGACATGAGAAATCCTGTATTCTTAGAAAAAGTGGGCTTGGCCAGTTAGCAAGGAGAAGAAGAAAAGCTTTGCATCCCACTTGGTCAGTCTCAGCCTTGCAATGCCATCTGGCAGAGAAGCAAAGCTGTAGCTAAAGGTGCCTCCATTTGTACTAATAGTAAGAACCTATCACACTGGTTTCTTTCTTGGGACTCAGTATCAACTTCTCAAAGAATAATTTCTTCTCTTTCTCCACTAAAGTCCTAGAAGAAAATCTGACTTTCAGAAATCTCCATTGCCTGAATAGTTAACTCAGCTACAAGATGAAATAAAATACCCAAAAGGAAGAGGAAAACCTTTCATCTCACTTGGCATCTGGGTGTAGGAAAAGTGCTGCTCCGCTATGACTAAAATGCTTTTAGATACAGCCCACTACTGGGCACTGCCTCACCCTTTCAAGAAATCACCTTCTACCATAAACACTGACTGCAGTCAATGCAAAATATTCAATCCTCTCATCTGAGGCTCTCCCACATGCTTTGAGGTATCTGGAGTTCATAAGTGAGAATACCAAATATTATGTACATCAATCAGCTCTTGGACGCTCTCTCTCTATGTCAAGGTGTCCATAAGGATGAGTGAAGCCGCCCTTTGGCCAGGCTGCTGTTTGGTTTAAAATGTCAGATTTAGGGGTTGCTAAAAGCACCTCCTACTATGGATGTCCTTGTTTTCCAAAGTAAATGGTCTCAGGCATTTTGTGACATGAACAGCCTGAAGTGTCTGGCCTTGAAAAACAAAAGAAAAATGTTTTATTTGAAAAGAAAAATCTGCAGTCTAAATTATTTGAGGCACTGCTTTCCTGCCTCAGCAGGATGCTGAATTGCCCAAGCTATGGTAGGAGCTGCTTATACGCCACAGATATACACAGGAATGTATTTGCGCTCTGATGATATATTAGGCAATGGTTTTGAGTTGGCAGGCTACTAAAAGCCCTAGCCAAACAAAGATAAAATTGTAATTTATCAACAGAGAATACTGAATTCATGGTCACTGGTGACTGTTGGGACTGATGGTAGCCTACAAAGCTGAAGTTCACAACGTAAAGACAACAAAGTCCAGATACTGTTTAGACTTTTCTCAGATTTGGGGAAAAAAAAAACAAAAAATGTGGATTTTTTCCCCAGAAATTCTTCAAACAAGATAAAATTATTACTTTTCTCAAAATCCTGTACAACAGGGTTCAAGCAGCAAAAGTGTATGAAAATAATGTGATTGCAATTACCTTCTGTAGCATCTAAAGGAAGGTTTGAAAACAGAGCAGTAGAGATGCATGCAGAGAGGCCTCTGGGGTACCGGTTCACTGAGGGGTCAGCAGTGCTGAGCTTCAGCTGGTACAGACCTCTCTCACTAGAATTTGGTCCATCGTCTTTAGGACTTATGTTCTCTGTACTAGTTTTTTTGGAGGAGTAGGATTTTCATAAGGCATCCTATTCGGGTCAAAGATTTTGAGGATTCTTGAAAATATTTTCTCTCAGGTATGTTGAGAAATGTTTCTCAGTAGTCCGTTCCATCCCGTCAGACTTGTAGCAGCTTTTCATCACTAAAATCAATGCTCTTAGACAGATACCAGAATGAGGTTCAGAATTAGGACTGATTTTTACAGAGTTTCACGAGACTGTTATTTTAACTGTCCTGAGTTAAATGTGATCTTACAGTGCCATGATGGAAATCCATCCAGAGGGGCAAACAGCATTGGCCAAAATGCAAATTTCTTTTACCCCTTCCCCACCCTTCATTTACCCTTCCATCTCCCGATTGCTCTCTAGGTGGAAACCAACTGCTCTAACATCAAGCAATTCAATCTCCTTACCAGCTGCAGCATCACTGAGGGATACTGCCACTGTGATTTCTGTGAACTGGTACCAGCACCAACTAATTTCACAAAAAAACACTGAAGAGCTAAAAAATCACCAGGGATGCTTGCTGTTACAGTCCTAGGAGAAATGTGAAGTGGTGCTCTGGAGGTGAAAGGATCTCTACACCATTACAGTCCTTCAAAGTTTCCCAATCCCAGGGATGCACCTTCATGAGAAGAAAAAGCTGTTTCAGATCACACTAGATATTTTCTGCACTGCCCTGCAGTTATACCTGAGGATGTTCTCCAGATGCTCATGTTTGTACACAACATATAACAATGAAGTTGTAAAGTGGAGGAGACAATAACCGTACTGCAAGAACAAGGGCTTTAGGAGGGCCTGGAAAAACATGAACATTAACTAGCCCATACACAAAATCAACTTGAAGAACTACGCTTCCCAGCAAGTGTGCACACACATATTGTCATGGCTCTTACATTGCCAGTAAGTGATAGTATTTTGGGAAACAGATCTTCCTTCCACATGGAGATACAAGAAGTGAGAAGTACAATGTCTAAGACAAGATGAAGCCACAGTTCAGACAGCTTTGATTCTACAGTGAAAAGAAAATAACTATACACCATGGTCTGGAATGCCAGCTACCGAAAAACGAAAAAGAAAATCCTTGCAGCAAACTGAAAATGGAGGGGATGGAAATAGATCTATTGCACTAATGCAATAAAATTTCCTGGCTGAAAGAAGCTAGAATGCAGGTATCATCTACACTAAAACTACAAAGAGCAGCAACTGAGAATGCATTGACTAAGACGTGCAGAGTGAAATGTGTTCAGTGTTTGCAAACTGTCTAACAATAGGTGAGTAAAACAGGAGTTTGAAACTGGAAGCCTGTTCTCTTTTCTGGAACTGTTTCTGTTTTCTGCTGGTCTATATTACCTAAATGAAAGGTCTGAGAAGACTGGCTGTAAGTCCTAGGAGGTCCTGAGGAAGGCTTCTGAATGCACTTTTCCTCCTTGATTTGGGCTGCTCAAGTGTTTTCCCGTCTCAAAAACATGTGGACATAACTGAGACCTTTTTGCTTAGTGCACTTAATACTACACTGGTAGCTGTGTATAAGAATTTCAGGCGGTCACATGCCTACACTTCTTGGAGTTTGGCTATTTCAGTGATTTCACCAAGGCATGCTACTATCTCTTTTTTTTTTTTGTTGTGACTGTAAAAGCAATACAGTTGTTGGCTGCTGTCATGGCTTTGATCTGAAAAGCCTAATCAGGCCCTGTAGTGTATGACTTCTCTTTATAACAAAGCAGGAACAAGCTGGACTGGAATGCAAGTCTTCACATACGCAAGACTAAACACTTTTGCAGGTTTATTGTGAGACCTGTAGGTGGCCTCATTTTAATAGTCAATAAAACAAGACCTATTAGATTAGTTTGCCAGTGAGCTAGGCAACATTTTTTCTTACTCTAATGAACTTGGAAGCTGACAAATTTGCTTCTAGTGCCATAGAATACTCTGACATTTGTTCTGTAAACAAGTGGGTATAGAGCACACTGATTGTAAGGCAAAAAGTGCTGACATCTGTTTTGTTTTCCTCCTCAAATTTCTTCAAGGACAGGAAGAGAAAGGAAATTATGTTGAACCACTGAGTTAGGATGAGAAAAGTAGCCTGTACTGTGTATTTCACGTCCACTCCCAGATCATGGGTGAAGGACAAGAGGATTGCTGGCCATGCAGTGACATTAACTGCAGACACTTTGTAACATACTAAACAATAAAAAAAAATTAATATACACCAAAATTCTGTTAGAGAAAGTCTAACCTCATGGCTTAAGAAATTCAGTTGGGTATATGGACTGCAAAATAAGGCTAACGGAATTAAGACTCAGACCATTCAGTAACTGAGTACTGACATCCACATTCACACTTGGCACCACATTTGTCATAATGCATTCTTTGCAGTAACCCCAACATCATCATCATGGCTTGGCTTGTCCAAGGAAGATTTGGGAAGGGCTCTCCCCACGTGGGTGTGTCCTTTGAGCCTGCACAGTGGATGTTTTAGGTGAGGCATTAACTTTCTGCCTGTGCAGTCTAAACCTGCACTCTTCAAGATGAAACTTTGGCAGAAACCAACTTTCCAGATAACTTCCTCCACTTTATACTGAGCCTGGGCACTGTAGGGCAACTACAACACGCCTGCCTGCAGCTCGCCACATCCCACACTGCATCTTTCGGAAGGGGCTAAAACTGCTGCTAAGTTAAAAGTTGAGCCTTTCTCTAAACATTTCTCCTCTCTTTTGGGCCTGGGTGCTTGTGTTATTCTCTTGAAAGCTGATAGGAGATAGGACACCTGGTACCCTGCGGTGCTTGCTGCACCCCTGCCAGAAACCTGCTACAGACAAGGCGTTGCATGTATAATATTCACACTAAGTTAGGGGAGAGCAAAGTAAAAGCAGTTCCCTAAGACATGCTGCAGCAAAGGGTGAAAAAAAACTGACATAAAACCTGACAAATGAGGAAGCAGAACAGAATTATTTATAAAGAAATTTATTTTATATTTGTGTACAACAAATATACGAAAACAAATTTAATTTGAAAAATGTATATTTGATTTCTTAAAAGTATTGAACCCTCTTAAGGAAAGGTTTCAGATATTAAAAAGGTACAGAAGCCTAAAATTATACTTGAATAATATATGTGTGTATGTATATATATATAAAAACATGTGCAATTTTATATATATATATATAGTATATATAAATAACATGTGTGACATGATTTATAAGATATGTTATTTAAACATCTGAGTAAAATAGAGATATCAGAAAATATAGTTTGCTATTGCTACACAGTTTTCAGTTTTTATAAGGATCTAGACAGTGCAAAATTTAAACACATAGAAATATTCTATTATTCTATACATTATGCTCAGCTCCCAAGTTTCCTCTATCACAATCATTACCAGACTGAACCAAATTTGGAGGGTTTAATACTAGCCCTTACTAGCATCTCCTAAGAGCAATAAAAGAAAATCTGTCTTACCTTGCACTGCACTGTGGTATAGTTTGTGCATGAGAACAATGCATTTCCTATACTAAAGGATCTAACTCCCCGAGATCACATACCCCACACCAGATCGACTCATTTCATTGCATTCCATTTCCTGCAAAACCAAATCTCCTGTAGGACAACACACATTACTGTGTTCTGAAGTTTAAGTAATATATTTCTTTAACATAAGGCAGGAATATACTGAAATTTGATAACACTTAAACAGCAACCTGTTTATGTACCATATTTTTATAGATACTGCTATGTTTATGTCAGAAAATGTGGTAAAGAAAAACTGCTGTCCTTTAAATAAAACCAAAGAATAAAAGCAGTCCTCTTAGAAGAAACTGCTAAAACCCAAGAAGACTAGAAGAAACTTGACCACCTTGAAACACAAAAGTCAATCTGCACAACCTTTCTTGTGGCCAAAGAGCAATTCCTTGCATGACATCTGGGGGAATACTCATACAAGTAGGTGCTCACTACAGCAAAGCCCAAGTGTTTTAGGTTTAAGTATTTATAATCTTTATTTGCATCCATTTAATGTTGAGGTACTGTATGGCTTTTTCATGTCTGTCATACATTGCTAAAAAAAGGGCAATTCTGACCATTCCATATGCTTTCACAGTAGCTGTATTTTATCTGAGGGATGTTTGAACTTTAGATAATATGTTTATTATCACTGATATAAAAACCTCAATCCTGCTTCCATAAAAATCAGTGGTTGCTTTGTTCCTGCTGGAAATAAAATTGGATCCAAACATGTTAGTCACGAAGTTTGCTAATAAAAGTAAATACCATATTCATTAAGTCTCTCAATGTTTAAAGGCAAAGTGGTGTTAGCAAATATTGTATAGAATAGTGTAAAGAACATTATTATGCACAATTTTAGACAAATTGTTATTCAACAAAACCTAAAAGCAGCTGTGAAAAACATCTTATGGGACAGCAGATTTTTCTACATGCAAATTTCTGGAGCTCTGACAGGCTTTCATCAAATTAATTTCTTACACCAACCCTGTCCCTCATGTCCTAAACCACAACTGCACAATTTAATGGCTTGGGTCTTGCAGGCAGTATGCATCCAGACCAGCTAATCTTTAAAACTGGATACTTTAGAGGGTCTCCCTCTTCCTACCGAATTAGTTCCTAAACTCCCTTCTAGCATTCTGTTATGTTTCTGAATCCTTGTAGCAACTGACAAGATAAAGAGCCTCGTGTCATCCCTCATCTGCTTCACTTCGCAAGTTTATCTCTGCACTTGTCCATATAATGACCCCCTGCAGATTTCAACTTTAAGTCAGATTCGCTTTACACTTGTTGAACAGGCCTCACAAACAGACAAAGCCTCATTAGTAGCCTGCAAAAGTGAGCCTTCCTAGTTAAAACCTTGATTTAAATACCAAACAAAGGGGAAATACAGATGCTGAGACAATGTTGGCATCCTCTCAACCACACCCTTGAAATTTTGGCAGTAAATTAGCCAAAGGATGGTCTTAACATCTCATTCACCTCTCTCAGTTGGGAAGGAACAGCCAGAGCTACAAGTTTTTGTAGGGTGTGGCTGATGCCGGGAGATGGTTGAATATATATGACCAAAGGCTGCATGACTCACAAGTCAGAACAAAGCAGAGATGTGATAGGAATTCAGGATTTTCTTATGCCCAAAAGTTTCCTATACACTGGAAATAAACACAAGTCACCTCCCACACGAAAAGGAATAGTGCTCAAACCCAGAGTAACACAGCATTAAGATGAAACTAATAACTAATGATATCAAAGACTCTCAATTTAAAGATTCTCCAAAGAAATCTCAAAGAAAGCAAAGGAAAACTGTGGAGTCAGTCAACATATTTTTCAATCCAATTATATACTAAATTCACCGGCAGGCAAGGCCTCAGTTCTGAAGAAGTGAAGAAGGATGGTGCAAAATGCTTTTATATATTTGAACATTCTTAGGATTATAAGAGAGCAGGCAACTTAGAAAACATTCCTTTTAAGCTGTGTGGGATCAGCACAGTTTTCTGCAGGCTTTGCTTCATCCTACAGCTCAGCTTTGCCTGTTTGGACAGGACTGGCATTACCACTGCCTTCTCCGCCGTTGCTCTTGTCTGCTGGCTTGAAAGATAACGAAGCAGAGTTTGTGCAGTACCGTTTGCCAGTTGGGCGAGGTCCATCATCGAAAATATGCCCCAGGTGAGCACCACACTGAAATAAAATACAACAGAGTATCACTGTGTCTCTGTGCAGCAAGATGGGATCACTGTGTGTTAAGCAAGGACTAACAGCCCCTTCCAAGGAAACACATCGCCTGTATCGCCCTTTCGAGTGGGATTTACAACCCACATTTATTTGCAAGAGTGATCTAGGGAGATCATCTTCTGCGATAGCACAGGCGCCTAAGACTTCAAGCCCAAATTTCCTGGGTGTTTCCCATCATGCTGCTGCATATGCTTAGTGGGACCATTATGTCAGAGGAGCAGCCTGCCTCTGGAATGATCTCATGGCAAGAGCTCAGTTAAAAAAAAAAAGGGTGGTGAGGCCAGCACTGCTTCACTGTTTCCCTTTTACTGCTGTAGTGGTATACGTGCCCGAACTCTGGGCTCTTCTCAGCCTGGAGCCATCTGCTACACCCCTTGGTAAAAAAAAACCCCAAACGTTAAATCCCTTGGTGATTCTGAAGAGGACCCAAACCAGTGAAGATATTCTTTGGAGTGTTTCCTTACACTCTTTTTTTACTTTCCTTTCTACAGCCTGACAGTCTTCAGAGCATCAGGGGCCTTCTGGGTGCTCCACTGCTTCTTGTCCCTGGAGGGGTTGAAGCCCATTCTACTCATCTCTAATCAGATCTATAGTATATAGGAGGTAGGGACAAGTGACTGAAAAAGACCTGTAGTAAAGATATGTAAAATATTTCCAATTGGAAATCTTTAGTTGGGTGTAATTATAAATTATGCTGAATTTTGCTTTTTGTCAGAAACATAAAAACTGCAAATGGTTTGCTGACACTTTTGCTCTGTATGAATAAGATCCAGACACTTGCAGTGATACTCAGGGTGGACACTACTTCTGACTGTAAGAAAGGCAGCAATCCTTTGCTTTACAGAAGAGTACAATATTTTGAAGCTAATCTCGTTGAACCTTACTCAAAAATTAAGAGTATTATCATTGCACATTATGGCTAACAACTTATCTGGGTTATAAGAACTTCTTGTAATTAGTCACTTAAATTCCAGAAGTTCATTTTTACAGCCTGCCACAACAAATAAAAAAAAGAAAACCTTGCACTGGAGCAATATTTATCTTGAACAGGAAAGTCATGCTGCTTTACCAAAGAGCCTCGACCTTTCAAGTCAATAGCTGATCTCAGTGAGAGCTGGAATGATGTAATTGAGATCACAGAGTTGTTCACGGGCTCGCAGTCAGACTGCAAAAATTAAAGACTGCAAATTATTCCTAACATTTAATTCATTCATAGTATCCCAAACACATAGAGGCAATAGTGATTATTCCAAACTGTGAATGAATTAGTGACAGCAAATCTCTACCCTGCAGCTAATGTGTTGCTAATGTTCTCCTGCTGTTACGGCCTTTAATTCGACAAAGCAGCAGGAAGGGTGTAGAAGCAGGTAAAGTCTTGCCTTCAGTTTAAACTCCCTCAACAGACTGAAAAGACTGGGGAGTGCTCTCACACCAGCTAGGTGGGACAGAAACTCTCTCGTTTAATGACAGCTCAAATAATCTTCACTGACTCCAGGAGCAGGGCAGTTACGCATGTTAAGCTTCAGTGCTCCCCTCTTTGGTCCCACCCCTACTGACACATCCTAAGGCAAGCTCCCTGCTCCTAGAGAAGAGGTGTTGAGATAACAATGGCAGTCCAGCAAAGACTCCAATAACAACCGAGCGATTCTAGCCCATGGTATCAGCAGGATGCGCCCCCAGAGGCAATGGAAAATGGCATGGATGACTGGGTTAAGCAGCATCTGCTCAGCTTTGTAAGAAAGAAAGATAAAACATGGAAAATAAGGGAAAAAAAAGAAAGTTGAATGGGACCCAGAGAAAACAAAGCTTCAAGTCTTGTTCCTGAAAGACTGCTGTCTTGCTACCCTTTCCTCCATTCACCACTGTTTAGGTTTTTTTTTCCATTTTCCTTTATATTGAAGGACTTTTTTAGGCAATTTGGGCTGAAAATTTGAGCTATTTCTCAGAATGGGGTTTCTAATAATGAGGCATTTCACCTGACTATAGAGCTTCTCTATACCTTGGGGAAAAAAAAATTTAAAAAGTGTCTCAGAGAGAGTACTTTTCTAAATGCTCTGCATCCTAATTAAATCATCTCATCTCAACTAAGAATGCCTCAAAACCTCCTGGCTGGAAGTGTTAAACAGATCTTTTCCAGACTAACGTTTAACAAGAGATAAATCATTCCCTCTCTACTGGAGAGAAACAGAACAAGAGAAACTGTAGAGAGAAATGGTCTGTAGGAGCAATAGACTCACATACAGACTATAAAGACAATATATCAAATAGGTTTTCCTCACAAAACCTAAGAAGCTGTGTGAGAGTTCGAGGTAGTCTCATTACACCTTCTTGTGATGGCAGAATCACACCAGGATTGGATTACTGCAAAATTTGTTACCTTTTGAGATTACCTCTAGCCAAGAATTTATGTGGTGATGCTCTGTGTAGAGGCCTCTATAACTCATCTGCCCTAAAGAGAAATGTAATTCAATCCTTTGTATCACAGTATAAGAAACCTGGCCCTCAGCTGAGAGTACAAAGGATGAATTGACTTTACTGTCCTCCCCACACATAATAGGTGCTGATGATTTTTCTAGGACACATATACATGCCTGCAAAGCCTCTGAAAAAGAAACAATCATCTGTTGCAGCCTTGCACATAAATTTATTGTCCAGAATGCACTCAGATGGGGAAATGGTTAAAGCATTTGAAGTATGTGCTTGGGAGCAGGAAAAGGGAGTCACTGCTAACTGTCAGTGTGCTTGGATCTCCCAAGCCTCCTGGTTCTAATATGCTGCCAGGAGGCATGGAAAGCAGCTTGTAGTCAGCTGCTGTAGCTGAGTCCAAGTTATTGGTGTGCAAACACTACTTCTGTGACTATGGAATTTCACTGATTTGTACAGGTACAAATAGTAGCTAGGGAGACCACAGTGGAAGGGACTCTTGAACAGGAAAGAGGAAAAAGAGAGAGATGCAACCAGTTTCACAGCATTCCTCAAATGCATTTGTATTAACTTCTACCTGTCACTAATCATTGACCTTTTAAATACACTCAGGGTGATGTGTTTCCAAAAAAGTGTGAAAGTTATTTCTAGGATAATCCCATGTTTTTGATTAATATTACAGCAATTTTGCCCCCAGTGTTTGCTTTCTATAATGGAGAACATTAAAAGAGAATTTTTTTATTCTCTCAGACAGGTGGAAGGACTTCTAAAGAAAAATCAACTACTTTTTCATCATTAATAAGGTTTTGGTTGTGGGAGAGAGTATATCCTTTCACTTCCAGAAAGGCCTGACATATCAATCCTACTGCTTTTCAGTTTGTAGTAAAACTGCGTTTCTTTTGCAGCTGCATGTGTGATTCACACTCTTAGGGCTCCAAAGAGAGGAAGAAATGGGTTTGTTATAGATACACAATGGGGCAGTATTAACTGTGCTGAGCACTGGTTGCAAAGATGCTCACCACTCCTCAAGCTATTTCCCTGTGTGATTTGACCATCTGTGGGGTTATTGCCCCAGGAAGTTACAATAGCTGGTAGGAAGTTGCTATTGGATTATACAGCAACCTTAGTCGTATTCCTTCAAATTCAGGTTTTGAGTTTGCTTTGACTTCATGGTGTCTGCATGTGACTGCTGCTAATACTGCTGGTCTCAGGTTTTGCTGACACTATTTTGTTTGGCAACAGGTACATGACATTCTTTGGCCTGACCACAGGCTGCCTTGGGCTTCTGCAGGAGCTCTGGCCATGTCTTGAATTGTGTCTCCAGATACAGGCTCAGTAGGTTGGCAGTAAGCTGATTTTAGCACTATTCAAGCCTACTAAGCAGAGCTAAAGAGACTGGATTGCATTTTTGATTATTCTGGTAACCACTGGTGAAGCACAAATCTTCAATCTGCAGTCACATTGCCACCTTGCTAGGGAATTTAGGGAAATGGCTGTTCCCCTAAGGTGTTGAATGTATCTTCTAAATCATATCATCAATCTAAAACCAACAGAATTATATAGTACACATGACATAGTAGCAGACACACTAATTTGACCATTAACATATTGGGCCAAACACTCTATGCAAAGTGAAGGTAATAGATACACTTGAGAAGTTTCTTAGCTGACTCTGAGCATTATATATGAGAACTGAGTAACTAGTAAGGATGCATATGGTCAGGGATGAAACCAGTCACCCCTTCAACAATACTGTCTGGAAGGAAAATAGCAAATTATCACTGCCCAAATGAAGCTGCTGCTTCTCTCAGGAGCAGTTTGAGCATGTGAAGCTAGAGGACTGCAAGCTGCTGGACACCAATGCAGCAGTTTCTCCCTTTGCTAGGTAATGATTATGCCATCGCCTTCACAGAAAGGAGGGCAGCACACAGGATGAGAAAAAGTAGAACAAGACAGATAACGGAAAATTTGGGCATGTTTTGAATGACTAGTGGCTTCATTATTATGGCAGATGGGGTTGTTTGAAGCAGCCATTAGGACTGCGCTGGGAATGAGTGTTGGGAACGAGTTAGCACGGCTGCACAGTAATGTAGAGTGATGGAATCAGCACACAGACAGCCGCTCCACTGCTTTCAACTTCTCTCAACTACTCACGTGTGAAGTCAGTTGGCCAGGCTCAGGCTCAGGAGCTCCTTTGAAGAGACCCTCTTCAGGCAGAGTATTTTTGTAAATTCAGCACTGAGTCCAACCATTTACATCTGCTTTGTTAAATCTCACATGAGACAACAATGTGCATTCCAATGAACCCTTTGTGCCTTCAGCTCCTTCCACCCAGCTGTTACACCTATG
Organism: Pithys albifrons albifrons; assembly: GCF_047495875.1. NCBI lineage: Eukaryota > Metazoa > Chordata > Aves > Passeriformes > Thamnophilidae > Pithys > Pithys albifrons. The sequence goes on from NC_092460.1 coordinate 67,456,990, forward strand.
ACCCACTGTGCTCTCTCACAATAATTACTATTTAATAGAACTGAAAGGTTTGCAAATCTCAAGGAAAGTACAGCATGCTGTAATAGTTTTCGCAGCCTTTGCCACTGGAATGGACTGTGTGTGCTATAAACTAACCTGACTGCAGGATATTTCAACCCGATGCATCCCATAGGAGAAATCATCATTGAAATTAATTACATCAGGACTGATCACATCATAAAAAGAAGGCCAACCTGGAAAAGAGGAACAAGACTGGTAAGAAAAAAGGGTGTCTTTGTGGCAGATAATATTGTAAAAAGCAGGACAGAACCACTTATCTTACTCCAGAGCCTGGAAATAAATGAAATGGAGATTTTTTAACCCCAGATCATTTAGGTACTTCGGAAAACTTTCCCCATAAATACAAAGTTGTTTACAGGAAAGGACTAAGCTGCCACTAGGTGCCCATCTTCCATCTCCACATCTCCAAAAGCATGGGTAGCAGTTTAGCTAAGGGACAAAGGTGATTGCCCAGGTAAACCAGATTCAGCCTCACCCTCAGTTTAAAAAAATTACAAATTCCACTTTGAAGATAAACAGTGAGAGTTTACATAACACAAGGGCTTTTGCATTCTAAAGGTACTTTAAAAAAAGAGTTGGGAAATTGAATTTTGAGCCCCAAAACCATTCCCTTCACCAAGGCAAACCCAAAAGGATGTGCTCAGATACTGACCCATCACACATTAGACGCAGTGACATGACTACTATTGTGTCTCATTTCAAAACAGTAATGAGTGCTTCAGATCAGACATGGGCAAATGGAATCATAATTATGCCTATATTAGACATTAGTGGATGGTCTGCATGTGATCTGCATCCAGGATAAAACAATTGCACTCACTAATGCATGTGTTCAACGCAGCTGCTACCTGAGCTCTGAGCTGCATGACCTGACAGCAGATGATGGACGATGAGGTGTGTACCTCACCTACCAGTAATGGCCACTTACCTAAATAATGACCTTCTACTCTCTAACTATTCCACGCTAAATCTTCTCCTCTCCACAACACAGGTTAAAAACAATGCAAGTCTATTCAGTGAGCCAGAGACATCCATTACACAGCTGTTACTTTTTATCCACCCCTCAAATACCATGTATGTCCTCCTGAGTTACGGTTCTCACATAAGAACCTGAGAGGCTTTAAGGTCATGTCAGCATCTACCAGTGCCCATCTGAATTCTCACCAGCTATTTGTTCTTCTCAGTCTCCTGCCAAATGTAACATGCACAGGCAGCTCTTGCTCTCTCCATGTATTACACATATGCATATGCCCAACAATACAGACCTTCCTTGTTTTTTCTTCTAATATCTGTTAAGCATTTGCTACTAATGATTTCGTAAGATGACTTGCAATAAGCTATTAAGAAATGCAGTAGAAGCTGCAAATCACTGCATGCAGATGAATAAAGGGATATATACAGCTTTCCATACAAAAAGTGACTAAAATTTCCTATACAGTAAAAGGAAATGTGGAAATTATCATGTTTTCTGAATGTGGGTGAAGAAAATGTGTAATGCCTACATCTGTATCTTAAATTATTAAATATGAAAGAACATTTATTAGGATATAAGAATAACAAGCATAATTTTTAAACAAAAGAAATGCTTAGAAATGTATTTCCTTTTGTGGGAACACACATATAGTGACATTCCTTAACTGAAGACATCACAAGACTCAAGACCTATGCTCCCAAGGTACCTACTACCATCACAAGTGTCTTCCCCCCAGAACTCACTGCAGAAATAAGTAGAGTCAACCCCCGCTCCAAGTATTACAAGTGAAGAGTTACAGACAGCAGACAGACTGAGAAGCAAGAATCCTGAACAAGGAAATTATCCCACAAGACAGGAACTCAAAACAATGCAGCAATGACAACCTAAAAAAATCAATTTATAAATTCTTCCTCTCACACAAAATATTGCTGCCAAACAACTACCTTCACAAACAGAAAAGGAGTAAACATATGACAAGTTTTGTAAAAGAGGTTATCCTGTTGACAGAAAAATTGATGTTTCCTAATTGGTGGCTCCTTTCCAACACCATTCATCATCTTCCTAGTTGAGCCTCTGTGTAATGAAAATTGAGGCCTTACATAGACCTTGTCAGAACATTTTAATGAAGCCTTTTTAGATTTTTTAATTCAATAACTTTGCAAGACAGACATACCAGTTTGCCCTTGTGTGATGGCAGAGAAGTTCCAAAAAGGGAGCTGTTTGAAGCACCTTACTATCTGATCATATGAAAGCCTTTGGAGGAGGCACACTTCAGGGCTGCAGAAAATACTCATAGACAACCCTGCCTCCTCCATAACAGCAATAAGGGGGAAGCTTCAAAGACTGCTACAAAAAGGTTGAAGCAATCTGTGTCTTGCTGAAAAAATTATCTTGTGAGAAGAGTTTGGAGGAGACGTGCTTATGTCAGCTTTGACATTAAGAAAGACCATCCATTTGTCTTTCTCCAGACTTCTCCTTTTGGTCTTCCCATTCACCACAGAAAAATTAATTCCTTTAGATGCACTCCACGCACTTTCAAAAACTGAAGCAATCCGAAACCTATATACACACTTCTCCCAAAGTAGTCTTTGTAGCCATTTGGAGTGGCTGCAGATTAGGCTGTCAGTTCACGCTACATGTGACACACGTTCCAAAGCCTCCACCACTGCCACATACAGTCCCCAAGAGACAGAACAGGACTCAAACTGTGCCTTCATGGTGGGGAATTTTAAATCTCTGTCTAGCTGTCTCTTCTCAAGTAACATGGCAGGCCAGGCACCAGCATTGCTAGGACAAACTCCATGAGGGTTGACAGAAAACTGAGCAAACCTTGGAACAGAAAAGGTCCTGAAGGGCACAGTGAGACACACTGTCACTCTGTAGACCTTGAGAGGGAGATGAGTGAATTGCTCATTGAGTTGATGAGCCAAATTCACCAGGAAAATCAATCCCCCTTTGCAGTCTCATTTCCCCTCCTAAGTTACAGTGGAAAACCCCATCTGATAGTTTGCTAAGCCTTCTGTCACCATTTTGTCTACTTCAAAAGCTGCCAGGAACAAGTTGTAGCAGCAGCAGTCTTCTTACCTGCATATCAGGCAACTCCTAGTGGTGTAGAAAGCAAACCAGAACCTTGTGGACCCTTCATATGATCTGTCTTTTTAAGTGATAAATAACCTAGCAGTGACCTCCCCTTTGCAAGCCCCAGGCCACTTCTCCTGCAACCCTGGCTGCAGTGCCCTCACTCCTGTTCTCCCGTGCCTCTCCTGCTCCCTGCTATAAGGCTGCAAAACAATTGGCTCTCTCTACATTTTAGACTGCCCTTAGGTGTGCATTAAAGTTTCAGTCCGCTGTTGAAAGCTATCTGGCTGCTTGTAAAGGACATGCTTCTGCAGGCATGGGCAGCGGCAAGATGACCCTTTTCCATCTCCTCTGCTTCTGCTAAGCAGAGAGAAACAGTAACCCCTAGCACTCAGAGGCCGAACCTGGAGGAGACCCTTCGCAAACCCTGGTTGCAAGAATCAAGCCTCCCTGTGTGATGGCTTTCTGTCAGCTCTCGCTCACCACATCTGATGGGCAGCAGGAGCAGGGCTGCACTCTTTGGAAGGATGGTAAAACATACCATCTAGGGAGAAACAGTCTCTGGAGGAAAGGGGCAAAGGGTAATTGCAAGAGACAAGATGAGGGTGGGGGGAGTTACCCAGCTGAGTTACCAACTTCAAATGATAAATGCACTTTTGTGTGTGTGAAAGCAGCTAAGATTTGTGAATACATTTATCCTTGAATGTAAAGTTTACTTTGAGGGACAGTATAACACAGTAATGGCCAGAAATTTTTATTGCATTATAGACATTTAAAATGGGCTCATTCTTAGATTCACAACCACTTTGCACCACACTGGCAATATAAACAGGCTTTAAAATAAGAGTCTCTTGTGTTTGTGCTCACTCTGACAGTCCTTTGCATGGGAGTCAGACTGGTATGTCCTAAAGGCCAGTTTCTGGTAAGTTAATAAGCAAGCCACAGAGATTAATAGTTTTTCAGATATATAGCAATTATCCTTTCTTGGATCTAAAATACACTTAATAAAACCATGAAACTTTCTTCTGTCAAGTACTTAAGTGAAAAACATGTGTAAATGGAACATTCCTGACAGATCTTTTCCGTTCCATCCTGCATGAATAACAGAAAGGATCTTACACTGTTGGGTGTCACACATCCTGAGTCATGTCCTCATTCTAGGACATCCTTCAAGTATTTTTTAAAAGCTGCACATTTCGAAAATTCACTCCACACCCCCTCAGCAAAACTGAACCTTTTGTTTTGCATAATGTTCTCTATTCTGGCAAAGAGGAGACAGTGATTTATTCCTCTTCATCAAAGAATGCTTTCTTGCCTGGTACTGCCCTGGGCAGCAACACAGAAGAATAGGGAGGAAGAGAAATGTTTGGTTTGGTAACCAGTGCTGGATGCTGCTTTTGTCACCTTGGGCAGAGGGCTTCAAAGCATTCAAAAGAGGCATCTTCCTTCTCACTTTCAGACCTCCTAGTCTAGCTACCTGACTGGTCCCTATTTCTAATGAGCCACCCATGGTGGGCACCTACTCAGGCAGCTGGCACAAGGTGGGTATAAGAACAACACAGGCAGCCAGCACACAGCAGTACCAGACAGCTGACAAACTGAACAGTTTGTCTCCTTCTCAAACTGAGATGCCAAAGTATTTGTAATTCTGAAGGAAGGCAGTGACAGCAAACAGTGTGCCCAGAGTCCAGCCTGCTTTGTGCATTCCTGGTAAGAGATATGAAACCTGCAATAGATAGTTTCTTTTGCATTCTTATCTCATGGGCTACTCCAGGACTCATTCCTGGGGCAATGCTGACCTTGTGGAAAAAAAGACATTTTGTTCCTGTAAGCTTTTGGAAAGCAGTCGAGCTGCTGATTGACTGATCAATTTTAGAAGCATCTCAAACCTCCTTCCAGTTTTCAAGTCTGCATACATTTTGTTGTAGTTAGATCTCCAACTTCCTAATAGATAGACTTAGACATCTAACCATTAAAACATGAGTATATAATTATTTGCAGAAACAAAACGGCAGGCTACTTTTGAAAATCAACCCTGCTAGGTTATTTTTTCCCCTCTCATGAACTAATATGCCTTCTGACATTTTTTTTTTGAACAGCACAATTGCAATCCCAAACCAGGTAATGCTTTGACATTATTCCCATTTCATACACCTGCCAACTGGAGACCTCCACAGTTTTTCAATAACTGTGATGTCTGCAGTTATGTTTTTCATTTTAGATCCCAAAGAGATTAAGTCCAATCTGCATTTTATCATTCTTTGCTGTAATTATTCCAAGCATTTAAGTTCAGTGAGTTATTTACAGACGAAGAAGTAGGGGGAGATGGAAGATGTTAGAACTACCAAATGGCACCAGATGGAAAAGAGGACCTTGACCTGAAAAATACCTTGTTTCTCTGATGTGCTGTATTTTTAGAATTCTGATTCCCTTTTAACCTAATGCGGATTAATGAAAACCCAAAGGCTTTTTAAGGTAGTCTCATCATTTATCTTCACTGAGAAGCTATGTCTGTGTAAAAACATAAAGTGTATTAGGATAAAAAAAAAAGGTAATAAAGCTTCTGCTTTGAAACTTCTGTAAAGCTGAAGGGCCTTCACTTTTTTCTTTCTCAAAGGTTTATTGAAACACAATCTGAAAGACACAGGCATCCACAGCTGTAACTTCTCACATAAAAGTTTAATGCAGAACTACAAAGTGACATGTTGCTATTATGTAGCATGCCTGTGCAGATATAGGGCTTTTTGGCTAACACAGAACACCCTGGGTTATTTTTCATAATAACTCCATGATGATGAACGAATGAATGAATATTCTTACTTACAATTATTTTACCATCAGGTAACACTACTTTCTGTATAGATTCATTTAATTTACCCAAATGTAGCTAGAAACAGAATCAGATACTGAAACATTCTTGCTCACCAGTGAACAGCTTTACATTAGATATGTATTCCACTGGGAAAAAAAAGGCAATTCCTTTCCAGCACCATCCAGATGTAAGAAGGACAACATGGTACTGTTTTTGCAGCAGAAGATACCAAAAGAATGTCAGAGTAGTAGCTAGGCTGGGATGGGGGTGGAGAAAGGCAGACAACACAAAGACAAAATGAAGCTTAATTTTGGAAGAAAAAGAGAGGACTTCTTTCCAATATTTTACCTGTCTCTAACAGCAAAGCTGGGCTATTGCAGCAGGCAAATACCACTCTGGCAGTACAGTGTGGGAAGGGAATGTTTCAAAACAATTGAACTTCTAACAGCAGCTTTTATGACACAATCCTCCTCCGTTTTTTTCTTTATGTTTCTCACTTGGGAAATAAAAAAGTGAAAGTCATGAAGAATGGTGGTATTTGTTTTCTTCCACTACAGCACTCTGAGCATCAAAACAACTTACCATGAAACAGCATATGCAAGCCAGATTTATTTCTTTGTAAGTGGGATGAGGCTATATTTGTTCAAAATGATTGTTAAGGGAAATCTGAAACTTTGTGTCTACAATTTCATTTGACATCTGAATTTTTCAGAACGAGTGCCCCTGACGCCTCTTGAGCAATAAAAGCATGGAGCCTACTCTCTTTAGCAATTACTAACTGTATCACAATACTGCTCTTGCCCTAACTGCTTCCTTACTGCTTTCACTGTTCTTTAAAGTACTGATAAATACAAGCCCATTTGTTTAGAGCCTTCCTCTATAATATTCCTGACATCTTGAATGCACAGGCTGCTGCTAAAATCTACAGGTTGGCAGGAGCTGGGATCTTCCTCAAGTCTTCTTACAAAGATTGAGTTACTACTGGTTTCTTTCTTTTGTTCAGGTTCAACAAAACTACTGAACCTAACTCACTTCCTCCCAAAGGATGGATTTCTCCCCTCATCTGAACAGTGTCTTGTTACTTTAAATCATAGCTAATGTTTTTAAAAATATATCTTACACAAAGTCAGCTGTAGATCTTCAGCATCAAAGCAGTCAAACAGAACTGTGTGAAGCAGTGTAACCTTGAGCTATAATTTTAAAATGCCATCAAGAAATGTCTCAAATAGTTTTTAAAATTTACTGTTGACCTAATAACCTCAGACCAAAGCATTCAACTTTGAATAGATGTTTTTGTTTTCCTTCCAAAAGCCATATTGGTAAAACAAATGTATATATTGCAAAGTATCTTGCAATTGGTATGAGTTATCTTGCAACTCACTAAAATAGCTGATTTCATAGAGGACAAGTAAATCAGAATAGCAGTAGAGCTGGCAGGCCTTACAATGGAAGTGACTTGACAAAATTGGAATCTTAATGCAGTATGTTCACACACAAAGTTGAAAAAACCCAGCAAATGCAACCTTGTAATAATCAGCATCTGGCACTGAAATGAACAGCAGTCACAGATGAAGTACATATTTGAAAAATTTGTCATGGGGTGTTTCAAGTAATGAACATCCACAACTTGTTTGTTGCAATAGTTTCCTTTCAGTATTGTTATGCATGTCTGGGAAATAAAGTTTGTAAAAGAATAGCCATAACTCAGTTGCAGACTTACACTGAAACTGCAGAGGTGGAATTCTGACTGAATTAATTTTACAAAAAACAACAACAACAATAACAACAACAACAAAGCCTGTACTGTACTGTCTTCCTTTTGCAGTTATGTTCCTTCTACCAAACCTCCTTCTACAGTGCCTGCAGCACTGAGTGCTCTAGCATAAAAGCTCCATCCTCATTTCAGTGGGACAATGGGTTCTCATTACAGCTGCAAAGTTCTGAAACAAGGACAACAGTTATCATACTGATTAAAACAAACAAACAAACAAAAGACAAAGACCCCCTTTCTTCTGTTTACTGTAGATATTGAATGAGTTGTCTTGGTGAAGGAGCTTGGTCACAAATAATTAAGAACATAAGACATAATTTTCTTGGCCATTAAGGAAAGCTTTTGTCAGGATGTGGACAAAAACTGGGGCAGTTACCTGATGGTAATGTCTGCCAAAGGGTGACAGAGTAGAGCACTGAAAGCAGGCTGAAGACAGAGCCTCAAATCACCAGGTCTGCTGCAAGGGCCAATTGGCCACATGACAAGACACTGCAAGAGGAAGTTACTGAGAGGTGCAGTATGACTCCTTCTCATGCCTCTGTGAAGTGGTAGAGAGCAAAACACTCCACTTTGCCTGATATTACATCTTATCCACTAAGCTAGTCCTTAAAACAGATAAATTTCTAGAGCAGGATTTTTACCCCAGTGCAGGAAAATCTCATAATGAACTACAGGTACATCAAGCCCTTCATGGAACATATAGCCTTGAAGCCCTCCTTCACATGGGAAGTGCAGGATCTACTCATTGCAGCTTCACACAAAGACTTCTGAGGTACTTCTGCCACCCTGGACCTGGTAACCAGGGTAACTTTACATTACCCTCTGCCTAACTCTTTGGGTCTGCAACACACAGTTGAACACTATGCTGGCATACATAAAACAGTGCAAAAGCTCTAGGCACCACATAAAATCCTTAAAGAAGAAAAAAAAAGGACTGATTTGTGAGGATAGATTCTTTGGAGCTAGGGTTGATTTGGGGGGTGATTTAAATATTTTTAACAACCTCTTGTGCAAGCAAAAGGAGGTAGGTAATAGTGCTGACTAGAAAATAAAGATCTTTCTTCATCGGAAAGTCTGACAAAAACAATATACATGTGCACACACACACCCCTTTTACTTTTAAGTTCTCTGTGGAAAACTTTGTACTTAGAAAACTTTTGAAAACTATAACTATTGAAATGAAAAAGCTCATATTTCTGATTGTAATGTTCACCTTCTGTTTTGCTTTTTGTAACAATTTCTGAAGCAAAGCATGCCCTTTCCCCTTAACACCACATTTTCTTTCAAGAAGGTTTTCAAAGGAAACCTTTACACGCCATACTACGCAATTAGTGACACAGTTCATGGCAATAAAGAGCAAGCTACTTAAAACCAATCTCATGAGGAGCTGTTCTTCTTTAATGCCCTGATGGGGGAAGCCCAGCTTGCCTCTGAAAACTCCCAAAGACTTAGCAAGTGCTAACATGAACATGGCTGCTCCGCACATCAGCTCAGCTCAGGTCTACTATTTGCTTCTGTGCTTGTACTATTCCTTCCGTGACCACATCTGATGTCTTCTTTTTCTTCTGGATTAGCCTTCTATTATATTTTTTAATCAAATACATAAACAAATGTACAGTAGAGAAAGGGTTCAAGACATGGAAATCATTTTCAAGGTAAGCTATGAGGCACAGTATGAGTGGTCACAGTGGAAGTCAATTATACTCACAACATGTTTTCGAAGACAAATAATATTGGGTTTAAAAGAACCAACTCACTTCAGGGTCTTGTTTTGTTTTATACTACACTAGGTAAAGAAATATGGTAAGAAGGAGTAATTTGCTTGGAAAAGAAACCTAACACAATAAGCAAGAGGAGAAATAAGAGATTTAGAGAGAATCAGCAAAAGGAAATGGGTCAATATCCTGGAGAAAACTGGAGAAAGATGCTAAGACCCTGAGATTAGCTTGGTTGGTTAGAGCATGGTGCTGAAAACACTAATGCTGTGGGTTCAATCCTTGTATGGGCCATTGACTTAAGAGTTGACTGGATGATTCTTGTGGGTCCCTTCCAACTCAGAATATTCTGTGATTCTGTGAGCAGCCATGCAGTTCTCTCACAGAGAGACATTCAAGTATCTCCGTACTTATGGGGATTTGTCTCCATTACATGGTGCTTCCCACAGCACTAGGCTAGCTGCAGCAGCTGCCATTCTCATCATCAGCTACGGATACCCTTTGGATACTCTCCTCTCTTACGTGGAGGGCTGCTTTGTTTTCGTATCTCCCTGAGCTTTCTCCTCTGGGCCCTGCTGATGTGCCGGCGCCCCAACTCCAGTGCCGGGCTCGGACCATCGGCCAGGACGTGTACACCTCCCCACGGGTCTCCCTTCCCCTGCCGCCGGACGGGCACCGGGGGCCAGGAAGGGCATGGCGGGGCGGGGGAACAGCTCCGGCCGCAGGCAGGGCCGGGGCCGGGCAGGGAAGATGCTCCGGCCTCAGGCAGGGCCGGTCCCGGGCCGGAGAGATGCTCCGGTCCCGGGCGGGGAAGATGCTCCGGTCCCGCGCGGGGAAGATGCTCCGGTCCCGCGCGGGGAAGATGCTCCGGTCCCGGGCGGAGGCTGCCGCAGGGGGCCGCCCGTCAGCGCCGGGCGGAGGCAGCGCGGCAGACCCGGCGCAGCGCATGGCCGTGTTCTTGTCTCCACCTGCCGATCCCCAAAGCAAATGTACTCGAGGGAAGCAGCCTCGCGGACAGACAGACCGACACACGTGCCGGAGCATCCGTCCGGGAGGTCCTGCGCGGTCAAACACCGTGACCCGGCAGAGCAGACAAGACACCGACACCGCAAGGGGTGACCAAGGGATTTTGGTTTCCCCCCCCCCCCCCTCCAGACTTTTGTAAGACAGACAGGCTGTCATTCTGCCGTCAGTTTCCTCCTCTTCAAAGCCATACAGAGGTATCGCGGAGCCCCGGTGAGCCGGGACAGAGAGCTGGCGAGCAGGCAAAGACAGGCGAAGCCCCTGTGCAAAGCAGGCGAGTTGGCACTACAATCACTCGGTACGTTTCTGGAGCTCACATGTCGAAAAGCATCACCTTCAATTCACTGAACCCTTCAAAGAAGCACACACCAGGGCTCCAGCCTAACCTGGCTCTCACCCTCCCCAGAAAGGACTGAAAAAAGACAGGGCAGGGATATACAAAGGCATTTCTCATCAACTGCTAAAGGGTCCAATACAGCCGTAACCTCAGCTTCCCTGCTTTATAGCGAGAGAATGATTAAAACCTGATGGGATGGCGTGCAGGCTGCACTTTGAGCCACCAGGGTGCATTTTCGGAATTGGACAGAAATATCCTGAAGTGGACACCTGGAAAGGGCATGGGCAGCAAGGGGAAACACTGTCAGGAAAGAAAGGGTTTAAAAAAATTAAGAAACATTTCTGATTAAAATTTTAAGAGATTAAGTGCTGGCATGGATCAGTTTTCCTGATAAGCAGGAAACAGGCTCTAGCTTGCTCCTCAGATGCTTTTTGGAGACCTAAAACCCAGCAATTTAGAGAGCCACTTCTTCAAGGAGTCCAGCTAAAACTACAAAGACATAAAATTCCAATCAGACACAGGAAATTCTTAGGGGAATTCAAGAATTTTATGAGTCAGAAGATAAAAATCCCTCTGAATATCTAACTAAACTAATCTAATGAAGTAGTCACCAGGAAAGGAGTGTGATGAATCTGCATGTCGGGAAGGACAAATTTAAACAAACAGGAAATTGAACAACCTGAAGCTGTTTTCATTTTTACTCATTGTGCCCTTCTTTTTTTTTTTCTTTTAAAGTGTATACTGAATTGACAGCTGCAGAAGCTGCCATGTGGGTCTGAGGGGACTGTTTCATTTTAGAGGAAGTCTCAATTTAGAAGATATTAATTGCCTGGCTTCCTTTTGCAAAGTTGGTACGTTGTTTATTTATGATTCAGAATTTTGCTCTATTGTAGACCCTTCAGGGCCCAGTGCAATTGGCCACTGAGCATTGTAAAGGAATAAAGGCAGAGCCATTGGTGTAAAGCTTATAACCTAAAATTTAGCTTCCTCCCTGGCAAGGAGAAGTGAGGCTAAATGCTTCCTATCAGATATTTTAGCCATGGGTAGGAACTAGAGGGTTCAGTCCTAACTGATGGCTCTTCCTGCTCCAGCTTCGGATTGAGGCGTATGCTTAGCTTTTGACATGGGAAAGTTGACAGAGAGGTTTCTACAGAGATCCTTATGCCAACAAAAGCCCTGAATAAGGCACACCGAATTTCAAGACCATCTGTGTGAAGCAATATACAGAATGTCACCTCCTCTGTGTTACGGAATTATACATTGTCTAGACTCAAAAAAGAAGGGGTTTACAATTGAACACTATTACATCCCAAACGCCTTTTGGCAGCTTTTGCAGTTTATAACATTTTTACTAAAAATTCTCTCAGTTATGAAATAAATTTTAGAAAATTACAATTTTCAAAGATCATGTTAGAATCCCTAAAACTACAAAGATTGATACTATGCTCACAAAGTTGTTTCTATAATAAAATCAAATTTGCATTAAAGGCCTTCTATTATTTCAGGTTTGCTTCAGCTTCAAGGAAGTAAACCTATAGAGAAACCAGATTTTTTATTTTGTTTGTTTCAATAAGGCCTGTGATTTCAAATGTCTTCATTCCAGAAAAGACAAAAATAAAAAGGAAAATTCTCTTTAAACAGGCTTTCCTTCAACACGTGTCTTGGGTTAACTAGAATGTTGCATTATACAAAGAGTTCATTATATGAAAACAAAAATACTATATTCTAATTTTAATTTTTCCCCTTCTTTTTATATTCCATACTAAAAACTTCAGATAAAAAGTTGTGCTGAAATAATTTTGAGATGACAAATGTAACCTTCTTCCCCAAAACACAAGCCACAGTCTGATATGCTGCAGTAAACAGTGTTTTAGGCATAGGTAGAACTGACTGCAAACTACTTTTATATACATTTAGAACACTGCTTGGTTTCCTATCTGAACTGCCTGTCTGGATCTTCCTATTTGGGATTGATTCTGAACTCCACTTAAAATACTAATTGTTTATATTAAATGGACAAGAGAATGTGTGATATATTTTAACTGTCAAATGTGTTGTGAACAGCAGCATCTGGAAGAGGAATGTTTAATTCACTCCATTACCCCAAGCCTTTTAGACTCCTGTATCAGCAGCTGTATCTTAGTCTTGCAGGCAAGAAAAACAGGGTATGAAAGGGTGGTAGCTCTGCAAAACTTACTCTACAGGGGAGGAAAAAAATGAAAACCAGGGGTATTCAAAAGCCATAACATTGTCATTCTTACATCAAAATAAAGCATCACTAAATCTACAACAGTATTGATGCATCTATGAAAGCGGTGCACATTTTTGTGTGGAACAGTTTGCATTTTGTGGCTCATTTCTTGTGCTGGTTTATTCACACCTAGCTGATGTTAGAGACACAACAGGAGATATCACTTGAACCATTCACTGTGTGATATCCCTAAAGAAAGAATATTGATATTATCAGTTATTGTACTACTCTTAAATCTTCTGGACAAGGGGTCAGAGGCTTCTGTGAAGTTGTGAGTAAGAATAAGTTTCTGTCCCTGTATGATTTATTCTCACGGGGCATCTCAGATACATTCTCCGTATGGTTCCATCATAACTGTTGCAGCATAAGCTTGCGCTGGGACCAGCAGCCTTGCTAAGTATCAGCCTACAGTTGCTTTTCACATTCATAAGAACATCAGATTTTCAAAAACAGAAAAACATTCAGCCACAATTATACTATTTTGTGTGTTTCCTTGAGGAATCTTTCTAAGTAAAACAGAAAATTTACTGCACATGGAAAAATGATCCTTCTAATGTCTGAAATATTAAGTAAAGAGATGCAGTTTATGCAAACTGCTGTACTGCAGGTTTTCCTTGGGAGGCCTGACTTCTACCATGTGATTTGGTTTTTGGTTTTTTGGGTTGTTTTGTTTTGGTTTTTTATGTCACATTTACAGAATGGATTTGGCACACTCAGGAAAGGAATATTGCTTTTGTTTATCCTATCAGTCTTTTACTTGTCCAATTGTCACTGCTGTATTTGTAGGAAAAGTAGACCTCATGAGGTGTAAAATAATGCCCTGCATTCAAAAACGATGCTGTATCTCATTTCAATATTTACTTTAAAAATAAACTCTGCTGAAACCTTGCATAAATAGCACCAAATGACTTTTCAAGGTATTCTAAACTTGCTGAAACAAAGTAAATTCACACCTCATACACACAATTGGTTATTTGATTCCTTACTACCAAAGTCAATACAGAATTAGAGAGAATAACTAAGTTGAAAAGTAGCTGCAGGTAGAGATTTTAATTTGATTTAATGCTTTTTACACCCTATATGTCCACCTTCTCACTGCCAGCTCTTCCACTTTCTTTCATCTTTTCATTATCTTTCTCTTATCCTACAGGAAATATTTATTTTCTTTTTCACTCAAAAAGGCAGCAAACTAGGTGTTTACACTTCCTCTCAGGCAGTGTGTGCTTGGGAGTGTAAACTCAAGGAACTGTAGCCTTGATTTGCCCTTGGAAGGAGCTGTACATACACTTTGTTTAGGTTCGAAAAATGAGTTTGTGGCTCACTCTTAAAGGAAAATAGACAGACACTTTCACCAGAAAAGGCAAAATACAACATCTTGACAAGGGCTCAGTAGGCAATTTCTATTAAGAAAAACAGATTTTTTTAAAAAAGGAACATGAAACGCTTACTTGCTGGAAGGAAACTTTTTCATAGGATTGTCTTTCACCAAAGACTCATTCTACACAGAATAGCCAGTAACCTGCTGGCCAGGAGGTCCCATGGGACATGCATGGGAGGCTTCTGTTCTAAACAACTTCTAATATTTTGTATGCAAAGTGAAGAAACTAGCAAGGCAGACTTAGGGGAAAGTGTCATGAGATGGCTGAAGCAATCCATCAGCTTCTTGCCCTTCTCTTGCCCCTGCTCTCAGTTATCTTGGTCCTACTGCTTCCTCATTGTTCAGCTCTGGTGCTTATCCATTTGTGAGGAGAAAGTTTAATTCACTTAACCAGAAGAAAATGATTCAATTTTTTTCTAGGCTAGCAAGTTCAATCAGTTAACTGAGAGGTTAAATAGCCACTGGAGGCAAAACAAGGTAGAAGGTGAGAATACAAGGCGAGGAATGAGTGCAAGGATGACTTCCTGCAATATCCCTGGCTGATAAAATCTCTACTGTTAGAATAAGCTAAACCTCTGAACTCAACGTTGACACTACATCTTTGCACTAATAACACAGAAACATGATTATAAGCTGGCCACAAAAAACCCAGAAGATTTGACTAAAAGGCCACTTGAGGTCAGAGGCTTTATAATTCAAATAAGCCTGTAATCCTTCAGTTCCAAATATCTTCTCTGTCTCAGCACAAAAGGCAAGTATGAGATTCAGAATTTAAATTATGTGGGCTATACCTTTTCACAGCAAGCAGGTAGCGGAGGCTGCACTTTCCTGGAAAGGGACTGAAATACACTATACTTTTCATTCTCTTAGAGCATGCTGTGAGCACTGAAAAAAACAGATCACTCAAGAAAAGCTACAGTTTGTCAGTTCCCAACCCTGTCTTGGATATAACAAAATGTAACCTTTGACACCAAGCTACTCCAGTACTGATCCAACTCTATTCAACAAATTCAGACCTTTTTTTAAAGACTACATAACTCCTTACAAGTACAACCTCTGTTTACTTAAGTTCTGAGTGGTCAAATCGGATTTAGCAGCTCACAACAATGGAAGCTGCAGGGACAGGGAAAGACTGGAATGTGAGAGGTTGCTGAGTCTTCCCTCTTTACCTATCACATGTTCATCAGATTGCAGCCAAAATAGCACACATTCTGGCTGTGGAGCACTCTTAGTCTTAGCAGAAAATGTCTGATTTTGGTTGCCTAATAAAGGCTGGTTTAAGCTCAGACTTCCACTGAAATACAACAGATACCTAGTACTCTCAACAGTTTGCAGTCAGAGCAAAAAGTCTTTGTGTGTCCCTGACTTCTTCCTAGTTCCCCAAGAAATTGAGGCATACTCATGGTTTTGAAAATTCATGCTGTAAATGCATCACTCCAGGTGTTCTCAATAGGATTCCTTCCTATAAAGTAACTAAAGAGGTAAAATACTGTCCAAATCTCTCCAGGAAGAGAATGGAGCCAACAGCACTGTCAGTGTCAGTGACAAATGACCTGTTCCCATGCCACAAGCAACAGCCCATAAAGCAGCTCACTGAAAACCCAAACAAGCTTGCAGCTTCAGGCTTTAGAGCAAGAACTAGAGGGCCTGAGGACCTCCGACCCACATTCCAAAATGGACCTTAAAAATGTACTCCCTCTCTTGCAGGCCATTTAATGACCTGTACAGAACACCAGCTTCTGAGCCTCACCTTCACCTGGTTTAAAATGGTTGCACATTTTGGCATGAAACATGATGGTGCTTCATTTGCGCCAGGCACCATCCCATGGATTTGCCGTATTTTTGAGGGAGGAGGTAGAGTGGGGAGGAGGAAGAATTCCTACTCTTGTATTCAAAGATGTCCCAGTAGCAAAACTTCCAATGTTCAACCTCTCTTTTTCAGTGTCCAGCACTGCTATCACTAGGTGTAATATTTGTTTCACACTGCTGCTCTAATACGTTTCTTAATCTAAACCTTAAGAAATGTTAAGTCTAAAATACTTGCAAAACTATGAATAATTTTCTAGAAATGCCTGAAAAAAAGCCATCACCCTTTGGACAGCTGTGTGTGACTGATCATCTATGGTTGACATTCCCAGGGGTCACAGAGGGGTTCAGTTGCATTGTACCAGGGCAGCACCAAAAGAAAGGCTGTCACAGATGGATGATTGTGCTATCTAAGAAACCAATTTGTGGGTGCCAGTTAGTAAGCACCCAATTAAGTGGGGCCTGAGTTGATGGCACATTTGGGAATTTTAGTTTCTTCCTACATAATGACATTGCCTTAAACAACAGTCTTCAGCTGTCTAGAAACTTTCCAAAAATGTCTAAAATTTTATTAAAAATTTCTACTGGAAAAATTACAGAATTTGGATAAAATTCAAACAGCTCAACTATTATCCACCTGTCATTTTGCATGCATATAATGCAAGATTTTGTTTGAGATATTTCCTTTCCTATATCAATTTATGTTAAAAAACCTGACTGGTATATAACCTCCCCAAGTTCAATACATACAAAAAACCCCAAATCTTTTCCTTCTGCTTGCCAACTTAAAGCAAACTTTCCTGGATACTCAAGTCCTGTTGTTCTCACTGTTCTAGCTGTGGCTACCCAACCCTCTGGGACTAACTTTAGCCTCCTCTGTTTGAACATTTTACCTCTTTCTACAATAAGAACATATAGGAAAGACTTTGCATCCATCCAAATATATAAACTGAGTGAGCAGAGCAAACAATAATTTTATATGTAGCTTTATACTAGCGTATCTTTCTACTGTCCTAGTGTTTAACAATCTGCTTTCCTATGCCCATCCCGTGAGACTATTTCTTTTGTTCTCTTCTTCATAGATCTTTATTAGATCATTTAAATATTTGCTTGAGCTTCTGTAAATCTCAATTAGTTTCCTGAAGGCACAGCATTCTTCACTCATGCTTTAAATGTTTTTTAAATACCTGCTGTAACTCTCTGATTCCCCATCATTCATTAGTTTTAAAACAGACTTGCACAAATAAACCATAACATCCAACTAATGAGATATGGGTGGTAAGTTTCTGTAAATACAGCCAGAATGAAATGTAGAATGACTGCATAACTTAGATAATCTTATTCTTCACACTGTAGTAAAAGATGACAATGCATGCCCTTCATCTCTTAATCTTCATGAATTTGATTAACACTCTGCCTTATTCTTTCAGTTTCTTTAACAGAGCACCTTTTTATTATTAAATATGAAGTAACACACTCATATCAAAATGTTAAAGCAGAACTGAAGGCTATGATTGTGGGAATCTGAAATCCAGCTTACAGCAGAAAGAGCTAGAAATCTTAAACAGCAAGCCTTGGTCAACAAAGGCTGAGAGAAATTCCATCACCAAGAACAGAGGAAGGCTTGGTAATGCTCAACTTGAAGATAAGCTGTCTCCTGCCTTAACATAAGAAAAGAGTCTAGAATGAATGTTATCAGATTGTGTTGTAATCCCCTGCAGTCTTTCCTCCATAAATTCCTGAAATTACCATAACCCTTCCTACCTATTAGCATGCGTCTCCCTGAAACCTTAAAAAGTGGTCAGGTGTTCAATAAAGTATTCCAGTTTTCTTCCCCATAGCTGGGATCGTGTAGTTTTTGACCGTCTCATATGATACATTTGATTACTTTGGCATTTCAATGTTATTGCCCACCTCCATCTGTGTAATGTTTAACCCTGGCAGTGGCCAAGACAGTGTATGAAAATTTTAAAAAATATGCAAGAACTTGCATATTGGCAGTGGAACGAAAGAAATATACTGTTACTGCTTGTACAAATTGTGAGAAACTCATTAAAGCTCGATCATTTTGTGGATAAGTAGAAACATTCTCAGAGGCAAAGTGCCAGGGGAAATCTTGTGAGTTTCAGTTTCTGAAGTTTCCTAATAACCCTGTTTGCTGTGGGAAGGAGGTAGGGGGGAGGGATGCATAGAGTCTCTGTATGGTCCATCCCTGTCTTGATCTGATGAAGGAAGATCAGATCAGCTTAAGGCAGGGCATTTAGATGAAGATCTGTGTCCTCACTCCCATCCAAATACAGTCAAGTCGCCTTGCCATTCTGGGTGCCATACTAGCAGGCACCCACGTAAGTGACAACATGGGACGCAAACTTGGACTTGTGTGTAGTCATCACAGGAAGTGGGGGGATGGTCATTAACTCTCTCCCTCCTCCCAGAAACAAGAGCCCAGGAGGGGGGCATGTCCCACTGGGGAGTCTCACATACTGGCCCAGAGTAGGTCCTTTGTGAACAGACCTTCCTGGTGTGAGAAAGCAAAGGGAAACATGAAAGCTTATGTTAAAGTGCCATCAAAGTTCTGCTATGTAAATTTCTTTGCTATTTTAGGAGTGGGACTTACTTTTGGTATGGTTTGTACTATGATGCCTGGAACCAAAGGCATGAAAGCAGCTGCTGGCATAGATTTCAGCATCAGGCTCATCTTCAACAGTAAAATGCAGCCCAGTTTGATCATACTGCCACACTGATACAGATGCAGGTACATCTGAGATACATCTTTATTGTGGGGCAAGGGAAGAGTCTCACACATTCAGAGAGTAAAGAAAACAGAATTATTTAAAAGGAGACCTCCTGTAATTCCTTTCTCCAGCAAAGCCAGTTAACAGAGTAAGCGATGGCCAAGAAATTCAGTTTGCCACAGTCTTAATACTAATTCATGACCTAACGTCCAGCTCTGACGGTAGTCTTTCAATCAGGGTTTTCGTACTATACTTGAAAGCAGTGAGTGCTTTTATTTCAGTGAAATGCTGTATATTCCTCTCTTGCCTTTTAAAGTTGTTTCAAGAGCTCTTCTACCCTCAACACAGTATTTTATGCAGCAGATTTTTTTAATCACAAGCACATTTTTTTTGCCACTTTTCAACCTAAGTATGTCTTAATCAGTTTCCAGATATTCTATCAGGGCTGACAACTGACATTCCAAATCCCACTCCTCTGTGAATCAATATTCCTGGGACTCTGTTTAAATCCCTTATTGTGTATGTGACAGGGAAAAAAAATCACTGACTCAAGGGGAGATAAAAGTATGGAAGTGAGTATATGAGCACTTTCAAACTCCATAAATCTTATGGGTAAACACTTTTTAAATGAGAATATAAACAGGGGAATTCTGTTCTCATGACCACCTCCTTGAAAAGTACGAGGCAGAAACAGAACACTTCTGTTTCTAAATGTTAATGTTTTAAAAATACACCCTTCAGTTTTCGTATCTGTATTTAATGTGTCAGGTGTCCTTAACTTACTCAGTGTGGCTAACACAGAATAAGACTTTTGACTTTCTAAAAGCTCAACAATAGTGACATAAAATCAGCAAAATCTCTTGTCCTAGTTTAAGGAAAACCAAGGTGTTTACCAAGACTAAAGGAGGGGATGCCTCCTCACTTCACCCCTTATTAAATTAAAAAACCCCAAACAACTTCAATTAAAAAATGTATATAAGAAGGATAACTTTTCTTAACTACGGTATATAGATAAAACTATGAACAGACCAGAGCAAACTACTCCACCAGCACCAAAAAAACCCAAACAATCCCCAAGAAAAACCTGTAATTTCCTCCCTGTGCAATTATATTTGTGGACTGCAGGTGGAAGTGCCATGCCCTGGCTGGCCATGAGGTGAATTCTCAGTCTTTCCCCAGCGAGGCAGAGATAAGAGAAAATAAGACCCGTGTGGGAGAGATGGGACCTTTTCTGTGGGGAAGAGCACTCTCTCCTTGTCCTTTGTTGAAAGAAGGAAACTCTGGAAGTTGAGGGGTGTAATAGTTACCAGGAATCTCCTTGCAGTCAAAAGTCAGTCCCCAGGAAAAAGTTTTGCAGTGTGTCCTGAAGCAGCCATGACCCTCCTCTCTCTCTCTCTCTGAAGCTCAGGGTGCCCAGAAATGGAGAGGGGAAGGCAAAGAGCAGAGCCAGAAGGAGCTCTCACCAGCCCAGCAAAAAATGGCTTCTAGTCTTGCCACTGCCCAAAAACAAAGTGCAGCCAGCAAACAGAAAAAAGCCTCTCCCCCTCCCAGGTGCTGGGGGTCCCTTTCTCATCTCCGCCCCACCATTAAGTTGGAATCTAGAGTTGTCAACCACTCCTTTGTTCTCAGTCCTGGCACTTCAACTCCTAGAACCTTTGTGTTGGGAGGGAGAGAAAAATTCCCTGAAGGACCACTCCCCGCCTCGCCTCCCCTAAGCTCCCCCCACTTTGTTTGAACCTTGAACATCTCTTCCTACTATGATTTTGGAACATTTCACATGCTTTCTGAAACATGTCAAAGACCAGTTTAATATTTGGGCCTTGACTGAAGCTGAATTGAGTACGTTTACATTTTTGATTCACTCTTATAATCCTTGGGCCATCTCTCTTTGAGTTAACGCATTTCTTTTCCTGCCCATGAACAGATGAACTGTGGTGAATGCTCAATTTGTAAAACATATTTTGTCAGCTTTTTTACATCTGACCATTCTCACTCATAATTCAAGAAAAAGTGATAATGATTGCAGCAATTCTCTGGGTTAACTAGCTGGAGAAATGTAAGCATATTTGGTTTTGTTTAAGGAAGGTAAGACAAGAAAAGCTAAATGAGGATGTGTACAAGGAGAAACAGAACTAAAACAATCACAAGCTATACTCATCTTTCCCATTAATACATTCCCCACAAGCTCTGGATACAAGAAGCTTACTGAAATCCAGCAGAACTTGAGCACAGTCATGTAGTTCTCCTCTTAAATTTATGATTTTTTTTTCACTACACCTCCACAGTATCTGCCTTAGAAAGTGAATTGGGGATCACATCCACTCATCCTCAGGCTCTCTGCACATCCATTCCAGTGATAATCTCTTCTGACTTTAACCATCAAAGCTACGTGCCTAAGTCTAATGTTGATGGGCACTCAAAGGGCTGAATCAGCGCATCCAGACACAGACTTCTCCAGCAGAAGGAAGGAACTCATCTGAGGATGTTTATCTCTTCCAACTGACTCAAGATGAAGTTCAGAGGGCTATGTTAAGGTAGATAGTTACAGTTAGTTAAGACGATCCCACTCCCCTGATATAGTAATAACTTGTATAAAATATCCTTCCAAATAGAATGCTTCAGTTTCTCCACAGACATATAGAGATTGTGTCAAAGCCAGACACAGAGATAACCTGAAAAGGATACTATGCAGATAATTAAAGCACTTCTGTTGCTACAGCTAGTAAAGAAAAGAAAATACTAGTGTTAAATTGGATACTCCAGGTTTATTCACAACAATCACTGTGAAAATTGATTTTATGATCTTTAATAGGCATGGTGTTTGGAGAAGGGCATACAGATCTAAGGTTGTTCAGACACCCGGACCAAGACAGATGAAAAAGGTTGGGACCACTTACTCTGTAAAGAACAGGCGGGCAAGACAATAATATACAAAACAATAGAGAATGGTAATTTACCCCCCAATTGAAAGCATGGTTTCTAAGACTCCTGATCAGATCACAATGGATACAATTCTTTGCTTTCACAAATACTGTCTGCTCCTGTAACTTAATTCACTGTTGTCTGGCTTAAGACCTGATCATGATGTCCTTACTCACATAAAACTCCATGCAAATTGTGTCTAACTTAAACTGGCAGCATTAGACCTCATTGGTGTTTTGACTTAGGACTTAATCCTAAGCAGATGGCTGTTCACATGTATAGTGGCAGTTGCAGTGGTATGACACAAACTTGTCTATCATTACATCTTAAAGGCTGCGGTTGACACTAAATTAAGTCAACAAAAGACAAATTAATTTTCTTTGCTTCATACTCAGATCAACACTGTAAAGACTGTGATGGTGATCACTGAACATTCCAGTTTGATTAAAAGCAGCTTGCATTTTCCCCTTTACGTTTAGTTCTATGAGACCTGAAATCTGTTTTGATAAGAGACCAAAATACAAATTAATAAAAGCTGACAGATCTTTCATGTGGTTTTTTAATGGTCATAAATTTACAGCACTACATAAAGGAAAGAAAAACATTAAATATTTTAATCATTATTTAACCTTCTGTCATTAATAATTATCACTTAGCTAGTTTGTACAGTCTAATTTTTTTCAAATAACAAATTTCTTCTAGTTTCAATTAATACTATATGATATCATTCCCATGATCTTGTACAAACAAGTTGTTAAGGTTTTTTTCTCTGACAAATCCAAAGGGAAGAAACAAAAACAGCGTCCACCTCTTTCTCATTCAAATTCATAACCCTGTAAATCATGCTAATCAAAGCAGATGATGTGCAATTTTGGGCAACACGCACGCAGCCAGAATAGATACTGTGCTCAATGAGACATTGCCCAAAACCAAAACAGGAAAACGCACTTTATGTTAGTGAGAAAATAAGGAGAGAAAGAGTGGACACGCTGACCATAACCTGTTAAATTGACCTGTCCTGTTAAATTCACCAAGGCACACCTCAGTCATCATCTTTGCCTGGTGTGTGGCTGTAGCCTGTCCCATAGCTAAGCTGTTGAAGCCCAAAGAGGCATGTGACACAGTGTATGAGGGCTGCAGTGGGGCACCCACTGAATGCCAATCTCACCCCCTCCTCTATCCCAGAGGCTCATGAGGCTGGCAGTGTGGTGCTTGTCCCAAAGACTTTACAAAGCTTTAGATTTTCTCTGAGCACAATTCAGGTCACAGCAGTACCAAGCACCTCCAGACAGTCACAAGTGAAATGATGCTATTCATGTCTTTAAGTTGTTGCTGTCATTATTTAAGACTCCTCACAGAGTGGGAAGGGAAACCAGGCTGGCTGAAGGAGAGCATTGTAAGTTATTCTTCTCCCTCAGCCAGACTCAGGGAGTTGTGCTAGGTTAGGTTAGATTTAGTTTAGTTACGTTTGGTTTGGTTTCATTTGGCTTTACTGTAAAACTGGAAAGTCAACATGAAGCAGCTCCTAGACACTGTCGATGAAAAAGTGGGGCCACTCCTCAGCTAAGCCACGTCTTTCATCATCTTCCTCTGATTTAACAGGGCATCACACGAACAGAAAAACTTCCCTCCTCCACAAGAAGCCAAGTAGGAACTGGATTTTAGTATCAAATAGAGGCTACTAACTTTGCCTCCTTGCACTCTGCTCCTCCTCCTTTGACCTGATCTGTTTTCAAGAAGCCAGAATAAAAAAGTGCAATGAGAAACAAGAAATACCTTTTCATAGGACAACTGATGTAGTGCTCTACCCAAAGAAAGGTAATTAATGCATGGGTTAATGAACCTATGGCAAAACAAGTAAAAACCTGCTTTCCATCTCATTGCTAGGAATATCAGTTTTCAACAGCTTTGGAAGTTTTATATTCCATAAGTATTTTCTGTCTTACATGCCCAAGTCCTTAGATCACATTTACATGTCATTTAAACTACTATAATTAGACATTGGATTTCAACAAACAAATTCAGGCATTTATCTACAGCCACAGTAATGCATTCTGCTGCAGAAATCACACAGTTCAATTAGATGAGAAATTCTGGACCTGGGAAGACTATTTGCAGACAATTTTATTTCTTCTGCAAAGAACTGAGGTCCCCTTGACACAAATCTTGTGATGTAGGTGACTGCAAAGGCCGAGATAAATACTCTTAATTCAGGTGAACACATTCAGCATGCTGCCTTTTATGTTGTTATCCAGAGATTCTTTCCAATGGAACCTCATTTACTTAGCCTAGAAGACACTGTAAAAGCCATCTGTGATGCGACTTATGGTGGACCTATGAGGTGATCTCGTATGAGAAAGTGTTTCCACTGTTCTAGGTCTTGGACATGCTCAATAGCATCAGACAGCTCTTCCCCTGAAAATCCTTGCAAAGTAAACAAGACTGCAATGCAAGCAGCTTCTGAAAAGTAATTAGGTAGCCTTGTTGAGTAAAAAACCCCACAACGATTAGCAGGTCTAAACAAGACTTTTGTATTTATAAAATACATCCATCCAGAACAGTAGAGATGTTATGCTGCTCAGTGTTGCTAACTGAAAAGAGCAATTTGCTGACTAACAATAGACTAGTTCCCCAATAGACCAGACCTATCTGAAGCAGCTATACTTAAAATGACTAAAAAATTCTTAATCTACTGTAGAGTTTATAATTTAACTGTAGAGTTTATAATCCCACAGTTTTCAATTCCATGTAATAAAACCATGATTTATACATTATTTGTGTCTTCTCAGACTACTTTTGCCAACTTGTTTCTAAAGACAGACTTCTTCAGCTATTTACAGTGGAAAAAAAAAGCTTGCCTGCATGCTTACAACATTTTAATTAGTTCTCCACAAAGCAGAACATTGTCCTATATGTTGACATAATTTGACCAACTTTTGCCATGCTTTATAAGACATACAAGAGCAGGCACTGGTCAGTTAATGGAGATCAGCACACAGTTCCCTGGGATGTACCAGTGAGATGTCCCAGCCATCTAATACACCAAGTCATGTCACAGTATGACCCTGAAAACATTCATCAGATGGTTCAGCTTGCATCTGACTCTAAACACTCGTCTTGCTGCTGAACAAATATGACAGGCCATACACTCCAGATGTTGCATCCCCAACAATTCACTTGAGGAGTTGTTAATGCCAAGAACAAAACAGCACTAAGAAATAATGACAAGATAATCTGAGTTACTGTTCTGTTTTTGCAGTAACTGTCTCCCACCATCTCTCCGTGCCTGCTCACATACCTTTTCAAGAATCCATGTGCTGGTGGTGGCCAGAGAGAAGGAAATAATTCCTCATAGTTGAAAGAGAACCTAGAAAGGTCATTTGACTCATCCAAAAAGCTATGGAGCATTCCTGTTCTCAGTTTATTTTGCCACTTTTCCCTGTTACAGATTCTGACAGTGCTCTTTTAATATTTTTTAATCAAATACTCTGATTGTAGCATGACTCTTGAGTTTTGTTAAGAACACCAAATGTCACTTCTCTTCCCTGTTCCTGAAAATACTTAGCCTTTCTGAGAAGAAATTAGGAACCACTCTATCACAACCTAGTGAAGAAGCTAATATCAATAAAATATAGGAATTGATTTCTTAATCTGTGGTTAGATCTTTTATGATTTAGATCAGTGGATGATATTACTAAGTACCTTGCTTCTTCAGCAACCTAAGGTTTCAGGCAAGTGGTTTGTTTTGTGCTTCCCTAGTAGCAAGGATCAGTAAAAGATACTTACTTTCAAGATGACTTTTCATTTCCATTTCTCTTTTACTCAGGCGAGGAGTTCCTTATGCATGTACTGATGACTTTCATACAATGGGACTGATGACAGGCTAGGGGAAATCAGGGCTGATAGAGGAAAGCCTATTGCTGAACATCTGGAAGTGTAGCTAAGAGGAAGTTGTGAGAGGAAAACATCTGACCACCCCCAACCTTATAATTTTCTTCAGCTGTTCTCTGGCACCTGTGCTGAATCATGTCTTGCAAATCAGTAGATTGTAGGGGCCACATTAAAGGAAAGATACTAGTAAATACAAGAATTGAGAAAGGAAAGGATGGGAACTTTGATGGGGATGGAAGGGAGGCAGCACTGTGCAGTGCTGGACACATGGGGATACACTCATTCTGCTGGAAAATCCGATGTGCAGAGAGGAGAAATGACCTGCAGAGTCACTGGCTGACACTGTGAGTCCAGACAAGGCAGGCGAAGGAAATTCCAGGAACTGTTGGGGGCTCCTCCACTTGGTTTGTATTTGACTGCTGGGGCAGTAGAAATCCAACAAAAGCTTGTGTGTCCCTGAAGACAACAGCTAGCTGCATGGGCAGCTATTATAGCTTAATTCTCAATACTAATTGGAATGTTTCCAAAGTATTGATACAAACAGCAATATAAATTCATATGCATTATCTCTACATTTCATCTGGTATGTAGAAGCAAGAAGAAAGAAGAACAGGTTTTGGAAATACATCTCCTTTTGTGAGAGAAGCAGGAAGCTGGCAGAGCAAATGATGAACAGAGCTGAAGACACTGTGTGTCCTTGGGCACTCCTCTTTCTTCAGTGCACAGATGTGTTACCACAGTGTGGTGCATCCCCAACTGTCCCTTTATCGCACCCTGCTCTCTCTGACTTCCTACATTCCATGGTCTGAGTTGACACATACATAAAAAAGACTCCACTGGAGTCCTTGTATATTGTCTGTGAATTTTTCCTTTCTTTTTACACAGAACAAAACTGTTTTTTTTACCCTGCATGAGTTCACTGCCAACACTAATACTTGAATATCACATCTCCCCTCCACAGTGACATGCAGGATACAGCAAATATTACAGGAGATGCTCCAAGAAAACTCCAGCCCTCTCAATAGGCAGTAGGAATGTCACCATTACCATTCCCTGGTGACCTGGGGCCATCTGAGACTGATTGCATTTTCAGTTATTATTTTTGCTATTACTAAAGTGGGATTAACAGTGGAACAGCAACATGTAGACCTATTTTACTCTAAATTAAAAAAAAAAACAAAACTATTCATTATTCACAAAATGAATCCATTAATTATTCCAGTATAATTCATACATTCTTAAATTCCAGAATTTTCTAACCAAGCGTGTAGCACAATAAGCATTTTAGACACTAACAAAATACCAATAATTAGAACAAAATCTTTTTCAGCTGCGCTTTTTTGTGGTTTACTTTGCTTCTTAAATTTTAAGGAAAAAAATATATTTTTCCTACAACCTTTATCACTTTCAAGCACTTTGTTAGAAAAAAAATCTATTTTAAGTACCAGTAAATTCATCATATTATGATAGAAAAGCAAAATTGTTTCATTTTTTAAGATCTCTTAACAGCATGAAGCTAACCCCGCAATCTCTGAGACTGAAATTCTGCCAGCTATAGACTCAGAAAGAATCAGTAGGGAAAAACAAGTTTCTGAGATTGAACTGTGCAGGAATTGAAATTCAGCTTCCAGCAGTGAGGAACTGACAAGCTTAACAGTAAACCTTGGTCAACAGAGGCTGAGACAAATCCCGTCACTAAGGACAACAAGGCCTGTTGATGTTCTGCCATGAGATTAGCTGTCTCCGGCTCCAAGATAGAAATGGACTTTAAGATGAATGTTACCAATTCATGTTGAAACCCTTTGTTTTCTTCCCCCCATGTAAATCCCTGTTATAGAAAATATTAACTAATTGTGCAACCTAGCTGAAACTTGTATAATCCCCTAGTTAACATATGTTACCATAATCCAGCCTCCTTATTAGCATGTCCTGCCTGTGAGACCCTTAAATTGCGTGTTGTGTGTTCAGAGAAGTTTTCCAGGTTTTACCCCCAGACTGGGATCGCTAGTTTTTTGACTCTTACAGTACTGTTAGTCATGATATGAAGAATGTGTGTCCCCTATAGATTTTATAGCTATTTGTATGATAAATCCTGATCATCACTGTAGGAATTTTGCAGCCTTCTTTTAAGTTAATGCTCAAGTTCAAATTAATCTTCTTTTGACAATGTTTGCCTAATATTTCAGTGTTGAACATTTCCAGAATTACATCTGCAGTAAGCCTACTGGGCACTTGAAAAGCTGTATTTCTGATTTTGTACTTCAGAAGGACTTCTTTTAATTCTTCAATGCTTCACAAATATTTCTAGGAAAGACAAGTATAATAAGCATGGATAACTGCTTAACAAGGGCACATCTTGCAAGTTAACTGGAATTAAGATTAGGGTTAATTTAGAGTATGCAACAATTGTAGAACAGCTTCTTGGGGAAAAATATGCATTCTAGAGTAAAATAACCTCATTTTCATGTTCAACACTTGAACCGTTTTGAGTAACATAAGATATACAAGAAGAAAGCATGTTTGTTCCAGTTTGTGGGATCATTGCTTTACTCAGGAATCACAGTCTAGGGAATTCAAAATGAAATGAGGGATGTGAAAATACCTTAATGTGTCTCCAAGGAACTCTAGGTTGTATTACTACAGAGTCATTGGTGTCAACCCCTTTAAAAACAGTACTGTGTTTACACTCTTCAAAGGCCTGTGGAATGCAGAACATGGTGCTACATAGGGCACTGCATGCCCCCATGTGAAAAAAAGATTTTTTTACAAGGATGCATCCTTCCACTGCCTGCCTACACCTTCACTGAGGCAGCAGGAGCTCTGGGCTTATTGTCTGGTTGTGGAAAGTGACAGCAAACTCTTCGCTGGGGAAACAAAGACAGTGATGTTTTATTTGGGTGATACATGTTGAGTTGGCCTCAGTATCTCCACTCCTCCTCCACTCTTACATATTGGGAACAAAAGAGAAATTCTAACTGCTTGTACCATCTGACTATCGTGAATAGCTTCTTGGTGAAAGAACTGAGGGCTGTCCCTCTAAAGGGAAGGCTGCTATACTTCTCACAAGGATAAGGGGTTTTCCAGCCTTGGTATTGCTGGTCATGAAACACCCACTGAGGTTATGTAATTTCTGTGATTTCTTTTTTCTTAAAATGCCATTTTAATTGTGTGCTTAATCTGTTTTTTCTACTATCTTTCAATATCTACCCTTGGTTGTTAGCTGAAAGCTGTCCCAAAAGACACAGCGCTGATGAGACTGAGGTGTTAAACCTTCATAATTCTCAGTCCCAAGTACAGTATTAAGGGCAAAGAATAAAATGGGACCAGGAGCCCTGGGGCAGAGGCCTGGTGGCACATACTGAGCAGGCACTCACCACAGCTGCAGTAGTGCCAAACTTTTATGGCTACCTTGGGCTCCCTAGGGCATACCATACCCCTGCCTTCACTGCCAAGGGGAGCAGCAGGCAAAATAGTGCACCTAAAAGGAGAACTGCTTCAAAAGACAGTCAGAAACTTGTAGCTTAATCCACTGGGCAAATTGAAGCTCTGCAGAGAACATTTTCCACTTAACAGAAAAGTGAGACATGACATTGTTCCACACCCTAGTTTTGGGGACTTTGCTAAAATAAAGGGGGTAATGACAGACAATGTGTAAAGCTATCCCCCATGTAATTCCTCCATGTTTTGCCATGATCCAAGAACCTATCTTAGCACAGAGTTCATTCAAGCAGTATTTAAAGCAAGTAACCTCAAACTCATAGACTAAAATCATAATAGAAGCAAGATGACTCAAGTATACAAGATGTAGGAACTGGCTATTTAAATGCTTCCTGATGTAGATTTTACTCCTATATAGTTCCAAAGATAAAATCTCATGTGGAAAGAAAAAGCAACATAATGCCTCACATTTCAAACCCAAATCCTGGTGTACCTGGGATAAAAAGAAACATACTATTCTGTAAACACTCTGATTAATATATATTGTAAAATTCATAACATTATAAGCAGTTATAATCACTGCATTAAGCAAACCATATAGAAGATAACATTGGCCTAAAAACTAAATTGCCATAATAATATCATGTTTCCTGTTTAAAACAGACTTTTTCATCTTAACAAAAAAGGTATTTTGAGTGATGTTTTCAGGCAATGGACATTTCAGCTAGTTTCAGAACAATAGCTTATTCTTAATTTATTATTGTTTAACTTCAAGAAACACCCGGGAATAGTTAACTCAATAAACAACAGTCTGCTATTAGGATCTCTGTTTTTTTCACACAACAGTTCTCCTGTTTGCTGTCCTGTGTATTTTGTCTTGTTAGATATACATTAACCTGTTAGACTGACCCTCACTTCTCTCCCAATCCCTACAACACATTACAATCCTTTAAATAGACAACTTGAGAGAGACTGCCTTTTGGTAAACCTCCTCAACTGAGCTCTACAGACTGGTCTGGCATGCGTTGTGTACATGCATCTGTCATGAAAATTTGATGACAAATCAACTGTTTCCTGACAGATAGGCTGCACTGACTTCAAATTCCCATGAAATGTCTTTGTCCACCAGGAAGAAAAACATTCTCCTCTATAGCATTCTCAAACTTCACTCTTCCATTTGCTTTAGTCTGTATTATCATTTATTTGCATTATAATTTTTCTGGATCAATTAAAGCCTATGGTAAGATACATCTTCCTGATCATCTTTTGGGAAAATGTAAAGAGACAGCAACTGATGAAAGCAAAGAGGGTGAGAAATGAAGATCCTTTTAAAGACTGACCTACCCCAGTTTGTTTAAAACTAAACTGAATTTAAACTGATAAACTATTCTTTTGAGATTAACCTGAATAGTGTACATTCAGTAAAACACTGTAAATCGAAACATACCTGAATTGGAGTCAAACTTTGTTTCTGACCTGCAAAAGAAAATTAAAAGATCATAAGTTACAAGAAGTGCTTTATGCCATAAAAGCCATTTGTCAGATTGATCCTCCCGGTGAACAGAGTTTTTAACCAGACTAGTTACTAACTCTGTACATTAACATTTAATGCATTGAAAAGCATTTGAACCCAAATAATTACTATTATCCTTAATATTTTGCTGTTTTCTACAATGTAGAGTTACAAAGAAGATATTTTAAAAGTCCAATCACAAAATTAAGAAAATAAAACACAAATTTTAAACAGGATTAAATTATATACGGTGAATCATAGCATACAGTTGTTTGTATGAAATAGTTTTCATTCATTTTCATTTTTGAGAAGTCATTAAGAGGATTTAATTTATTCATGAATGTTTCCAATCTATGTTTGAAGCAGATACCATTTCATTAATGTCATATGTATTGTATCCAATGATCTGTACTTAATTGTACAACATCCTAGGAGGTTTTTGTTTGTGTGTGTCTTCAATTTACTCACTCTGCACATAGGAGTAAGTGGTTAGATTCTCTTAAAAGTGGAAAGTGGGGGGTGGGAGAGAGGGAAAGAGGAAGGGAGCCAGACCTAAATTTTAACTTGTTTTAACGTCTTTGCTAAAGGACAATGAAGTATGCATTATGCACCATTAGCTTTGGTTGTGCACTGCAGATTTTTCTCTCTCTAACAAGTAGTGTTTTCTTCTAAGGGCTTAGCACTTAGCAAATGAACCCTATAACCTGTATATTTTAAAAAAGGAAGAAAAAATTAGCCCTTGTGGGAACATCATGTTTCAGATATCGGTTAATAATACTTGTATATGTAGAAGCCTTTGAAGATCTCAGTTCAACTGTGGGAAAACTTAAGTTGGGTAATTACTCAAGATGCTGCTGATGTGCTGTCAAGCAGAATTAACCCTGTGACTAGGCCTATCTACACAATCTGCTACAAGACAGCATTGTCTATATTGAGCTCTCAAACCAATTAACGGGCATGTTCCAATCAGATTTATATCGCCCAGTAACAATCAGTTGTACACATGGTCATGGCTGTCACAGCAGGACACAAGGTCTGCTCAGCAGGAGTCCTGTTAAAGTATGTTAGGTTGGCAGCAAAATGCATTTCCCCAGAAATTCTAAGGAGGAAGTACAAGGTTGGGTCCTTTAACTTGCATCAAGCAGGGGATGTATTTTGGGAAGTTACAGTCCTTCTTGTTTCAGAAACAAATGACCGAAGCTCAAAAACTGATTGCAGATTTATTTTTTTCTTTTATATAATAAGCTTGCACATGCAGGTACATCTACATGTATTTTACATGTACTCTATAAATTTTATATAACTGTCATTGTAATTCCATACCAAGATCTATGCTACAGCAAAAAATATCAAATCACTCATAATTTAAAAAATGAACAAGTTCACACTATCAATTAAAGTCATCAGAAAGGAACCAAGTCTCTTGTCCCATTCTGCTCATTCGCTACCTTCCTTCAGTGGTCCCAATATTTTATGTCTCAAATATAACTCTCAGGAGAAGGAGAGATGAAAGGGAAAAAACATATCTTCCTAATTGATACTCATAAAGTACCACCAAAAGCACCAAACAAAGAAAGTATGTTGGTGATGTGCCTTCACAAATACCACCACCAGTCACTGCCCAGGGCACCATGCCTAGTTTGGCACTGTAATTCAGTTGGTATTTACACCCAGGAGGATGAAGTCACCACCCTACGAAAAGTGGTAACCGGATGGGGGAATTTCACCGAGTTCCAAGGAAAGCCACTTAAGGCAGTGTTTTATTTACAATATTCTCCTCAAGCTGCTGTATATCTACCTAGCCTATTCTTTCTTCCTCATCCCTCTATCAGCAACACCTCACCTCATAGCTAGACACAACATAGGAATATTACACTCAGCTTCTGGTATGGACATAGGCACTGCAATTTGTGGCATCAGAAAACTGGCCCAGGGGCCAAGGTGGCAGAGTGTGCATGGGGAGGAGGGTCACAGGGTCACTGGGCACTGTAATAAGTACCAAAGCTCCAAACAGTCATAAATTACTGGACAACAAATCAGAAAACTGATATGGGGGTGATAAATGAATAGAACTTTGTCTGGAAATAGCAGAATAGCTATGAAAGAAAACACAACATGGGAGGTAGTACTAGGAACTTTCGAGAGCAGGAGGGTCACCTATGTTACGGTCACTGTTTCAGCTTGGGAAAACACTGCAAAATTTAGGACACAGTATTACAGAAACTGTTAGAGATCTTAGAAAGGCAAAGAAAAAATTGAGGAAAATAATGAAGCATCTTTGGCATTGCAAATAAGCAATAAATAGCAGATGTGAGAGAAGGACTCTGCAAAAGCACAAAATCGTCTTGACTACTTGAAGGAACAACAAAGCTCCCAGCAATTTCAATGGAAGCAGCACATTTTTCCTAGATCTTCCAGTATTTACATCTTCTTTAGTTGCACATAGGTGCCAAAAATGTGCAGCTAAAATACGGGCATTAAATTGGATAAATAATGAAAGTACATTCCAAAGGGATGTTCTGCTACACACAGAAATATTCACTCTGACTCGCTTGTACTTTTAAAACTACATTAACTAGAAGAAAAAACCTCATAATTCTTTGTTAGCACAGTACGTACTCTGATATGCAACCTAAGTATCACGCCAGACCAGATCCACCTTACAGTGCCAGGTCCTGACTGTACAAATTGTCTTTTATCATTTATTACAACAAGAGGGAAGAAAACCTCCAATTAACAGAATAATAGCTTTGTGTGTATTCTCTCTACTTCTGACTTTCTACCTGAAATGAGTCCCTATGCATAAAAAGAGCAAGAGGGTATTTATAAAGTGCTTTCCATTTCCAACTGTGATATGGCTAAAATACACACAACAAATAGCAATACAAATGCCAAGTAGGCTCAACTACCAACACACCATATGAAAGGAAACAGTGAGCTACTGGAAAAGATTTAGCTAAGGGCAAGGTGCTGCAATACTTTTAAACATCCCAGAAATAATTAAGTAAAACACAAACAATAAAATACATGATGACCACTTTATCTGTACTGTAAAGAGATGCAGGGTTTCAACCTGTTCCTTTTAAAAGGCATCTTAACCAGATGCTCAGACTGCCAGATACTGAGAGAGAAATGGAGGAATGATAATCACCATGTGCTCCTATAGTGTGAATTTTAAACTGCTGCCTTTGTAAGCATGACTGAACTGCAGTTGTTCAGTGCCACATATTACCATACAACCAGACGCACTACAGCTGAAGCAAAGGTAGAGCTGCTACTTGCAGAGACACAGGCCTTTGGCAAGGAGAGAAGAAAAGGATCTACTGCAGAACCTCTGCAGCTGCATCACAACTGCCTTTTCTTTTACCCTTTGTGATAAAGTATTTAACAGGTTTATATAGGTTTTGTTGAAGGAACATGAGGAACATGGGCCTTGGAAAGCCCCATGGTTCTCTCAGAAAGTACTGTGCAGTTCTAATTATTTTGTTTTAACGTTGAAGGACTCTCTTGGCTTTCTTACACCTTTGCATTAGCAGTTTTAAGCCAGGTTGTTCCTTTGGAAAGTTTTGCTTGAAGGATGCTAAACACAACACTGATAGGGACAGACATTCAAAATACTACTCCCCACTGAAAAGGACTTTGGCAGAGTAAAGGTCTGTTACAGTCATAAAGATGACAGATGCAGCTTTGGTAAATCTTAATTTTCAAAGAGCTTTATTCCATATTGGCATGGGCAGTTTGCTAAAGAGACAATGATCTAGCAGGCTCCTGATGCAGTCTAAGCTAACCAATGTGTGAGCAGAATACAATCATTCCTCTCTCATGTTTGCCACCAATGGTACAGAAAATAGGAAGTTGGAGTATCAGTGTTCCTGCCTACAGCATTGCCAGCAACCTAAAGAAAGCCAGGACAGAAATGCTCAGTTGTGAGCATGTCCCTGGACACTGCGTTCACCCACATCATGTTACAAGAACTTGTTGCCCCTAGACAAGACCTAGGCAAACTTCACGGGAGGCTCAGGCCAGGGACCGTTCCCCACAAGCAGGATGAACCAGGCCATTTTGTTTCAGAGGAGAGTAGTGTAGGCTAAAAACACAAGATATGTCTTGCCACTTGCTTTTAGGGTCAGAAAAGAGGCTTTTGTCCATTTTATTTACAAGTATGGACACAACCCTTCTGAAAACACAAATTATTACTTGGAAGCAGTCACTGACCTTACTCACGATTCCAAGCACCAAATAACAAGTCAAGCTTCCAGAAAAAAACAAAACACAGTAGGATTCAAAATTAATACCTAATGTAACTACCTAGGAATTTCTGAGACCCTCATCATCAAGAAATTTGAGAAGTCCCCAAGCTTTGAGCACCACATAGCTCCTTGGGCACTAGAAGAAGCAAAGCTGGGCTCGCTGCTGCGTTGTAGCCAGAGGACAGACCTTGTGGTGCCTCAGGCCATGAAACTAGTAACAGGTACTTCCCACAGCTGGACATTCCTAATGCCTCTCTCTCTTCCACCTTCATGTGGATTCTCTGTTATAACACAATAATACATATTATTTGCAATAATATTATCTGCTATAATCTAATAATACAGTTGAGCTCTTGTACGGGTCTCCCCTCAGAGAGGGCTTGAATGTGATCTCTATCCTGAGTTTCTTATCGTTTTAAGAACTTAATGTCTTTGAGGTTTAATAACTACTTCTCTGCCAAATGTGGCTGGAATTGGCAAGTAGATTAAATGATACAGTTTTATTATCGGGAAAAGACTGACACAAGGTCGCCATAATGCTGTAAGTCTTACTTCCTTAGGAAGTCTGGTTAAAGGAGAAAGTTTGATTCACTGTTGATGGATACTGTGACAATTTCAGTTCTGCGTATCAATGAAAAGCCCAATTCAAAAAGAGCATTTTAACATCACAGAATTAATTAGGTTGGAAAATACTTTTAAGATCATCAAGTCCAACCATTAACCAAGTGCTCTCAAATCCACCACTAATCCGTGTTTCTAAGCACCACATCTACATGTGTTTTCAATACCTCCTGGGACGGTGATGAGTAGTCTCTGGGTGAATTCCGTCTAGAGTTTATTTTAATGTAAGAGCTATAAATATAAATACAGAAATCTACAGCTTCTAGAGTCAGAATCCATAACAATCCACCCTACCTGATTTTACTTGAGGTATATACACATAGTCAAGCATAAGGTAGGTTAAGACCAGCTGAAAATTAGTTCTTCCAAGCAGGGTGACTGATGAACAGTCAACACAAAGCAGTGCAAATTTCAAACAAGGGAAATAACATATCAGGCTTTAAAGTTTACAAAGAATCCATTCCAATTTTACACTGAAAATAGTTCATAGTAGAATAACTGCAAATATCTACAGGAGCAATTATCCCCTGTACTCAGCACTGCTGAGGGTGCACTTCCTGTGTTGAGTTTTGAGCCCCTCACTGCAAAGACACTGAGTTTCTGGAGCATGTCCAGAGCAGAGGAAGGAAGCTGGTGAAGGATCTGGAGCACAAGTCTGATGGGGAGCTGGGAAGCTGGGGAACCTGGAGAAAAGGAGGCTGAGGGGAGACCTTATCTCTCTATAAAACAACCTGAATGAAGGGTGTAGCCAGTTGAATGTTGATCTCTTCTCCCAGGTAACAAGTAACAGAATGAAAGGAAATGGCTTCCAGTTGCACCAGGGGAGGTTTAGATTGGACATTAGTAAAATTTCTTCTTGGAAGGGGTTGTCAAGGACTGGATCAGGCTGTCCAGGGAAGTGGCTGAGTCACCATCCCTGGAGGTATTTAAAAGACATGTGGACAGGGCACTTAGACACATGGTTTAGTGGTGGACTTGGCAGGGCTGCTTAACAGTTCGACTCAGTGATCCTACTGGTGAGAACCAAATTACTCAAACAAATGTTATGAAATAGAAGGTACTGATTTCAATAGTTTTTTAAAGAAACTCAGAGTCAGTCAGGACAGATGAAGTTGCTCAAGTAGTTCTATTAGGTCTTACTAGAACACTACAGCAGTGACTTCATATGGGCTCTCCTAGCCAGATAGCCAGTGCTGATTTGTCATTTGGCATGCTCAAATGATATAAAGATCATTAAGAAAGCTTAAAAACCATAATTAAGCACTCAGCACTGGGACACGGAAATTCCTTGTAGAGATCTAGCCTAGTGACTGCAATCCTCCCTTATGTTGTGAAGGCAGAAGTGGTACAATGTTCATGATACAATTATATTGCCCAATCACATTTTCACTTTCTCATGATTGGATGTCTGAGAGGTGTTGAGAAGACCTGACATAGCTCAACAAAAATCAAATGGAAACATAACATGGACAAGGCTATTGCTACGTCTCCCAATGCATGTTCAGAAGAGCCAACACCATTACCAAGAATTCCTTCCAGGAAGCAATAAAAGCAGCAGCGGGTGATTTATGAAGACTTGGCAATTCAGTCCTTGGCCCTAAAAATTGAAAACTGACAGAACAATAATATTTCTTTTTTTAAAAGGAAATCATTCTCTCAGGCTTTTCAGTTTCCATCTCTACCACATCTTTCTCACAGTCCTGCATATGGTAAAGGATATGACCACAGTTTGTTAAATATGGAATAGCTTCTCTCCTATGGCAATAGCGTGAGTTATGGATTTTACTCAGTTCCATTCTAACCTGCTCTTGCCATGGCTGTGGACAGAATGGTATCTTTGCATAATCTACAAGTAAATGCCTTGAAAAATTCAAGTAGGTGCAATCTTGCAAATACACTTGGCCCTGAGAAAATACTGAGGATTTGGGGGCATAGGAGGCCCTCTGTGAACTGATACAGAAAAACACAACCTTAACATGGAAGCTGTCCAGTCATGATAAATGTGGCTCACAAAAAATTAACATGAACAGGTATGGTTGGTAAGTATGGGGGCTTTGTCTTATTTGTTTTCTATCAGATCTGCTCCAGCCATACCAGGTTAGGTCCAGTGAAGAGGAAGTCATAAAAAACCACCGTAGAGAAAGGTGGGGGTAACAGGGCTCCTCCTTTTAGCATAGGCCTACAGCTAGACTGGAGTAAGTGTAACACAAAACTGTGTAAGGGCTGGCTTGCAGAAATTGAGGTCCTTGAGATTGGTTTATTGTCTCTCTCATTTATTGCTTTCTTTAGGGCAGCTGTACTGGGATGTAGGAGACTGTCTGGCGTGAAGATTCAGAGATGGAATAATTAGATTCAATGGCATAATTATGGATTTTATGTGTGAGGCACCTTTGTTTGTGGAAAAAGTTAAAGCATGTCCTCCATAAAGCTTAGGATGTTTCTAATAACACTAATACAAGTAGGTAGATGAAGAGATGTCAAATTCCTAGTTGTTTCTTTTATCTTTCCTGTGATAGAGACGATTTCTTTTTTAAAGACGTACCAAAAAAACAGGTCTTTCATCTGTAGTGTAAAATTCATGTGTTCCCTGACCTCGTGTGTCACATGGTAATGAAACAACATAAATCAGAAATGTTAGAAGTTGAGGTTTGTTAATATTACTGCGGAAGCTCTAGTCTCTTTTCTAGTTAAACTGACAGGTCCATAGTCCAAATATATATATATTTACAGATTACAACAACACAGAGAAGAAAAAAATTAATGGATATCCAATGAGAAATAAATGTAAATGAAATTTTCAGATGACTATCTGGAAATTACAAAAGAAAAGAAAAACACCAAAAAACTCCCTATGCCACCACAAAAACTACTTGCATTTTAAATGGACAATGGACTTTCTTTCTATTGCACTACCACCTTACTCCTAAGAAAATACTTCAGTGATTTACACTCTGTGGGGAAAATGTAGTAAATAGCACACATTTTACATTCTCTTATGTATGTTTCCCTATCACTTTTTTTCAGCTGTCTGGGCTGAATCAGTGACCAAGATACAGGAATCTGGTTGAGAAAGACACTATATACTGTTATTTTGGGGTCAGTAAACAAAAGAAGATGGACTCCTATTGGCTTCTTCATTTGTTCTCACCCTGGCCAGCCACTTCAGCACACCTGGCTGAATTTGATGTAGGCCAGAGGAGGCAAGAGCCCTCAAGGCAACACAAAGACTTTTGAGAGGGCTAAGGCCAGTCCACCCTCAGGACACAATCAGTCAGGTGTCTTCCTCAGGTGTCCACAGGCCTACGATTTATTAAAAATAAAAGGTAATGTCCCTCTTGCCCTCTCTTCTCCCATAAAATCCAGAGGGAGTCTCAAAGAGAATCCAAAACCAAGGACATTTCCATATAGCTCATTTTACATAGAGAAATCCAACACGTTAATGCAAGACTATGCCAAAGAATACCATGCATTTGAGATAATCCCAGTAAAATCTCATATTACAGTTTTTTGCCATATTAGACGGATTGTGAATGCAACAGGAGACTAGTTCACATTCATTTATGTGGACTATTGCTGTCCAAGTCTCACCCCAGAAAAAAATCTAGACTCTTTTCTCCATCAGATGATAGAAAGAAACTCTGTCATGAAGGTAGAAAGTAAAATCCTGGCTCTGTTGTATTCATTTTCCAAATATGAATTGACTTCAACACAGCCAGGATCTCCCTGACAAAGATTTAGCTGTTGTGAGTAGGGGAATGTCTAAATGGCAAAGTAGAAAATCAAGTTATGGAGATTCTGGATCCCCACTTTGCACCCCCAAGCTAAGCACCGTAGTAACACATGAGATGAGACTATTGTCTTGGCTGCATTTGTAACCATCAGTTTTTTCAACTCAAAAGATTCACATTATTATTCAGGTTTCTGCAGGTAATCTTCCCAAGAGAGGAATCAAACATTACAGAGATGAAGTGCTTCTTTCATTTTACAGACAGTCTCTTGAGAACATCACTATCACATCCGGTGATTCCAGAGCTACATCAGTTGAATTTTCTTTTGTAACCTATTACTGGTCCAGTTTTCTCTATTATTAGTGCTATCCTGACCATCCTACTTCATGGTCTTGTAAAGATACCTCCTCAGGTGAGAGGAACTGAGTCACTGTGAACCAAGTGGGGAAAAAAAGCAAGAAAAAAACTAAGTTCTTCATCAGAATGAACACAAGCAGCCAGAAATAAGAAAAAACACATAAACAACAACTGAATCTGTGCAGAACAATGCCGTGATCAAGAGAATTCAATCAGCAATGCTTCTAGCATTAAATTTAGGGCCATAATTCCCACAGTACTTACAGAAGTACTTACAGAATATTTTTCATGCAAGACAAAAAAGTTAGTACTTCTTTCTTCATCTGTGCTCCAATTTCTAAACCAGCTCTCTATGTGTGTTAATTGGGATGGATGGAAATAGAGCGAGGCAATTTCCTGGGTTTTGTTTTCTTAACTGCCTGAATTCTAAAAAAAAAAAATCTACTTTTTTTCTCCATTATCAGATAAAATGCTGTAGCATGGATCCAGCATCATCAGCTGGTAGCTCTTGGAGCTACCTGTAAGTAATGCTGACAGTCAAACCTCGGTATCTGTCAATGCACTGTGTAACACTGTGTTGCAATTACTCAGGATAGCTGAATGTAGACAAAAAATATTAAAAAAAATACAATTTTTTTCCTGTCCTATTTCCTGTTTTACCTGAATGTCATTTTACTGTCTTATTTTTTTATCTTAATTTTTATCTTTATTGTAAGATTAATTTACTATAGCACTAGTATTTACATTCCTTCTCTTTTATCCCTTAACAGGTTGAATGTCTTCACCATTCTGTGAGTCTATGAAATGACCTTATATAATTATGTATGGAATATACACAAGATTGCACATAACCTAAGAGACAGATATCTCAAAACTATATTTAGCATACTCACTTGAATAAAGGAGTCCCACAAACAACACATTTGTATATTCCTTGAGCTTTATGGTGTGTATACTCCCCCTCAAAGGCACTGGGAAAACAACAACACAACATTTTAAAATTAAATAAAGGAATTTAGGGTTATTTAGTTATCAAAGTAGCTAAGTCTTTAGAAAACGTTATAGAAAATCCTCACATTTTCAAAGTTGGCAGTTGGTTTTTATTAACGGCAGTAAATAAAGCAGGCACAGGAAAAGGGGCATGTCCTTGTTAGTGTGCCTCAGGTGTTACGTATCATGCAAAAGGAAGTGACTGTCCCACAGTTCAAAGGCCAGAAATACAACACCAACAAAAAGCGTAAAACTGAAGTCTTCCCCTGTTTGGCAAGTGAAATGTCCAGGTTTTGTAAACTTGGATTGTTTAGCACGCAGCTGAACCTGCCACACCTGCCTGGGCTGTGTCTGGGCCATGTGTCTGGCGCGCTCGGTGGCCGCCGTGAGCAAGGTGTGAGGCACTGAGCCAGGCTGCCACTGCTGCCCGGGCAGCAGAGGCATTGTAGCCGAAAATGAAATAATTGGTGCATGATTTCAAGCTGTGTGTGCCTTGTATTTTCAGTTGAAAAGCAATATTCCAGCTTTAAGGGAATATTTTTCTAAGTTAACAATCTAAAAGGCTAGGAGGTCATTCACCTAATACGAATCAGCTGCGCTAGCCCAACAAAAAGCCTATGTGCTCAGCAGCTTGTTTTTATTATCCTTTCACCCTTTTTATGAGGTCCAATTTTTTTTATAAACAGGATTTTTAAGAATGACCTAATCTCCGATTGTTTGTGTGCATTAAATCACATTGTTGGTCCCGTACACAAGAGCACGGAGGGCTGGGGGCAGGCAGCCCTCCCAGCAAAGCCCACTGTGCCCTGCCCCATGGGGCTGCAGGAGCACCAAGGGGACTGAAGCCGAGGGGGCACTGTCCCTGCCAGCCTCCCCGGCACACTGAGCCACCAAATTCAGCACTGCGAGGAAGAGGAGTGCCCATTAACCGGGACTGCACGTGTGGCAGGGAGCCCTTTCAGCTCATGAATGAAAACAAGCAGTTACATCATTAGTACATTTGGAGCAGAGGTAGAGCCAGGGCCTTAGGCCAAGCTCAGTGGTATAAATTAGACAACAAAAAATGGCTGGGCCTTGGCAAGTTACTTTTGTGCTGGAATCAGCTGAGAGAGAGACTTTATTCACTAAAAAGTCTTGGAAGCAAGTCTTTTTTTCCCTCCAGGACTTGAGGCTGGCTTCCAGCGACTAAAGCCATGTGAGGGCAGTTATTGAAAATTTTTGACATTCCAACCACAAATGAGCCAATAAATACCTTCTCCACATGTGCTTCAAAGAGAAATTGGAGTGGGGTGGAAAAGAACTAAATTATGCTACCTTCTTTCTGCAGCCAAAACGTCTATACTTACAATGGCCACCTTCAAAACTCCAGCCTCCTGGCACAGGGCCATTTCCCTCGTGGTTCTGCTTACTGCAATGTCTTCCAAAAAAAGTGTACCTAAACCACTATTACTTCCACACGTTTTGTAGTAAACCAAAAAGAGACTCTAAACATAAGCCTGGTGACTTTATAAGACATGCAGTGTTCATTAAAAGAAAAAGTCACACAAGACCTTTGGCCCTGGCCCCTGTGTTGCAGATGCTTGTCTTTGCAGTAGTGTTAATTTGTAGGGGTTAGTAAACAAGTGCAGAAATCCTGGGGGAAAAAAAAAACAAACAACAAAACTTGGTGGGAAAGGTGAGGAAACACCAGTAAGAGGAGGAGTAGAACAGAAAGATGCCTGTGTTTTGAGACCTGAATTTCTTTCATCCTGCCTTACCTTTCAGTCCCTTTTTCCTGAGTGACATGGTACTGCAAGGGTGTCAGCCGCTTCCTCAGCTCCTCCTGGGAAAAGACCACCTTACAGTGCTTTTTATCCCTACATGACCCTGCAAAGGGAGAGGATATGGGAGAAGGAGCCTTTTTAGATCAAATCCTGAATAATTGCTTTGGCAGACAGCCACAGCATAGCGTCTGCATTCACTTGTCAATGACCAGACCGGTCCCTTATGCACGAAGAATAGCTCAGCTGTACTGCAGCTGATTATGTCTTCAAATCCAGGTTTAAAAAAGATTTTTATAGAGAGCCAGGTGATTCCACTGGAGCAGTGACAATGTGCTACAGCCAAAGCCCTTTGATGTGTTAGACACTAAACTGTTGCGTGCACAATTGTTCACAAGAAAGCACCATTTTTCTGACCATTAAAAAAACCCAAAACTGCATAAAAACCAACTACAGCTGAAACATTCTTTACAACACATCTATATAGGAGACTTACGGTAATGGGCATATGATGTTTAGCCACAACATCTAGCAGTTTCATTACCCTTAAAAGCAGCTGAAAAACAATTCTAAATCTTCAGAATTACAATAACGTTGATTTAACTTCTAGTTGCGTCCTCACTCTTTAAACAGCAGCCATTTTATTTTTTCACTGTTGAAGCACTGGAATAGGAGCCCTGAGGAGCAAGTAATGTCTTTATGCACAAAGCTGTACAAGGCTCAACAATGAACTTGCTGTAAAATTTAAAGTTGTTATTGAAATTAACCCTCCTTTGAAAATCTTGACTTACACATTGCTTAGTTCACACAGAAAATCCAAGGAATAGGTAAGGATTACCGTAAAAAACCCACATTAGTATAGTGCAAAAATTCACATCAAGAAAGAAAGAAAAAAAAACAATAAAGTTGCTTTTGGGAATGAAAACTCTCAAAGTAGCAGCAGAAATTGCCAAATTTTCAGGTAACTTCAATAACTGTTGGCAAAAATTACCTGACAAAATACAGCAGGGGAAAAGCACTCTAATTATGACAGTCATTAAAATATGGTACAATTAGAAATAAATAGTGCCGACAAAATTATTTTTTGCTACTAACACATATGCATTCATAAAAAGACCAATTGTGTTCCCAAAGTAGAGGCAACAGAGCTACCCATCTGTATGTCATTTAGTACAGGAGAGGCAATGGCAGGTTTAAATTACATGGTATTGAATTGCAATTTCCTAACATTGGAAGCTTTTCTGCTTTTTTACCTTGAGTCATTACTAAGGAGCGTTCATAAAAAGTAGCTTAAAGCACAGATGCTTGCAAATCATTTAAGAAAAGATGTTTCTTTCTTCCTCCCCCTCTTCTCAATTTTTTAATGTGTGGGGGTGGGTGAATAGGAGAGAGAGAAAAAGAATAATGCTATTGGTCACTATCAACTAACCATTAACCCTAGGAAGGATTTTCAGGAAGAAAAAAGTAAAATTGAAAACATCTGATTGAAGCAAATAGTGCAAACATAAAAAGCTTTACTACTGAAAGAAAGGTATTGAAAAGCGACTTTATTTCATAGATTAGAAATTACTTTTCATCTAAACATTCTTAAAAACAGATTGTTTTCCACTCTAAGCCCTCTCATTAGCTTCGCTGCAGAGCCCTCGTTTTAATGGCAAGCTTTGAAAGAGTGCTGCTGTATGCCTTTGTTAGCTTCAATCTTATTTGGGAGAGGGATAAAGATTTCATTCCAGGTCTCTTTGTTTGTCTTTCAAGAACCACTAAAGCAGTATTCACACAAATTTTGCAGGAATGTGCCCTGTGCCATAGCTTACAAATTATTTGGTTTTGGTGCACTTAAAGGTCACCCTCCAAATTAGCAAAATTTTCCTACATCCTGGCTTTTCAACCTTAAATGTAAATATTGTTTCCTAACTGTAAGTGAGGTTTGTTCTTTATAACATTTGGTTGCTTATTTAAAGATGTCAAACTTTGGAGGTTTTTATTCTCCAAACGTGCAGGACTCTAGGACTAATAAGTCTTTCAAAGTATAGCTAACAGGGAAAGAAAGCACATACATTATATAAATAGCTATTGTTATCTTGCATTACACAGCCCAGAAAGAAACTGTTTG
This sequence comes from Pithys albifrons albifrons, assembly GCF_047495875.1. Classification (NCBI taxonomy): domain Eukaryota; kingdom Metazoa; phylum Chordata; class Aves; order Passeriformes; family Thamnophilidae; genus Pithys; species Pithys albifrons. Next base: position 67,501,513 of record NC_092460.1, read on the forward strand.
AGACACAGTCTGTTATCTATAATTTCAGTCTTAAAAAGTAGTCTACAGAGCAGAGAATCTCACAAACTAGTATCACTTTTAATAATATCTACCCCCATAATTTTAAAAAGGCATACATACTGTTTGCTCTTTAGCTTTTGCCAAAAAAAAAAAATATCGCAAACTAAGCATAGCTTCACTTTGGAGAAGGAGAAAATACTGAGTGTTTCAAGGAATGGTCACTATTCCCTCTACTCCTCTTAGGTAATTTTTCATCTTGTTTAGAAATTTAATGTTCTTTAATCAATGGGCTCACTATATGCACCAGAAAATTTCTAGATGCCACTTGATCCACAACATAGATCAGAAGTAGAAAGCATGTTAAAAAAAGATTCTTTTATCCTCTTATTTTTAATAATTAACTGCATATTTTATAATACAAACAAGTATTTTTGTCTGGAGGGGAATTTTGCCAAACTGCACGGGGGTAAAATGCAACTGACTCCAACGAAGGATTTGCCAGGTTTGTAATTTGAGTACACATCAGCAGAAAGTTGCACTACAAATCATAAAGGAAATCTCTTGGTCCAGTCCTCAGCATTGAAGAATAACCCTATCCCATTAATTGCACTTATTATTTAACTGCTAGCAACAAAAAGAATAGGTCAGTAAACTGATCACATTATTTCTGTATTGCAAAAGAGCCAAGGAAGTAAACCAAGACTCACTCCTGACTGCAGAGGATGTAAGGGTACTTTACCTAAAACAGAGCTAGTCTACAAGCATTTATAAAATGCAATGAATCCTAGAAACCACTGTATGAAATTCTAGTCCTTTGGTTAGGAAAAAAATTACATGCAAGAGAGACAAAGTGCTCAGCTTTTAGTCAGAGTGGTTGCTTCTGGGTTTGCAGCTGTTCCAGGGGACAACACAAAGTTACACAAAGATATGCCCAATATGAGGAAAACCGTCACTAGTAATGGAGATATTATCAAACTTATTATTAAACCAGAGAATAAATGGGCAGGCTGATCACCTTCCTCAGTGTGGATCTCCATAGACAGGATGAGGTTTGGGTTGTGGAAAGGGTTCCCATACAGGCAACAAATTCTTCAGCAACTCAGGCATTAAAGGCAGGCTCACAGTTCATTGGTAAATTATACAGTTCGAAGCAGATGAGAAAAAAAGTCATCAGTTCTATAAATAGCATGACATCAGTGTGATTACATTAAAGGTGAGATTAAATTAAATACAGTGTAACAGAGTCTGGATTCATAGGATCTATATTAGGTCTCTGGAATGGATCTCACTTGTTCTTTGAAGGTGATGACATTCTCAGCAATGACTTTTAGAAGAGCCCAGGACAGCTGTGTTCTGAACTCTAGTTAAGAGAGGTGAACACTGACCTGCAAGGGCAAACAAAATTCCCTTTACATTCCACTTCAGGATCGAAGGCCAGATTAAAACTCTCTGATCAGCACACCATGGTGCCTTCATGGTGCTGGCACTCTCAAGAAGAGCAATGTGCAGGCAACTGTCACCAGCAGGCTCTTGCCTTCAGCCTTGTGCCAACCATTACAGTAGTCCTAAAAGCAGTTAAGATCCTGGAGCAGGATGGAAGGCTCTGAGAGGAAAAGACCAGGCTCACAAATCTCAAGGCATAAACATTAAAAAAAAAAAAAGTTGAGAAGGGTGAAATAAACATGAACACAAACCCTTCTTGGAGCCTTCAGAGTATTCCTGTGGTTAGGAATGGTTTTTTCCATGCTGCCATTTACTGTTCACCTGCAGACTACAGGCATTTCAGAGTTCAGCTCCAGAGTCCTCTATATGAATTAAGTGAACAGAAAGTATTTTCTGGGTGTTGACCTGATAATGAAGACATTAAGTGTCTCACCTCACATATAAATTCCAATTGACCTTTTCAAATCTGTGGTTCATAACATTCCTTCCCTATAAGCAATCACAAGAAAACCAGCAACAAGATATGTTCAGACACCAGTTAGCAGATCATTACTCCTCACCACTCAGCCCTTTCACCTGTTCCAACATGCCAGAGGGTGGTGATTAGTGTCTGACATGCCCTGAAATATGGTGGCATTTTGCTTGATGGCTTTCTGACTTCAAACAGTCTTTTGAATCATTCTAACAGTTTTCTCTTTTTTTTTTTTTTGCTTCCTATCACTGAAATTAGCTCCGTATTTCAACTGTGTGGAAGACACAGCATACATATTCCCCCTTCTATGTATGCTTATGTTCCACAAGCATAAATGGACATTACAGTCATGGACTGAGCACATACCACTTTGACTTCCTGAATTAAATACAGCAAGATGAAATGTTCCAGCAGAGCATAGCCATATAATAAATTGGGCTTCTAGTTTTCAGTACTACCTCTTTTAATATACCCAAGAAGTTTTTTGGGGGCCTTCCAGCACATTTTATTATTTATATACCAGCCCAGCCCAAACCCTGCAATGCGACTTGTGTAGGCAGACCCTTGCATAGCTACTTAAGGGTCTATGAATATACATCAGATTACAGGATCTGGCTCTCAGTATACATCACTTTGCTTCTCCAAATCTGTCCCCCCCTGAGTGGCTTAGACCATGGTAGATCAATGGTAAATTTTCAAAAACTGACATTAAGAGGAATCCTGCAAAGTTAAAAAATACTTGCACACATTTCTTTAAAGAAATATCCTTACATATGCTATTGTTAACACAGTATTATTAAAAATGGAATATCTCAGGTTTTATTATTTCAAATTTCCTTTATACAGTTTATGCCTCTTGTTGACAGTTTTGCCTCTCTCTCTGATTACAAAAAGGCAAATACACAACTCTCTCACTTTTGCTCTCTGCAGCCTCTAGTCCGCAGCCTTGGGAGAATGCCAGTGTATTCTCACTGCAAACAAGCCGGATCTTGCTCATCTAGTTTAAAAAAGAACAACTCTTGAAAATGCAAATCATTGCAAACACTTCTAGTGCCTTGTAAATTGGAAAACACAGTGTTATAAAACCTGTATTTGACATCATATTTCTTTTTATAATCCACTCACAAGGCATTTTAAATTACCTAAGCCTGCTGGTGACTAGAATAGATGGTGCAAAAGAAACTCTGAAACGTTGGGAGGTCAAGTTTAAGTAAAATCCAAACTTCATCATTAAAAAACCCCTGTAAATGTTTTACACATTGAAAAACTAATCTGTATTTCTCCTCTGAGGGATGGCTCCTTTGCTTTTTTGCTGTAGGTAGCTAACTCCCACCTGCTGTTGTAATACCATTTGCAGTTTCATGCAAGCATTAGGAGTAATGGGGCGAAGACCATTTCCACTATATTGTGTGTTGAAAATCCTAAAGCCAGGTACCAGGACAGCAGTTCCAATTTTGGGTCAAATGCCAGGTTCTATCTTAAAAGAACATGACCCAAAAATTAACTGTGTTTAAAAAAATTATTTACTTAACCCCATGAAGGTCAGATGGCCACAAAGGAAGGGTAAGCCCCTTCTTTGCAAAGTTGCAAACTTCCCATGCAATCGGGTAACAGAGCTGTCACATTTATTTTTTCCACCTGGTCATCAGCATGGCTCATGTTTAATAAAAACACATATATTCTGACTCACTGACAGAAATCTCCCATATAAGGACAGCAAATTTCTTAGGCACAAAAAAAAATTTAAAGAAAGTCTCCAAACTACTAATTCGTGCATCTCTACTGTGCACTTGTTTTCTTTCCAAAGAAAGTGATACTGGAATCCCAGCAGTCCTGTACAGGCAGCATCTACGGGAACAGAAGCTGCCCTGTTGTTTCCACAGGTCTACGAGCGTGTTTGCAGCAAGTTATATGGCCATGCAAGCCAAAGACACATTCCCTGGAAAAGAAATCTGAACCCTGCAAATGTAAAAAACATTTAACAAAAGACTGAAGTGTTTTGCATAGTATGAAAGGGAGAAAGAAAAGAGGCTTTTTGTCCTCTCCAGCCATGTCTACTTTACTTCCTTACCTGACATTAATGAAATAAATGTCACCAACAGCCACAATCTTGGTTTCACAACCTTTCCAAATTTTAGCAACTGAGGAGTCCACCACCACCCTGCGCTAGCTGGTGGAGGAGAAGGCAGCTTTCCCTGGAGCTTTTTGAGCTGTCAGCTTCACTAGTACCACAGCAATGACAGCATGTGGCTGCTTGGCAGAGGTTGGTGAATAGAAGAACCTTCAATTAAGTGGAGCAAAAGCTCATTATGTTATAAACTGCCACATTTGTTACCGTTTCTGCTGAGATGGCCAAAGACAGAGCGCACAAGGCAGCTGACCTATTTGCCTTACTCTTGGATGCAAACTAGGCAAGACAAGATCTATTGGTACAGCAGTGAAGGAACATTTATAAAGATGGATTTCTCTTTCTCTCCCCCCTAACAGTTAAAGAGACTTTTGTTTTGCAGATATGATCCTAGCACCTTTTACAGGCACTACATTTGTTTAAATTTAAGAAAGGCAAAGACACTGAGCACTCTGTATCTGGTCAGTAGATTTCTGTCAGAATCAAAAAAAGGGTGCAGAACATCTGAAAAGGCATTTTATTAACAGCAGTATTAAAATGAATTTTAATAAGAGTGCTTTATGCTACCTTTTGCATTTAAAATATTTCAGTAAGCCATCAAAATAAGTTTATTCACACTGCTTTAATAAAGGCTTACTCCTGCAGCAGAAACAATTAAAAAGTCAGTATTCGCCAGCAGTTACCACAGTGGTGTGTAGCTTATTTTGGCATTCAGGCTCTTGCTAAATCCTCCTGCTGCTTCCTCCACAATAGTGATGTGTGGCCTGTGAAATGACCACTGCATTTCAGGACTCAAGGTGCTGCAATCCGTACTTGGGATGGAAGTGAAGGAAAGGAGAGGGCTGGGTGAAGGTCTTCTCCAATTCCAAACAACAGCCGAGACCAAAACCCCTGTAAAACTCAGTCTGTCTCCGACTGTGGAGGGTAAGGAACCCTTTTAGCAAAGACAGACACAGGAATAGTCTGCTCTATGGCCTTTCATCCTGCTTCTCCAAGCACTGAGGAACATATCCAGCATGAAGACAGGAACTGCTGGGGCACTCTATGCTCCAGTTTTTGCTCTGTTACGACCAGAACTACTACAGAAAACACTGTAGCCCCCTGCCCTCTTGACCTGCCTCAGGACTAAAGGTAGAGAAACAGCCAAAAAGGTTTGTAACTGCCACTTCTTTTCCTAAAGGGCCTTTTAGAATTTCCTGTTTCTTTAAAATTCAGCCATGCTTTATGGGTCAGCAAGATGGGGTCGAACTCTAGAAAAGGGCTTTAAGAGGACTCAGTCAAGCCCTTCCACACTCTGCTCTCCTTGGGACTCCTTGACCTGGGCCAGAGCATTGAGCAGGGAGTTCTTGCATTCAGTGCATAAAACTGCCAGCACCAGACCTGGGCTGCCAACACCTCTGATCCCCCAAGAATCTCTCCTCCAGCCAGAGCAGGAGGCAGCTTCATACCCTGGCCATTCCCAACACAGTTTCTTTTGAAGGAAATCATGAACCAAGACACATGTTTAGCTTGTAACTAAGAACAAATATTTTCTGCTTCTTAGCATTCTCTGGGACGCAACTCCTCTCTGCTTGTTTCCCCCCAGATCATGATCTGTGCTGTAGCCACCCATGGTTAACCCAGGAGTTAAGTTATGGTAATATTCATGTCTCTAGTGCCTGACTTCCAGTCCATACTCTAGACCCATTCCATGTTCCATCAAATTCCAAGCTCACACATTCCCTAAGTGACCCGTTTGATCATCATCTCCACTGCTTCCCAACATAGTCTTACTGACTTTAGGGTTCACATTCACTTCTTACACCTCTTCTTCCTTGTAATTCCTCAGCTCTAGCAACATAAAAAATGTCCTTCCTTTTTGTGTACTGTCATCTGTCCTTTATACCACATTCTTCTCTAAAATCTTCATCACATCCTCCTAAGAGAAAGGACAAAGCCCAGGGTTGCTTTTAATTGCAGAGGAAAATTGAAGACAGTCCTTAGAAGACTTCTCAGACTTCCTGTTAAATACTTCAATAACTTAAAAAAGTAACTTTACATGAGAAATTTTAAAACATAGAAACACCATTAGAGTTGAAACTTCATCTTTTCCATAAACAACTAAGCAGAAAACACAGTAATCCTGAGCTGCAGAGGGCACAGGAATGAAACACAGGAAATTTATGAGCTCCCAGAATTAAAACATTCCTGTAAGAAAGGTGGAAATGGTTTGTGGTGGATCCTTTATGGGAGCAGAAAGGGAATGCAAACAACCTTAAAAGATCCATCAGGAAACACATTCAGGAACTGATTCTGTGCATGCTCTTGGAGCACAAGTAAGGTCTCATCATCGCTGTGCTTCTCAGTGCAAGATGTAAGACCCTCCACCCAGCTGAGGCACGAATAAGAACCTTTTGTCTATTGAGCAGATGAGGAAGAGTGTGAAACTCCACCAGAAGAAGATGTTGAGAAGAGCAAAAAACCAGAGTACTAACACTAGTACAGCAGGCTTCTAGTCTTCTTTATGATCCAAGTTTTACAAGTATCAGGCACTCTTAGAGTATTAGTCCCAATGAGATACCCACAAATAAATTTGATTCTAAACTGCACTAAATAAGACATTATAGACTGAATACTACTGTGCAAAACAAGCATTTCTAAATACAGTACAACATTGAATATACTCCCATTAAGACTGTTATTTGCAGAGCTAATTTTTAAAACTCATTTTAAAGCCATTCCAAAAATATGCTCTATTACGATAATATAGTGTTCTACTATCATATGACTAGAAGGCAGACATGTACACAGGCCATCATGTAATGGTGACACATTACAGCTTCACAAGCTATTTATTACTGTGCTCACATAGTGCATATTTTCAAGACTCTTGAAGCATTTATCAAATCACTCCTAACTGCTGGGAGGTAGTAACCTAAGTATTTGTAAGACTGTATTTTAAATTTAAAAAGCTATTTTTGCTCCAAATTGATGTTTGTTTGTTTTTTTTTAAATTCAGCTTCATAGAAATTAGTTTAAATTTTTGTCCCCCATCCAGTTCTGAGGAATAAGTACATTCATCTGAGACCTTGTATGACATATGTAAACACAGAGCAAATTTTAATGTTCAAGATATAAAGCCCAGAAAACAGAGATTTATAATGAAAACATTGATAGGTATTTAACCATAGCCATATTGGTGGTTTATTTTACACGGTATCAGTCTCACTTCTATTTTCATTTGGACCATGTGAACAGACATCTGTAGTAGCACTTCTCTGGTGATAACACATCATGGAAAACTATGGGGAAGTTATAATATACATTATGAAAATGATATCTCTGAACACAGAAACATATAATATGAAATATTTAGACATACTTAGGTCACAAAGTTTGACAGCAACTGCCATACTTTGAGCACACAGGACTAAGGTATTTTCTAGAATTTTTGTTAAAGTCATATCTGGTAAAACACCATGTACACAGATAATTTCACTGATACAGTTTGAGAATTCAGAGAAACAAATGCACACAAATAATTTGTGTTTGCAAGATCTACTCCTAAAAGTAATCCTTTAAAGATTACTAATAAAAATCTAATTATGAGAACAAGTAATTTTCTGTTCACTATTCATTTCAGTTTTATGAAAAGATACTACACTGAAATTTAGTATTAACAAAAATTTAATAAAAAAGTGAGAAATTCTACTATAGATATTAAAGACACCATATGCCCAGCACCATCTTCATACAGATGCATTGTAATTTAACCTAATCCTAGAAATGTATGGTTTTCTACTAGTAATTTAGTAATGAAACACTTCACAAGAATTTAGTATTACCTAGGATTTTATTATACAGAAAAAAATAAACCAACTCTAATTCTACCCCTGTAGTTTCCTCATTATTACTTTTACTTAATTTTACAAGCACCATAACTTTTGCTGATCTACAGGAGAGGAAAAGCCAAATTATCGCATGCAAAAATGTGATGTAAGCAGCACAACATTCCAAGTGTTAAAGAAATAAAAGATCTTTTTAAGAAATGAGAACCCATAACATTTAAAAGACACAGCAAAGCAAAATAAGCTATCTTTTTACTTTATAGGTTGGTGGTCTGCTTCAGAAAACATGTACATGGAATCTGCATAATCATTACTTGTATCAGTTGCTTCTTGGTATGCATTAAAGCAGCTGAAAGTTTTTACATTAAAAGTTTTAAAGACTTAATTTCTGTGAACTGAATCCTGGCAAGGGCTGAGTGCATCCTACATTTCCAAAGAAATTCAGAGTATGCAACACTAATAAAGGGGACTCAAGGAGCAACACTTCTACATCACGCAGCAGACACAATGGAGCTGTAATCATTCCTGGCAATGAAGAAACCTTTAACTGATGTAATGGTAGTTTGCACACAAGCCCAGAGGGATGTGATTTTCCCCAGTGCTCACGCTTTTCTTAAAATACTTGTAAATGTTCCTAAGGTCTCAGGGTGTACTTTCTGTATGAATGACTCCTAAATGGAAAGCTTTTCATATAGCCCTGGGCACACATAACAGCAAATGTCTAGTGCCATCTACTGGGAGTGCCTGCTCCTGCTTGGACTTGCCAGCTTGTCTATAAAAATGTTAATGAGCAAACAGTGCACTAGGTTTGCACACATTGAAACGTTTAGTCCTAACTTCAGACAAAAAATTATTTTTAAAATACAATTTTGAAGAACAGACCTGCACTCCAGGTGCTAATATACAAACAGAAAAAGAGCAAGTAAAAACACCTTACTAGCACAAGTGATCCCATGTAACTCACACGTGCTTACAAAATAGTGGTTCAAAGAAGAGACAGAAGGTCACTTCTATTCTAAAATACCTCCCAATAGTGTTTCATTAATTTACTTTTTTTGGGGAAAAAAGGTCACTTATTTCTGATCTACAACTGTAACTTTATATTAAATGCACATTTTGTATTGTGTTACTTTGTTTCTTAGAGGAAAGACAAGAGTATCATTCCAAGCACAGAAATTCAAATGATACTTTCATTCCCGTCCTTGTCCTGCAAATATTTAACGGTATAGAGTTTAAAATGTTTGAAAGACCCGTTTATTGCTTTGCTGATGCTTTGCTCCCTTACGCTGAGTAGGTACGGGTCCAGAAGGTTAAAAATCTCATTCCATATGGAATTTGCCACTGCACTAGAAGGCAGCTAAGCTCCACACCATCCCAGACTTGGTGGACATGTAGCATGGTGGTATGGTTAAAGGAGTGCAATTCACATAGATTTTGATGGTTGGAAAAGTGCTAACTCAATGCGTTATGTTATAAAAAACTCATGAGAACTTAGGGTATTTTAGGTATATTCAGAAGTCAAAGTCACAGGGCATTGTGGCATTTAAGCAGATGTTGGCTCTCCATCTCATTCCCATGTTTTATTTGATACATGCTATAGCACTTCCTTGCAACCCCCTAAATACACCACGCACAAAAAACCAAACCAAAGGCAAAGGAAGCCTATGTTAATTTATAAGCATTGGAGAGATTTTGATTACTCCTAAAACATGTGAGATATGTGATTGTGCATTATTCCACTGGTAGCAGATGAATTTGGGTTCATTATATATAAATCTCTCTCTATATATACATATCTATAAAGTAGTCAGTCAGTGGAACTCAATCTATTAATGGTTACACAGTTAGGGATCAAAGGAACGGGAATTAACAGTAGTGTTAACTTTTTCATTCCAAAATGTGACTATTGGATTATAACAGAAAAAAAATTTGGCAAAACAGCTCATGCAATGCTTTGCAAACAGGTACACACCAGTAAAACCTCCCATGGGCGTGTATTTCTAGTTGACCAAGTCTGGGATCTCCTTTTCAGAGTGGGAACAAAATGGCCATAAGACTGAGTGCCCCCATTTTAAGGTAGACACCAGCAATACAAGCACACATCAAAAGGTACAAAATGAGAACTAAGGAAATTTGCTTACCCTATATTTTTAGGATTTTAAATCTGGCTCAGCAGCAAATACAACAGGAAAACAAGGTCAAGCTGACACAATGTGGGTTATTCTCTCTTCCTCAATATGTGTTTGCAGCTCCTATCAAAGTCAATGGGAGTTTTGTGCACATGTGGGGGAAACGGAACACAAATGATGCAATAATTGGACTCAGATCTAGTTCACATAAAGTGTAATCAGCTTCAGAAAAATCCATCAGCTTGAAAACGTATGTCTTATTACTGAAAAAAAAAATCTTTAAAACATCGCCTCCATATGCTTGCCAAGTCCAGTTCTGGGAAAAACTGCTCATAACATTCTGCATCCTTATGAACCAGTTGTGAGTTTAGCACAACACCCAAGCTGGTTCTTTTTTGAGGCTTCAAACACAGATCAGCCAGGACTGTATCTTTTTTATTTGGGTGTCACAAAAACTCCTAGTCACATTTAAAATTAGCTCCGTGCAGCTTTTATTTTCTCCTACATAATTTTCTCCTGACATTATTACACTGACATTATAGATAATGTTGCTGTTTAAGTGAAACACAAAGTAACTAGGTTCAAAGTTTTCATAACATAACCAATTCGTGGAGATGGGGTCTTATGGCACATTTTCCAGACCTAATGGACAAACCTGGACCTTACACAAGAAGTGCAGCCGCATCTGGACATTAAATAGCATGTTTCCATTTAGTTATGTAGACAAGTAGCACATAACTAAAGAATATGCTGTCAGAAGAATAAAAAAAATAACTTTTTAATTCTGCACACCTTTTGTACATAATTTTTAGTACAACATATTTGATTTATAATAAAAATGTGAAAGGAAACACATGGAGTTTAACTGTAGTATACAGCTAAAGATTTTGGTAAATGTTTTTCAGTTCTATTATTTAATAACCATCAACATCCTAAATTTTTTTAATTTATCTTTTTTTAAAAGTAGAAATGGCATTTAATAAAATATTTTTAGTTTAATTTCACTGTTTTTGCCAATAATGAGGAAAATAATACACAATTTAAGAGGCAATATTTTGGACAAGGAAGTCAACATTTCCAAGCTTCTTAAAATCTCATATACGAAAACCCTCACTCAAGCCAGTAATTTTTACAAAAAGAAGCAAACAGACTTCCGGTCCAAAGGAAACTTGAACACAGCAACCCATAGCACATTGTTTCCTGCAGCAGAAACACCCATTCCTACAAGGGCCTTCATTATGCATGACACAACAAGCAGCACCCATTCAACCTGAGGGAAGCCCACAGGCTCGCAGGGCCACTGGCTGGCTCTTTGTCACCAAATGCAGCAGGTTGAATGCAGACATCACTGTGATATCCTCACCAACAAAACCAGAGGCAAAGAACAGGGGCAAGAGCTGAGTAGGGAAGAAAAAAAAAGAAAAAAAAAAGATGAGAACAAATTAAAATATCAAAAATGTTAAGATACAGTCACAGAAAAAACAATACTTAAAATTTTGTAAGACCACCACATAGGAGCACAATTCCAAATGTACTTTCCTTAGTATGTTTAGTCTGTTTCTGACACCCCACCCCTAACATTTTGGTATATATATTACATAGTATGCAGTGAAACCATTTTATATACAACAAAGTGAGAGAGAATAAGGGGCATTCACAACAGCTGCTTTAGATACCCAACGGAGAGCAACTTGGGGTAGCAATCTAAGTGGTCACAAGTGCAGAAGTACTGAGGAAGAAACCTTAGGAACTCAACTAGGCAGCAGGAATCCTGCCTGGAATGCCCAGGAATGCTGGGCAGAGCAATCATGCAGGCTTTTTCTATTTATTTTATTTTAAACAAAATCAGATTCTGCAACATTTCTGAATGGTGAATGCTGGAAACTAGTGATTGCTAAAAATTGTTCTTTTGATGACTTGTTTGAGGAATGTGACATTTCATTGTAATAAACTTGGCAGGTATCTTAAAACCACGACTTTTCAAGGACAGGAAATAACTTGTGTTGTAAACTGTCCATGAGATATATTTAAACAACCTTCCGGCCAGTTAAAATGCAGTAAATGAAGAGATGGCAGTCACAAGATTTTATTTCAGGAGGGTTTATTGCACAAATACTAATTGTTTTGTTCATCCCGCGATGGGAAGGAGGAAAGGCAGCTGCCTTATAGCACCGCCATGTACAGCCACAGCGCACTTCAGGTGATGTGACAGGGGACCAGAGCCAACCACACTGAGGTCGGTTCAGCAACTCTGAGGGATTCCCGTGGAAGCAGGATCGGGCCCCGTGTGGCTGAGGAGCGGCAGGACGGGTCTCCCAGCCTTCCTCAGGCCGGTTTGGTCTGTGGTAGCCGCGGCCCACAGCCAAGGGCTGTCCCGAGCACTTCACCAGCGGTGGAGAAACTACCCATGGTCTCATCCTGAGCAGTAAGACTCAGAGAGGATACCTGTAGACAACCCCAGAGACGTGGGGGATGCTCCATCCCTGGAAACATTCAAGGTCAGGCGGAATGGGACTCCGTCCATCCTGACCTAGTTGAAGTTATCCCTGCTCATTGCAAGGGCTTGAACCAGAATACCTTTTCTAAGACAAACCGTTCTGTGATGATTCCATGACTGTAACAAGCATCCAGCCCCCGCCGTACCCATTACCAAACCGCTCTGGAGCGTATCTGATAGAAACCCCGCTCGCATCAACACGCCTCAACTCGGGCGTACCCAAACCAAACTCGCTGCGAAACCCCCGACACCTCCGTGCTGCCCGCGGGCCGGGCACACACACAGATCCGGCACGAGTCGCAGCGGAGCTGCCGCAAAACCAGCGCGGACCCTCCTGAGCACAGCGGCAGGAGAGCACAGACCCGCCGGCCCCGGTCCGCCCGGCCGGCCGCAGAACGAACCCGCGGCCCGAGCGCCCCCCGCCGGCGGCCGCACGGCACCGCACCGCACTGCCCTGCTCCGCCCTAACCCGCACCGCCCCCGGCCCGCATCGCCCTGCGCCGCGCCGCGCCGCACGGCACCGCCCTGGCCCGCCCCGTCCTGCCCCGCACCGCCCTGCGCCGCCCTGCCCTGCCCCGCACCGCCCCAGGCCCGCACCGGCGGCGCTGCCCGGCGGGCCCTGCCCGGACCCCGCCCGAGAGGTGCTGGCCTGACCTGCCAGACCAGCGCCGCCTCCCTGCCCTCCTCCTCCCTCCAGCGTAAACAGCTTGGATGACATTATTTGAAATTCCGGAGGATTATAAAAAGATCCTGATCTCTTGAAAATGTCAAGTATTTGTTCAACAGAATGTTGCTATTTACTCTCAAGTATGCGTAAAGACTCGGAGTACATACAAGTCCTGGAAGCCCAACAGAATATCACTGAGCATTCATGAAAGTACTTTACTGCAGTTAACATCTTTCATTATTTTACTAATGATGCTTTGATTGCTATTTCTATTTACCCTGTACATCACAGCAATGCCCAGTAGTTCCAGCAGGAAGGACCTCCCGATGCCAGTTCCTGTACGCACACACACAAACTGTGCTGCAGGGAGTTTTACAGACCCCAGTAAGAACACCTTGTGAAGGATCAGTAAAGAGAAACACAAACATAGATTAACACATTTGGTTTGGAGGAGCTTCACCCCTGCCTGCCAATTCCATGGGTACAAGGAAGAAGCTGAGGGAGAACGACAGTAACATTGTGACAGATTTGCTTCTTCCACCTACTCTTACTGTGGCACATGCAAGCTTGGCCATAGCGTTCAGCAGGCTCCAGTGCCATGTTTATGTCTCAAACTTATTTAGCAGGAACAGCCAGAGCATGACAAGAAACATGGGAAGAAGTCCTGGGAAGAGCAAAGAAATTGGTAACAGGTCTCAAGCACAAGTACTATGAGGAGCACCTGAGGGAGCTGGGGGTGTTTAGCCTGGAGGAGGTTCAGGAGTGACCTCATCACTCTCTACAACTACCTGTAAGGAGGTTGTAGCCAGCTGGAGATAGGTCTCTTCTCCCAGGCAACCAGCATTAGGCCAAGCCAAGAGGACACAGTCTTCAGCTGTATTAGGGGAGGTTTAGGTTGAGCATTAGGAAGAATTTCTTCACTGGAAGGGTGATTAGACATTGGAATGGACTGCCCAGGGAAGTGTTGAAGTCACTGTTCCTGGAGGTGTTTCCTTTAAGAAAAGACTGAACATGACACTTAGTGCCCTCATCTAGCTGACATGGTGGTGTTTGATCACAGGTTGGAGTTGACAATCTCAGAGGTCTTTTTCAAACTAATTGATTCTGTGTTTCTCTGAAAACACCATCCTGGGAATAGCATTGCTGATGGTTTAAAATCCCATGCTGCACACACCCAGCCCTCTCCAGGTTAAGTAAAGCCCCTATGCTAGTGCTGGAGGCACCTGTCTGAGCCCCAGGGGAGCCCAGCCATGCTGGCACAGCACCCCACTTTGCCAGTGTCACAGCAGGGTGGCCTGGGGACAGCCAGCTAACATGACTGTCACATGCCTGGGCCACGGTGAGTACTGCAGTGCTGTACTTCCACCATGCAGACTTGCCAACCCCCACATTTTTATGGCAGCACTGCAACATGCCACTTTTCTGGAAAGACAGGTGCTCCCAAAGAGATCAAAGCAGACCTCACAATCCAGGGAAGGTTATGCTTTTACACATCACTTTTTGGTTTTGTTGTTTGGTGGGCTGCATTTTTTTTAAACACATGCTTACTGAACTGCCTGCAGCACCCAGGACACTGTTGGCTCCTCCACAGCTGTTCCCTGGTGTCAACCAAACCCCTTGGAGTCCCTTCAGTGCACTTCACTCTTTAAACTAGCACAACATGGATCTTCCATCTGTCCAGCTCTCCCAAGAAGGACAACATGTTCAGTGATCTCATAAATACAAATAATACAAATACAGCAGCAGTAACTATGTCATTAGGTGGGCTTCAGAATCAGTTTTCTAAGATACACATTTTAACTCCAGGAAAGCCTTCCTCCTCTTAGGCTCCTAATGTTGGCATAGTCTAAAGAACTGCCTGCTTTCAAGAGCTTCTACATTGTCAATTGTAGACATTCAGAAATCTTAAGTCCAGCCCCAAAATAAACATGATTAGTTATAAAGTAACACATAGGCAGTCTGTCAAATTTGTCCTTCGGAAATTAAGAACTTTGTGTGTACTCAGGTTATGTTTTGTCAACCTTTGTCTGCAACTGGAGAAATTTCTTTGGGGAAAGATTAAATTTTGATATTACTGCATCTTTTTTTAAAAAAACAGTAAGGAAAACATCAATGGTCTTGGAAGCTCATAACACTACTTGTTTAAATATTTCCATGTTCAGTGTTTTTCCTGACAACTCAGGTCCACAATTCCTAAAATTACATGAGAATCCCACCTCTCTCAAAAAAAAAATGTGAAGCTGTAGCTCTTTACAAGTAAATTTAAAAAATCCACAAATTCTTAAGGGAAGAGCCAGGATTTTTTTTCTTGCTGCAATAATGAGACCTTAATTGTGTGAGGCTTCTACTTTATTTCCCTACCCCGAAGCCTCTGGCCCCATTTGGAGGGCAGGAAACAATTAAGAGATAGGTACACACTAGCCAGAGAGCCAGGCTCCCAGGCTCTTGTCAGAATTCCTGTGTCACTGGAAAAAGCAAAAAGCAAAAATATTACCACACTGAAGAAAGACAACCAACCAGAAGTTAGAAGGCAGTAAAGACCCGGGAGTCGACTATACTCAATTGTTAACAGTTTAGGTTTTATCAATATTTGTTTTTTCAGTCCAGCAGTTAAGTTCATATAGTTGTTTTGCAAAGGGTTTACTTACTTATTTTGACATAAAAGCAAACTATAACCAAATGTTTTCCTGATAAAGCTTAGTGAAATATTTTGTACATACATTTATTTCAGCCTTAACATTTGGAAATTTTTTTTTCCTTTTTGCTCACCTAAAGCTGCTGTCAATCAGACTCAGCAGACAGGACAGATCAACCTGCAGGCACTGCAGGAACATAAGTGCAGCCTAGAGAGAGAACCACATGAGCAAGTGTTTCAGTAGATCATGTCTTTCTGTGTTAAAACAGTTATTTGCTCTCTAGTAATTTTCCCTTAACACATTCTGTGCTAATGCTGAAGCCCTTGGTCTTTCCTGCTCCCTGCATTGCACTCAGTGGGTTTTAGGGATTTTGCTGCTTCCAGTTAATGTCTCAGGTTTGTCATCGTGCCTGCTACAGTGGGGGCAAAGGCAACGTTGAACAGCTTGCAAGGAGACCAAGCTGCCAGGAGACTGGAGCACAGGAAAACTGGAGCAGGAGGATGATGACTGTTAGTTATTTATAAGAGAAAGAAGGGAAGAGTTCCAGCTCCCACTTCCAATTCAAGATCTCTGATCCTAAAACCAGCATCCTTTGCAGTGCAGAAATTATTTTCTTACATACCTGGCTACCTGGGTTAACCAACTCTACTGTCCTGGCCTCCCAACAGTCTTACAGAACAATGAGGAATCAGCCTTCAGCCCTCAAAAAAACCAGACATTCTGTGAATATGCCTTTGTGCTTTATATTTTTCAGACAACTGCATGCTTCGATCCACTGTACTTTATTTGACGCATTTGGCACAAAATAGTAAAGATAATTGATAAACCCTTGGGAAAGGGTAGATTTAGATTAGATATTAGGAAGAAATTCTTCACTGTGTCAGTGTTGAGACACTGGAGCAGGTTGCCCAGAGAAGTCATGGATGCCCCATCCCTGGAAATGTTCAAGGCCAGGCTGGATGGGACTTTGAGCAACCTGGTCTAGTTCAACTAGATCTTTAAGGTCCCTTCCAACCTAAACCATTCTGCGATTCTATGAAATTTACCTTCAAAGAGAGATTTTAAGCTCTGGATTTTCATGTACTTGTGCAGCCATTAAGAATGCAAACCAAGTGACTTCAAAAGTTCATGTTTTGCTATTAAAATACCTTGCAAAAGCTGTCTGATGAGAGTAAAACTCTCAGTAAGACAAGTAAGTTAGCTAAGATAATGATAAAGATCATTATAAATTTAAGTGTCTCACAGACTTACTGAAGAGGTAGAAAGCATTCTAAATGAAATTAATTAACCTTACAGCTCTACAGATGTACCATAGCATTTAACTTGCATGTTTGTCTGCATACAGTACTCCCCATACAACATTAGCTTCTCAGTTACAGCCACAGAAATCCAAGGTATTAGACCTGAATTCCCACTTCACTTTCAAAACTTTTGATTAAAGCAGGTTCTCCTTAGCTGTTTTTGATGGAACGTGCAAACTCAATGGCAACCCAGTCTACTTTGAGGAAGTTTACATTGTGCCCCAATAAAAGAGGTAATTGCTGCCATACTTGGTAATGTTTGAGTGGAAGACCAGGAAATATCAACCTTTAAACTTGAAGTTAGTATTACCATTAGAAAGGAGCCTGAACAGTGAAGCTCAAAACTTTTTGCTTTCTTCAATTTTACATATTCTCTTATACTGGACTTTTTCTTAAACCCTTCCCATAGCAACTGAAACTCAAACCTAAAAAAGCTGTCTGCAAACCACACAGTCTACCACATAAATATTCTCAAGTATTGTTTTGGCTCACATATACTTTAGGATACAGACAGAAGCACCTACAGGTGCTTTAATGGTCCTTACTCACAGGAATGACCATTTTCAAGGAACCAGGCAAGAGCTTAACCGGAGAGTCTATTCAGTATTTCATAGCGTGAACTACAACTTGCCCCTGCACCTGCAGAGCAAGCAGGGTTGGAGGTAGGCAGACACCCCCCTGGGCACACAAGCATGACATGCAGCACAGCTGCTCAAGCTTGAGGGGTGCAGGACGCCCTCCCCAGTCCCACAGCTTCCTCATGGTGCCCATTAAGGCCAGCCCTCTCTCCTGTGAAATGGGGTTATACAGCCCAGCCTATTGATGGTACCGAGCTATGTTGTTTGTGTTCTCGCTGGGAAGCTTCAGTAGGAAAGCCTTCTATATTCACCATGTTAATGGCTGGAGTAGGGGAGAAAGAAGAGTCTAAAAGTTGAGATCAGATTAAAAAAACCAGGAAAGCAGGAAAAGAGGATGAGCAGGAGCTAACGTGCTCACCTTGAGTCCCACTCTGTGATACACAATTGACAGGCACAGCCTTATGGACTAACCATCCTCCATATTTCATCCTTAGGCTGCATCTCAGAGACATTTTTAGGAGCTCAGACTTTAGTCTGAGCTTTATTATGCAGACTTTGGTCCTCCATCTAAGAGAGATGAGATTCCCATAGCAGATTTTAGATTATCATTCAGACTAAAATTATTTTCTTTCCAATAAAATAATTATTAAAAATCTTGGGAAATAAACTGGATTCTGAAGCCACTGCACACAATTCAGCATCATTTCACGATTTTAATTGTTGACAAAAAAATATACTATGTCAGGACGCTCCATATGTCTGTGTTTCCATGTGTATTAGAATGGTTTTCCAGAATAGAAAAATTATTTATACTTATAAAAGAAAAACACTACATCTGAGCAGAGAGAACAAAGAGCTATATTTAATTTTCATCTAATTACAAAAGTGAGCTAACATTCTCTCTAGCATCAGATTCTTAAAAACGGGAAGCCCAAAATTCCTTACAGGAATAACCCCTTTTGTATGTTGAACTGGCCACTACCTTGTTCCCCTTTCCACCTAGTGAAAAACCAGTTTGGCAGCAAAGAGGTTGATGTGCTGGTGTAATTGAAGCCCAGGGTGTGTCCAGGGGCTAAATTAACCCCCAATCCTCCTAAGGGAGAGGATAATCAAAGTGGCTTCTGAAGGCTGTACCCTCCCAAAGAGCAACAAGGGGAGAGGTACATTAATGCCTCCCTGTTCTGCAGCTGCTCCTATGGACGAGAAAACTGCGAGGCTGATTTCTTATTTACTACCTAACATTCGCACAGAGCAGGGCACTGGTACTGGTCCCCTGTGAACAGCCAAAGGACACGGCCTGTGGGGATGGAGACGACATTCATGCTACACTGAGTACAAAGGAAGGAGGGAGGCAATAAATTCCCCTTTAGGCAATACAGAAGTTAAGAGAGTTCTTGCTCAAAGGACTCTAACGTGGTCCTTAGGGAGGAGAGTAAAATGGAAGGAGATTTTGTTAGTGTAGAGACAAGACGCTACAAGCCTTGTGGGCAACAGATGAAATGGGAAGAGAAAAGTGAAACTGCAAAGAGACACGATAAAATGAAGACCACAAGGAAGGAAAAGAGTAGACAAGTAAGGCGTCCCCAAGTCTGGGACGAAAGAGAATTCTTGGCTAAGGACAGAAACCAGTGACTGTCTCAGCCTTGCAAGCGCTCACACATCTGTCATTTGCAGATTGTCTTCCAATAGTTATGACTGGCAAAACTTCCCAAAGGAAAGTAAATACAAGTCAATTGGGATTCCCCCTCCACTCCTGCTCCTCTCAGATCCCATGTACTAAAATAGCGCTGAGCTGCATGTTCATTTTCCCTGACTTGATAGCCTGCCAACATACAGCACATTCCTTTTATGGCAGTGAGTTTATAACTACAATAGTCATAAACTATTCTTAAATGTGTCTCTTCCAAGAATTATGATCCTCTCTACATCTTGAAAAATTTCTCATCTTTTCCATTCCAGGAAGTCCTCTCCAGGACAGTGGTAAAAATTTAATTGCTTCTGGTGCTCAGATGATGTGATACAAGTGTTCTGGAAATAACTTTTTAATTTAACAATTCCTATTGGCAAGCCCGGAAGTTTTCTGTGTTGCTCTCCAGTAACAGAGTCATTATCAGTACTAGAAGAAAAAGCCCAAATTTTAAAAACTTCTCAGTTACTGGTGTGAATGGAATTATCCAAGGGGTACCCCAGCACTTGAAGGCACAAACCTCATTTTTACTATCAGGTCGATTTGAGTAGGTATGTCTCCATCTCCACCAATATTTGCACTGTCAGGCTTACCAACACAGAGCAGAGGTAACAAGCTTTCTAGTCTGTCTATTTTTAATCTGGGACAAATCCCATGCATCATTTACCAGAAGGAGAAATACAACTTTTTATAACAGTGAACAGAAGCCCTGCAATAGAAATTTCTATTCAGCTATTCTGAAACACCTTACTAGTTTTCACTTCTCAATGAAAAAAAAAATTACTAATTTTGAAGATTAAACAAATACATCATTTGGAACTGGTGTTGTTTTAAATTGTGTTACACAGTACTCTGTAACTCAGCAGACTTCTTCCTCACTGTATAAAGCTTATTTGCCTGGCTAACGATACACAATAGATATGTGATAAGAGCAATTTGTCTTAGGTAGAGTATCTCATACAAATGAAGCAAAGAGAAAGTCTCCAGCTAAGTGGTATGACTTAACAGGACTTCCAATATTACACAACAAAAAAGTACTCTCTTCAAAAGAGCATTGTCTCACTTGTTTCTAAAATGAGACGAATGAAAAGCAGCACTGCAGTGGTTTGCTGAGCGTGTGCTCCTGACCTGCACAGCACAGACGGGCTGTGATGCAGGAGGTGTGAATGATGCTGCCACTTTGTCCTAGTTCAGCAGGAGGGACCAGCTAACCCTGTGTGGGGGTGATCAAAGCTGTGTATTCTACCCCCTCTATTCATTCCCCAAGGTCAATGGGCCATTAGCAGCAGCTGCCCAGGGAGCCATTATCACTTCACACCCAGCCTGAGGGGGGCGGAGCTGCTAATGGGCCATCAACAGCTCAACACCCCCTGGCTCCCAGAGTTAATCACCCATTGTGTGAGTCCCCACCCAGGGGGAGGGACTGAGAGCTCCCTGAGGGTACATAAGGGGTGGGTAAGAAGACCTCAGAAACTTCTCGTCGGATCCAGAGCAGCAGCAGGACCTTGACAGGAGGAGATCACCGCTCTTGCCCAGACCACAGCCCTCGCCTGCACCAACAGGTTTTTCTTTTCCTTTTGCTCTGGACTTGGGGGAACCACAGGGGTCTCAGCACAAGGGCAAACAAACCCCCTTGGGTTTGTGCCCCAGGACACTGGGTTATACTGCTGGGGTTTTGTGAGTTGAAAGCAATTTCCCTTGTGTGTCAGTGTTGTTATTGTAATATTATTATTAAATTTTAGGTCTGACTTATAATCTCTCCTGTGGTGAGTTCATTTCCCCTGCTGGTTCACCTTTAAACCAGCACACACTTCCACTGCATGGAGAGGCTGAATTCTCTATTATTGCAACCAGTTATATTTGATGATCCTCTTTTATGAAGCACTGGAAGGAAATATAGAAATGACACTGAAGGAAACAAGGTCCCTGAACACATCAGAGCTAAAACAGTTGTGATTTCAGCTGCAGTTTCCCACTCCAGTTTCATGAGCTATCACACTAAAATCTGTACCAGGGAATAAAAACCCCCAATACTCACTGTCACAGCAATGAACTAAAGCATCCTCAGTGGATGCCAGGGGGTTCTTACAGTGTATATAGGAAATTATCAACAATCAATCAGTAGGTCTATGGACAGCAGATTTTTAAGATACTTAAAAGTCTTTTAACTGAAGAAGTGGTTAATGCTAACATGTATATAATTTGCCTATAGATGCCATGCACCCTCTATTAGAAAGAGAAACTACCAGTGCAAAAGACACATTTGTCTTGTTTGTGTCATTTCATTCTGCATTCAATTCTTCAGCACAAACCGTTTGAAAGCTGAGTTATCTCCCTGTATTTGTATAATTTACAGCTTGAGAAAATATAACTTTTAGATCAGACTCTGAACCAGATGTGAGTATCCAGTATTTTGTAAAAAATTTTGTAAGTAAAGAATGGGGTTTATAAAATTTAGTTACGCTATCTCTGTCAGGTAGCATAACTTCAAATCACATCAGATTGGTGATTTCTTTTTTCATCATCCCAGCTGCTAGAAAAGCATTTCGAGGTAAAGACATCATAAAGCCATCATAGCAGCCAATCTCTCCCCAGCAGTCTCCCTTACATGGAAATTTTCCACGTGGCTTTCTCAGTAAGCCAATACCGCTCATCACCACCGAGCGGTGCCAGCGCCCTTCCGTACAACACACACCGCACAGACCCGCGAGCTGCCCCTCACACAGCACCCTCCACACAGCACCCTCCACACAGCACCCTCCACACAGCACCCTCCACACAGCACCCTCCACACAGCACCCTCCACACAGCACCCTCCACACAGCACCCTCCACACAGCACCCTCCACACAACACCCAACACCCTGTCCTCAGCACACACAGCACTACGTGTGTGTCAACAGAATAAGAGTACCCTTTAAAAATGTACCTTTGATCACACAGATTGGGTCACGATGGTATGCAGAGCAGCCTCATGAATATACAAAAAAAATCAGCCTTTTATCCAAAAATATTTTTAAAAATTCATAGCATATAGAAATTCTGACACTGCACAAATAAAGAAAAAAAACATAAAAGAATGGCTCACACACACTGTAACAGTAACATTAACCATCCAAAAACCAAAGAACCTTTGTGCAGTTGAAAAAAAAAAAACCAAACCAAACCTAATCTGTACCGAAATAAAATTCCATCAAGTAAAACAGAAACTCCTAAGTCTTCTCCTGTCAAAGGTGTGCTGTTATTTTTATGAATAGCGGTGGGAAGACATTACAGCAAGTAAGGAAAGAGTATTTGTCTCCATACTTTAAATCTTCTTTGAACTTACAGTACAATAAGATGACTGAATGTCAATGATTGAAAAATGAGAGAGCAAGCAAAACTATTTCTGTCCTAACAGCAATAAATTTGATTCAAATATAAAGATTATTTGATTTTAAACATCTACCCAAATAGACTAATTTTACAAATAATTTTATTTCTGTTACACCACTTTTGTAAAACAAATCTTCACTTGGGCTACTGTTAAGTATGTTGATTAGCTAAAAATATGTAACTTAAAACAAAATGTTCTGCCATTTAATAACCAGGATTATATGTACATTTACTTGTATTTAGGTAATTACAGGGATAAAAATATTTATTCAATACTCTCTTTCTTACAACAGAAAATGTCATAGAACCACAGAAACACAGAATGATTTGTGTTAGACGGGACATTAAAGGGAACATTCCATTAGACCAGGCTGCTGAAAGTCCCATCCAATCTGGCCTTTGAACACTTCCAGGGATGGAGCATCCACAGCTCCTCTGGGTAACCTGTTCCAGTGTCTCACCACCTTCACAGTAAAGAATTTCTTCCTAATACCTAATCTAAACCTGTCCTCTTTCAGTTTGAAGCCACTCCTCGTTGTCATATCACTACAGGCCTTTGTTCTCATAGCCCTTCAGGTACTGGAAGCCTGATGCTCTAAGGTCTCCCTGGGGCCTTTTCCTCTTCAGGCTGAACAACCCTGGTTCCCTGAGCCTGTCCTCATAGGAGAGGTGCTCCAGCCTCTGCATATTTTCCAAAGTCAAACTTTTTTCAGTGAAAAATATTATGTGGAATTTATGTAAGCTCAATTATGATTTTCGCTCCAATGCAGCTTTAAAAATTTGCAAACACAGCATTTTATTTTTTTAATTACTTAAGTATATTTATATTTTATGTGCAGCACAAGGATCTCCACCTTTAGGCATCCTAAAGCTATTTTTCAATTAATGAACAAAAGAAGTGTTAATTCTAGCAAAACATATTACTTCAAAACCTGCTTCAATTGTTTCTCTTCTCTTTAATTCTCTCTCATGTGTCCAGGACACGTCTCTTCCACCTCTTTTAATTGACTGAAAATATTTATTAAACTTTACATGTTTGTCAATACACATGCCCTAAGCCCTAAATGCATTCAAAAGACAAAAATATTCATCCTATACCCCTCCAGCTGGACTTGCAGTAACCAAGCAAAACCTATTTTGTAGGGTGAAAAGTACTTACCTCTCTCCTGCTCTGTTAAAACAAACTTACAACAGCTCCAGGGCTGGCAGCAGCCCCTCAGCCCTGTGTGAAGCCCCCCTAGACACACAGCCCAGGGCTGGCCGTGTCGGTGCTGCTGGCTCACGGCGCGGGCACACCACTCACTGCAGCTTGTCTGGTCTGGAAGAGGTCACAGAGCAACAACACAGACACCATGTTCATTCTTCTCTTCCCTCAGCCTTTTGCTGGTTTCAAGGCTTTGTAGTTCAGCTTCCCAGCTGGATCAATATTCTAAGATAAATGTTGATGTTTTCTTTGCATCATCTGTCCTTAAAAGTGACATCTGTTCCACTTCCTTCGGCAGAGGCAGCAGCAGGCACCCACAGGCAGCCCCCCCATCACCAAAGCCTGCTGTCAGGAACTTCATTAACATTGCCCCAAAATGCAGTTTGTTTCTGTCCTACTTGGACTCATGCTCCAAAAAAGGAAATCCTACACTAAACCATCAGGGCCCCTCTTTCACTTCTTGGTCCTGACATTTCACACCACTAAGACAGCAGAAATTCCTCAGCAACTCAGCCATGCCCCCACAGCATCCTCAATGCCCTGCACAGGACCATTCTCCTGTGGCTCACTTCAGCCCATCTCCATTCAAGCAAGCAAACCTTCAGCATCCCTGCTCAAGACAAAACAATAAAGGATATCGGGCCCAATGTCCACTTTAAGGATTTTTGAAATAGTAACTACTGCTTAGAATTCTAACATATTTGCTCAGTATGTTATTTTAGAGCATTGGTATATATGTACAGGAAGATTCACATTCTCCTTACAGTTATTTAGATGTTTGGAAATTTTATGTAGTTGCTAGGCAAAACTAATAAGAAAATTAATAAACGATAAGCTGTGATCCGCTAAACCCATCTGCAAATTTTACTATTTGTAATCCAATCCAAAGAAAATAAAACACACACACCAGATTATCAGCTTGGAAATAGGCTGACTGCCCAGATGACCTTCCATGGCAGTATATTTGAGGGACTTTTTAAAAAAACAGCAATCATCTGCAGTAGTTACAGTGCCTAATTTCAAACCATTGCAATAGGTTGCACAGACCTTGCTTTGCACACAAATTGTCAATAGAGCTGCTGAATCTGTCATTTTTAAGAGAGATCTTCATCAAGTCTGTCAAGCTTTCAATCTCACTCTTAGGAACTCACTCCAGGTGCTTTAGCTGGATAGATAAGAGACTATCAGAAATTAGGCACAGTAATGTTGAATCACTACATTCCTGGATGATGGAGCTATCTTGTGTGCCTGCAATTGTTCCCTGAGGTTGCTCTTCCTTTTCTGACAGACTAGGAAATTTATCCTGCAGTGTTTGGGAAATAAGGTGGGACAATTATCCAGAAAAGAGCATGCACCTTGGAGGACTATTGAAAGGCTTTTGGCTTTACAAAACCTCAGGAGTAAGATAGCAATGTCTATTTTTAAAAAGGCAGGAAAGAGTGACTTACATGGCCAGAAGCCTATCTTCAACACCCAGAAGCTTTTGAAACAAATTATTAAACAATCCATAAACAAGCAATGAAAATTAGAAAGCAAAAAGCCACCCTGATGGACTTGTCAAAATCTAAACCCATCAACCAACACATTTTCCTTTCATTCTATTCTACAGGCAGGAGAAAAGCATTAGATTGAACAGATCTCAAATCTCTCTTTTTGCCAGAGAAAACTGGAAAAGCACCTTCATTTTGGATCAAGGTCCTGTATCACAGGTGCAGAGATGCTTGAATAAACACACTCGTTCAGTGCTTCTCCTACTGACCAGGGCCAAAACCCAGCAAGTAGCTCTGCTAAACTGCAGAGACACCAACCTGCAAAGAGTGTGAAACACCCTGAAGAGCTGAGCAGAACTCAAGATGGTCTTTGCAGAAATGGTCAAAACTAAGCAAGATGAAATACAAAGAATCACACTTGGACTTCAACAGAAATCTTCAAATGCACAAAACAACCAAAGGAAGAATACCCAGACCAGCAGCAGCACTGCAAAAAAGGATGTCAGAGTTACTGTGACAATAAATTCAGCCAACAGAGTGAAACTATTAAAAAAATAACAATCTGTAGTTTATTAAAGAGAGAAGCACAATACATAATAGCAGGGATTGGTGAGGAAGTCTGCTCTCCTCAGTTAGGTATCAGCTGGAATACCCTTCTAGTGTGGGGCAAAAAAGAGAGACAACTGAGGAGAGCCCAGAGAAGTAAAAACAAAAGTGGTTCAGAAAACCAAAACCCTGCAAAAACTTTTTAAGAATTTGATTTGTTTAGTCTACAAGAGTAATTGTGGAGATGGGATAATGCTCTGAAAATCTCCATCTTATCTTAAGTAGCATTACATCACCCAGCTACCACACTGTCCTTATTACTGCCACAGTTATTGCTTTACTGTCATTAGAGAAAAATGTACTGGTTCATAATACGTGTGTAACAGAGCAACAAAAAGGGCTCGTTTTCCCCCAGACACCTACTGTATTTCACATTTTAAAGGACTGCATGGGCAGAGTCTTGCAAAGTATCTGTTGTAATCCCTCCCAGCACAGTTCAGCAACTGCTAGAATAAATTGGCTCAATCCAGCACCTCTCTCAAGCCCAGAGGCAAGTAACAAAGCTGCCTTGTGTTGCTGGATGAGGGATGTTAGGTAGCAGTTTAGAAACCAGCAGCAGCTGGTGGATCCCTTCCCCAGTGAGCCGCTATTTTGCTACACAAGTCAGTGAAGATCTCCCTTATCTGCACGTGCTTTTAGGAAAAAGCAGGAGCACATACAAGAAGCATGTCTGTGAACAGACAATTTGGTTTCTCTTATAAAAAGAGGTGTTAAAAGGTGTGCTGTTAGCACAGAGTATTTTTCCACTGTATCTACGAAAGACCTGATGAAACATTGATTTTAATCCTGAAAAAATGGGAAAAATGAGGACATAGTCTAAAAGTACAGTTCCCACAGCGAGCAGATAAGTTGGCTTTGACCAACAGGGCTGATTTTCTGTGGCCATTCAAAAGCAGAGATGATAAAGCTAGAGAAACTCAAGTCACTTTATTTGTTCAGTTTCTGAATTCGTATCTTAGGGCTGTAACTTCACACAGTTGGATGATCCACCTTTACTTTTCCACCTGTCCCTAAGCTGGCAGCCTAAGCACCTGCTCCTGTCTTACCTCCCTTCTCTTTCTTATAGTTGTGGTATGGCTACTGACAGTGCTGTTGGTGTGGAGTGGAAACCTAACCAATCTTACCTGCAAGCCTTGGTTTCAGCATTGTGCAGACTAGATCAGTGCACTGCTGAATCACTCACTAGTACAAATTTGACTTGAATTTGTAGGTGTAGGCTGTATAGGCTGTGACTGCTCATCATCAGGACACAGAAGGAGTGATCTGCATTGGTTTCATATTTAAAATCAAACTTCCTCCCAGCAGCAGGATGGACAATCTGACCCTGGTGAAAAAGCCTCCCTGTACAAAGTTAAGCCATTCTTCTTAGCCAATTGAGCAACAATTGGCATCAAAGCAAGGCTTCCTCTTGAACCAGCTGCATTAGACCTGAGGGCAGACTCACTGTACTGCATGAACTGAAAAAGACATCCATGTGGCTCTCATGCCACCCAACCCACCACACAGGTCCTCCAAGTGGTTAAAATCACCTACACTGTCCGTGTGTGCAGCTGCAGCACAAGCTCGCCTGTGGATTTTTCCTGAGAACCACACACCAGGCAAAGGAGAGGAACAAGAAGAGGGCAATACCCAATCCCTCAGCCAGACCAAAACCCTTCTGGGCTGTTTTCCTTTGTCGGCAACTGGCACAGATCACTTCCCTGGGAAGCTGCTAATTTTTCGTGTGTTCAGGGTTTTTTTCCATCTTCATTGTGTGATGGGAGTGAAAGTGGTGGCATTTGGCAGCCACTTACCATCAGTGCTATTGTTATTCCCTGGCAGCAGGGATTTGTTTTGCATCAGGTGTAACGCAAAGGCGTTGTCCCCTTTTGGAAGAATACAGAGTTAAAGAGACCCGTGGGGAAATACTTCCAAATGCCACGCACTCTTAAGATTTCTTGGATGTGGTAACACTTCCCAACAAAACAATGTGTTAGAACACTATGTACATTTTGCTAAACTGCTGCCCACATTTCAAAGAAATCACTAATCCTGATGTTCAGATGCTACCGAAAAGAACAAGTGAACTGGGGAGTTCTGCAGAAGTCCGTCCCATCCTTACACTTTGTGCAACACTCAAAAGCTGAATCACGTTTAAATCCAAAACTTTCTGTAAGTAAAGAAGTACTTATGCTATTAAATAATTTACAAAACAATGACGAACTATAACTTCAGTCTGTGAGGACAGCAAAATTATGTTAGCACCTTTTCAGCATTGTTGCCTGTTTGGGGCTAGTATCGCTCAGTTCCTCAGGTCTTAAAGTCCTAATTGCAAAAAGCCTCTTTATTCCCAGCTCCAGTTACTAGATTGTGTTTTTTTCACATAATGCTGTTGGAATTGAGGTAGCTAAATGAGAAGCAGAAGGCTAGAGTTAAGGCAGATAAATTATAATTTCCAACTACCTCACCACAAATGGGGTTCTCAAAGAATCCTTCTACCCTATTTTCAGACAAAATACACATATCACCATCTTCACAGATTAAGGACACAAAAATCTCTGTTAAAACCCATAATTAAATTCTTCATCCTCTGGTAGAAATTAATGATGCAACATGTGCTCCCTTTTCTTCAGTGGTTGGTTGAAAATTACTTTTAAAACACTGCTAGTTGGTTATACATTCACAAATTTCCATGGAAGAGACTTAAATCTTCAGTTTTGTACTTTTTGTTAAAAGCTAGTACATAGTAATAATTTACTGAGAACCAAAGATCCTTCTGAGGCAAATGAAGCATTTGAAAAGGTAACAGTAAGTCCTACGAAAGCAACATGAGTAACGGGAGGGAAAGTTAACCTGTATCCACTTCTATAAGACACTAAAAAAAATGGCCCAAAAGCTCCCAGTTTTTTTGTAGCTGTGTTTTAAAGACATCTGTCCTGTATAGAGAAAGTAACCTTGAAATAATTCCATGTATGGACACGATTATTCCAGGGCAAGAAACACCCTATTTCTGTCTAGCCTTGGAGACTGTTCCAAAGTAAGCATCCCAACTTCAGAGTTACGCAGGAAAAGATAAATCCACACCTGACTTTATCCTACAGTAATTCCTAATCACAATACCATAAATAGACCAGGAATTTAAGGGTCCATTTTTCTGGGTGTCCTTTGGCTAAAGGAACCCTTAAACTAGAGCTAGACCAAGCTATAATTAGGCTGACATTTATCCCACTTTCCCATCAGCTAAAGCCTCCACAGCTTAAGTTCGTGCATAACCTGGGTGCTGCTGAAACTGTAGCTTTTAATGAAAAAGAGAAATAATAGAAAGGGGAAAAGAGGGTCATGCTCCATACCTATGACTAATATAATGCTGCATGTAGCTTAAGAGTTGCTCTGTAATGAGGACACACACACTTGAATTATGCAGCTCAACAAAGCCATCTCAAAACTGGATGGCTTTACTGCATCGCTGGCTTGTAGCAATGCCACTCAGATACAGACAGGCAGACTTCTTAACCTTCTGTCTGAGAAGATTAAATCCTTAACAGTGTTCTCTCTTCTTTCTGCCTCTTATTCTCCCTCCTTTTAAAATAAATAGCAAAAGAAACATTGACAATCCACATAAAAGGGTAATTCCAATTTCTAGCATTTCTAATGCAGTAAGTAGGCTGGACCTCCAACGATAGAGAAACAAGTATCATCTTACAAAGCTGACAAAACATGAGTAGGTAAACAAGATCCTCCCATACCTTCATAAATAACAGGGCAAAGGACCAAGAGGTTCCTTTGTGCAAGCTGCCCTTATCAAACAGCTGTAAGAAATTCTTATGGTATGTACAAAAAAAAAAAAAAGGAATTCTTATGGTATGTACAAACATAAAAATCCAAATTAACCAAACTCCTGGGAGGGCATGTAACTGCCACCACTTGGAAAAATGAACAAGGTCATTGAGTCAAAAGATTTTATTTTTGTCTAGGATCAACTGATTATATAGCTTTGCTACCAAATATAGAAACATTACGCCATCTACAAAGGCATTATTTTTAATGATTGCACTTTGGGGAGAAAAATGTAATTCTTTTTTCTTCCAAAAAGTCTTTCTAAATGTGTGTTATAAAGATCTAAGGCACATCAGGCAGGAAAAGGACCAACCAACCACATTCTGGAATGAACTATGGATGACTAAATTCCACCAATTTTAGTGGTTTTGAGAAACCAATGTAGAACTTCATTAAAAAAGTAATCCTTTTTTAATCTTAGAATTCTCGGATTATTTAGTAACTCTGGTAAAGCTATTGACCATCTATAATTCCCTATATAAATTTTCAAAGACAGTTAAATACTGTTCTAAAATAAGCCATATCTACAGCAAGGCAGGTGATTCTTTTAGAAACTATGAGCAAACATCTGATTAAGATGACAAGCCACATGGAAACTACTTCCAGAATCAGACTTTAAAGGGCACTGTTACCAACCAAATTTGGCAGACAAGGAATCATGACGAACTGCAAAGGCACGCAGCAGTGTTATAAAAAGTTGGGAATCATCAGCAAATAAGACAGCAAGTGCTTGTGTCAATTCAGCGACGGCAAGAACATAAGCAGGACAAATTCTCAGCATTAAATGCTGGATTCAGATGAGTGGCACTGTGCCACAGTGGGAGTGGAGATGGCTCCGCTGTTTCCAGACCACTTGCCATAAACAAGCCGTATCGGTAAGGCAAAGCATCTGGCTATTGCAGATATTGCATTCTGACATCTACCTGTCAAGAAAGTGCAGTTTCGTAACTGTTTTAATAGTAACAGGAAGCTTAAAAGAGAAAAGAGCTAAGAGCCTGACGTATGTAATGTAAGGCTCTACACTTTCTTAAAAGCTTGTTTAAAGTCAGAACTCTTACAGATATTACCTTACAGCATTTATCGCTAGATAACAGTAGACACCTGCCCTTATCTGTAGATAACCAGTGATGATGCTGTATTTTTGATACATGGTTTTCCCTATTTCAGATCACTGCACCTTCAGACTAGTCTTTAAGCTTAAGAGGGTGATGACTGAAATTCTGGCTCAAGCAAGAAACTCAGCATTTATAGCTAATTTGTAAAATATTACAGGAAGCTTAATTAAGCCCCATTTCTATTTCCAAGAATATTAAGATGCACTAAGTACAGTTAGATTAACTTGGAAGGAGACAGTAAGAAATAAATTACACTTTATTCTATGCATCGACTGCATCTGTCAGTAACGCAGCACCAAACAAACCCAACGAGCCAGCACGCTGAGCTTCCTTAGGGTAACACAACCAAATTCAGAGTTCACATGTAAGGTTGAAGCTCCTTTTTTGTCCCAGCTCAGCAGAGTTTACCGAGCTGGCGATCCCGGCAGAACTGAACTCATTATGAACTCGGTCAGGCGCTGCTTTCCCGAGCCCGCTATTCCCATGTGCACCCCGACACTAATCGCCCCGTTTCTGAGCCAGGAGCCTCGACCAGAGCGACACCCGGAGCCGAGCCGTGCCCGTCGGTCCAGGCGCTGCGGCGCTCACAGGGACAGCGCGGCCGGGATGCGGCTGGGACGGGGCCCGGATGCGGGGCCGGGGCCGGGGCCGGGATGTGGAGACGGCGATCGCTGTCACGGAGCCGCTCCGTGATGCGGCGACCGACCCGAGAGCGCCCCGACCCGAGCCCCACTCTCGGCCGCCAGGGCCCGGGGACTCCCCGCGGGCACAGCCCCCTACTCGCCGCAGCCCCGGCAGGTGCGGCCCGGCCCCCCGCGCCGCCGGGGCTGCTCCTCCCCTTGCCCCCGCCGCAGCCCCCGGCCCGCCCTCCCCGCGGGCGGCAGCAGGGGCCGGTGCGAGGCGGGGGCCGGGCGCGGCTTGTACCTGCGGCTCGTACCTGCGGCTCCTGCGGTGGCCGCCAGCGCCAGGCACAGCAGCGGCAGCAGCGCGGCGCGCACGGGGAGCGGCCCGAGGGAGCGAGCGAGCGGCCGCGGCCCCCCCGCGGGAGCGCAGTGACGGGCCCGCCGCCCGGGGAGCATGACGGGAAATTCCTGGGCACCGGCGGCCAACGCCAAATATGAACATGGAGCCGGGAGCCTCCGCCGCCCGCCCGGCGCGGCCCCACAGCGGGGAGGCGGCCCGGCCCGGCCGGAGCGCGCTGCTTTCGCGGTCAAGGTGCGCCTCGGGCGGCCCCCGGGAAGCCGCTCTCCCTTCCGAAGGGCACATCCAGCCCCTCCCGGCAGCGGGGACACAGCCCCAGCCAGGTGGCGCCGGCCCGCGGTCAGCTCCGCACCGCAGCGCCACGACAGCGCTTAATGCCCACCGTGCCTGCCTTCCAGAAGGGAGGGACAGAACGACGCCGAAATTCTCACACCTCTCGCTCCCCTTGCACGAGGAACAGAAATGAGTATGCGGGGCAATAGACTTACACACCCTTCTTTGCTCCTGCTGCCCCCCAACCCTTCAAATCGTCACTAAAACAAGTTTAAAATAGAGTATAACGACACGACGGCAAAAAACCGAGTGGTTTCTGTCAGTCCATCAAAATCCTTTTGAAGACTTATCATAGCTCAAAATACAAGAAACAAGCTGAAAGCACAAGGCTCTTCAGCCCCGTCCTTTAACAGGTCAGACAATGTGCCATCTCTGCAATTTACAAATCAAGGTTATGCCTCTGCACTCCGTGTGCACAGAATCGGGACAAAAGTCAAGCTGACAGTGAAGTGAAGCTCAGCTGTGCATGTCAGCTCATGGCAGGGCCTGTTCAAATCCTAACAAATACTATAAATTAGTTGTGTGGCTGTGAAAACCTTATCTTCCCCTTGTCCCCCAGATCATAAAAGTATTTGAGTCAGACATCCAAATATCTAGGTGAGACACATATAAAAACCCCTAATAAACCTTTAATTCGAGTCTGTTTTGATTTTTTGGTTGTTTTTACAGGACAGGATGACAAATTACAACAAAATCTGATTTTTCTCAAACGCTCAGGTATTATACACATTCCCCTCTGTCTTGCAGGAAGGGATATTGGTCAACTTAACAGTTTAAGGTAAAATAAGCTGCATAATAGTACATATTACAATAATAAAATGTACAGTGTTTACAAGAAATATATTTTAGAAGCAAGATAGACGCATTTGCATCGAGGCAACCTTTTAAAATGCCACAACTATTTTTACATTCACTC
The DNA here is from genome assembly GCF_047495875.1 of Pithys albifrons albifrons. Taxonomy (NCBI): domain Eukaryota; kingdom Metazoa; phylum Chordata; class Aves; order Passeriformes; family Thamnophilidae; genus Pithys; species Pithys albifrons. The sequence continues at coordinate 67,534,713 of NC_092460.1, forward strand.
TTGCAACAGGTCACAAGATGGGGTCACTAAGGTCAGGTTAACAAATCACTATGATGCACATCAAATACAACAAAATTAGTTTATATACATATATATAATACATATACATGTATATTATACATATATGTATATAGTAAAACTTGCCAAAATCTACCAGACCTAGCACAATCTACTTACCCATCAAAAATATGTACTTGTCCTTGGTAAGTAGAATTCTGCATGGCCCATTATATATTATATATACTCATTCATTAGCATCTGAGACATAAAACTGAGGAGTTAAAATTTTTCAGTTAACAAACTCTCCAATAATAAACATGGTGCCCACAAAAGCACAAAGGTAAGGCACAATAGGAGTTCCTGTTGCAGAGTAGTGTGCATCATGTTTACTTAACCGTAAGGAAAACGTGCATTATTTGTGCAAGTTCATGCTGCAAATCCATCATATCTACAAAGTAAAGTGAGTTTCAGTAAAATTTGTGGGACCAGTGTGCTTCCAGTCTCACCTCCCGCAGGATGTTCAGCTGGATAACCAGATAAAATTGCTGTAGGAGTGGGGGGGATCAATAAAGCAAACAATCTTAGATTTGCAGCTTCTCAGCAACAATTTTGTACTTCTGGATAAACAACAGTAAATTTACAAGATTGGAACCACAAGATTTACTGTCAGCTGTTCTTTGCATCAGCTGAAATTGTTGCAAGAAACTATGCACCTTTTAAAATTTTAACAGCTTCATTAAAACAAGTTATAATGTGTACTGGGAATGCCACTTAATCCCAGTGGTATTTTGTCACAGCCTTGACCATTGTAATAATAAATACAGCTTTTCACAAAATATTTTTCCAGTATCTGCCAATTGCTTCTTTATTGCTCACAAATCTGAATTCATTACAATTGGTATCAGACCTTTCACACAAAATCAGCCAGGTATTTTAATATAAAACCTATAAAAGATATTTAACCTGTATCGAACACTTTTAGGTATTTGGCCTCTTGTCATGGTACAGCCAAAATAATATAAAACATTAGGTTTTGAATAAAATAGGAAGCTTATTTGCTGCTTTGATGCAGACATCCTCACGGAACATAACCATTTTTGCCACCACCACCAATTACATTTATATACAAACCCCAGTACATCCACATTCAGTTCGTTTTCCCTCACACTTATATGCAACCACTTCTGCCAAATTCACTTTCGCTATATCCCAGCTGCAGAAGAAGATTCTTATACAGCAACAAAAAAACTAACGTTGACCGATTTATTTTTTAACTTATTCACCATCAGGAACTGTAGGTTGTTACAAAATACCCACAAGATTATTTCACGGGAGACTATGGAAATACAGGAAGTCTTCTTTTCTCCATGCTTTTGTATTATCAAAAACACTTCTTGGTGCAAAAATACAGTCACCACATCTGCAAATGTATAATGAATTCGGTAGTCCTCATGCAAAACTTAAATGCACTGGTTTACTATAGCCCCAGAAAACTTTGTGAAGCAACTTTTATTCTTTTTTGTCAGCTCAGTATTACTGCCTCATTGCTAAGTCCCTTTGGAAATGAGATTCTGGAACGTTCAAACTTTTATTTAATTCCTTGAAGTATTACATACAAAAAGCACTAAAAAAGGAAGACAGCGGCCAAACAGGAAAATTCCTGTTGCAAGTAACAGTCCTGGCAGTTGTAGAAAGTCTTCTCAGGAACTTCCCTGAGAATTAGTTGTGCCTGTCCGAAGACGCAGATGTGACATAGAGTTCATGTGTTTGTTTGATGGCTTCAGTGGAGTGTTACAAGTAAGAGCCTGGGGAAAACGATGATGATACCGATCTAGTCGCAGGTATTTTACTGTTACCAGCTTTCCTATGAGGCAAAGAAATAGGAAAAGAGAAACCTTCTAGTTCAGTATTATTGCATTTTGCTTCAGGATGTAAAATAAAAACAGGTTATAACATCAAAATTAGTTTCCCAGGTTTTTTGTTACTGTTCAATACTTTGGATACAAAACATTTCACCATTTAAAAAAACTCCAGCTGCACCCATCTTCTGTCATTTCTACCCATGTTTTGTTATAAACTCCTGTTCCTTACCATCAAACCAAGAGCCATGTAATGCCTTGAAAGCCTTTCCAGCGTACTCCGGAGAGAGACACTTGACATATACACAGCCCTAAACAGAGAGAGGAGGTTGGGTTTTTTACAAGTCCAACAGAAAAGGATGAATAAAATTAAGATGTTACTAGAACGACACTCACCTCACGTGAATTTTTGTCTACAGCAATATGAACAATTCCATCATTATCACTGCATTTCTCCAAGATTGCTTCTTGAATTGCTAAATGCCAGTGATCACCTATTTCCCTAGGCAAACAATGAAAGATTTAATTAAGTGTCTAATTTTTTTAACATTCACAACAATCTCATTCTTCCCCACTGAGTCAGATTTTTCTGCAACTTGACATAATTTTCTGGTAAATGCCTTTGGGACAGATTTAGGACTTTTGCTACTGAATACACAGTAAACTGCATCCTACAATCCACTTTAGGAATCAAAAGGAATAATCTGTATGTGGGGAATAGGGTGTTGTCCTAAAATGGGCTTATGTAAGCGTGGTAGTTTTAGCTGGGTAGTTTTAGCGTGGTAGTTTTAGCTGTCTCTCCTATGTAGGTTCAGAGAATCTACATAGGAGAGACAGGTATCACCTGACTTAAGCAACCAAAGAGATATTTCATACCAGATGATGCAAACCTGAGATGTGCATATAGGAGTGGGAAGTGTTCACTCAGTTCCGTCATGGCCAAAGTAGAGGCAAGACATGCAGCTGCTGTCTTGCTGTCTGGGCCCTGCGCCGCTACTTGCATTTTGTTTTAGTTTCAGAGAAGTAGAAACATTTTGTTGTTATACGTTCTGTTTCTTGCTGGGTGTCTTTTGGGGTGCTTATAGATCTAGAGTGATGGAATCTTTTTTTCGGTGGGAAGTAGAAAATTGTTGTTATATCTAACTTGTGTAAGTGTGTGTTATATTGTAGTTTGCTTTTAATTTTCTCTTTTCTGTATAAATATATATAGTTAGTTTAAGCATAAATCTAGTTTTAGTTTCCAGAGTTTTTTTTCCTGTCTCCCTTTTCTCGGCAGGAGGAGAAGGAGGCTCTAACCGTCTGAGCTAGGCAGTTGGCATTTTGCCAGCTGAATCCAAGACAGTAAGTCATGTTTGGACTAACATTTAAAAAATATGTTTCTGTCCAGCATGCTAAATGTCTAGAACACACAACAAAGTTTAAGTCTGCTACAGTGATCTGAGGGTTCACAATATACACGTGAACATGTTGGACAAGTTGTTCCTTTGGTGAGTGTCCTGACTTTGGTCAGTAGAAAAATTATTGTTTACTGTGCTAACACTGATAAATACAAATTAACTGGTATATTCCCCGGATGAGTCTCAGGTCAAGAGAAAAGACTTCTGTTACAGGGCTGCTGCTACCAGCTACTGGCATGTTGCCAAAAAGCACTTAGTCATTACTGTTAGTATACAGTAACAAAGAACAGCTAAAACTGATTCTGTTAAACATACCTTGCACCCACAGCCAATTTAGTCACATACACTGGTACGTTCTGTGTTTCAGGTGGTCAGTGAAAGCACTCAGCCCTCTCAGGTCTGGGGCAAGACCATAACCCTTCTTCCTCTAATGACACAATTAGTTGAATAATATAGCTTGTCTTGCACTGAGGGTTTTGAATTTTGTTGGTTTGTCTGAAGGTAACTCCAAGGGTGTGATAAAAAGTCCTTCCTTAAACAGCAATCCTGAGACAGCTCACAGAAGAGGAATGGCTAGGCTGTGCAAAATGGAACTGGATGAAGTATCCTGCTATGACTGTAATCCGACAGCCCAGTAATGGACCTAGGTCAGCTTTGAAAAGAAAAGGTCTACAAAAAGTGATTCTATTAGAAGTTGCAATGTTCACAATAGCTGACTGGACACAGACACTAAAGAGAAGTGTCAAAACAGAACAACTCTTAGTCTAGAAATGTGCGGTCTTTTTAATGCCCTTCCTGGGCACAGACTGGGTGAGTAGTGAAAAACACTGCAGCTTACAGCAAAAATACAGGCTATAAAGAGAAATTGTCCTGACAAAAATAACATCTCATTTACTAGTTCCATTAACACCAGACATTTTGAACAGTTAATTCTGGAACAGGTAAGCAACCAATATAGCATATCAATAAATATTACAGTGAAGCTTCAGGAATGTTCTTATTTCAGTACTACTCAGACTAACCAATATAGCTCATGAAGTCTTCTTGGAAGCAAGGACAATAAGGATGTTGATCTCACTCAAAATTCCCTATAAATCTCATGTTTTATTTAATCCTCCTACACAAGGATCAAGAACGCCTAAAATTTCAGTCTTGCTCACCCTACTGCAACCTGAAAATTATCAAAGAAGCCACAGTCAGTGTCTTTGACCAGTCATTAAGTCTTGAAACCATTGACAAAAAGGTTTTAGAGTACTTGTCTGTGCTAGTGATAACACTGTCCTCAGCTAAATTAAGTAAGAGCTTTTCAATTAGTAAGGCAAGGAATTAAAGTCATTACATGTGGCTAGAAACAAGACTGAAGAAATATATCCAAACTTTGCAAACATTTGTGTCCATACTCTGATGTCCTCTCCTACTTCCTTTGATTCCCTGTTTTAATCAACAGCTTTTACTTTCCACTCAGCTGCTCATATTCTTTAGCATCTCTCATATACCCTGTAAGACACTATTGCATCTTCATTTTTCCCTTGTATAATCACATTAGGGAATAAATTACTCCAGAGAAGTTCCTGGAGTCCTGTATCTCTTTACAGTGGGCAAACCAGACTTCAAAGATCAGAGAAGATTAGGGACATAACCTATGTGTTAGTCCCCAACTCCTTGCATGACCTAGTCCACAGTCAAAGGGGATGTAACAGAATAGTGGAGTGGATTAAGCTTTAAAAGATCATCCCAAAAATTATTCTTCCTTAATTTCTGGCACATGAAACAAGGCTTGTTACTTATTCATGTATGGTACATACTTTAGAATAACACATGAGCATTAGAAGCCAGTACTCAGCACTACTTTATTCTCACTACAAAAATCCATGTGCTTCAAAACTGGGTAGTTACAGTGCCATGAAGTAGTAAGTGATTTAAATTCAGCCTTTTAAATGCAAACTGTACAAGCTCTGTAACAGACTAAATACACCAGAATACTTAATAATACTTCAAAAATTTACCATCTGTTGTTAGGCCACATTAATTTCCTTTGTCAGCTGATATAAGTGAACATTTACAAAAGTGAGATAGTCCAAGTAATCTGACAAAGTGCGGTGCTCTTCATGAAGTGAACCACAGACTCAGAGCAAGACAATGAAGGGCGAAAGACAATGAAGATTTTTTTAATCTCTTCTCATAGATGTTAAGAGAAAGATATTTTCTTTAAAAACCTGTTAGTTTCTTTCAAGGTGTTCATGTTTCCTCACTTCTTTCAAACCCCTCTCAGAGGAAAGAAATGGCCTCTTCCAAAAGAACACAGAAATACAGATATGTAACAGGGTTTACTTACATAACTGGATCAAACATATTGCGAATCTTTAGACAAGGTGTCAAGCTGTTTGGTGGTGAATTTCTTCTATCTAGATGAAATGCTACAAAGGAAAATAAAGTTAGTACTAATTATTATGACAGGCATAATACCACTGAGTTAACAAGTGTCAACTTTATCCATTAATACCTTTCTGGTTTTACTCCAAAGAAAGTCTCCTTCAAATATGAAAAAGTTTCAAGCAAGTTAAGTTTCCCATGGTACTCTATCACAGTGAAGAAAACATACCATACTTAACTCAAATTTCTAGTCTTACAGCTTCTATGTTTAAGGCACCCTCTTATATCCAGGCCACAGTACATGGAAGGAATTCAGGATATTTTAAAAAATACCATATACTTGAAAAGAAAGGATTTGCATTATATTTCCATAAAAAGGCAGATACACTTAACACTTGGAGTACATTTTTGGAGCTGCAGGTTCAGTTCTGTCTGATAAATTTTCGTTTCTTCTTCTACTTTTGGGGCAATTTGCTGCCCATCTGTCTAAGAAACAGGGAGCTGTTTAGATGGATGTTGCATTGCATTTGCATTGCAGGAACATGTCAAGAACACACTACAAAGATGGAGCTTCTGTAACACTAAATGCTCTACACACGGGATCAGAAGCTTGCAAAAATTTGAAATTAAACACACCAGAGGACAAAACAAATATAAGAAGAAAGATGAAATAAAAGAAACCAGACTAATGTGGGGGGTGACAATGAGTGCATCCCTTAAGGAAAGCTGTTTGGAGTGCAACCTTAAAGAGAACAGAGATACCTGCAGTGTGTGTGGTGGTTTGTGACCAATGAGAAGCTGTGGTGTATGTAAGGTGAATTGGTTAACCAATTATGTGGTAGCATGTTGGACGTCAGAGTGCATAAAAGGTGTGGATATTACTGTGTGAGAGTTAGATCTACTAGGAGGTGAGATGATGTAATAGGAACTTCTAGGAACTAACTACTTCTACTATGAGCTATGAGAACTGTCTGTTAATCTATCTTGAATAAACTCGCAAAGTTGTGAGCCTTCTGATCAAGCCTTCTGATGACCGTCAGTCCAGCGCCCAAGCTCGGTATAAGAGGCTCCCCCTATAGACTCTTGCAAAGCCGACCAGTGTCATGAAATACATTCTGAAGTTCTAAAACAAATATTAACTTCTCTAAAGTTCACAAGTTCTTCTTGTGGGAATCGCAACAGAAGACTAGACCGTAAGAAAAGGAATCAAGGAGCCCTTCAGATTCAGATAAGGCAGGTCTGTGCCCTGAGAAGACCCAACAAACCAGCAAGAGAAATGAAAGGGGATAACCCGGTGAAACAACATTCAAGACCTGAAGCAAGTTTTACTTTGATGACTTAAGTAGATTTGAGAGTTTAAACACAAGATTAAAAATCTCAACAAGACAAAATGATGTTCCAAACTGATGCTAATGCTTCTCCTTTCCAATCCCTATTTTAGAAAAATTTGACAGACTCGAGATGTTACATTCCCAGAATTAGAAGTCTCAGTTTTGGGCAGATGTCTTTGCTTCTTCCTGCTGACCTTTTAAAATCTGTAAGTATACCTAAAATACCTGAACACTGCTGCTCTTCTGCATGTCACCAGAACAAACACTGTGTCACACAGAAGAAACTCAGCCATGTAGAAGAGATTCAGCTTGTGAAAGACAAGCACTAACCACAGAAAATTCCTTGTCTGCAGATATGGCATAGTCAAACCTGGTTTTTATGTAAATTTCCAAGGCAAAAAAATAAAATACAATTACCAACTAGAAATTAGAAAAGGTGACCTCCAGTTCTAATAGTGAACATACTACAAGTTCTCCAAATAACTAAAAATGTTCTTATTAGAATACACACACAGAGTGCAAGTCTCAACACCTGCAAAAACTGCCTGGTTTTTCCTCGGGAATAGCTTTCTAAATATGCTGGTGACACCATCTGTCTCTGAGCTGCCTAGAGTTTAAGGACAAGTCCTTTTTCAATAGCACAGTGTTTTGGAAAGTTTTTTGCCCCTGATTAAAAATTATACATAGGGTACAGAATAAAAACTTTACAGAACTAAGCAACATTGAAAAATAAATGGACTTAAACCTTACTCATGTAGGTTGGCTCCAGCAGATGAAGAGGAGGGGTGTGAATTTTCACGAGCATATTGTACATTGGGAGACCACACCATACTGGAGAAGGTGATCTGGGGTGGCCTAGTCATGGACCTGAACCTGATAAAGTGTGGGGTTGAGGAAATTATGTGCTGATTGTTTATAGCTGGGTTTATTCAGCACATGGGCTTAATCCAAGGATAAAGAATGGTAAGGTTATTTGCAGAGACCCCGGGCCCAGAGGATCAGCATTTCTCCAAGCTGTTTATGAACTCAAAAAACCTATAATGATATTTATGGCAGCAGCTACACCACTGAGCTATGCAAAAGTAATTAAATGGGGAATTCACCCTTTAGTGTAGATACCTATATAAACTAAGCTTTGCCTGTTTAGTTTCTAATAATTTTGATGTCCTTTTGACTGGAAGATTTCAGGTGCTTCAGATGATGATGTCAGCCAGAGCACATTACCAGCACAAAACTAAACTGCTGCCAACTTAGTCTAACATCCTACTGGTAAGAGTGACTGTGCCCAGGGAAGCACAGCATATAAAAATAAAGATGAATTCTTTTTTCTCAAAAAACTTTTCAAAGTGATGGTAAATTAAGTTTTGCAACTTAGACGGAGGTTTCTATGTATAAGGGAAAAAAATGGACCATGGAAATGAGTGAGGTACAAAATTAATGCTAGAAAGTAATAGGCATTACAAAGTATACCAAAAATGGGACCAAAAGGAGAGGTTAGAGGAGATACAGGCAAGGTAATGCTCTACCTACACAGCAAAACTTAAAATAGCATGGTTAACAGAAGTCTCTTGAGCTTCGTTACACAATTGTAACAATTAATTTTGCCTCTTCCCCAAAAAAGAAAGTTTCTGCAACAAAGCTGTTCAGATTACAGTACTGATTATTTGAAAATTTACACCGGTATGGAGCATACAAAATACTCTTCTCACAGTAAGGACACAAGCAGACATTCTTGCGCGACAACCGTCTAAGCTACACGCTGATTAAGCATCTCATGCCTTTTTCTAAATAGGTCTTAAGAGTAAGACTTACAAGATGAGAGTAAAAAGGTAGAGAAAAGTAAGAAAGCAGAAGCACAACTTAGTGCTGAAAAGAAAAAATTTAGGGCTTCAATAAATTCCCCTTGGGGACTACTGAGCACCTTCAAGGAAAGAAAGCTACTTTTAATTTCATTCATAATGTACTTTCTTTTACTACATTAAACTGAGTATGACTGTATCATACCAGATAAAAAGAACAGCAGCAGCTAAAATCATGTGCTTTCATCAGCCTCTTTATCACTGTGACTGGAATATGTCTGTGATGGAAGAAGAGGCTCTTGCACAGGCTCAAAAAATGAAAGTTCAAGAGATTGCAGTAGTTTTCTATACCTCTTGAATTACTAATGTATTATTGCTAAAGGAATTCCTGACTATCGTCACCATGGGTTATAAGACAGCCCAACAGATCTTTAGATGTGGATTTGATGCATCTCATAAGGCAGAAGAGTCACATCACATATCAGTAACCATGTTTCTGAAGAACAGATTTTTCAATGTTAAGCCACAGATCACTGTAATTATTAAGTACTAACTCATCTTATCTAAGACAAGAACAGTAAGATAACACAATTAGCTGAAAATGTTGAAATTATGCACTGTCATACAAGACAAGGTTCTTTAGTAAACATGAAAGATACTGAAATCAAAATCTTACTGAAGAGTATGGTTGACTCAGAGTTTAATATACTTAAGTTTAGCTATAGAAGCCAAGCAGGGGAAGAACAAAGCATTTTACAAGCAGCATGAAATCCAGAGGTTTCTTGCAATTGTTGAAGAGTAGAGTTGTGGGGGTTTGTGGGGTGTTTTTTTTGTTTGTTTCATTGTTTTTGTTTGGAGAAAGGATTATGTTCTCACAAGTCCATAAGGAAGGGTGTCGTTCACAAAAGGTAACAGGTTATCTTCCATGCTGCAGGATGAAATATCATCCCAGATATGGTACTTCAGACAAGTCTTTAATCTCATCTCCAGAGCTGTCAAGGAACTTTAGCTTCTGCTGTTAGCTTAGCTACATTGGAGCTTTGCCTGTATCTTTCTTTGGAGGTCCAGTTACCAAGGGCCTGACAGGACAATAGTATCTATTCTTTCAAAAGCAAACAGAACACACTGGAAGTGTGGGGGTTTCTCCATTGATTTAATTGAATTACACTTGACATCATGAAGATCGTTTCTCAATTGACTATCCTCTTGTACACTGTTTTCAAAACTTCCTATTTGTCCATCCTACAGTGAGCTTACCTATCCTTTTTTCTTTCCCAAATACATCTACTCTATCCAGCAGATACTATTTCGAAGCCATCAGAATTTATTCTGATCCAGTAAAAAAAAAATCCCAAAATGTCAAAACACAGGCTGCATCCTGAAGGATGGTACAAACATCACAATGATGCTTAAACATGCTGCTAACGGAGTGTAGAGCTTAGATCTCATGTGTGCTCCAGGTCCCACAGTTAAAATACATGCTACCACCTACCCATATCCTAGTACATGCTGACAGGTCAAGAGGCTTGTTCTTCAACTGCACATGCTCAGGGTGTTGTGCTGTGCTACAGAGAACTACCAGATCTCAGAAGGTTAAAAAACTGTGACCTTGAAATTTATTCACAAGATTCAAGTCCAAGAACTCATTATGATTTCCTATGTACTGAGTCTGTTCTGGGCCTAGCAGTCTTGAAGAGTATTTACATGTATGAATTTTTATATTCATGCATCAAAACTCGAGTATGAACTTAGCTGTAGCTGATATATAATTTCAAAAAAGAAAGAAGTGACACATACATGTAGAATTCCTAATATCAGGAAAGAAACAGCTGTGCAAAAAGCATGAGACTTATGCAATGGAACTAATTCAAGCAGTCATTTGAAAACACGGAACACAAAATAGAAAGGAGCTCTTGCATGTGAAAATTGCCTTTGCCTCCTGACTACCAAGAGCCCAACTGACCCCTCTCATTTCAGCCACCCTATTTCCATGCCCTTCTCATAGAGCCCAGGCATGTAATTTCAGTTCTTCAAAGATCTTTGTTGACCTGCAAACATAACAAGAGCACTAGAAAAATTCCTATTAAAGGACTGAAACAGAATGGATTTTTGATGCAGACAGTCTTAAGTACATAATAATAAAAAGGAACATAGATAAAAGCCACAGATAAGAGATTAAGTTATTCTGTCACCATTAGTACTATGCTGAAGTAGGTGTCAGATGCTCAAATTTGGATGTCAGGTAAGAGCAGCTACTACAGTAGCTGTCTTTCTGGGAAGTTATGGAAACTACTCTTAAGTCTCAAATGTGTATTCCATGTAGCAAAGCACCACTGGAGCTACCAAGCATTGAGAAATCTACCAGGTGAAGGAAAATCCAGTCCAATTTCTAATACAGGACAGAATGTCATGGAGTGATTTATATTGCAGTCAAACATGACAAGAAAAACTGAGCACAAAGAGTAGAAAATTAGAACTGGAGCACCATGTTTCACAGTTTGTACTGAGCAATAAACTACAGAGAAGTTTATATATATATTGCTTGCAGAAGCTAAGCTCAATTTAAGTGTTTGAAATTCGGTCATGATGGTACTACAGAGATGGAACAGAGACAGCTGTTGACAAAACCTACCATTTCTTTAGTGTACCTAAAGCACCTGCACATCCCTAATGTACGTCTAGAAAGAAAAGGTTCTGCAACTCTCGTAATACAGTTAATACACTCATCTTACGAACGAAAACTGAGAGACTGAAATCAAGCAATACAGTTGTCACAGCAGAATACCACATTACTGCAAGACAATGACTGCAGAACCTCAAGCCTGCAGTAGGATTCATAAGGTATTTTTTAAAAAGCAACCCTCATTTTGAATTAATTATTTAAAATGAGAAACATAATGCTAAATACAGTAGTATTCCATTCCTTTTTTTTTCACTGCAAACCAGAATTCAAGACTTAGAGTTTCAATTTTTTGTTGACTAAAAAAAAGTAAACCACTCCAAAATCTGAAGCTTAACATGAAGAAAGGCTGAAAGAAAAATAATTAGGAAAATATGACCACTGCAGAGACAACTGCAAACCCACTAGATTTTTGCCACTTGGTTTCACAATAAAGCTGAAAAGTGACAGACCACTGTAAAATCCATCTATGACAACAGCCTTCTCTGTTAAAGCAAATACTTTATACCACAGCACTTAAAAAACAAATGCACAGTGTAGAAAAATGTTTATGACAGAGAGGAAGCAGTACTAGATGTTGAAAATACACGTTCTCCTAATTGAGGAGTCTTTCATCCCAACAGTTTCCCTTCCAAAATAAACATCTCTTCCTCCTAACGCCATCTTTAGGTACCCAGCTTAACAGTAAGAAACTCAAGACTACAAGATGCAATACCTGCTGTCAGATACAATCAATGACATTACCTTCAGTAAGTATAAGGCATCTTTGGGTTTTGTTTGTTTTTTTTTTTTAATTCATGAAAAGGAACAAGCACTTGTTCCTTTGTGCTTTCGCCACATGCCCTCTGTATATTTCTGAGTAGCTATACCAGAAAACCTCATTTTCCTTGAAAACAAGGCAGACACTGAATGCACAGGAAAAATAAGTCCATCGAACAAGATAACAGAGAAATAGCACAAACAGTTCATAACAATCCTTAAATGTGCAAAGGAAAACAAGCCTTTCGTGTTCAAGCAATGGTGTGCCATTTAGAAGTTAGATGCGGAAATTAAAACAATTATAATGCAAAGTAATCTTCAATACCTTGGCCTTGCCACACTTTCGATGGTATTACTAAAATTTTGTCACATGCTGCAGAAGGCTGCATCCACTTCCAAACCAAGAATTCAGCACCACCTATTCTTCGTGTCTCTGTGCGAACTCTAGATTCATTTGCTGCAAGAAAGTCAACTGCTCTATTCCAGACTTTATTCATTTTCCTCCTTAAAGATTGAAGGAAGAATTACAAAGTTAGTGTTATAACCTGCACAGTAGACATCCAGCATGTAAGATAAATCCAATGCTTCCCCACCACCACCTGTATCAATAAGAATCTCCCAATATTACCAGTGTGCAACCTACTGAAATTAACTTAGTTAATTGAGCAATTTACTTTTACTAGTACTTCTAGTGAGAACATACCTGTCCTGAGGTGGTATTAGAGAATCACGCACATGTAAAATAGGCATGTAAGGCTGCAACTCTTTATTTTCTGAACATGCCTCACTGTGGCTTCTTAGAACATCTGAAGATACCATAAAAAAAACCTGGTAACTATGTAGATCATGCAAATATTACGAAAAGTATCAATTCTGGCAATGAACAGCTACTCAAGACCCCTCCCAATGTAGTAGTTACGGTTTTCTGGCATTTTGAAACATTTCTTCCTCTCAACCACCCTGCAGGGAAATCAAGAAACTAACCAAGCACAGTGCATCCAAGTATCCCAAATAACTTTGAAATAAAGGAACAGTTCTTACTCTTGATTGGTGTTTTTAACTGTTAGCAAAGACAGCCATCTTTGACAATAAAGTGCTTTCCCTCCACATCAACAGAACTTGATTTGCAGACAACAGAAGAATGGTAAAAACAGGAAAACAGTTCTGATTTGTTTACCACTTCTGTATTTATGGTGACTACCACAGGTGAAAGTAGTAAAACAATTTAAGCAAAACAGAACTTAAAAACTACAAACACAAATGATTGCAAACACAGGGGCTTGAAGTGGAAAGGCAGGATTTCAGAACTCAATCACTCATTCTATTTTAGCAACATAATTTCTGCCCAAAGTGACTAATTAAAAAGCTGCTTTTTCTGTGAAAAACTATTAAGAATGGAATTGAGAGCTAATGCATTTTTGGAGCTGGGATTTTAGCTGAAGATGGCTGAAAAACCAGACACAGAAAGCAACATGTCACCATACTTCTAGTAAACATCACATTTGCATTTGTTTTCAATAGTAGGATAAAATACTACTAAGTCAATGAGAATTTTATAGCCATGTTAATGTAATTCACAAATTACAATCTTTATACCAAAAGTTTTGATTAGGTTTAAAAGATGGGTGCTGTGGTTGTTTTTTTAAAAAAAAAACAAAACACATGAATGACAGATTTGATCAAGAACTGACAGCATGATGGTACCAAACAGAAGAAAATATAACTGAATCAATGCCAGTACTTTGAAAGCTTACAGATACATCAGATGCGACTCAAGAAGCCATACCTATGATTTTTACCACCATATCATACATCTGTTTTGTTTCTTCTTCCTCTTTTGCCCAACGGTACTTCATGTAGTGTAAGACTCCCCAAACAATTGCTATACCTGCATTAAGATGCAAAATACTCTTTAAACAGTATTAAAATATTGGTTATTCAACAAAGTTTACAGGGCATAATTCTGAAGTTGTTTGAGCTACCTAACACGTACTGTACATTCCAAAGCTAGTGAAATACACTGTACTTGCTGTCAGTATTTTCTGCTCTAACAGAGAAACACAAAGTCTTCCACTTTGAAGAGATGCTACTTTAAGAAAAACATTCATTGTTTTAACAACAGCTTGGTATCTCCCAGAACTGTTATTTGAAACTTTACCCCTTTCTGAAGAAAAATAATCAAACAATTACATTGGGAAAATCTGAAGTCATATTGAAAGTCACAAACTGACAATTCAGAACATGTTAAGATTTTAAAATGCGCAATAGCCTTTCATTCATAGGCAAGTCACACACTTTAGATATACCAGTCAAAATAAATTAACTTGGACTGCTTCAGTTCAGCTACAGATTTGTACTTAATGTAATGAAGTGTCTTATATTCAAAGTAATAGAAAAAGAGCATTATTCCAAAAAAGACAATCTGGTTGGGAAGGTCAGCAGCATAAGCTGAAAATTAAGTTCTTATTCCTTATCTTGCTGAGGGCACCACTATACCTGTGATCAACTAGCAATAGTTAAAAAAAAAAATTAGACACAAACCCACACATACACAAATGATAATTACATAGTTTGTTTCAGATATCGTTGATCACAATGCAGTGTAAACTGATGCATCAAAAAGACTGATGGACATCATTTAACTACACTCATTTTGGCCTAATGACAACACATCTAACTTTTATGCAGTAGTTTATTTTTTAAAAGGTGCTCCATAGTAATGTTAATTGTGGGGGTGACAGTGTGTGTGTGGATCTCTCTTAAGGTCTGAGGTGATTGATGAATGCATCCTTAAGGACCAGAGAGGCACCTGTAGGATGTGGATGCCTTGTAACCAGTAGAATCTTTCCAATACTGACCAATAGTGTACTGGCATGTTATATACAGGAGTAGATAAAAGTGAAGCTGTTACTAAAAATAAAGTCCTTTGTCTGCAGTGAAGCCTTCTGATCACACTGCAGCCTGAGTTGTCTCTGCCTCCTCTGACTACCACTAAGCTCATCTACATTACCCCAATAAAGGGTGACCCCAAAAGTTAATTACAAGTGAGACACAAAGCAATTTACCCCACATCATTAAGACAAGTGGTTGATTTGGATGTTGAGTTTCACCTCCACATCCCAATTCAGTGCTTGTATTGACTGTTATCAGAAAGACACCAATCTGTGACAACTTAACTTTGATTCTTCTGGTTCATCAAAAAGCTACTGAAGGAGGTCTCAAGTCTTCTACTCATGAGCATGAGATTGTTAAGATAGTGGGATAAACAATTTGTTAAACTCTCAATAGGTGCATGAGATGAACTCTGCATCTCCAATATTTCTATCCAGCCACATGGAAAGCAGTGAAGTGTCTGCACTCAGCTGTACCCTGTTCTTATGCTGCATAGTTTTCAGTATGGCTCAGAATAAAATAAATTATGATGAACTTTGATAGTTCTCTAAGTTTAAAGAGTAAATGAGTTAGTCTTACTGAAGGATAACATACATTTTTTACAACATACTCTCAGAGGCAAGAATTTTTGGTGACAAACATGTTAGACATCCAACCTTTCCTAAAACTAGGAAGATCATCTTCTCTGTAGTTACATTTCCAAAGTTCAACAACAGTGAAATATCGTCAAAATTAAGGCTATCATGTCCTTTTACTGAGCATTTTGTTTTTTCTAATCAGTTCAACATGGAACTTTTGAAAGCCACAAGATACTGCTTTGGCAGGGAAAAAGACAGTTCCCGAAGAATGAACATGTTCAGCTGATTACAGAAGAAATGACAGCAACCAGTGTGAAGATACAGCGGTGCAACAAAAGTGTAAAGCATTTTAATCAAGATACTGATAGAAATTCCAAGTTTTATGGTTGAATAAAAACAGATAAATACAAGTTACAACAAAAAATTTTGACGGTTTTATTAACTTACCCAAGAATAATACTGACAATCTGTGAGTTACATTAACAAATGCACGGCGAAAACGACACCTGAAAGACATCTTTGGACTAGTGGATTCCAGATACTTCACATCCATCACGTTAGTGACATTCATCTCATTAGGGTCACTGCTGAGACATCTATTAAAAATATACAGTACTTATGAAAAAGGATACATTCTCTTAGAAGAAATTAAGTTAAGAAATAAAAGACCACTTACTTTATGCCAACATCTTCCCCACTGTTCAAGATCCATTGTAATGATTTGTTAAGTACATTTTCATATTCTGGATCTAAATTCTGTCAAAATACAATATTAGCGAGTAATTTCATAAAGTATCAGGAAGTTATCATGCCACAATAAAACTCAGATGCTGCACAGATTAGTAGCCAAAACTATATTGTTTTGTTCCTAATTCTTCAGATTTTGAGTAAGTTCACTGCCCAAAGTAAATCTATGTATGCTATGAGCAGTCATTATCAGCAACCCTCACACTAAGGACTGTTTGAAAAAAATCAAGCCACATACACTGTTTTATTCACAATTCTAACCTACAGCAACTAAAAACGAATCAGCCACTAGGCGGCGGTCACTGGAAATCAACTCCAGGAGTAAAACTCCAACCAGATCCAAACGCTGCTGCAAATGGGTCCTGGAAAAGCAGTTCCATGCTCTGTTCTTTTTAAAGAAGCTTGAGTAACATCAGTTTTTACTAATATTCTGCAAATAATTCAGTGTTTGTAGATCAATAACTTACATCACTATTTAGACATTGACTTTTTTTAATTTTTGATTACTGGGTATCAATTCTAATAGGAGAGCATCCACGGCTATCTGAGCTGTCTCCATAGCTCATTTTGTGTGTTCTTTTGCAGAAAAAGAAAAGCAAAATGGAAGTTACTATTGTAATTCAAATTATAGTCCCCCCAAAAGATTTATTTCTATCTTTTCTTTGAACCTCACATAATGTAACTGGCCTAGAATGAAATCATAAGCACTTAAGAAAAACAATAAATATTTCACTTTGAAATTTAAATATTGAAAAAATAACTGAACACAGAAATTCTGCAAGGGAATCATACTCCCAAAATGAGGAATTGTAGGGTTAAATGAGATCTACAAAGTGATAAATTTTCATATTAAATTTGAGCTTCCTAGCAGCAAAGCTAAAACAGTTAATGTAACAACTGTCATTCTTTCAGCATAACAGATAGGCAAGACAATCAGTTCTGTGGCATCAACCTCATTTTTTCCACAATGCACTTGTTTTAACAGATGTAGATTATCATTACCAAACCATAAAGCAGTGTTAGCAACTTCTTTGGGAAGCACTAAAACATTCTCCCCCTTTTTGCCTACTATGTAAAGGATTGCCAAAATGTAGAATTTCTATACATTTCTATACATATCAGCTTAACTCCTCCCCATCTAATCAGAGAGATCTACTTTCAGCCTCTCAAAAACAGCAAGTAGTTTTCTCCTAAAGGGTACACTGATACGGGCTAAAATAAACCCCACAGCTGTCAAGACAAGGCAAGACTCATCTTGTATTTGAGGGGTAAGGCAGGAGGGACATGACAGCAGAGTGGGATTCCATTATACTACACAATGATCTAATTACGAAAAGGACTTTTTTTGACCATTTCTATTTAAAGAATCAATGAATGGCCTCTCTAAACAGCTCCTGCCTGTCAAGGCTCCCTGCACAGATCCACATGTCAACCTCTCCTCACAAAGTATACTGAGTCTCAGAAACCAGTAAACTGATTTCTGGAGAAGTTTCCAGATAGGTGAATTTTATAAATTTATTATTTTCATGTTAGTCAACTATCTCCATCAATTCAAATCATGTCCCGGAGTTTTAAAGAAAGGGAAAAAAGCCCTACATGCCACTGAAGCACCTGTAGCTACATTTTCATTGCAATTAAGCCAGTTTCTTTCACCTTCCCTCTCTCAAAATACTCACTGCATCCCCAGATAAAAATCATATGTAGTCATATGCAGCACATGAAAGCCATCAATTCCAAACATTCCCAAAGAATACTAAGTAAAATTTTAGTCAATGCACTAGATATGAAACTAAGTCTTACAAATTGCAACTTTTACAAATCTTATATACAATCAATTAAAATACCTCATTTGCTTACTTTTAAATATGCAGCTGCCTCCTGGACGGTAAGGTTTCTTTGAATAGAGCTGCCACATTCATGTTCCCCTGGCAAAATGAAAGCTCTTGTTTATTTTCATCTATTATTACTGCATTGCATAAAATAAAATCACCTAAACACAAACAGTTAACACAATTTACACAACCAGTAGCACAGTAATTCTCTAGTTTCACTAATACATAAAAATCTCTACACAAATTCCACCTTCAAAAAAAGTTAAAAAACCCCTGGTGATTGTCAGAGCCAATAATATATACACGTCCCATCAATACAACTTCATGTACTGCTCAGAAAGTGTTTCTGTATTTACACAAAAAGTAGAACAAAAGGTAGTATGAAGAACTATCAGAAAGACATTATGATGAAACAGTTGCTGTATTCTGACTCAACTTCCAAATAATTTCCATTTACTCTGAAACCTGCATTATCTGTTACAGAGACCAAGTTCAGTCACAACATCCACAATAGTATTTCAGGCACTATGAAGTTACTACATTTTAGATTGCCCCAAGTTATCACATGTTCCTGAACACACACAAAATCCCACTATGGCCTGAAACTGGTGCTTTACCATCTCCTAATTGCTTTGAAAAGTATGTAGAAGTAGCAGGAAATAATGTATTACAAGTATAGTCAGTCTGCTCAGCAACAAGTCATCATGTTCCTGATTCTCCTTGCTAAATGAAAGGTACACGATTCATGCAAACACACATGAAAAAAAAAGAACACAAAAGAAAACAAAACCCAAAAGGTGACACAGTCATAGCAGCACAAAGTCACAAGGAAAAGAAAAACATCTAACACCAGTTTGTCATCTATCACTAGGCCATCACTTCTGAAGAACTGTCAGCAAGTGGCAAATCACTTTTTTCCTGATCTTTGTTAAAAATATCCTAAATCTTGACATCTGTAACTATGTGTTATGGGTTCACCTAGGTGGGCCTAAATTTGGGCTCTGGAGTTCGGACTAGGCCGAACCTGTCAGCTGACTTGAGCTGGGCTGAGCTGACAGCTGACCTCTTGTAGCCAGTAATTTTGTATTCCATACCACATTATGACATCATCTCCAGGGAAATAGGAACCAGTGTGGGAGTGGTTAAGGCAGTCGCTTCTCAGCCCTCCTCTTGGGAGGACGCACGATGCTGTCCCAGGGGGGATGGAGAGGACCAGGCCCACCACTGGCTCACAGGGGACCTCAGGAAAGTAAAATGTGTTGTTCTGGGTCTCTCCTTTCTGCTTAGGTTTGTCTCCCTGGGGATTAAGCTTCTTCTTAAGTCATGTGTAGTTAGGACAGTAGAATTTGTGTGTTCGTTAAGAAGTTGAGGTGGGAAACTTGTTGTTGCAGACTTGTGTAAGTGTATATTTGTACTCTCTTCTAATTGTCTCTTTCTTTCTGTGAAAAATATATGTAGATTTAGTATAAATGCAGTTTGAAGTGTTTTTTTTTTCTTTCCCCTCTCTTTTCCTCCCTTTCCCTGGTGTTAGGAAGGAGGCTTTTCTCTCTGTGCTTGGGGGGGTTGGCAGTTGCTTATCTCAAACCAAGACACTATGCTTTTACTGTGTCAAAACAATAAAATAGGAAACAACAAATCCAGTCTTTCACTGGCTCAGGGTTAAACCTGCCTTACCTTCTAGAATGTACACCAAGTTGTATTCTTCCCAAAGCTACAGCAAGGCTAAGAAAATTTAAGATACTTGTTCTTATATAAAATGTAAACCTTTGTCTATATTGGAATAAAAAGAGCAGCTTCAAGTATTAATTCCTTACACAAATGACAACATTCAAGACAATGTGAGCAAAAATTAGGAAACACTAGCAAGTTATGGAGAAGCACCTTCATGTCTCTCATTCACAGCAGGGAGTTCCAGAGAACTCAATGTTCCTATGAAGCCAAAGTCCTTCTCAGACTGCTAAAGTTTTGTTCAGTGCACTTCAACAGATTTAAGTGAAGTTGGCCTTACAAGGACATTATCATAACAGGCATGCTCTTTTCTCACTGTTGGGATACAGAGAAATAGGAACAGCGTTTTTAAGAGTGCTCAGATGCTGTCTGGCCTAGAGCAATGCTGGAACTAAGCCCATGTGCATGAGTGCATTTTAAGTGCTGCACAGAAAACTTTAAAAATTGTTTCACTTGATAATTAACATGCAATGTCTTAAACTTTCAAAGTGCCTGAGTCCGCTGCAATAGCAAAACTATTGAGATCACTGCCGAAAATTGACAACATTTTTGCCAAAAACCACTTTAGTTTTAGAAGTCAGCACCTGAATTGGAGTTACAGGCGATTCTTGTACATAATTTAGGCAGACATTCTTTATGTACAGCATAAACTCTACAGCCTGTAAATTTACATGTGTAATCATCAGTGATTTCATGTTTCAAGATTAGCAGACCTGAAATAACTTGTGCAGTCTCTGGTGTAAACATACTGTTTTAAATCTAGAACTAGTGGAATAAATACAACAAAACCAAAACATCTCTCTGTAGAAGCCACATGTACAATCTCGATCAGATATTAAGTTGTACATATAAGCGAGTCTGATAGGCATGCGTCCATTTAAGGTTTTTTCCTTGTTTGGTAATACCCGAAATCTGTCTGGGGTCTTTTTAATACAGAAAGAGCATGTTAGTCATACTTTGACTGAACAAAGCAGCTTGTGAGAGCAGGGTAATGAGACCTTTCTGCTTAGGACCTTTTCTTTGGTTGTATTTTTTAATTATCTAGATAAGCAGGATAGTCCACTTATGAAATAAATATGAAAGAATAACAAAGTGTGAGGTTAATATACAAACAAGAAGACAAGCAAAACACACAAGCAGGATACAGATTGTGAAAAGATGAATTCTTAGAAACAGTTTCAGGTTTTCATGTTTGATTTTCATCTTTTGAGAACACAGCATTACCTTGCACAAAAGGATAGAAGCTCCCTTAGATAGGGGACTACTGAATTACTTTAGTAGTTTTTAATTCTAATTTTATCTGCCTTCTTCCATGAACTACGTTTATGCAGCACGCAGCCAGCACACTGACTTCACAGCTTCTGATCTCATCTTCACAAACCAGCAGACACTTTTTTCTTTCAGTCCTGCTTCTGAAATTTTTTTTCAGACTATATTCTCTCTAAACAAGTTTAACAGTTAGAAATGCCTTTGCTGCCTGGGCTCTGACAATGGCTAAGGCCCATCAGTTCAAATTTCCCTCACACAATACATACTGCAGGGGGACAGGAGAGGAATAAAAATCCCTTTCATCTTGCTTCTCACTCTCAAAACAAGTAAGCTAATATCAGAGTTATGGAGTTTCAGTCCTGTACAAAAAGCTATTGGAGATCCAGTTTCTCATTCCAACGCATCTATTGCTGAGAACCATTCAGCAGTTTTCTTCTGAGAAATTCATGAATTTGAAAGCTTGCAGAAAGTTAGGCATTTCACAAGTCACACAACTTCTGTTTCACTGCAACAGCAGGATATTCCTATATGCCATTTCAGTCACAGCTTTAGCTAATAGTTCTGCAGATGAAGGCTTACTTTGAATAACTTAGGTGCAATCATGAACCACTTGGCCTGGAAACCCACTTTCCATAGTCTGAGCCAAAAATGCTTCCCAACTGTTCCATTTGAGGCCCTATATGCAGGAATAAAACTGAAGCACAGGGGAAAAAAAAAACTTTACACAAGTCTGCTGCAAGATACATCTGAGTGCTCTGCAAAAAGTGCCTCTCTGTTATAATGCCTATTGCGAGCTTATAGAAAGCACAGTGCTTCAACTGTTCTTGGGCACAGATCACTGATTGCAAGTGCAACCAAAGATCCATTTTATTTGCTTTTGTAGGGAGACAAAAAGTAGCACCTCCCAGCATGGATCACAAAACTACCCTTCAGCTTACGTTAGCATACTTGGGTAAGCTACAGAAGAAGTTGAGGAGGTCTCCTAGAAATACTACCAAAAAGCAACTAAACTTCAGTTCTAAATAAATATTTAAGTCTGTTGTCTCAATTGCTTCTCCTACAGAAACCAAGTCAGATCTCCTTTCCCTGAAGGCTAGACTATTTGAAACTGATTTTCATTTAGGCACTTATGAACTGCAGCATATACAGACAACAGAAATATTCCAAATTTTAAAAGTATTTGCTTTACATTGTAAATGATTTTCTCATTTTGTATCAAAACCCAGTGGAAATCTAATACTTCAAGGAAGACATGGATTTAGCACAGCTCTCTAGCTTATAGCCTGATGGGATACAATCAACCAACACAAAACACAAACAACATACAAGATCACACACTTGCAGGTTACTTGCAACAGGACACTAAAGTGGGGAGCTGAAGAAAAGCAGGCACAGAACATGTGTTGTGAGAGCAAGTAAGAACATTCAATCTCCCAAAGGCAAACTCCACAGCTGAGTAACACTGCAGAACACCAGAGCTTGCTAAATTCCTTCAATCACTGGTTGGGAACAGCACCCTGTCAATAACCTAAAGAACTAAAGATTAAGGACAGTGACAGAAGAGAGAGCCTGTGACAGCAATCAGATGCAGTAGCTGATACTTGAAATTAATATGATGTAATACTTAGTGATTTGCCAGGATTTTCTTGCAGCCATGGATTTTTCAGTAAGCCTTATTACATATGAAAGCCTAATTCATCCCTGGATCTCAAGGACCTGTGCTGTCCATCAGCTCAGAAAGTAACTATCTAAATCCAATAAATTATCACACTGTGGAAAATGCCAAGCAAAAGAAACTGCTAACTAAAAAATCCTTTATCTACAAGACAGCAGGGTCATACCCATGGGTGGCTGGCTGCTTCTTGTGGATATAGTGGTTAGGCTTATTCATTTTCAAGTCTGACTGAAAATGGATGGGCTCTATTGAAGTATCTCAATAAAGACCAAGACATCCAGTAATTAACATATGCCTGAAGAAAGTCTGATTTAAATAAAGCACATATTTTGGTTCAGCAGAAAGTGTTAGGCCTCAAACTATATACTGTCTATAAAACAGGTTGCTGTTTTGAAGAATGGCTAAACCATTCAAGACAAGAACACAGGAACACAAACTTCAACTCAGAACTGGAGGAGTAGATACCACTTACTTTTAGTTTCTTGTGAGGTTGACATTATTCACTCTAGGGTTGGCAGAGTAGTAATTCTGAGAACAGTGATGCACTGAAGCAATTTATTTTTATGTAAGACAATTAAATAATTTGACATCATAACAGAGCACCACAGTACAGAACAGGTATCTACAGCAGAAACACAGTATATTAAGTGAAACAAAATTAATGAACTGTTACTCTTTTTTCTTCCTTCAGACAACTTCACATTCTACCTTCTAGAAGCCCCATCACTTGCTCTTCAATTGAAGCTGACAAGGCAAGAAACAAGCTCAGTAAAATTATAAGTCTAATAAAACAGAGAGCTAGAAACCAAATTTTGAAGGAACCATCTTAATGGTAGTCAAGATGTTGAATAAAGCTTAACAGAAAAGATTACTTCAAGTTTCCAGACTGTTTTTTTAATATTAATAGTTAAACATGAACAGATGATTCATAGCCAAGTAAGAAATGAGAGAAACTTTTCCAACTATGTGACAGAGAGACCTGAAAAGCACTTTTAGTGAAACTACATTCCTTAACCTCTGTCTCTTTTGAAGTGGGGCACTATGTACAAGATCAACACTGAAATCCTGCATCTCCTTTGCAGCTTTCTCTGTTTTATGCCCTTTAAAAAGCTTCCAGACATTGTACCAGGTCTACATCAATGCAGTATTCAAAAATGGATGGCAAACTTCTTCCTCTCATACCTTAAGAAACTTGACATTGAAGATTCCTTCTGTCTAATTAAAGATTAATGAGGTCCTTCCTCAGGCTGTATGGAACTTACTCTGCTGAGCAACCAGGTAATCTCACAATACAACTTCAGTCTGGGGTATCATCTAACCAAAAAGCATAGCTGGATTTTGGAAGAAAGCACTGAAGATTGTCCTGGTCAGAAAAAGACTAAAAGACTAATGCACCTTTGAGTCCTGGGGAAGAAAGCAGCTGTCCTGGAACATACAAATTCCTTCTCATAAGGCAGACAAGTAAAGATTTTTCTAAGTCTACATGCACTTAAGTAAGCGCCAGCTAACAGACATAACTCTCTTTCTTTCACAGATGCAGAAATTAGGTGTCAAACCTTTTTATCCATGCAAGTACCTTGTTTATTGTGTGGCCCCCAGAGGGCCAGATGACACCTTAAGCAAAACCAGCAAGCTGTTACACTCTCTTCAAAAGACAGAGGGAAGCACATGACAATGATCAAGTACGGAAAAGCAACAATCAGCTTGAAGACTGAGTTGAACTGAAACATGCTGTATGTCAGGCAACAAAGATGGTTACGGGATTGGAGCATCTCTCTCACAAGGATAGGCTGAGGGAGCTGGACCTGTTCAGCCTTGAGAAGAGGCAACTGAGAGGGGACCTCATCAATATCTGTAAATATCTGAAGGCAAGGTGTCAAGAGGATGGAGCCAGGCTCTTCTCAGTGTTCCAAGCAGTAGGACAAGAGGCAATGGGCAGAAACTGATGCACAGTAAGTTCCACCTGAATCTGAGGAAGAGCTTCTTTACTGTGTGTATCCAGGCTTAATTAGATGCTAATACTTTTGGTCTGTGCTTTGGCCAGCCACTTGTTGATAGTTTACCCTTTTCCTGCCAAGTTATGGGAAAAAAGCGCTGATAAGCGAGAGCTTCGTTCTTGAAAGTGGTATTTTGTATAAACTAAAATTAATTGGGGTCTCACTATTGGCTGCTGGTCCTTCAAGGGTATTTGAAGGAGAGAGTGAAGAGGAGGCTGATGAAGTAAGCCCCCAGACCCATTTAATAATAAAGACCCTCTGGAGTACAACACGCAAGCACGAGGAGATTCCAAAGCCCACACACATGTGCAAAAGGAGTCCCACTCACGTAACAGGGGGAGGCACCAAGGGCCTCTGGCTGGGCAGGGCTGGCCACACCTGCCCAGGTAAGATATTCATTGGCAAATTGAATAAGAAGCAGATGGCTTATGCTCTGAGTTTGCTCACTTCACATCAAGGACAATGTTGCCTCTGGCAGGGACACTCGCTATCTTGTGAGCCTGCCAACACTCTGAGGATGCAGCCTCTGCTCAGAGTCTGGGCATTCTGGGGTCCATAAGACAACCTCACAAGTAACACCAGGGTGAGTGGGGGTGTTATACGTGGGGCTTATTTCCCTCCTCCTCTCTCTCTCAGGTTCTCATTTACTTGGCCACCTCTTGTAATAAAACATTGTTTTGTTAAGCTTTCAATGGGGTTTTGGTCTCAGTTTTGGCATCCCCCTGAACCCTCCCTGGAACACTGTGTGAATAACCACACACTGGAACAGATTGCCCAGAGAGGCGGTGGAGTCTCCCTCACTGGAGATACTCCAGAACTGCCTGGACACAATCCTGTGCAATGTGCTCTAGGATCACTCTCACTAAGCAGGGGAGGTTGGATCCTATCACTCACTTTGGTCCCTTCCAACCTGACCCATTCTGTGATTCTGTAAAGTAAGCAAAAAGAAATGTGTGGGGTTTGTCCAAACATCAATTTTCTGCGCTGCAGATACCGTAAACGATCTGGAAACAAAAAGTTTCTGCTGGAAGATTACTGCTGCAATTGAACAGAGCTGCTCAAACTTCTTACAGATTTTTGGTACGGCCTTGACATATTGAATTGTCAGTTTCTTATTTGACACAGAGTTGCTCCTACATTCTTTTATGTTTGAGAAATGTCTGTAGCACCTGAAAACAATGGAAGAGCCCTCTTGGTGAAACTTGCTGTTGCAAAACAAACAGTTTGCATAAAGACCAGTAAGGCCTCCTAAACACATTATGGATTAAAGAAGCAAGAATAAAAATAGCTTAATAGTCATGAAATAGACTTGGCTGTAACTCAGATTCACCAGATCTCAAAGTTATAAACACAGCCTTAACTTTACCATATCCTGATTGTGATGTGTAAGAATTTGTGCAGTTCAAAGCTGTGTACGTTTCAACTCAGGATAAACTCACCCTATTTTTTACTTTGAATATTCAATAATACTAATCCTAAACACCACCTTGGACACATCACTGTACACAGCACTTTTCGTTACTACACCATTAATATGGTTTAGTTGTATCATTTTGTCTAACAAGGCAGTCTTGTTCAGCCACTACTGTTCACTGTATCAGTAACCATTTTATCATTGTGGCAAAATACTTTGATTTTCACCTTATGAATTAACGACCATTAAAAAAACCACATACAGCAAATTTAAACCTTTTAACAAGCTCAGAGTAATGAAGCGTTAAGACATTAGATCAAAAACCCCATGAGATCACAGTATCAACAGCCTATCCTATTAACTAACAAACATTGCAACAAAAGGTGCCACATTCCCTACGGGAGTTTCCCATAGGGAACTCTGAATGGCTATCAGGGCCCTAGTTGTCGCAAACCACTATCTGATCACTGAACTCTTTGTAGCTGTTGCCATTACACTGTATCACAATATTTTTAAAGCGTTACCTGCTACTTGTGCCAATTTGTCATGAAGTGCGTACAAGCTGTTCATGAGACTTTTTTCGTCTTCCTAGAATTAGAAAAACATATTTATGTTAAACCAAACAGTAGTAGAGGTATATTTTTTTCCGTTTACCCCCAAAATCATTATATACCATGAGAAAAAAATTGGGGTTTCCACATACAGGTAGAAAGTTGGAATGTTTCACACATCTAAAATGATGCAGGCAATGGATGCTGAATCTACGTATTCACTACACTGAATTTTTACATCTTGACTGAAATTAAACTAGATTGCAGCTTGGACTCTGATGGATGTGCCAGTTAAAACCAAGAGATTAAATGACTATTGTGGTACTATTGAAAGAATAGTAAAATGACTCAGAAGAAATTTCTCTTTTGTTTCAGGTGAGGGGGTTTTTTTGATAGCTACTATGTAAAAGTAAGAGTTTCATTCTCAAACGTGCAGCAACATTTCATACAAGCCACATTAAAGTACTGTCTGGTCACATTCTGGCATAAAATTCAGAGCAAAGGAAGATCTTGGCTGTCTACCTTCAAATTACAGTAATTTTATTTAAAAACAAACAAACAACAAACCAAAACAAACACAAACCACATCAGAAAGCTGTGGACTATACAATCCTGTTGATACTTATTGTGTATGCCACTAGTATAAAAAGGCCTAATTCCCAAAACAAGATATGAGATAAAATTGTTACTTACAAAAGAGTTAGATTTATCAACATATGAGCAACTTCACTGGGATATAACCAAGAACATTTTATACTAGAAGCAATTATTCAAAAGATAAATAATTGCATGCTCTCTGCACTACTAAAATAATTCTGAAAGAATCCCCAGATTTTACCCCAAAAATTTGATTTGTTCAAAAGATCCATTTGTTCAAAAGAAACATTTTCTATTCATGAAACTAGCCAAGGCTACCTAGTTAATATGCAATTACTCACTTTTGGAGAGTTCAATGCTAGACACGAGAAGGAAGAGAAGGAAAACCAAAACAAAACACCACACCAAACAAAAAACCAAATACCAAACAGTAAACAAACAAAAAAATGCCTCCAGAAATCCTCCACAATTATCTTGCAATACTTCCTCATATATGCCTAGCAAAAGCAGATCATTATGTTTACAGTCCAGGTCAGAAGAGACAACAACCAGAACACGTTCTGCAGAACTAAGAATAATACAGAGTTTCAGTGGTGAGGTCTCAAAAACAGTTAGCTTGATACTCTAGATGAAAAAGCGAATATAGGAACAAGTAACAGTATAGAATCAAGTGAAAAAGACAAACTTTTTAATCCATTTTCTGAAGGAAAACCCTTGCTCTCTTATAGTACTAAATAAAATCGTGGAGTTTCATGCCAATCATCTCCTGCCAGCAGAGTCAGCTCCGCTTTCAATGTTGAGAAGTCAAACAGTGACAGTAAGAGACAAACTGTCAAATTTAGTCTCAAAATTTTACAACATTTTTTCTTTTACAACACAAATGCTATAATATTTCCTCCATATATAAAGTAAGCAGCATGCCACAGCCAAATTTTATAATCCGAGTTATACTGTCCAACATGAAAAAAAACCCCATAAGTTACAAGAAATGCATTTATTTAACGGAACATATTCTAAAACTGTATCCTTCTGAACATTGTTTTTATAGAATCATGTGACAGATCAGAATCTCAAAATTAAGTGCTCTTACTTACTTGTATTTTCGGTTGATCTGCACCAGAGGGATTTGTGACTGTCAAAAAAAGAAAAAAAAATTAATTCACTCTATAGAGTCTGAAAGTACTAAAAAGGTGTATCAACACTGTAGCTTTATGACAACACTGCAATAGTTAGATAAAAACAAAGTCCACGATATGACAAAAAACAATTAGACATCTATTAACCTTTGCCCTAACTCTGCATTTGATAATGCAGCACAGCAGCATATACATCAAACCAGAATTCTGTATGCCTGCAAATTTCACAGCTACTTCCATACAAACAAAACTGTGCTTGCCATTTGCCAAACTCTTGCTTTAATAACTCCATTGCATTGCAATAAAAATTTGAAAGCTTTACATTTTAGTGTCCAGTTTAAAAAAGCAAAACCACTTTTTTACTTAGCACTAATACATACAACAAAGCTCTACAACTCATCATTTTCACTTTCAACAAGAGACACACTGAGAGCTCATGCACTCCCAGGGGTAAAGATGCCCTCCCCAACAGTCAGCTGATTGACATAATCTTGATTTCTGAACCATAACCATGATTAAACTGATCAGTTCATTTAGTTACAAATGGGAAGTATAAGAGAAATACAAAGGTGGACATACTAGATAAAATTCATGGCAAGATTTCTCATTTAGGAAAAATTGAAGATAAAAAAGAAACTAAAGATCAACTTATAAACCAGCATCCCCTAACCTCAGCCAAGTGTACCTGCCATCTGGATAAGAAACTAAAAAATAAGTTTTGTAATAAAAAATTGATTATTTGTAAAATACTGTGATTTTTACTAACTGCACAAACTTCCATAGCACTCATGGCAGCAGACAGTTGATCCACTTCACCTTAGTTTTGTAAAAAAGTTTGAAGCAGGAACAATTACCATTTCTTTGCTCCTACATGTAGTAATAGTCAGGGTTCCATTTCTACAGTTACAACCAACAAATGATGTGTAAAGCTGAGGGACAGTGAAAATGCCTTCTGAATGAAGAAAGCTTGACTCTTAACTTTGCAAACAATAGTCTGTCCATGTCCTGGGCTCAGAAGAAAATTAATCCTGTTACCTACCCAACAGCAAGAAGCACCACAGCTTCTTCTGATACAGCAAGTGTAAAAAAACGCAACCAAAGACAAGCACCCAAACACAGAGACTGCTTTTCACAGAACATCCAAATACTTGAATAAGATGTACTTTTAATCTGAATAGACTAAAATAGGATTAAAGAAACAGAGCCAAGGCTTAAGATGACTGCCAACCTCCCAGTTTGATCGTTAGTTATCCAGACAAGGATAATTATGGTCTCCAAGGTCAGTCTTATTAAGCATATAGGAAATCTTGATTCAGTGGTTTTAGATCAAAAGGAGGGTACACACGTGAGACACAACCACGTGCAGATTTCAGTACACCTGACAAACATATTTTAGCACTGATGAAAGCCATGAAACACACACATATGCAATACTTCCATGCCAGCAAAGATGCAAACTGAAAACTCAGCTGCAATTCTGCATATGCTAGGGCAGTACAGCAATCAAGTGGAGGCAACAGTGGTGGTTAGACTTTTCCAGCATCACAATCCCAAAGTAAAATCAATCTCACATATGGGCAACTTCTTATGTGGATAAATTAAAACCTTGAATTTAGGAAGCAAGCCAAAGGAGATTTCCATGTTTGCCTCTACTTCACAAATACATAGTGATTACAGTGACCAAGAAAACCAAACACTTCTCCTCCAAAACTACATATCACAAAAATTTAATAATCCTTCTAATTTCTTATTTTAACTCACTGTCACGTGAAAGGGAGAGGGGCAGAAATGCAAAGATTTCTTATCCCACTCCTGTATTAATGTAAAGTTACTAGCTATAAGCGCCCTCGGAACAATCAAAGCTTTATGAACCCAGCACTGCCTATCGAACCGTGGACAGAACACAGGCTGGAAAGGTTTTTGACCTTCCTATGAGGACTACACTTTACCCAGGGAGAACTTATTAACTACAAGCATCCCAGAACATCAAAGCTTTATATAACCCAGATCAGCCTGACTGCATCTCACCTGAAGAGACAACACAGGACAGCAACTGCCTGGAAAGGCCTTTGATACTCCGTTGGTTTATGGACCACACTTGATAGCAAGAACAGCTCCCAAAGTAACTTTTATTAATACAAATACGTGACAATGACTTTAGGGGTTGCTTGATGATAACATTTAGCTGGAGGATTGTATTTAAATGATGACAAAAAAAACCCAAAGAAACTGGCACAGAACACATTCTACAGGCAACTCCAGCAGTACACCCCTCCCGACAAACTTCACTAACAGGGGACTACTAATCAGAAACACAACAGCTCAACACCACATTTAAACACACTCAGTGTGTGTGGCTCGGCTTCGCGAACGAAGATTTGGGAAGGGCTCTCCCCATGTGGGTGTGCCCTTCCAGCCTGCGCAGTGGATTTTAGGTAAGGCTCAGCGTGCGCAGAACTGGCCCCACCGTTTTCAGTCCTGAGGTTCATCTGCCACGGCCGAGCAAGCTTGGACAGTGACAGTGAAGTCCTCAGGACCAGAACGTACAGCACCCGGCATTTCCCAGGAGGTCTCTCATCCAAGTACTAATCCGGGGCTGACCCTGCTGAGCTTCCGAGATCTGACGGGATTGGATGTCAGGGAGGCATTTAACTGCCCTACACACTCAGTAACCCAAGAAAAAGCAACAAAAAGAATATAGTTCCTTCCCACTAACACGGATATACCCAGTGAGTTATAGCAAATTATAATTAGTAAGGCATAGGAAAATAGAGTAAGAATTGGTTGCTCACCCTTTCAGTGTGGGGGTGGGGGGAGAGACAGGATAGCTCACAGGTTGCCCTCCCAGAGGTGGTGGAAGTTTTCTCCCCAGTTTTTGCTCATGCCCAATCTCTTTTA
Source organism: Pithys albifrons albifrons (assembly GCF_047495875.1). Lineage (NCBI taxonomy): Eukaryota > Metazoa > Chordata > Aves > Passeriformes > Thamnophilidae > Pithys > Pithys albifrons. The sequence continues at coordinate 67,566,225 of NC_092460.1, forward strand.
TACCTTTTTCTCCTTTAGGTAGGTTGAGTGATAATAGTCAATATTATGCGAGTGATAGACAGATGCCTGAGGGGTGGCTCCTTGGGTCTCTGCAGGGTGCCACAGGGTGCAGCGAAGAAAGGGAAAGGCCATGTCATTTCCATAACACTCCATTCCTCGCTAACCCCACCAATAAGTACTTTCAGGGAGCTAATTCTTCCTGCTAGCATCCCTCCAGAGGGTCGAGGCATTTCCCTCAACTCATAACAGGGCTATCAACCCACACTCACATTATAGGATTTCCATGAAATCCCTCTCAAGTCTCTGATTTTATGGCAAGTTAACCAATAAGCAAGATGCATTTTACGTAAGATGCCACATAGTTTAGGACAACTGATGACTTAACAGACAAATGTGCTAAATGCAACTGCAGCAATTTATCAGCTGCATATGCAATTAACAACTGTTAATCAATCTGCATCTATTTATCACATAACCTTGATTCACTTCAGTTAATAAGGCCACTCCTTAACTACTCCACTAATTCCTCTTCTGAATCCACCCTTCTATCTTTTGTCCAAAATCTAAGCTCTTACCAAATCCTCCCACATGCTCCAGTCGCAGATGTAAAGTTCTCATCTACTCCAGTATGTCTGAGATATTTCAATGTATTACACATCAACATTATTGGTTCAAAAGCTTTCTTGACAGTTCCTAAAATACGTAACTATAGTTGTAAGCGTGACGAGTTCTTGTTCCACCAAACCAAACATCAAATTAATAACTAATTACTAATAGAAGAGATTCATATATGAACACATTATACTTTCAAGGCTACTCCTCAAAAAGGGTTTGAGACTTCTACCATGCAACAACAATTACCAGCCTCAAAAGTAGTCTATCAAGCTCATGAGTTTCAAAGAGCAAATTATCATTGACCTATACCACAAAGCTAAAAAACAAGAGAAGTAGGAGATTCCTGTTTTAGAAAGCTGACCGTTGTCCCAGAGGGTCTTGTCTCCGGATTAGCCAACTGACAACCACATTCACTGCTCCTAAATAAGGAGAGATAACCCTACCTGGACACAGCAATCCGTTAGAACTCCCCAGACAGCAGCAAAACTGTGAGAAGCATGGCAGTTTTATCTGGCCACATGTCCACACCAGCTGCAGGATAAAGATGCAAAAGTATTTTCATGGGAAAAAAACCCTCAAAAACTTGACAAAGGGGACCATACCAGCTCCCTCCAAACACTGTCACAGCTAAACCTTCTGCTTAAAAGTTTGATACAATGGAGAATAGCTTTACTCCTGGTAAAGTGTAGTGGTAATAAAGATTCTTTGGCCAGACATGGAAGGAAACAAAAAGTAAGTACTTCATAGGATGTCATCTTCACATGAAACTGGGTTTCAGAACAGGAAGGAGTACGCTCTAATTTAAATTCCATTTTTAAGAAGTTATCTTATTTAAATGCTAGTTAATCAAGAACAAGGCAACAAGATTACCAAAAAAGCCTGTGAAAGAAATCGAAGCAGCACACAATTACTGTTCCAGTTGGTTGAAGAGACTATTAATGAACCTCAGCAGTAAGTAATTTACACATCTTGCTGTTGCAACAAGCTGTAAACGATGACTTTCAGACTTACTAGCATTTTAACAAATGGCAGAACTGGTCAGTCTCAAATAACAAAAAGTCACCAATACAAAGTTAAGGGTCACAGCACAGCTCCAAAGCATTCCAGCCAAAGTTGGTAAGAGAAATGCACATACCAAGCCATCTCACAGAGGTGCTCGATTTTAGGAACTAGAGTGCAGTCAATGTCAACATACAAAGTTAATTTTCACTAGAATTCCACAACCATTACCTTTAAAGTAAAAGTAAAACCACTCAGCACTACCATCCCTCATTTTCCTCCCTAATACACTGGGAACAATTGCAGATAGGCACAGTATTTACAAGGGTTAATTTTCTTCAGTAAGACAGACAGGGAGCACAAAGGGGAAATTCTCTTTTTTTAAAGCATGCTTTAACAGACACGAAGTTACAGCCTAACTGCAGACATTCATGAGCACAAAAGTCAGCTTTTATAAAGTCCTAATGGCACAACTTGCAAAGAATGGCACAGCTCCATTGGCAGTCATTCCTAGAAGGAAGCCATTCACAAAAAAAAATACTATTGCTTAGGACATAAGCCAGAACTGTATCACTACCAAGATAATCAATCTGGTTACCTTCTGGTCACCACATCAGGATGCCAAAAGTAGCTAATCCTTCCACTACAGCTATTTCCCAGATGCTGTAGCACCTTGTCCTGAATAGTGTTACCATACTTGCAGGTTGTGTGTTCAATACCCTTCAACAGACAACACGAAAAGCGAAGTGTGAAGGAACAGTCACATCAAGACAAATCAAGAATCTTGGCTTTAGCAGTAACAAGAAGTTTTACTCTTTTCAGAGACACCTGTCCCTAATCAGAGGGAGGAAATAAACAGAACAGTGGCAAAACCAAGTGTCAGAACACAAGAATAAAAAAATATACGCTGACACAGAATAGTCTCCCTGTCATAAAAAAATCTGCATCTCAGAAGCTTCCTCAGACAGACACAAGTGGCTGGCTTTTTCTTCTCCCTGAAGTATCAACACCAATGTGTTTTTTCCTACCAATTTGCCTATTCCCACATTAACCCCATGCAGGCTTTTAGCTTTAACATAAGGTCGTACAGAGTTCCACAACTTAAACATACATGTGGGAAAAACCTGTTTCTCTGCTTACTTTGAATTTGCCACTTGTTAAATTGAGAAACATGTATCCTTGTATCAGAATAAGAGTGCGTAATCAGAACTCTATTCAGCCTCTACACAATATTCATGTCTTTACTTCATTCTTCAGTCTTTGCCTCTTTCCTAACTCCTCCATGCTCAAATCCTATTCCTCCTGATTATAAAAGCTACTTCTGAACATTTTTGTAGCTCTGTGCCACAGAATCATGGAATCAACTAGGTTGGAAAAGACCTCTGAGACCATCAAGTCCAGCCTTTGACCTAACACCATGCACTAAATGCCAGATCCATCTCTTCTTAAATACTTCCAGGGATGGTGACTCAATGCCCTCCCTGGACAGCCCATTCCAATGCCGTCACACTCCCTGTGAAGAACTTCTTCCTAATGTCTAACCTAAACTTCCCCTGGCACAATTTCAGCAGTACAGTAATACTGCTGTTGTTCTACTGCTTGTTGTGTGGGAGAAAAGATGAGCCCCCACCTGGCTACAATTACCTGAAAGATCTTGTAGAGTGGTAAGGTCTCCCCTGAGCCTCCTCTTCTCCAGGCTAAACAACCCCAGCTCCCTCAGTCTCTCCTCATAGGACTGGTGCTCCAGTCCCTTCACCAGCCTCGCTGCCTTTCTCTGGACCAGTCCCAGCACCTCAATATCCTTCCTTCTAACATGTTTAAGTTGACATTTTTAACAGAGCCATTGTAATGCCATAATCTGTTTCTGAATGTACAGATAATTTGATTTGATAAACAAAAAAGCAACTTTCAAATGCAACTTTAAGGAGCTGTAAAGCCACAAACAAGAATGATCCTAATTAACCTGTAAGCCCCTACTTTCTCAGTGTGATCATACCAACCATCAGACACCACTAACCCAAGGATTCAGAGACTGCCCACTACAACACACACTTCCAAGTCAGCAACTTTTGCACAGGCAAGAGTGTTCCTCACTGCAAAGTACTTTTCCTTTCCCCATCCAGAATGCCACAAGCAGACTAATCCCAAAACAGAAGTAGTAGTTTTTCCAAAATTTTCTTGTAAGCAGATAAACTAATGCTTTCCATTAGATTTTTTTTCTTCTTAAAACAAATACATTAGCTGGATAATATATTGCTAGCAGACAATATTGGAAGTGCTGCTATCAGAAATGGGTCTTAGACCAGCCTGTCTCTACATGACCTTGAAAACAAGTTCTCAAAAATTTTACAACCCAAGTATGTTCAACATCAACTAACAGATCTGTAACTTTTTTTCCTAAGTCTGGGGTCAAGGACTGACTCCCCTCTGACATACTGTGTATCAAGGACAATCCTAAAACCTTGTTTCTTAAGGTGCCTAATTGTTAAAATGCCAGAAAAACACCCAAACACACAGGTTATTACAAGAAATGTTATTCCAGAGTTCCATTTTTCAAAGTGCTTATAAAAATAATAAATAATCCTGCCTTTATTTTCCTCTCTGCAATTACTCAACGCTCAAAACAGACATCCAGTCTTACATGACCTCCATCTCCAGACTGCACTAATTCAGGTAGAAATCCCTTTGAATCAGTAGGCTGTATCTCTGTACTTTGAAATTAAGACACCAAATCATACATCCAGGTGACCAATTCCTTTACTACAGATCACGTTTTTGTCCTTTGGAACAAGTTTTTCTGTTTCTAAATTAGCATCCCGTTACAGTTTGGATAGTCCTCAGCCATATCAATTTTGAAGAGCAGCACACTGTGCCACAAGGATTAGCAAACTCTACAAACAGCTGAATCTTTCCTTAACATCCAGTCAGTTTTTCAACTGGCTCAGCTTAAAGAACTTTTATTAGTATTTTTGCCCAATATAATTTGAATTCACTCTGGATTAACAATATAACCAACTATTTCATTATCACTTTTTTTCACAAAATCTTCCTCTAAAATAATTAAACCAATCATATTTGTGATATACAGTTCACACACATTTTCTATCAGCCCTGAAAATAAGTGTCTGCGGTATGTTACGAAAAAGAGCGTGAAATACCAGAATCTCTCCCTGGAGCTTTCTACCACTTCTTAACAGAATAGAAAAAAGAAAAAAAAGAAAAAACCAACCAACCAAAACCCCCCAAACAAACAAAAAGAACCAAAAAAACCCAAACGAACAAAGAAACAAACTTTCCACCATTTAGCTGTATCACCATCTCTAGAAATTATCAAGTCTACTACTGTCTATTTAAATACTGTTTAGAATAGACTTGAATACTGAAAGATGCTCCTGCAACTCATGCCAATTTGGTCCATATTTAAGAAGAGACAAGAGTTTTGGGAAAGCTTCTCATAACATTATTCAGTTTCACCATAATAAAAACATTAGTTTCATTCTAGTACTTGTATTAGTGATTAAAAAACTAAAAACTACAAAAGTTTGGAGATTAAAAAATTAAAGCATGTTATTTGAAACTGTGCAGTGCCTGTGGATATCCCAATAAGTCATCAGTTTTTAAGAATGTCACCTTTTTAAGCAAAAAGCCTTATAAAATAATTCCAGAACTGGAACAGTTGCTAAGACAACAAATCTGACTTTAGAGGAAATTTTCACTGTATTATTGCCACATTCACTCCATGAATACTGCTGTCAGCTAGAATCTCCTGTACTGAAGTGCCCAGTTCATACAGAGCTGACACCTCATACCAACACCTGCAAATATTAAAAAGAGACTGGCTTCCTTCTTTCTCAACTCCTGTATCCTCAGTATCACCATCAACCATAGCAAGACTTCGGGAATAAAAATACCAAAACATCCTACTGTGCTACAGTACAGAGAGGCTTGTTTCAAAAGGAAGGATGTGCAAACTACTTGTGTGTATAAAAAAAGTTCACTTTTTTCTACCAGAAGACGCTGTGAAAATACCTGTGTGCAACAGATGACTGAGTAAGTAAATGAGCTCAAACAACAACTGATGCAGCCACACCAAGAAACAAAGCAAGTTTTATAACACCACTACCAGTGAGAAAGTAATAAGGCACTTTTATTCCCCAGTTCCATAGACAAATGGGAAATTTGGGCAGCAAATATTTGGGAATTGTTTCACAGCCTAACTCAGGGGATGGAGGAGGTGTGTCATCAGAGGTAGCAAATGCCAGTCACCAAACACTCCAGACAATACTTACAGATGCTACTCACACTCAGGAACTGGTCTTCACTCCAAATTCTGTCTCCTCTATGCCTACATTAATCTCTATGAAGCACACTCAGTAGAAGAGCAGACTTAAGCAAGGGCACATTAAGCTGCTAGGTTAGCTACAAAATAATTTTTCATGATCTGTATTTGTGGAAAGCTGAATTGACTCTTAAACCTTACTACAAGTATTGTCTTCTCCAGTTGTATGCCTAGCAGTGTAAGGAAATGTTTTACAGAATTTGCACACATGCTCTTTTGCATTATATTACAAAACACAGAAAAAACAGCTGTCTCTGTTCTATTAGAGAAAATGGCTCAGAAGTGCATTTGCTGTGTACTGTAAAAATTAAGTAAAATCCCATTCCTTGCACGCATGTACATACAGTCTGCATTATAGGCTAGAGTGTATATGTAGGAAAAAACTCACCACACCAAGACTGCTCTTATCAGCAACTACAAAACATTATCAGGAGAAAATTAGACTTCAGGCATGTATGAGCATTTTACAATGGGTAAAGAATGCCTTCACTTGCAAGAGAATTAGAATAGGCTTCTACAATAGCTCCTCTCCCTTCTTCTGTGCTCCTCCTAAATCTTTTACAGTAAAAAAACAACCAACACTTCAATAAATAAAAACAGATGAAAAAACAGGGGAAACTCCAGCTCAGAAGCATGGCAACACAAACAGCTTTATGTTAAACTAGGAAGTTTGATAAATAATTTTCTTCTGTTTACAAAGTAACAGTAAAGTATTTCCAAGGAATTTGCAAGAATGAGAAGCACTACAAGAAAAACTGTGAGACTGGCCTTTCCTCATAATCAGGTTTGACTGTGGATTTCCACAGCCTGTGAAAGAGACCTCTCAGGGGTTTGTCACACCTGCACCACCCAAGTCTGTCACTCAACAAAATCCTCTTCGGTTGTCTAAGGCATGACACCTGAAAAAGAAGAAACCGCACTCTAAACTTATAGATACTGGCAGAATGAACAGAAATTTTCATTTTGAAAATAGTCTGGGAATTGGGGAAAAAAAAAAAGAAAAAAGGAAAAAAAGCAACACCACCAAACCCCCAAACTACCTTACACCAAAACCAAGCGCTGTTTCAGTACATACTGACAGGTTTCAGATTAGTTCTGGTCCCCATGGCCAACAACATCTGCATATTCAGATAAAAATTTGTTTGATGAAGTTCTGAAATAGGGGAATACTTAAAGGGCTTGTGCTTCATGCTGACCAGACACTGGGGTAACTATTGCTGAGGAATGTTTCATCATACAACAGTTAAATGCCACCCTGACACCCCATCCCATCAGATCCCAGAAGCCAAGCAGGGTCAGCACCGTTGGATGGGAGACCTCCTGGCAATACCGGGGGCTGTAGGTTCCAGTCCTGAGCACTTCACTGTCACCGTCCAAGCTCTCTCGGCCATGGCAGATAAACCTGAGGAGTTAAAGGGTGGGGCCAGTTCCATGCACTCTGCCTCAGCTAAAACATCCACTGCCTGGCTCGAAGGGCACACCCACATGGGGAGAGCCCTTCCCAAATCTTCGTTCGGGAAGCCGAGCCATGAGGAGACATAGCGAGATGGCTGAGTATTGAGGGGACAGATAGTAAAGGTGAGTGGCTTTGATACAGTCTATTGAAAATACCCTCAAGCTAACCAAAACAGTTACAAAATCAAAGGACAGTCTGAGGCTTCTCCAGTTCACAGATTTAACTGTGCGTCAAAGAAACACTTTTCAGTGGACAGAAGAAATGAAGATCTAGATGTAGCTTTAAAATCTAGCCAGGAATAACATTACATTTATCCATCTCACCCCCGCAGTCCTCTTGCGATAAAGTTTTGTTCTATCAACGCCCAGCAAGGACAAGGCTGATGCTGCAATTATCCAGGACACTGCGAGTCCAAATATAAAAGCTTCTTGTACTTCTTCAGTAAATAAAAAGTTAAGGGGATGTGACCCTGTATTAAGACTCAAGTGAATAAAGGAAGTATGAAGGAAGTCTTAAGTGTGTATATACAAGAATAATTCTCTAATAAGCCATCTTTGAATTTTTATTTAAGTAAATGGCCTTCTCTGAGACAAACTGGCTTAGGAGTTGTTCTACAATCCCTCATTTATGAACAGACTTATTTCTTAATTATCTAGCTCAGCATCACCAGAATTCAATAAATCTTAGTTAGTGCATGGTGCTAATAAAGCCAAGATTGTGTGTTTGATCCCCACATGGACCATTCACTTAAGAGTTGGACTTGATCCTTGTGGTCCCTTTCAACTTGGAATATTTTGTGATTCTGTGACTATTTAGTAAGTTTTAATGAGACTTAATTCAATGTTAGACCTCTCTTTTTAAGCCCCTGTTCCTCTTCTCCCCACATTAACCAGGCTTTTGCATCAATTCAGTCTGTCACTCAGAGTTCATTTAAAGCAGCTGAAGGAACTGAAGACGCCCAATATGCGCCATTATTTAAGGTACCTCAATGTTACAGCATGACCCTCAGTAAGCAGAAAATTTAATCCTTCCCTCTGCAAAAAGAAGAATTCATCTCTGCACAAAGCCAGTCATGACAGCACATCTCCTCCAGCAAGCCAGGCCCAACAGCACACCACACTTGCTGCTTCACAGGTAACTTCACCTCCTCTCGCTCTCCACAGCGTGCTGTGAACACACAGCACAACAGAGAAACAGAACTACATAAAACAGCACTGTGAGAAGTACAGCACAGTAGGACCTAACATGACATTATAAACTCAAGCAAGCCTTCTACACAGATGGAACCTACATGAGATCAGCTTCAAGATGTGTAGTGGCTCTTCAGTTTATCCTTACACCCATAGTTATGCTTCTTTCCATCAGTAACACTGCCCCTTTTCCAAGTTTTTCTATATTGAAATGACTCAGTGGACAGACAGAAGCTACCAAGGTTACTTTGATCAATTACACCATGTCCTCATTTATTATAATCACAGCAAAGGCATTGTCATCCTCTCCCACAACTCTAGACCTACCAGCAGGAACTGCAGGAGCCGAGAAAAGACAACACAGATAGTACTAATGAAGTTCTTTGCAAACACACGAGTCCCCCACAAAAATATCTTTTTCCTTTTAATATACCTTGATTTCACAATCCATTAATCAGTCAACTTCCTCTCATCCAGCTACAACACATAATTAAGTTTACCAAAGAATACAAATATCCATAAGAACTTTAAACATGAAAGGAATCTATGCCTCAAGATTACAACAGACTCTGTCATTCTCCACAGCATTGGAACAGCACTTTCATCAACAAAAACTGATGTACTTGCTTAACTTACTTGCCTAAGCTTTTTAGTGAAGAGATCAAACAACCTTCTCAAACAGCAGCTCTGGCCTGTTCACATGTTCAACAATTTCTGAAGCACAAGTCTAGAAGCACGACAGGGATCAGCTCAGTACAACTCAACAACTCCTGCCAGCTTAGCTGGGTAAGCAGTCAGGCCCAAATTTTGCACCCTACTACTCTCAGATGAAGCACAGGTGTCAAAAGGATTTAAATGTACATGAATTTTAGAAACACAGTTGTTTCCCAGAAACAGGAGGACTACAGGCCTGATTCTCCTCTCATACTGGGATAATTATAGATTATGAAACAGTGCAAAGTGGAGCTCCTACAATGCTAAATTTAAGTGCTTGTGTATTGTGGGCTCTTCTTTAAAACATTTCCATGGCATCTACTATCAGTCTATTCATCTGAAGAAAGATCTGCATAACACTTGATCAGTATTATAGTTGGCAGACACTCTCAACAGATGAAACACAAATTTGCTTTTTGTTTCCCCACACCTTTCTAGTCTGGAATGCTTTAAAATGGAAAAGCTGCAACAAGATCTGCTTTAAGATTGTAGATCACCTTTAAATTTCTCACATCAGAAACCAACTTTTCTTTTGAGAAAACTCTATACTATAGAATGCAGTGCAAACTTTTGATTAGTTTTTGATACCTAATGGAAACAGACCCTGTCAGCTCTTCTGCATCCCTGCTCCTCAGGCAAGTAATTCTAGTTCTGATTTCCCATTATTTTCTTCACAAAAAAAGCATAGCCTACAACAGTAACACTGAAAAAAATCAAGAGCAATAATCTGCAGTCATGGTATTAGGAAAGTTTTGTGCCTATCTGCAAACAGCAGCATGTTTAAGATATGAATGCAAAGTAGTTCCAAATATTCTGAACGAAGTATCAAACAGCACTATCCACCCCTAAAAACAGGAATTCTGAATTTGCATAAATTTTGTTTCAAACACTGATGAGCAATTTTCATATTTATACTTCGTACTACAGATCTGCTGTAAAGGTAAATAGACTGTTTAGTATCCTTTAGGAAAGACTTGAAATTGTCAGCTAAGATGAACTACTTTACACTATATAGCAATTGTTAGGACTTTCCTAGGTAAAAGTCACTATATAATAATTACTCCGAGATAAAAGGCCAAATTTGTTCCTCAATTTAAAGAATTATTTCTGACATACCATAAGACCAACTAGAGTTTAAAATTATCAAGAATCCTAAGGAAATGTAACTATTCTAATTACTTTATGAAGGCAGCCTAGGCATTTTTTAAATCTACTGATCTTGATCCAACGCTCACCAAACCACAGCACTGAGATAGATACAACAGAGATTAGTCTTTAACATACAGGATATCACCTAGAAGAGAAATACTTGCTAGCTAAGGTTTAAGACAACATACAGAAAGTTAAACAGCTATATGCTATTATTTCAATAGAAGTTGTTATATTGTCAAATACAAGTCAGAGTATCTTTTGTAAACCACAAGCAACATTAATATCCACATTAATATCCACAGCACAGAAACTCTGCAAATCTTTCAATTTTATTATCTCCTCTTCTATAAATATTTCTTATTCAAAACTAATTTTCTTCTATTAAAGCAAACACTGTCAAGAATACAGACTCTTCCGAGAAGGTGATTTGTAACAATTAACTGTGAAATACCACAGCCCTTCAATAGTAATTTGCAGACTCTGACCATAGCAGTCATCATCTTGTCTTTCATACAGCAAGTCTAACTTCTTACCAGTTAAATTCCCTACACAAAATTCCATAGAAGTTTTAAGATCTATTTAGAAAGCAAGAACAAAAGAACACCAATGGAATTGAATGTAACTCTTAGAATTGTGATTTGCATATGCTTCCACTTGCAAAATACACAACTACAAAGTCTCCCTGAGTTAACATTTCAGAAACACAACCTGTGGCAAATATAGTAGTAAGGATTATCCTCCTAGCAGTTGTTTTGTAGCAACTATCACAGAAAGACCAAAATTACTAGCAACAAATGTCACTTTAAAAAGCCTCTCCTATTAAGATGGTAAGTTCCAATAATAGTTTTTTGTTGTAGTGGTTTTGGATTTCTGGCACATCAACTACTTTCCAGACAAAGCACTGGAGCAGAAATATAGAAGTAACTTAAATTCAACTTATTTCAGCTTACAGCCTCAAACAGCACTTGACTAGTTCCTGCATCTTTCAGAAAGTGAACCAGATCTGAAAGCAACATCCATTAAGATACAGTTATCAACTTTTCATGAAAAATAACTTTAGAATCAACTCCCAGGAGCAGCCACTTGAGATGCTCAAAGTAACATAATCAAATCAAGGAAGTTGAAGCAGACACCCAACTCTTCAGGGTTTGAAGAACCCTAGAAAGTACATTGAAGTTAAATCGACCATTATTCTGACAAAATATTACGCTGGTTTGGCAAGAAGTTGATACAATTCCATGGTATTTTGAAGGCAGATGCAAGTAAAACTTGCTTTACAGTAAGAACAGCATGCATGAGGTTACCAGTACCAAGCCCCAACTTATCTTTTTCACATACAGTACTGTCAGAGACAGCAAGCACAATATGCAGTTATGCATTAGTAGGTCTTTTATGCAAGCTTAAAGAGTAGTTTAATTTCAGTGGGTTTAGGAAAATCCCCATAGACATTTATCTATATTTCAGACAGCAAAATGCATAAAAACCTTAAAGTGACCATTTATAGGTTAGATATAGAAGAATTAGCCCAGTTCTGACTTGTGTTTGAACATTTCATGCCACACATGTGGAAGAACTAAAGCACTTCATAGCTATTTCAGAGTTCTGAATAAAAAAATCATTTGAACATCATGCACAGTGTAAGTGGCAAATCTCTTCTGAAGTTTTCTGCTCACCTCTTCCATGTATATTATACATGCTCTAAATTCAACCCCAACACCTAGTTTTAAGCCTCCCCCTCATTACACACACCTCCTTTGTTCTTAGATTACAGCCTGAGAAATATTTTAAGTGTTGATATTGAGTGTACTTGGTGATAAATATTTTTCAATGTCACAAACATAATATCACCTTATTTCGATTGCATTTCATTTTAAGCAATTAACTATTAAGAAAACCAACATTAAGCTCATTATGCATCATTCCCTGCAAAGTTAAAACAAGAAGCCACCCAAATATACAGATAACTGCCTTTATTGCTTTATCACAATAAGTATAATTACAGAAATGGACATTGTGCAACTCTGCTGAATCCTAAAACTTTTTATGACATACACTGGAGTTGAGTTTTTTTCACAGTGAAATCACTCTCACCCAACAGAATCTTACCAAGAATCATCTAAAAGACAGAAAAGCCTCAGTATCCAATCACTTAAATGAAAACATGCTTTCCTGAGATACACCATTCTTTTTAATAATAAAGTATGAATCAGTTCTGCTTCTATAAAGAAAACAATACACCCAGGGTTCTCTTCTTTTTCAGTAAAAAACAGTCTTTATTGGCCTGTACTGTCTGTTCTTGCCTGTTCTACAGACCTACCATATTTTTGTTCCATATGCCCATTTGAGAAGAAAGAATTTAGTGAGCACATGCTGAACATATGGGAAAGGTAATTCTCTTCATTCCCTCACTACTTAAAAGAGGAGGCCTGCTCCTCTTCCTATCAAAGGAAGGAGACACAAAACCCCGCTGTTTGCTTCTTCCAAAGGGCACTATTCCCCCTGTTCCCATTTGTTGTTACAGCAAAGCCTGGGGCTGTGAGGAAGTAGGACAGATGAAGTGCCAGTGCCACTGCCAGAACAATTCTTCAGGAAATTCAGTTTCAGGAGTTCCACTGAAAAGACAGCAACTAAGGACAGGCCAAGAACTGGCTTAACGGAACTACCAAGCAACACTGGGCTATCAGACCACTGACTGGGCAGCCTAACTTAAGCAAAAGGGCAGAAGAGGACAATTTCCCCTGTACAACAGTTCCAGATGAGTTAACTTTATAAGGTCAATACACTCAACACAGGCATCCCACGTGCTCTAAAGGAAAGTTCACACATTCAAAAATGTTTTCTTCTAATTAAAAAAACTAAGACCCAACACTCTGAACTTTATGTACTATTGCTATCTGCATTGCTGAGACATTCAGCTTTATCCATGAGGATGACAGGCCAGTTTTAACTCAACCACTGAATTTGGCAGTCGAAAAGTTTAACCCAATAGTTGGACAGACCACCTCCGCTATTAAAATCATCATATTTCAATATTAGAAAAAGTACGTAATACACGGTAGTACAATTATACAGCTTATGAGTTCCTAACAAAATGTAGGCATGTCTAGAAGTTATGGCCACAAGCTAACTACAGAGCACGAGCAGTCCCCACAGTCATACTATACTGTAGCTAATTTTAGCCCACGTGTGTATGTTCACAGCCTTCACAAAAAACAAGACTGAACAGCAGTTAAGAGCCACGTGGACAGCAATGAAACCACTGCAAGTGTCTAAGCTCTCGCTGCAAATGTCCTTCCTAAACACGAAACCCGTTACTTACCCCTCAAAGAATGCAAAACAGAAAGAACTATTCTGCTACCATAATGTAATGATTAACGTTCGAAAGGGAATAGAAAAAAAATAAGCCAGCCAAAAAGCAGCTGAAGGTGCTACTTCTGCCCTGTAACATCCAGCAGACCCCAAGCCAACAATCTCATTGCTCCTTACAAGGCACTATACACATGCCCACAAATGAGCAAATAAATCCTCTAATCTCTATACAAAGAAATGTACACACGTGCACATGCCTCATATGCCTTCCTCGATCATTTTTTAAAAATACAGGCTGCCAAGAACCTTCTAATGCTCTTATACCCCACCACCAGCTTTCTGCATAATTTTTCAACAGGAGCAATGAAAAATCAAGAAAGCAAAAGCATGGTTTTTGTTTCTGATGTTAGAATCTTCACAGTCCATTTCAGAACAGACAAGAATTGAATTAGCATGAATCACTGTCCTTAGGTTGCACGTTTCCATTTTTGTATGCCTTGTGAATAGAAAATGGTAGTTTCTAAATTCAATCCAAGAAGTTACTTTCATATACAAAAGAAGCTCCCAAATAATTCAGGATTAAAAAGCCTGAATACTCTGAAATTGAAACTAAAGCACAATAATATTTCACGTATAAACATTATTCTCAACTAAATTTAGAAGTACGTATCAGAAAACAATACACAACAGGTCAAACACTCACTGCAAGAAGTTTGTCATAGCCTGTAATATCATCTCAAACTAGGAACCTTGTCAAGACTCAGTACACATAAATGAAAATAACCTATTTCATTACCAAACAACTATGATCAAATCTTAGCCCTGCAGGAATCCCAGGTATCTAAATGTGCATGATTATTCCTGAGAGATTAGCATAAAACCTTACCTCGCCAATTCTCTATTAACGATACACCTGCTACATTGAACAAAATCCACAAAATTGTCTTGGGAAGAAAAGATGCTAAAAACAAGGTATCAACAGATTACAGCAGCAAATCCCAGAATTTGAGTTTATCCTCAAATGTCTTGCGAGTTTAAACCAGCTTGCAAAGTATAGACTTCAGGAAAGACAATTTTTCTATGCACCATCTTCTACAGAGAGATTATACTACGGTGGAACTCGGAACTGTTAAGGGATGTCTGGGAATGCAAAGGCTTATTAACAATTGTTACATCCAGTTGCAGAAACTGCTCTTACCCTTCACCTAATACTTACTGTTGGCTCCCACATCCTCAGCTACTCCAGAACCTCTCATTCTCAGGTATGTGAATCCCAGTATCAGAAAGAACAAGCATGCAGCAGTTAAGAGGAACATGGACAGGTAATGTGCACTGAAGCCTCCAGTGGTGGATACCTCCTCTCTTTTGAACTGCTGGAGAAGCTCCTCCTCGGGCTCAGAGAGATTCTTCTTGTAGGCGTTTTTCAGGTAGGTATGATTTGAACCCGTATGATTGGAGTGGTTGAGTCTAAGGGAGGAGGTGGTTCCACTCGGGAGAAGGCTATTAGTAGCTGAATAGACTCTGGATTCAACATTATAGCTACCAGAAGCGCCGCTGAGAACATGATTATTGGTCGCTTTCCTAATGGTGCCTGGAGGGTCAGTGATTTTACCGCTGTCCACGTCCGGCAGCGGTGGTGGCAGCAACAATACTGATGGGGATTTCTTGGATAGGCCAGTGCGGTATCTGGGCCTGGGAGGATTAGAGTCCAGATTTTCACATCCTCCTCCTCTTCCCCCCGCCGCCTCCTCCTCCTCCTCCTCCTCCTGATTTCTGCCCCTGTCTAGACTGCCGGCAGCAGCCGCCCCCGCCGCCCTGTCATTCGTTACGAGCACACCAGTACCGCAGCCTCCGCCAGCCCTTTCTTGGCCCGTCTCCATCACGACAGCGCCGGCTGCAGCGCATTTGCTTGTTATGAATGGAGCAAGGGACTTGCTGAGGCTCCGTCTGGGCCGGCGAACTGCAGACTCCTCCTTCGGTCCCTGCTGCTTCGCCCTCGCCCCCGCCTCCTCCTCCTCCTCTGAGTCCGAGTACTTGTCCCTGCTGCCGCCGTAGGAGAGGAGCCGGTTCCCGTTCACGGTCCGCTTCTTCCACCGCTGTTGCTCGCTCTCCTCCTCCTCCTCCTCTTCCTCGTCCTCCTCTTCTCCTCCCTCCTCCAGGCCGTCGCCGAGCTCCCCTGCACCCTGAGCCGCCGCCGCTCTCCGGGCCGCTGCCCCCCACCAGGAGCTGTGTTTCCGCCGGGCCGCTTCCTCCGGCGGGGAGCCGCCGCCGCCGCCGGCGCCGTGGGGGGCGGCGGGCCTGAGGCCGCGGAACAGGGGCGCGGCGCGCTCCCTCCTGCCGCCGACCTGGCCGCCGGGGCTGCTCTCCACGTCCGACTCGTCCGAGCTGAAGCCCAGCAGCACTTTGCCGGCCCCGGCGGGCGGCGCGGCGCGGCCCCGGCCACCCCCGGCGGCAGCCCCGGCGAGGAAAGGGTGCTCGGCGCCGGCCAGCCGCGATCCCGGCGCCACCCGCCCGGGGCCGCCTCCGCCCGGCGCCGCTCCGGCCCCCGTGTTATTGTTGTTGCTGTTCCGGGTCTTGGCGCCGCCGCCGCGGGCCCCGGCCCGCTCGTCCTCGCGCAGCTTCTTCAGCTTCTTCAGGTAGACGGGCCGGGTACTCTCGGTGACCGGCCCCGGGGAGAAGCCGAAGCGCCTCAGCTCCGAGAAGAGCTCCTCGTCCGTGAGCTGCGCGGCCGTCGCCATTTTTCCGCTCCGCCGCCGCCGCCGCGGCGCTTCCGACCCACGCGCGGCGCCGCGCTCCCGCCGGAACTGACGCGCCGCACTCGGCTGTGGCCGAGACCCGCCCGTCACCCCGCGGCGCCGCCCGCCGGGAGCGCGGCCGGGCGGGGGCAGCGGGGCGGGGCGGGGCGGGGCGGGGCGGGCGGGCGGGCGGGGTAAGCGGCGCAGCAGCGGGGCGGGGCACCCGGCGCGGCCGGGCGGGGGAGCGGGGCGGGGCTCCCGGCCGCGCTCCCGGCGGGCGGAGCTGGCGCCCATCTCGCCGTCTGGGCGAGAAACGCGGCGCCGGGTTCGCGGTGAGAGACCCGGGTCGGGAAGAGAAGCGCTGGTCGGAAACGCGTTGTTCCAGGCCCGCCCGTGGTCAAAGACATTGAACCGCGGCTCCAGCCGAGTGTCGGGAGCGTTCGGGGATACGCCGCAGGGAGCAGCGTCAGACTGAGGCGCCTTTGACGCCGTCGTCAGGTCTCGGGTTCAGCCCAAGAAGTGCGGACAGGCCCCGGGCGGGCCCTGCCCGAGGTGGCGGCAGCTGCTCGCTTCCACCAAACCTTTCCCTGTCGGAAGTCCCGACCATCGGGACATGTCAGCTGTGAGGAGACAGCCTCTCGTACATCTGAGAGGACATAGTCTTGAGCTGCTCCAGGGGAGATTTAGGTTGGACATTTGGAGGCATTTCTTCGCAGAAAGAGTGATTGGGCGTTGGAATGGGCTGTCCAGGGAGGTGGTGGAGTCATCGTCCCTGATGGTGTTTAAAGAAAAACTGGATGTGGCACTTAGTGCCATGGTTTAGTTGAGTGATGTTTGGTCATAGGTTGGGCATGATGTCGCAGAGGTCTTTTCCAACCTAATTGATTCTATGTGATTCTGTGTATGATTAAGTTTGTAACTGGCAGTTAAATGCCCCTCTGACACCCGATCCTGTCAGATCTCGGAAGCCAAGCAGGGTCAGCCTCGGTTAGTACTTGGATGGGAGACCTCCTGGCAATACCCGGGGCTGTAGGTAGTAGTCCTGAGGACTTCACTGTCACTGTCCAAGTTCGCTCAGCCGTGGCAGATGAACCTTAGGAGTTAAACGGTGGCTCCAGTTCTGCACACGCTGTGCCTCAACTAAAAAATCCACTGTGCAGGCTTGAAGGGCACACCCACATGGGGAGAAGCCCTTCCCAAATCTTCGTAGGCAAAGCCGAGCCATATATACATACAAGTTTGTAATTACCTGGATGTCTTTAGTGTTTTTCTTTTGGAAAATACAGTCATTCATATATATTGCAGTTGAAACTGTTAAACTGTATACAAAAACTTGTCAAAATGGTCATGCCAGTATAAGGAGGTGTCATCATGGTGTGCACTGGTCTGTCTGGTTGGGCCCTTTGGCCACAAAACCTCATATGGAGGCTTCAAAATTCTCCTTCTGACTTGTCTTCTCTACCTATCAAGCTGAATAACAAAACCCTCGGCTCAGCTACTACATATCACATTATAAACACAGGAGTCTGAGTTCCGTTTTGGGCCTAACTCCAACTGGCCTTGCAGCACCTTGTGCAGAAGTGATCCAGAAACAAGGTCCAACTGCAGGAACAGCTGTGCGTTCCCCCTCACAGTCTGCTGGAGTGAGGATATTGTGGATGTGCCCTGCTGATGTCAAAACAAGCTGCTAATTTTGTTAGAGGAACATTTGCAGAGCTGGAGTTAAGGTAGCTGTGAGGCAGCTACATGTGAAGATCAAGCCAAGTCTGCACAGCTAGAGGAGTGGCTTGAAGCCATCTTTCCTGGTTGTGGTGGTTGTAATAATCATGATTGGAGATGATTAACTCCATTTCAGCCACACCTGGGTATGCAAACCTCATCCTATTGTTCATCTAAGCCTACTTTAACACAGCTATTCTGAGGCTGAGAAGCACTACACAAGGACCTGTATTACTGTGTACTTTATGTGGCACTGCTGTGTACAGACTCCTCTTTGTTTCCCTGGCAGAGGAGCCATTTCACCTAGAGCAGTTACAGTGCATTGGAGCAATGCATGGAACTCCAGCTGTAAGGATGATTCCACTCAACGTGACCTCCACTACACATTAAACCACTAACATGCATGTACCTGTTCTGACCTATTTCCCAATTTGTGCTAGCTAACTGATATCGTAAATGCCATTAGAAATGCTTCTGCCTTTCCATTCCTCCTTCTTAGCAAGAAGCAACCCACACCTTTCACCAGTTATTTGGGATACATGTTTGAACCACATTCAGTGGGTGCCTCCAGCTGATTGTGACAGTGACCAAACCAACTGCAGTCAGTCCTAGACAAAGTACTGTTCTGACGAGCATCCTTCTGGCAAGTGCCTGCTTGGGCACCTTCTTTCTATTAGCAGACGATATGTTGTCCTGTAGGAAAGGGAAGATCCTGTCTTCTTACTAATGTGACTCCTGTCTTCTCCCTGTTTGTTACAGCAAGGGCATGAGTTAGTTTATAAAACTGTTTACTTAGCAGCAGGAGGGCAGTAAATACTATAAATTGTTAACAATTGAATCATCTCCTGCAAAACTATAGCATGTAGATATGGGAACAGCTGACTGAAAAGTCTGCATATTCCAAGTCATGCTGTAAAATCTGTGTGCCAAAATACTTTGAAATGTTTAAAAAAATATGTCTTCTGGTTGCACTGACGTAAGGATACTTCCATTACCAAACCAAAATCACCACATTTCTTTAGCAGTATACATTAGTATCAATAGTATCAATGTCTCATTTTTATCAATACCTTGGTGTAGTCAAGTTTTAAGTCAACATAAAAAGTAGATACATTTCTGAAGGTAAGTGTTGACTGCAGGGAGTGTGCAGACTTCATTAGGGGGAAAATGGTAGTTGTTTTTGAATACACACTTGCCTCCATTAGCTCCCACCTGAACTGCAGGCAAGGTACATAAGCAGGAATCTAACAGCCCTTAGAAAATTCTGTAAGCACTTGTACATCTCAGCAGTGGAGACTGCCGTGAGCATCTCAGTCTCTCCTATTCTCAGCTTCTTATTGAGTATTCAGTTAATCCTTTTGTTGCTAATGCTCAGTGGTGTGGTTCTGGCACGTTTTAAAGATGTCCTTAAGCTGTGTAATTTCCACTGCCAATAACTCCATTCACATAGAAAATTCCTCCCAAAGAGGAAGAACTTCCATAAGAACTACTCACACACAGGAACAAAGTACCATTGGCCCTGTGACTACCATTTCCAGCTCATAGTTCATGCTGTGTTTCTAGAGCATCCTTTGCTCTTGTAAAAATCAAGTACATTTAGGGAATGTTAGCAACAACCCGTTTTTGGCTTACACAAACATCTCCATCTAAAAGCAACTTAGTCCTATCTGAACTGAAGCTTCTGTGTCACACACACACCATGGGTGTCTCTAGCACATCCTACACACTCCGGTTGTCTAACACATGTATATGTCATCGTTGCACTCAGTTTCCTTCTGAGAGAATGAGGCAGTGAAAGTTTTCCTTCACAATGTTTGCTATTCTCTGCAGACAATGCTGCTAATGGCTTCTGCCCCATTTCTTCAGCCTCTGCTCTGTGGCGTATGACAAGACACCAAGCCAAACACTGTGCTGCATTCATCCTTCAAGGGTGCTGAACTCATGCCTGGACACTCAACAGGGAACATGGGTAGTGCGTGGCAGAGAGGACCACATTTCACCATTTTGAAAAGTGTCAAGGGTATCAGCCTCCTGTCCTGGAAAAAGTAACTATAATACACATTCTTCCCCTACTACCACTCCTACGTTGACCCAAATGTAACAAAGTATGGTGTTCTTCAGAGCTAGGCTGCTTTGTCGACACTGCTGAGCACCTTGATTAGAGAATGGAGGTAGGGATATCTAGAAACTAGTGGCCTGGCCCCACAATAATGTCCTCCAGTTACAAGGCCTTTTGTTCTTAATTCTATGTGGTCCTTACAGGCCAGAGATCTATCTCTCCTCTTCGGTGACAGACTTCATATGAAGGCTGGATCCTTCATCTCCACAGTGTACCATGTAGCATCTTGTACAAAGGTTTAATTTCTCAGATCAGAGACACATCTGAAAAGCTACTCTTTGTTACTATACCTGACCTGAAAAAAGATGACCTTCACCTTGCTGAACTTGCATTAGAATTGCAGTCCTTTTACTGTAAACTGTTGGAACAGCTCCAATATCGCTTCTGGGAAATCCTCACAGAAGCAAATCCCTAGTCCTTTCTCTGCATAGCCAGACATGAGCAATGGTTTCTGCCAGTTCTCTCCATGCCTCTATGATGAGCTGACAGAGTGGAACAACTCCCTTTTCTTGTGGAACAGAAGCATAAAAAGGAAAAAAAAACACATAGAAATGAAACAGGGAGACACAGTAAAATTAGGAGGAGTATCAAAAAGAAGTAAGAAAGGTAAAGGGAACAGAAGAAAGCAGACGGAACAGTGGAAAGTAGTAATACAGAACAAATTAAATGCCAAACACTGAAATGACTGCTTCATATCCCATGGGACTTTGTAGGACACTGCAGAGGTGTTCTTACAAGGAATCCTAGAGGAAATGTTTAGAGGAGCTCTACGTGCATTTGGGTAGGGCAGGCGAAGAAGGTGGCTTTTTTCATTCATTTGCACTGTGTAGAGAGCAGTAGGTGGAGGAGTGAATTCTCGTCTCATCTGCACCATGAGTTCATCTGGAGTGCAGGCAGTTGTTCTCCAGATGTCTATGAAAAAGGAAAATAGCATTTGCAAATCTGAAGAACTGAGGGCTTGTAACACATAGGTATTGTACTCTTTGAGCAATGGAATAGAGGGTCCTTTAACACTTTCTATCATCTACAGATACAGGTTTCTCCTGGCTAAAATTAGTTTCCGTGAAAACCTTCTGGGAAAAAAATAAACACAAGAGGAAAAATAAAATATTACCTAATGTAACAGTGTACTGAAGAAAAAATTCTCCCCTGCAAAGTAACTGCAAGAAAGAATGAACCATCCCTGGATATGGCTGATGTACTAGTGGAGGTTTTTCAGGCAGTTGTGATCATAAAAGAAAAGCTTAAATTAAACATGAATTTCAGTGTTAGGAGAATAAAGGACCCAAGTGACTCACCTAATATCATAAAGAAGACTGTGGCAGAGCTGTAAACTGAGTTAATGTCATGAGGGTACCAGGCAGGAAATGTTCTTTGCCCTTGGCTCTGCCACTGACTTGTCGCGTGGCAAATCATTTCCTCTTCAGGTGACTCAGTTTCTCCCATAGGCAAATTGAAACAGTGATTCATCTTTGTAGAAGTACTTCAAGAATGAAGATTAAAAATGTTTTAGAAGACCGAAGTAGGAATTCCATTCCAGTGCTCTCCCCAGGCCATCCTTTGTCCTCTTGCTGGATTTTTTGGAGAATGCTGTCTTTATTACTGTGAATGGTATTTTGCTAGAGATAATAAATCTGAAAATTATATAGCAAAAGCACATTAATTAATTAAATGCTGGATGTCTTCTATTACAGGCTATAAACAGACAGAAGATGTGCTAAAAGAAAATTACCTATTGAATCTGGAGGAAAAAGCTGTATGTGACTAAAGAATTTTAAAATTTTTCATAATATAAGCAGAAACAAGATGAGCATGCATTATTAGACCTTAGAGGTGGCCTGAAACAGGTACAGATAAAAAAACTAAATAAAAATATATTAGATCATGAAAGGAAGATTGTAATTTTAAAGTCAACAACCTTACTTACAGCAGAAACAAGAAATTATATAGCAGTTAAAGCGCTACAAGAGGACAAAAAGGAGACCTTACTTTGTGGTTGGTACTCAGGGAAACTGGATTTACTCTGCTATAAGCTTCAAGAAGTAAAATGGGGAAGGTAGGCAAAGGAAAGTTTTCAAATGAGCCTTTTGTAATGTATTCCTTATCATCCAAGTGTCCAAGTAAGTTGTACATAAGACCAGCTTTTAGAAATACTAATAATTCACAGATCTTAATGAAATTAATTGGAAAACCATCTAGAAAAATATAGGAGGGAAACTTTTGCAGTTAAGAATCACAAAATATACTGAGTTGGAAGGGACCCACAAGGAGCATTGACTTCAACTCTTAGGCCTGCACAGAACCATCCCCAAGAGTCACACCATGTGCCTGAGAGTATCATCCAAACGCTTCTTGAACTCAGGCTTGGTGCTGTGACAACTGCTCTGGAAAGCCTGTTCTAGTTCCCAACCACCCTCTGGGTGAAGGATGATTTTCTAATATCCAACCTAAAGCTCCCCCTGCCTGACACAAAATCATGCCATTTGCTCTGGTCCTGTCCCTGGTCATCACAAAGAAGAGATCAATGCCTGTCCCTCCTCTTCCCCTCACAAGGAATTTGTAACTGCAGTGAGGTCTCTCCTCAGTCTCCTCCAGGCTGAACAGACCAAGTGACCTCAGCCACTCCTCATATGGCTTCCCCTCAAGGCCCTTCACCATCTTCATTACTTTCCTTTGGACACTCTCTAAGAGCTTAATGTCTTTCTTAGGTTGCAGTGACCAAAACTCCCCACAATATCCAAGATGAGTCCACCCCAGTGCAGAGCAGAGCAGGACTATCCCCTCCCTCGACCTGGGCTGGCAATGCTTTGCCTGATGCCCCCCAGGACACAGTTGGCCCTACTGGCTGCCAGGGCACACTGCTATGTATAATAGCTATTATTGTTTACTGAAATGAGAGTTTTCAATATCATACATTTGTAACCTAGTGTACACCTGCCATTTGTTATAACCATATGAAAAAGCCAGAAGTATCTCGTATTGACCCAGATGATACCTTCAAATTAATGCTTAAATCTACATTTTACATATACAAGTGAGTGTACATAATTTAGAAATTATGCTTTGATTTTATTTATAAAATGTTTTAAACTCTTTGAGAATATTTTTCAATCTCAGCAAAACAAATATCCAATAGGTCTTAAACCATAATTTTGTTTGTGCTCTTACCCAGGCAAGTTTTCCATGCTCCTTTATCCTAAGCTCAAGGACAACTCCATGTCCATTCCTAGATATATCTGGACCTATTTTTATAATTAAAAGAATAAAAATGTATGCATGAAGCTGAATTGCTCTATGAAAACAGTAACTACTTCAATTGCTTCCATATATTTTGCATGATGTGACATTTATTTTATATCACTGTCTTGTAATTTCAGTTTAGTTTTCGTTTATAACATTTATTTGCTTTCCATAGCTCTTTTGCTAACTCTCTGGGCCATTTCCTACTTAAACTGTCTTTTACTGAAGCAATGCTTTAGAACCTATTACTTCCCCTAGGAAACATTATACTATGCACAGTTCAGCATTTTTTATATCATTTTACATCATTCATCTTGACATTGTGTTGGCTGTACAAGTTCCCTTATTCATTCTGTTAACTGTGGAAGTTGGGACCCTTTTAAATCTCTCTGCAGTTGTCATTAGGATTTTCTGAAGGACTCATGCCAGACAAGTCTATAAATAAATCTTGTAGATAATGTATACATTTTAACACTCTCATTATCCATCTGTTACTCTCAGAATTCATGTTTTACTTTCAGCTTTTCCATAATCTCACATTATTTCTTCTCCTTTTGACAACTGGTAATGTTGTAGTGCCGTAACTTAAACAATGAATGGATTACTGAGGTTACGTACAAATTCAGCTACTCCATCACCCTCTTCTTTCTAGGAGTTTCTGTATTGAATTTATTTGTATTAGCAATACCCTACCTCATATGCTTATGCCTCTTTGGTATTGACTGTGGGGTACTCAGTACTACAGGAACTATGTGATTCAAGAACATGCTGTATGTAAAGAAGAACATTAGCCTATTAATAAACATGCTACAGGATTGCTGTTCTCACTCTGCTTCAGGTGCTGCCTGTGCAGTTTGGAACCAAAAAGGCTCTTAATGCTTCTGTACAGTCTACTTGTGTGAAAATATTTCTGATGCTGACTATTCAGGAAACCTTAATCTCCAGGAATTATAAGGCAAAGATAAATCCCAGTGGTGAGCTCTAAGTGGTATAGTCCTTTTGTGTATCACTACCTGCCACAGACACGAATGCAGAAGTCCTCTGGAATGCCTACTGCTTTCAGTAAAAAAGAGCACCAGACTTCTGCAGAGTTATAGAAGTCTTTTATTTTCTCAGAATATCCTGTTGTAATTAGATAATTTCCAGACATGTCATTACATAAATATAAAAGAAGTTTAATGCAATTTTTGCACGTTTGCAATTTTTATGTGCAGTACGAGGCATGTCATATTCTCTTACTGGTTGGATCTTTTCCTAGTTTGAATTTGCCAACACCCTATCCTTCTACATCTGTTAGTGCATTTCTTCTCTCAGCTTTCTTCCCTGAGTGTTGATGATTACAACCCTTGGCATTCAGTTCCTCAACTACTCTACCCATCATTAGCAAAGAAAGGAACTGCACACAGTCCATATGTTTTGATTCTCTGTATCCAGTCCCACACAAACCCCACCTCTTGGTCTTGACAGTCA
This sequence comes from Pithys albifrons albifrons, assembly GCF_047495875.1. Taxonomy (NCBI): domain Eukaryota; kingdom Metazoa; phylum Chordata; class Aves; order Passeriformes; family Thamnophilidae; genus Pithys; species Pithys albifrons. Next base: position 67,591,282 of record NC_092460.1, read on the forward strand.
AGAAAAGATTTTATTCCCTATTACGTGATAAATTAGGCTTAGCAAGTATAATAAACATTATCAGAAAGCAAAAGTGCCACTGAATGACCAGGGAGTAGAGAAATTAAAACTTGTGGGAGAAAACAATTTGTTGAGGGAAGGAGTATTCCACGATCAGAGAATGTACAAGGCCCTAATTATAAATTCTTTATTTTCATGGTATAGTCGTGGTGCTTCAGATCACCTCTGTGTTATTTTCCCTTTTTCTAATTTTATAACTCAATATACTGCACTTATTTCTAAAGGATGAGCTTCCCTTATATTGGGATGCATTGTTACACCTTTGCCTACTTTCTGTATAAGCAGAATTGCCACATGCCCTATCGTCTGCTAACACATGCGTTATAGTTTCAAAATCTTTCATGTAATTTTTTTTCTCTCCCTTACCAAAAAAGGACGAGATGGCTTGTTTAACCCTAGCCCACCACACACTACCTGCTCCCATAGCCAGCTAAAGCCCAAACAAAAGGGATGGCTAATAGCTTTGCATTCGAACTTGATGGCTGGGAGGAGATGCGGGGGAGGCTTTTCCTGGGGCTGGCCACATTTCTCTGCTCGGTCTGCGTGGGAGCCGGCCGCTGCTTGCTGGACTGCTGGAGGCTCTGCGAGCGGGGCCTTTATTTTGCTTTTTCTGTCTTGCCCTCTGAATCCACATGCCTTGTGCCATTCTTAGGAGAGAGCAGTCACCGCTACCTGGATTCGCTGCAGACTCCTCGAGGGGTCAACACCATCTGCAAAGGAGTTGCTGCCCTTTTTTCCTCCCCACGATGTTTTTTTCTTTTCGGACGAAGAACGGTAGGAAGAGGGTGGAGAGGGTCCTCGCACTGCCCACGGGAAAAGTTTCATCCCGTCCCTATGGCCGCTATTCCCACGTGAGTTTCGAAGCCAGCATCTCTCCCTGGTCGCTGTTTTTGCCTTGCCAGAGCCCTGGAGTGACTCATCACAGCCGCTGCCTCTCGAGGTGCGGCATCACCTCCCGCTGTCTGTAAATACAACTGCACCAAAGGGCCAGAGATAGGACTTGATTTGTTTGAAAGTTTTGGTTACGGTGCTGCTCTTTGTTTGGTTCTGGGTTTGGTTATACATATATGCTTATAGTAAAGAACTGTTATCCTTTTTCTATACATTTTCTGATTAAAGTCTCTAATTTCAAAGGTGGCTTTGGGGAAGAGAACCCCTTCCTAGTCCAGACAGACATCTCAGTTTTCTTTTAAACTGAGATGACATGAATTTTGAATGGAGCTCCTACAAAGCACTTTTTCCAGGTTTTCCACATGTATGCTCCCATCTCTCCAGTTGCATGGTAAAGAAAGCAGCAAACGAAGGAATTCAAGGGAGTTTGCTCTATGGGGGAAAGTACCTGTATTACTTTTTCTGTAAGAAACGTGGCCAATAGGCTGTGTATTTGGAGGAAAAAAAAAAAGGAAGAGCTGACGAATGATTGAATCCCCCCAGTGTCATACTTTTGACACCACCTAAAATACACACAGACAAAATGGAGAGTACAGGCAGTCTAATTCCAAACGTGAGCCACTCAGTGTCCTGTCATATTTCCAGATGCTGTTGGAAGAGCTGTGTGGTACAGCAGCATAGGGAGCTCTGAGTGATACCTTAACAGCAGCAGCTCCACAATAGTTCCAGGAAGACGGGGGACTTTAAGATACACAATGAGACAAAAATTCTGGGCCTGTTAGGTCAATAGCAGTTTTATCACTGCCTTTTTTTAGAATAGGATGACATCTTGTGTGCCAGACTCATATTCTACTGAAACTCTGAACTGTATATCTGTGTAACTGAGTATCACGATCTGTGCCCTGCCCACCCTTGCTCTATTGTTTCTTTGCCAGTTCCAGCATAAGGAAGGTTTGAATAAGGAGATGAGTGGGGCCATTCTCCTCTCTAACACAGTTCAAAGTATCATGTAACTTCTCAAACCCACTCTGGGTAGTGTACAAAGGCAGTGAGAGAACATAGTTGAATGGCTGTGCTTCAAAAATCACATGATTTTTGGATTATTTTGTTCTCTCATGCAGTTTAATGCCAGAGGGGAACATATGGCTCAGAGTGATTTTTCCCCACTTTACAATTCACCATAATATTCTATACCATATGTGAGGCATTATTTCATTCTATGGCATCTATAATCACTACCATGCCTATTCTTCCCTACCACAGTATGGACATTATAAATTTTGTCTTTCTATTCCTAAGGCACTGTCATTCTGATGGTCTTTTTGGACATTGAGTATAATTTTCTAAGAATAGTTCTAAATGATTTTGAGGTGCTTTCTTCTTATTATTCATATAAGAAATTTTAATTATATATTTAGTTTTGACCTTGATTCTGTAAGGGCTTAAGGTTTTCTTGCTAAAACAAGCAAGTTTACCAGACCACTTGATCAGTTACCAAAGAAGCTTGCATGATCCCATAGTCACAGAATTTGAGCTTTTAATATCCAGTGTATGACAAAAGCACCAAAGACTTTCTGGGCAGCCACATTCAGCAATAAATTATACAGCTGTCATACATTTCATTCTTTTTCAGTGAGTAATATATATCCAGTCTGCCCTTTATCTCCTCCAATAGATGTAAATGTTAAACCCATTGAAGATGATGTTGCAGGTAAGTAACTTTGATAAAAGAGATCGCTTTGTTTGGTATCATACAAGAAAAAATTTGTAAAGGGTTAATTGCTGTCAGCTGTTACTCATCTGTAATTTCTAAGGCAGAAAGTTTTCTAAGGCATCAATTTTCTCTCCTTCTTCCCTTTTATTTTTTTACTGTACTAAAATCTTTTTCTCTAAAACCCCACTACATTCAGTACCTCTTCATGTGATCTAGGAAGATTCGTCCCAAACAGCCATAAGTAATTGAGACTGTCAACAAAACAAAACTGCAAAAAAAAAAAAAAAAAGAAAAAACAACAAAACCCCCCAACCCAACATAACAACAACAACAAAAAAAACACACACCCAGAAAAAACCCAACCAAAACCCCCCAAAAGCTAAAAGACAGTTTATGCAGAAATGGAATAAGGAACAGTACTAGAAATTTCAAGGGATACTGAATCTAACACAGACTGGATTATTACAGTTTGCATCTCCTGACTAATTGATTTTCTTAGGGAAGGTGTAATCATTAACTTATGTTCCCGCTGTATTTGGGTACATCTAGGGAAGAGTAATTCTATTGTATGTAATAATGCATGAGGATAGAATGCACTTCTGTTACAGACAGGATATCTCTCTTTTTCTGCTCTACTAGTAACTACTTAGAATAAGATATTAAATATGCTTTGAGACTTTTCTGTCAAAAATGGTAGAAATCAACTAATCAGTTCACTGTGAACCTTGTATAGGTGCAATTTTCAAAAGAAGCCAAGCTAAAAATAAAATTATTTTCTCAAGAAAAATTAATGTGGTGGCCTTGTGAACGGTGTTTGCCAACATATCTCTGAAAAGAGTATTGTCAAGTTAACTAATAGCCAGAGAAAGGGAAGAAGAATGACGAGGAACATGGAAGAGACCTGATAAAGACAGAAAGCAAGGGACAAGCAACTCAAATCATGATAATATTTAGAGCATCAAGTAGTGAAAAGAAGGATTAAGATTTCCTTAGTCTGCAGACCAAGGAGACACTCATGGAAAATAAAATAAGACAATTCAAAACTGGGAGATTTCACCCCCAGAATGGCAAGTTAGACACTAAATTTCATTGTATCTGACAATGGCAAACACCAGTACCCAACACAACCTGGCAGCCTCCTGGCAGTCTCCAGCACTGCTCCAAGATGAGGCCTGCAGTGGCCTGGGTCCGTGCTGCGGGCTGGCATCCTGGCCCTCCACTTGGTACTGCCTGGCTGTGAGAATTGCCAAGCCCAAGTCCCAAGCTAGAGCATCCCCTCAGCCAGCTTGCTCCCCAAGAAAGTGAGGCAAACAGCTGCCCTTTGTGTCACCCCAAAAATCCTCCCGGTAAACAGAATGACACAATTAAACAGGATTTTTTTCTTCATCCGTAGAAGAACCAGTATAGACCACCAGATGCTGGACCCCCTGCCTAAGCTAAGGCTGCCATTTCTAGGTAGTGCTCCATTCTCTCTCAAACAGCATGGGACAAAATACCTTGATGAGGTGACAGTGTTGTTTTCATTTGCTAAAAAGTACTATAGAAGTTTCATAAAGGCAAGGAATAAAAACTATTTCATAGAAATACTTTCATATATATATTTCAATATAAATTTTCCTTTTAAATATTTCCGAAAATATTTCACAACTAACTGTTTCAATGAAACTTGGATAAATTAATTTTTAAGTCCAATTGCTAATCTTATAAATAGGAAAAGTACATTGAATTATGTTAATACTAAAATAACTATTTCATTTAGTATGTTTTTCAGTGTTTTATAAATATATCATTTACATAACAGATATATTTTTCAATGAAAAATTCAACAATAAAGATTTAAGAAAAAGGAAATAATTCAAAATATACTTGCATGGAAATTATTTATAAAAAAGCAAAAAAACAAAGAACAGGTCTGCTTTTCTTTCTTTAAAATTACTTTGGCCTGATAGTTTAGAAACAAGTGCTCACATCCATTCCAGAAATGGAACTTGCAATCTGAAGCAAAGTTAGAAGTCATGTCACCAAGAGAAAGAGCATCACCAGGTGAAAGAGTAACCATCCATTTGAGGATTAATTAATAAAAATAGTGCACACCGCTCCTTTAAAAAATAAATAATTGAGGTATAAATTTACTACCACATATTAAAATAATGAAACTTACCATTAAATTAATAAAGTTAAAGCAATGAAATTTACTACTGAAGTTTAAAAGGAGTTTAAGTCCACTTTTAGGTCCACTTTTCATGCACACAAGTTATCTAAAAAAAAAAAAATTAAAGCATTGAAAATTCAATTACTCAAAAGCTTTAAAAAATTCCAGAATTAAGAATGTGCATGTAAGACATGTTCATGCATCATAAAGTGGTAGCTAATACAGCTGCAGAAAACAAATAATGTCTACTTTACACTTCATTTTCTCCAAACTTCTCATCATCTGGCCTTGACCTTCTCTGCTATACTATCCTTTTTAAAGACAGAACTCACTGCCTGTGAGATAACATACCCAGATTCTGCAATTCTGCAGGCAAGGCCAAAGATCTGATGTCAGGCAGACTGAAATGAAGGACAAAAATTGGTGACTACCTGGGAAAAGAATGAAGGAGCTTGCTTATTGCCACTCAGGAATATGAGGGAAGAAAGGACAAGGACACCTCTCTCTAACTTCTTTAGCAATGTCATAATTTTTACTTCTGCAAGGTTTCATTTGCTACACTTTTCAATTTCAGCAATAAATGAAGCAATAGCTCTAAAAATAATTGTCTTCTTCAGTACCCAGACTGGTTCAAAGCCAGGAAAAGAAACAGAACAGATAATGAACTGTATTATAACTGATATAAAATAGACTTCTATCTCTAGACTATGTGAGGCTACAACCTTCAGTGTTGCTTTAACATAGTTTTTAAAACGACGATGAAGAGCATGTTCTAAAACAAATAATTAGAATGTTATATTTAGAATAATTGGAGATTGAGTTTTTAATTTCCCATTTGAAATTTTAGAAATTTCAATGTATTCCAGTTTCAGCAAAACTGATTTTTCTAATAAAAAACTGATTTTTCTAATAAAACCAGTTCTATGCGCTGCCCCTCGCCCCCCCCCCCCGCCCCGCCCTGCCCCGCCCTGCCAGCTCTTAATGCCAGTTGTTTTGGCCTAAGCAGGAAGAATTTACAGGATCTAATTCCCAATGCATAACCTTTGTTTCTGCTGAAACTGGCAGGAATTTTATGTTTCAGTTCAGTGAAAAAACGCAGTGAAGACTGAGCACTTCTGAAAATCCTGCTGCAATGTGGCATCTTCTTTATTTGAGTTGTTTCATTATTATCTACCAATGTTCACAACATAGGAACAAACTAATGAAATATGTATTTGCTATTTTTGTACACCTGAGGTGAAGCAGCAGCTATAAACTTTGGAAGGAAAATTATCACCTTGGGCCATATTTATGCCAAATACTGTTATTATTTATCTCTTTTTCTCCATCCTTTTATATTATTCATAACTGATGACCAAAGGGCATCTGACTTCCATATCCTTCCCTGGATGTCTCATCATTCAAACCATCCATTCTTTAATTCATTCCAAGGCTGTCATCAGGGGGATGCTGTCAGCTGCAATGAATGCCAGAGTAGGCCACAAATGCACTATATAGGCATTGCTACAAAAGCTAGCAAAGCCATATTCACAACACAGTTCTGTTTTCATATGTGTTTTTCATTTCATTAAACAAAGAACCACAAAATATTTGCTTTCCTAAGTATATTCCAAACCTCTCTCTTAACGGTTCTTCCCTGAAATATGTCGTGTAAGTTAGGGGAAAGACATTTAATAAGCGATCAAGAAGAAATAGAGCAAGCTTTTACCTTGGTCTTCACATTAAATGCAAGCGGGCCGTATGAACACAAGTTTGGCAAACCTTATCCTCAATGAATCTCATTGTGCTGCAATACTATAACAGAGAGAAATTGCGGAGAACAGACACTGTGGTAGAACAGGCCAGTCTCAGCACTAACACAGGACTCACCTAAGCCTTGCTTGAAGTTGTTGGAGGAGAGAAGGAGAGCTACATCGTGTTCAAACACATACAGAGGTATCTATGGGCTCGGATAGTCTATCAGTACAAATATATACCCACTGAACAGTCTTTCAGTCACAACATACCAACTGATGTCTGCAGAAAGTAAGCTGATTACTACTGTATTTTTTGACTCAGGAGTGTTTAAATTGTACAATCACAAATTTGGGAATTGTTTTCAGGGTTATTAATTGGCAATTAAGTTATCTCCCTTTGCTGGATCTTAAGAAAGCCCCTATAAGTGATAAATAACAACATAAATAATTGTGTTAGAATATAAAAAAATCTTACCTTTATTGAGGTCCTATTTTTAATTCTTCCTGAAAGCTTTATGTTTCAGATACTATTTTACCCACTGTATTTATCTTCTGTTGCAAAATTAAAATTGCTTGTATATTTTGAAACCATGAAGATTTAATCATATTTAATTCCTAAAATAAAAATATTTTTCAGCTTTGTAAAATCAAATCCATTAGTAGTAAATTTCCAAATGATTAATAGCTGTTCCCTGACACATACCGTAAACCTCCACGTGATACAATTTTGTTTGGCATGGGCGTTTTGTGGTTTTTTTGAACATGTGTTGAAAGCGAATCTCTCAGATCAGATGTTTATTCTATCTCCCAGGGAGGTCCCTGGCGGCGCATCCCTCGGGATAAGGCGCCGCTGGAGCAGGGGCGGCCGGCAGAGGGCGGACTCGCACCGGCAGCGCCGCGGGACGGCGGGGACTGCGCCGGACGGAGCGGGACACCCCGAGCCACCGCACCTTCTAACCGCACGCAGCGGTCACGGGAGCCACAGTGCAGTGTGCGAGAGAAAAAAATATTTAACACAAATAAATGACAATCACAGAATCGTAGAATCTTGGAATGGTTTGGTCTGGAAGAAATGATCACCTAACTCCCACTCACCTTCTGCTGGACTATATTGCTGAAAGCCCCATCCAGCCTGGCCTCAAACACGTCCACGGATGGGAACCCACAGCCTCTCTGGGCAACCCGTTTCAGTGCTTCACCACCTTCACAGTAATGAATGTCTTCCTAATACTGAATCTAAACCTGCCCTCTTTCAGTTTTAAAGCCCTTTGTTACATCACTGCAAGACTGTTGAAATTTCCTCTCCAGCCCTCTTCTAGGCTCCCTTTAGGTACAGGAAGGCTCCTCTAAGGTCTCCCTGAAGTCTTCTCCAGGCTGAACAACCCCAATTCTCTCAGCCTGTCTTCATAGGAGAGGTGCTTCAGCCCTTTGATCATCATCATGGCCCTGCTCTGGATGCAACTCCAACAGGTCCATGTCCTTCCTGTGCTGGGGACCTCAGAACTGGATGCAGTGATCCAGATGGGGTCTCACAAGAGCAAAGCACAAGAGGAGAATCACCTCCTCTGACCTGCTGGTCACACTACTAAATAACCAAAAAACAGTAAGGGATCACCCCTGTCTAACAAGCATCTGGAAGTGGGGCATTTCTCTTAGAGTACATTCACTGACTGACTCCAGCTTTTAGAGCCTAAGATTTTCCAGCTGGGTAAGTTACTAGGGATCTGCCTGTGTATTTAAGAGAACTCTATTCCAACCTACCTTTGTCCACAGATATGTTCCTCAGGTAAACTTGTACAAGACAACTACCCATGTCCCATCTTCCCACCCATAAAATGCAGTGAAGCTGGGAGTAAAAGTGTTGAAAAGTGTTGGGTGGTGCACAGGTGCCTTACATAGACTTGTGTATGGACCATGTAGAGATGTTGTTTTAACATTGTGTTTCATAATCACAAGGTATTTATGAATGTATACCTATATATACACACAAACACACAACTATATGTAGTTTTCTCTGGTACACATTTGTGCTGTTCTGGGACAGGTACAGTGATACAGGATTACTGAAGGGATCCATTGACAGTGACAGAAGATTTCTTAGAAGGAGATCCAGGGATCACACTGTATAGATGTCCATCGGACAGCAAGATTATTGCATATGTTCAACCACAAACCTTTTGCCTAAAAAAGTCACCGTTATCAGTTTACCTCTGCCCTTCAAACAGGAAATAGAAAAATAATAACACAGCTCAGAACTTCTTCCCTCTGTGTAAGCTGCCATGATGAATGCCACTCAATTAGATCTCCCTGCGAAAACAAGACCAACTTCATGTTGTTTTCCATGACATGAACAATTCCATTCCTGGCAGTTAATGCAGAGGTAATTTTGGCAGTCACACTTCCAGGATGAGATAGAGCACCAGCAGCATCTAGAGCAGTAACTGCAGGGAGAAAATACCCCCAAGCTCCTGCCAGAACATTACAGACAGAAACTTGGGGCGTTTAGTCAAACTTTAACTATCCTGGTTAGTTTCAGCACTCTTTTTCATTTTTAATTTTTTTTTAATTAAAAAAACACCAAACAACCCTTTCTTTTTCTTGTGGAGGAATCCAGAAAATATAGAAACAGTATTTTTTTCTTTAAAAGGCGTTATTCTGTTTAACTTTTTGAATTCTTTCAGCTTTACTAAGCTTCTATATTGAGCCAGTTCCAGTTGCTGTGTAAGCGGCAACATGTCAGTGTTTTTCAGCCTCCACTGCTCTCGAGACCTTCGGACAAACGCCAGATTCAATCCTTTTCTCCCTTTAGCACGTTGTCACGTTCGCCGCGTCGTTCCCCAGGGCTGGGCAGCGCTGTCCCCGTGGCGCTGTCCCCGTGGCACTGTCCCCGTGGCACTGTCCGGCTGATGGCTCGCCCTGGGGCCCGACCCGCGGGCGCCGGGGGGCGCCTCGCCCAGCTTCGTGGGACCCCGCTATGAGGACCAACCCCACTGCACGCACCTGCCGTGTCGGTGCTGCCACCCATCCCCTGACTCAGACCCCACGCGTGCCAGTTGAGCGCTGTGCGCAAACTTCGTTTCTTTAGGGGCACGAGTATCTCCAGGGTCTCATTTGTGGCCGTGGTGGTGCCACCTTGACGGCCGGGGTGCGCCTGCGGGGAGGGTGGACACGGAGAGAGGGGCGGGACACGGCGACCCTGCCGTGTCACAGGTCTCCTGTGACAGAGGGGGTGTGGGTCACGCACTGAGTCCCGGCACTGGGCTCTGTACTTGCGGGAGCGCGCGGCCACCTGCAGCCGCGGCAGAGGAGCTGTGACCGCCGCCCGCGGTGGGGGCCGGGGCAGTGCCGGGGCCGGGGCAGTGCGGGGGCCGGGGCAGTGCGGGGGCCGGGGCAGTGCGGGGGCCGGGGCAGTGCGGAGGACGGGGCAGTGCGGAGGACGGGGCAGTGCGGAGGACGGGGCTTGTGGGAGCCGCGCTGCTCGCTGCCTGCGGCGCCGCCCTCCCCGTGCCCGCCCCGCCGAGGCCGCCCCGCAGCAGAGGGAGGGAGGGAGGAAGAGCAGCAGCGGCAGCGGCAGCGGCAGCGGCGAGCCCCGGGCGGGCGGTGCGGGAGCATGGCCCCGGCGGGGCGGCTGTGCTGTGCCGCGCTGCTCTGCGGCGCCCTCAGCCTCTGCAGCCTGCGGGCCGCGCCGCGGCAGCCCGACACCCTCTACATGTGGATCGATGCCCAGCAAGCGCGGGTCCTCATCGGTAAGTGGGGCCGCTTCCCTCGACGGCGGGCGGGAGCCCGGAGCGGAGCCCAGCCCAGCGGGGCCGCTGCCCATCGCGCCCTTTTGCCTTCCGCAGGCTTCGAGGAGGATATTCTGATCGTGTCCGAGGGGAAGATGGCCCCGTTCACCCACGACTTCAGGAAAGCTCAGCAGAGGATGCCCGCCATCCCCGTCGGCATCCATGCCATGAACTTCACCTGGCAGGCAACGGGACGGGTAGGTGTGGAGACAGTACCGCGGCAAGTGGCGGGGGAGGCTCTGTAACCCCAGGCAGGTGGTTGGGCTTTGGAATAATTGAGGAAAACCTCAACTGTTCACGTTGAGGGGTGCAGGTCGTCGGCCGTCGTACCCCTCGCCAGACTCGCGTGGGCAGCGCCTCCAACCCCGCGGGGTGCCGAAGCGCAGCCGGGCTCGGGGGAGCAGCGAGACACGCGGCCGGATGGCTGGGAAAGTGTGTGGGAGGTGGGGTGGTAAGGTCCCTGGTAGAGATGGGGCTCTCGGGCGCTGGACGAGCCTCAGACTGGCGTGGCGTGAGCCAGAGTTCACCAGGAAGACCCCAGTCGCCTGCACTTGTCATAACATTTTATACCAGACACTAGTTAAGTGGAAGCAGTTTTCTTTCTGCTTTCTTTTGCTCGTGGACATACGCTACAGGTTATTCATTGATCTCTGCGTACTAAATGTGCAGGCTTAATTTATAGTTCTGGTAAATAATAACTCTCTTCTGTAGACTTAATTTCACCAAGTTAAATTGCAAAACCATGTAAATCTGCAGTGTATTGAATCCCTTTGGATTCTTTTTGTTGAAAAAGTAAGAATCTGTGACATATTTTCATGTAGAAACATATGTATGATTTGACACACTGACAACATATGTTGAATTTGCATAAAGCTGAAACTTGTTAGCATACATTATCATGGATATAGAAAAAATCGTGGTGGCAATAAAAACCATGGATAAAATTAAATCATTTTTACAGTGCTGAATATTGATTTTATACAATAAAGAGCTTGTTAGTGATTAAACAATATTTACATGTAAATAGTCAGTGAAAATTGGTTGTATAATTCAACTAATTGCAGCTTCTCAAATTTGGTTGTGGTTTTGGTTGTTTGAACCTACTCTAACTACAGGACTTGTTTGGCTTTAAAGTGTTGTCTGAGGCCCTTGCAATTTTTGCTGTCCTCACAAAGCCTTTGAGTTTGGGAAATGCTTCACCCTCTCCTTTAGAGAGGGAGGGGACTGTGGAGACAGAACTTACAAAAGCTAAGTGACTTGCTCAAGGGCTTTGGCGTTCCTGTCCAGCTTTACGAAGAACAACTTTGTATGCCAAGGGTTGGCATTTAGATACCTAGAAATAATTAGTGTCTTTTGAACCTATATTTCTTGCACCATTTCTCTGTCTGCTTCATTTGCTGTTCATGATGGAACTAGCTCTTTTTGGAAAGGATGATTGAGATGTTAGACTGAACCCTGTTCTTCTTCTCTTGTATTTCTTTCTTGTAGTTTCCTATCCCTCCTTTGCTGCTTACAGGTAGGTCATTAGGAAAAGATGGGTTTAACACTGATTTCAGTGAGAAAAACCACAGGCTTAAAGACAGTGTAGGGAAGTGTTCTGCTTGATGCAACTTGCAGGACAAAATCCCTTCTGAGCAGCAGCAAAGCTGTTTAAACCATTTAAACCTTTTCCTGTTTTCTGAATTACTGAATTCCTCTTGTGGCACAGCTACTAAGTGAAATACCTAAATAGTTAAAGTAACATTACGTTTCTCCAGAATTTCCAATATTTTATGAGGGGAAGAAATAAGTACATTTTTTCCCCCCAGTGTTCTATTTTGGATTTAAGTATACATGTTCTTAGAGGTTTCCATTGACAGATCCAGGAAAGTGCTAAACACTTGCTACCTTTATTATGTGTACTTTTTCTTGGGATGTCTTAGGGAAAGGGAAATGGAAAGTGAAAGAGAGGGGAGAAGAGAAAAGAAGGAGAGGAAAAGAAGAGAAGGGAAAAGGGAAAAGAGGGTCAAGAAAGGCAGAAGGAAAAGAAATGGAAACTAATACTTTTTGAAAGAGGAAAGGCATTTTAGATCTCGAAGTACTAGGCTGTTTTCTGTAAAACAGCTGTTAACTAACATACAGTTGCCTCCTGTTTGGTAAAACTGAAATATTTGTTCTTTGAGTCTTCTGCCTTATAGACCTCATAACCTTGTGTCCCACTTGAAATTTGAAGATGTTTCCCTGGGGCTCCAAGCTCTTGGGGGCTCTCAGTTGTATATGCTACAGCCTTAAGGAATAGCTACTCCCTTTTTGGATGTATGGATAGACTTTTCCTGAGTAGGTACAGGCATTACATGGTTCCTCGCCCTGATATCAACAAGATGAGGGAGTGAGAGAGCAAATGCGTGGGTGTCTTGCAGCCAGACAAGACCAACCCACCACATCTGGGATCTCCAACAGGACACTTTGCATCCCAGTTTACACCTGTGGAAAGCGGGTGTAAATATCCTGTGGGTACAGTCTATCTGCCTGCTCTTGGGACAAGTAATGATCCAAGTTCCAGGTGAGTAAAAAAAAATCCAACACGGGAAGTGGCAATGCTTCTCAGTCCCACACTGCTGAATATTCTGATTCAAAAATGTCTTTTGAAAGGCTCATTTTAAGGACTAGATTGTACCTGTATTCTGTGTAAACTGAAGTGGTAAAAACCCTCTACATTTAGATGTTATGTTTCCGATACAGTGGGCTTTGTCTTCTGGATACATTTTATGAGACAGAGATTTTGTATTATAAACAATTAAAACCATTTTCACTAGAAAACATTAACGAGAGAAAAGCATTAGTTGCTTTTAGTTCATAGTCTATTACTTCTATTTAATTATTAGGAAATGGAAGAGGAACCCCAAAATTTAAGAGTCTGAAGGTGCTGAATAACTAGTTCTTTCTAGTGAAGTCAGGATGAGCAAGGGGTTACAAGAAGATTAAAGTACTGCTAAATGGGATTGTCATGTTTTTATTCACTATGTGCTTTTACCTGTGAATTTCAACATAAGGTTGCAGCTGTTATACTCTCTTTAGAAAAAAAATATAGTCTGCTAAAATTGACGTTTGCAAAGATTGCTCCTTGATTTGAAAGGTTTAAAAAAGCAAAAATCAGTGTTAATATATAGTATACAATAGGCATCTGTGTAACCACTAGACCTCAGTGGCATGCTTCTTGCTCTTATTCTATATGGTTTTTGTAAATGAAAAAAATCATGACTTTTGAGCGTGGTGTCGTCTGGGGAAAATTGAGCTTATAAAATTCCGAGTGAGCCCCTGTCACGTTGACTAATACTGTAGCATGTTTCACTGTGTCCACCAGGGGAAGGTACCAAAGATTGCAGTGACAGCATCATCTCTACAGTATGTAGGAACTTATGACAGGCATTTAAACTCCAAATCCAGAAAACCCAGTATGCGTCCTTAACTTTCAGTGGGACTTCTGACAGCAATAGAATTAAGTTCACATGTGAGTGAATACTGCTGGAAAAGAACCATATTAAAAAAAAAAAAGTTGGTTAGTGCACAGGCAGCAAGTGCTCAGTGACAGAGCAGCAGCCAAGTTGATTTAATAGATGGGAGGTGAAAAAAAGAAACAAAAAAGCAAGTTGGAATTTTTATTCTGTAGCAGTCACTGGTGTGATCCACGGAAATAGTCAGTCTGGGTTACAACCTGCTCAGGCTGCTTTCTTCCTTTCAGATATGGGAGAAGTATTTGGGGTAAAATGAATCACTGTAGCAGCTCACTTCCTACTTCCCTGTTTTGAGTACCCCACAGCTCCTCTCCTGTTGCATCGTTGAATGCATGCCCATGATGTGACATCTGAAATTACTCCCTAAGAGTAATTGTCAACCTCGAGTAAAGCAAAAAGATGTGCAACTCTTACAAAGAAGGGATGTATGTAATCAATGCATTTTCTAACATAATTTCTATGTTGTTAAGTGAAGATTAGGAACGCTGTATAATTAACAACTTCTGGTGGCTAATTCTGACCTCAGTAGTGTGATCATCAACCCTGAATAACTCAGTTGAATTTTCTGGAATGGCCTTATATTACTGAGATGTAGCCTGACTGCAAAGTTAAAATGGAATATCCAGGAGAACATTTGTTTCCTGGCCGCAAAAAAAGTTAATTTTAAGGCATTAGTGATGCAACAGAGTGCTCCATTCAAACATGGCTATTTTCCTGATAAAATGAAAGAAACCCCCAAAGAATGAATTTCAAAACATAAAATTCTTCAAAGGAAACTTTTCTTCAAAGAAACTACTGAGCTTTTTGTAAATGTCTTATTCATACACAGTGATTACAGTGATTCTTTTCAGTTTAAAGAATGTCTCATATGCAAAATTTAGGTATGGGGGTTTTTTTCCCCAGTAAAAGTATGGCTGTTCTTAAAGTTTGGTCAAGGTAATTGCATAAACTGACACTCTGGGGCTTTACAGTAGTACCTTCACTGTGGCTTCCTGCCACCAAACGGGGGAATACTTTGTTTCTGAGCTCTGTACCAAAATTTCCATGTGGAATTTGAAGATGTTTACATACTGTGAGTATGATTTTTAGACAGGGAGTTCTCATATCAAGAGCACAGCTCCAAACCTCTAATATTTAGATTCTGCTCAGCTGTGGTATTTTGCATCTCTGTGTTGTAGACATGCCACCAGGGATCAAAGTAATTCTGTGGAGATCCCGCTTTCTTAGTAAAGCAGGCATGTGCCAGCCATCTGTTCTATCTGCTGATAGAAAACAGCAGTAAAGTTTCTCAAAGTTTTGCCAAGGAGAAAAGGGAGGGATTTATTGCTCAGCAGAGATGAGTTACAAGGCACCTTGTAGTGTAAGCTACATCTGGTTTCCATAGTAATTTACATGGTATATGTGTAAACTACACAATTATTCTTTTTACTCAACAGTGTAAAGATGTGTTAAGTAAACCATTATTCAAGATTTTCATTGTTTATTCTTTCTATAAATATTCGAATGTAGTTTTAACAAAAAAGAGTAATAAAATGCTTCTACTACTTTTACAGTAGTGGCTGCAATGTACAACATAACTGTTGAAAAGCATTGGAACTAACAAGGTCACCCCAAGCTTCAAGACTGTATTTTGTGAAAATGTACAGATTTCACTGCCTGTATTACTAACAGATTTTTTGATATATAAAATCTAGGCTATGTTGCTTTCCTCTTCTTTGTGGAGGTGAAAAGGTTTTCTGTCAATATCACCTCTTTTTTTACAGACAATTTCACAGGTATGTTCTTAGTGGTCTAAAGTTAATGCCATTACAAATAATACCACGGAGCTACCTGGAAGAATTTTTCATGTATTTAACATCTTCTGTTGGTATCCTGCTTTCCAAAGAGGTTTTTTTGGGTAGCTACAAGTACGATTGACTTGCTTCTAGCCAAGTGAATTATGTACGTACAAAACAAATGTAAGAAACCAGACTCTTCCTAGGACTTGGAGATATGTGAGGAATTTGGTGTGACCCAGAGCTTTCAAAACTGATATGTTGTAGATATTTGCATCATGTTGAACAGAGTTTTAAGAACTATATACACCTTAGCTCAGACCAATGAGTTCCTGATTAGTATTTTTCATGTTTTCAAGAAAGTGCATCTCAAAACATCTTTTATTTTGCCTTCCTGTGGCTTTACACTTGGCTTGCCAAGGTTTGTTCTTCTTCTATGTTCCTTTTTTGTGTACAAATTCCACCTTTTGAAAGATGCTATTTTACTTGTATCAAGCTCTTTTATTCTGCTGTTCTACCATGTTGGGTTTATTTAGTTTCACAGGAAGGTTTTTGTTTGCTCCTTTGCTTTTTAACTGTTTATTTGTGGCCAAGCTCTTCAGTATCTCAAACTGTAGCCCAGACAAGGTGGAAATGTAATACCTCCCTCTACGGGCTGGCAGGGCTCTGCCTGATGCAGCCCAGGAGGCTGTTGGCCTTCTTTGTCACAGGGGCACGTTTCTGCCTCCTGGTCAACTAGGTGTCCACCAGGCTCTCCAGGCACTTTTCCACCCCAGCATCTACTTGTGCTTGGCGTTGTTCCGCCCCAGGTGCAGTACTTCTTGAGGTTCCCCTCTGCTCATTCCTCCATTCGGCAGAGGTCCCTCTGGATGGCAGCATGACGTTCTGGTGTATCAGTCACTCCTCCCAGTCTTGTATCATTTACAAACTTGTTGAGGGTGCTTTCTGTCACAATGTCCAGGTTATTAATGAAAATGTTAAACACTGAGACCTAGTTTCAATCCCTGAGGTGTAACACTACCAACTGGCCTTCAACTGGACCAGTCCACCTCAGTTATGTAATGCCACTTCCTTGCTTCTTCTGCTTGCTTCTTCAGGAGTGTTGTGGGAGGCAGTGTTGAAGGCCTTACTGAAGTCAAAGTATACAAAACCCACTGGTCTCTCATCCCCAAGCCAGCCATTAACAGAAAATGAGCCAGGCAGGAACACAAAACTGAGACTGGCTTGTACAATCACAGTGAAGCAACAAATTAAAATTTACCTTTAAAGAAAATAATATAAATAAAGCAAATACACACTGTTGTACAGAGGCACTCTAAGACTTTACCCAACTATGATACCTGAAATCCACCACAGTATGTGGATTCATAATCTGTTCATAGAACACCTTAGCAATGGCTTGCAAACATTTGGGGTGGACTATTTTTTCAGCCAAACAGCACGAAAACCCCTGGATTTTTTGCATCTAGAATGAAAGTTTGCTTTGCTTTGCAAGCAACTGGTGTAGTCTATCTTGTTTGACCATACAAGGAAAAGCGAGCAATTACCTTTGAGCTGCTTCAGCACTTGCTGCCATCATTGCTGAATACTTCAATAAATAACTTGAAGACCAAACACTGCTTTCAGAGCTGGTCCCACACATCCTCTGAAGTTGTGTCTTTGCCTGAATAAACAGCTAGCTAAACCCAACTGATCCTAAAGGAAATAAATATGACTATTGTCAAACCTGGCAGTCTCCCAGCCTCAGGTTTTGGCCCATCACCAGGGAAAACAAACTCCTCAAACAGCAGCCCACTAGTGAGAAGATCTGTCACCAGCTCTAAAGCACAGAAACCAGTAGCAGGAGCCACAGAACCAGCCTGTGCAATGATGGCTGGCCAGAGGAGGAGAAGGCAGGCGCTTGGACTACCCTGACTGCCAGAGAACAAGTTCAGAGCCTGAACTGTGATTATGACCCTGTTTTGTCTTGGACCATATGGAAGACAAGGACAGATCACAACTTGTTGATGAGCAGAAGATAGGCCATCCCTACAATGTTTTCTACTTTCCCTTAACTTGCAAATATGTGAACACTGATAGAGCCAGAGGGAATCTGAGACTTAAAACTGCATAGGCAAATAAGCGAGTCCACTGAACACCTTCAGTAAGGAGCACAAGTACCAACTTCAACCTGTTTCTTTTAAACTGTAATAAACACTGCTTTAATTTTTCCAAGTTTGAGCCTTTGCCAGCTCTCTTCCTTGTAGAATTTCTGGGAAGCAAACTGAGCTGTTCAAATGGTGATCATTTGAGTAACCAGGTTGAAACACATGCATTTTCTCCTTGTGAAGGCACAGATACGTAAAGTTGGTGCAAGCAGCTATGTGCCTACAGTATTCCTTGCAGATACTGTCAGGGAGAACAATCAGGTTGCACAGCAGAGCACAACATCATCTGTCAGAGAGGGAGGAGAAGCAAAATACAGTTACCTGAATCTGTAATCACAAGCAACAAGTGACATGCATAGCCATAATAAGAGTTGGGAAGTATTTTGCCAACAGGGCATGTTGGCAGTTACCTTGCTGTTTTTTTGGTTTGGCTGGTTGGTTTTGTTTGTGCTGGCTCTTTTTTAATCTTCTTCTTTCCAGTTTTGCACAGGAACATCTATTTACATTGCACAGACATGATCTGATTTCTGTATTGGCAAAGGAGCATAGCTGAAAGCTTGTGCCCCAACATGTTGCCTCCCTCTGGTCAGAGATGTGACATGTTGGTGTTAGATACAGGGTGGAGAAGTTTATACTGGTCCCTTACAGGCAGAAATTGGAAGCCTTCATCACATCAAGAGCCACGTGGGTTTCACATTTTCACTTGACATAACAGTAACTTTCCTTTGATTGGACAAAGTCTGCACCTTATCCTGCCCACTAACAGAGTTGACATTTGAATTGTATCATTGTGAATATCCTACTTAATTAATGGACCGTTTTTAGTTTTCCTGCCAAAGATTTACAGTCAAGTAAACTTCATAATTTTCATAGTGTCATGATGCCACTGTTACTTTCATTCTGTGTTTCGATGCATTGAAATCTGACTGTAGAATTACACAATTTAAAACATTTCTAAGTATGTAACATATTTATGTAATACCATTAATTCATCCAAAAGCAGGTTTTTTCTCGTCCTCTAAAATACAGTCAAGCAGTACAAATTCATTAAATTAAATTAAATTATTGGGAAATATTTAAAACAATGAGAAATCTGAACATTTGTTGGCAAGAGGAATGGTGACCTGGAGGCATAGAACTCACCATCTCTCCAAATTCTTGTAAAATCTCTTGTTTCTCCACCTCTTCCCAACCACAACAACCCCAACAGAAACTTCTCTCTATAGGTTGGTATTGGTTTATGTATTCTTGTCTCTGTCTGCAAAGACTGATATAATTGCAATGAGGTCTTTCCCTTCTGTGGTTTAGAGGAGGTGATGGAGCATACCCAGGTTCTTCAGGATTTCCTCCCTTCCCTCATGAAGGTCTCATGAAGAGTGGGGAGCAGGAAGCCACTTTTGTGAGAGATGAGAATAAAGGGATGACCATTGGCTTCTGTGAAAGTGGTATTGTGAGTTTCTTTGCTCTCTTATTCCTTTATAACCATTCCCCACTAAAACACAATCCCCAAACTAATCCTCTCTGCCCAGAGGAGAGTTGTGCCAGTCTCCTGCTCAGTCTCTGTCTGGTTATTCCACTCAGGAGAGAGGAAGGTGGAGGAAGGAGCCAGTCTGCAGGAACTCCCCCAAGCATGATGAAACACAGAAAGGAGGGCTGGAGTTTTCCTTATAATCTGAGCAGAATTTCTCAAAGTGATACCCAGCTGTAAGAGTTTCCAACACTGTTTTGCACACTATTATTATGCCTTGACATCGAATCTGGTTTTCTCAACCCAGGCACATTCACAGTACAGTTTACTTTAAATGTGTAAGCATCTACTCTGATGATAATCAAGGAGCAGAGATGTTTAGGGGAAGCTTGCTTTTCATCTCAGATTATAGACTTCCTGATAAGTCAGATTTTGATAATGCTATACTTAAATTAGTTCCTGTGGTAAAGTCTAAGTTACATTTCTGGCAAGCGCAAGATGAACTCCTGACCACTCAAACAGAGAATATCTGAGAACAAAACAAAATCCTTACGTTTAAATTTGTAAAATCTTCATATTGGAAATTCAACTCTTAACACCTTTCAGTATATCATTGAAAATGGACTTTTTAACAGGAGTGCATTGTTCACCTGTTGTATTTTAGGTGTATGTTAATAGCCTACAGATAAATCCTAATTTTTCCGGAAACAGACTTCTACTACTTTAAAATTTGCATTTGAAAATATATGTGGATATTTGCATATGATCAGCATGGTTTAGTCTTGACAGTTTTTTCCATACGTATTTCCCAAAAAAACATTTCTAATGAATCTCGTGGTCAGCAAATTGTAGCATTCGAGTTTCTGCGACCCCCTAATACATATGCATCTCAGTTTATTAAATACAATTGAAAGGTTACAGCAAAAAATTCTTATGTTGAGGTAGTTTGCCTTCATGTGCAAGCATATTTTCCCATAACCTCTGCATGTCTTGTACTGCACAACTTGCAACCAAGTGGTTTATTGTGAATCTGCATATTAATGTATCCAGTTGACTGAACGAGCCAAATTTTCAAAGGTTACTCAACTTTTATAACCATCATTCACTCAGAAAATCTGCAGGACTTCAGGAGTGCCTCTTTGTATAAGTTTCACAGTTACAGAAGAAGCTGCACTGAGTTATGTCTCATAGATTAGTATGGGCTCATGTTCTTAGTGGGGTTTTAAAGTCCTGTATAACTGGAGTTAAGTCTGTCCATACAGCATTATTCACTGGTATTTCCTGATTTCTGACTGGATGTCGTAAGACTTGAAACTTTTCATTAACACGAGTGGATTTTGTATAGCATTTCCTCTGTTTCCTTAAGGAAAAAAAATTAAAGCTAGGAAGAAAACCCAATTTGGTCCTCAGGGATTTAAGTTTAAAATAATTTTCATGTTGCATTATCTGAATGCCATTGTGTAGACAGCAACTTGTCTCTACACTTAAAGTGGAGCAGAAATTGTATCTCCTTCCCCACCATGGTGTGGGAGAGCCCCTTTTTTCAACAGAACTGGACAGAGCTGGTTATGTGGCACCTTCCTTAGCTGCAGCCTTCCAGGCTGTATTCTGCACGGTCCTTCTCTGGTACATCACAGGAGATCCACAGGAGGGAGCCCATATCCTGTGTGCACCCCCCTAATAGCAAAGGCTGTTGGAGTGACAGGCTCACTTGATTCAGGAATGCCCATGTTCCAGTGTGATTTGCTTGAGTACCTCATGAGCAGAAGCAGCAGAGCATGGGCCTTACCTTTGCACCAGAAGAGCAGTATCCTTAGCTGAGGCAAGTCTCATCCTGACCAGTGGATTTCCTCACTTGCACGCTTTGTATAGGGTTGGTATGGTCACAAAAGCCTCCTGGTGCAGAGTCCTTGTCCAACCTTCACCTTAACTTTTAAACACTCATATACGTGGAAAACAAGTCTAAAGACTGTTATCTGCTGAGTGGTAAATAAAGCAACTCTCACTCAGAGGTGCTGCAAACTTTCTGTCACATGGGTACACAAAAGTGGAAGCTTCCCTCTTTGATACTCTGGAAGGACTCCAGTCTGACAAAAGCTGCTGTGAGATTTCATTACTTAAGTTCGCTGCTTACATTTTGAGGAGAGATATTTATATTTATTATACAGGAGTGCCAGTTAAAGCCAAGAGTGAAACACATGGACTCAATAAAGGCCCAGTTACGTGACCTTTGCTGTTTGCCACGCTTTTAACTTGTGTAAGTAATTGATTACACTTTCATGAGATCATAATCAGAAGGTTGTTCTTTGGTAATGGTGTGCTAGAGGAGCTTTATCCTCAACTTCAAAGCTGTCCTGTGAGGTTTAAGAACAAAGGGTTAGAAGTTTGAAGCACGACCAAAATGAATCTGTACATTATCCATGTTTACCACCATTTAAGAAGTGGATTAGCTTATTCTTCATCTGTGAGCTTTTCCTGATCACATTAGATGAGCCACCATCTCTAAGGTTTACGTTTGTGCTTTTAAGATTCTGCTTAATTATATATAGTGCCTGTGCAGATCCCCACCATAACTAATCTAAATTCTTGTTAGTGAAATCATTTCTGTAATTGTAAAGATTTTATTGAAATTATTTTACATTCTCTGGAAACAATTTTCGCAGTAATTATTAACTGTAAGTAAATCTATCCAAAGCCAGAAACTTTAAATAGTCTGCAATATATGTAAAGATGCACTCCCATGATCAGCCAGCCAAGCTTTTCACCTACTTTTCAAGCCGTGAGGAGGGGAAGATAACCTTGCAGTTTTTTCTCAGTGTAGGTAGAGCCACATAGATGTGTTTCAGGTAGCAGTAGCAGATTTGAAGAGACTTACTTTGTTAGGATGAGTATTTGATTTTTTTCTCTAAAATCAGTGATAATTTTCTCCTTTTTTATTAGCTTTGGGAGATTTTTAGCATCCCTGATCATGAAATCTCCACTGGAGAGAGCACAGATCTTTTGCTAGATGACAAAAGAATGAATTAGCCCTTGCTGTGCTGGAACAAGAATTGACTTTGCAGGAGAATAGCTTTTACCAGTTCACAGGATACCGGAACAATATGTTTGGTTAGATATTTGGGGAGAACAAAGGTTTGTGTGTCTTTTACTTAATTTAAAATCTGAACTCAATGCTATTTCTCGTTTTGGTGTACTGTTTGCTTCTCTACCTTTCCCCAAAGCAGTTATCTGATATTCATCTGTAAGATATATGAGAAAACAATTTAAAGGAAACTTATGCACCAGGCCTGGTTAATTTCTGAGAAATATCATTCCTTGCTAAAGATTTGCAAGATGTAATTAACTATGCATATTTATCAAAACCCAAATTATTTTGTCTACTTTTAGCTTATTTTTTTCAAAGTAACTCCAATGAAGCTATGAAAAAATACATTACAGAAAATCTGTTAAACAAAAGAAGTCTAAGTATGCAGAGTTCTGCTCTTTTGCTTTCTTTGTTTCCAAAAAAAGCAAGGTAGATGAGTGAGAAACTCCCAGACTCTCCTCAATGAGGAGCTGTAAATTAGTTGTGACTTTTTAAAGAGATCCTGCATGCCACATGCCTGCTTATCAGTGTACTTTTACTTAACCTTGAGGTTGCTGTGGATCTGTTTGCCTGTATGCTGCTTTCCAAGGCTGTAGCCTTGAGGAATGGCCCCATTGTCCCCACTGCAGATACCTACTGCATCAAGGGCTTGCCTCTGATAAAAACCAAAATCGTATTTCCATTAGCAGGCTAAAGATAGACAGAATGTGCAATAGGCTTTTATTTGTCCCTCTCTCTCAGGTAGCCTGCTTTTTCTGCACAAGATGATGACTTTCAGAATTAATGCTCTGCTGGTATATTTGGATTTTTCTTTTTCACTTCTCTCTCACTCTCAAATCCTACTTTCTCTGCCAAGCCAAGCTTTTTCTCCCAAGCTTCCAGTCTCACATTGCCTTCAAATGACCTTTTCAAGTTCTAAAGGGCTTCCAGAGTTCAGGGTGTGGTGAGAGAAAATATCAGCACAAAATGACCAAGTAGCTGCCCTGTTTCCTACGTCTCCCAAAGAGCAGACAACTGCAAGAAACTATGCTAAATGTAATCTAAATTATTATTTTGTGACCTCACCAAGCTTCTTGATGCTGATTTTTGTTACTTACTGTCCTAGTTCAGCAGGTGGCACCAGTTTATCACTGTGTGGGTGTGACTAAAGCTATGTATTCTACACCCTCTATTCATTTCCCATGAACTGTTAACAATGGACCATTTGCAGCAGCTGCCCAGGGCACACCTGACCCCTCAGGGTGTGAGCTGGGTGTGAAAGAAGCCTGTGAGATAAGAGCTGTGACAACTCCCTTCCAGCAAGTCGTTAGCACCTCCAAACCCAGACTGAGGTGTCGTGTTTGCTAATGGACCATCAATGATTCCAAATACACCATGACTTACAGAGTGAGATTACTCATTGTGTAACTCTCCACCCTGAGGGAGGTACTGGGCAGTCCCACCTGGACCTGAGGGAATATAATATTGGGGGTTTTGGGACTTGGGGAACCACTCAGTGGATCCCAAGGAGGATCAGAACCTCAACAGGAGGAGACCACCACTTTCAACCAGACTGCGACCATCAGCTGCACCAACAGGTTTTTCACTTCCTTTCACTTTGGATTTGGGGGGAACCACGTGGGGTTAGGCACAAGAGCTAACAAACCCGTTTGTGTTTGTGCCCCAGGGTGCTGAGTCATACTTCTGGGTTTTGTGGGTTAAAACCAATTTTCTCTTTGTGCCATTGCATTTATTGTAATATTGTTATTAAATTGTAACTCGGATTTATAATCTCTTTTGTCTTGGGTTCATTTCTCCTGCCGGTTTACCTTTAAACCAGCACATTTACTTTGACTGCAATTCCTTTCAAATTACTTAAAGGAAAAGCTAATGTATTCTGCAAAGATTTCTGTTCATCTCTCAAGTGCAAAGCATTCTTGGAACTTTGTATTGTCATCTTTCAAAATCTGAAGTTTCTTTTGATAGTAAACAAGCAATTTCTCTTTTCCAGCTCTTTTTCAACTGTTGGAGGATCTGATCTGCCATCCACAGTTGCATGCAACTAGAGACATTAAGCACCAGTTAGTCTTCTTCCTTTGACAAAATCAGAGAGTTTTTGTACCATTCTTCTAAAGCCATTAAAACCACAAGTAGTTATTGTTGAAAGTTTTATGCAGGGATTCACTCCATTGTTAAAAAAGTCTTCCTTCTAACACATGGATTTTCTTCAGTCTGCCAGAGTTTTCTCAATGTGAAGAAAGCAGACAAAGAACAAGTTTGGTGGATTTGTGAGCATTTCACCACAGCATTACTGGATTACCACTATCATATAATGTATTTTTCTTTGAGATTGCCTGTTTCTCTGAGTTCTAATTCACGTCCCTTTTTCCCCCCAGAAACACCAACTACCTACTCTTCCTTTTGTGTGATTCTCTGCATTTCTTAATACTGCTGTTGTGGTTCATTCCCATACCCTTAAGCTGCTAGTGCTGGAAAACAGGTTATCCTGTCTTCTGGGTAAACTGTTTTTTTCAGAACATGTTTATGTGTCACTTCACATGGTTAAGCATGTCTTCTGTTTTGGGTCTGCCTTGTGAGGCTGATGGCAAGTCTCTGGGTGTCATGCTGAGGTGCAAAAAATGGTTTACCCCCTCTGTGACAGGACCAATTAACAGGTTAGGCAAAGCTGCTGTCCCTGGCAGAGAAACAGGCAGTCTGTAGGTAAACACTGTACTGTCTAAGGAGGTACCATTATGTTGCTCATTACAGCAGTGTCTAGACTGCACCACAGTAACAAAATGTACATAGTCATGCTCTGGCCAGACTCCTTCAATAGCCTGGTATGCACAGTATGGATACTCTTCTTGGAATTCATCTCACTTTGCTTCACATTTCATCCTGGAACATAGACAGACCAACTCCTCTGATCTAATGCAGTTAATATCTTGGAGAAGTAATAGTCCATGCTGTAAGCACCTAACAAACACATACAGTGTCTCACTTCGTGATTTTATTTATGCCATATGCAGCTGTGAGCATCTGCTATGGGTAATGCATGGCAGAATCTTCTGGTGTGTGTGTGTAGCCAGAAATATTCATGGATCTGGGATAAAATGGAACTTTTTTTAATGTGTTTCTTTCTTTAAATGTAAAAAAATAGCATTAGGATGTATTTGTAATTTAATTGATAACAGAGCAGAACATTCAGCATTGATCTCTTTAAAATAAGGGGAAAAATATAGTTAACTTCTTACATCTATTTCCAAAGCCAACATACATTCACTTCTTAATTAGAGAGAGTGCAAGTTTAGTTATTGAGCTGTGACATACAACAGTTTAAGCTACTCTGCTTTGCTTCAGGTACTACTATTACTTTTCATCCTACATCTTTCAAGTAAAAATAAGAAAACATAAAGCACATTATTGTGATTTTTTAATTAAATATGAAACAGAAAACAGTACAGCATGGCATCTGAGTGATAAGAAAACTTCAGTGCAGTAGATCCTGTATGAAGGAGTGGAGTTGTGTAAGAATTTTTACTGTGTATCATTTAAAACAAAACTGCCAACAGATGTTTGCTACAATACTTGTTAGATGGCTTCGCTATTTTTATAACCTTTTAAATTCCTCTGATTAACAGAAAACAGCCATTTAAAGTCTATAAAGTTAATCTCAACCATGGAATTATTTGCCTAAAGTGAAATTTCCTCCATTTGCTGAGGGTATTACCCACATGAGGAACTGTTAAAGGGCAGGTATGCAGGGCTACCTGCTGCCTGAAAGCACCAAGTCCCCAGAACATTCACACAAGGTCTGCAAGGGCCCTTGCCTCAGTGTCTGAGGGTCTCAGACAAAGATTTTCCACAGAATTAAAGCGTATTCTTCCTCGTGTTCTTCATAAAGTCAAGCCAGAAGTCCTCTGTGTGTGCAGAGTGGGCAGTTGTCAAAGATTAACAATTTAATGGAAACCCCATTTCCTCCACAACCTCTGACAACACTTTCCTCTAAGATTTAGCTCATTACCAAATTTTGACCCTCACATACCAGAGAGTTTATAGGCTGTCTTACAAAGAACTCCACAAAAATATGAGAATGTCTTTATAATGAAAAAGGGATTACAGATTATGGATTTTTTCTCTTTATTTCTCAACAATATCCAAGGAAGTTTTGTTCTCTCTACTAGGTCACTCACAATGACCACTTACAGCATAAATTATGGTAGTCACTAGACAATATTTTAATTGCACAGAGCTATATCTTCAATTAACCATCGTGACTAACTTTCATGGTAGGCTGGAGCACAGTAAATATTTACTGAGAGCATGTTTTTTGCTTTTCAGTCATGATGATTAATGCAAGTTAATTGGCAATCAACTCCAATTACAGCAGGACAATATTGGAGACTGGATGTAAGGATTGTGTCAAGACAGATTTTTTCTAAATAGATAGGATTTATGGCAGTCAAATCTTGTTTCAGATTGACAGGTTTGAGGAGTTAAACTGCTCTGCTTTTGCTACTGTGCAGCTTCTCTAGACTATGATAGTTTATATAACTTGTATGTCAAAATTTAACCAAGTTGGTCCAGCATATGATTTGCAAATGTACTCTGCAGCACATGGCTCCATTACTTTGAAGCTATGCTGGCCGGATCTACCTGAGGTATTTCAGGTATTCTTAGATACTGTCATTTTAAGAAGCTCATTTTTTGTCAACAGGACAGATGTACAAGCCTTTGTACAGAAATGGTGGGAACAAGTATGTCTCCCCGGTGTGGCTTTCCTCCTGAGCAGCCTGTTGCTTGTGCAATGTCTCTTCCCATCTTTTTAACGTGTGATCAAAATGTACTCTTGCCTCAGGCACTAATTGCTGCTATGCTTCTACTCTGGTTGGAGAACTACTTTTTTGAAAGGTGGTGAGTATTGTGGCTCATGTAGCAATTGATCCCCATTCCCACAGAGAACCTTCTTTATATCTTTATCCTTAGGCATCATTTTGGCTGTAGAAAATGAGATTCCAGTTCTTTTCCTCCAAACTGGGGCTCTGGCTCACAAGCTGACCTGCTACAACAGTGTGGCTGGAATGGAAAATATGGGAGAGGAGCTATTTCATCTAGTTACCATTTGTTGTTTACTAGAATGGTAAGAACATGATGTTTTAATATCCCAGGTCATAACTCATTATGACCTGGTTTAGATACAAGCAAACATCAAAGCTAACCAATGAGAAACAGACAGTGCAGCATTGACTCACTCACTGCACTATTCTATAGATGTGTGGAGACATATAATTATTTTTCGGAACCAAAGCTTTATGTGAAAACAAAAATGTTCACAATCTGAGTTTATGGCTTGGTTTCATATTTTGGCATGGTGTATTGTATTGGAAAAAAAATGTCTTTAATTAAAAGCAGCCTTTTGAACATTACCCCAGACTTCATTTTTCATCTCTGGTTTTACTGCTTCTCTCCATGTCCCCTCTCCCTCTCACATTTACTCCATGTGTTTAACTCACTCTTAAAACCTCTCATTACTTTCTTCCCTATTGTTTTGCAAGTCCTCCTCTAAGGTCTCTGTGCCTACACAATGCCCTCTGAAGACTGTCTATGTAGAGTGCAGACCCTCGTGCTGTTTGGGGTCACCTTACAGCATGTCCCTACAGAGCAAGTGGATGTGCTGCCAGGACTGGTCAGGAATTTCGTAACAATCTTTCTACCCAGGTCATGAGTGCTCTGCTTGTGTCATCAGGAGCTCAAGGGAGATGGTCTTTCACATCCTGCCGGGACTTCTGCTCAAGTTAGCAGAGCACAGACTCGTGGGAGGGCTGAGGCTGATCTGAGACCAGACAGTCTGACTTCAAGATGACCTAGTCCACTCCTCTACTCAAGGGTCACTTGAGTCCCTTGAACAGGACTGTATTGAGCTGGGTTTAGAATATCTCCACAGATGGAGGTTCTACTACCTCTTTGGATAACCTATACTAGTGCTCAGTCACTCACACAGTAAAAAGGTGTTTTGACAGATTCCTATGAAGTTTTCTTTGTTGTGCTCATTGCTTTCTGTCCTGACACTGGGCACCACTGAGAAGAGCCTGACTCTATCTTCTTTACAACCCCCTATCAGCTATTTATACACATTGTTGAGATTCCACTTCAGCCTTCTCCAGACTGAATGGTCCCAGGTCTCTCAGCCTCTCCCTGTACATCAGACACTCCAGTCCCTTGATCGTCTTTGTGGTCCTTCACGGGTCTCACTCCACTTAGTCCATGTCTTCCTTGTACTAGGGAGCCAGGTTATTACAGGAGAAAAAAGGACAGTTTTCTGCCTAGGGACATTGATGAACATCTTGTAGACAGAAATTAGCAACCATTTGTCAGCCCAAATTTCTCATAAAATGTTGGCTTTAATCTTTCTTTATTTCACTATTTTATCTAAAAGTAGACAGAACAATACTGTCTACTGTCAGTGAGTTGCTGGATGTAAACACATTTGTGCTGGTGCCCATGCTAAGGTCTCAAGGGCTTTTCTGAGAACAGCAGGTAGAATTACCTGTAACCCCCTTTATGCTTCATGGTAAGTGAGAAGCCACAATTTAGCATAGAAGATTCATTTCCACTTGCTCTGCGCACCAGCAGTTGTGCCACTGACAGCAGTGGAAGCCTCCAGTGACTTGCTAAGATGCATACGTCTCAGGTGTACATGGTGTGTACAGTGACTGCAGACATGACATCACTTTGCATTGAATATCAAGATGGCTCAACAGAGAGGCCAGCATCCCATGAAAGAAAGTACCCAAGCCTACAATCTGTGCCACAAGGCAGGTGCTTATCAGGAGTAGGATGAAGGTAGTGGAAAGTAGCTTCTGAGTTATGCCAACACCTTTTGGGAATTGCCAAAACAAATCATTTATGTTGCAGTTAATAACGAGTGACATGAAGCCGACTTGGTAGGAGAGCTCTCAGCTCCACCCTTGGAACAATTTTGTGAACTGAGGTTGAACAGAGCAGTGTTGGAGCTGTAAGCAAGATATGCATTCTAGCATGGCATTACACCAATGTGGCTACTGGCACTGGTTGCCCAAGGCAATGTGCTATGCTGTGCAGATCAACCAAGAGCAAGCTTGGATAACTTCATACCACAGCTGCATCACGCGTGTGTGTATGCCCTTTAAACTGGTGCAGGCAGGTCATCCAGGCTCATCAATCAGTTCCAGGAGGATTCTGCACAAAAAACAACCTTAAGAATTAGCCTAGTTTGTGCAATTTTGTTGTCTGCCAGATAAGTGGCAAGGATTGTAAAAAATGTCTTCTCTGTATAGCAGTTGTCCACTGTATGCAGGCCACTTTCCCTGCTGATACGACGCGTGCTGATTACTGTACGGTCACTTGTAATCTCTGAAGTAAGACAAAATCACCTGAAAATTATGCTTAGATGAAGAGGCACTCAGGGAAATTATAGTGAATAGCATAATGAAAAGTGTAGTGTTTTTCTGCTCCAGTTTATATGCTAAATAGTTTGTTTCTGTGAATGCAATTAAAATAAATGTAGATTTATTTATTTTGTCATAGGCTGAATACTACTACGAGTTCCTGTCTTTGCACTCTTTGGATAAAGGCATAATGGCTGATCCAACTATAAATATCCCTCTGCTTGGAACAATTCCTCATAAAGCATCAGGTTTGTGTTGTTGATATTATAAATTGTGTTCCTGTAAAAAGTATTCTACAGTCAGTGAAGTCTAAATATTTTATTATAAATTGTGATTCTGAAGTTTATTGCTAAAGAAATGCTTGCCACCCTGCTTGGCACAGAAGAGTTGGTGAGTGCCTTGCCTGAGTACAGCAGCATATTTTGTCTGAGCAAGTTACATAAAACTATTATGTGTAGATAAATCAACAGAAACTTGTTCCTAAGTTGTGTATTCTTGGTCCTTCACTGGAACTTATACCTCCACAACAGAGGCTGAGCCCAAGCCAATGTGAGGGCTCCAGAAGCACAAATGAACATAGTGAGCTGATTGGAGTAAAAAAACCTTCCATGAGACATTATTGAATCCGCTTAGCTCTGAAGCGGAGAAATAACAGTTTATGTGATCTGTTTCAGGGCTCATACATGGTAGTCTGTGGTAGAAAGGCAGAAATGTACATCTGGATGACAGTACTATCTTGGTGGCCATGGTTTCATGACTTGCCTTAGCTATCCTAAGACCGTGGAGGATAAAATGGGAAAGAAATGAGAAGCAGAACAGAACTGGGCTGCAGATGGAGCACTGATATACGTTTTCATCTTTGACCAGTCTTTATTCCTCTTCTCTTTTTCAGTGGATAAATTCTGAAAGTTTGTGTTTAATATTCTCCATTTTCACCTTGTAGTAGATTGGCATTGAAGTAATGTTTCAGTACAGCTTTTTGCTGTGACACCTGGAATTTAACATTAATGACCAATCTCTCTATTCAGTGGGGATTGAATGAGTATTATTGAAAGTACATTTCGGTGAGAGGTGCTATGATATTTGTACCACAACTTCTGCTATTAAATTGGTTGCAAGCCTGATAAAAGTTGAGTAAAGGCATTTAAAAGCAACTAAAAAGTCATGAAGGCCAAATTCTTGTTAAGTGTTATTTCCATCTCCATATAAAGCAGGGGAGATATGTGGGAAGCTCTGCCCTCGGCATCCTTTAGTGTAAGCCAACTTGTTCTTTAATTTTTAGCGATCTAGAAAAGCTAGACCAAAATTATCCACTTCTGACTGTGTTTAGGAAAACATAATCTACAAGTGCAGGGAGGACGGAGATGAGATCTCATAGCTGCAGCAGAAGGTCTGTTAACCATCATGACAGGTCTGATTAAAGGGAAAAGGGACTTACCCTGTTGGCGGCACTAGTACCTCAGTTCCAGGACTAATACGGGCATGCCCATGGTGTTCCCTTACATGGATCATGTGCACTGCACCACGGGCTTAGTGTATTTAAGCTGTCTTTAAGTCCTGTTTGGCATTCCAGCGTCTCCAGTGTTTAATAGCGATTGGTAATCAGTGTATGTATGGTATTTGAAGCATGTACACTGTTAAATGGTGAGACGCTATTATGATGGTGGGTTTTTTACACTTTCTGCTAGCTGGCCAAAATTAACTTGGTAGGCTTAAATAAATACATGCTGTAAAAGTAGTGAATATTTGCTACTTGTTATAATTTATGTGTTCGCAAAACAGTTATGACAAATCTAGTCTAGTTAGCCAGGATCCATTGCCTTACCAAATCATTTTTCTACACATACACGTCAGAAGAAATTCAACCGCAAGCTTGTATTTAGTAAGAAATCAACATTTGTTATTTCCTGAAAAAGAGTTTTAGCCCAAAGACAGTAAATTGTCCTTTAAGACAATTAAGCAGAAGTAAAAGAGGAAAGACAGTTGTAGTAAACATGAGAGTGGGAACCAAGAAAGACGATTAACAGATACCTTACTTGGAAGTAGCTGAACCCAGTGTTCTTGTCAAAATTGATGGACTTTTAAAACTTTTTTGAGGATATTTGCCTTACCACCACATAAGGCATATGGATGGCTTTAGTGCTGTAGGGCCTGTATTGTGTGTTATGGCCAGTGGTGGCCGTAAGACGTGTGGAAGAGCAAAAGGAGGATAAGCATATGTGATACTTCAGTTTACCCTCTCGGCTCTGACTAACTTCAGCTTGGAGAATTTTCTGAGTCTTAAGTGATTTGTGTTTTGTAAGCTCCCAGGGGTTACAGATCTCTCTTTCCAGTACATGTCTAGGCTCTCCTTGAGTCTGTATCATCTTCTGTTATGTCAAATCACCTTGACAAGGAGTTCACTGCCTCCCGTTGCATGAAGATCCCTCTCCTATTTCAAGAAACCCTGCTGTTTCAAGTCTGTCTGCAACAGCTTCATCTGATGGGCACTA
Source organism: Pithys albifrons albifrons (assembly GCF_047495875.1). Taxonomy (NCBI): domain Eukaryota; kingdom Metazoa; phylum Chordata; class Aves; order Passeriformes; family Thamnophilidae; genus Pithys; species Pithys albifrons. Next base: position 67,623,487 of record NC_092460.1, read on the forward strand.
GCCCTTGCACTGGTAGCGACAGTAGTCAATCCATACTGTTGGTCCTATCCATGGCAGTCATGATTTTGTACATATCTATTATGTATCCCCTAAGTTTTCTCTTTGCTAGACTGAAGAGTCAATTGTTTCTCAATGGATGCAGCCTTGCCCTTCTCTCAACTTTCTCTAATTCAGTATCTCCTTAAAGAAATGAGGTACCAAATTCTCCTTGGATTTAAATCAGATTTAAATCACCTAGGTTCTTTAGACTCATTTGAAATCCCATTCCCAAATCCCAGTCTTGCTACCTGATTCAGTGCTTACAGCCACAGGTATTGTTACAGCTAGACACATGGCAAGAGGTTAAGAAGGCTCTAGAAGATGACTTTTAGTGGGAGGTTCAGCTAAAACTACTCAGCTTGTCCAAAAGATATTTGAGAGAATTGTGGGTACCTGCCTGATGAGAAGCAGCTGGCTGCTCCTTTCGGGGCGGGGGAGGGGGGGGGGGGGGGGGCGGGGGGAAGGCCTGTAATGACTGAGTGGTTCAATCTGAGGTCAGCAAGTTCCAATACAAAGCGAGGTGTAACATCTTGAACACACACAGGAAAGTAAAACCAGCTATTGGTCTGTGCCCAGAAGCAATATAGTGGCCTGTGAATGAGAAAGAGCTGGCCCCTTAAGTGACTCAGTTGGCCCCTCCTGTCCCTGTCTGAACCAGGCAGTGCCATGCCTTTCTGGTGCTGCCAGTACAGGCTATGACCAGGCTCTCCCTGCCACTGCTGATGCTGACGCATTAAAATATAAGTGCTGAAATTCTCTCCAAGCTTGGGGGCAGAAACTGGTATCTTCTTGGTTAGAGAGCAACAGTGGGCTGCAGGACTGTGAACTTCTCCAGACTCCACTCCTCTCCAGACCCTTTGTACCTGCTTCTATTTGGATTGGTCATTCAGAGATGTCCCTTAAGTAGTCTCACACCTGAGACTATGGGTTGTTTTTGGTGGTGGCTTTGGCATATTCACTAAAGTGAGTAAAGCCTGCAAACTTGAAGGTCTGTGCAGACATACAGGAGTTACTCTCAACCTGCTTCTACTGAAGACAATTTAGGGAACCTTTGTTTCCTGACCAGAGGGTAAAGGCATGTGCTCCCAGGCAAAAGGGATTAAACCTGCATCCTCCACATCCCAGGAAAGCATTCTAATTACCACCTAAAATTAAATTAGGTATAAGTCACTAGGTTTCCTTAAGGTTCCTTTTCATATTAATTTAACTTTCATCACTCCTCCTAGAGCCATCTACTCTGCAGCCCTGGGTGCAAGCACTCCAGAGGATTCAAAAATATAAATGAGCAGGAGAGGTCGTTCCGTGGCCTTGTGTTGAGAGGATGGCTAGCAGAGAAAAGTTCAGAGCTGTGATTCCCTCTTCTTGTTTTTAGCCAGTGATGGACAAATGTGAACTGCCTCCCGAATTTGGGAAGCAGAAACCAGAGCTGAGGTTTTCCCTACCCCAGGCCTGCTCAGCACTGTGATAAGCCATGGGAGCTCACGGATGTGGTTCTGGGTGCAAGGGACTTCTGCTCTGTGCTTCGGTTTGACTGTGGTGCTGGTGGTGCATGCTTAGCATTGTTCAAACAACCATAAAATTGCAAGGACTTGGGCAGAGGTGAGTAACTTTATTTCAACTCTGAAGCACCACAGAGCTCAGCCAGGATCTTGGTGGTTTTTGTTCACAGGAGGGTCCTTTACTGCATTTCTGTTTTCAGTCCTAGCTGTTCAGACATATGGTAAGTCCAAAACTAGGATACTTCCAGGTTCAGCAGTGCTGGAATAAAGGGATTTTGACCTGTCCCCTCAGACTTTAGCCCTAAGAGATGCATTCTTGGGGTTTGCCCTAGGCATTTAAACCACAGCTAAATCTCAGGGAAGTTTAGGGTATTGCTACCAATTCAATGAAGTCTGGATGCAACTGTAGTTCAATCATTAAATGTCTGCCACATCTTCCTCCCCATTGCAGTTTGTTCAACTGAGACACACATCCCAATACAAACACTGATTTTCTGCACTCATGCTGTAAGAAACTTACTACAGTTTAACAAGTTTACTGTATTTAAAATGTATTTAATCCACTGTAAGATGTTCCTTATAACCACATGATTGCATCCTTTCTGTAATGGTCTTTGAAAAGATTGGTGTGAAAGCCATTCAGCAATGTAATTGCTTTAGAATGAAAACTGCAAGGTACCTTTCCATTTGTAGGACTTAGCAGAGACAGAATGTGTTTCAGTAATAAATTACTCTGTATTATACCAAGGCAACAAATAACAAAAATCGCCCAATTACAGCTTGCAAATTTTTTATAATAAGCAATTTAAACCAAACCAAATGTAGGGCTGTTAGCTCAGTGTTTGGTTCTGAAATCTCAGGCCAGCTTCAGAAGCAACAAGTAAACAATTCCTATTAGCTGGATCTAACTTACAAAGCATCTAGGAAGAGCCAATTTTGAAAAAAAGAGATAAAATTGTTTCATCTGAAGATTATTTAAGATCACTTGTGACAATCACAGTGGAGAATTCCATAGGTCTGAGGTATCAGGCTTTCTTCATCATTAACATACTCCAGATTTACTGGCCTTCATTATTTACTTAGACTCTTTGTATTTCAAAAGTGTTTGATTCATTTGCCTGAAAAGGCAATGTCTGAATACCGCTACACTCAACTAGTTTTGTCAGAGTGATGTTTCTATGCCTTCTGTTTAAATACTGCACCCGTGATCTTATTTATCAAGAGTACCATTTTGCCAGAATTTTATGGAGTAAGTTTTGATTAAATCACTATCTTATTTAGGTATTAATTGCAATATCCAAACCAGAAAACCTTATCTAATTTTTTTTCTGAAATATATGTTTTTGTAGAAGTTGTATGAGAGCCTGAAAAATCAGAAGTGATCAGTTCAACTAAGAAAATTAAATGTAGGCTTTCAGCTTGTTTTGGTGTATCCTTAAATACCTCTACATAAGTAATTGCCTCATCTGCAAGCAAAAGTATGTTTATGTTATGATTTCTGTGCGGTAGACTGTTGGGTTATCTCAGTAAATGAGCACAGGCTCTTCTCCTGTACTGCTGTACTTCTAGTCCTGGAGCTGCCTACGAATAAGGTGATCTGTGTGTCTCTGTGTTACAAGTTTTCATCAATGACATTCCTCTAAAGCTTGAATACGATTATAATCTATTTTTTTAGTATTTCAATGTATGCTTTTATATGTATGTATATGTGTGTGGGCTGAAAAGTATGTAAATATAAATATTATTGTTATTATCCTTTTAGTGGTTCAGGTTGGATTTCCTTGCCTTGGCAAACAAGATGGGGTGGCTGCATTTGAAGTGAACGTGATCATAATGAATTCAGAAGGCAATATTATTCTCCAGACCCCTCAGAACGCCATCTTCTTTAAAACTTGTCAGCAAGGTAACACTAAAGAGAACATGCTGGAATGCTGTTAGACCAGGTCACCTAACTGTATTATGTTTCATTCAGCATAAGAGCTGGAGAGGACAGAAGTAAAGCGATCATACACCGTGTAGCAATTGTGGTGAATTCCAGGCCGTTCTGTCTCTGTGTGCATTTACTGTTTATTTACTATGTGTTTACTAACCCTTTTCTTACTGAGCTCCCTTAGCAGACTTAGACTGCCTTGGAGACTTCTCCCTCCTCATGTTCACTGTTCATCACATCAAGAACATTGATAGAGATGTATCGTATGAAAAGCCCCTGTTAGCAAATGATTTGAGGTGCTTGGAGGAGAGCTAGTCCTGTGGAGCAGGCTGAGGCTAACCTTTCCAGAAATGGCACATAGTGTGGCAAACTGAGCTTCTGGGAAGTGTAGTGGTATCTGTTAATGCTGGCAGTGCTTTAGTTCCTACTTGGTGCCCTTACTTCCTTGTGTCTTAAGTTGTACATCCAAACTGAATACAAAAATCCTAAATCAAAAAAATTCTACAAAGGTTGTCTTTACCTTCTCTCAGATGCAACCTCTTGGCTTTGGGTACATGTAAGGTGGTAGAAGTTGGCATTCAATACTTGCAGTTACCAAGCAGTAAGCACACAGAGGATGTGCTGGGAGAAGAGCACCATGAAGTTATTGCAGTGTTTGCTTGGAAATGAGAGCACTTGTTTAATCAACCAATCTGTGAACCATAAACACTATGTAGTAAAAGTTTCTTGATTAATTTGATATACCACAAACAACTGTAATTATCACTTTAAAAGGAGGGTATGGAAATTGAAAAATCAGTGCCTAAGATAAGACAGTTACCTTATACCATGTGCAATTGTGTCAAATTAACCCATGACAGGGCTGATGTCCTATTAAATCTTCACTCACAGTCTCACATTTTCTTCTCCACACTCTTTTCTCTAACTCGCTGTAGTGTGACCTCAAAGAGCTGGCAGTGGGAACAGTAGCTGTTTATTCTTTGATACCTTACTACACCTAAATAAAAGAGCTTCTTGTCCTCCTTTGAAGCTTTGCTGCTGCCCATTAGCCCACAGAAAGTGGAGGAGAGGGAGAAGAAGTGGGCAGAGAAACAGAAAGGAAAAGGGTGGCTTAAAGGAAGCAAAATCAAACAGATCTCATGTATGAAGTTCTGTGTCTGTTGTAAATACAACACAAAACTTTTATTTTCTTTTGATTATCTTTTTATTTTCAGTTCAGTATCTTTTAATAAACTGTGGAAATGGCATTGCAGGTGTTCTTATAGAGACAGCAGAGTTACAGGTCTATATTGTGGGAAACTGTGATTTAAACAGAAAGGGCTGCAAAATCAGTTCAGTAGTAGCATTCGTCCAAGTTATCATTTCTGTGTTATTAGTTATTTTTACTGTTTTTACAAGAGTTGTAATATTTTAAAACAAAGCAGTGTTATGTCATATGGCCTCTCAAGAAACCTGGGGTTGACTATTCTCCCAGTCCTTTGTTCCTGGAGCCAACTGAGAGACACAAGAATGGTTTTCCAAATGCTAGAGGTGTGCAGAGGGAGAGTTTTCTCACCTCATCTCTTCCAGCCCATATTGGGATAACTCCCATTCCTTCCCTGAGGCTGGTAAGATGGACACCACAGTGTTTTGGGACAGATGCTGAGACGGATAAGAATGTCTTTACAGGCTGGTCTTAGAGTAGGGGTGAATTTCCTTCCCCTGAAAGATGTCTTATGTGGTAGCTCCAATTTCTCCTGCCAGGGCCCAGTCACTGTTTCTAGCTATTCTTGGCCATATAGAAAGGCCTGTGCCAGAGAAACTTAGGGGAGCAAGGGAACAATTTTGTGGGAAAAGAAAGGATTTATTCTGGCTCAGAGGTGGCCACACAAAAAATTATGTTTTCCTATTTTTCTACTTGAAATGGTATGTATTTAAGCATGCATTTTTTGTAATGAATAACAGCTCTGCATTCAGCTTCGAAGAGAGAAGCATTTCCAGAAAGAGTCCTAGAGGAAAGTGTTGGAACACAGTAGGACTTAAAAGCCTTTCCTATTATTACTACTGCTGTAAACAGCTTTACTTTTAAGGCATATCACTTTACCTCAGAGTTTTGAACCTTGTCACATTGCAGAGTATCAAGATGAGGAGGTCATGCCTACCACTGATCATGAGTAATGTTAAGTTTTTCTTATGTGAGTAGGCAGCCTCTCCTGCCTACCTTATTGTCTGCAAGTGATCTGGGAAGGTATTTTTGAGTAATTGTTTTTTCTACCCAGAAGCTGTAGTTTCATGGGATTCCATAGGGTTTGACTTAGTTTGCCTTTTGTTCAATGGACTCTGGTGTTTTGAGGATGATGGTGGTACCCAGAGGTATTTATCATCCTTGTAGAATCCTGCAGGTGTTGCCAAATACTTTTACCAGTATTTGATCAATAATTAAGATACAAAATGAGAGTTGGATGATGATAAAGGATGATTGTGCAAGTATGCTTTCATCTGCCTTTCTGGCCTTCTTTCATTTAGCCTTGAAGCTTACTCTTCCATCACTTTGTCACCTCAGTAGTAACAGATGTGGTAATTAATGCAATACAAGTTGTGCTGCAATCTACTTCAGGCTGCAGAAATTGCAATTGATCCTGCACACTGAGGGCAGGTCTAATAAGCCATGCAAGTTCCACACTGTGTTACCTGCTCATTTCTACACAGAAAAGAAGGTGGATTAAGCAGAGCATCCACATTGCTCATGCACTCATAGAACAGCAGAGCAGTGAAAATGCACAGTCTGTCGACAAGCACATCGCATGTTTGAACATGTGGTGAAACCTCTATTTGTAGACTACTAAAAAGGAAACTAATTTCTCTTGAAGAAATCTTAGCTGAATTTCCATTTCGTCACCATTTGTCTCTCAGCAAATATTTTTACTGTTGTGTCAAAAAAGTATATTGATACTGCTGAGAGCTGGCTTACAGCTGAAGTATATAATATTTAATTAAGATTGTTGTTGTATTTTATGAAGCGAAGTGTCCAGGAGGATGTAGAAATGGAGGGTTTTGCAACGAAAGACATGTCTGTGAATGTCCAGATGGATTTTACGGGCCTCACTGTGAGAAAGGTAATTAAAAACACCCCTTGACTTCTTTACCATAATCTCAACAAAATTGTATCTCCTCCACCTGTCTTAAAATTAAGAATGGCCTGTTTTGAAGATTCAATATATCGTGAGTCCACACATCTAAGAGAATTGCTATTACCATCCGTAGTCTAATGGAAATATGAATTGCTTACAAGAAAAAGGTTTTCTCTCTAAGAGATTGCTTTTAACAAAAACTGACACAACAGTTAAGTGATCCTTAACCACAGGGAATCCATCTGGCAAAAAGATTAAATAAAATTCTTCTGCTAATTAGGACTAGCTGGGAAACAAAGCACAGGACTTTAGTTGTTCTGAATTTGTTTATTTGGAGATAAGATCTGATTTGTAGGCAGGCTGAAAGCAAAGATGGGAAGATGAAGGAAAGAGTTTGTCTTTCCCCTTCATTAGTGGATAAGAGACCCAAACGACTTTTCCAGGAGTGAAGGCCAGGAAATTGATGTGTCTTGAAAAGGAAACCAGTTCTTCTTCCTATCCCTCATTTTCTCATCCCCCCAGTGACAGTCCCTTCCTGGGGTGACTGGAGATGGGGCAAACCATCCCCATGGACATTCTACTCCAGTACAATCCTTCACTCCCAGATGTCCTGGCTACATCAAAATTACTAAATACAAATAATCAGGGACTGTTCTCTGGCTTGGGAGTCAAATGACACACTTACATATGCACACTTACTTACATGTTTAACAAACTTACCCTCCAGTGAACCCACTACAGACTCCCTCTTGGGAGGAACCTGTGGCCACTGCTCAGCCCAGGATTATGCCCAGGAGGGTTTGCTGGTCAGCCAGGGACAAAGCCAAGCCAGGAATGGCACCGACAATTTCACAAGATGGATGATTCTTTGCCCCTGTTTGGCCCAATGCCTGGGTGCTGTTTAACTTACTAATATGGACCCAACTTTGTTGCAGGTACCAATTGTGGGCAACCACAGAATGAAGCATTGCCCCCTGACATGCCTCCCTGAAGAGTCTTGTGGGCTGGCCACAGGGCAAAGAGGTCTTGGGAAAGCATAGGGACTCCAGAGAAGCCAATGGGGCTCCAGAGGGAGCATACAGGAGAGCTTGGCCATGCAGCTGGCTTCTCTAGCCTAAATTAAGTAGCCATGCTTATGCTTAGGTATGCAGAGGGAGAAGGGAAGATTCACTGTAAAGCCTGCCTGGGAACCCCACAGAGTTACTACCCCTCTGACATAGTCCTGCCTTCAGAGATGAAGCATCGGAATCCAGTTATGGAGGGGAGTCTGGGGGCATTTTAAATATCCAGATGGTGTAGGTGTATGTGGGCACTTTGCTCTCCCCTGTCTGGCATTAAACCGTACAAGAGGCAATTTCAGCTTATATATGGGATCAGATTTGAACTTAATTTATCCTTCAGTTTTTAGTAACACTGTATACAAATTGCCAGACACGAACTAGAGATGTAGTAGATTTAGCCCACTAACAGGTGCCCTTTGGAAAGGTGACTTAGAGCAATCAGCAGAAGGAAGAGTCAATGTGCTGTGTATTTAAATAGTCAGTTGCTATCACACCAGCAATGCTGTTTCTACTCTTCTCACTCAGCACTGTGTGTTCCTCGCTGCATGAACGGTGGGCTCTGCATTACCCCTGGCCTCTGCATCTGCCCTCCGGGGTTCTATGGCATCAACTGTGACAAAGGTAAATGTCAGCTAAAACCCCCCAGGCACTGCATCCAGCCTCTCTTCACTCACCTGTGGTAGTTCCCTTCTAGGCGTGGATTTTGGAAAGTCAGGCAAGCAATAAGTAAATAAGTTTTAAAAATTTTGTGATTCTTCAAATGCATGTTTTAGCACAGCCTGGCAGCTGCTGGTAGAATACAGGGATTTCAGGGCAATCATACACTCCAGCTCTGCAAAATGTAATTTAGATAATTGCTTTGGTTGATCCACTGAAAGCTGTGAGACCTACTACAAAAGTCACTTCAATTCCTGAGGGGAAAAAAAATCTCTATTTGAATCTCTATTTTACTGTAGTAAAATTAGTTTTACTAATTATTTAGTATATTCATGTGCTGCATCTGGACACATGAAAAATTAAGCAGGCTGTTCATTTTTTGTTGCTGCATTGTGGTTCCTGAAGGATAAAAACGAATAGTCAGTTGTTCAGAACAGCAAATTGAAATAGTCCAAGTTAACATGTAGAAAAAAATGAAGTAATTTCCCGTAAAAATACAACTGACATGCTCATGGCAGAGCAGAACATCATGCTGCATTTATTGTTGCAGAACTATATGAAGTAAAGACGAATGCAAAAGGACCTAGAGAACTTTTCATCCAAAAGATGGGAACTTTCCCATTATGTTGCACAAACTGTTGTTGTCAGTGTCTGGTTGACTTGTATCTAGTCTTTGAACAGACATTTGCCACATTCAAAAAACACTTCAAAATTGCACTGTAATGAAATGCTCTCAATGTTTTGAAGGATCAATGTGAATCCCAGCTGTTAAATGAAAAGTCTTGTCTAACACAATGTAAGTGATTTAGCAGATGAGAGACACAGCATTTCAATCTATGTCACTACACATAAAAAGTTACAAAGGTTTCTTCCTAGTCAGAGCATTAATTAAGAACTGTAGCGAGGTGTCCTCTTGTAGAAGTAGCTTCCAGACTTAGGTTGCTCCGTTTTTATCAAACACTGGCAGTAGTACCTTAATCCTTCAATGAACTTTGTGTGAGGATTGATAAAGGTGTAACACAGTCTGTCCTCAGAGAGCTCATTGCTGTATTATCCACTTTTTTCTCTCTGTATTGACTTGTGTATGTGCCCATGGAAAGCATTATGTAGGACTAACCACATTTCAGTCTTCATTTTTTAAACCAGATGATAAAAGATTAATCCTACTTTTTAAAACCTATGCAGTGTTTATTTATGATCAGCAGCAGTAAACATTAAGTCCAAGTCAGACTTAGTTCATATTAATTAATTAATTAATTCTTTTATTTGTTTCAGCAAATTGTACAACAACCTGTCTCAATGGAGGCACATGTTTCTATTTGGGAAAATGCATTTGTCCTTCGGGCTATGAAGGAGACCAGTGTGAAATCAGTGAGTAGCATCTCTGTGTCCTTGCTTTCATTTACATCAACTGCTTGTAGTGTCAATATCTGATTGACGACATGGAGCCTGCCTCTGCTGGGCTCACAGCAAGTGTCTCACATGGCACTTTGGGACCCTCGGAGTCAGATACCACATGCTTCCTAACGAGTTTCCTACTTAAAAGTTTGATTCATTGCTAGACCACCTCATCCCGTGCTTTGTTTTGTTTTCGCTAGTAACCAGGCTTGGTAACAATCCTCAAGCAATAAGTATGCAAGCAATACCCAGTGGCAGACAGATGTGCTGCTGTGCGAGGCCCTTGTGGGACATCTATTTTCAAACATTAGAGCAAATCACACTTGGGCACAGCATATTAGGTTTGAGCCCACAGCTCTGAAAGGGTTACTATAATTTGGGAATTAAAGGGTTTGGGCAAAAGGAGGATTGAACCATAAGAGCTGAGAGCTTTCATGTAGCATTAAGTTGCAATCAGAAGGCAACTTAAGAACCTACAACTGGATCTCATTCTTTCTGGACTAAGAGCTTCTAACAGGACACTCAAGAAGCTTCTCCTGCTGTAAATAACCTCACTTATGTTCCCCAACACCTTCACAGGAACATGAAGACCACCATGTGGCCTGGGATATGTAAATGCTGATTTCTTAATATGCATCAGTAGAGACAGGTTCTTCTCACAATTAGGAAATTTGTATTGCTTTGGAAATACATGGAAATAAACTCTAACTTGCTGTCAGCCAATACAGGACAATAAGTGAATTACTGTGCAAAGAACACAGATACTGTAAGACGTATGTTTTGCTCAGTATTTATGTGTAAATAAACAGTAGGTGTATGCAAATGTTTCATCATATCTCTAAGCACTACAAGGAATTTTGTGACTCGTTTTTACCTGATCAAAACTTGAGCCAAACAGAAGTAGCAAAGCTTTATTATTTTTAAGTTAATTATTGCCCTTTGATATACATTCAGCTCACAGGCCACAGAAACAACAGTGTGGATTTTCGCTGGACTCACATTTGCTTACATCAGGTTCACATTTGACACTCTGACAGAACCCCATTGCTTTCTTCAGTCCCCAAAAAGTCAACTTTGTTGACATTTTTTGGATGAAGATTACAGTTTGATTCAAAGAAAGAAGCATGTATTTATGTCAATGGTGTGTTTTTGAAGACAATTCTTAGAACTGATATTACAGCATGTATAATTAAGGAAAATCCGTTTAATTGATCTGTCTGAGGAGCTCGTTGTTGTCCACTGCTGCTTGGGATAGGTGCAACTGCTTTGACTTCTTGCAAAGGCTTACCTGTGAAACCCAAATTAATTAAAATACAGGCAGTAAACTAGTTCCTATACGAAAGAAAGAAAAAAAAATCAGGATCACAGTATCCTAAGAGTTAAACTGGGATTGCCTCAATGAGAACAAGGAAAGCCATGTACTTGCCAGGGCTCTTGTAAAGCTGGGACAGCAATTGTTAGGCAGTGATTGACAGCTGCCACCACCCCTGGGCACTGCACCAGTGCCAGCACAATAGAGAGAGACTGCAAGAAATGCCAGATGAGGCTTAGAAACACCAGAGGAGGAACACAACTCAGTCTTGTCTCTTAGATCCATGGCCAGCTACATTCAGTCATAGAGGTCTTAAAATAACAAGGCGAGAAAACCTTTCGACATGCAGAAAGCTGTCTTCTGAAAACTAAAATGTTTTGTTGGTTTGGTTTTTTTTAATATTGTGTAAAGGTTTTGAGTACTTGTCTAATAGCTGAATCACTCTTTAAGATCGCTGGGAAATATACTGGACCCAGTCTACAATAGAAACAATTGGGTTGGAAAAGACCTCTGAGATCATCTAATACTAACAAGCATCCACAGTCTTACAGACTTTTTCTAGTGATAGGTATTCATTGTCTCTAATTAGTGGTTCACTTTGATTCCAGAGAGTTTTGTTTTGTATTCCTCCCCTATTTGTCACCAGCTGTTTTGTTGCTTTTTCCATTTCTCAGTCAATAACAGAGAGAGTTATTAACTCCCTCATTCTGTGACAATGTCTTAATCCAAAGTTCACTGAGCTGTGCGGAGCCAAATACTTGCCTAAGGCAACTCAGAGGAAGTTGTGACACTTCTTGGCCTGTATTTTCCAGATTTGTGTCAAGAACTAGGAAAATTCATGGATTTCCTTAGCATTACTCCTTTTGATCATTCATTACTTGGGATGGAAATGCTCACAAATTAGGATACCTAAAGGTTCCTTTTCCAGAGGCTCCTGCAGAAAATTGAACTTGTGCAGAAACTCTCCTTAGCAGAGTTTGTTCCATCAGCTGTTTCTGAAACAGGTTTTCAGGGCTATTTAAATAATTATGTATATTAGGAGCAAGTATTTCTTTTGTATCGACATTACACATGTGCATCACAAAGGTCTGCAGGGGTTGAGGGCTGATGAAGTGCTGCCTGGGGTGTTGAGCTCCCAAGGGGGCAGTCTGTGATCATGAATGGGTTTTTCAGCACAAAAGCTAGTGTTGATGCTGCAATTGTCATGGGCAGGTCTCAGTTAACACTCTTCTTTAAAAAAAACCCAAACAAAACCGGGATGGTTTGGGAAGGGAAGGTTTGGAAACGGAATGCTTGGGAAGGGAAGGTTTGAGAAGGTTTGGGAAGGGAAGGTTAGGGAAGTTTAGGGAAGGGAAGGGAAGGTTAGGCAAGGGAAGGTTAGGCAAGGGAAAGGAAGGGGGTAGCGGAGAGGGAGGAGGAAGGTGAGGGAAGGAGAAGTGTTTTGCCACCTCAGGTTCCACTTCTGTTTGCTCACAGATCCTGGTAAATATTACTGCTAAATCTGGGAAGGGCTTTTTTTCCTCACCTTTCTGAGGAACCTAGAAAAAGTAGTGGCATTAGAAAATATGAAAAATGGTTTTAGACAGTAAGGAGAAAAGCTGCACTGGTACATATGGGTACTGAGGAGGGCAGGGGCTGATGGTGCAGTCATTGGTGGCCTGAGAGTGCCTAGGGAGGTGACAGCCAGACAATCAGCCTGGGAGTGACTAAAGTCATGGGCGCTGTACTCTTTGTTCTAGAGACAAGTGAAGATTTAATTAGTTCAGTAATGCAGTCAAATTCTAAGAAGGTATTGACAGTCTAGTAATGGGACACTTGATATTAAGTTTGAGGAAGGTCTTTGTCTATACTGCCTATTGCCAAATAATATATTTCAAAAATCTCTTTTTATTGTCCCCCACATTTCTGGCCAGCTTCAACTCAGCTGAGCTTTGGCCTCATGAATTTTCTCCCTACAGCAGCAAGCTGGATCTCTGTGTTCTTCCCATGTCATTTGTCCTTCAATTGGGCATCCACCTTCCTTTTTTTGCCTTATTTCCAAGAGAAGATATCTGCTTAGCCAAGCTGGCCTTTTGCCTCGCCTACTTGACTTCCAGAATTCGGGCATTGCCTTCTCCTGTGCCCTTAGGAGGCGATGTTGAAAAGTGACTAGCACTGATTAACTCCAACACCTACAAAAACATCTTCCCAAGGGACCTGACTTACTAATTCCCTGAGCAGCCTGAATTCTGCTCTCCTCCTGTCCAGTGTTGAGGTTTTGCTGACACTTTTCCTCCTGTCAACAGAGATTTTAAACTTGATCACTTTATGCTTGCTGTGGCCAAAACAGCCACCAATCTCCACTTCACTCACGAGATCCACTCTCTTGACAAGCAGCAGGTCAAGGAGGGCATCTTTCTGAGTTGGCTCCCTTTGGACCCATTCAATAAAGTTGTCATAAAGTTGTCATCCAGGCTTTTTAGGAATCTTCTGGCACAGGTTGTACCAGCTGCATGATGCTCTCAGTTTCTGGCAAGTCAAGGTTCCCCATAAGGACAAGAGCAGTTGACTTGGAAGTGTCCCTTAGTTCCTCAAAGAATAATTCCTTGGTGTCATGGCTGGAAGGCCTATGGTAGACTCCCACAATAACATCCATATTATTTGTTTGCCCCTTGATTCTTTCCTAGAGGATCCCCTATCTGTGCCATTGCCAGCTGTGAACTCTGTACATTCTAACCCTTCTGTTACACACCTCTCTGCCTCTTCTGCCCTGCCCATCCCTCCTGAAGAGCCCGTAACCATCCAGCAGGGCACTCCAGTCACAGGTTTCATCCCACCAGGTTCCACTTATGCCAGTGATGTGAAATCTCTGGGACTGGGCCAAAGCTTCAAGCTCCTCTTGTTTGTTCCTCATGCTGTGTGTATTGGTGTAGAAATATTTCAGGTGTAGTACATTGTAGCCAATACCTCTTGAGGCAGATTGAGGCATCCCCTGAGTTCTCTTTTCCTCAAGTTGTGGCACACCATCCCACTGCTCATCACTGCCAAGTCTAATTTTGTCCCTTTACCTCTTCTAAGGTAGTTTAAAGGTGTATCAATGAGCCCCACTAGTTCCTGCACAAAAACTCTTTTACCTTCTGAGATAGATGCATTCCATCGTGTGCAAGTAGACCAGGCATGGAGTAGATAATCTCATGGTCAAAAGATGGTACATTTTTCCAATGAAACCAGCTTCAGAGCCATTCATTGACCAGATGACCAGCCTATTCTTATCATTGTTCCTCATTACCTGAAGGATCAAGGAAATTGCTACCTGTGCTCCTGATCCCTCTACCAATCGTCCCCGGGTGCTGAAGTCTCTTGATTGCCCTCGGACTTCCCTTTGCTATTTCATTGCTGCCAGTTTGAGCAACCAATTTTGGATAGTAGTTAGAGGATCTTACTAGACTGGAGAGTTTACCAGTAATGTCCCTTATCTGAGCCTTTGGGAGACAGTAGGCAGGGGACTAAGACCATTGTTTCTATATTTTCAATTTCTAGGTAAATGCCATCAGCCCTGTCGAAATGGAGGCAAATGTACTGGTAGGAATAAATGCAAATGCTCCAAAGGCTACCAGGGAGACCTGTGTTCAAAGCGTAAGTACCAAATCACTCCATCAGTCCTTGGTGTGGCAATATCGAGCTGGCTGTACAGTATCTTTTTACATAACATCAGCACTCATGGTTTGTTGTCAAAGTATTTCAAGTTATTTTACTTTCTGGACATACAGCTTACTCCAGACATAAGTGAATTATGAAACTAGAAACATTTTTTCACTGAAGTCTCCTTACAGACTCTTCTGTACTCTGAGTTTCTATAAACCATCAATGTGTCAGCTCAGCAATAGTAGTTTAGTAATAAAGAAATACTTAAGAAAATGTCAATACTTTACCACAATCCAGCGGGAACACTTTGTGCACAGGGTGCTGTAGGCTACTCTCTTCCCACTGGTTCTGGTGTGTGCTCAGCTCTGCTGTCCAATCTGATTCTTTCTGCCAGAGGCTGAGCCAGACCTTGCAGCTAAAGGGGTGGGGAGGGGCTATTTTGGGGGTCTGCGTGCACTCAGCGCAAAGGTACAGATGTTTTGCAAGAGCCCCAGTCTGTGCCAGAACTAACCCATCATGTGGAACAGCAGGAAAAGCAAATGTGTGACTCTGTCTCTGGATGAAATGTCAAGAGGTCAGGCATATGTGCTCACTTTTTTACAGCTGTCTGCGAACCTGGCTGTGGCCTGTATGGCACCTGTGTGGAGCCCAACAAATGCCAGTGCAAAGAAGGCTGGCATGGGAGACATTGCAATAAAAGTAAGTGAGAAACAAACCCTGTATCTGAGGTCTTACACATCAAATGCTGAGCCTTTCCAGCATCATTAAAGATACCACATTCCATTTTTTCTAATCCTTAATCAAAACACTAAAACAAAGATTTTCAATACTTCATCATTTTAACTGCTTAAAAAATACTCAGAATAATTTGAAAATATTTTACCAAGATAAACGTTGCATTAGAAATTCCAGGATCTGGTATTGATCAGATTTCTAGCTGACCTTGCATGTCTTTCACTCATCATATGGAAGGGGCACAAGTCCTGCAGTACTGCTCAGTGATCAGCTATCTTTAAAATGCTGGGTAGGCATCTTTAGAAATAAAACTGTTAGGTTTTAAAACTGATTAAAATTTAGAAAAAAATGAAATGTCCTTCAGAACCTTTGAGGAAAACTTGAAAACTATGCAAGATCTGTGTTAACAACTTCAGAGTTTTCTCCTTCCCACCATGCTCCATGGTGTACAAAATACATTGTCCCAAAGCAAAACTGAAGTCCTCAAAATGAATTTCTGTAGTATTTATTGATCCATTTGCCATCTGTTGTAGCAGCTGATCATTTCACTGGGTTTAAAAGAGTACTGTAAAATTATTTGAAATACAACTGGGTATATCCAGTAATAACTTCAGATTCAATTTTATATTTCATGTGCAACAGTGCTATAACAGCAAATCTTCAATACACAATCTTCATATACACCCATGAGGTATTAATGTTTATCCCTTTTGGCTACCAGTTCACATTTAGTGTTTTAAGTGTCAGTAATTAAAAAATTGAAAAATTTTGCAGCTATAAAAGCAATTAGCCATAAGAAATGTGAACCTTACATTGTAGCATCAACTGAATGTTTGTTTTTATTAAAAATTGCTCGTGCCTGTAATTGGTATTACATCAAAGTGTGTTAAAATAAATATAATATTTTCATTAAAAACTAAAATGTATTTTGCTGTGAAAATTAAGTTTGGGGAGTCTACTTTTCTGTTGTTAGCTAGTGGATTTGTGCTTTAATTACTCATGTTATTCTCTGAAGGAGAAATGCCATAAGCTGTGGCTAGGAAAAAGATATATGGAAATGAACCACTATGAACTGGAATTCATAAGTTCAATATGAACTTTTTATTCCTGTCATATTCTTCTCATAAAGAACTCAGATAACAAGTGAAAATAAATACATTCTGCATGTGAACAACCCCAGAGAAGTAATTACATGTACAACAAAACCAAAGCTTTTATCTGCTGTGTTATAAAAACTCAATGGTCACACATTATTGTCCACTCCAAGGTTTTGCATCCTTCATTATCTGGAATTTGGGTACAGTTCTGCTGTGTTTAGTACTGCAAAACTTTCTTTGTATTCAGCAGAGAAACTGCAAATAGGGCATTTAGCTAAAATTCATCCACATTTAAGTGTCTGTGGGAGGCTTCAGTTGCATATACATGTGCATGCACTCCACTCTTTTCAACTGAAACCAAACATCTCTTGATCTTGAAAGGAGATTTATAGTTAATTTGAGAGACTTGTTTCATATTACATCTAATGAATGGCTCCTTGGTAAAGCTATTCTCTTAAAAATGTGGTTACAAAATTGACTGGGGCACTCAGTTTTTCAAAGTAATTTCCATGAGCTTTAAGTAATGAGATGGGTAAATGAACCTATAAAGAATTACAACATTCCATTTTTATTATTCACTTTCATTTTCCACAACAAAGCAGGTCTAAGCCTGTTTCAGGCTGCTTTTTTTCCCTCCTAGGTGTTTATGGTCACTGCTGTTCTTTTTCTCTGCATTCAGCCATAAACCAAAGTCCAGCTCAGGTAGCTGGTGCAGATTCTCCCCAGGGGACTGCTTATGCCTCATTTTAAAGCCTATTGCTGGCAGGTCATCATGGCTGTCACCCACCTTACATGAGCAGTGTTCATGTGAACCTAGGACTGAATGACAGCAGGCGTGTGCTGATGGTCCCCAGGGCTCCCTGGTCAGGTGAGAGCATCTGTCTGACAGAACTTCCTTCATCCTGAGGGTTAACAGAGTGGTGTGAGTGCTTGTGTAAGACATAGTAAATCCTTTGTTCAAATTTTGGAGGCAGTTTCCACTGGAAATATTAGCTGTGGATCACAAGTCCACTTTTGTGGCTTCTTTTTTCTTAAACTGGGTAATTTTCCAGGGTACGGAGCCAGCAGTCTGAGCGCCCTGAGGCCAGCAGGCAGCAAGCACAGGCAGCACACGCCTTCACCGAAAAGGGCCGAGGAGAGGCATGTGCCACCCGAATCCAATTATATCTGGTGAACTTCAACATCTGAAATGGTTCGTGTTACACAAAGTTCATAGCCTTCATTAACCTCTCATGGATTGAATGTTAAAATGCTGTTCATTACAGTTAAGATTACCAGCTGAAATTTTATTAGCTTCATTATAAACCACTGAGCTGATACTTACTATTCCTTTTAAGTTTTATAAATACCTCTGTAGTATGATTATATAGGCTTCTTTCAGTGCTTTGGATGGTGTTTTGTACTATACTTCAGTTATGTTTAAACTTCCTTTTTTAATTACATAGCTGCAAATATTTTCCAAAATTAAAGTAAAAATATTCAAGCAGAAAAACTTGTAGATGCTAAACTGAATCATTTCAATGGCTACAGATTTCATTTGCTTAGAACAAAAGAAAGGTGCGTTTTATGAATTTTTACAAATTGTATATTTAGATTTCTCTTTTAGAAAAACAGATAAATAGATAAGTTACCTAATTCAAAAACTGAGTAACTCAATTCGATGTTATTTTTGGCCTTACAGTTTTGCGAAGTACTGTGTATTAAAAATACACTATAGTGGTGCCATTTAACCAACATAATATATTGTAAACAAAGTAGAACTATAATGTATGAACTGTCTGCATCAGCTTGAAGCAATATAATATATTGTAAACAAAACAGCTCTTATATAATAAACTTTTTATACTGATGGTTATATATGAAATAAAGATGCTGCTTTAGTTTTTCGAGTACTGCTCTGTGTGGCCTGCTGCAGTCTCATCAACACTGGGCTGGGACAATGCCTTCTCTAAAACACTCTCACAAGGCAGTGGCATGGTGGGGTTGGTTTTCCTCTCTCTACTTTTACCCCCCACAGCTCATAAAAGCAGCTTCTTCTTGTCCTTTGCCAAGGAGGGGGGTAGCAATGAAGGCCAGGTGTTTCTCTCGCTGTACTTGCCATCCACCACATCCTCTTTTATCCCAGCGCTGCCAGTCAGCCATGCCAGGCTAGTGTGCCCTGTTTGGGGCGCCTCAGGTATTTGGGAGATTCTTCTCAGAGCCTCTGTCCAAGCAGGCAACAGTCCAGCCCTGGCTGTGTTTCCCATTTGAGGGTTATACTCCTGTGTTGTGTTGTGAGCGGATTGTAGGTTTGGGTGCTGCCTCTTGTGACAGTCACGGGCCACACGGTTTGTAATCTGACATGGCTTGGAAGCAAGAAATATGGTTTCTGTCTGCACTGAAGAACAATAAATACCCAAAAAATTATTACAGACCCTTACGATACTGCCGTTCTGGCAACCGTATGATCTGGGAGACAAATGGAAAAAAAAACCCAAATAACACATAATTGGAAGCATAAAATTAATGAGTGAGAAGTTTTGAGTTACAAAGGAAAAAGTCCAGTTTATTAAAGTGACCTTGCTGGTCTTATTTAGTCAATGGAACCTTAAGCTAAGACTTGCTTAGGCCAGAGAGAGGAGGGACAGCTCTGTAAGGGCCTGTTCTCACGTTGTCCTTCATGCAGTGGGACTATGAATGCTGCCCAGCAACCCAGATCCTTCAGGAGACTGACCCCCATCACCACTCATGGCTGCAGAGTAGGGAAGAACGCAGCTGGGGAAGGGGGGGCTGGGCCAGGTCACCCTCTCTGCACCCAGGGCAGTAATGAGAAACAGCCTGAACAAGGTGAGTTGTTCCCTGTCCTGATTGCCTTCTCTGGGATGATGGCAGTAAAATAGTGCAGGCTTGCTGAAGGAGAAGCTTGCTTAGCATGGATGTGCAACACCTGTGGCTGGTGGGCTTCAAAGTGATGGTCCCCAGCCCTCAGGTTTGTGCCTCCCAGGGGACCCCTGGCACCTCTCTGACCTACCAAGGGCCTTCTAAGGAGCCTGAGCATGGGGCCCCTCAGTGGCCAATATCAGCTGCAGGTGGGAAAAGCTGGGCTTTTCCATTCACTGGGGCCAGCAAGGGGAGCTATGGGCAGGAAAGGTGCTCAGCCTCTGCCCACAGTTCATGCTGTCCCAAAAGCCCCCTCTTCCGATCAAAAGAGGATGGAAAACAGGCAGCTTGAGGCACAGAAAAAAACCCACTTGGATGATGAAAACCTGGGGGGAGGTGTTGATGAAGGAAACAATTTTTTTATATTTTTCTTGAAAGTGATGAAAGAAGGAGATTAATATTAGGCTGAGATTAAATGTGTATCTCCTCTGTATCCCCAGGGATGCTGCAGAAGCTGTGTACAAACATGGATATCACTTTCACTATCTCTTTGCTCTTTCTTTGGCAAAGGCTGGTCACACACTACAGTAAAAAGCACAGAATTTTTTTACTTAAAATTCCTCAGATATTTTGACTGAACTTTCTCTGCTGTGTAAATTTCTTAGAAAGTGCTTACATAAAAATAACAAGTGTATTCTTTTATATGGAGTAAAATTTTTGATATGTGTTTCAAAGACAGTAAATGCTGCTGTTTTGTTTTCAGAGTTTCACTGCTGATTTTTGTAAATAACATCAATCATGAGAAAGTTTAGAAAAGGAAAAGAATATTTGTCAAAGTGCACACTGTAACACAACTGTGTTTCCTAAATGGCATCAGCTTTCTACATGCAAAATATCCACTGCTTTGCTGGTGTAAGCACAAAATTTCCTGTATAGAGGCAGTCCTTGATGTCACGGAAGTTTAAAATTGAAGCTAAAGGAAGACATTAGTTCTCCAGAAAGTCTGAAGCAATTTTGCCACTAGAAAAAAAGCTGCAGAATTTATCACAGCCTCTCACTGGACAGAACACATGCATGAAGAAAAAAACCACCTGTGTGTGCCAGAGATGAAAATTAGTCAAAGAAAAATAACAAGAAAAGTCAAAATACCAATTCACTACAATAGGTCAGACTGATGCCTCAGGGGTTTTTAAAATTTTTTTATTTTTTTAATTTTTTATAGATTTTAGAAGTAGTAAAATGTAGATTTTAGTGTACCAGTATTCCTAGTAGCTTAAGTTATATGTTTATGCATATCAACCCTTACCCCATATCAATCCCTCCAGATTCCTATACCTATTTCGTCTTGTTTTCAAGAAATATAAAAGACCTTTTTCAACAACATTTGGAGAGTTTGTAGTTAGCCAGAGTGAGATGCCAAACATTGAATTCATGAGCAGCAGCTGTAAGGTGATCAAAATGAGTAAAATAACATAAAATGTGTTAAATCACTATAGCTCTACTCAAGAAATCCCAATTTAAGCAGCTGACAAAATTACAGCTTTACAAAGTTCTTCTAATAGTGGCCAATAATTTGGATATTTAATACTGGCATTCTGCTATGTCCATGTGTGCACAACAGTTCAAAGGACAAATACATAAGGTACAGAAAGAAAGCAGAGACCTCTTTCTCTCTTTGCCTGAAGGCAAACTGCCTTTTTTTGTACCTCTGCTATTAGTGAACTGAGGAATGGGGTGTTTCTGGGTTTTTTTTGGCAATTTGTAGTTTAGGTTAGTAACCCCTTGGCTCTGTCTATGCCTTTTCACTTGCCTAATTCAGAGATGGAGAGAATTTTGGCCTTTTCTTGTTTGTGCTATGCATGAAGGAGCAGCCTGACTTGGTTACCACCTTCAGGGCAGAGGTAGAAGGTGGGCAGCAGGAGCAACCCTACCGCACTCAGTGCGTGCAGCTCTCCAGGTCTTTCTGACGAGGAGGCAATACTGACTGCTGGGACTCAGCACACTTTCCACATCTGGTGTGAATGCATACTCCAGTTGTTCTTCTTCCAGCTTCAGCTGCATTTCAAGGAATATTAAGGAAAAAAATGATAAAGAAAAAAAATCAGAGTTGTTCCAGATGACTCGCTGCCTGTAAGATTCAAACTCCAAAGTCCAGGCTCAAAGCTTTGGCCAGACCTACTGCTATCAATTCAAAAATAGCAGCTTTGTTTCTGCTGGACAGATTTGTTGCCTTTCCCTTCCCCTCACTTCTCTACATCACCCATTGTACTGAGATTGCCTGCTACAGAAAAAAATCCCTACTTGCAGATACTAGGGGAAGATCTGGCAGCAGCGAGTGGGAACTGCCTGAAATTGTACCAGGATTCCTCTGGTGCCTGCACTGCCCACAGCACTGCACTGAGGTAGGGAGAAGTGGGGGAATGTGTTCACAGAATTTGCAGAATATTTTGAGTGGTAAGGTATACTCACAAGGATGATGACATTCAGCTCCTAAGTGAAAAGCCCATACAGGGATCAAACCCTCAACCTTGGCTTTATTAGCACCATGCTTTAACAAATTGAGCTAATCTCAGGCTGGTTTTGGGGGGTGTTGAGGCATCACTCATAGCCACAGCCTTCATGGCAGCTCCAGGTCTTGCAGTCGTTTCAGCTCAAGCCTAGAGAAACTGCATCAGCCAAAAGTGCTGTCATCCATAACAGGGGTTAAATCCTACTAAACCCCACAGATCCTGCAATGTGATCATGATTAAACAAGTGACAGCCTCTCCAGCTCTAAAATGAGCCCTCAAGATTTGCTCCCATGACGCTTTAAACAAAAGAGCATCTAATTTTAAAAAAATCTTAAGTGAAATGAGTCCCAGTTGTTGTTTATTTTTTCTTGCAGCTCTCTGGTGGGATGGCTGCAGAGCTACAGACCAGTCACCCAAGTCTTGCTGGTGCTTCTGCTGGGACACAGCTGACTGCACACTCCTTGGTGCTGGCTGGAGGCAGCAGCCCAGTCCAGCCATGCAAGTTCACTCACACTCAGCAACAGTACAAAGCTGAGATGGGCACAGAACAAATGAGTTAGGAGTACATAAACATTTGGAAAAGGCATACGTGCAGATCTGAGAAGATTTATTGCATATATCTGTGGCTCTAAATTTTACAACAGTCAACATTAATTTAAATTAATCATTACAATTAAAACAAAAAATTCACTATATTTTTTGGCTTAGAGCAACATATTATTCACACTAGTTACACAAATTGCATTTTAATCTCTTTCCACATAGCCCATCAGAAGACAGGAACATCCTTATTGCACAAATCTTTGCATGGAAATGTGAATTTTTCAGAGTGTTTGACACACTTACCCCGTCTGGACAAGCCACAGCTCAGAAGTAGCTCAGATGCTTATGAGGGACATCCTCACAGGTCCTTTCTAACAGCTTCTTTCCTGGTGTATTCTTGAGAGATCTTATGGGGAGGAAGGAGAGGCCAGTCTGTATGTTAAGCATATATTTTGCAGACTTATCTGGGGATACCCCCTTGTCGCGGGGGAGAAGCTTGCGTGCCCTCATGAGTTTGAGAGCTATGCTGGAGGTGGTTTGTGCCACCAGTAGGGTCTCCCATGCCAGACAGGTCTCAGCTGAAGGGTCAGACAAAGCGTGTCCACGGGCAGGATGGGCTCGCTAGCCGTCTGGCAACCATCCTAGGAGAAGGACAACTCCAACCCCAAACCCAGGCTGATGGAGCTCGTTTAGCCCTGTAAGGCCATCCATCTAAGAGAAGGATGCTCTAACCAAACCTACGTCCTGAGGTATTCGCTGTCACCGTCCAAGCTCGCTAGGCCGTGGCAGATGAACCTTAGGAGTAAAGGGTGGGGCCAGTTCTGCGCATGCTGTGCCTCACCTATAAAATCCATTGCGCAGGCTCGAAGGGTTCACCCACATTGCAAAACTCTGTAGTGAGAGGTGAGGGTCGAAAATGGCAGGTGATAGGAAGCAGCTGGAAGCTGCAGACCCAACCCTGCATGCAGGCAGTTCAGGATATGGGTCATTAGAGACTTGACCCCGGAGATGACAGTCTCTTGCGGCAGCATCCTGAACGACCAAGCAGCCTTTTCTAGGGACAGCACTGCTTGCTCCACATGGAGAGGGGCCTAGCAAAGGTGGCCTAAACAAAGCTCATCTCCACACCCGGTTGGATAACCGCGACCAACCGGCGTCTTCCATGCGGTCAAACAAAAACAAAGAGATTTCAAAGGCATACACCTGCCTGCAAAGGTGGGCTCGAACTAACACTCGCATGTTGGAACATCAGAACCATGCTTGATACTGGGGATAGTGGACGTCCTGAGCGTCGTTCTGCTCTAATTGCCTACGAACTGTCACGGCTCAACATTGACATTGCTGCTCTCAGTGAAGTTCGTCTTCATGAGGAAGGCAGCCTTAAAGAACATGGTGCTGGCTACACACTCTACTTGTCAGGCAAACCCAAAACCGAAAGACACCTTTCAGGAGTTGGCTTCATGATTAAAAACTCCATTGCCTCCAAACTTGAAAATCTGCTGACAGGTCATTCCGATTGCATTATGTCCTTACGCCTCCCTCTACACAACAAGCAACATGTTGTTCTTTTCAGCATATATGCCCCAACTCTCCAAGCTGACCCAGCGGAAAAAGACAAATTCTACACAGACCTGCGCCGCCTCACCCAAAATGTTTCTGCAGATTATAAGATCATAATCATTGGTGACTTCAACGCCAGAGTAGGTAAGAATTCTGAAGCCTGGAAAGGAGTCCTGGGCAAGCATGGCGTTGGAAACTGCAACGACAACGGACGCCTTCTGCTAGAGTTTTGTGCAGAACGGCAGCTCACCATCACCAACGCTATCTTTCAACAGAAAGACAGCCTGAAGACAACCTGGATGCATCCTCGATCCAAGCACTGGCACCTCATTGACTATATCTTAGTACAACAGAGAAATGTCAATGATGTCCGTCGGACTCGAGTGATGCTGAGTGCAGAATGTCAAACAGACATTGTGCGCTGCAAACTTAACCTCCACTTCAAGCTCAAACCTAAGAGAGGTGGCATTTCAAGGAGGAGGCTCCAAGTCAGCAATCTTCAAACAGCCACAGTGAGAGACAGCTTCCAGGTAAACTTTCAAACTAGACTTAAAGACAATCTCATAGATCCCTCTCCTGAAGCGCTTTGGCAACATATTAAAAGTTGCATCCTGCAGTCCTCTGAAGAGTCCCTAGGGTTCTCCTCCAAGAAAAACAAAGACTGGTTTGATGAAAACAATCAAGAGATTCAGGAATTGTTGAAGGAGAACTGCTCACCAAGCACACCTTGCTCAGCCATCTTGCCATATAAAAAAAGCCACCTTTCATCTTGCATGCAGCAAGTTCCAACAGAAACTTCGAGATATCCAGAACAAATGGTGGCTCGACCTAGCAGAAAAGACACAACTATGCGCAGATTTGGGTGACCAAAGAGGATTCTATGAGGCCCTGAAAGCAGTGTACGGACCCACTCACCAGGTTCAAAGCCCCCTACTCAGTGCAGATGGTCAAATGCTTCTAACAGATAAAACCTCCATCCTGAACCGATGGTCTGAGCACTTTCAGACTCTCTTCAGTGCCAACCATGTAGTCCAAGGTTCAGCAATTCAGCACATTACACACAACCGGTGAAACATGAATTGGATGCAGCCCCTACTATGGGAGAGATACTCAAGGCCATACAACAGGTGAAAACTGGCAAGGTAGCTGGGGTTGATGGAATTCCACCTGAAATCTGGAAGCATGGAGGTCAAGCACTCCATGCCAAATTCCATGAGCTTGTTGTGCATTGCTGGGAACAAGGGGAACTACCACCAGATCTCCGTGATGCAGTCATCATTGTTGCAACCAGGTCCTAGGGAGACTGTGCACACCAATATGAAGTTCAAGCAAATCCCAAGTTTATTCAAAAACACAGGTATATATGTGACCTCAAGTGACCCCGCCCTAGGTTCGGTGGTCTGACTCCAACTGGTTGAGGCTGGAAACATGTCCTTTCAAGGTGAAAATGAAACTTGTGAGGTGGTCATTCAGACCCACCAAAATCAGGGCTGCAACATCTCCTCCTTTTGTTTCAAAGAACAAAGCAAAAATTCAAACAACATAATACACATAACTCCTTAGCTAGCTTATCCAATGGGGAAATTGTTACCATTAGGATACTATCCAGGTTCATGCATATTGCAACTTGAACAGAAAGGCTGAAAATTTTGAAAATTGAGAAAAAACATTTTGAAAATCTTAAATTTTGCTAATTCAAGACTTAACAGGGTATTTTGCAGGTTACACATCCCTACCTCCCCCTCTCTTTTCAAAATAGACCTTTGGAAGGAGGTACAGTAACCTTTGTAAACTAACACAAACCAATACATGACTAAGACATGTATGCTTGGAATTTGCAAACTTACAACTAGTGCAAAACAAGAAACTTTTCTTTCACGTGTGAAATTGTGGTCCTTTCTTGTGCAGTCGTCACCACACAGACCACTGTAAACAAACTACAAATTTTATTAAATTTTGTGCAAAGTGTTCAAGAGTGCAGAGTGACTTCCCTTAGCAAAGAAGCAAGTTCAGTCCAGCTGAACTAAATCTCTTTATGCTATAGTTCAAGGTCCATTCTCAAAACTTCTGTGTGGCCATCACAGAGGCTTGAGAATGAAGCTTTGATTTTCAGTCACTTTATACACTCTTGGTAGAGCAGTAAACAAGTGTGAATTCACAGAGAAAATTCACAAAGGCTAAACATAACCACTTACATTTTGCAGAAAATGTTCAGCAGCTGATGGGACAGGTGTCTTTACCCTTACAGCCTGCTGGGCAACTTGGCAGTGCAACAAGCTCAAAACTGCACTTTAACTGAAAATTAACAGAATTTTAAAATACAGGCTAAACAACATGCTAACTTGAACTGGACTGTTCTTGTTTGATTGGACAGTTAATGACTAGTCCTGCAAATAAGAACAAACAAACAAATCATAATAACAACTAGGATCAATACTCCTTGTATCAGCGCTGCTTCTTGCCAGCTTATTAAGCTCAGGGAATGAACTCATTTCTTTAAAGGAGAAATGTTAACTGTTAGCTTGTCAGAATTATTTTTCACTGGTTGTGCTTCTTTGGAGTGTTTGCTTAATTCTGTGGAACATATTCCTTTAAACTCATCACATTGGTAACCATGAATCATCAAAAAGAATCTTAGGGCTTCTCTGTTTTGTAATACTGCTTGTTCTATCTTATTATCATTTGTTGAGAAATCATTAAGCATTTTGGCAATGATGTTTAGTTGTTCCTGTACCCAGTAGTTAAGCATTTGCACTAAACGTAATGCTCTGTCTACACTAACTGGGGAGAAAACTGCTGCTAGCAAATTTCCTGTATCACTCCAATGTTCTATGGTGTTTTCCTCAGCTTGAGGACTAGACCACTTAACATGCTCTTGTATTGATTGTGTAAATTTGGTCAGCTTGCCGAAGTAACAAGGTCCACTTTTTACCTGGACAGGTATTCCAGGCCATGCTCTATTACCACAAATCAAGAAATATCCAGGAGGCAATGCTCTTCTCTGGTTACCTTTTGTGTGAACCAATCTTGTTTTTGGGTAACTTGTATTTTGTGAACCAACAACATTCCAACACCAACTGCTATTGGTGTAACTCTTATTATGAGGAGTGACATCTGTGCTTCCCACAGGAAAATATTGCTGTGACCAGTGTTTGTTTGACCATTCAGATACACTAGAATACACAGGGTGAAATTCAACACATGACTCATTTCCAGGGAGAGCTCCTACTAACTTTAGCTCTTGCAGATCTCTAAGGAAGTATTCAATTGACTACAATAGGACACTTTTGCTTCCTCAATACCAAAATGAATGAAATCTTTGATGTTATGATAAGGTATTCCTATAAGGCACACTTTGTTTGGTTCTCCTGCTTTAACCATGTTATCTGAGCAGAAATTTTCTAGATTTGCCTGTTGAGAAAGCATTATCCATACATTTTGATTAGTAACAGCAACAAGACAAGTCACAAATGCAAGAGATACACTTAGATACTCTCTGGATTTAACTACCCTTTGAATTATGGTGGCTAGATGCTTTTCATCTGGCTTGACCATAGCTGTGAAAGCTTCTGAAATGGTCTTTTGAGTTACCATAGGCTTCCCTATTTTAGGAAGATTAGAAAAAGCAGCTAAAGCAGCATTTTTGGATCTTTCAAATCCCTTTTTTACTACATCATGATTCCCAGCTCCCCCCAGCATGTACCAAACAGAGGTTTCTTTTTCTTTCGGTGCCATGCCTTTAAACGGCTGTGATGTTGCCCTCCATTCTGGGATATAGCTGGTGGGTGTGGCTGTCAGCGATGGAGGCTGCAGGTGCCAGGTTGCCAGTGCAGTGGGTTCCAGTGCCGGTGCTGGCAGCTGCGGGCAGCGCACGGCTATCGGGGAGAGGGTCCCCGCTGGTTCTGCAGAGCTTGGGTCCCGTGCAACCAGTGCTGTGGGAACTCGTTCCCGGGACGCTTGCGCTGTGGAGGACGCACAGTGAAGGGAACGCCCAGGGGGAGCTCCGCTGGCTCCGCTCCACTGGGGAGGAGTCTCTCCCCTCTCCATGATGCAGTCGATGGGCGTATCCATCCACGCTGGAGGTGGTGGGTGTGGCGCGGGAACTGATCTGCCCCAGGGGTGGGCGAATTCGAAGCCGACCCTGGCCCCTGCGGTCTGCGGGGGACTCACGCCTGGCGCATGTGCCTTGATTGGCAGGCAGTAGGGAGGGGGGTTGGGCAGTCCTTGCGCCTCATGGTAAGAGTGCGCAATTCCTTTGTTTGATTTCGCGGGCTTTTCGATCACGTGGTCTCTTTGTTTTCCTGGCCACGCGGTTTCCAGCCCCGCTGAAATGTCTCCCACGGCAGTCTCCTGCCACAACGGAGCAATTCCGGCGTACCCGCGGGGCGGCAGGGAGTGCGGCGAAGGCACCCCAGCCCCGAGGTACCTGCAGGGCATTGGTGGCAGCGGCGGCGGAGCCGGCACCGAAGGTGGATGGGCAGGGGGAGAGAAACTCTACGGGGTTTGTCCCCCCCTCCACATGTCTCTCTTGGCTGAGGGCATTCCCCATCGCGCCTTCTCGGTGTTAGGATTTAAATAAAAGTCACTCATGATTTGGAATGGCTGGATGCTTTCTGCAGCGTGTCTCATGGTGTTCCAAGGTTGCTGCTGAGGTCCGGCTGCTCCTACAGAGGCAGCCGGTGGTACAGGCGGGTAAAAGGTGGGCTCTGGGCTCCTTTGCTGTGCATAGGCTGTTTCTTGGTAGTTGTAAGACGGTGCAAAGATGACTTCTTGGCTTTTTGCGGTGATGAACGGCGTGGAAAAGCCTTGATTCCACGGTTGCTGTTGTCTTGCCAGGTTTTCCAGAGGGGGAGCAGGCGGTGCTGCGTGTGGGTACGGGAACGGCACAGCACTGGCTCCGCGGCTCAGCTCCGGGCTCCACGCTTGTGGATAGGGCGGCGGCGATGCCGAAGGGAACGGCAGTGAGGGTTCCGCAAGCGGCACGGCACGGGCGATGCCAAAGGGTACCGTGGCGGAGGTCCGGCAAGCGGCACGGGTGATGCTGAAGGGTACCACGGCGGGGGTTCCGCGAGCAGCACGGGCGGCAGCGGTGTGGCAGAGGGGTACTGCGGCGGGGATCCTGCAGGCAGCACGGGCGGAGAGGGGTACCACGGCGGCTTTTCTGCGAGCGGCGGTGCCCACAGCGGTGCAGAAGGATGTTCAGGGGAAAAGTCGCTCTGCAGAAGCAGGCTTTTTTCCCTTCTCTCAGGTAGCTCGAAGTTTTTACGGGCTCGTTCTACCTCTAACAGCATTTTCCGTATAGCTGCATAGGACGGAACGAGCAGCAAAATTTCTTCGGGTGCAGTTTTTCGCTAAATTCCACAAATCTGCCCCAATATTGTCACACAATTCTATGGAAAATGTGGAATTGGCATCGGTTAGGTGCCCCCGACTAAAGCACCAGTCCAAAAATTCCTGTAATGCTTGTCTTTCAATGTTTGTTTTTGTAACACGAGCTAGTTTTTCAAATTTATCAAGCAGTAAGTTCGTTTTAGTCGAGTTGGAATTTCCCATGTTTCTTTAACTCACTGGTTCAAAGGTCATGGTTCTTTCAGTCCACGTTCTTCCAGCAGCTCTCAAGGCCACTACGCAAAACTGCCAAGTTTACGGGAGACAGAAGCTCTTGGAGGCTTCTCCACAAAGCACCCAAAAAAGTTGGGGCTCAGCAGCTCTCAGGGGCCACTTCTTAAGGTTCTAGGCAGGTCTGCAGGTGGCTTCCATGTTCTGAGACATGTTGGGGTCCACCATTTGTTGCAGACCACGCGCTAGTGAGACTGCACACACCAACGTGATGTTCAAACAAATCCCAAGTTTATTCAAAAACACAGGTATATATGTGACCTCAAGTGACCCCGCCCTAGGTTCGGTGGTCTGACTCCAATTGGTTGAGGCTGGAAACATGTCCTTTTAAGGTGAAAATGAAACTTGTGAGGTGGTCATTCAGACCCACCAAAATCAGGGCTGCAACACATCATCACCCTGTACAAGAAGAAAGGAGAAAAATCAGACTGCTCAAATTACCGAGGTATTACTTTGCTCTCCATTGCTGGTAAAATCCTTGCAAGAATACTTCTGAACCCACTATTGCAGAAGATCTTCTACCTGAAAGCCAGTGTGGTTTCAGAGCCAATAGGAGCACCACAGACATGGTAACCTCTATGTAACCTTCGTTGACCTCACCAAAGCTTTTGACACTGTGAGCAGAAAAGGCCTGTGACAGATCTTGGAATGTTTAGGACCAACAAGGTTGCGTTCTTGCACCAACTCTATTCACAATCTTCTTCAGCATGATGCTCCAAAGAGCCACAGCAGACCTCGATGAAGAAAACGGCATCTACATCCGATATCGTACAGATAGAAGCCTATTCAACCTAAGGCGACTGAAGGCCCACACCAAGACCCTGAATCACCTTGTCCGTGAGCTGCTTTTTGCTGATGATGCCGCCCTCGTTGCTCACACAGAAGCAGCTCTGCAGCACTTAACACCCTGCTTTGCAGAGGCTGCTGACCTTTTTGGGCTGGAAGTCAGCCTGAAGAAGACGGAAGTTCTCTACCAACCTGCACCTCAAAAAGTCTTCCATCATCCTCACATCACCATAGGCAATTCAGAGCTTAAGTCAGTCCAGCAGTTCACCTATCTGGGAAGTATCATTTCCTCAGATGGTAAGATTGACAAAGAAATAGACAACAGGCTAGCAAAGGCATACAAAGCCTTCGGAAAACTCCATAAAAGAGTCTGGCCCAATAAACACCTGAAGAAAAGTACAAAGATTAGTGTCTAAAGAGCCTTTGTACTGTCTACTCTTTTATATGGGTCTGAATCCTGGGTCATCTACCGCCACCACCTGCGGCTTCTCGAACGCTTCCATCAGCGCTGCCTCCGTTCAATCCTAAACATCCACTGGTCTGATTACATGACCAATATGTCTGTGCTTGAACAGGCAGGGGTCACCATTATCGAGGCCATGCTGATGAGAACGCAGCTGCGCTGGGCAGGGCACGTCTCCAGGATGGAGGATCACCGCCTTCCGAAGATTGTGCTTTATGGTGAACTCGCCACCAGCTGCCGCAAGAGAGGAGCCCCGAAGAAGAGATACAAGGACTCCCTGAAACAGCACCTCAGCCTTGGCCATATTGACTGCCACCAATGGTTCACTCTGGCCTCCAATCGGGATTCATGGAGACACACCATTCACGACGCTGCTGCTTCCTTTGAGAATGCACAGAGAGTCAGTCTTGAGGAGAAAAGACAACGCAGAAAGAACTGTTCCTTGCCAATATCACCTAGGGAGACATTCCGCTGTGCCTTTTGTGACCAGACCTGCCTATCCCGTATCGGCCTTTTTAGCCACCAGCACACTTGCAGCAAGCGCAGGTAGTGCCCTTCTCAAATCTTCGTTCGTGAAGCCTAGCCATGATGATGATTTTCCAGAAGTGAGCTTTCTTCTCCATCACAGTCTTAAGGATAAGCTTAAATGTCAGGCACGCATAGTGACCAGCTGCATCTGGGCACATGTACCCCACAACGCCAGAGATGCTGTGAAATATGGTGCTGACTCCAGTGTCTGGCCTTGCTGGTGCTACCTGAGGACAGCCTGGGCAGAGGAGGAGGTGAGGATGCCCACAGGTGGTATTGAATGAGGCCCCTCAAAAAGAGAAATGGAAGACAAACACCTCTTTAAAGCCTACTTTGCTTTAGAACCATTTAAATATTTGTCAACAACGTAAATGTCTCAACAGAAGGATAAAGTTCTGTGCTCACGAAAAGCTGTGCTTCCAAGACAGATTTTGGCTATTTGAGATCCAAGGAGATTTTATTGAGTGAAAAGTTACTGCATGAGCTGGCAGCGACACTGTTCATGTTGCCTGTTGACTTAACACACCTCACTGTGCCTGAAAAGCAGAATACAAAAATGCTAACAGGAGCTGTAGTTTGTACACCAGCTCCTAAACTCACTCAGCACAATGAGTTTTCAGATCCCTTCTCTCTGGATTGTTTATGCCAATCCCACAAAAAAACAGATTACAGGGCACCAGCACACTGGTCCCTTCTACTGAAGAGCTACTTGACTGCAAAATCAAACTGCAGGTTAATGTTTCTTGTGCTACTGGCTATGGCAAAGGATGTATTTTATTTGAGTCACACTCATTATTTTGCCTTCTCCTGAATGGCCAATGTGGCATCCTGTCAGTCTGAAGCATCTGTACTGCCTGAGTGAGTGATTTTTAATACACCCCACCCATGCAATAGCAGGATTAAGGACACAGATCCAAAGTCACTGCACACAGGCACCACTCTTCCGAAGAATCCTTCTAGCCATGCCCACTCTTCACATGCAGATCCCCCACTTTTGAGGTGGCATCTTTGGCTTCCAAGGAAGGTGTTCCTATCCATCATCCTGACAATCCTGTGCCCTGGGTTACAACTTTTTATGTGTAAAACCTTGCACTGGAAGAACACAGTTTGCATTGTAAAGTTGAATATTCAGAGCAGTCATAGCCAACTGGCTCTATAAATCCTACAGTGTCCCTCTGGTGTCCCTACTATAGACGGACCCCTGTGTCCCTGGAGGCTGACAGTTTCTACCTGTGCACACCATGACAGCTCCTCAGACCTCTCCATGGTCTTCTGCATGCAGCGTCTACAGACTTCCCTGCATTCTGTCCACACTCCTTCCTCTATCATGTTTACCATCACTCTGGAACAAATACATATTCTTTATCTCCTCCCATATTCCCCATCAGTTTCATGAGAATCAACTAATTAAACTGATAAGGGTCTAGAAAAAACATTAAGGAAGTTGTTGATTGCCCAAGTGTTCATTATTGCTGATTTGTAATCCACAATAAAACACCCAGTTTTTCTTTTATTTCCTGCTTCCTGTTGTTACAGTAAAATCAAAAGTGAGCAACTCAGATCTATAGAAAACCCTGTGACACTTAGCTATCAGCCAGAAGCAGCAAAGAGCTCAGCTGCTGCTGGCTGCTAGGGAGGAGGTTACTCCCCAAGAATTCACAGAGTAGGAATTCACAGGACTCTGCAGGTGCACAAAAATAGCCAGGATGAAATAATATAAACATGGGACTTGTGAGAGATAGGTTTTAATCAATTGAAGTATCTAGTGTGGTGGTGTGTAACTCTTTTAGCCAATAAGTTGTAGTCCTAACCCCATATAAACCATGTGCTATGTGTAATAAAAGGTCTTCACTATGAATCTCATAGATTTGTGTGAAGTCCAGTTCCTCTGCCATTTTTTTTTTTTCACTTAACTTCCTAGTTTCCATTACACTTCATTACAGCTCTTTCTACCAGCAGTTCCAATAAAAGTCCAGAACTTGCTCATCACATTCAAAGTTCTTGGTGCACTGTTCCTAATACATATATACATCCCAATACACATCCCTTAATCATATACATCCCTTAATCAGTGTGGTGCAGTTATACTGCACCCTACCTGCCCAGAGATCCCAGTGAGTGTCACACCTAGGCAAGGACCAGTAGAACTCCACAAACTCTCCAACAGGCACTATTTGGAAAGGCCATCTCACAGTGTTTATACATCATGTATTGTGTTTCTGTGTTATCCATCATCTCTACCTTGCAGGAGCCTTGCCCAAACACACCCTGCCATGATCCTGGGCTGGTGCTTCCCCCAGTCCTCCATATTACTAATTGCCAGACTTTGTTGGACAGGCTTGATTGCTATGGGAACTCTATGGGCCAGG
Source organism: Pithys albifrons albifrons (assembly GCF_047495875.1). Lineage (NCBI taxonomy): Eukaryota > Metazoa > Chordata > Aves > Passeriformes > Thamnophilidae > Pithys > Pithys albifrons. The sequence continues at coordinate 67,657,186 of NC_092460.1, forward strand.
CTCTGACTTGCTTCAAATTAGGCCAATGGAGCTAAAAGTCAGAGTGCTCAATTAAGGTCAAGGCTGTTTTCAGCATGCACAGTTCCACCCTTCAGAAAGGGTGATACACTGTGGGTATCACTTCTCCCTTGGTCTATCTGGTGAGTAATTGCCACACCTATATATCTGTCAGAGGATGCCACTCTTAAAAAAGTTAAGTGATGTTCAGCACAATCCAATTTTTTAAACCACTCTTTAATGTAGAGGAGTAAAGATTTCTCCCCTTTTACAGACACAATTAAGAGGGTATTTTGAATCAGAAATTTGGACTTGACTGTATTGCTTCACTATATTTATTACATATCATAGTGATTCAGTACTGATATTTCCACCTCCAAGGCTTATTCTTGAAAGGAGCTGACTGTGTTTTAAATACAGATGAAATGCTAACCTGGTTTGACACTTCAGGTGTCCTGAGTGTTTTAGATGTCACAAGTTACAGCAATCCACTTAAAAATGAGGTGTGAGGGATTTCCAAGGAGAAGTGGGTTTGGGGTTTTTATTAATTTCTCTGTGACTTTGAGATCAGGGAGAGCAGGAACTTCCCCAAGAACAGAGGAGCCCCACTAGTTGTGTTGGAGAATGAGCAGCAACCCCAGGTGAGGTGGGCACACTCACCCTCTGGAAGGAAGTGCATCCTTGTTGTATTATGGGATCACCATAAGTCCTGTGTGTCTCTGTGGCTGTTCCTGAACATCTTTACAACATGCGATTTATTAATACTGAACTGCAGAATGGTTTGGGTTGGAATGGACCTTAAGGATCCTCTAGTTTCAACTCCCCCTGTCTTTGCACAGACACCTTCCACTAGACTAGTTTGTTGAAAGCACCATTCCAACCTGGGCTTGAGCACTTCCAGGGATGGAACTTCTCTGGACCGCACCACCTTATAGTAATTTCTTCCTTATATCTGATCTAAACCTACTCTCTTTCATTTTAAAACCATTGCCCCTTGTCCTGTCTTTTACCTTGTCCTGTCTTTACAGGACAAGGTAAAAAAATTTCTGTCTCTCTTATAAGCCTCCTTTATATATGGAAAGCTGCAATAAGGTCTCCTTGGAGTCTTCTCTAGGCTGAGTAACTTCAGCTTTTTCAGCCTTTCATCAAATATTTGATTTAGATTTTTCCCCTGTGCTGCTGCTCTCTTTCTTTGGTTGGAGTTAAAACTCAGTAATATCAAATAAACAAATAACCAAATAGTCAAATAGACTCCAACTGAAAATCCACAAGAATTGCATTTGTTCAGAATTTGGCTCTTCTGGCCTTTTTGGTGGAGCAGCCATTCAATACTGCAGTAACACCATGTTTAACTCTGTACTTGGCCCTGGCACTACAATAGTACTACAACATTTTTGAACACCTTGTGGGCCACCCCCAAGCAAGAGGAACAGCAATCCTGCGGCCAGCGGAATGCCTTCACCAATTTCATTGGGGATTTAGAGGACAATAAGAAAATTGCTTGTTGATTAGTGTTTTGACTGAAATAGATTTGATCACTCAGATGGGTCTGTTCTGCTTGTGAGAGGGCAGTCTTCCCTGAAGCAAATGAGTGAGATGAACACTTAGGTAAAAAAAAGTGAGCTGTTAAGTACAGAAAATACCTGGAAAGTGCCATGAGCATAGTTAATATCTGAATTCTTGTTAATTTTTGAAGTGGATTTGACATGGAACAGCTCTGACTATACTGCAGTACCGTAATATCCATCACAAAAGTTGTTCTAGATAAAAGAAGATCTGCAGGTCTGATCTATGGAAAGAAGAATGCAAAATTCTATGTTTCTTTCTAACTGTACTTCCTTTCCTCACAAAACCCATTCCTTTCATATGTGTCCCCTTCTGCATTCCAGAAAATAGAGAGGTAGTAATTACATGGGAAAAAGTGGCTAATTGGGAAGTATGTCTGTCATAGACAGCACAACAACCAAGGTCCTGAGAAGACAAGCCAATGAATGTCTGTTAGAACTTGGGGTTGTGGTGAGGACAGAATCTTTTAAAAACCTGGCAAGAAATTAATAGTAATTATAACCTCATTCATTATTGCTGCCACTTTCCTATCCACTGTGTAACACTCCACTCAGGTTTTCTCCTCTTATAAACAGACAGTGATATAACACCACTATTTCATATTTCTGAAGTTGTTATTAGAGACAAATGATTTTGCTGTGAAACTGGAGTGCAGCTATAAAGCTGTTCCCTCACTGCTTTGGATCTGAAAACATGGCTACATGGCACAAACTTAGCTTGGCTCTTTTACAGCATGCAATTGGAGTCTAGAAGTTACTTCTGCTGAGTGTGTGGAGGTTTATTTGATTTTCAGGCCATTTTGGGTCAGCTGTGTTAGCCAAGCCCTGAAGACTGTCTCAGACTCAGAGCTATATCGAGCTTTTCCCAGTTTAATAGAGCTCTCCCAGCTGAGTTACCCATCAAAGTACAGAGGGGAGCATCAAAGAGAAGCTGATAGTGTCTCTCTTCCCTTTCTGACAGTACTGAACCATTGCTCACAAGAAAGGGCAAAAGACGACCTCAAGGTGATGATGTAATATTCTATGATAGAATTAAAGATCTTGTTATTAAGGAGGTGTAGCTCTAGTTCCAGGGAGGAAAAAGTCTGCCTTCAGTATCCATATCACATAAGAGATCTTGGAAAATTTGCAATAATTGAGGAGAAAGTTGCAAGAGTTATTCAGAAGCTTAAAAAAGTGTGTCGCACAGTGCAAGACTTCAAACGTGCCTTGGCAGGACTGGTTGGGCTGCCCAAAACCCTCCCTGCCACTAGAAGTGTGGTTTTTCCTTCACCCCACACACCACTCTCACCAGAAAAAAAAACAACTCACTTTTCTGCTGGATAAGTGAGCTTGACCAGCTCTCCAGCAGATCAGCAGAAGTAAGAAGATCTTCAAAATGTATCCCAACCATAATCTGCAGCTATTTGCAAAACCAGATCCCTTTCACACAAATGCTTGCTGGGCTGAAAAATTTAATCTAGAGAAATTCCAGACTGGATCCAGGGTACACATTATTAACAGTGGATTAAGTAACTGTAAGGTTTTACCTGGAGCTATGGCAGGTTCTGCATCATCTGGTCTTAAAAGCAGGACCTTCTGAAAGGTACATTATTAGCTAAAAAATAAGATACAGACTTCATATGGAAATGGCAAGAGAAGATTTTGGTTCCTTCCACACTCTAGTCACCTAAGCTTTGGCCTAATAGTTTGATCTGGTCTTAAACATATAAAAACGTGAATAACACCACAACTAAGGCCAAGTCCTAATACAGGTATTGCATTTCTGAGTGCCTCTACAGTTTTGCTGTAGAGGTGGAGGAAGCTGAGTAATGATTGAAGTCACAGCAAGGTGCTGTTCATATACTGATATTTGACCCATATGCCATGACCAGCCAGTGACAAGGCAAGGAAGTCAAGGCCATGTCAAATGTATCATTTGAGAAGAGCAGTGGCTTTTTATTTCCTTTTTTACTCATGAAGTACATTTTTCACTGTCCCATGGCAATAATTTTTCCTCAGCCTGTTGCTATGTGAGAATTGGGAATTTAAAAAGCTATTGTGAAGTTTTGAGAAACACTTCAAAAATTCACACCCTTTAAAGAACAGGAACAGAGGAGAGTTCATAAGAAGGGCACAGAACAGCAGCATGCCTGTGATACAAGCCTTTGTAGAGGCAACTACTTGCGAAAGCCCTACAGCAGAATGAATGTCTCAGTGTATTTCAAATGACGTGTTTTTACAGATACGGTCACAGCTGTTTGGCCACTGCGTTTCTGAGTACCAAGTGTGGGTCTCAGGGGCTTACGTGATTGCTCCTGTGTATCTTGGCACATTGGGTTTTGTAGTCCTGGCCCAACTCCATCCTGGACAAGTGTTGCCTTCATTTGCCGGCAGATCATTCAAGGGATCATTTTGTGCGGGTGACAGCTGAAAGGCATTAAATTGTACAGTCAATCATTTCACTGGAGCCTAGAATGTGTGAACACCGAACTGCAAGCTCTGACAGAAGAAAATCAGAATTTTAACATTAATGGCCCAGTTTAACCACAAATAACAAGCATAATCTCTTCAGTTTTCAGCAAGGTCTTCAACTGCATATTGTAGACCTCTGTGGTGGTTTTCTCTAATTATTTGAGGTTTCTTAATTTGGAATTTTTTTGTTAAAATGAATTTTATTCTCTTGAAAGGTGGCAGAATGCTAGCTGGGGAAGACAAAGTCTGTCCACAGCACAGTTCAGCAGGACCAGTGGCAAATCTGACTTCACCATGGAGGAAGAAATGGTGAAGAAAGACAAACATGAACAGCAAAAAACTGAACATGCTTTTCACTCTCATTCTTGAGGTCTTCATATCTTGGGGAGGATCTGTGATTTTTCTTCTGGGTTTCAAGAAGTGCCTCCTCTTGACAGTTACATATACATAAAAATACATTCTTACATGGGGGGAAAAGGTGTGTTTGACAAATCAGAATTTTCTACAAGAGCTATTTCATTGAGAACTCCTGAGTTACTCTGTTTGGGAAGTATACTCATGCAGCAGCTGGTCAGTTTGGCTTAGTACAAACTCAGAAATGTAAGCCATATCCTAAAGTCAAAGGGGACCAAGCCAAGAAGAAAACAGAGACTGAAGGAAAAGTGATCTCTGGGTAGGCAGAAGACAGCTGTTAAAGGGAGACTAGCTGGGGCCATCCTGGGAGCTGAGAGTAGATGTCACTGCTGGCAGGAGGGACAATGGGGTCTTACTGATTTACCCTGAGCTGAAACATCAAGTAGTTATTATTTCTACTTGCAGGTTTGCACCCAAATTCATCCCAGCTTTTCATTTGCACTGCCATCAAAGAGAAAGCCTTGGTTTGAGGGGATGTTGCTGTGCTGCAGCAAGCCCAGGGCTTGGAAAGAGGTGATGGAGTACCCAGCCACTGTCTCACCCATCAAGCTGGACTCCCCAGGACCTCTTGCTGTGGGAGTTACTGCACTCACAAATGGCTGGTGCTATGCAAAGGTATCACTTTCTGACCAGAAAAGGTGCTCACGGCTACCCAGCTGCCTATCTTCTCTGGCCTCTCCCTCTCCAGTCCTTCATCCTTGGCTGCAGCTTCTGAGTAGGCAGAGCCTGTTCACATTCATCAGGCTACCAAGTCACTAGGCTTAGCAGCAACAGGAACCAACTCCCCAGCTACAACAAAACTCACAGAAACCACACATCTGCAAGACACCACCTGAGGAAAGAGGTTCATGGACAGAGGTTCAGTGCCAACATGACCCTGCTCCAGCAGCCCTGAGTCTTTGCCATCACCTTCACGTTCTCCACTGTCTTTTTGCAGATGGACTAATTAGTACAGCACAGTAAGCAGAGATCTCGGTTCCACATGAACGCTCATGTCAGCAGAGCCAGGGCACATGTATCACTGTTGTTCCTTCCAGCAGCTACCCTCCAACAAACTGTCCCACTGTGCTCCCACTGCTCACTGACCCTGCCACCACCCTGCTGGGCTCTCCAGCAGTCTCCACCCCAGGAAAGATGCTCCAAGAACATTGGAGAGCAAGAGTGCAGAAGGACTCTCTGTGTGTGCATCTTTGGTCCTGCTAAGCACCGCCAGGCTGCCTCACCACCACTTGGAACTCTCACAATGGTGGAGTTTCAGCCTTTTCAACTTCCAACAGTTTGGATGCCTTCTGTGTTTGAAGCTGTTGGAACCACATCAAACAGCCATGAGCAAAGAATGCCGTTGAAGGATTTATTCAGGCTGGATATGAGTGCTGCTGATGGGAGAGAGGGGAACAACAAAGATTTCTCAACCACCATTGTGATCTACCCATTTAAAAATATATTAAAAAAATATTCCATTTACTATAAACACCATTTGGCTCAGCATTTTACAGCAGACTCGGAGCTAGCTCCAAATTGCCTGGCTTACATAAATACCTCTACCCCCAATGGGGTTTTGCACAAGGAAAAATGTTTATAATTGAGTAGTAATTGGCAATCATGAGATACATTTTAAAATAGCCAAGCATCAGACTTTTGAATTGAAAACCTGCAAGTGGAAATACAAATCCCAAAACAATAAGCAGATTAAAACAGTACTTGCGGTAATTAAAATAGTTTCACACCAGAACAGTAATTCATCTGTGTACAAAAGGTAATAAATTGTAACTTTTTCTACTCAGGGAAGTTGATTTTTAATAACAATAATTTTCCTTGGTTCCTTTCTTCTGTCCATATTTTATTCCAGATGCAGGGAAGAACATCAATATGTTTTCATCTTGTTGTGTTTAGAACATTCAAGGGAGAACAGTAGCAGAGTCCACAAGCACATTTGCATTAAGTATACCCATTCTAAAAACTCAGTAAACCAGCTCAACTTTCCCTTCCCTCTTCCTACCTAATCTCAGCTACAGCTCTTTAAATTGGGCATTTTCATTGCCTTCTCATACTGGTCTTTTAGAAGGAGAGGAGCCATTCAGCATGATGTGAACCCCTGTTTAGGGCTTTCCACAGTCATTGATACTGTCCCTGCTTTAGCAGTGTGCCCCATGACCAGGTTTCAGTAACACCCAGATTTTTCCCTTACTTTCTTTTATTCTTCTTTCTTTACTGTCATTACCATGGATGCACCTAAAGAGGAGGTATAAAGAAAATGGAACCAGACTCTTCCAGCAGGTGCACAGCAACACAGAAAGAATCAGCAGACATGAGCCACAAGAAGAGATATTCCAATACAGTAAAAGAGGTAAAAAGGGAAATAATATGGGTATGACCGAACATCAAACCAGATGTTGAAGGAAGATACAGAGTCTTGATCCTTGCAGGTGTTCACATTTTCCCAGACACAGTATTCTGTATCTTGATGCAGCTCTCAGCTGGCCCTGCTCTGAGCAAGGGTTTGGACCAGGCGATTCTTCTGAAGTGACTCCCAACCTGAATTATGATTCTGTAATGGCTCTTACTGAAGGGACTCAGGTGCATATGTCTGGGATCTGTAATAAGAGAAAGACAAGTATGCACTGTGCCTACTGTTTATGTGCTAATTTCACATATCATATGGAGATAGGTTTGAGACAACAGATAAAACCATTCCTGTCAGACAAGTCTGACAGGAACGATTCCCTCAGGCCTGTTTTGGTTTTCTGAAGATATATCATGGTTCAGTTCAGTTCTTAGGGTGCAGAATCATGACCCACATAGCTCAAACCAAAATAATTTTTCCAAATCCAAGCCTGAAGTTGTCTAGAATTTGAAACAATAGACATGGTCTGTTGGCTACCTTTGCATTTATAAACAGTATTGTAAGTTTAAGGCAAAATTTGACTGTGATTCTCCATGGTCTACAATAGTCATAATCTCAACTTTAATGACATCACTAATGACTTGTTTCACACGCAGCCATACTTTGCAAAGGTTGTAACCATTGGATCTGTAGTTTCCTTGGAGTCTGTTGCCATCTTCCCTGCTGTTCTCTGGGTCACAGCAGGAAAGAATTAAAGTGGATTAAGACAAGACCAAGATGAGAAAGTAGAGCAAAAACAATGGCCTACCAAAATCTGTAACACCTAAATTTTGTTTTAAAAAGGGACAGGTGAAATGAAGGGTTGGTGACTTGGCTCTGGTTTTTTTTTTACTCCTCAAAACAAACAAAAAAATTGTTCAAGCAGGACTGTCCTTGGAAGGGGAAAAGCAGTAATAAACTAATGAGAAGACAGACAGGAACCTGATATATCACCCCAGGCCCTCCTGCCTTTCCCTTTGACTGGTGGCCACTTACCTCTCATGTCCCCAGGTAGCACACAAAGCAAATATCCTCTCCTTGCAGTGCTTTCTTTCCACCTGGTGAGAGCCACAGCACTAAAGTACCTAAGTTTCAGTTAGTATTTCATACTGGTTTGGAAATACGTCAGGGGTTTTGTATGTATAATACAAATACCTCCTACTGCAATTAGTCTCTGCTACTGGGAGAGTAACAGGCTGCCTCAACATTGCTTTTCTGCTAAAGTGCTGCTGTAGATTCAGTTCATCCTACAAATGTGGCATTGTCTCCTAAAATTACATTACTAATTGCAGCTAATACACCCAAGCACAGATGAATGCAACTTTGATCTGAGTAGCACCCCTACGCAATCCCTCTGGCATGCAAATGGCAATTACAAAACAGAGCTCAAATACAGCTTGAAAGCAAAGATGTAAGGCCAATTTATTCTGTGCCCCTAGACTAAACAAGGTCCTTATTCCAGTGCCAGATTATGATCGACTGAGATTTACTCACAAAACATTTCCCACTGAGAGTGTGCGACAAACTTCAATTATTACTAATCTGCTTAGTTTAAAAGAAAATAATAGTAAAAATAAAAAAGAATAAGAAAAATAATCACCAAAAAAATCCATCTTTAGCTGCTTTTTTGGCTGAGTTGCCTGACAGAGATTGGCTGCCAACTACAGCAGCAGAGCAGGCTGAAGGAAGTAGGTGTACAGCTATGAAAAACACAGTAAGACAATAAGGTTTGGGGGATGGCAAGAAACAACAGGAAGGAAAGAACGAGACAAGGAGAGATAATATAATTGAAAGGGACAAGGGAAAGAGAGAAAATAGGAGAAGTTAAAGGAATGTAAGGACATAGAAAGTAAGCATGGAAAAGAAAAAAAAAGTGTGAGAAAATGAAGGAAATTGAGAAAGAAAACAGAGTAGGCAAGTAAAAATATTAAATAGAAGGACTAGCTAGAGATAGTTCCCTTGAGCACTTGCCACGGACTAGGGCAAGTTGCTGAGTTCACTAGGACAAAAACTGGACCACAGGCTTTCAGCTTTTGGAAGGAGTTAGTTTAGGCTTCTTGTGCTGCAATCAAACACGTGAAATTGCCATTTCTCACATTAAACTGCTACAGGCATGGGTTTAAGTGCAGAGCTCTTCTCAGCACAGCTAGAAGTGACAGTGCTTGCCACGTGGCACCTAGTCCTAGATGCTTTGTGTGCAAGCTCTGCCACAAAAACCCAAGTGAAAAAAGACTGTTTAGGGAATAAAGAAAGGCAGTGTCAGTAATTTAACAATACCCTATGACAGCACTAGAGAGCAAAACAGACATACACATTTGATCAACAGATATGTATCAGATAAAATCTGTTAAAGGTGGAAAAAATATCAAAGGAACAGAACTTTTCCACTGCACAAAGCCAGAGAAGCTTTTCTACACACTTCAAAGTTACAAGAGAGGGTCACAGGCCAAAACAAAAGTTTCCTTACAAAGTAAGGAAAGTTTTCTTAAAAAACAAGTCACCCCAGACCTCTGGTTGATATATCAGAGTAGAGCTGATCTGGACAAGGAAAACTGATACTTAATTGCAAGAAAAGCAAAGTAGTCTGTAACCGTTTACAAAAATTTACTCATTTGAAGAGATACCAGAAATTGGATTTAGAAGATACAAAAGAAAAACAAACAAAAATCAGCAAAATAAACAAAGAGTGATAAAGTCAGAAAGACTGACATGAACAAAACAGATAGATAAACTCTTTTTGTCTCAGCATGAACAGGATGCAATGGCAGCACCTATCTTTTCAGCTCTGATTTACTCTCTCTTTTAAATCAAATCTCATTTCTATGACTGAACATCCACAGTTAAACATATAAAGTCTGTAGTTTGCAGCCTTAACCCATGTAAACAGACGAGTTATTTGAACATTGATTAAAAGACACATAAAATTCTCATTTGCAGTGAGAAAAATCATGCAGATAGAACAAAAATCTTGACTAAATTCAAACAGAGCAGAAGCCATTTCAGTAGCAACTAAATGACATTTTTAAGCAGAAGGTGGGACTAAACTTCATAGGAGCATAAAATCCTTCTGATGACTCATCCTAAGCTTATCTACTGAAAACCTGTATAAATATTCAAGATAATTACGACATAATCACTAAGTCATGCTGGCATGTGGGACTAATTTGTTTTAAGAGAGATGAAAAATGTGAATTGTCTCTTCAAGCAAGAGATGAGGGCAGGAAACCCTAAGGGAAGAAGTTGAGGTTCTTGTTTGAGTGCATTATTGTTTTCAAGTTAAATCAGTCAAGTCAAGCTCGCAGAGCAGGTCTGACTTCACAATAACCTGTTTCCTCCAAGTGCTTTGGAGCAGTAAGAAAGGTTTCTGACTATTTGCATCCTCACTCAGAACATCCTTTTCTTACAATTATTTTTTAAAAACACCCCACAAACAAACCAAAACAACAAACAGGAAAATAATATCAATACATTAATAACAGAAATCCTGAAGTCAAAGGCTTCCTTACATGAACTTACATAGAATTTACAAGATCAAAGAAACCATACCTTTAAGCCGTAATCTCATAAGATACCCTTATAAGCACAGCTTTTGCTTGCATTAACTAGTTCTAAGGTATCTGTCACAGACAGATGGTAAGTGTACACATTGAACTTTGCTTGATGGGTCTGACCTATATAATTTAAACTCCCTCCCGATTCCCTTGCTGTTCTAAAAAACTTTGCTAAAAAAAGCAACATAGGCTTCAAACTCACTTTTCTTCCCCCCTAATGAAGGAAGATTCACCATGGGAGTTAATGTACTGAACTGAGTCCATTACAGCAAAATCAAGCAATGTTTTTCTAAACATGTTGAATTTACCGCAGACTGAAATGTCGATAAGAACAGAATGACTGTAGTGATGGCACTGAACTGAAGAACACTGGCTTGGGCCCACTGCTGTCATGAAAACTTGGATAGTGAGCTTGGGCAAGGAAATTAGTAAATCTCTATCTGTAAAATGAAAGTAACAGTTTACTTAGATTTGTTCATTCAGTCCTTGAAAGGGAAAATCCTCAGAGTCTGTGACATTCTGTATGCAGACACTCATGAAGACTCTATGTAGCTGGAAGGTCAGGGATTGACTGAAAACTGTTTCGAGAAGCATCTCTATCCTGAAGAAAGGCACCCAAGAGAACAGGACTGCAATGTCAATAATGAGCACTGCATTCTGTGGTCTTTTCCTGAGCCAAAAGCAAATGTTCCTGCAAAATATGCAATTAACAAGATGCTAAAATTGTTCTGTGGCTATGAAAGTGCTCAGAAACATTCATTTTTAGCTCTCAAATTATTCAAGTGGGATTTTAAGTGACTGCATAAACACAGTCTTTGTCAGTTTCAGATTGGTGTGCCACCTTACTCCTACACCTCTTTCAGGAAATCTCCTGGAACATTCCGATTCCTCTCACTAGCTCTGCCAAAGCAGCCAAGCGTTTGTCATCAGCTACAGCTTCGCAGCTGCACAGAGCACTCAGATCCAGCCAAAGCACAGAAAGTCTAAAAGGGGCAGGGGAGGGGTGGTGGGTGCCCAGGTAGTGCAGGGGTGCCACAGTGCATGGAGCAGGTGCTGGTGGCAGTTCAGTGCCACACAAACAGCTGTGAGACCAGAGATTACAGGACAAGACACTCCAGCTGCTTAGGAGGGAGTTAACCGAGCACCTACATTTGGAGTTAAAAGCTAAATGCATAACGGAGTTAGCACATGATCTGTGAAGTGAATATAGCACTTGGCACCCAAGAGTGCCAAGGTTCTTGGCACCCTCATAACTAAGTAGGATCCACAGAACTTTCTGTATTCCTTCCCAAGCCTAAAACTGAATACCTCATGACATCAGAAAGATGAAGGGAGATGGTTCACTGACCCCTAGGTAAATCACAAATGTTTGAAAAAACACTTGGATTATTTTTATGGACTTTGCCTGTATGCATGCAGTTTTGGGGCTTTCAGACACACCAGCTGCAGAGTTCAGCATGCTTCTCTCAGGTGTTCATGCTTTCTGTGGGGCAGCTGGCCTCCAGCTCTGTGGCTAACACAGACATCTACTAATGCCACTTCCAGCCCTTTTTCTAAGGATTCCTACCCAACAAATGTTTCATATAAAATACAGGATCAGGACCAGGGCTAGGAGAAGTAAGCAAGCCCTGGTACTGTCTCGTCTCTGTAAAGGCCAGGGCCACCAACTCACACACATTTTTCCTGCATCATCTTTTCATGAAATTGCTGGTATCATGACCTCGTTTAACAGATCTCAGCTCATCATATTTTATAATAATAAGGAAAGACAGCAGCAAGCATTTATTTGGAAACCATAGAGTTAAGCAGATCCAGCATCTCAACTGAAATAAATGGCTTTTTACTCTATAAGAATGAAATTACATCTCAAAACCCTAAGTAATGAGGAGGTTTATGTTTAGCTGCATTTAGCATCCTGACCAGCATGCTACTGGAGCTCTTCTTCTGAGAGTCCTGGACGTCTTAGATGTTTAGATCAAAGCTTGGCTTTGTTCATACACCCAGAACTTCCTGGTGCCAGGCTGTAAAATCCAGCAGGTTCTCAGAGAATGATCTAATGCAAAGTCCTGCTGAGCCACACATAAACTCCTTTTAAAACAAAGCTATTGTTCCAGCATATAATTGATCTTTTACCACCCCCTTTTTGCATCTAGCTGGAGACTCTTGAGAATATTGCTTCTGGAAAAGAAAGAACAGAAGCTCCAAATTTCCTTCAGGTCCCTGGGAATTTCTCCTATATAGTTTAGTTCTTCCTCTAGAGTGAGAAGTCCCCTCTGGTCATATGTGCATATGATAAACACATGGATGGCTATGAAAATTGGCTTAGCATTCCTTCCTCTTAAATCACTTTTTCAGTGATCTTGTCATAGAACATAAAGAAGGTTATTTTTATCTCCCCTTTTTAAACTCAAATCCATTGGGACATCATGCAAAATGCAACTTTGCTGGAAAACTGAGTGGAGTCTCTCTGTGGAGAAGAACGTTTGCACATAGTATTTTTATTCCATGTGTCCCAAACTCCTTCCAGTCTATACCAATTATTCAATTCCAGAAAATACCAAAAGTTTTACTTGATTGTTCTTGATTCCACTTGGTCAGGGTCTTGTTAGCTAATTCCTGACAATTGTCTTGCAAAGGGTCACTTGGTCAGCTGTGGCTAATGGACAACCAGTAACCAACCAAAGGAGTTCCTGCAGCTTGGTGAAAATTGTTTGTGGCTGCTTTGCCCAACAACAGATTCAGCTATAAATGGTAGGGCTGTGTTTCCAACCCTGGGCAATCAATTCCAGGTGTACTCAATAAAACCCACAAGTGAAAGCGAGCTGCACTTTACTGTTAGAGGGATCAAGAACTCACTGGCAATATCAGTGGTTGACTGCTATTTGGCAGCCTTTGATTCCAGTTCATAGTGGAGTTCCAGCATGTCCAGTACAGCAGTACACAGCCAAGGTATGACTTCATTCAAGCTATGATAGTACACTGTTAACCTCCACTCTCTGTTAGATTTTTGCACTGGCCATATGGAGTTATAAAAGGGTGAGTGGGTCCTGCTGATCACTCCTTGAGTCTGCAGTCACCACATTAACTTAGGGATGGAAATCAGGGAGACTAGACTGGTGTGATATGGTCACCGGTGAATTGCTATGGTAGGAGTTGGCACCTGCTCCTTAAACAACAGCAACCCCACAACAGAGACCCTCTGAGAGACTAGGCAAGGTAGACAGCTGTTGAATCTTTTCTGTACTCAAGGCCCCTATACTGGGCACCCAGTGGCAACCTCTTGGGTCTTTGAAATACTTTATCATGAGTTAGTCTGTGCCAAGGATGCACAGAGCCACCAGACCAGTCACAATAGGATGCTTTTAACACTCATTCCCAGTGAAGCTTACCTCAGCCCATAACATCAACAATTCTTGGGATCTCCCTGTCGCTCAAGAAATGCAGATGAATTCTGCCCCTTTGTAATGGGATGGCATTAGGGCACACTGTGCACTGGTGTCCACTAGAGCTTTATACTGATGGGGGGCTCATGAGCCAAGAATTCTGATCCACACAGTTCAGTAAATCTGCTTGTCCCTTACCTCCACCTGGCTGAAGGCAAGGGCCCCTCTATTCTGGCTTGGAGTCTTCATTCCTCAATATTTGTAGCTGCAAAACAGAACCATCTTTGTCAGGGTCAGAAGTACAGTCAACCCTCCTACTCTAGTCAACAGACTCTGGAGCAGTAATTTTCCTGGATGGATGGTTTTGGACTGTTATTTTTCCTTGCAGGTCCAGGACCTATGTTTCTAGTCTCCAAGTAGGTTCATTGCCCCACTTGCTCATGTCCTCCCCTTGGTCATGCAGGAAGAACCACAGGGTCATATGTGGTGTGGGCCGTCAGTCCCCTTTCTCTGGAACAGAACAAGGCTGGCTCTTCATAGCTGAGGCCTTGGTAGGAGTGTGAGAGAACGACCTCCCCTCCTCAGCTTGCTCAGACATTTTTTCTGACAGTCTGTCCACATCCAAGACACAGGCCCACATGGGAAGTGAAATAATGTTCATACTCCCAAAGTCATTCAGGCAACTCATCTGTAGTCAGTGCCACTGTGTCTCTCCAGCTTGTTATCAGCAGGGTGTGGGTGCATGACATGGGTGCATTTTGTACAACTTTCAGCACATGGACCACATGCACCATATTTCATCTCATCTTTGGATGCTTGTTGGCATGCAAGTTGTTGCAGATCACCTTCCACATGGTTAACTCCCTCAGATACTGAATACCTAATTCAGCATTGGTCCATTTGCTTCAGGAATTTGTGAGTTTTTCCTTGAAGGGATACCTGTCCTTTACACTTGTTTGGCCTGTTTGTTGAAAATTTTGAGGGTTTCTTTTGGTCCATTTTAGCAAATCTAACATTACTTTTTATGGCTGCAACTTCTGACTCAGCACAGTAGCTAAGCATTAGTGTCTGGCACAGAGGCACTGGGAAAAAGGAGATGCACCCATTCCATCTGTTTATTTTTGACAACTTCCTCATTATTGTTGTTTTTGTGGGTTCAAGTACTGTAGGCCTGTCAGGAGACAAAGAGTCCTTTCCTGGCTGCTGAAGCCAGTCTCCAACATCTGGCCTGTCCAGAGGGAAGGAAGGCTATGTTAAAGAAAGTAAAAAAAGCCACCACAATTGTTAGCTATTTGCTAGTATGTTTAGGCAATGAGATCAGAGTGGTCAAGATGAAGTAAAGCTTGCTCAGCTCTGATTAAGAGAACTAAAAGGCTTCTGGCACATAGGTCTTCATCTTACAGCAAATCAAAGGAGTCTCTCATGAACAAAGCCCTTTTCATATTTTCCAAACTGTAAAACAGCCAGTTGGTGTTTACTTGCAAATGACAAAAGGAATGACATGAAGATTTCACAGTACATTGAAAAACACTGGTCAGAAGTTAGTTTATATTTAAAAGCAGTTATTGTAAGCTTGATTGTATAACATGCTGGTCTTTAACAGCAAACATCTGCTTATTCCTCTCCAACATTTATTTTCCCACTTTTCTTCTAACAAAATGTTTTGAATACTGTGGAACAAAAGTGTCTCCATGTCGTGTTCGGTCTACATTCACATAAAGTCAATGTGTGAGCTTTTTCCAGGGACCTTGCATGAAAGTTCTCATGGTTTTACTACCAGAAATCTACCCCAGAACTGAGAGACACGCCTGCCACACAGCACAGGTAAACAGAGCTTCATTTTCATGTCTGTGTTTCAAATGGCTGTTCTTCAAACTATTCCAAGTTGTCTGTAAGTTTTGGAATATTGACTACAGTGGAAAAATTATGAGAAACATTTGCTTCCAAAGCTGTCTCTCTAGGCTGAAAACTGACACTGATTGTCAGCAAGTGACCAGCCAGGATGTGCAGAGAAGGACATTGCCACTGAGTTGCATATCTGAAGAGCGAAGATTTAAATGTCCATATTAGCAAACACTCATTTCATCTTCTAAGATGGATGGGAATCTAACCAGATCTTTCTGGCAGGTACGAATCATGAGACTGGTGAGGGCTTAAATATGTCTAGGAGAGAAATATGGTTTGGATTTTACTTAACAGAAGAGTTACTAAGCAATGCTTATTCTCTGGTCTGCATCATCAGTGGTGTGTATTATGTCATTCACTCTGACAGTTCTGTTTTCTAATGGAGTGAGGTGGACTGATGTGGTTGGATGCCAGGTGTCCCCCAAACCCAATCTATCACTCCCCTTCCTCAGCTGGACAAGAGAGAGAAAATACGAGGAAAGGCTGGTGGGCCAAGTTAAGGTCAGGGAAATATCAGTCATTACCATTGCTAGCAACACAGACTCAACCTTGAGAAATTAATTTAATGTATTACCAATCAGATCAGAGCAGGACAATGAAAAATCAAACCAAATCTTAAAAACACCTTCTCCCCATCCTTCCTTTCTTCCTGGACTTAACTTCACTCCCAAATTCTCTACCTCCTCCCTGCCAGCAGCACAGGGGGACAGGGAGTGGGACCTGCAGTCAGTTCTCCATACTTTGTACCTGCTGCTCCTTCCTCCTCAAGCAGAGGACTCATCACACTCTTCCCCTGATCTGACATGGGGCCATCCCATGAGAGACAGTTCTCCATAAACTTCAATGTGAGTCCTTCCCATGGGGTGCAGATCTTCATGAACTGCTCCAGCATGGATCCCTTCCACAGAGCGCTGTCCTTCAGGAACAGACTGTTCCAGCATGGGTCCCCTGCAGGCTCACAAGTCCTGCCAGCAAACCAGCCTCTGCAGGAGCAGCAAACCTGCTCCTGTGGCAGCTCCTGTCTCCAAGGGTCCACAGGTACTGCCAGGACCCTGCTGCAGCATGGGCTTCCCGTGGGTCACAGGCTTCTTTAGGCATCAACCTGCTTTAGCATGGGGTCTTCCATCAACTGCAGGTAGATATCTGCTCCACTGTGGACCTCTGGCTGCAGCGAAACAGCCTGTCTCACCGTGATCTGTACCATGGGCTGTAAGGGAATCTCTGCTCCAGCACCTGGGCCCCCTTCTCCCTCTCCTTCTTCACTGATCTTGGTGTCAGCAGAGTTGTTGTTTTCACATATTCTAACTCCTCTCCTCTCTTCTTGCAATTGATGCTGTGCAGAAACTTTTCCCTCTTCTTAAATATGGTATTCCAGGGATGATTCATCTATCACTGATGGACTTAGCCTTGGCCAGTGGCCGGTCTGCACTGGCTCTGTTGGACACAGGAGAAGCTTCTGGCAGCTTCTCATAGAACCACCTGTAGCACCCAGCTAACAAAATCTTGCCATGCAAACCTCATACATGGAGACACTGAATGGCACAAGTAGTGGAGGAGGTGCAAAATTCAGGTAAGGGGACCGATGGAAGGTCAAGCCTGGGACCTGCTGCTGTGTGTGCTGGATGAGAAGGCAGAGTACCCTGAAGCAGAGGGCTTCCACTTGATTCCAGCCATTCCTGCTTTCCAGAGAGAACCTCATCTAGAGCAGTATGAACATAGAGTGACAGTGTTCACCAAAACTGCACCATTTTAGGAAGAAAACCCAGGACATATCCAGAGTTGTTTCTCAGGGAATTCAATTTCTCTTAGCACTATCATTGCATCACAGAGAAATCTACTGTAGCATGGGCACAGGGGATGCACACCTTATCTGTACAGATTTTTCAGATCTATTTTCTCTGAATAATGTCAGCTGTGGTGTTGCTCTCTAGTGGGTTTTTTTATGACACTGAACACTGAGATTTTCCTATACCCAGAAGAAAAACTCCAATTCTTATTCTCTCAGTTACAAGTATATTTAAAGAGTAAGTGACAACCAAATGTGTATAAACCTCAGCACTGACTGGATCTTCTTAACCTAGTGACAATTCCCACTAGTATCAGTAACAATGTGTCTATCAATGAGACTAGACACTGCTAAGCAGATAACATGGACAGACTGAAATGTCAGTCTGATCCTGCTGTAAATATTAGTGTACTCATGTCTGAATCCTGTGCAGTCTTGACAGCCCAGTATCCGAGCCTATCAAGACTACAGTTGTAGGCTGACAATTAAAATACCTGTAGTGCCCTGGCTGAGACTGAGATTGTGTTAAGTAGGAGCAATCCCATAGTTAAAAAACCTGATGTCTGAAGCAGCATACCATGAACCCAATAAAGTGTGAAACAGATTTCTTCTAACTCATTCACCCCACAAAAAGCACACTATGGAGATTTTACACCTGAGTCTCAACTTGACACAGCCAACATGCAGATGTGGTACCTACCTAAACTGAAGTTAAGAAATGGTCTAGACTTGCCAGTTTCAACAGAGGAAAAAGATTCTTTCTCAGCTGAAGATGCAGAAAATTTGACAATCCAACCTGTATCTGACTGACACAGGTGTCCGACATGACACTGGAAGACTGACCTGCTTCATGTCCTCTTCCATGAGAACCCCACCCCTCAGTCTTATTTTTCTGCTGCATTCTGATGTCTTCTTGTGTCTGTGTTACACTGATGTGTGATCCTGACAGCTCTTTCCCTTTTCACAACAAGCAGGTTCAAGTACAATGTTAATGTAGTTAGATTGCTGCCTCTGTTAGCACAACTTATGTGTTGCTACTTGTTACGGAAAAAGCCTGATAGCTAAACATAGCTTGAAAGTTTGACAAACAACTTGTTTGTGAATACAGAAAACTGTAAATATGTAAACAAGGAATGGGATAAAATATGTGATTACAAAAGTTAATTCTAAAAATGTTTCTTGCTTGACTTCCTAGGTGACCACTAGATTGAAGGGTACATGTTGTAACATTTAGAAAACACACTTTGGGTATGGAGAAGGTTTTCCATTTGTTTCTTGCCTGTTAAAATTATACTGTGGTTTAGGAATCATAAATCCTGGACTGGAGCTGAAGCTGCATTAGCTGTACTACACAACCTCCCTCCTGCACAAAAATTCCCTTTAATCCATTTGTATCCTATGGCGAAGTTAATACATCCACCTGTGTATCACCCAGTCAGTAAACACAGAGCAGGTGAAATCAGGAGGAAATTTAAATGAGATCAAAAGCTGTGTTCAAAAGAACGGCCTAAGCCATCTGGAATCCCTCAGAGCTGCCAGCTACATGAACAAGACCTGCTGGCATCCTAAGTGGAATTTCTTCCTTCCCTTTCTTATGGAGCTGGAGGAAGTTCAAATGAACACTCAGGGAACAGTTGGCACTTTCTTTGTAAGGAGGCTCATTGTTCAGAGAGGTGAGGTCAGACACATAATTCAAGGACACCCAGATTTGGACCCTGAAAGGTTGTTACTTTTGTTTAGGGAACGATTTGACAGAGAAGGAAAAAAAAAGCAAAAAGGTATCAATCTGTTTTTCCGTTGTTCCATAATACACTTTGACTTGTCCTACATGTTTCTTTAACTGAAGCAAAACAAATCTAGGAAGTCCACAGGGAAATTTGTTTGGCTCTTTGTTTGGAAAGTCTCTTTATTTAAAATAAACAAAATAAACAAAATAAATCCCCAAGACTTTGATTTCAGAGAAACTGGTCTGGCTACATGGTAAGTAAGGAAGCTGCATATTGCCCTGCTATGATTGGAATAATATGTGCAAATCCATGACAGAATGAGCAGGATGAGAGATCTAAAGTAAATAAATATGCATCTTTATTCCTAAAGTCAAAACTACAGTTACAGGCAGCCATATACTTCAAACAAACATCTAACATCATTTACATATCAGGAAGGAACACTGTGGTTGGTAAAGGGAAGCTTAATGCAACATATTCAACACATTCAGAAATGGCTTCAGCTCTGTCATTGAGGTAAACTGAGTATCTCAAACTTTGTCTTAAACACTGCATTCAGAAAGTTGCACCACTGAGAAACAGTGTTGCTTCATTACAGAAACTACTGCCCCATTCCAGTGGGGCATTTTTTGTTCTGAGGAAGGAGCAGGATAGTTCACAAAAGTCTTGGGTAGAAGAGGAGTTGGGTGTTCCTGATGGACTGCAAAAGGATGGCAAAGGGATTTCAAGTGTTCATTTGCTTTTTTTCCTAGCAACTGAGACACCCAAAATCTAAGATAGATCTTAGGTACTTACATTCTGAAGTTTAACTATATGTGAATGGGTCTTCATTTGACCTAAAATTTCCCCCTCTTTCATGCTGCCTGGACATGAGACTCTTCCCCTCCACCCACCACCTGCCTCCCTTAGAGGTATCCCAAACTGGCATATCACTAGGTTATGGCCAAAAATGCTTTAGTACTGTTTGCCAGTGCCTATGAGACCTACTGCAGTGCTTGCTGGTGGTGGTGTGCTGCTGATGCTGAATCCAACACTGTGCTCCAAAAGGCACCACAGAACACAGAAGTATCATGACAGTGTGGGCAACAGAACAGCGTCCTGAAATACGGTCCTCCAGCCAGCTCCTGAGGAAAGCAAAGTGTTGTCTTTAGTCTGTATTTACTTTGGCCTCAGTATATAAAGACTGATATTTTCAGGGGATATTAGAAAATATTTCATTATAACAGTGTTTCTGAAGTGGAGACCACGTTTTGGAAGAGTTCATGAAGCAAAGCAGAGTTAAAAAACTTATTTCATGTCTCCAGGAGAAACATAAGTACATACATTTCTATCATGACTGAAGCCTACAATAACCTGTGTGTGCTGAGTAGTGTTTCATAGCTTAGGAAGTAATAATTTCAGTTTTCGAAGCCCGAGAAGACTGTATTAACCCCACACATTCCTAGAAAACAGATACCTTCCTCTTCAGAACTCATGCTGGAAATCCAGATAGGCTTTCACTAGACCTCCCAAACATACTTCAGCAGCAGACTGAATTTAAAAAAAATACCCTTGCCACTTTAAAATGCCTCCTGTTCTGCAGGACTCTTTGGTTTTAATTGTAAAGCTATATGCACTAGTGGCATTCAGATGACAGTTCACAAATTATCTTGCTGAAAACAAAGAACTTGCTAGAAAAGAAAGTCCTTCAGCAAGTTCTCTAGTTCCCATGACACAAACATGGATATGTACATGTAACTGTAAAAAGATGTTCTGTAAAAGGCTAAATCGTAAAAATTCAGAATTAAATATTCATAACACAGAATAAACAGTGTTTGGGTTAATAAACCAGGATCCCATGAAGCAGTGGATTGCTCACAGCTGGAGCAATCAGCCATACCTGCACGGATACTGTAACAGGCAAAATGAATTTGAGCACAGCCAAGGTGAGATGCTGTAGGTGGAACCCAAACACTGGTATTGGCTGGACATCGATTCTTTAGTGCTGTCTTGTTCACTGACACGTAACAGCTGCCAGCAGAGTGAAATGTGCACTTTACTCATTATCTTCCATCAGCTTTCTCCCAGTAAGCAAGGCCTCAGTATGTGTATTAGTTACTTGGGAAGACAAACATCTTAACCATACCAATCTCTGCTTCCTGTTCATTTCTTGACCTGTTATTGCTAAGTATGATATTATGCAGGGAGTAACCCCGTGGCTTGGGATGTTGGGAATCTCTCCTTGCTGTCCCACTCCAGACCTCTCCTTATGCTTTGCCCATGCCCTGGCTAGTGGCTGTGGATACAGAGTAGGGGGAAAAAACCCCTTGACACTGCCAAGCACTGCACAGCAGTAGCCAAAACACTGCTGTGTTATCAACACTGATATAGTTCCAGATCCAAAACACAGCACCATGTGGGCTGCCATAAAGAACATTAACTCCATCCAAGCCACACCCAGTACAGCTAAACAGACTGAGCTCTCTCAGTCTTTTCTCATAGGAGAGATGCTCCATACATCTTCATGACTCTTCACTGGTCCTGCTCTAGTGTGTCCACATGTCTCTTGCACTCAACCAACACTCCAGGTGTGTCTCACCAGGCTGAGCAGAGGGGAAGGATCACCCCTCAACCAGCTGGCAGGGCTCTGCCTAACACAGCCCAGGAGGCTGTTGACCTTCTTGGCCACAAGGGCATATTGCTGCCTCCTGGTCAACTTCATGTCCACCAGCAACTCCAGCTCCTACTTTGCAAAGTTGCTTTCCATCTGGTCAGCTCCCAGTACATGCTGGTGCGTGGGGTCTGTAAGACAGCAATGCAAGGTGGCCTAACGAGATGCATGGTACTGCACTTAGTTCTCTAGTGGGAGGGCTCATCATTTTCAGATAAAATTAAAAAACAGCTGTTCCAGATACCTTGCTGGGTACTGTCTGTACATGAGGTGATGGTGACTGTTTATAAAAATGGAAATTATTCAGTTTCTGTTAAGGATGTAGAGAGCAGACTTACAGATCCTGGGTAGACACTTATCCACACAGGACTTAACCTATCAGTAGAGCCAAGGTTCTCTCTTTTTCAATGATTTTAGAGGATTTCTGCCAATGAAAGATTCTGAAAGTCAGTCTCTTTATGCTTAGCATGTTTTGCTTTTTGCAAGTTAATCTATATATCTATAAAAGCATGTCAGGCTGCACAGGCTATTAAAAACTCTGTCTAATTTTCATGACATGCAGATGATTAGAAAATGTTTCATATTCTGTCTAACTGATACTATGTCCATGGCAAAAGAATTCAAGTTTTGGTAAGGTCAGAGGTCTGAACAATGGTTGACTCCTACAGGAGTAATCTGCAATATTCAGGAAAGGGAAAATAAGGGTTTCAAGGATCTCATCTGCAAATATGAGTTTTTCCTTAATTTCTGAGAATCATGGACAATATATGAGTTCAAGCATTACATCCAGCAGGGGAAGGATTTAAATTTAGCCCTCCTGTTTACACAGATGCCGTTAACAGAGGTAAAAGGTGGTGGAAGCTTAGGAGCCAGTGACCATGATTACATTACCTTTGTTCTGTGTAACTAGAACACCATCCAAACCAGTAAGCTTACACACATCCTTGGGACTTGAAAAGCATCAGCTTTCTACCAAACTGAAAACAATTGACTGAATTTGGTTAGGAGATGACTCTAGAAAGAAAAATGTTAATTAGGAGATATTTAAGAATATTTCACTGGATGCTAAGAAAGCCACAATACCACAATTGGGAAAGAAGGCTGTGCTGGTTCCAAAATAACATGACTCAGTAGGAGCACAAAATAAGCTAAAAGCATTAAAAAAATACATGAATGAAAGAATGAATTTATAACAGTTAATATAGGTAAGGAATAAAAAGCTAATAAGAGAAACAAAGACACAGAGTCAGAATTTTATGAATGGAGTGTCTTAGAATAAAAAGACTTTTCTTAACAGACCAAACCAAAGAAGCCTAACCATGATGCTGGTTTATCACTAAGGGGAAGTGGTGGTGTTGCTGTCATAGAGGACAGTGATTTATTCTGTATTTGGGAAGACAGTCCATGGAGACCAATTGTTCCCCAATCCTTTCACAAACACTTTTGAGCCTGCAGACCTAATCTTCCCATATCTAGACTTTATTCCTCCCATATCTTTTCTTGTCTCTGTTTTCCTTTTCTACGCTCATGTCATAGGTTGCTGACAGGAAAGCCAAACATGAGGATAACTCCTTGCCCTACTCATGCAGCTTTCATATAACTTCCCTGACTTCAGAAGACTCAGCTGAGTTTAGCCAGCACCCTTTTGAAAGAAAACTAAGCTCTTGGCAAGTGTCTGCTAACACCATTTCTTGCGCAGCTTCAAGTGATGCCAGGAGAGCCACTAGAGTTCTGCAGATGCATTTGTGCTTTCCCTGATGGTGTGGGATATAAACCCTGCTTTGGAGAAGGTACTGTGATTAATACTGACCTAGACAGGCTAGCAGAAAACAGATCCTGCCACCATTTTTAGACCTCAAGGCTGCAAGGCCACTATTTTCCTCTGTATTACTAATGACTGGTTAAGTTGTCATATCAGTGCCAAGGGAGCATGGCAGTGCATAAATGAACCAGAAACTGCATAAATTAGGTATAAATGAAGACTGAAACATCACTGTCAAATTACTGCCCAGTACTGCAAGGTCCTGCATGCAATCCTGCTCTGGTTAATGCTTTTTTAGTGACAACCAAAGGAAAGAAAACGGAAGACTCTGGAGAGGTTGTAGCTAGATTTTGTCTCCTTTGTGAGTTGGTGTGGTGGGCACCATTCCTTCCCAGAAATCCTGTAGGAATCTGGGTTTCCAAATCTCCTAAGACCCAAGTTCCTGTTGAAACAGTTTCTGTAACCCTAAATTAATTACATATTTGCCAGGACAAAAAATCATGGTGATTCAGAGATGAGCTGTAAGAACGAGTAAAGGTTATTTGCAGTTAGATTAAGGCAGGGGAAAGCTGAAACTGTGTGTACATACCTACTTAAGTACATCTGCTATTGGAAGGTGTTTCTCCTGGGATGATATTAGGAATTTCCATTTAAATAAATTCAGAAAATAACACCCACAATCCTAGTAACACAACTGCCATCATCTGAAGGGATTGTCCATGGCTGGAAACCAGGCCTTGCAGAAGAACAGGGCTGGTTTTATTTCCCCTTGTGTTCCGCTGTGGTTACAAAGGAGAGGCCTTATGAGGACGTCAGACAGAGGATTGGACAAGATTATCAGAATGGTCTATTCTGGTCTTACCATATGGTGGAGAATAACAAGCAATTCACCTGGTGGAGAACAAGCAATTCTCCTTTCACTGAAGTAACCTCACTCATTTTTAAAACATTTTGTAGATTTGCAAGTTCCTACCTAGTTTATGCTCAAAAATATTTCCAGTTATTCTCAGCTTTCACAAGCACACTCCCTCCCCTTCTCTCTCTGGCTTCTCCACTTCTTCTTCCAAGGAAATGTCCTTCATCCATTTCTTTGTTAAAGCTTTAAAATTTGGAAACAACAGCTAAAAGGAAAAATGTCCATGAGTTTGGACTAAACCAACCAGAAAACTTAGCAGAGCTTTTCTGGGAATATTGGACAATCTAAACAGAAGACTTAGCTGGAGGCTCAGGGTGTCAAGGAAGGTAAATAATATGTCTGACTGTCTCCTTTTCAGTTCTCTAACTTGGATTTATAAATCATCAAATGATAAAGAATGCATTTCTGAAATTTTGGAGGGAAGGAAAACTATAAAAACTAGCCAATTATTTACACTTTCACAATAGCAAAGGAGTTCAAAGCAGCTAACCTGAAGTAAATACCCAAATAAATACTGCTTTAAACTCAAAAAAACACAGATCACAGGCAAAATCCAAATCAGCCATAGTGTGAACAGAATGGCAAAACCTCAGAGAATGAAAAGTACCACCCTAGAAATACATGGACTATGTAAACTCTGCTGACAGGTAGTAGGGACACAGTAAAGACCTTTTTTGAACAGGGTCTTCATGGGCTGACTGTCACTAGAGTTTGTTTTGGTGGGGGAGAGCGACTTTTAATGGCATCCTACAATTTTGGTACCTTCACAACCATTGTTCACTCCAGCGAAAGTTCTCTCTTCTCTGGAATGAAAAATGTGGCTGTTTTTTAAAACCTCAGGGATGGAGCGTAACAGAAATATGTCAATAAGCCACATGGCTAAGCCTGACTTCTGCCTTTTCAGTTAGAGATGGACTTCCTAATGTGGAAATATCATGACTACTCAACAGCCCCAATATTCATTAACATTTAACAAAGAGTAAGGAATACTTGATGCCATTGACATAATTTCCATACTCTCAATGACACTGAAAGTATGAAGTTAAATTCTCTTAAGAACCTTGCATGATGATGCCTACTCAAGTACACTCCTTCTCTACAGTGCCTGAAACTCCCCTTGAAATCAGCAAGGAATATCTACCCCATAAAAGACATGGTCAAAATCTCAAGCCAAAATCTATAACCTCTGATGGATAATTCATAAGAAATAATTTTGCCCTTAAGTACTCAAATATCCCAGATTTCTGAGTCTACAACAGTTTTATGGCAAGGAAGGATATTCCTTTCATCCAATGAAGAACTTTCAACTGAATTTTAAAGAAAAAGAGGAGAGATTACAAAGAAAAGCACTACAGGGGTGAGACAGTGACTAAACTGAGGGAAATTAGTTAAAGATAGAAGAGAAATAAACCCGAAACATTAATTTTTTAGACAATTGCACAAAATGTATATGTCAAAGGGCAGGGATTAGAACAGCAGATTTGTGCTGAGACATTCTCAGGAGAAGCAAGTTTATTCATATAAGATGTGGGACCATTCAGACACTGTGAAATGACTGAATATTATAATTAACATGCCAGACACATAACTGAATACTGAACTCTCACAGATATGGCATATCTTAACATAAAATAATTACATGTTTTTCAAAAGTAAATAAATATATATAAAATTGATAGTTTCAGCTTTAGTGCCCAAGCAACAAAATGTGTACTTAATCAGACACTGGAAGGAACAAAATCCCACAGTCATTACAAAATGATGCAAGTATCTAAAAGACAGTGCCATTTATGGACACCAGAGGTTACTAGTTTGTACCCAAGAGGAATCTTTGTTGTTGTTGTTTTTTGAATTGGTTATTTCTGAAGAAAAGAAGCAATTTTCATGGTTGTATGTGAGCCTGGAGATGACAGTGACTGGGTTCAACTTTTTGTTGGCTTTGGCTCACTATACTGTACTGAGCAAATCACTTCACTCTGCCTGTGTCTCTTAAAGGATAAACATCAATAATTTCTAGCTGTGCAACCTTCAGACAGTACTGCAAATTCTTTGGTTGTCATTTGCTATCAGTGTGAGTGATCTTCCTCCATTTGAGAAGGGCTGTTTTCTTCAGTGTTTTTGTCCTATGTTTTGTTCTCTTATACATTCATTATGCAATATTTAATTGAGTATTTAATTATAGGTTTCTACACACAGCTACCATTGGTAATAACACAAGAAACAACAGAAAGTGGAAGAGCCAAGACGGACATGGAAGACAACAGCTACAAACAGAGAACTGGGAGAAAATCTCATGGGTAGCAAACACACAAGGGAGAGCTCCAGAGAAAATGGAGCTTGTTACAAAGGCAGCAGATACCTTTAGAGGTTCAGCCAAGAATGACAGCTGCACCCCTGCCAGGAGGCACAAGGTAAAACTGGTTTCTCTTTCAGTTGTGGCTTGACACCTGAAGATATATGCAATGTAGTGCAATGCAAAGGCCTTTTGGAGGCAACTTGCAGCAGTAGAAGACAAGCCTTGCTGCTCGCTGTGTGATCTGACAGTTTTGCTTGGACCACAGAGTGGGAGCTTCTGGTCTAGTTTCTTACAGAGGCTCCTTGCAGTTTATTCCCAGAACATGTTTTCTGAATCAAGTGAGGATCTATGCATGCTTTCAGGAGAAGGTCTTGTCATTTGTTGTTTTGGGTGCTTAGGACACAGACACCCATTCCAGAGAGGGGAGACAGAGAAGTTTTGCAGAAGTTCAAGGCTCCATGCTACAGCTGTCCGGAAAATGGTAATGGGGTATATTTATCCTCAGAGCATTCTCAGGTAGATGTTCCTGTCAAAGAATCGCAAGAGAGAAAAAAAAAAGACACATGTAGATAACAAAATGCTGGTTTAGCCAGCTCTGAGACAAGGTGCCTGACAGGGCTCAACAGGCAAGCAAAACAGAGGAATGTGTGAAAAAACAGTAAGTTTGTTTGTTTAGTTTTTTATTAGTCTTCAGATTTGTTTTCTTTCCTTTACATTCTTTCTACTGCCATGTTGCAGGACACCTCCTCCCCTGGCACAATCTTTCTGCACCTCCCCTACTGACATTTCATCCAAGTCTTGTGGTGGCCTTTCTGCCCTCCTGTCCCAGGGGTGTTCCTGACAGTCTGTAATCAAGTAGAATCCCTGTACTGATTTATTTCCTGCCAGTGCCATTGTGGCATACTGAGTAACATCAGAAACTTCTGTTAAACTGAGCAAATGATGGATCAAAATAAGAAAACCTTCTGTTGAACCAAAGATGCCTGTGACTGAGAACAACAAAAACAACAACAACAAGAGATAATTTTTTGCTTAAGTCACAGAAACACTTAACTGACTCAGGGCTTACTGCAGAAAGGAAGGGTAAAATCTAATGCAAAATGAGAGGTATATACCTATTCTTCTTCAAACAAAAAGCCACTTCATTTCTTCAGGCCTTCTCTATCCCTTAACAACTTCCTTATATACTTAATCTGTGCATTGTAATTGCATCAACACTTCTCAAAGCATCCTGACTCAGGGGATTATTTCAATTCTTTGTCAGAAAAGCACTAATATTTTCCAAGAAAGACCAACATCTGCCTCAGGTGAATCTGAGTAGCTGTTCTGCAGGCAAAAGGATTTTGTTGTGCTGAGCCCTTGTGCCTCAGTTAGAAAATGCCAGGTGCCTGTCCATTCTGTGGGCAGCTTGGTGCTCAGGTAAACCTGATCTTTACATAAAGAAACTCACATACTGTGTTTCAAAATGAGGGAAAGACAAAGTCCCCCTCCCTTTTTTGACAGTTAAATTTAGGGAGAGAAGAAGACCCTCACACTTCTCTCAAAAGTAAAGTGTCAGAGGATTGGGGTGTTCCAAGTCAATTGAGGAGAAATTTTTCAATTATATAAGACATATGATTTGAGTTAAATCACATAATGTAAACATTGAAAAAATAGAAACTGGAAATTACAGTGGTTCATTAAAAATACGAGCATGAGGTGTTGTCAACACTGTGAGACTCCTTTTTTTTGTTTGTTTAATTTCAGTTTAACTAAATATAGCAAAATTTACCCAGAATGTTTCAACTCCCTTCCTTGCAAAATGTAAGTGCACTTTTCCTGTCAGCTCTATACTCCACTCTTTTGGACCAAATCAGCCTCTTTTCACACAGTGTCACACTTTTATACACATATAATCTGTTAGCAATTAATGTAGCAGGTGGTGCTCAAAATCATAGTGCCAGCTGCCCTTCTTTGTGACAAGTACTGAAGCTCTGTGCAGCCCCACAGAGATCTTCCCCTACGTACAACTTCCCTACAGAGAGTTCTGTGACTTCTAGATAAAGGGATTTTGCTCATCAGTTTGGTTCTGCTTTTCCATATAGTTCTGAACAGCAGCAAATGATAGTCCAACTTCTTCTAGACTTTCTGTTGTTCAAAACTCTGGTCTCAGACTAAAATCTGACACGGTAAAACAGAGTGGTCCCAGGGGGCCAGTTTTAGGACAAGTCCCCACAGGCTTTGTTACTACTGCTCACAGTTCCTGGCTGGCTGGATGCCAATGGGATGCTCCTTTCCCACAAATCCTCTTCCTTTCCCCGTTGACCTGTTTAGTCTCTTGCAGCTGCTGCTGTGCTGTCTCGGTGATGGGTCTAAGCCACTACATGGTGTTGTGAGGCTAAATCCAGGGAGGCAGATTTCCTGTAGTTCAGTCTTAAAATCATACAGAAAGTACAGGGAAATGAGGTGCTTGCCTGCTGGGGCAGCATTCCCAGCCTCAAGAGCAGCTCTCCATCTCCTCCAAGGAAAACAGCAGTGGCGTAGATGGAGGCATCCCACAGATAAGTTGTCATAGGTGAAGAGCTGCTCAGAACCTGCAGCTCAAGCTGTAAACAACCTGATTTAGAGCTATGCTATGCCCAGGGAGGATGGGCAAGGGGCACTTTGCTGTTGTGTCTCAGCTTCCTTCAACAGGATCCTTCATTCAAGGATCTTCCAAACACTAAAGAAAGATGGAATCCATCCCTCTTCAGCTGAGACCACCATTTGAAGGCAGCTAAGGATCTAAAATGACATCCTCCTCCCATCCTGAAGTGGCTCTAACTTCAAACAAGAGCCTGTACTGCAAGCAAACTTAAAGTCTGCATCACAGCAACATTGCATACAATTCCAAGAGCCAAAAAGAGAGCCTAGCAATACCTCCCAGACAACAGAGTTATATTACAACACTTATTCGGAGAGTAATAACTTCAGGGTTAGTGCATTCAAGGCACTCTGTATTCCAGTCCTCTTCATGGGAATAGTGAGCAAAACAACATGAAGAATACATTTCATCTGTAACGATCTGCATATGTGAATGGCAGAGCTTGAAAATCATGTGGGCACATTCTGCCTGACAGAAGAGCAAGCAGGATCTATTCTCTGTTCAGTAGTTCTGGATGGACTTTAAAAGCTGGTAAATAATCAAGATACAATTTATCAATCCCACTTTGAATTAGTCAGTCCATTGTACAAGACAACCAGAAAAAGCAGAAGTTTCTTTTTTTTCTATACATATGTGATGGCTCTTATCATCATCAAAGCACCTCCATCAAAGCTTTCTCTGTTTTCCCACAGAACCTCAGAGAAGAACATATGTCTGAAAGAAAAAACCCTGTATTTCACTCATTCTCTATTCAGTCAGTTTTGACTGCAGCAAATTCCCAGTGCCTCCATTTCCTCTGAGCAGTGGTGAAATACACTGACAGTGAGAAATTTTAACCTTCAACCAGTTCTGTAGTGGTATTACGTGTGTAGTAGTACCCTCATATGACTTTTCTTTTACTGTAGTGATTCCAGTGAGTGATGAAATGTAGTCTCAGATGTGTACTTTACCTGTTTGCTAAGAAAGGGAGGCAAAGCACAGGTCACTGTACAGGAAGGAAAGGGAAGAGGAAAGCCATGCCTATCCCAATCCTTTTTCAGGCTGGAGCCTTGCCCCTGCCGTCCTTTAAGCTTCTTCAGTTTCTGATTCATCTTACTCTGAGAAAAGTTGCCTTCATGAGACAGCTCATTTATTTTTTGTTGTCAACTTGAATAACTACTCCTTTCTCACTTTGGAGGAACATCAACATTTTTCATGGCAAAATGGTACAACATCACACAGCAAGCCTCCAAAAGCATTTGGAATCAAAAGAGGAGTATCAGCTTTGGGAGAACCTTTTCCTTTCTGATGTTAAAACTTTTGGTAAAAAGCCCAGACCTAGGAGAGTTAGAAACACGGTGTTCTCCTTTCAGAAGGAGAAACAACAGAAACTTGTTACTGGTTCACAACAGGAGTGTAGGTATCAAAAACGGCCTTGTTGGTCACCAGATGGTACACTGAAATCCCTGCAGTGTACTGGAACAGAGATAAACCATTCAGTTCTTTCCATAATTTCCCTTGGAAGCCTGGAGACACATCACAGGTCTTGTGTAAGAAGAAATGGATGTGAAACAGAAAGCTGGATAAATGAAACATCACATGCAGGTTCGGTACCACTGTGTTGCTGTTTGTTTGTTTGTTTGTTTTACCAGCTGTAGAAAATGTGCTTGATCTATTCAGCAATGAACAGAAGAGGGGAAAAGGCAGGCAAGAGGGAGAAGAGATGAGGCAAGCAGACAGACATGAAGAAAGAAAGGAAGGATGGATGGATGGAAGGAAAGAGGAGTAGAAAATATCAGTCTGACAGCTTTTATGTGGTGGTTCCAACCTGTTTGCCATGGAGACACTTCGGGAGGGCATAAGCCAAACTCAGAATATTTGTTTATGAGGTAAGTCCTTTTCTGAAGACCAGCTTACAGGATCAATAGTCAGTATCAGCACCACTGACACTGCATGGTAACCTGCTAACAGGTGAGCATGGTAAAAACCCAATCTCCTGCCAGTACAAACTGTGTAGTTACAGCTTTGTTATGGCAGATATGCTTCCAACTCACTTTTTTCCTGCTGCTGAACTTCAGCAAATACCAGCATTTCATGTGTGTGCAGTGCTCTGGTCCCTCTAACATATCCTCAAGGCTGCACATGGCTTCAGAGACCAGAGACTAGAAACCAGACACCAGAGACCATCACCTTCTCTGCAGGCTGCTGCTTGAGGTGACATCACTCATACACCAAGAGAGGAATTGTTAGGGCAAGCTTATCATTACTTTAGTTCTAATAGCAGTCAGTGCTCACCATACAGACTGGTAACACCTGTAAGGTAACAAATATAACAGCTGAATGCCTGATGCACTGTGTGTCTTTGAAGCAAAAAGGTATGCATAATTTAAATATTCAAAATATAGATCCACTTCAACTCAAAATACAGTCAGGACCTTAGCCAAAGGTGCTCAGGTCTCATTTCCCTACTCACTGGCATATAGAAACATAAAAGCAAGTTGGAATATGACACAGGAGATTTATTATGGGTTATCTTTAATATGGAATGTATATTTAAATTATGTAACTGCTGTCTTTCAAACTTTTTACATTAATCCAAAGATATAAGCCTCTGGCTGAGACGATTTCCTTCACAGGGTTCTATCTTTTTTCCCCCCCCGTAATTATTGTATAATGAAAAATTTAACCACACACAGGTGGCAGGGTGCAGGTCACCCTCATCTGTATTAGTGGCCAGAGCTTTAGGGCAGTGTTTTTGCACTCTTCATGATTTGCAGTCTTTCCAGTGGATGCATAGACCTATCTATAGCTATTTTTTAAACAAAGCTATCATCCGCAACTTTAGAAGGGTCAATGACTTCCTCCCCTTTCACCCTTGTGAAGCCACAGCCCACAAGATGAAACCCATCCATCCTGTGTAGATGGCACAGAGCCATGTCCTTGCATCTGGAACTCAACTTTGCAATTGCAGTGTTGCCACCTCAAGGGGAGTCACAGAACATGCTCCCATGTACCTTAAAATAGACAACACTCAACACTAAAGACACTTGTTCATCAGGAGGGGAACTGTTTATTGGAACTGCTCAGGCTCAAGGACTCTGGTCATGGACATCACTAGTTGTACAAGGGAAAAACAAATTCTGAGTCTAAAAATAACACGTTTCTTTGAAGCATATCTCAAAATGGAGATTAAAAGCAATCACTTGCTGAATTTCCCAGACTTTTTCTGGACATTGCTGGACTTAGCACACTTCGTCTGAGCTAGAAATGACCACATTCTTTTTAGGCACATCCTGATTTAATGCCCAAGGTCAGTTCATTTCTGGGTCTGTGCAGTTACATCAAGATTTGTCAAATGCCCTGCAATGCGCAGGAACAGTTTCAACCAGATCAGGTTGCTCAGTGCCCCTTCCAGTGTGACCTTTCCAGGGGCAGGGCATACACCACATCTCTGGGCAACCTGTGCTACTGTTTCACTACTCTCTTTTAGTTTAAAAGTATTCCCCCTTGTCCTATCACAACAGGCCCTGCTAAAAATTTTGTCCCCATCTTTCTTATAAGCCTCCTTTAGGTACTGGGAGACAGCTATAAGGCCTCCCCACATCCTTCTCCAGTCTGAACAGCCCCAACTCTCAGCCTGTATTGATGGGAGCCCTCTGATGATCTGACCAGCCCTCTGACCACCTTTGTGACCCTCCTCTGGACTTGATCCAACAGATCCATATCTGTCCTATGCTGGGGACCCCAGATAAGGATGCAACACTCCAGGTGAGGTCTCACCAGAGCAGAGGGGCAGAATCACTCCCTTTGACCTGCTGGCCACACTTCTTTTGATGCAGCCTAGGACACAGCTGGCTTTTTGGGCAGCAAGCATACATTGCCAGCTCATGTGAAGCCTCTCCTCCACCAGCTCATGCACTTGAACCCCCAAGTTCTTCGCAGCAGGGCTACTCTCAATCTGTTCATGCCCCAGCCTGTGCTGATACTGGGGCCTGCCCCAATCCAGGTGTGGGACTATGCACTGGGCCTCATGAAAGCTTATGAGGTTCCCAGGGCCTGCTGCTCAAGTCAGTACTGATTGCTGATAACAGGCATGTGGGCTTCAAATTCCAGTTCTCAGAGGAGGCAAGTTATTTTTCAAGGCTCCACAAGATTCACATGTAGAGACCCGAACGTGGTTTTTCTTCAAGTTCTGTAAGCTTAAAGCACTCAGGGGTTCAATAATAAGGTCTCCAGGGCAAGGCAGCAAGCTGGCAAGTACCTGATTCCAGAGATACTCATCAGTTTATTAGTTTAGCTATGTTTTGTTGGTTGTCTTTCTGGGGTATTTTTACCCAAGTTTGACAAAAAGATGAGTTTTTTCTTTCAGCCTTCAGCATGGAACAGATCAGCTTCAGTATTTATGACAGAAATATTTCATATGATTCATGACTGGCAGTTTCTTCTTGTCATTGCTGACACTGTCGTAGAACAAAACAAGTCTCAACAAGGTACCCAGTGAATCCCAGCAAGCTTCCTTCACCTGCCTGTCGCTGGAATTGTGTTTGCCAGCTTGTCCTGCAGAGAGAAAATTTATTATACCACTGAGAAAGAGCCTTTAGAGCATTTCAGAGTCCTGCTATGGGCACTATTTCCAAAGACACACCGTTAGGCTGTCTGTGTGCTTTGGGCTTACTGCGCAGTTAGTAAGCTTACCAAGAGTTCTCAAAGAGAGAAGACGTGAATTCAACGGTGAACGGCCGGGAAACTGCTTCACACCTGATCGAAAATGGAGAAAAATTGGAAACACTGAGCTACGGATGTATTTCCTGTCACAGGAATTGCAACATAGTTGTGTTTGTATGGAGCATCAGTGGCATCTAGTGGCCATATCTAAAAGACCACCACGAATGAATATGAGCACAGAAAGACATGGTGTGGACTGAGACAGGGTTCATGTCACTGACCTGCTGGTGGCCATGGCTGCAAAACTTCTAGTAGCAAGATTTCATCTTTGTGGCCAGATATTGTAGCACTTTCACAGAAGTTGCTATCATGTCTTGCAGACTGCAATAGTGAAATACCCCTGCAACTCTGTCCATCACACCATCCTGAAGGTTCAGCAGCTGTGTGGGGCAACTTGCGCTTCACACATGCCACAAGAAGCATGTCTTGGGCATGAATGAAACACTTTCCAGCCTGTAAGGAAATCAGTGACTCAGCACTGGCTAGTGGGGAGAGAGAATGTGTCAAGCAACACCAAGTCATCTGGCACTCTGACGAGCAGAAAATAGTCCTTCTGTTTCCTCTGGAGAAGCCTCTTCTCCAGAAGCACTGGGGGGTGTCTTGGTTTGAGATAAGCAACTGCCAACCCCCCCAAGCACAGAGAGAAAAAGCCTCCCTCCTAACACCAGGGAAAGGGAGGAAAAGAGAGGGGAAAGAAAAAAAAAAACACTTCAAACTGCATTTATACTAAATCTACATATATTTTTCACAGAAAGAAAGAGACAATTAGAAGAGAGTACAAATATACACTCACACAAGTCTGCAACAACAAGTTCCCCACCTCAACTTCTTAACGAACACACAAATTCTACTGTCCTAACTACACATTACTTAAGAAGAAGCTTATTCCCCAGGGAGACAAACCCAAGCAGAAAGGAGAGACCCAGAACAACACATTTTACTTTCCTGAGGTACCCTGTGAGCCAGTGGTGGGCCTGGTCCTCTCCATCCCCCCTGGGACAGCATCGTGCGTCCTCCCAAGAGGAGGGCTGAGAAGCAACTGCCTTAACCACTCCCACACTGGTTCCTGCTTCCCTGGAGATGATGTCATAATGTGGTATGGAATACAAACTTACTGGCTAGAAGAGGTCAGCTGTTAGCTCAGCCCAGCTCAAGTCAGCTGACAGCTTCAGCCTAGTCCACACTTCAGAGCCCAAATCTAGGCCCACCTAGGTGAACCCATAACAGGGGGCCAGACAATAAGCAGTATTGTTGCAGCTGGGCAAAAGGTTTACTAGTGCAGGGGAAACAGTATAAAAATATACAGTATATATACAGTAATCAGGAGTTCAAACCAGCCTGATGTATGCCTAATGTAACTGACAGCCTGAGAACAAGCTTCAGGTTTAAAACTGTATTTGGGTGCAAATAAGGCAGCAGTAGATCCACCCACACTTAAAAAAAAAAAAAAAAGAAAAAAAAAAAAGAAAAAGAACTAAAAACAAAAAACCAAATCCCCCAAAAAACGAGTTTCATAAAAAGATTTAATTAGGAGAATAAGGGAAGCTGCAATTATAAGTCCCACTTGTGAAAAAATGGTACAATTTCTGACCCCACTTTCTCGCTCTTCTTCCACTGCTATCTTTGTGGTATGTCTGCACTGACGGGCACCTGCCCTTCAATCTGAGTCAATGTTTGTACACGTGTCATTTGGACATGCCACTGGAACTGCTGGGAAGGGAAAGCAAGGTGGAGGAGACATCACAGGCAGCAAGTGCAGGAGCAAAGCAACACCACTGTGTGTGTCTGAAACAGGGCTGAAAAACCACTCAGGAACTACTGCCCGTGAGTCCTCCAGCACTGCACAGGCTGTGTGAAGTGCTGGATCTGGGGCCCTCTGAGGGCCTGTAAGGATTTCCAGCCTGTTCCTACCTTCTGCCCCTTTGGGGGATCACTCCAGTCCAGTTCCATCATAACTCCCCAGCAAGAGAAGGCCAGTTAGCCTGGAAGGGAGGAATAACTATGAGGCTGGAAGTGAAAGCAAAGACCACAGAGGCAAATTGGCACACAGCAGGAAACACCATGACAACTGCTGCTTCAGGCTCACATTTTCTGGTGTTTATTGTTCTTTTCATTCTGTGCCCTGTCTCCATTATTCTTCTTCTTCTTATGTGAAGGAGAAAGTTTTGCTGCTGAACCTCTGTTTGTGGTCCCTGCTGTGCATGCAGCTGCCCAGATCAGCAGGCCTCCAGATGTTGAGGATGAGCCACTGGCCCAGCTATCCACCTCATCTCTATGTCATGTTCTCAACTCAGATAAAATCACATGACTAGCCCAAGAGAAGGCTGTCTCTGGAGGTACCAGATTCCTACAGGACTCCTATTTTAGGCATTTTCAACCATGAATGGTCACAGAAAAGATGCTGGGCTAAGACAACCAGCAGGGCTATCCTTATCTTCACAAAACCTCTCATCAAATACAAAGGCAATGAATGCAAGCAAGGGTTAGGAATTCACAAAGTGCACAAGCCAAACATAGAGTGGAATAGTTGCAATATTGAGTGCTGTGATGCAGAAAGCACCTGTCTTTCCTGATCCAGTACTCAAAAAATGAGGCACTGTTCAAAAAATTTCCCTGAGTTACAATTATATGTCAGAAAACCAGTAAGTGATAGTGGAAAAACATACACACCTTTGAGAGGAAAGACCAAGCAATGTTTCATGCAGAAACCCCTTCTATCAGACAGCAGGGCTGCTGCTGGAACACCAGACACAGAGAATTACGTCCCAATACTACTGCATTTTCGGGGGTGCACATGTACATCAGATCCCCTGCAAACTAGTGCAAGCCATGCTCTGAGCACACTTAGGCTTGCAGAGCTTTTGGGCTGACCCAGCAAGTCAGATCTGTGTTGCAGAGCTGCAGTAGGTTGCTGAGCTTTGGCTGGGGTTGCACGGCCACATCCATCCAGCAATGGCACACCTGACTGTCAGCAGCACTTCCTCACCTAGTTTTGGGGCAGTGTCATCACAGCCACATCCTCCCAAAGAGCTGATTCAGGCCAAGAGAAGTCAGGTGTGCCAGCAACGACTGCACATTTTACCCTGGCTGGTATTCGAGCATTTGCTCCCTTCTTGATGGCTCACAGTGCCAAGCGAGCCACAGTGAGCCTCATCAGAGGGCTCCTCACTGGCATCTCGATCCTGCTGGGGCAGGCTGGGAGCACCCCTGGGCTATCAAATGGGTGAAGGACATCATCAAAGGATGTGGCACCTGGCTCTCATCAGGCAAGTCCATGACCACTTTGAACACAGGAAGGATGAGCAGGGAGCAGCACATCATGGGTCTGATCCTTTCATTTGTTATTTACAACTAAACAACCTAAAAAGCAGCACAGGCACCAAGTTTGCTTTCCCTCAAAATTTCTTGTGCCTTTTGCCTGGATGGGTTTCTTCTTCCCCCTCCCAAACTTTCCATCCGTATGCATCATCTCTCACACTATCACCACACCTGCCTGCTTCTTTGTGGTAAGCCAGTGTGGTTTGGTGAGGTTTTATCAGAAAAAAGACTTGCAAACTTTAGTGGTTCTTTTCAAATCTGTGGTGAGCCAGTAAGAGCTGTGTGCTGCCTGTAGGATGAAACACAGTTAAAGCAGCATCCTGCAGGCTGGGCCTGGGCATGGTCTAACACTGCAAACCACCTCTATGTCCTAAATTATGTTAAGTATTTTCTATCAGCTTGTGCAAGGCCTGAGAGTTCTTCAGTAGGGGAGGTTCAGAAGACACCGTTCACACACACACTTTCCTGCAGTGTACTGGATCCACCTCTCACACGCACAACCCTCGCAAACACCTTCCAAAGGGTGCTGTTAACACAGAGGTGTTCAAAGGTGTCCAAGCAGCTTCTGGCTGCCTGAGAAACCACCCACATGGCCAGTCCCTGCTGGCTGATGACACATGGACTTGTGGGTGATGGCCTAGGATGCCTGCGCATCTCTCATCACTGCAGGGCTTCACGACAAACCCCTGCCTCAACCAAATCTTCCACCAACAAAAAGTGAGTAAAACTGGAGCAAAGCATTGGCAAGGATAGGGATGCATGAGGATGAGTTTCTGTCTCTTCATGCTTCAGTGGAGCTGGTGTCTGGTGACATTGACTCCCTGCCACTCAGACAGATGCAACTGCTGCCCATGGATAGGCATGAGGTAACTCATCACAAACAAGGTCAAGGAAAACTACAGTATGGTGAAGCCACTCACCTTATTTCTGTATGAAAAAATTACATCATTTAAAATACATGCTGTGAAGGTTTGAAATAGTTTTTAAGTTCTGAATTTGGAACATGAACTTCTACCTAAATTGGAAATATCAGTGTAAAGGGCTGCCTTCTACTTTTGCTTGAAATAATGTTTTGTTGCTTTTCTAGCAACCATTCAGGTTCTTTTAAATGGATTCTGGTAGGATCAAATTTTTGCTATAGTTGCAGCTGTGGATGAAATCAACTTTTCTGACAGGAATTCTGAAAAACTGATTTCTACCATCTAGTGCTTTTACCTCCAAGGTGCAGACAATTTCAAATAATCTCAGAATAGCTTTGGGCCTGTTTCCACTTGCAGGACTCTTAAGTGTCTTCAAAATGGAATCAAATGCCCACTCCTTGAAAGCTTCCCTTTGATGATGGTGCAACAATCTGATTCTAATACTTAACTAAAAAAAAAAAAAGACATTCAGTCAAATTGAAGAGAGCATTAGTACAAGCAGGCCTCAAGGAAAACAAAATATTTATGGAGGCGACTCCCACCAACATACTTCCCCGCATCCTCAGTGCTGCAATGCCACTGTTCCAAGCACAGCTTCATCATCAGACCTCATTTGCTGAAGGGATTCTTTAGGGAAAAATAAGGGAAGCATTTGTGGAGTTCCCTGGACCTCAGATTATTGTTCCATTCAGCGCTAAGTGAGGAAGTTGCCTTTGCTGTGTGTTCAACAGGCAGATTTCAGATAGAGAGTGAACATTCTCTGAAGTACTGAAATGTATCTTTGAGGTAGCTAAAATGACGTTCTATTTTCTCACTGAGCAGTACTTAAAGAAAATTTCCTGCAGCAAGCAGCATCAAACTAATACACTGAGTTGCTGTGGTTCCTCTGCCTCAATCCTAACATTCCAAATACGGGACCCTGAGTGCACACTCAGCAATTATTGATTAGTTCTGAATTGCTAGAATGTGTTCTGATGTCTTTATTTCCCCAGACCTATATCCCTGCAAAACTTTCTGATTTTCCACTGCTTAATCACTTCTTAAATGTTGAAAATTCATACACGTACTTGCAACATTTTAGCAGTTTTTGCAGGTTGACAGTCCTTTTATTTTTACTGGCTCAGCATACAGCTGCATGATACACTGAAGCTAAGAAAAATTGGGGAGGATGATTCACAGTAAAATTTTGAGAACTCCATTTCTTCTAAATCAATGCAGAAACAATTCACATACAGTCCATGATCACTGACTAAATTCTACATTATTTTAAATTTACTTAGCACTATAAGTAATCATTAGTGACAATACTACTATAATCTGGAAATAAGGCAGGGGCAAGATCTGATCTACATCCATTTTATATTTATGGTGTTCATACTTGAATATTATTTTAAATGCATACACTTGCATAAAACAGCAAAATAAAACCATCCCCACAACAATGAACAAGGTATATTGTACAGCTCTTAAGTTATGGTATACAGTAAAATTGATATCACATACTATAGGTTATGGGATACATTAATAAATAGACAATAATATATTAATTTTGAAATTTAACAAAGAATTTCAAAAAGCAAGTAAGATATTACATAGAAAGGGGCTGATTCATCACTACTATTTTTACCCCAGTTTAAAATAATGGCCCTTCCATGCCACAGAAAACTTGAAAACAAGGAAATGAATCACATTCTTTACACACAATTCAGCAGAGCTACAATATGTTTTAAGAGCAACCTGAAATTCTGGGAGTTTAAGTGCTTGATTTTGCAACCCTAAAGTTGAATTATCCACAGTTCCTCTGCCTGCCTCCATAATATATATACATACACACATGTATATATACACATATATAGCACTTGTCATATGGTGTTCACCAGCTTTGCACTTTTTGATTTGGAAGTAAATACTCAGTTTATCACTTTGCCATTGTTCTTTCACACCAAAAAGAAACCATGCCATAGAAGCCCACAGGTCCAGCCCACTTATTTAGTAGCCAATGTAATGGCTTTTAATGGGAAGTGGCACTCTAAGTATCTAATTTCTCTGTTTATACAATTTAAAACCCTAAACTACTTTGGAACATTCATATATTTTACCTACTATAAGCTAGCAAATATTATTTAACTACAAGTCTAATCTAGATAATAGCTTTTAAGTCCAATGAAACCAAGATGTTCCATAGTAATAATAATACAACTACACATACAGTTGTACCTAATTCCTAATTTTACAGTGCCACAACTCTCCAGCAGTAACAGAAACATATGTATGTACAGATGTAACAGAAAAGGTGCAAACCAGTGCTGTGGATGGACTCACAGCTGCTATTTTTATGCTCACCGATCATATTAAACAGTATCGGCAGAGAATTGCTGTGGGGAGAAGCATAAAATGCTGCTCAAGAATATCTGAAGCCAGATGTCAGGGGGTGACACTTTTGATTGTTAGGGCTGCTTGTGCTTCTGTTAAGTCATGGCTTCTTCAGCTCTCATGGAGCATGAGGATGAAGTCTAAGGGGGAAGCTGCACAACAGTCACAAAAACTCTTACACCTATCTGCTGCACTGGACAGTATGTCCTTCGAGCTCAGAAAGACAGGAGGCAGCCAGGGGGGCTGAGGGGTTAAAGGCAGCTGGTGATCTAATGTCTGAGTTAGATTTAAAGAAACAGCATGCTTTGCACTGCAATTTAATGTTTATTTCACAAAGGACCATCAGAACTGACAATAGGGTGTCAGGGTGCCTTTTTATCACTAATCCATCCCATAACAACACAGGAACACAATTTTCAAAGACACCTATTTATGCATCTGGTAACCACTTTTGCCCCCACTACTTAATTAAAGATTAGAAACACTTTGGGACACATATGCATGCACATATTGGAAAAAAAAAGGTAATATAATTTTTTTTGTTGCTGTCAGCAACAGAAAGCACCAGGTGATGTATCATCGTTTCCTGGTCCCACTGTTGCCATTAGCAGACTTATTGAAACTTCTGCTCATTTGTGGGAAGTGTACAGTTGGTGTTCTCTCAGTGGGGCCATACAGCCCTAAATTCCTGGCTGTAGCTGACTTTCGAAGAGGCTTGACACTGGGAAAAGGATTGAAGACTTGTGACTTTGGGTTCCCAGGCTGGGGCAATTTAGCCAAGTTTCCACTGTCTCTGGATGAGGTGGACAACTCTGATAAATGTAGCTGGCTGGACTGAGAGAGTGTTGACTCAGCATCAGTTTTGCTATCTGAGGTGAGTTCCAGTGTTTCCAGTTTTAGCTGAACCACTGACATGTTTGTACTGCTGTCCACTGAGACTGGCTCAGACGACTGCTGATCAGCTTTCTGAGTAGTCCTGTCATCCAAACCACCACCTTCTTTTTCTCCAAAGTCAGAATGTTTGGAAGTCTCCTCCTTTGCACCAGGACTATTTGTTTTACAGCTCTCACTTTGCTCATCTATCAGCCCTATGGTATCCCCGTAGCCCAGCTGGCCTTTGGCCCTTGCAATATTTTTCCGATGAACTCGTATGTGAGTGCGCCACGGAGAGTTCAGTTTTGCTTTAAGATCTTCTTGGGGAATGGGAGACATCTTTCCTGTAGCATGACTTGGGATGTGAATAACAGCATTTTTGAGAGACCTGTTATTCAATTTCATCTTCTTTCCTAGAAGGAGGTGGTTTATCACTGGGGAATGGTTTACCTGAGAAGGGAGGAGGCTGGTAACTGGCCCCTTGTCTGAAAGAAAGCATTTAAAAGAAATAGACTACTGTTAAAGAGCAAAACAGAGTAATGTTCTAAGGATGCAACACCAAATTTGATGCCTCTCTATAGCAAAGGTATGCAGGACTGAATGCTACTTAAAAAAACCCCACAAACCCAAACTTAAAAATTATCATTGAATTTCACTATGTCTTGGAGTTGAACACAAAGCTGTACCTTCTATGATAAGCATTTCTTGTCCTCCCTCCCTGCTTTGCACTTATGAATAAATCCTAAGCCAAGAATATCATGAAAATAAATCATAAAAACATTAGGTTCTTGATTTTTGAAGTAGCACTCCTTCATTACTCTTCCAGCTGTGAGAGGCAATTCAGTCTCCATACGAGGTCAATCAAGTAAGCCTCTCCATGAGGCTTGAATGAGTGGAGCATAAATCAAAGTACTTTTAATGGATAAACTGTATCTTATTAAACCAGATGAGTGGACTCAGAATTAGTAATTAGATGAAAGTTTGATTAAATTACAAACCCAGCCCTGCATCATGATTAGTAAGATTAGAAAGGTTTTTAGGGGGGTAGGGATTGGCAATCCTTGGGAATCAACATTTTCCTGTTTGCACTGTTTCTGTTGCCTACAGCCTTTGTTCAAAGCTAATACTTCCCTAATATTTAGATACAAATTCCTTACAAATTAAGAAAAATTGCAGCTCCATGTATTCTAATGCTCCTGGTAGCACAGGTTTAGACAGTCTAGAAAAGAAGCAAAAATTCTCCACAGTGACCTATTTGCACGGTTCAGTGCTGACTTAGAGAAATGACACCTAAGTGGGGTGGAATGAGCAGGGTGGCCTGTGCACACCCACTAAAACCTTCAGCTGTGCTGTTCATGCCAATCCCTGCACTGCTGAGTCTGCCAGTAAGGGAAATGGACTCTGTAACCTGGATTGCCAAATAAGGGACTCATGTTCAGTGCAGTCCTCCCAACAGTTGCCAGCCACAGCAGAGCACCTAAGCCAGCTCCTTCAGCTGTATAATTTGTCATGCCCAGATGAATTCAGAGGAGTTCAAATAATACAGACCAGCTAGAAATCTATCTGCCAGTGT
Organism: Pithys albifrons albifrons; assembly: GCF_047495875.1. Classification (NCBI taxonomy): domain Eukaryota; kingdom Metazoa; phylum Chordata; class Aves; order Passeriformes; family Thamnophilidae; genus Pithys; species Pithys albifrons. Next base: position 67,700,359 of record NC_092460.1, read on the forward strand.
CTGAAGCATCTTCATCTCCCCATTCACGTTTTCCAGTGCATCAGTATGTCAATTCCAAGAATGCCAAAGATTTAAAGTTTCTAATCAGAGAGATCATTCACCATGCACTCAGATAGCAAAGACACTTTAAATACCATTGTTCAGTTGGTCCCTGGGACCTAAAAAAATCCCAGGGTCATCATCTTCAGATCCTGACAAGAGAAGAAAAAATATCACCTTCTCATTTTCTGTCTGTATGAAGTGGTACCCACTTTATTACTAATGTGTTACATATCCCATCAGTCTTTCTGATTTTGCCTATTTGAGTGAATGTTTGAGTCATTTGCCTTGCCAGTAAATGAAGCATGTTTCAACATTACCTGCTCTGATATACACATGATGAACCTGCTGTTGCTGCTTCTTCTTTATCCTGGAATATTGCTTTTTCAGTGCATTAATATCAGTGGTCATACGCTCCATCATCATGCTGTTAAAAGCAGCATGATAGTCACTTCGGCAGGAGTCTATTGCGCCTGGACTTAATTCTGCAATGTTACTGGAACCAAGACTTTGCTCTTCATTCTGATCTGTATAAGGTGAGAATAAAGTGGAGGTGAGGAGTAAATTGGCATACTCGAGAGTTTCACAGATTATTTACAGGGGAAATCGGTGTCTGATTCCTATCATCCTTTTTAACTCTAGTCTTTAATTTAAAATTTATTATAATATGTAACATTTATTATAATATGTATATTTAACTAAGTTGTCCTATTACTACTGCTTAAGAATAGCAACGATTTAAGGGCAGGTTAAAGAGTACAAAAGTCAATCAACATGGCAATCCAAAGTTACAAGCACATTCCTTTAAATATCCAAAAGTACATCAGGCCACCACTGCAGTAATTCAGTAACTAATTATTAAACACTCAGTTGGTAAAAGTGGCCAACAATGCAAGTTATGAAATACATTACAGTCAAGCAGGCACAAGATTCAACAACAGCCCCAGTGACACCCCCAAGAAGCATCAAGAAACAGTTAAAACACGACAGGGAGAAACCTGCTAGCAGCAACAAAAGAGATAGGTGCAGAGCAGCTGAGGGTCACACAACTTGAGAGTGCCTCTGACAAACAGCTGCAGAGCAAGAGCAACAGGGCAATTTATTTTCACAGCTGTTTCTGATGCACCACCAACCTGGCACTCCAGGGTCAGGGGATAATTCTTTTCAAGGGATGTTTATTTGTCTTTGGCTTAGTTTGCAACAGCAGTTTGATGTTCTGATTAAGTGCTAGCTTGAAGCAGCAGGTAGAGACTTACAGTCCCTCGGGAAGGGAAAATCAAAACACCACAGCAATCAAGACAAAAATTGCAGCTTATAGGTCTCAGCAAAACCAAGACAGAAGAACAATGAAGTGTTATCAGGTAACAGCAACTGCTACATAGTCTGGGGTTTTCTGGTGGTAAGGTGGAGGTGAGTTAAGTAAAAATGGCCTCTCACAGGATAATTATGAAATAACTGTCATTCCATACCGGCTGCTACAAGTTAACGAATTATCTTTGCTTTTCTTGTATGTATCAGAACTTTGCTCTCCTTGTGGAGCTTGCACAGATGTACATACCATTCTGTCAAGACACTTTATTTCCATGTAGAGGGATTGGAAAAGCAGTGACATTTTGTCAAACATCCTAAACCATACCAATTTTCTTTTTTTACTGTGAATACATCCAAACCCAAAAATAATCTGAAGGTTTGGACAAAAGGGCAATGAAATGATGTGCAGAATTCATTCACTGATCGGTTCCAGTATTTGCCACGCATAGGCGAACAAAAGTCAAGATGGCTTATTACATGTACACTCTTCAGAAAATGCTGACTACTTAATTGCTGTCTTGGAAGTATGTATGGATTTAGGGTGGACTGTTTTCCATGCATCTGCTTCTGTTGTTGGTGGGCAACATTATGGGGTTGTTTTGTTTACCATTACTGAAGTCAATCCTTAATTCACACTGCCATTTACTGTATACCTACAGGTTCCAACTTGACTTTGAAGACATCAACAACTGCAAGGCACATCATTTGGAACCTGCTGTAACCTCTATGTGCATACAAAACACATTTGCCACAGCAGCTTTCACAGGCAAGGCTACAGTTTCTGCAAGGTTGTGCAGATTTAACTGCACTTTCCAAAATTAACAAAATCACTTTTACCTTTCATCTGTTTTTGGTATTTTTGGAGCTCTGGTGCCAAAAACCCACTTAATGGTCCAAGACAGCCAATTGCATTTGCAATTGAGTCTTCATCATCCAAGTCATTCTCTTCATCACTGTCTCTCGTTCTGCCTAACCTTCTGTCAAATGAGAACATAAGAGAAGTTAACAAAGCAACATTCTTAAATATGAACACTACCACACATCTTTATCTTCTTCAGGAGCATACAAGGGAGAGTGCCATCTGCCTTTTCAATTCTATGTAAACAATAACCCTCTATGCCATAAACAGTGCATTTCAAACTTACCCTGAAAATGAAGTTGATTTTACTGCTGCAGGGAAAGGAGTAATGTTGTATGTGTATTTCTCCCTTAGTTCTGCCAGTTGTGGGAAGGGAAACTGAGCCATGGTATAAACAGTCTAGGGTGGGGGAAAAAAAAACAACACATCTTTAAATTTTTTGATTTAACGAACAGTCCCACAAAAGATTTCTCCATGAAAAGACTTTCAGAGTCTTGCAGTATCAAAGGATGCACATTCTTGCACTTTCTTATAAGAAAATGGTCTATTTTTATGATTCTGTCCGTATTTCCTGCAAGACTGATTCACTAGAAGAATACATGATTTGGAGGGGAAAAAAAGGAACTGGTGACATGAGCTGTAGGATCCTTCTCATTTCCTATACTCATTTAATAATTATTGTCTATCCCCTCCTTGCCAGCAAACCAGAAATCTTCCTCCTCCAATTATGATTTCACTTACATGAATGCATCACTGAGGATTTGGGGATCTTCCAGAAGACATATATTTCTTCTCAAGTATTCAACAGGGTATTAACACTAGCATAGACAGGAAGGGGCAGATCCTCACTTGATGTGGATTGCTAACAGACCGTTACTTCACCTAAGCAGCCACAAGTGCTTGGGAGAAGGAAATCACCTCAACACAAAAAATTATAGCCAAAGAGGAAGGATCGAACATTATCCAACTAGCTTTTCTCCTCTTAGTTTCTGGTTTTGATGTTTTGTGGATTGGTTTGTGGGGGGTAAAGGTGGGGTTTGTTGGGGTGGAGGTAGTTGTTTTGTTGTTTTTTTTTTTAATGAGGTCATAAAAAAACTCATACATTTTATTTAAGGCAACATTTGGAGTTAAAGAAGATACAGAGTTGCAAATGCATTTGCTTGTAGCATTACTGTTGCTTAAGTCACCATCCAACCTGGCATAAAGACACATTGTATTCATTGAAATACCACTGCTGATTTGTTCCTACCTATTCAGCTGGCTGTTTTTTCCTATTTTTGTACACTATTCAAGACTTTCAATCAACTGACACACAATCCACTGGGGGTCTCAACATCAGAAGAAAAAAACCCCAAAATATAATTTCTCATAGTTTCTCTGAAATATTACAGCTTTTCCACATCCTGAAAATTAGGTGCCTTTTGAAAGACAGTACCATAAAATTTTCTCATTAGCTATGACAGGAAATCTTTACTTAACACCACAGCAGAAAAAGACATGTCAGTGACATTTTCATCTGAAGGTGAACAGCCTCTGTTAAGAAGAAAGGAAATTCTAAATAATTTCTACATAATCCATTCTTGAACCATGCCTTGTCTGTGCTAAATACACTAAGGAAAATTGTAAACATGAATTCAGTACTAGACCTTTCCTGACAGAAGGGGGGGAAAAATGTTTTGCTAACAGCACTGATGTAAGCAGAAAGAACACCCTTCTCTGGATCAGGCACAGAACATGCATCTCCTCAACAGGCTTCTGTGTGAGAATGCTTTTACAGTTCAAGCCATGTAGAGACTGCAACGAAAGGAAGATGCCTTCAAAAACCCAGAGCACCAACTGCAGTTTTGCCACTCCATTAAACTACAATGCTACTGTGAAAGAAAAATATTCTCTAGGGCCTGAAGAGTGATACCCCAGGAGTCTAATAGACAAAAGAATTTTATGATCTGGAGAAAGACCTACCTTCAGCCCAACATTTCTGCCTGTTTGTTTGATCTCCACCACACTTTCCTGTTTGGGTTTTTTTAGTTCCATATGTGTCAACTCTTTCCCTTCATAGAGAAGGGGGTTTGTCTGGAATTAATTTCTACTCTTTATGTCAACAGCCTTTGCAGGTAACTTGTTCCATATGCTACTTACCTTTTAAGTGAAACCGTCAACTATGAGTCCTCCATTTACTCCTTGTACCTACTGTTTTACATTATGCTTTAGCTTTTGCCTCCAATCTGTGTCTCTTCCAGATGATCCTCTACAATTTCTTTCATTCAGCACACACATTTTTAGCTTAATTATAAGTTATCAGATTATATAACTATAGGTCTTGCTTGCCACCCGGCTGAGATCCACAAACAAGTTTTATGCTGATGTAAAGTTCCACTGGAAGTTACAAATATATTGTCAATCAACACCTCTGATATTACCCCAGCAACACTTCAGCATCAAAGTATTCTGTTTCTACTTTGTACAGTCTTGGATGCCATTTGGTTCGTCCTGGGAAAACTGTGCTAGAGGGAAATGGTCTACACACAAAGCATGATGCAGCAAAGCTTGGTATCTTATTTATGGCCATAAGGGACAGATTCTGGAAACAAGAAAAGAGACAAGGAAAAAAACCCCTTCATTCTCACCTTGAATCATCTGACAATCCTTTGCCTTACCCTAAAAATGCAATAGCATCTACACTCTCTGCAGAACACCATATGGTAGCTGTGGCTTCCCAAAGAGATTAAGCTGCTTTGCAGACAGCTCAAACACACTTGCCTCAAGAGCTGCCCCACATGCGTTTAAAGCTCTTCTCTCCTTTCACTTTCATGAAGAAAATGAAACAAAAAACCAATACAAAAACAAACCCAAAAGATAACAGAAAAAGTGCTAAAGTAGAAATTTAATAGTGAATACCATCAAATCAGGGTACCTGTCTACGGAGAGAGTCTAAAATGCTAGAGTGCCACAGATTAAACCTATTCCTCTCCATCCTAAGCGATGCTTCTTCTTCTTTTGGCTTTTCATCTCCTCTACACTTTAATGTTTCTAGGTACACAAACTGAGTTAGTTTAGCTGCTTATAAAAATGCTTGCTTTCTGAGAAGGCATGAAAGCACGGATCCAATGTAGCACACGCTGTTTAGAACATTTGCAGACACCTGGTGTACAGCCTTCTATCTGCATTATTAACAGGCCAGTAAAATTACATTTCTGAATACTGTATTTAACTTCTAGACCTGAATACATACCCAGTCTAGAATTGGATGAGTACAGCACTCACCTTTTATTAAACTGTTCAATCTGAAAAAGGAAGGAGCTGTAGGCTTGCTTGCTTCTCCAATCCCTTCACACCCTCCTCAGTAAAACATTTTAAGAACTCTTGCCACGACACAAGGGCCAAATCTGCAAAAGCTTTATTCCTTCAATCCTAGGCGCACGTACTGCCTGCATGGGAGGGATAAACTTACAGCAGCTATACAAGCTGGTGGAAAGAATGAGAACGAGTCCTCTGACCTGCTTTAGACATCTGCTCTGTCAACACTTCCCTTGAAGGATCAGTTGGCCCTCACTCCTCTGACTCCCAAAGGAAACAAGCCTTTTAGAGCACAATTTGTTTTGTCGAGAAGTGTCTGTTACTCTTCATTGGCTTAAGTGAGCCTGGATAAGTACTTCAGATGCAAATTTAAGTGTTATGCAAGTCTAAAGAAAAGAGAGGTGATTGCCACCAGCAAGCTTTCATGAAACATGCAGGGAAGACAGAGTGGGATATTAATCCTTTCCTGCAATAGGATACTAATCCTCAAAACACCTTGTAAAAAGTATTAAATTCATCATTCTGATTTTTATTAGGGGAAAAGAAAAAGAGATGAAAACAAAGCAGTCCAAGCACTCATCTCTGGCTGATTCCTCTGAAAAAGTTTGAAGGACTTTAAAAAGCAGTGTGTTCAAGCAGCCTGCATCTTTTCATTAATGCAATGGCTCATATTTCTCAATTTTCTTCTCCAACCAGGCAAGTATGAGGTAGCATTCAATTACCCTGAAGTAAACTCCTGCAGTGCCTAATCTCTCTACTTCTGGTGAAGAGGGCCTAGACTGCACACCTCAGAGATGGCTACACTGCCAGTGCCTGCTTTGGACTTGAAGAATGCCATCTGACCATATTGTGGTTTCCTCAACTAAGAGGGCACATATAAACCAGACACACTGCTTCTCTATGGACAAAACTTAAACCTGCCACACTCTCCATATCAGTGGCAATGCCATCCTACCTTAACACTCCTGCCAGTGTTGCAAAATACACACGTACACAATGAATACACACATACTGTGCACCAAGTACTCATTTTTTGCAAAAGCACAAAAAGACTGCTGATTTCATATACCTGTAATTGCAACAGTTAAACAACAAAAAAGGTTCTTCCACCCCTCCAACCAGTAAGTTAGCTATGCCTTATCTTCTATTACACACAATGGCAAAGAAAGAAATCCACACTGAGTCATTAAAGTCCACTTCAGTTTTCCCAAGATTATTCTTTGTCACAGATACTACATCTTGATACTGTCCCACACTGGAGACCAGGAACCGAAAGACAATGAATATGAGAAGGCTTCAGCTTGTGCTGCCCTCCTTACACATCCTCAGTATCTGAACTGTCCTGTAAGGAGCTTTAACACTTTTTTTAAAGAGCATGTGAGTACCTCTGACCAGCTGCATTTCCATTTTTGAAGCCAAAGCCACAGTGTTCACCTCTCCCATTCCTAGAGCTTTCTCATCAGAGAAAACAACACTAACCAAAATAATGAGAATCGGCAAGTAATCCTTTATGCTTCAGGATAGTACTTTACCAGACATGGGAAGTGTATTATCCCAGGCAGTAAGTTTTGCTTCCAATAATGGGTTACAGAAATCATCTGCTAACTACTGTTATAAAGTCATGCAACTTCATAGACTGACTTTTATCCTTCACTTAAGACAGGTACAAAATTTCAGGTGAATTATGTGCTCTGTATTTGCACCCGTTTAACCACTATGCCCTAGCTCATCAAAAAGAAATTTCCAGAAGTGTAGCCTGAAGTCTCCTTATAAAACACCTAAGTAGACAACACTTTAAAGAAATCACAAAAATAAGTGTGTGAATAAATAAACTCTATGCATGATACAAAAGACCCTTTCTTTTCCCAGAACAATGTGGATCTTCCTTCTCATACAACGAAGTATGCCTTAAGAATTCAGGGACTGCAATTATCTACAAATGTCCTTGTTTATAGTTCTCTAACCACTGTTATATATAGTTGTTTGTAATGAACAACTGATCAAAACATCAAAATAAGTCAAAAGAACACCCCAAAAATGATGACTACTAAGAGATTCTACACCCTACTTGTGTAAACCAAATTTTATTGTATTTTATAATGGAGTATTACAGCACAATAAACTTTCAGCTGTCAACACAGAACCAATTTTTATCAAATGAAGTACAGTGGTTCTCTATATTTAATGCATGAAATAAGATTTTAGATTTAACTGCAGGTCATTGATTTGTTTCATTGATGTGTTAGCTCAACCCAGTTAGCCGAAACTGTTATTCTTGGGAGACTTTAGGTTTCTGCAGTATCTGAATGAAAATGTAATTTGTTACAAATCAGTATCTGAAGTATGACACAAACCCCACAAACAGTAATTGTCGCAATTACTCACCTGCATAAGTTCATTGCTGTCAATCAGACTGTCTTCAAGCATCTCCTGGGTCAGCTTGCCCATGGTACTGTAAAACTCATCGGCACTTTCACAACACTCTATTTGCCTACGTCAAAATACATGTTGGCTTTTATTTTACTTTTATATATAATGAAACACCTCCCAACCAGAACTGCTTTTTCGTCATCATAAAATATGCATTTCCATTAGTCAGCTTAACTTTTATTTGCAATCCTGCTTAGACTTCCAAATAACAAAACTGTGGACATGACACTGGGAAAGCTGGTGCAGTAGCAGGATGTAGTGAGTACAGCTTGCTGTCCTGATGGCTCACGATAAGGGATTCATATATGTCCAGATAAGCTGTTCTTTCTGCCCCTCTCACTTCTACAATACAAGAATCAGTAAATCCTGCCTCCTACCAGCACAAGGGAATTCTTTCATCAGCTCAAAAAGGGAGCATAAGGATTTCTTGACTGCCTCATCACCCCACTCTTCACCATGCATCAAATGGCCGAATTCACCAGCTGAACTGCCTTGTTGTCAGACAGGAATATATTCTCTGGCCAGAAGCCATTCCTGTGGAATAAATTAAATATAGGTGTATATGTCATTCTGTTCAAAAAGAACTAAGCTATCATAAGGCAGAATGAAGGGAAATTCACTTCTATCATATTTGTGAAGGCTATTTCTAAATTAGAGATGCTGTTTTGTTGTTGTTTGCTTGCTTTGGCAGTGTCTTTGTCTTGTTTTGGGGAAGGGGAGTACAATTAGATTTTTTTTTCCCCCCACATTTTTCTTTAAATTTCTAGAAACACAGAATCACCTGCAGTGTCAGCTAAAGGAAAAGAAATATGAGTAATATGCTTTTGTTGGTGTTCTACATATATTAGGGTCAGCTGCTAAACATCTCTTCTGTCAAGTCAAAAATATGTGCATTGATGGCTACATACTGGAGCCTCTCCTCTAAAATACAGCTGCTGGAATTATGATAAAAATACACTGCCCTTTTTTTGAGCATTAGAAGAGGAAACTTCCCTTGATCTTCTGTACAGAAACACCTATACGAAACAACCATTGAACTATGGAACTCCTACAGAAATCTTAACATTTAGTTAAAATAATGATTATGTAGCTAAAAAAAAAGATTAAAAAATTAGTAGGAACAATAGGTATGTAGTCCATTATTACAAACTTACTGCTTACCTTCCCCAACATTTTCAGCCTCTCACGACCCCCCATATACTGCACCTATTCCACTGCATCTATTCTTACTGCCCCTGTTCCTTCAGACTCCCTCAATACAGAAGTACAACTGAGCCACTAACATTTTAAAAATTCACTTCTCACCACATTTTCATTTCTAGAACAATAACCTTGAAAAGTAGGAAGATCATGAGACTGATTACTATTTCAGACTTTAAATCTCCCCTGTTCTATTTCTAATAGTGGACAAAGAGAAACAAAAAATCACAATCTTCTCACAGCAAAAACACAATGCTCAGTCTTTTACCAGACCTTCTCCCATTCCCTACAAATAACATTTACAAGATGTGCAGTTTGATCAGCTTGTTCTTTCATATATATTCTTATAGATTTCTTTATTCTTTTTCTTTCAATTTTTTAAAATATGTTCAATTTTTCTTCAAGCTTTACAGTAAAATTTTCAAAGCAGTAACTTTTTTTTTCATCAAACACTCACAAAGACAACTTTTAATTGCACAAAGACCCACTACAATAAAACCTTTACTCTAAAGCACTATGAGACTACATATAGCTTAATACTAAAGCAAATGATTCATGCAAGCTTCATTCATGAACTGATTAAAAATGCTCTCAGAAAATTATTATTACAATATTATTCTTTGGATTAAAAATCAAATGTACTAAAAGAAGCCTCTTACAATGCTACTGGCTTGCAGTGCTAATTTATTCAGTGAGAAAAATGAAATGAAGCCTCCAAGGAGAAAGCTGAACACAACTCCCAGTGTTTCAGTCTCAAGTTAAAAAGGAAGGTGAGTATTAAAAGGCATCACAAGGAAAATTTGATGCAGCTGCTGATGTCAGCTGTAAAATGTTTCCAGCTGAACTAACATCTGCTTGACCTGTCAGAGCTCACACCTCCCACTGAAGTCAGTGACAAAACTAATTTCTCTGGGAGCATTTCTCTGTAAACTCTTTGGAATGCAAATATTTGCTATGACAACAGAGCAGTTTAGAAGAACTAACCATTTCTTGTGTTTTAGCCATGTGGTGAGTTTCCAAGACCTTAAAGGACTATGATAGAAACTTGGCTCAAATGTATTTAAAAGCAAGGAATTCAGGAAAATTTGTTTTCAGTCCTTAACAGAAAAGACCCATGTCCCACTAAGCCATTCCCTTAGTAACACTGAACTGTTTTACTGGGCACAGCCAATGGGGTGAAATCCTTGTTTCCTTAAGTGAAAACAAGAGAATTAACATCCCCAGCTTCAGGTACCCAACTACCTTAACTAGTCACCCTCAAGTCTGTGCGTGACGTTCCAAAGAATATTTATCAGTTACTTCAGAGGTTTATGTTCTGAAGGTCCAACTAACCTTTTAGCATAGCATGACAACATTATACACAGACAACTCAAACAACTGGAGACACTTCCTGCAGCAAGGGTCAATTAGTTATCATGCCCATTCTGACATGATGTCAGAATCATGTGTTTTTGGGAAACCATCTTGGTCTTTTTATGCAGCTTTTTCAAAACAAAATCATTCTCCTGAAAGATTGCATCCTATTTAAAACTGAGAACATGCTCTTCAGGAAAACCAAAGTTACACATGGCTTGTACCAAAAAGAAAAATGACAAAAAAATGGTCACTTACTCTCCTAGCTTTGCCCAGATAGCCAAAGCTACTCTCAGAATAATTTCGGAGCCTTCAAAGAATACTGAATCCCAGATCTTCAGAACTGTATGGTTAGGCAGACAAGTGGCAAAGAGCGTCAGAAACCACTGCATTGTGAAGACATTTGTAAGTGGGGGTTCATAGCCTCCTGAAGTTAAAAAAAAATAGAAAAAACTTGAAGTAAGTACAATTTACTATTATTTTACAAGGAGTATAAACTGCACACTCAAATACACCAGACATTTTAGTACTTCTGTCATTACTCAAAACTTACTTAGCCTGCAGCTGTCCAAAGGTAAGTTGAGAAGAGCAATGGAAAAATGACATAGTCACTTTCCATCCTACTGCACTGCAAAAAACTAAGGTGCAACATTATTTTTGGACTGTGAACTCTGGAACAAGCCACCACACCTTTTTCCATTTGTATCAGAAAAATTGTTTCTCTTTCTCTAAAGCTATGAGATAAAAACATTTCTTAAAAAAACCCCCAAAAACAAAACACCAGCTCCCCCCCCAAAGCACTGTATTTTGTCAGCAACTGAAAGCGTAATAAGTCTTTATGTACATAAAGGTGAAGGTGACTGTCTCTGTAAAGTCTTAACTACTATTTCAGTACCCCAATACACTTGTTAAGTTTCAAACAAGACATAGGATTTCAGCCTGAAACTCTGAAGTTTTCCTTTCTTGTTATGCTCAGAGAACACTGCATCCTAGTATCAGCTGAAGGCCATGACCAAAGAGTCGGGCCTGTGGAAACACTTCCAAACAGCAAATACCCTTTGTGTTTATATAGTTTGGACATAGCCACATGGAACATAGTAGGAGATCTTTTCTAAGATGAAACTCAGGGTGCATTTAGCTTCCTGACTGAAAAAGAAACCCAACAAACAGAGAAAAAACCCATCAAAACCCACCCTCCCCAAAACACTCCCAAATAAAAGAGCTGTAAGTCTGAAGGGAATGCTACACCAGGGAAAAACAAAACCACAGTGCAAAGCCAGTTTTCAGGTACCAACCCAAGATGTACTTCTGAATTTTGAACCTGTATTGCTAACCATCCAGTGAAGAAATATTAATCTACCCCACTGGCTCTCACCCTGTAAATCTTTCCAGAATAGCTATGTAACCCAGCAACCACAAGGAGCAATAGTGTGACAGGTATCCTGAGCTAACGTAAGAAATTACCTCTTCAATGTAGCCCTTGTGAGCTCTATGTTAGTGCTGTCACTCCATGCATTACACAGTCTTGTCAACAGAATTGTTTGCATCTAGTGGTGAGACCAAATTATTTACCCCTTATTTTTTTCTTGAAAACACCATCTATTTATGTTAACGTTATTAGTAACTGAAACCATCACATTTCACCTTAACAATTTAGAACATATCCTAAGTAATGAGCGCATGTAAACACTTGAAATATATTTTTAGTCCAGTGCTCAGATGAAACAATACCAAGACAGTTTAATAGCATTTGCTGTTGAACGTGCCTCCACTTTCTCTGTTAGCAGCTCTTTGCAGGGTGTCCAAGTGCTGGGACAGTTCAGGAAGCTTCATTCGTAAAAGATCTCGGAAAACAGCCATATCCACAGAGAGAGCGCGGAGATTATTGACAAAGTAGCTATCAGGAAGCACCTTATCAATTAGGTAAATCATGATCTGTGGGGAAAATGAAGGATCATCATGTAGGACCTTATAGAGCCAGTTTTTTTCCTAGGAATAACAAAAATAAAATGAGAGAAAATTCAAGTTGTCTTCACTAAAGAATGGCTTGGAGACAGTGAAAATGCCTGCCTCTGGCACCTTAATTTATATAGGGAGAAAACATTATCATTTTAAGCATCTACAAGTATTCTTAAGTACCCATATGCAATCAAGATGCAAAGGCCTCTTCAAGCTGTCCAGAATTTATGAACCAGGAATGACAGTAAGCTATGCCCAAACTGGCAGCATTACTCAAACCAAAGGCAACTTTTAGCCCTTTTGATGCTAGATGTGTTTATGAGACTCTCCACACTGTTGGACAGCTTCAGTGTCCCTTCTCTGGTTAACTCCCACAACTAGAAGGCTGACCCTCCAAATCACCTTTTCCTTCCTCAAAATGTAAGAGTTCTTTTAAAACACATTCTCAGCACATTTTCCTGTAAGGTGTTATCATGTGCTTGTAAAAATATGCCTTATTTTATTCAGATGTATTTCGACCAATGAAAGAATAATTTAACAAAGCAATGTTAACATACAACAATGCTATTTGTGCTTTCATTAATTTAAAACATAAAGCATAAAGAAACCAACTTATAAAGGCTTTTGCTCCCTTCCAACCGAGTCACAAATACTTCATAGAACTCAGATACATGAGAGCACAGAAAAGAACAGAATTGTTTTTTCAACACTGAAATCCATTCTGTTTCACCAACATGTGAATTGCTTCGAGAGTGTTTTTTTAAAAAGCAGATTCAAGTATTTACCAGTTCGCCATAGGTGTTTTCTTCATGACACATCTCTACATATTTATTTTTATTCTTTTGACTCTGTAATATTTCCCCACAATAACGCACAAGAAAAATTATTTTTTAAGTTTCAGTAACTATGAGATTTACATGCACACTTTGATAGCTTCTACATGTGCAAGCTGTGATTGTCTTGCTTTACCATAGTTTCTGTAGGCTAACTTTGAGGCAGCTCTAGGGATTTACCTTAAACATGCTCATCTTAACCAGTGAAGGCTCAAGTATCACTGAAGCCACCACGCTGGGTCCTGTGCTCACAGTGTCAGTAGCACCTGCTGTTTCCCAGCCTCTTGGAGATTTTGTTTATAATACCCTTTGCAGAAATGGGGTCTGGCTGGCAAGCCCTGAGCATGCCTCTACTCCTTTAACTCCTAGACTCTACAATTACCCCACAGTTGCCCCACAGCTCCAGTCCTGAGGGCACCTTTTACAGGCAACAGCATCTGTAGCTGTTCTGAAGTCGCTCATGGCTTGGTTTAGGTGGCAGTGACTGCAGCAAAACAGTCACATGCCAACACCCAAGCACATTCTTCCCCTCCTTCCCCACTCCCCCATTCCTTCCCTTCCTTCCCTCTCCTGGGAAAATTCCAGACCTGCGAAGGCCATGCAGTAAGTTTGGAGAAGAAATTACTCTATTTTCCATTCTTATTTTTGCCAGGTAAGACCTGTTTTGGTGCAAACAACCTACAGTGCTCTACCTCCCCGGGGCAGTCTGGCACCACTGCATTGTCTCCTTTGCCTGACACCGCCCACAATACAAGACAACACAATAACATAAGGGTGCCTACTGTTCTTATAGTGATTTTGGACTTCATACACCTTAGGTGATTGTATTTCCTGTTTCATTATAATGCATTTTGGGCACTTCTGGACAGTATAAAATCACAATAAAACGTGACAAATTAGAGTTAAAAACACTGAGGAAATTTTTATCAAGAACTACTGAATGAAAATTTTACTTTTTAATATAAAGTAGGTATATTATGTTATTTTCTTTCTATTGCAGGCAGCTCCCTAGAATGCAGAAATAAATACCAGCTATCTAGTCTCTACTACAACAAACTTGAAATTTTAGGAGCTCTGAGTGAATTTGAATACTTATCAGATTTAAATCATTGTCTAAGGAAAAGCAAACAGCTCAGTATCTCAAGATTCACAGTCATCTTTTACAATTTCACCCCAACTCACACATACGAGCAAGTTTACTTTAGGAAATTTGTGTATCATCTTTGCAAACCTTAAACCATTTCCTGACTTAACTGTATTTCCATTTTCTGACATACTATATATTTCATGAAGCTTTAAGTTAGAATAAAAACAGTCTAAGAAAACAAAACACTGTATGACTAATGTAGCCCAGAAATTAACTTTGAAGTGATTTATTTTCCTTTTAAATATTTGGTGTTTTCCTCGGATTTGCTTTAAAATGTAGCAGATTTATTAACTGCCTTCACTACTCATGCCACACATGAGGCTGATAATGGAATTTTAAGGTTTCAGCTACCTATGGTGTTTGCAAGCAGATTTGGGATTATGGAACAAGATATTCTATAGTGAGTAGCAGTGTTGCCATTTATTTTTATTATAGCCAAACTCTCATTTGTTTCTGCTCGAAAAAAAAATTAACAGTGATAACATTCAAACTGTTCATTTCATAAAGGATAACAAACAACAATCTGCAGATATAAATTGATTAACTCCCTTAAGTCCTGCTCTTTTAGGCTGTCTAAAAAAATCAATGCACTGGTTTATTTTGAAGTTCGCTGATTAAAAGCAACCTTCAACACTTAAAAAAATATTTTACTCACTTTCAGGGCATCCCCTTCATTGCCCTCCATTACTTCCAGAATAAGTGCAGCCAGTATGTTAAATCCTTGACAATACCCAACAGATTTGTTCCACCTGGCATAAGCCAGCAAAACACGTTTCAATACCACTCGATCTTGCTCTGCCTCCTGGCCACAGTAAGAACTGCAACCAGTTCGGTGAAGGTCCTTTAAAGGAAAGAAAAGGGGAAAAAAAAGACACGGACAGACAAGATGCGTTTTTGCCTTCCCCCTTTAGTTCTCTCCCAGTTTTCCTTCTACCCAAAACCTACTCTCAAAGTTGATGACGTTTCTTTTTTAATCCGTAAACCTGAGCTTACCCAAGAGAAACAGATTCAGCAAACTCTAAAGTTAACAATTTACCTAAAAGATGTTCGTACAAAGTTGTCACAGAAGATGTTAAGAGATGTCTGGGTTTCAAAGAGTCTAAACAGCTGCTTAACTGAACAAAGAAGAACAACTGTTTTTATCAAAGTATAAAAGAACTACTAGACAACTAAATTTCCAAAACAAAACCCAGACATTGCATCCTTGAGATTTAAATGATTTTTAAGCGAAAGGCAAAACACCTACTACAATGTTTAATGTTTAGTATTATCTATATGCTTAGATTACCGAGTGCAGGTGACACTTGTAATAATCAGGAACACAAAGTGTGTTGCTCCGTATACTCTAATTAAGGTGACTGTAGAACAGAATCTCTCCTAAACAGGAGAGGTAAACAGACTAATATTTAAGTCAGTGCAGGCAACAATGCAAATCTCTTAAGCTCTTCCCTAAAACTCCCAACTGCGTTAAATATTCATTAGATGAGGAATACATAGACAAATGTGTTTCGCTTCTATAAAATAACTGAAAAATGTTCGATTGCTATAAAACACACTTTTTAATCCCAAATTTTTGTGTTTATTTATAGAGAAGATGGAAAAAACCCACTTATGTTTCTTTGTCTCAAACTCTAGTACCTCTTTCAAATAAAAAAAGTAAAAATTGAGGAAAAAATACCAGTGAGCCATTTTTTCCCATCTAACACTAAGCAGACTAGTCCAGAAGGCCCAAGGCAGCCAAAAAAAAATAATTTTGGTTGGCCAAAGGAATTAAGATGACATTTTTGTGAAAGCAGTTGCAGAGAAGAAAATAAATCCAAATTAAAATTTCAACTTTTCATTAAAGGAATTAAAAGAAAAATAACCTAACAAAACCCCAACAAATAATCTGGCTACCTTTACTATCTGGATGCCCATAGAGTCATCATCAGGATTGCTTCTTTCATTGAATGTGAAACGCATGGTTTTGTCCCAGTCAATGGCTATACTGTGTAAGTACTGATCAGCTAGGGTCAGCCAAACCTAGAAACAAAGCAAGTCAACAAAATTAATTATTTCTCAGATTAAAATATAAAGGTTTGATATATATTGTTAGATGAACCTCATCAGCTTCATCCATATGTGACCTCCTTGAAATATGCAGAAGAGGACTATATCAACAACAATTTTTGCACAATTAAAACAATACCTTAATCCCTAAAACAGAAAGGAAGGAAACAGCATTAAGTGTCCAGGTCTGTGAACTGCCAACAAAGATGCAAGTCCATTGTCAGACATCGAAACCACACCGGTCCTCCAAGATGGAAGCATAAGGCAAAGACCCTCATTTCAGTTCAGCCCTTCTACCCTCATAACCCACCAGGAGTTTTATGAAAGGGTAACGGTGCTGCTGGTTTTCCTCAGACCCAACCATGGATACAACTCCTGGAAACCCCACAAAAGAAAAGAGGTGCTGGTGGTTCTCTTTTCTGGAAGTCTCTTCTGATTAACTTTGCAGAAGAAATAGCATCAAGTATTAACCACTTGGGATTGATCTGAAAGCATCACCAGAGTAACTTACTCTTAAAAGAGGGCTTCCTACACTGTTGGTGCTATAGGGAACTCTGAAACAAACAATTTCACTATTTTTAAAGCCCAGTAATTACTGGAACAGATTTATACAGGTGTACCTAAGACAAAGGCTGGACCTTTATTAAAGATTTTAAAAATTCCTGAACCATGAAAGACACATGACACATCATACAATGGCAAAAAGTAACAATAAAGGATCCTTTTCTAGGTAACTGAAAAATATCATGAAAGCAAATTGGTCAGATTTTCTATGAGCCATTAATTCACTCAAGTGGGAAAAGCGTTTTAGACACTTCCCACAGATTTAAAACACTTAGATAGCTGCATGATGAAGGAATTTATAGACAGCTCCCAGAATCTCATGTTTTCTGCATTTAAATGTCCCTTCCCACACTTGAGCAAAGCCACCCATGTGGAGGAATGCTGCTGTTCTGCCTTCCAGCAGCTTGGGCTTTGCTGACATCCTATGATGTTGTTTGACTGGATTCTTTATCTCTGCCAGCCCCAGAAAATGAAAGTCACATGCCACGGCAATAATGCAGATGTCATTCTACTCCTTCTGCTGCCAGCAAAGGAGGCAATCAGCATGCTGCAGAGACAAAACGCTTCCTTTAGTTTGGTATCTATCTTAAAATCACTGGGAAACCAAGGAATGGCAATGAAAAGACCACATCCTTTTTCTTAAGGCTACTTCTTTGGTTAGCATCAAGTGGTCACATGTGAATGGAGATGGGCAGAATGAGAATGAAAGACAGAGATCCAAGTTAGATGATGTGGCAAAGCATACCCTCTGCAAGTCTGCTGATGACATACAACTGAGAGGGGTGGCTGATAAGTCCAAGGGCACTTCAACAGGATGAAGAAATTGTCAGACAAGAACCTCAAGAAGTTCAACAAGCAGTGTTGCACCTGGGGAGAAACAATCCCAGACACCAATATGTGCTGGGGACCACTCAGTTGCAAAGCATCTCTCCTATGAGGAAAGGCTGAGAGATGGGACCACCACTTAAACTGGAGGAAAGAAATCTCAGGGGGATCTTATCAGTCTGTATAAACACCTGAAGAACAGTACAAGGAGGACAAAGCTAGGATCTGCTCAATGGTGCCCTATGGCAGGGGCAGAGATAATGAGCACAAACTCAAACACAGGAGGTTCTCTCCCAACATCAAGAAATACTTTTTCACTGTGAGGGTGACAGAACACTGAGAGATTTCTCAGAGAGGTTGTGGAGCCTCCTTCCTTGGAGATATTCCAAAGTCACCCGGACATAGTTCTGGGTAAGCAGGTATAGGTGGCCGTGATTGGGCAGAGGGGTTGGACCAGATGACCTCCAAAGATCCCTTCCAACCTCAGCCCTTCTGTGATTCTGTGACCTCTGCCATTCAGATACCACAGAAAAGCATCTGAGACTGGGAAAAGAATATTTCAGGAAAGAAAAAAGGCCGTTAGATGGATATAATGATTGACTTTACTTGTAGATTAAAAATAAATTCATAGTGGTGTGAGGAAAACAATGTTACTCTAAATCTGCTTCCTTCTCCCCTGATTTTTAATGATGTACAGTTCAGGTTGGAAAGACAGCAAAAAGAAAACCGAAAAAGGAAATCAAATTGACCCCATCAAAAATGCATGGAACTACATATATTTTATAAAGCTTCAAAATACTATTTTTATTAAAATTGTGTTTTTGAAGTTGACATTGTGGAACTCAGTTTTAAAGAAAAGTTGAATAGACAGGCCTTTTTATGTGCTAGAGAACTTCAAACGCTGTTGAAGAAAGCAGTAAAGTAAGTTTAGCAAACTCCCAATGGACCCTTTCCTATAACACTGAGTGCAACTTCCCACTAATGGTGCACTCTGCCATTCTACATCACTCTTGACTCTGAACTTCCCTAATTTACGCAATCTGCATTTTCCCCATCAAATGTTTCTATGAGCATTCTTGTCAGCATTAGCATCTATCAACTTCACCTCCATAAGTGCGACAGCCTACACTGCAGATTTGTTCTCCTTTCAGTTTTCAGCTGTGGGGGCAGCTTCACCAGAGCAATTCCTTGAGACTAACAGAATGAAGCAATAAGTTACCTAACCCTCAAGCAGAAAGAACCCAACTACTGCAAACACCATCTTTACCCATCACCTCAGACTCTCCAACTGCCCTGTAAGGTTATCAATCAATAATGTACACAAGATAAAATCACCAGTACAACTTAAAAGGTAGAAATATTTGTTAAAAAAACCCCAACAGATAATATTGATGTAATTCATCCCTTCTAAAACACCTACAGGCCCACAAAGCATACCTACCTTTCTCCGCCATTCCTTTGGGATGCCTGTTGGCAGCCTGGCCACTGCTTTGAGTGCATCATGCCACTAAAGCAAAAGCATCCGAAAATGTAGAAAATCCATAATTAGTTTGATGCAACAGCACAGCAACATTTACAACCTTGCAGACATGCACATTCATTTCATCTTACTGCACACACTTCAGACTTGAACTGCTCAACTGACTGACAGGGAATATATGGATTCATTACTTAATGATGTAACAAAGTATAATATTCTAGGACACAAAGACTTATGAGAAATGAGTAAACAATGAAAGCCTATTGCATTTTCCAGATATGAATGGAATAGCTTTTGATGCAATTGCAACTAACGTGCTGACATTATGATGACAGATGCACTCCTGAACTAGGGCAAGCACCTCGACTGCGGAGAACCCAATCCTTCACAAACTCAAGAGAAAAATTAATCAAATTACCTGCTGAAAACCATTTTGACCTAAAGATGGTTCAAGAGTGAACTTCAACTTCGTATCAACCCCTAGAACAAAAAGTGAAAAAAGGAAAAAAAAGGACATTATTTTCATTTAGCTCTGAAGGGAAAAAACCCCAGACACACACACAAAATCCCCACAGTTAAAACAAGAACAAAAATCTTTAGCTTCTTGTTTCAACAATTACTTTTCAACCTTTTCCTGTGAATTTTTTTCTTCACAGTGGATTCAAGGCACATATTAAGAAGTACATAGACAAAATTCTTAAGATGTAGTAATATCCTCTTTAATTATGTAATTTGGCACAACTGATTTCACTAAAATTTATGAAGTTCACTATTTTACAAACTTTATTAGTACACTGAAAACTGTCATATGTATTCACAGAAAAATATATGTACAGAGACAGACAGACTGTTCTGAGTTGGAAGGGACCCACAAGGATCATCGAGTCCAACTCTTAAGTCAATGGCCCACAGAGGGGATTGAAACCATGACCTTGGCATGATTACAACCAAGTTTTAACCAACTGAGCTAATCTCAGGGTCAACAACCAGTTTCTTTTCATCTATGTCAACTTCATGACATCATGTCACTCAAAACTCATTTCTAAGTTTGAGGGGCTAAAATTATTTTGGTCAGAACATTATTTTTTTATAATTCCTCAGAACATAAAGCACACTTGGTCAGTGTGCTCATTTAAGCTTAAATTTTATTTTGGTCATATGAGCAAATTATTTTGATTGCCATAAAGCAGGCATACTAATAGTTTACAACATTACATAAAATACCAGTATCTCAAGTGGATCCCCACATGACACCAGAGTATGCCATAACATAAAGAATAATAACACGTTTCATTTGCTTTCTATCCCACAAATTGAATATACAACTCCCTGGTCCTTCAAGTGCCGCTGTCCAGAGCTCAGGTGCTGAACACTCGTCACACGGCATCGCCTCCCTCCAGTGTGCTGGCACAAAGAATAAAGCCTTCCTTCATAATTTAATATGATGTATTGCTCCATAGATTATGCATACCTTCTCCTCTCTCCAGAATATGAAGCCAAACATTTTTAATAAATAAATATCCATATATATATATACATATATACATACACACACACACACACACAAACAAACCAGAATATAATCCTGCAAGGTTTTAAGTATATAAAATCCATGCTCATCAACTCACTAGTAATGCTTTGGAGGAATAAGCCTGCAAGTCTGACAGAAACTCAAACTGTAGTGGCATTTGCTAGTTATGGAATGTAAAAAGGTCTTTCAGCATTTGCATACTGAAGTGATGATAACCAATTTTAAAACCTTGTTGTCTGATAAATACATATTTGAAGACAAAGCTGCCTTCTTTAAGGCTTTTTCTTTGTTGGGGACAGTGAAGAGAAACAAGGAAAATAAAAACCACACAAACCCAGGTATTGTTTAGAATTTCAGTGGTTTAGAATTGCATCACTGAGACACGGGGATTGGTGCTCTCATTTCCCTGCTTCAGATTTAAAAGACACGCTGGTTAGATCTAAAAAAATAAAGGCTTATAACCATAATAGATATGTGTTGAAAAACACTGAAGGACTAAAAGCTATTCCTGTAAGTAACTGTTTATTAGTATTTCTTCCCACAACGCCACGGCACTCAGCAGGGACTCCTAATAGATAAATCTCTTTATAATAATCCAAAGCAAGGTAACAGTGCCAGTAACCTACTAAAATTAAATTGTATCATGTTTGCTGAAATTGGAAAAAGTGAGTCTCATTCCCAAGTGAAAAAATATAAGTACTGCAAAATCCTAAATAAATATACAAATAATATATATAATACTAAATAAAGATACCATGGCTGAGAATTCCTTTTGTTAAGGAAACAGATGCTGACTTGTTATCTGACACTACCTTGCAGCAAAGAACCAACAGCCTTCCAAAATAGCCATGTATTCGTTTGCAACTTGGCAGCTAAATATTAATCACTTCAGTCTTCTAAGACTTAAAGACCCCAGTAACAACTTCTCTTTTTGTCTAAGTGTCCTAAGAAAGACACCAGCAGATACTGCCAGGTCTTCAAAAGATCAAGCTCAGTAAGACAAAACCTCAAATTAAGGCTATTTTCTATAATTACATGAACACCATGACCAGGGAGCTCACACTAGGGCCCAGGTAGTTGTCTCTCTTGATTAAATGAGACTGAAATGAGATCCTTGAACCTTCCTCTACAAAAATTTATTAAATTATTGCAGAAAATTAAGACGGGTGTGAAAATTACTATAAATGAGAATAACATCCCATGGTAACCAAACTACACAGCACACTCTCTTCACTATGGCGAGGAACATCTCAGCCAGGCCATGCACTGTCACCTCTTGGAGAAACCACAGAAATCTGTGTCCCCTTATTTGATGCCCATTAGAAATAATCTCAAAACCGAATTATATGATGGTTTTGTCATGGGGCCACAGGGAGTGAGCCACAGCCCATACAGGAATGGTTTCTCTTCCCATCTACTTTAAGGAATTTACATTTCCTAAAATCAAAAATTACAACTTTGTTCAATAAAAAAATACAGCAAGTAAGCAAGTAAAAAAAGCTGCAACATGAACAGTACAGAGAGCAAGGCAAGGCTACAGCCACGCAGGGCATCTGCAGAAGGCCAAGTAGCAAACTCTGAGCAGCATGTCATTGCCTGTTACTTCCTTCTGGCACAAGAACCATCTTGCTACACGCAGTTTCTGCACTCTATTTAAGGGATTTGTCCTTGGACTTTAGAGCTTCAAGGAAATGAAAACCTACCCCTTATCCCAACCTCCCTTGTTTGCCTAAACCTACCTTTCTCCATCATTCCCCTTTTCCTAAAAAAAATCTCCCATCCCCGCACATACTACTTTCTTTTTACCCCCACCCCATTTTGTCATTTTCATCCCATCTACTTTTGCCTGGATCATCACCAGCCTTTCCCCAGGGGCCTCCTTCACATACAGTACTTTCACCCTTACACTTCCATCATCTGCTACATCTTACCAGCAACTCCCTTTAATTCTGCATTCAGTTGCCTTCCCTTCACAAACTAGCTTAGATTCCCCAATAGCTTTCTCCCCTCTCAGCACCCCACATCCACAGAACTCTACCTCAAGTCCACACCAATTTTCACTGGATTTTCTCCTTTGTAACAATCCTCAATCTACAGGTCACATTCCTCTCCATGGTGTAAACATATGCTTTTTGCAGAAGAGACCCCTTGGGGCCTGAGGAAAACTTTTCTTCCCAGCTCCTCTACATGGACAGGCAGGCAGAAATGTAGCACACACAGAGCAATAGTTCCTCCTCTAAGTGCTGTCAGTACAACTCAGCCCCTTTACATCAAACCAGACAGGCTACAGTGTCATTTGACATATTAAATATCACCACCAGTTCATGTACTTTCAAATTATTTTTCATACCTAAGAAGGATATTAACTCACGTAAGCAGGAATATGCTGGGAACACATTGGAATTACTAGCTCATGAACATGAGCACACACAAAGGTACATGTTTGGCACCAAATTTCTGAGGGATAGGGGAATGCCAAAATAAGGCCTGTTCAACGCTCTTGCATCAGGTCACCAGAAACCACTGCAGAAAAGTTATGTAAAAAATAAAATAAAAAAACCCCCAAACAACAGAAAAGATAAACCCCATAAACCCCACTCCTGTTTAGCTCTTCCATGTAAAATATACAATGACTTCTGACAAGAAAAGGCTGTAAGAGGGAAGATTATACCCAAGATCCCCAAACCTTAGCAATCTTCCACTGTATGACCAAAATGTAGCACAGAGCCACCAAAAGAGCCACAAGAGGGGAGAAAAATATGGTCAGCCAAGTATCTGGATGAGGAATCAAATTGCCAGTCCTCCATCAGCAACATTAAACAAAAAATCTGGGATTTTTCAGGAACTTTAAACTAGAAAAAGTGTGTGAAGATGATCTGTTCTGAGGCACGTATGTGATCTATAAAGCCTTAGTTTCAAACTCACAAAGTACACTACTATAGCTTCTTGGTTGTACTTCACAGCTGTTGAACCTTTCCCACTGAATGCCTATAAATATTTTATCAAAAATAAATGAGGGAAAAGGCCTAAAGCAGCTTTGTGTGCAGTGGGAGCCCATACTTGGGGAAAGAAAAGCAGCGATGTAAACTGCCATCCCAGCGTTGCTTGTTGTTTCAGGAACATTCTTAGCATACAATTTAGAGATAAATGTAGGTTTTCATCTGCAAAATGGAAATTAAAAGGAACATTCTGAGTAACTCTGCATGACATCACTTCTGTCAGGAGCCAGAGCTCAATAGGACATATCAAAGCACATCTAAAATCTCCAGTCTACAGAAACTTCTCAATACAGACAGCTAATACAGACAGTAAGTATGTATGTATGGCCAGACTTTGCAAACAAAGATTTTTGGAAAGGGCTCTCTCCCCATGTGGGTGTGCCCTTCCAGCCTGCGCAGTGGATTTTTTAGGTGAGGCACAGCGTGCGCAGAACTGGCCCCACCGTTTAAGTCCTAAAGTCCATCTGCCATGGCCGAGCGAGCTTGGACAGTGACAGTGAAGTCCTCGGGACTGTCACAGCACCCAGAACTAACCAGAGCTGACCCTGCTGAGCATCCGAGATCTGACGGGATGGGATGGCAGGGAGGCATTGAACTGCCAGGGGACGGTCCCACTGAGACTCGAACTCAGGACCTTGGGATTCAGAGTCCAGAGTGCTCTCCTGTACACCACGGGACCACCCACAGACAATAAGTAAATCTGAAGGAAACTTCATCCAGCACGTTTTCAAAGGGTTCATTAGGTGCTGCATCTCAAACACTCAATAAAAGCATGCATCCTGAATGTTATCCTTATTGAACAATGTGGAAACCCCAAACCAGCAGGGTTTTTAAGACTATAGCATTCACGGTTACACTTCCAATCACATCCCCATGTCTTTGTGTGAGTGTAAATAAAAGAATGTCAATATCCAGATAACGTCATTATGTATTCACAGACTACTGCTGGAATAGGGATTTGTGACAATTAAAAGTCAGGAAATCTTAAAAACAGCAACCCCATAAACCTGTATCAGAGACCTTATTGATAACAGTCTCAGAAACACATCTCAGACACAGAAGCAATCAGCATTGTGTGCTTGATGCACATACAGCTAGTACAATGGAAACCAATCCTTACTTATTCCAATATATTGCTCTGTGTTTCAGTGGATCTCTGGCTTGCATGCTTTGTAAATGCATATGATCAGGCAACAGATCAACCACATTTTAGCTACAATCGACAGTTCTAACACTGTAAATTGAATTTAAATTTTCAACATTTCATTAAAAAGAAAATCCGAAATTTTGATGGCAGGTAACTAGAATCTAGTATCGGTAAGGATCACCCATCAATGCTTCTGTTGAAAGCCCACTTCCCTGGAGCAAAGATGCTTTGTTGGCTAACCACCTGGTTCTTAATAATTTTGATGCTGAAACAAAATCAAAAAAACAGCCGCAGAGCTTTCCCCTCGGGAAAGGCATGATTGCGAATTTAGACAATACCCTACAGCAGACAAAGGCTGGGCGGGAGGAGGGGTCTCCGGCCGGCCAAGAGTTAGTGGCTTATGTGGGGAGGCTGAGGGGGTACCACGGACAGAGGCCGGCGGAACCTGCGGCACCGAGCCCGGGGAGAGCAGAAGGGACGGACAGAGAGGGAAGGAGGGAAGGGAGGCAGCAGAGACAAACGACACAAAAGCGCTGCGAGGCGGCGACTCCGGGCAGGAGGCGTGGAGAATCGGACAGGAGAGCTGGAGAGCGGCTCCAGGATCCGCCGGCCGGACGGGACGAGCAGGAGAGCCCCGCGGGGCAGGGACAGCGCGCTGCGTCCCCGCAGGGCCCGGCCGCCTCCGGCCTCCCGCCGGGGCCGCCTCGCACCCGCCGCGGTGGCTCCGCCGCTCCCGGCCGGGGCCGCCTCGGAGGCCCCGCTGCCGCTCCGAGCCCGGAGCCCGCGCCCCGCGTCCCCCGCCGGCCCCAGGCCGTGACAGCGGCGTGCCGGGCCCCAGAGCCGACCCGAGCGCTGCCCCCGGCCCGCCGCGCCTACCCGCGGCCCGCATCGCCCTCCGGCCTCCGCCTCCTCTCCACGCCGCCTCCACCGCCCCCCCGTCCCGCTAAGCCGCTTACGGGCCGGCAGCCGCCCGGGTACCTGGCTCCAAGGTGCACAGCAGGCGCGGCGCCGTCCGGGAGATGCAGCTGCGCTTCTTGAGCACGTTGCTGAGGATGGTGCCGACGCCGCCGCCCGAGCTCTGCCGCTTCAGGCATCGCCCCCCGCGCCGCAGCGAGCCCGTGAGCCGGTCCTGCCGCATGGTGCCCCAGGGCCGCGGGGCATGGCAGCGCCGAGCCGCACTGCAGGCTGCCAGGCACGGTGCGGGAGAGGAGGGAGGACACGGAGAGGAGAAAGGAAAAAAGGGGAAAGGGAAAAAAAAAAAAAGCTGTTCCCGCCCACAATCGTAGCATCACCGCCTGAATAAACCAGCAGCCTCTCCTCCTCCAGCACCACCTGGGATGCAGCGGGCAAAGGGGAGGCAGCAGCTCTGGCGAGAAACCAAAGGCAGCCTCGACGCTGGGGCTCAGAGGTGCCAAAGGGCTCCGGGACAGCTGCACAGCTCCCAGGCTGCACAGAGACCACCCCACACGGCTTGTCTGACACCACTTAACAGGCGACAATACTGAAATTTCTTCTGAGAATGAAATGAGCTAAATATCCACCAAAGTGTCTTCTCACGTAGTACTCTGGCCTACAGCTGGACACGTATAGATAGTCCTGCTGCCCCGGGAAGGAATCCCACAAGCAATGGAGCAGGGAGAGAGCAGAGAATGTAACAGCATCTCAGTGCCAGGGCAGGCTGGGTCAGGTCTGGCAACCAGGGACAGCCCCAGCAGCAGCACAAGCAAGTGGGCTGCACAGTTTCTGTTTCTGACTCTCCAACACAGAGCCTTTCAACATCCTCAGCTAAAATAACAGCCTTTTCTATGAATCTAAATTGCAACTGCACTTACAAGCAATGACATGCCATGCACTAAATACTTAAAAGAAGCTATTCAACAGCACTTTATTAGATGCATTTTCCAGTGCTATTTGGCCTAACTGCATCTTAAAAGGGTCTAATACAGAATTTCAAACTAGTGGTTTGATTGACAAGAAGGAAAAGCATTTGAAATAATGATAGCTTTTACAACATAAACCACTCAGCATTTCTGTGGAAAGGGAGAAGATTTATCATGCCACATTAGTTGGGCTCAAAGACCAAGCTACCAGAAGTCTTAGTCTACCTGCCAACAACTGTAGCTTTGAAACAATTTGTTCCTTTATTAAAAAGAAGTTTTTTTCAATCACATTTTAAAGAGAGAAGAAAATTGGCATCAGATAAAGCAGTGAAGTCAATTATATAAAAGATACACAATATAAAACACAGAATCAAGCCTTTTTTAAGATCAGTTATAGCTATCTTTAGAAGTCACTGCTAAGTTTTCAGAGAAGCGTGATTTCGATCACGCTTCTTTAAATATCTGTTTCAGTTTTGAAGAAAAGTCACTACGTTTGAGCTGCTAGCTTGCACTCTGAATAGATAATTAAGTCTGTGTGTCGGTGGTTCTTTTTTTATCAGAGGTGACACTTCCCTGCTGATGTAGATGATGCAAATCACTTTCCTTCAGTGCCAGCAGGAGATGATGATTTAGTGGTTCAAGCATCAAATTTGAAATCAATTAGTCTCCCTAGGTGTACCAAATGTACCAATGGAACTGTACCTGCAACATTTAAATACAGAAATAGCCATGTTATCTCTCTAATATTATTCTCCTCTTGCTTAAGCATCATTCACAAATAGCACCATATCATTCTTGGATCATTTCAAGACTGACTAACCCAACACCACATGCTGTTGCCCAAAGTCTCAGGAGCCACAGCCAAATTTCAGAAACCACTCGTTATCCATACAGTGAGAATCAATCATTGCATTAAAATGAACATTCAATTTTTAAACAATTACAAATCAGCTCTAAGATATCAATATTTAACTGATAAGGATAGTCAGCTCTCAAAAGGAGAATTATGTAACCCCATTATTGGTATTTCTCCTACTTATCATCTTGTTACTCTAAGAACACTGGAAACAATCAGGACATCATTCTGTGACTCGGCACATGGATACTTCCAATCATACCACTAAGGAGGTTTCCCGCATGCCAGCCAATAAACACGATGCTATTCTGAAGAAAAAAGAATGCAAAATTGAACTTTGGGAGACAAAATGAAGCCAAGACATACTAATGGGTTTGATGACTCACTGGATCATTAGCACAAATGGATTTTAGAGACAGTGATAAGCCTCCCATAAGCATACATATACATAAGTGCTAGAGCCTAGTTTTTAGTAGAAAAGTGGATGGCACTGGATTTTAACCACTGATCAGTCAGAGCCTCTAATTTGCTTGTGGCAAGACATGTTGGCCATCATGAATCTAGTTTCACACACCAATGCACAGACGTCTGCTCATGTCCACAAGTCCTCACCTGCAGTTACTGACAAGACAGATGACATTCTGAAGGGATACTGAGGGCAAAAAAAATCAAAACATTTGGCTAGGCAAAATATTTCTGCTTCAGTATTTTGTAATAATCAGCCTGAGACATTGCTTCCCCTCCCACCCTGCCCCCATAGTTCATGTATTTCCTCCCACACAACAGAGTCACTTTCTGAAAAACCATACCTCTTCATTGCATACCTCTTTGCAGTCTTACCACTGTCTGCTACCCATGCCATTTTAAGGCCAGATAACTTAAGAAATATTAGTTCGTATGTATAACTTGCTCTGTGGTTACAGTCAACCTCATGGTGGTTGGTTCTATGATCACTGCCAGGATTTTGACCAACTCTATTTACCTTAAACCCCTTCATTCCTCAGCCCACTTCTGTCTGCACTGGGACAATGAGGTAAAACACAGGCAGCTAGAAACAAAGAATGAGTACAAACAGATGGGGCAGTGATAAGAACAGTAGAAGAAACAGGGCCACAGATCAACCTTGCTTTTAAAGAGCATATTTGTTTGCATGGAGCTTCAATTACCAAACCCAGGGCTAGTGGAAGGCACGGTTCACTGCTCCTCTTCTGATGTGAGCTAAGAATGAACATAATCAAAAGACTAGAAATGGTAAGACATCTTCAGCTGGGTGATGGTATGTCATGAACTCCACATCCTCCCCTTTTTTCACAGAAAAGGGCGCAGACCTCCCTTAACTCTGATGTGCATCACAACATCCCAGTAAAACAGTCAAAGTCTGGGGAGACAAAGCTTGTTTGCCACACTTCTGGACACCTATGTTGGCAAAAATACTTAAAGCAACGTGTACCCTTGAAAAAATACAGTAAATATATTGTATGATAATATTGTAATATGTTTCATCCAAAATCATTTTGGAAATTATGCTTAGGCAGCAGCACTAAAGCAGCTGCCAATACAGCAAATTCCAGAAAGAAATATGTATCAACAGGATGGGGGGCGGGGGGGAAATGTATTGCAACCACTAGGGAAAACCTAATATATTGACCAAATCATAGAGTGACCATCTGCTAAGCCCCAGAGCTCCATATAAACTACCTTCAAGAGTCCAAAAATGTATCCAGAACATGTAACCCTATTACCACCAGCTTTCAAATAGCTTTACAGAAGTTAGCAAATAAAGACAATTTAAATGCAACCAACACATATTCTGATGTGTATCATAGTTCATCATGAGTTCCAAAGAAAAAAAAAGATTTCACTTTCAAATTGTAATGTACAAGACAAAACACATGGAATGAAATATGTTCATGGTGGAAGGAAGAAAGGGTAAGGCAATTTGAGATTCTCCCAGGAGGCAAAACTATTTTAAATACATTTAGCCCATTAAACCATCCTCACCACTGGAGCACAAAATTCTGTCTTACCTAGTTCTGTATGTGTTCTATTAATAAATATCTCCTCTGTCAAAACCAGCCCTGCTTCCTTCTGCTTGATCCTAGAAGCCTAAAAACAAGCATGATCACCTGGAGTTTCACAGTCCTCCAACAAACAAGATGGAGCCACCTCTGACAGCTTGAAAAGAGGTCTCTGGCTTGTTGGGTGTTTGACACTGCAGGGACACAGGTGCTACAGCAATGCTACAGCACACATCCCTTGACCACAAAAGCCCAGCACGCCTCCCACTCCAGCCTGTAAGCAGAGCATTGCCCTCCTGCACTGCCAGTGCTGCTCCATCTACAGCCTCTGGTTCTGATGTGCTACCTCAGACAGTGCAGGAGAGCAGCTGCTGTGACCCACCACCTGCCTGTAGCTATTGTGTGGACCACCAAGCACAGAGCCTGTACCGCTGTTTTGCATATCCAAAGCTACATGAGCACCTGACAAGGGCGCCTATCAGACAGATTTGTGTTATAGAGAAGGAGAAGCATGAGTTTGGATGAATGAATTCAGTTCTGCCACCAATCTGGTTTCTGCTGTCAGACAAGTAATCCAGAGCAGCCTTTACTCCACAAAGGACAGTTCCAGAACCAATTAAAACAGAAAAATGGAGCTTTGCTACTGTACTTGTACATAGAGAAGGTTATTCTATGCATTTTCAACAGGTAGGGCTCAGGAAAATGGTACAAAGTGTTGACAATCAACAGTTTCATCAACACAGCATTAATATTTTAAACTTTTACATTGCATTAGTCATCATTTGCATCACTTCATCCATAGATGTGACAAAAAAGGGTCAGGACCTCGCTGAGTTCTATACTAGATATCACAGACAAAAAGCGCAGAGCCAATCCTGCCTACAACCCTATGTACTGCAAGTAACTACACAATAGGCAGGAAGTAACATCTATGATTTCCAGAAACAGAGAAACAAAACTTATATGATTTGGTCTCAGGAAAAGTGCAGCTAGTCAAATGTTTTCTCTTCCTTTAGACTTCAGGCACATAACCTTATTACTTATTTCCCCCTTCCAAAACTGTGGGGATGGTAATT
Organism: Pithys albifrons albifrons; assembly: GCF_047495875.1. NCBI lineage: Eukaryota > Metazoa > Chordata > Aves > Passeriformes > Thamnophilidae > Pithys > Pithys albifrons. Next base: position 67,731,212 of record NC_092460.1, read on the forward strand.
ACTCCTTAACAGAGCCTTCTATTGAAGAAAGCCCTAAAACAGCCCACTTGCTCTTGGAGGGCCTAGAACAAAGGAGGTGGGTAATTCCTTAACTAGAGAATGCTTTCTGGCCACGAGGTTTTGTTTATAGCTAAGATACCTGAAAGAACATTGCTTGCATGTTGTTTACCCATACCTATTGAGGACTGATCCAGACCATTAAAGCAGTACTGCTTACTGCAGTATCTTTTAACAGAAAATTATTCTACAAGACTCTAACTCCTGTAAAGAGCTCACAACTGTATATGCACTACATGATTCTTCAGCTTATCACAATCTGGAATGAGCCAAGGGAACTTCAGACTCAAGATTCTTTGTTATTGTGCTGGTTTAAAGGTGAACCAGCAGGGGAAATGAACTCACCACGAGAGAGATTATAAGTCAGAGCTAAAATTTAATAATAATATTACAATAACAACACTGACACACAAGGGAGATTGCTTTCAACTCACAAAACCCCAGCAGTATAACCCAGTGTCTGGGGGCACAAACCCAAGGGGGTTTGTTTGCTCTTGTGCTGAGACCCCTGTGGTTCCCCCAAGTCCAGAGCAAAAGGAAAAGAAAAACCTGTTGGTACAGGCGAGGGCTGTGGTCTGGGCAAGAGCGGGGATCTCCTCCTGTCAAGGTCCTGCTGCTGCTCTGGATCCGACGAGAAGTTCCCGAGGTCTTCTTACCCACCACTTATGTACCCTCAGGGAGCACTCAGTCCCTCCCCCTGGGCGGGGACTCACACAATGGGTGATTAACTCTGGGAGCCAGGGGGTGTTGAACAGTTGATTCCCCATTAGCAGCTCCGCCCCCCTCAGGCTGGGTGTGAAGGTGATAATGGCTCCCTGGGCAGCTGCTGCTAATGGCCCATTGACCTTGGGGAATGAATAGAGGGGGTAGAATACACAGCTTTGATCACCCCCACACAGGGTTAGCTGGTCCCTCCTGCTGAACTAGGACAGTTATGATCTTCAGTTGTGGTGTTTTGGTTTTGGGCTTTTTCTAATTCTCACCTTTTCCTCCCATACACACTATTCACTCCCGCCTTCTGTACTACACCCCTGCATACACTAGGACAGGATTTATGAGAAAAGTAGGTCCCTTCAACAGAGCTAGGTGTCCTTGACCCCGGCATCACCTGCCCAGAAATGTGTGTTATAATCTATCCTTTGGGAGTGATGGACAGTTACACCCAGTAAGTGTATTTACAAGTTGAATAATGTTCACAGCCATATTGCTTCTTGAAATTTTTGGCAGATATGCCCTGAGAAGAATGCCAAAATTTTCCAGCCTTAGTGAAAACACTTGAAAATATAATACATCCATAAATCAGTTGTGAAAGCAGTTTCCAGCCCAATGGGGTGGGGCTGTGATGACCAGTTTCCCATCTAGGGAGGCACCACATTGGCAGGCAGTGAATCAGTGCAGGTGAGGCTGACTGCAGTCTCTTGATCCACTGCCTGTTCACAGAGTAGCACAAGAGGTTTATGCAACCAGATCACGTAGGTGAAAATATGAAAACCCTCAAAAGCACTGTAGGTTGCTAAAACAGAAGTACTGATGGGCCTGTAACCCCCCTGAACTACTCATAACCCCTCTCAATTTGCAGATGCATAACTATTTAAATGACTGAGGGAACTGCAGAAAGACTTGACATCTCTACAGCTACCAGGGCCAGGGGAAGCAACCACAGAACTGCACAAATGCATCTCCCAAACCTACCTCGATCCTGTAGAGCACAAAGCCCCTATTTTCCTGAATTCTTTAGAGAAATCACTTGCTAGTAAGCCAGAAGCTTTTCTTAAACCTGTCTGCAAGATAATCACATCAAGTTAACACTGAATATCTTAATATTCAAATGCTTTACATCGCATTATTAACTCTCCTATATCACCAACTCTTACCACTACACCATCAATAAGATTGTATTCTGCAGTATCTGGAGTTCCTGCATCAAACTGGTTTTAAGAATAGAAGAAATAAATTTGCTGATAATTCAGCAAGCTTGAGCACACAAGTCACAGCAAACAGTGCTGATGGGCTGGGTACAAAAGGCGGCCTATTTCTCTCCAGGTCCATCACCAGGAATTGACTGTTCCCAGAGCTTAAAAGGAAAGGATTGAAAAAATTCCCAAAAAGTATAAACTAACTCATGTTTTTTAAACATCATGCACCATAGATCACAGGCACCTCCAATATTTCGGGGAAAAAAAAGACAACTAAAAAAGCCCTATTGACATTACAAAACAAATGTGATGTGGAAATCTTTATCTTAAACAGATGATATTGAAAAGCATGGTGGACGGTAGCCTTAATAAAGGAGCTGCATTGCTACTGTAGACTTATGGCAAAGATGAGTACCAAGGGACACACCAGGAAGGCATAAGGTCAGTAAGAAGGCTGAGAGAATAGGCTTTAATCATCAACATGTTCAACGTGGTTAAAGATCTGTAAAAAAATGCTAACATGGGGGAAATTGAGAAGGTATTTGTTTTAAAACATGTGGGATGAAGGTAGGAGGCATGAGCTAGCCTTGAAAGTAAGAAATTATAAGGATAGGACAACAGAGAAAAGTAGGTTTTGAAGAGTTCTGGATATTAAAGCAATGAAAGGAAGACAGACTAGATCTACAATGGCGATAAAGAAAGTATAGACACAAGCACTCACGTGAACACCTGTGATTAATTCTTTGTACATATATATATGCTGTCTTCCAAAAGGACAAAAGTATACCCAACACAAAAAGAATTTGCAGAAGCTTTCTATGTCCCAAACACTTCCAACAAACTCTTAATCAGAGAAAAATTACAGACAAAGAAGTGGACATCTTTCCATGTTGTGAAATTGTGTGTGTGTGTGTAATTCAACAACAACATGTAGATTTCTTACTATTTTTTTCTAATTTAGTTCAAATGCATAAATAAACTCAAGTTAAAATTACCACTTGAGAAGCAGTGATCTGTGTTGTTCTGATATAGAAAATAAAAGGAGGGGAAGAATAAATTTATTTTACTAACTGCCTTCATGTGCCAACTATAACAGTAAAGCAGATCCTGTGCAGCTACATTAAGCTGATAGTTGCATCTCATGAGTGAAGTAAAAGACACGTCATGCAAAGACTGCTAAAGTAACAATGTATTTTAACTGCTGTGGTAACGAGTAGCATAACATGTACAGTTAACAACTGGAATAAAAGTCATAGCAATACTTACACGACAGATAAAATATACAGAGAACACACTTTAAATTAAATGCAAAGCAATGAACTGACGTGAGGTCTCAAAGAGCAAATTACCTTCTTTTTGTCAGAGGATTATTTGACTCTACCAAAGCATAGAATTAAAAATTACTGAAAGGGCTTATTTAAAAAAAAAAGTTGAAAAATATGATTGTAAAAATTAAGAAATATTCCCTAACCTTGCTGACAAATATGAAGTAAATGCCTATTTTGGCCAGTATTCATACCCCAGAATCCTGCTTAAATGCTACACGACAATTAAAAAAATAAATCACCAAGTCAGCAGAAAACCACATGCAATACCTGAAAAAACGCTTCTGACAGGTATGATTTGGAGTTATGCTTAAGATAATATCTGCAGAAGAATGGAGATCATAGCAAGTGGAGCTCTAAAACTGAATTGCTCTTCCTTTATTAGATTCTGATTCTTTGCTTAGCACCTAGTATAGAAATTGAACTTTACAGTGTGAATTGCCAGATTCATTGATCTGAATTGCTATTTCAGAAACAGAGAGATTTTAGGCCCCCCAGCATGATGAAAGAAACTGAAATTATTCTATGTCCCCAGGACAAGATTTATCTGGAGACCAAACACTTTGAAAGACTTTTGATTAAAAAAATGTCTTTGCTTTGGGCCAGAAAACATTATGGAAACAAGACCATGTTCATACATTAACGTTTTTAGCCATTTAGTACTTCTTTGCAGTAATGCTAAGGTGATTACTAGGCTCAGACCATGGAATGCTTTCATTAGACACATAGCAAAGAGACAGGCTGGTCCTGCACTGCCCCAGGACAAGAGTCCAGCTTCCAGCACGGATCTTCCCTCTTGCATTACACATGGCCTCCATAGGCAGAGCTCTTTCTGCTACACAGGAACAGAAATAAGACCCTTTCTGGTGTTGTGGAGAGAAATGGTGCTGACTCCAAGAGAAACTCACAAAAGTCCCATAAGAGCTCTTGGAACCACAAACCTTGACCAGTTAATAGGAAGTCCTGCACCACCACCCAAGTTCTTTGATCATGCATATATTGGTTCCCATTTGCAAATGCGACTGGTCTCTAAAATCAAGTTTTGCATGTACATGAAGCTATTGCAGCCCCAAGTCTCCCAGACCATCTAATTCCTTTCATCTCCCATGTGGGCCACAGCTTCACAGAGCACACTCTCCAAGTGTTGAACAGGGAACCAGCTAACAAAGAAGAACCTCAAGCTACCACCTCCCCTTCCTGAAAAAGTACATACATTAGTCATTTAAGCAAGTCTGACATGGGGGTTTTGTTGAAATTCATGAGATGAAGATGCAAAATAGTTCAATTCCAACAACATTACTATGCCAAGCTTTCATACTGATCAGTTAAATGACAAAATTTCAGTTCATAACCCACTCTTGCAGGACAAGTTTATTGAACTGGATGTATTTAGGATTAATCAAAGGCTCATTTAGTACTGAAGCCTTAGGCTGTTAAAATTGATTCTGAGTATGTACAACACCATACAAGCATGAGTTTTGCTAACAGCAAAGCTCTGATTGTTTATTTACTATTGAATATCTTTGGACTACTCACTCAGCTTCTCTCAACATGTGCTTCTTCTGCCAGCCTTCAAGTAGTCTTGTCTCGTTATGTTTTTCAAAGAGCCTCGTACCATGTGGTTGTCCAATGATGCCCAGTTTGTTCAGCTCAACAAGTTTCTGACTTTACTAGACCTCTCTAGACATAGTATTAGTAATATTTAATTCTTAAGAGTAGTATACATTTAAAAAAACATCACCTATGTACATTGATTACCCCCCCAAACACTGACTTCTTTTAGTCTCACTGTATAATTATTTTTCCTTCAGGACCTAAGGCCCAGTATCTATGGCTGCCAATGAGCAACAGATGAGACAAGAAATTAGCAATAATATATTGGGGGGAAAAAAATCCAACCAAACAACAAAAAACCCCAAACAACCAAAACCACATATAAAAAACCCCATCCCACATTAAAATGTTAGCTATGAATGATGCCTAATCCAACCCAAGAACCAAAAACTGTTTATGCTCTGTATTTTGGCCATATGCATTGTATGGATGGCAGGGAAAACATTGATCAGTACCAGGGTGCTGTGATTTTAGGAGGCTAACAATAATTTATAGAGAAATAAATTTAGAAGCTGTTTCACTACTGGTAAAACACAGCGAGAATTTTCCAATTTTTACTAAGACAAAAGATATAAATGATAGGTTTCTAAGTAAGATGATGTAACGTGTAGATGGAATATAGCCTTGGCTTCCTTGGCAAATTTCAAGGGTATGTGAGAAGCACTCATTTACTGCTCAGTAAGTCAAATTCAGATTATTAATAGCTTCAAGCAGAAAAGCATTTTAAAATCTGAGGTTCTCGTTTAACTCTTCCTCTAGACCTGCTCCAGCACAAAATTATAAGCAGGACTATTGATCCAAATAGACTAAGTTCACAGCCCACTTTTCTAGCATCTTGTTTTCAAATGTCAAGCTTCTCACAAAGCTGCAGAAACATAGCTGCTGGCAGTGACTGATGCTCCATAAATCAATCTATTCCTAGCATTAATTATCCCAAGCAGCTGTTATCCTCCATTTGGTCTTCAGTATCCAGGAAATCTTTGCTTCCAAGACTAACTTGACCAAAGAATGCTTAGCATGTGCCACTTGGAGATAAAATGAATCTGTTACTTAAAGGTCATGTACCCTGTTGGGTATTTTCAGTGAACGCCCATTAACCCTCCTAAAAGTTCACAATGGTTTAAGAAAAAAAAGGGCATTTCAGTGAGAAAAAGAACAGCACTGTTACTTATACTGAAGTGTCACCCCCAGCAGAAGAGAAGAGGAAGTAGTGCTAAGCTAGACAAGTGTGAAAGACAATGCATACAATCTAATCACACTTTTTGTCTCATGCTGTTTCCACATCCAAAAGTTCATCAAAGATTAAAGTCTGCAATGACATGGTATTATAGTTATGCAGCTCACACAGTCACCCTTGCTGTGAGTTTGTACACACAAGCAAACTGCTGCATCTTGATTGTCCAAAATTTGCCACAGATGCCATGGCTTTTCACTACCTGCAGGAATTAGAGCAGGATCTACTGTCAGTTCAGAAGTGTCTAAAGATCAGTGAAATACGAATGCCTCAGGTGCACTTCTCACACATCACTCCTTCCCATGTGGCCTTTGGCAGCACTGCTTGTGCAGCCAGCTTCCTTGTAAATTCCCAGTTAATGCAGTGAACTCCTAGGATGTACCCTGGGTGCTGACAACACCTCACAACAAAGGACATGACCACTTTTCCAGACAGATCTGCAGGCTGAGCCCTTTGTGGCCAACATTTGCCCTGCCTCAGACAGACACGCTGGGCTGCAGAGGGGTGAGCTGTTTCACACTCTTCCTGAACCTAACTGGAAATTGGCATCTCACCTCATTTAACCACAATAATCCCTGGGTGACTAAAAAAAAGCTTTTCCAGTTTTTCAGGGAACTATAAGACTAACCAAACTTAACTGCTGATCAGGTATCTACAGCAGTGTCTGCCAGTTATTTCTGATGTCATGACTGACTGACAGGGACTGTAGAGAGAGAACATGCTGTTCTGCAAACAACAGCATCCTCCTTCCAGGTGACTGCATGAGTCTTCAGTTTGAGCTGATCAAATCCCACCTTCCAAAGTTACCGTAGCACTGCAGAAATAAAAGATCACTGGTTTGAGAACGACTTTGCTCAGGCAAAGTAGTTTGTAAGTACTACAAGTATTACTTGATCAGTTACACAAAAAGCTCCATACACAATAATCTATCATGTTAGTCCCTATTTCTAATACTAGAAGAGTAGTTATGTTAAGTACTGTCCCAGTACATCAACTTCTCATGGCACAGCTTAGGAGAAAAAGGAAGTGTCAGTCAGGTACAGACTTATACCCTATGCAGATACTGACCACTGCCCAGTGTCACTTGAAACTGTAAGACCTAGATCCTGAACAGACCCACAGGGTTTGTAACAAAGGCAGTCCTACCTCTGGCTCCTGACACTGCTGAAGCAGCCACCAGGAGAGCTGGGTTAGTAAAATCCTGGAGAACGTAGCTGAAGGAGCCCTTGATAAAAGCCATTTTCAAGAACTGCTCAAATTTTAATCAAGTGATGGAATATGAGATGGTATCTGTTCTAAGGGAGCAGGGAGTTATTCTTGATTGGAGGTAAAACCCTTCAGTGGTGAGAGTTAGGGACAAAGAGGTTAGAACAGTATGTCACACAGAAAAGTAAGGATTCATACTATTCCTAAAGACTCAGAAGGAAAATTCATGGCTTAGGAACGCATGTGGGCTCCTCAGCTCTCTAACCTGCCTGGCAATCCCAGTGCTGAGCAGCCAGGGAGTGACCTGCAGAGATTGCTGCCTGCACAGTCCCAGGAAGACCTCTGCAACAAAGCTGGTTGCAACCACTTTAATGGAAAGCTCTGTCATAAAACCTCAGCTTGTGGAAAGCAAAGTCCTTCACAGCAAATTGTAATCTTTGATGAAAACATACTTCCAAATGCTAAAAGCACAATTTTGACCCCTTTAGGATTAAACATTTTATCACCTTACTTGAAAATGGCTCATTACATAACATGAAATGAAAAAGGCATCTGAACAAAGCATTTTAATTCTAAATGTAAGCTTTCAGAGTTTTGCTACATAAGCAAGTGATTTTTGTGAGTGGGTGTTTTATTTCATGCTGGAACAAGATATTTTAGTTGCTGTATCCTTAAAGCCAAATTTCCCTCAGAGTGAGGATTCTGGGTTCTGTAATGCTCTAATCACTTAATGACTTGCTCTAATCAGTTTTTGCCATCTTTTCAATCCAATATTCTAAAGTGGCACAGACCACAAAAACTTTTCAGTCAAGATATGGCCAAATTAGACAGCAAACCCAGCCTCTCTCAACTGACCATAATGAAAATTCAGCCTACCTTTGGCAACAGTTTAAACAAACAAGATAACTATAACATTTTCAACCTCATGATTATGTTTCATCCCATTTTCCTTTCTCCACCAGAAGACTTCAAAGGACAAAAGATCAGGGAGAACTAAATTAACGACAATTCATTAGGAGAAACAAGGAGTAGCCACAAAAAAAATTTCTTAAGTAGGTATTTCAAAAAGCCACAGCATCAATTTAAAGGATCAAATTCATTAGCACTCACAAAGGGTAGGCCAGTAATGCAGCCAAGCACACAAATACAGATGAGGTAATAGGAAAGCTACTGAACTGAAACATGCAGCCAATTAAGTCATTTGAGAATGACTCACATGAAATCAGACTCTATAAGAAGTAAACCTCCTATGTTAACTGCATCAAAAGAGGAATGCGCTTTTGATAGATCAATTAAATGGCTCTTGTAAAGTTACTGGAGCAGATTCATCTGCCTTCAAACATCAAAGTGACTGAATTAAATTTAAAACGTCTTGGATCAACACCTTGAAAATGAGAAACTGTTTTTTAAATGAATGACCTGTTTCATATCCACTTGGAAATTGAGAGTTGGAGATGAGCACAGCACATGCATGACAGTCTCTCTTTTAATCGCAAATGCAACACTGGAAATCAGACAGACATTATTTACTTTTTTTAAATACAGAACATTCTCCTCTTTAATATATCTTTCAAATGTTAAAGAACATGAAAAGCAAATATGAGCTTAAAAACAGCCCCCTAATTTGTAACAGTGGAGATTTAGGGGAAAACAAGTAGGTCAAAACTGCCATAGTAGCAGCATTCACTAAGTAATACAACTCCTCATAAAGAAATAAAAAAAATAAACCAAAATTTGATCAGCATGAATTATTATACATGTACACAAGTGCTTGCCCCACACCAGGTTGAAAGGGACCTCAAGGATCATTTGGTCCAACCTTTCTTGGCCCAGCATCTTGTTCAGCCAAATCTTAAAAGCATCCCATATTGATGAATCCACCACTTCCCTGGGGAAATTATTTCAATGGCTGATTGTTTCCATTGTGAAATATTTTCCTCTCCTCCAAGAACTTTATGAAGTTCAAGTGCAATCAAATCAGCATCAGCTGTGTCCACAGCATATCGTGTAAAAGTTGTTTTCACACCTTTATCCAAACTTTTATCCTATAAACTGAAATTTCTGAATTTCTGCCTTGGTTCTGTAACTGATGTTGAGGAAAGAGGAGGGATGGAGAAAATGTGTCAGTAGATAATTAGTGCATACAGGAAGAAGACAAGAAAGAACATATGAAGAAGACCAAGGAATAATGTGGAAAAAGCTCAAGGCTGGGGATAGTCTGGGTAGAAACTGCAGGGCAGACAAGACACAGGGATGGTAAAAAAGTGGAGCAGGGCTGAAAAGACCAATATTTAAAGATGGCGTCAAGTAAGAAAAGATAATAAGAGTTTGTAAGAAATAAAATAATATGCAGCAGGACTGAAACTACAGGGAGGGAGGGAATGAGATGGAAAATATAAATGTAATCTACATATGGGGAGCACTTTTGCATATCTAAGTTACACTTTTCCAGAGACACACAGCGGTGGTGACCTTGTCCAGTTCTCTCCTAATCAATTCACCCAAATAACATCACATAATGCTTTCCTATTTTCCTCTGAGTGAGTTCCATACCCTGTGAGAAAAGTTGACGCTACAGAGACAGTAACTCATTCTGAGAAGTGTTCACCCCTCAAGGACATGCAGGGTACCAATCTGTGCCCACATGATGCCAGTTTGTGCTGGCTTTCTATGCAATTAAGATGCATTAAAAGAGATCATTAATAGTGCTAATAAGTATAGACATAACCCTCTGAATTTCTGTAGTCGGACTCCAAAACATTTGCCTTACTCAGTCAGGAGCTTATGAATAACCTCCACAACCATGTGGAAATTAATGATCGTTATAATTAAAAAGCCATTTTTTACCATTTTTCAACTACTTCATATATGAAACCTAATCCTTTCTTTGTGACCAACATTTATTTGACAGCCTGATGCCAAATCTTTTCAGCCAATTCTTGCCTGATCACATTTGTAAAGCACTTCCTTTCCTGTTTAAGGAGAGGATATGAAAGCCATCAACCTAAAAAAAAACAGAGATACACCTCTATTTCTGCACAAAATAAAATATTCTGTCTCCCTCTACTGGCTATGCATTAAATCAAACCAGGAGGACAAAAATAAAAACTAGACAACTAATGTTTATTGTTACCTCAGAGAATTCTATGCAGGATGCAATGCTGAAATAGCAGAAGAATATTTGAATCATAGTTTCTAAACAAGTAATACAAACAAACAATACTGTCTTTCTGAAAATGGTCTCAATTTATTCCAAAGCAAGTTATCAGAAGCTATAACAATCAGAAGTTATCAGAAGTCATTCAATATATCCCAGTGGTTTTGGATTAGACAGAAAAGCAAAAAAAAACCTAAAGTTTTTGGTGCTTTGGAATACACACATCCAGTTTTTAAGAAATATAAGCTGATAATTAACACCGGGTAAGTATGCTATATTAATAATAAAAATACCTCACATAAAGAAATGTAATACACAAACCTACACATAATCCCCAAAAACCTGCATGCACATGCATGGATGTTAGACAATAAAATGCATTATTTCAGCTCAGTTGTTACCAGGACATTTTAAACTTAATGCCCCATTAATTTCAGTGTAAAATGGTACCTGAAACTTGCAAAATTACATTCTTACACTACATTACATTCATGTGAAATCCACATCCCTTTCAGTCAACATCTTTTTACCTAACAAATGAGGCTCAGACCTTCAGAATTTACAGTCAAATTCTCTAAATACTTAAAATATACACAAAATTCAAGTAGTCTCATTTAAAGGGAGACCACAGTATATGCTTGCGTGCTAATGGCACATAGGACTGGGTTATAAAGCTGATGATAAGCAGAGTTTTCAAGAGGAGGAAATTTGCCTACATAACACACGATAGCCAAGAACTTACATGCCAGGTTTAAGTAAAACAAAAGAACACTTTCAAATGCTTAAAAATGAAGTTTCACTTAATAGACAATCACCTAAACTATATTAGCACACATCACTACAATAAAATTACTTTAATAAAATTTTTACATGCATCTCAAAGCTCCTGCAGCCATTTTTATGAAAAGACCATGCTTTATTTACTGTACCTGAACATTTCTGTACCTGTCACGCTGCATGTTAATGAAAAAATAAGACAGGAAACATTAGGTTATTTTCACATGTCCCTTCTAAAGGCATAATTGCTATTTATTTTTACACATGACGTTACATGCAGTTTTACTTTAGCAGAACTACCAAAAGCACTTCAGCCTATCTTAAGATGACACCTTTGCCAAGTCAAATAAAAAGGTTTCACTGGGCTGGAAAAAAAGGCTAAACAATTAAAGAGCAATATTCGTTCTCTTTCCCATGCACCGTCTCAGAAACCCTCAAAACACTGGTAGTGATAAAGGGGTTTGAGGGCAGTAGGCTTGTTGTAACTATTACTCCTCATCTTTGATCAACTAGACAGAAAGGAGTTACTCGCTACTAACAATGCTCTGGCAAGGCAATTCCATATGCTGCCAGTGAGAATAATTTTCATTTCTAGCATCTCCCTTATAACCCTATGAAAGTACACAGCTAACATACAGGAAACAAAAAAATTCAACTCAGGTTTTCTGTGAATTAAAGCTGAAAAAGCCTGGTAGGCAACCTACAGTGAGGATACCTCAGCAATGCACACAGCTGAGGCTACAGCAGCTTACCCAGCTGAGGCAGTTGAACTTTAACTGTTTCCAGGTGCCACTGACATCACTCAGAGCCAGTCAAACATAAGAAATATCATAGCCTGACCTCTTGACTTTAAATCAAGTTTGAGGGCTTGAATGAAATAGTGCCCATGTTAATGAAATAAACTAACCCTAATACACAGAAAGTACTTACATCGTTTCTGGGAAACTGCCTGTAAACAAGCCGTGACAATGTCGCAGTTCTTCTGGACTTTCTGAACAAGCCTGTCTTTCTGCTTCAGAAGACGAAGCAACTTGGCTGATTGAAGAGAAATTCTGTAACTCAGTTCTCGTTTTATAGTTGTTAATTCACCAACATCTGCCAACAAGCAGAGAAAACAACTTCAGTACAGGCCAAAACACTAACAAACAGGCTAATTGTAGCTGACATGCAAAAGGACTTGACCCATGGACATTTACACATCCAAGCTTTCTATAAATTGCAAGTTCTAGCAACTGGGGTAATTACCAGTTATAAACATTTGCAGGATCTGAGCCAGTGTCTTTAAATTTCTTTTAAACTAAATGACTTCCATTTATTGCATAGTGTATTAATCTTAATAATTATGCTGCTATAAATTCATAGGATCATGATAGACATAACCAGAATATACCAATAGTAGTGCAACCAGGGGGTAAAGTTTAAATCCAGTACTGTCCAGAAGCTGCCTGTGCATGGGGAAGAGGTGCATATGTTCAAGAAAAAAACATATCCAAGAAGCTGCCTGCAAAGCTACAAATGCAAGTACAGAATAGCACTAAGTGGGAAACTTTTCACTAAGACATGACTGGATGGCTACAGCCATGGCCTCAGCTATTTCCACTTGTCAGTCACAGTGCCACCAGACTTCCCTGAGTTCACCAACATGTCTGTTTCCTTCTAATATTCCTGTTGTCACCCAAATGGTGAGCTTTAGGTCCAGAAAAGGGAGTTCTTGGGGAGATATTTTAAGTCCATTAATTTTTCTGAGTCCTCTGCTCTGTTCTCAGAGGCCTACCCCAGCAGTAAAATCCTGGGTCTTGCTTATGACATGCTGACCATGTCAACAGCATCTCCACAGCTGTCTGCTCCCTGCAGCTAAGTTTTCAAATCCTATCATTTTCAATGCAACCATCTCCCCCTGATGCTGGAAGGAAAATCAGTGCAAAAAATCTGTACTTTGGTAACCTGATCTAATGAGAAAAATATTTATGCATGCAGGAAAAACTATTATTAGTGGGATGATAAACAGCTCAGCTCATGTGGCAAAACTTTTTCAAAAATTCTGGATAGCTTAAAGGAAAGGACAAATTAGGTTGAAATGACCATCAATCACAGGCTAGTGAAGAGCAAAGTATGACTGCAAGGGGAGCAGAACCAGGGGTAAAACAGTCCTGTATTTCATAGACACTATCCTGTTTCAGCACCTGCTGCTCAGCTAGAACTCCCAATCACTTGTACCAGGCAGGGTGATTTAAAAATAAATCTATGGCTTTTGAGAGAAAAAAAAAAAGTTGCATTCCCACTGACTTCTACGGTCACCACACAAGTGGTGAGCTGAGTTTTCTTCTTTCTCACACATCTGAGTTAGTTGTCCCTATAAACACAATTAACTTCGAAGCAAAAGTGATAAGTTGAAATACTACAAAATATATTCCTGAACAAGCAAGGGATTTTTTGAGTTTCAAGTAGCCACGGGACACGTAGAAGAACTTAAGCTACATCCTAGTAACATCAAATGGCGTATCATCTCATTAAGAAGCCGAACACGGAAGCAGGCTGCTGTTTGCACAGGTCTGAAGAAAAGGCATGCTTATTCACCTCTTTTTTTTTTTATCCTCTCATCAAAAGCAGGAAGGATTAAACATCAAGGGACAAGAGGCCTTTGTGTAGCCCTCTTCATCAGATCAGCTTGGAGTTGCAAGTCTCATTCCTTCACAAATATGCCATGTTGAGGCCACTTAGCTTTCGTGAGAATTATCTGAAAATTTCCCTTAGATTTTGGTTAATTAATTGACTAAAGCATTTATACTTTTTATTATACTATTTTTATACTTTTTTTATACTTTTTTTTTTCCTAGAAGACATGCCAACCTGCAAATAGACCTTACAATTATCCAGTTTAATTTAGGTTCATTAGATCTAAAAGTATCTGAAAAAACAACTACTTCTTATGACACCGCACACATAGCATCTCTTCCAGATTAATAAAGTAGGAGTTTAGCGTAAAAAAAAAACTGCTCTGTAATTCATTACTGTGAGGAAAATCACCGAACTCGCAGAAATGCAAAAGCTTGTGCAATCTGCCACAGACACTAACAGCAGGTGAACCCATTTTTGCTCCTACAGCACCTGGAACAAGGGAGGAGGGAACAGCACAGGCGGCCCTGGTGTGCCGGAGCTCCCCGCTAACAGCGCACGGGAAGCGTTTCGAGCCGCGGCCGTGCAGAAAGGCTGGCACCCTGGGGCAGGACCCGCGCAGGCACAGCGGGAAAGCGAAGGGGCAGCTCCCATCCCGGCAGGGCAGGCTGTACCTTTCAGCCGCAGGTACTTGACCTGGCTCGGCCGCCGCTGCAGCTCCCGCAGAGCTCGGGAGCGGGCGTTGCCCGAGGGGGCGGCCGCCTCGGCGGGGCTGTACAGCTCGGTGAGCAACCCGCTCACCAACGACGAGGTGCGGCTGGACCGCCCGCTGCGGGGCGCCCCCTCGTCCTCATCCTCCTCTTCCTCCTCGGCCAGGCTGTCGGCGCTGCTCCCCGCTCTGCCACCCGCGCCGACCTCCCCCGCCTCCATGTTCCGCGCCGCCGGCGCGTTCCGGGCTCGGCCCGTTCCGCTGGGGCGGGGCGGGGCGGGCAGGAAGGCTCGGGCGGGCGGGGCGCTCTTCGCAGGCAGGAGCAGCTTGCCCGGCTCCAATGCCCGCCCAGCCCCGCTGCCCAGCGCGGCACAGACCGGGGCGGTGCACCTGCGCCTGCACCTGCGCGGGGCGGTGACACGGCACGGGACCCGCACCATCGCCCCGCCCGCCGCCCCAGTGCCCGGCTGCCCCTCTGGAACGGCGCCTGGCTCTGCCAGCCATGCGGGACCTGTGCCACGGCTGGTCTCGGTGCGCACGGCCGGGGCCGCACGGCCGCCTGGGCTCGCCGGGGCCCGGTGGCGCTGCAGGCAGGGGCAGGCCGGGCACAGGCGCGGCAGCCGCGGCAATTCCGGTCAGGAATTCACGGACAGGTTGGAAGGGACCACAGTGGGCCAAGTGGTTGAATCTCCCAGCTCAGGCAGGGCACATTGCACAGGATTGCGTCCAGACGGTTTTTCAAGCGAGGGAAACTCCACAATCTCTGGACAATCTGTTCCCGTGCGCGGTCACCCGCACAGAAGTTCTTCCTCGTATTCAGGTGGCACTTCCTGCGCATTGTTTTCTGCCCGTTGCCTCTTGTCCTATTGCTGGGCACCACTGGGAAGAGCCCAACCCCATGGCCCTCGCCCCGCTCTACAGATATTCACACACATCCCGGCCATGGAGCGCGCCGGTCCCAGCTGGAAACGCCGCCGCGCGCAGCCCGGGAGACGGGCGGGGCCGAGGCCGAGGGGCGGGGCCAGGGCAGTCCCGGGGCCACGTGACCGCGGGTCCCCCCCCCCCCCCCCCGCCCGCGCGCGCTCGCGGTCATATGCCGCGGGCGGGGCGGGCTGCGCGCTGCTGCTCCTCGCCCCGGGCCCGGCGGCTCCTCCGAGCGGCTCCGACCCCGTCCCGCCCTCCGCCCGTCCCGTCCCGCCGCGCCATGGCCCCCAACGCGCTGCTCCGGGGGCTGGCGCTGGCCGCGCTGCTGGTGCTGAGCCCGACGATGGCAGCTCGGCAGACGCGGAGGCCCAACGTGGTGCTCATCCTCACCGACGACCAGGACGTGTGCCTGGGCGGCATGGTAACCTCGCCGCGGGACGGGCTGCGGGGCGGCTTGGGGCGCGGGGTCGGCGGCGGCCCAGCGAGAGCGAGCGGGGCTCGCCGCCCGCCCCCTGATTCGCGTACGCGGCTGTCGGGCGGCGGGGCTGGGCTCGGGGAGCTGTGTGGGGCCGGGGTCGCTCTGGCCGCGGGGAGCGGCGGGCTGGGCCCGGCCCTGTCCCGGGCAGGGGCTCGCCGCGGCCTCGGGCCGAGCTGCCCTGCCGAACGAGCGTAGCGGCGGGGCTTCCGCGGGTGGGATGAGCTGCCCTGTGAAGCCACCGAGTCTCGAGTGGGCCGGGGCTATGGCGTCTCCAGTGTAGGCGCTGCCGCTGGAGATGCCCCGTGAAACTCCCCCCACTTCTGCTCTTTTGGGCCCACTTGCGCCACTTCTGTGGTCGCTCCAAGCCCCAGCAAGGAAAGGGCATTCTTAGTGTCTGAATTATGTGGTGCCTAAAACCTGTGGGTGTGGGACATCTTTCAGGTAGTCTACTTTAAGTCTCCTGCTTTACCTGGCATCCTTGCCATTTTAGCTGACAACCTTTTGGTATCTTCCTTCCAGACCCCCATGAAGAAGACTAATGCTCTCATTGCACAGATGGGAATAACCTTCCTAAATGCAGTAAGTGTTCACATTAACTCTTTGAACTGAAGTTGCAGGCATTTGTGTCCTCTCTATCAGGTCATCTGAGATCTCAAAGCTAGTAATAGTTTTGTGAAGCCTGTATCTATCATTGTGGGTATTTTAAATTCAATCCCTGACAACTTTTAGGTCTCAAGATGAGTATAACTCAAGGTCATGTTCAAAATCTGTGAAGAAAAGTCTCACTTCCTGAAAGCACTTGTTCTGACTTCCTTAAACTGTAAAGTAAAACTGCATAGTCTGAATATTTTTGTTACAAACTGAGCTGCGTTAAAAGTAACTACTTAAAACTTTCATCAACTTCATGCATGATGAAAACCCATTTTACTCTTTTCATACACTAGTGTATCTCCATGGCTAGAATAATGGGGTGAGTCAGTGAGCAAACACTATTTTAAGGGATTCTTGCTCCTGTCAGAGAACCATATCATCTCATGGTGAGGGGTTTAAGGGCATGTGCTCCAGAGGCCTGAAACTGGTTTTATGTATAGGTTTTCAGTAGTGAAAGTACTTGGGATGTAATTCTGTCTGTCCAGAAAGGTGTAGGTTTTAATGTTGATGAACATTTTAATCAACCTGTTAGCTGATATTTTAGAACTGTAAATTTTGAGGTAAAATTGTTTTACTTTGTCATTCTGTTTTTCCAGTATGTTCCCAGTGCACTTTGCTGTCCCAGTCGAGCTAGCATTTTAACAGGAAAATATCCACATAATCATCATGTTGTCAATAACACTCTGGAAGGGAACTGTAGCAGCAAGTTGTGGCAGAAGATTCAAGAACCATACACCTTCCCAGCACTGCTCAAAGCTACATGTGGTTATCAAACTTTCTTCGCTGGGAAGTATTTAAATGAGGTATTTTGTGCCCTTTTTTCTGATTTAAAGTGTCCATCTTTTTAAAACAGTGATTTTTCTATTTGTTGGGTCCCCAAAGTGTATAATATGGTGTTACTTGGATGAACACTTACCTTTGCTCAGATGGGCTAAATATGCTGTAAAGTTCAGATCTCTAATTTGGTAAAATTCAGGTTCTGTAGGTATTGTAATGTTTTTAGAGCTAATTTTGAAAGGATGATGGAATCCAAAGGCTTTTTTTAATGTGTTCAAATGTGTTAATTTTTAGAGATGATGATTTTAATGACTGGAGGAAATGGATAGATGATTGGCATATGGTACTGAAGGAACTCATCAAGCCATGCTAGACCATGCATGATGTTAGAATAACTTTAAAGAAAAAAATTGATTTGTCTCAATATCCCTGACTGACATACCCTCTTGCATGAAAGGACTGTTCTTTTTAGCAGTCAATATGGTCTTTTAAAAATTAAGTGTTCACTGAGGCAAATTCATTGGGAGAACAGGAATTTTGGGAGCTCTTTACAACAGTTACCCAACACTTTATTATTAAATTGCTTGTATATGTGTCCTTTTGGGTTCTCCTCTTTTTATCTAGGCTATGGTTTCTAGTAGTTTATGGTAAGATGTAAAATTCAGCACTGAAAACTTTTAAGATTAGGTGTTCCTCTTGTGTGATGGAATTGGATTTGGAGCTAGATGAGTTACAAGATTCTTGACAGTATTATTTTCCTTAGATCTCTTGGTGGAAAATTTTGGTGGTAGAATAATGGAACATGAATTTTCAAAGCCAGGCATGAATTTGTTTCTGCTGATATTCCTGATGCAGCAAGGGAAACTTAACTGGCTTCCTCTGAGCATCCCTTGACTCAGCAGTCTCCCATCCTAGCAGTGAGGCGAGCCATGTAGATGGGAGAGGGCAGCCCTGAGAAAACCCATTGTGTTGCTCTGAGGCACCCTCTGTTTTGAGTTTGGCACTGACTCAGCAGCTACTTTCCCTTTTTTGCTCTCTTAAAGGCTAGTTGTAGATTATTTGGCACTGAGGTGACAAGAGGCTAGCATTGCTTCAAGTTCCTACCCCCATTTGAGGAGGATGAAGGAGGCTGTTGGTTTCTGTGAAATTTTCTTTAGTATCTTGAGAACTACTATCACAAAGCCTAAGAGTGTGTGGTCAAATGGATGTTTTGATCACTTCTCCTTACCTGATGATGTGCCATATGTTCTCAAGGATTTCTGCCTATTTTCAAAAGCAAAGTAGAGCAGGGAATAGTATTCAAATTTCATTGGTCATTACCAAGCTTTCACTTACTGTCTTTTTAGTTATTGAACAGTGGCTTTACATATGTTTTTATATGCATATATATTTGGTTTTCCCCATTCTGAACTTGAGTCTGTCTTAACATGGTTTATGACTGGCGTTGAGTAAAGCACATGAATGTGAAACATAACTTCTAGCTTTTATTTGTCACAATTGAAACTGTGAGTCATGGTCTGTCTTTTTTTCAGTATGGAGCAGAGGATGCAGGAGGAGTAGGTCATGTTCCTCCTGGATGGAGTTTTTGGTATGCTTTGGTATGTGACAATTCTTCTTTTTTCTTTTAAATACTTAATTATGATTGCTTTGTAATCCAGTGTGAATTCTAACTTTTCTGGTTAACTTAATGCAAATTTTCTTCCCTTTTTTCCTCTGTTAACCATCAGATTCTTGGCTTTCACAAAGGCTGCTCCTACTGAGTGCCTGGAGACAACCCCCAGTTTGTAAAGCAAAAACAGTGTGAGGTAGCACTAAAATAAGTTTTGTTGTTTGAGACTTCTGAGGATTCTTGTGGTATCGTTATGGCAAATCCTCATAATCTCTTTGACAAATACTTGTGGACAGCACCAGTCCTATGAGGAAAGGCTGAGGGACCTGGGGTGGTTTAGCCTGGAGTAAAGGAGGCTCAGGGGAGACCTTATCACTCTCTACAACTACCTAAAGGGATGTTGTAGCCGCGTGGGAGTTGGTCTCTTTTCTCGGCAACCAACAGTAGAACAAGAGGGCATGGGCTTCAGCTCTTCCAGGGGAGGTTTAGGTCAGATATCAGAAAGAAGTTCTTTACAGAGAGAGTGGTCAGGCACTGGAATGGCCTGCCCAGAAAGTTAGTGGATTCACCATCCCTGGAGGTTTTTAAGATGAGACTGATTACTAGATCATGGCACTAAGTGCCACGTCTAAAGTGGGGTTGGATCAAGGTTTGAACTTGATGATCTCAGAGGTCTCTTCCAACCCAGCTGATTCTGTGATTCTACAATTATGATTATTTCAAGTAATCAAGGTACATGTTACTTTGTGTAAGTATGTATAACGCTTTTGTTTTTCACAGGAAAAAAACTCAAAGTACTACAACTATACTCTTTCAGTAAATGGCAAAGCACGAAAGCATGGTGAGAACTACAGTGTAGATTATCTGACAGATGTACTGGTAAGAAATTTTGCAATGTGTTGTAAAAAAGGTGCTTATGACCAGATAAAGCCTTGTGCTGGGGACTTGGGGAAGGGTGGGCTGACAATTTGTTAGTCTGTATTAGTTCATACATGTACAATTGTGCTGTCATGATGGTGGGTGGACTTTAATCAGCAGAGCAAGATTCTGAGTGTATTTCGAAGTGACAAGTTTGTGCTTAAGGTCTGGAGAGGAAAGCGATTCCAACTCCCGTTTGCCAGCCGGTAGCCTCACTGAGGGGTTAATACTGCTGGGATGCATGAGGAACACACAGTCAGTGATTTAAATTACTTCATAAAAGGATGTGTTTCACTATAATGCACAACTTCTCTAACAGATTAACTGGGCTAAGCTTTCAGTAGGAAGTTAAGCATGTAAGAATAGCTTTATAGCATATTATGTTTCTTAGGTATTATGATGTGCTAGTATATTGTAATCTCCAATTAAGTCAGCCTGATAATACAGAAATATCAAAGGCTAATCAACCTTCATAGTATGAGAGGGCAATGCGTAGGTGAGCAGGGAAGATTTTAGCCTCTCTATTCCCATAAGATAAAGAGACGTAACAAAGGTTTCAAATGCTTAAAGGAAAGTTGGAAGAGTTACTTTAGCTCTCTTAAGGCTCTGTTGGGCAAGCAGTCGCTGCAGGGGGAGGGAGGATGCTCCCCTCACCTGCCAAGCTGGAGTCATAATTTGCCATGCTGAAGTGTATGGGTTGGTACTGCTGGGAGCTCATGCAGCACTCACAAAAGTTCTTTGAGGTGTCTCCTCATGCAGTCTTGTAGTCTTTCACTGAGACTCTGAGGAGTTTCATTCCAGTGGGTGCTAGAACAGGCAGCTGCTTACTAGCAACAGCACTGATTGATGTTCCTTAGGGTACTGAACAGCTGTCTGATTAAATTTAGATTTACATCGTCTAAAGCTAGATTGGAATTGATAAGCCAGAAGTGAGACTATCCTATTACTGGCATTGTACTGGGGATTTTTTGATCCTTCAGCAGCTTGTAAGCATTTTGTCCAAAAGGTCATTGTTGCATAAACCGCTTACTTGTGGTATGCTACCTATTGACACAGCAGTGTATTATGATTTTCAGTGTATTGCATTCTGCTTTCTGCCTGGTGTTACCAAATGTGTATTCAGCATTTCAGAACCAGCATTTGAATTTAATTCATTTGGTGGGCAGTGCACAGGAATAAATTGCTTATGCAAAGTTCTGTGTTGCTTGATGTGCTGCACAAGCTTTCTTGTACTGTCTAAGGGCACCTCAGTTTTTCTACTGCAGTCCTCACATGTTGCACTTTCAACCACTAATGAAATCAAAGTTGGCTACCTCTATGAATTTACCTACATCATACTGGTTTCTGAATGGTTCTTATCCTTCCTTAACTCTATTGTCATATAACTGAAGTCAAGCCCTACTTGCTTAGATGTACAAATTTGAAGAAAGGTGACTTACTAGCATATAGGTTTTTTTCTAGAGAAAGAAAAGGACATCCAAAATGGGATATACTAATGAGACAGGAAAGAAAAATGTTGCAAGATTTGAATACTGGAGAACTGATCTATGAGTAATACCTTTGATTTTAAAGGGTGACCAAGAGAAGGCCAAAATGGAACTCACAATCCCTTCTAGCTTGCTACTTAAAATTATATAGCCTGAAATGAAACTGAAAGTGCAGTGAAGTGGCATGAGTGAGTGGAGTTTGGCAGGGTTTCTTCACCAGACCTTCTGTGTTCACCCCTTGTACTTTGAGGCTGAATTTATTTTTTTTTGTCAGAACTATTGCTATTTCTAAAGACAGTTGAAGCTGCCGGGATCTGTCAAAGTGGAGATGGCATCTGAAAGCCTCAGACTGTATTAAAGAAAGCTCTGATGTTACTTGATAAAACCTGTATTTGGAGGGTGGATTTTGTTGATAACTTGGCATAGGCACAAACTTCTGATGAGCTTTCCACATTTAAATAATGCAAAGGTCTGAAGCAGAACGTTGTTCAGAGGTGATTTGTTTAACTTGAGCACTTGGGATTATTTTTATCATGGGCTGCTGGTTTACACATTTGTAGGTGAGCAAGCAGTAAGTTTTTGAAATAGTTTAGAAGTTCCCAGGATTACTGAGTTCTAAATAAGTTACAAATGTTAGTTTGGATTTTTCAAATACTTGCTGTTTTCCTTTGAGGCATGACTTCTTTTCTCTAAAACACTGTTTGCAGGCCAACATGTCATTGGACTTCTTGGAGTACAAATCTAATTTCGAACCTTTCTTTATGATGATCTCAACCCCAGCACCTCACTCCCCTTGGATACCTGCTCCACAGTATACAAAGAGCTTTCAGAATGTCAGTGCTCCAAGAAACAGCAATTTTAATATTCATGGAAAGGTAAGCTAACTAGCAAGAGTCTGTATAGGTTATTCTAGTTTGAGAGAGCAGTAAGCAGTGGCCCTAACTTGCATGCTTAAACAGTGAGAATATGCTAAAACCATGACTGCTGGTTATTTAATGCTGTTAATCAGTCTTTCAGGATCAGATACATTTATTGTGACTTTAAGGTATTTGCATACCAGTATCTTGTAAATAAAAAAGAAATGTAGTGGCAAAAATGATATGGTAGTACAAAGGAATTATAATGGATGAATGAAAAAAGTGAATTCCTTGTCCAGTTTCCAGATTCTTCTGAAGCTCTTAAAAATTCTTCTATTGCTCTCAGTATGTTCAGGAGAACACATAGGTAATGGGCTACTCAAAGGCTTGGGTGAAGAATGGCAAGAGTCCTGTCTTCCTGCACACATCTGGATTCTTCAGAATTACTGAGCCTAATATTGCAAACTCAGACATCTCTGTGGCAGGGCAGTACCTTCCACTGCCAGCAAAATTGGCCAGCTGTGGTCTAGGTCAGACTGATTTGCTGCAATTTACTCTACTAATAAATGAAATTCACAAACAGTTAATCTGGTAAAATACTTAACTTACAGAGGTTTTGTATTTTTGATTCAAGTAGTTCAAAATACAGAACCCACTGCTATTCAGCATTCAATTATTTCACTTCAAGATTTGCTTCTAATCTCAAGGCTAAGAGATAACATTGCTTAAATGCCACTCAGGAGCTCAGGCATACCTCTTCTAAGGTCACTGTGACTCATGTAGTACAGAATGAAACTTGTTCTTAGCTGAGGATTGTAGCTTGCAAAATGACCATGAGCGTATCAGTATGATATAAAAACGTGAATGAAAGGGGAGAAAAGGCCTGCAGGCAGTAACAAACACTTTATCCCAACCTCTTAAGTTTCAAATTAGGGAATGAGAATCAGACTGGAATTTTTTTGTTTGTAAAAGGATCCTGAACTTTGGCTTAGACTCTGCTACTGTAATAATTGAGTGCTTTTAAAATAGTGATTAAGAAATAACTTGGCCAGTGAAGTCAGCAGCTAGTGTGGAGTTCCCTTATGTATCACACAAAGCAAAATGATAGAGTTAATGTTTGGTAATTAATATCTGTGGATACAGCAGTTTTACTATAGGAATAGACTAGCATTACCCTCCTTGCTAGTCACAGTAGCTAAAGTCATTAACAGTGTGCATTTATGAAGTTGACAGTATTGTGATCTTGAAGCCTAACTCTTCTTTGAGCTTCACTGTTTTCTAGGGCCAGCATGATTCCTGCAGTAGCAGTAAACATGTACGTAGGCTCAGACCCTCACTGATGTTGTAATGCTTGCTTGACAGCCTTGCATTGTACAGTCTTGATTCCTAAATGAATGTTGCCTTGCTTCCCTATACAGTATGTGGGCAAGGGCTACTAAAAGGGGCCATTGAGGCAGAATTTCTGCATGAAAAATAGGAGTTAAGCTCGTGGGTACATCCCTAGTCAGAGTCTGACTTGAACTTCTGCTTCAGATCCTCAGCTATGAATTGTACAAAATGATGAGCAGCTGTCTGGGTTCCCAAGCAGGACTATTAATAGTCCAGATGAGTGTTTTATCTAAAGTGTTCTGGGAGAGAAGCTGATTAAGAAATGTGTTGGGTATTTTTCTTGCATGCATTGTTTTTCCTGGCTGGCAATATATGATATGATGTCTCGATCTCCTAAAATTTCTCTGAGAATGGCAGCAGGATTGGTGACAGCTTTGCATATAAATGCTGACAGACTCGAGAGGGAAGCAGATTTGAGGACTACAGTCGTGTGAAGTTTATTGAAATCCACAAAGGGGTTTAGGTGCAGTGTGAAGTTTGTGAAACTTCAGAGAAAGGTAGGAAGAACAAAAACTCAAGAGGAGAATTCTACTGCAGTAGCTGACTTACTTGCCTGAGTTGTCCAGCCTTATGAAGCACCTGTCCTAAGCACACCCCTTGTGAAAAGTGACTAGTGCACAGGTGCCAGCTCCTCTGTATTCTCAAGAACTGCTGAGCTGGAAATAGGATTTGTCATGGTCCCTTTTTCTTCTCCCAGCCAACACACAAGTCCCAGGCGCTTGGTCTTGACTATGCTGTGTTTCTTGCTGAGATAGACTTAGTATCTCTCCAGAGAATTGTTTTACAACTACTATAAGACGCATCTGAATACAACTGAATTAAGATAAACTGGACATAGTATTAAGTCTCCATGCCAAAAATCTTTACTTTGGTTGTCAAGAACAAAAAGTAGAGGAACTGAATAGTTGCAGGAGATATGAGTCACTTTGTTATGAGTCCCTAAAGCCTGAACCCATTCAGAGTCATTTGCTTGTGACAGGAGGGAAATTGCATAACAAGAGGCTCTACAGAGAGAAGTGACCAGCTAAATACAGGCTCAAACTGAGGGTGATGAGTGGGTCTTCTCTGACCTACTAAATGAAAAAGAGTAAAGCTGCATTGACATGACTTTCTTCTTTGTTTAGATCCCACTTATACTAACCTTAAGGTTGTTCACAACAGGCCTTCCCAATGTGTACAACAGCTGACCCAGTTCAGACTGTTGCTTCAATGTGGGAGTATCACTTCTTATGCGAATTACATCATCTCCATTACTTTTGGGGCAGGGGGTGAGGGGAGAGAAGGAGGGGCTGTTTCTGGAAGTTGAGTGGAAGAATCAATGATGCTGCAGCTAAAGAAATGCTCTTGTTTTGGAGTCAAAATCCAAATAAAATGGTAATGTTCTGCATCCCTCCATAGTATCCAACCCTGAGTTCATAGGTTGCCAAGAATGCAGTAGCGGTACTGTTACAGATATTTATCCTCACCTGTCTATAACTTTAGTAGTTCTAAGTGCTTTTAATGCAGGAGTTTCTCCCCACCTCTATACCTGTTAGGATGCTCACTAATCTTAGTCCCAAAAGTGCCTCACTCCGACAGCCATGTCCAGTCTTACAATCATACTCAATATTCAGATCGTTTTCATCAGAGCTGTCTCTGGCCATCATCCTTTTAGCTCTGGGCGAGCCTTCCCTAAATCCTTTCACAGTTTTCTTTCCTGACCTGCTTTGAAAAGATCCACAGCTATTTTCTTCTCATCATGGGCTGAGCATAATGGAGCTGTGATGTATTCTACTCTGGAAGCTTTGATTCTCCCTGTTGGTTCACATAAAATCTGAGTCAGGTCAGTTTGATAGCATTGCCTGGCTGTTTCACAGGAATTATTTCTGTTGTAATTGGTTAAGAAAGGTTTAAAACCTGATATTCCCTCCTGCACTAATCTTTTCCTTTTTTTTTTTGTTTTTCCTTTAGAACAAGCACTGGTTAATTCGACAAGCAAAGACTCCAATGACTAACTCTTCAATACAGTTTCTTGATGATGCTTATAGGAAGAGGTAAGAATTTTTTGTTGCTTAAGGTTTCTGACCAAAAATTTTAATTGAAAAAAAAAGTGTGGGTTTTTTAAAAACGTTGTAGGAAATCTAACAATATCAGATTACCTCTTGTAGTTCTCTGGCATCTGTCTCAGCAGACTTGACTTTGTTTACTTTTTGCAAATGAACTTGTCATTGACTTCAGAAATATCTTATTCACAAATACTGCTATTATTTATCACAAAAAAGTCTAATTACACTTGGTCTCTCTCGCTTTTCTTTTGGTGCACTAGAGGTTTTTATAAAAAATGGTCTTCTGCTTCACTCTATTTCAGATTCTTGTGTGGTGTGCATCAAAATTACTGATCTATCTACCAGTTCATCTGATTTATTAACCTTGGCTTTCAGTCTGTTGTCTTACGTGGGAATACCTGCCTGGCCAAGACGGGTTGCTTGATTCCTTTTTATAAAAGGGGATGTGGAGAGTAATGTCTTGATATGACTTGTTTCCTTTTCTAATACAGAGGAAAAGTGCACATGTATTTTCTCTAAAAGTTCTGAAACAAACAGTAGATTAACTTGGTGTTGAACTTAATTTTGAGCAGTTATCAGATATTAGCTTGTCATTTGGAGGTGGAAACTGAAGATTTTTTTGGCTCTTTCTTTATAAAACATGACGGTAAAATTATGCAACAAACTCTTAAATTAAGTATGGAGAAAACAGAATCCACTAAATGAATAGCTGTAGTTCTTGCAGCATAGTACTAGTCAGTGGAAGCTTGTGGAAGCAGTCACTTTTCTCAGTGGCAAAGAAAAGAAGAACTTGTAGCTGTTGAAGGCTTTAGGTCCACTGAAGTAATGGACCTTGACATTACATGAGTAATACACAATAGCTGATACAGACAACTGAATTCATTACAGTCTTGCATTTAAACTATATATAAAGAACTAGTAATAACAAGTGACCTTGCTGGAGATAGCTGACTCTGCCACAGTGTTGCTTGAAAGTTGGACTTCACCTTCTCCAGATAAGAAGTAATCAGCAGTTTGGTGTCTTTTGCAGACACTACAAAACAAAATCAGCAAGAACTCAAGACAAACAGTCTTATTTCTATCTTCTGTTGCAGCCTCAAAAAGTACAGTGTAGTGGTTCTATGGTGGTTTGTTTTCAGAATTTGTGAGCAAAATAATTCACTTACAGTTCTTACACTGTTGACTGGAAGCAGGATATGAATGGCCTACTTGCAGTCAGAGTTATTCTAGATTTTTCATACTCTAATATGAAGTATTTCTTCTGTATAGGTGGCAAACTCTGCTGTCAGTAGATGACCTGATAGAGAAACTAGTGAAGAAACTGGAACTGAATGGAGAATTAGACAACACATACATCTTTTACACATCAGACAATGGCTTCCACACTGGTAAAATTTCACTGCCTACTAAATATTTGTAGAAGAACCAGGAATTGTGTAATGTTTCACCCTCTTGACCACTCCAGAACATGGAAACAGCAGCTGTGGAAAACTGTAGATATGAGAACTACTGATTTGAGTTGCAAAACAGTCTGGAGTTGCAGTGTGGAGTGTTTGGTGATTTTATAATTTTAGGTTTTGTTTGGTTGTGGTTTTCAGCATTAATCTCCACCAGTGTATCCTGGTATACATAAAATTAGGACAGATGGAGGAAGGGTCTCTGTGTTCTATAGGAAGAGTTGACATAACAGGTAAAAGTCTGTCAAAGACCTGTCTGTATCATGTTGTACAACTAAAAATGCAGTAAACTTTTTAAGATGTCTTATACTTTAAAGTTATCTGTTCCTGTCCTCCAGTTTGTTAATCTAGTTCAGGTTAAAGAACCTCTTCTGAATTCTTTAAAAATTGACTGCTGGCAATTATGTGCCTGTGACAGGAGGTTTGGAAATAGATGATCTTTATGAGGTCCCTTCCAATCCAAACCATTCTATGATTGTATGTAACACAAGACTTGTAAAATATGAAACAAGAAGTCATTTTTTTCCATTTTTCTATGTATAGGCCAGTTTTCTTTGCCAATAGACAAACGGCAGCTTTATGAGTTTGATATCAAAGTTCCGTTGCTGGTTCGAGGACCAGGGATAAAACCAAATCAGACAAACAAGGTAAGAAGTTAAATCAGAGTATAGATTTATTTTTAATATTGTTTAACGGTTATCAACTTCAGATAATAGTTTATCATTCTGCATATGTATGTATGACTGAATTGAAATACACAGAGAGTGGTAAAAGTGCAGAGACCTCATTGTAGAAAGCTGTCTGTTCTTGTTTGAATCAGTAAAATTGAGCACTTGCAACCTACAAAGTAAACAAATTTTGAACTCACTTTCCAAAGTTTCTACCATTGCTTTTTGAATGTCACAGGGTCCATTAGCCTATGGAGATGAAATTAAGTAGTGTTTCGATGTACAAATATTTCTAATACCAAAGTTCTATTATTACATCTGTTAGGTTCTGGTTTTCTGAAGTTAAGTTTTTCTCACCCTGCAGATGCTTGTTGCAAATATTGATTTGGGTCCCACTATTCTTGATATTGCGGGATATGACTTGAATAAGACCCAGATGGATGGGATGTCACTGCTGCCACTGTTGGTAAGTCAATGAACAGGGATAGCAACTGATAATTCTTGCAGGGGTAATTCTTCAAAGTGAATGCTGCTTCCTAGGAGCTTGACCCAGATTCATCCCTTGATATCATTTTCATGTGGAATGTTCATAGATTAGTGAAAAAGTAGGTATGTTGTTTAAATGCAGATGTATTTTCATAAGCTTTACGACTTTGTGGTCATTTTATAATAGAAGTTGTGTCATCCTTTGGCTAATCCTGCCATTTGTAGTGATTCCTGTTTTGAAGCCTATATGTTTTTTTCTACCTTGCATCCTTCTTTTCCTTAGCATTTCTCTGCATAGACATAGGAGAAAAGCAGACTGTTCTTATTAAATCTTGGGTTTGACTCTATTTTCAGTAGAACCAGTGTTTCCTGCCAAACTCTGGAAAATTGCATGTGGTTTTATAAAGTAAACCTGACCTTTCCAATAGGTGAGCAGAAGCCTATTTAAATAAAGCTGCTTGCAGTTGATCTGTTTAGTTTTAATTAAATTTAGTCTATAAATTGAAGGCAGCTTACTTGGAAAGTAAGCTTGGAAAGATCATCCAGATTTAAAACAGTGCTTTGGTCTAAAACCTTGTATCCAAAGCTTAAGCTGTTCTTTAGACAGAAGCAGGTAAAAGGCACCTAGTTTAAACTGATTGGAATGAAAACTGAAATTCATTGCTTTGCTGCATATGCCTGTAACAGTGCTCAATTGCTTAAGTTTTATCTCTTTCATCTTTTAAAATGCAGCTCCAAATTGACCAGCTTAAAACTTGGTTGCTTCTTAAAGATATTTACCTTCTCTAACACCAGGGTGTCTTTTTGCATTTGTTGTGGTAGTGTGATAAAAACCAAACAGAAAGTCTTTTTACAGAGATCTTGTCTGCAGGATAGTAATATGTGGCCATGTGGCTCCTACTTGATATTACTGCATGATCCTTTATAAATTGAAGATCTTCTTTAAACCCTCACAAGAAAGTGTCTTAATATTTTTGGAATTGAATTCTTGTCTTCCAGTTACTCCAGACATTCTAACCTTAAAGCCAATCATGTAAGACTGATTCTGCCTAGTGGGCAGTGTTAGTGTTACACCAAGCATGGAGCAGTGCAGCAGATACTAAGTTGTGTTAACCTCTTGTTGTAGAGAGGAGACAAAAATGTCACCTGGAGATCAGACTTTCTGGTGGAGTATCAAGGAGAAGGATACAATGGCAGTGATCCTACCTGTCCTGGCCTAGGACCCGGAGTCACAGTAAGCAAGACAAGATCTGTTAATATTAGGAAATAGCTGTTGAATTAAACCTGTTTGCTGTATGGGCTAACCTGGTTCTGTACGTAAGCCCTGAGCATCTTGGTCAGTTGGAGTTCTGTAGGTCCTGTGCAACATTTGAGAATTGGAGGGAGACACCCAACAATGTGGAACTGACAGGTCCATATGACCATGTATATCACAGTAACCCTTTCAACAGGAGTCTGTAGGGCCTCAGGGCCGGAGAAAGATGCAGGCAGGTGTGGGCTTAGTCAGCTGTGCGGTATTGACATAATGTTCTTTCTAAACCTGCAGTTGCCTTGTTGTACAATTCTTGTCTGTGACTATTAAGTCACTAGCTACTCTCTGAATCAGAGCAGGTTTGCTTTGTTTTACTTAAGTAAAGCATCCCTTGGTGTTGTCTGTGTAGTAGTGTGTTGTGCTTTTCTCCTCAGTGTATGTACATTAACTTCCTGGATATAATGCACTTAATCATGGTGAGGTTAATAACAATAATTTCTCAAATTTTAAAGAGCTGAGTGTTTGCTTAAAATCCCCAGTGGAGACTTGCACATGTTAAATTAAGATCTGGGTGTTCATCAGTTTAACTGCAGTTGGCTTAACAATAGTATAGTCTCTAGGAAAAGGATTGATCATTCATCTTGCCCTGCTCTAAAGTTTTTGTTTACTGTTCACTTCACAGCACTGCTTCCCAGACTGTGTCTGTGAAGATTCCTATAACAACACATATGCTTGTGTAAGAACACTGTCAACTTCCTGGGATCTGCAGTATTGTGAGTTTGATGACCGGGAGGTAAGTCTCTGTCTGACTAGCAGATGTCAGCTGCTCACAGCTGTGTGAGTGTCTGTCTCCACTCTTATCAGCTCTCAAGGTTTCCATGAAGTACCCTGAAAAGCAGACTAGTATTGCTTGCAGGATAAACTTATCTCCTGTTGAGAATGTTTGAGCAAAACTGTAGTGGGTTCTGGGAAGAAGAGGGAGAAAAAAAAGGTGGGGAAGTGTGGGAGGGAAATGAGGCCTAAATTCTAATTATCGTCTTCTGCTATCACCTAACAGCCTCACAGGGAGCTTTGCTGAACTGGGTTCAGTTTTCTCTCTTAGCTTAATTCCACATGGCAGTCTCTTCTCTACAAATGTTTTTTTTTTCCACTGTACCTCTGCTATGTTTATTTTCAGCTGCAACTCTCATAGTTGTGAAGAACTGAAATTCCATGCGAATAGTTTGTCTTCTGTTACTTGTTTGTTTGGGGAAAAAAGTACTTAAGTTACAACTGTGCTTACCATAGGTTGTTTGGGTATAAGGGACATTGTGTCCCCCCTTCAGAGACTGTTCAGATCTCACTCGAGGAGCACATGCTGTACACACAAAAGGTGGTGTGTTACTCAGCTGATCTTCACTTGTGCCCATTTGCTGCTCTAGAGAGCATGTTGGGTCTGAGACAACTGGGTCACAGATCTAATATACTGCTGTATTGTCAGCAGATATGTAGTAACAGTAAGAACAGCAGGTATCCCCTATAATCACCACAAAACACATTTTATGGTAGTCTACAGTGAGCAACTTAAACCAGGAGAGTAAATCCCACAAGATATTTTTGCAGTTAGATAGCATGGAAAAACTGTACAGGGGACCAAAATGCCAATTAGCAGATCCTGCCCTTTGTTTTCCACTTTCTGACAACTCAGGATCAAGTTAAATACATTTTGCAGCTTTCTTTTATAAAACTAGACACCAAAGTTGATTCAATAATACTCTTCTTGTCACTTTGTTTTTTTCTACTGAGAAGGTGTATGGCTGTGGCATTTTTGGGTCACTCTTCTTATCTGAGTTAGCTAAAGCAAGACCAACAGCTTTGGGAAGGTGCAGCAATGTGGCTTTTATGACCTTGCAGTGAACCTTGTAAGAAAGCCTGCAGCCAAAGTGTCCAGATATGCCTTTAAGTCAGACACAACTTGGCTAATTTTTATCACTGTCATCTGCAGTCAGGCTGCCTACTCTACCACAGACAAAACTGTAGCTGCGTTCTTGAGATATGTTTGACCAGTAATTGTCACACAGAATGGTCTAGAGATTGTGTCCAAAAAAACAAATCTGTCCTAAAATACTCCAGATAAACCTCAAAGCACATGCATGCAGAGTAAGCTCTTCTGTTTTGGGGCTATAGCATACTTGTATTCAGCATATGGACATGAAATCAAGATGCCTGTCTGGGTCTGACAGCTCTAAATATCTGATGAACATAGAATGGTGATATGGTGGTTGTAAAATTGTGTGATTTGACATCCATTAATGAAAAGACAGCCAGCTTAGCCATGGCCTCTTACTGTGGTCATAAGACAGGTTCCATTTATGTGTTGGAAAAGAATTTGCAGTGGAGCAGGTGAGTACTGCAGGGGAAAGTAAAAACTTTTCTAACAATACTGCAAAACTTCTGCTTTGCTTGCACGCAGTCCTGTCTTTGACCACTTAACTGCATGGCTAAACATGCCTGATGTGTGGGGCTGCTGCAGTGGAGTTCAAAGTAATACCTGTGACTTACGTGCTGCCATTCTTCCCAAATAATATGACTAAATGTTAATTACCATTTGGGACTTAATACAGTGCAAGAATTTTCTTCTACAGGTGTTTGTGGAAGTGTATAACTTGACTGCAGATCCACACCAGATCAATAACATTGCCAAAACAATTGATCAAGAAATTCTAGAAAAGATGAACTATCGATTAATGATGCTGCAGTCCTGCTCAGGAGCAACTTGCCGTACACCAGGTGTCTTTGATCCCGGGTAAACACTGATCCACTTAATTATTATACTTTTGAATATAACTATATATTTTTTAAATTAAGCTTTTATAGAGGGTATTTGTGATGAAATAAATTATTATTGACCCATATACTGTTGTTTAATAGAGATGTTTTCTTGATGCTTCTATTAATGCTTCATTTCTGTTTTAATTTAACTTACCAAATATAACTTTGATGGTATGAATACTGCTACTTTAATGTTGTCAGCCATTGTTGACTTAAAACAGCTGAAGAGTACAGCTGTGCTTAGTAGTCAGAGACAGCCACCTTGGATTTGCATGCAAACTGGGAAAAGCTCTGTTGGTTTCTGCAGGCAGGTATTTTCCAAATACTTGTTTTGATTGTTCCTGGAGAGGCTCTTCTAGCAAGAATATTTTTTTGTGGAACCTAAGCTGTATGCATTAGTCAGCTGTTTTAAGTAAATAGCACTTCTTACCTCAAAACTCAGTAATCACTTATACTGAAGCTTTTTTAAGCACTATTTAAAATGTCCTTACAGTTGTGCTACAGAAGTTTGTTATTTGGGGCAGCAAAGCTTTCTGTTAGAATGCAGCTCTTGAATGTTTGGTGTTACACATGCCTGTATGCTGTTGGTACACTGTAGTTAGTATTTATTTCTTTGGAGAGAATCTGCTTCTGTCCTCATAATTCATCTGTTCTCATGTAGACAGAAATTGTTGCTACTGTGTACTGTTGAGAGAGCAGCTATTCATGTAGCCCTGAACCAGAGCTATTCTAGCAATAAGCTCTTTCTAGAAGTGCTGGTCACTGGGGGCCAACAATCTCACCCTGACTGTTCCTTCCTGTAGGTACAGGTTTGACCCACGGCTCATGTTCAGCAATCACGGCGTACGGGCTCGGAGGTTTTCTGCACAGTCCTTATAAGACCATCAAGAGCCTCTTGCAATCAGCTCTTACTGACCAGTTTCTCCAGTGGCTGCAGCAGGTCTGTTTCTGTTAACTGTTGCTGATTGCAGCTGGAAGACTTAATGGGCTTTTCAAACCTTCTTTGGAAGAAAAACCCTTGTCTTTAGATGGTTGCCTTGTGCAATATGTATGTTTTACAGCTGAACTTTAACTGTAAATCGTTAGACACAGCTAATCTGTCTTGCTCAGATAGTTGATTACCACCTTTGTCTTTCAAGTACCTTTTCATATCACAGGCACAGAGGTGATCCTATGCCTATGAATCTGAACAGTTTATTTTGTTCTAAAAAAATCAATAAATGTGTATTTGAGTCAGGTTAGACAGGCAGGTGCTATTGCACAGTTATGCTCACCCATACTCAGTGTCATAGACTTTCTTAAAAGCTATGTTGAATTATAGGTTTCCTGTATTGAGCTCAAAGGTGTCAATGGCAATAGCAAACTAGCCCAAAATAGAGTAGGAAGGTATTAGTCAAAACTTTAGGATCTGACTAGCAAGTGTCTTGAGCAGAATTAAAATCTGTTTGCTGAATAGTCTCTTTCAATGAGACAACTTCAAATGAGATGAATGAATTTTGTACAAGAATGTACTTTCAGCCTCCTTCTGGTTTGAAATGCTGGAATGGGTTACTGTGTACTACTGAAAAAACGTAGGGTTTAAGTGAGTTTAAACAAGAGTATTGAGGCTAGTAAGTATTCAAATAAGTGTGCCTGTGCTTTGAGCTAACTCTTAAGTCTGCTTTTAATACATAAACAGAAGTAATACTAAAATAAACAAAATCCAACAACCAGGGCACTATAGTAGAGTTGATCTGTCTCTAACCTCCAAATGTCTTGAATTGTCTAACATCTTACATTGATTAGATTCTTGAAGGTAAATTATTTTGAAAGCAAACTAACTAAAAATAAATCACAGAATCATTGTTCACTAGACATAAGGCCGAGTGCTATTTTAGGCAGTTTAATTGCTTCACAGAGTTGCTTTTTGATTGAGACATGACTACTCAGAACCTGCAATAAGTGGCCTTCACACCAAAGGTCTGCATGTCAGAAATCACTTGGTTTCCTTCTGAAAGGGTGATGTTGTCTCTTCGGCCTTCTGATTAGGCTTATCTGAAATGCAGCCGTCACATGCACCCAAATTTGAGTATCTTTCTAAATCCTGGGTAACCCCCAAACTTGTATTACCATATAACTTCTGTACAGATTCATTGGCAAAACACCATCTGGAAACACTGAATTGTGGATCTTCTGAAAGTTTCTGTTGCTTGTGGGCAAATAAACTCTGTTATCATCACCAAGATAATTGTTCCCTTGTCAAACAAACTGTGGCAAAATCATTTCGTTTTCAGTTAGTTATCTCTCATCTCTTACCCCAGTAGACAGCATGATTAATTCAACTTCGGTCACATAAAACCTTGTAGTAAGTGTTACATAGGCAACAAAATATAACTCTTTCAAAACTGTGAAGTTGCAGGTCCACCAACTGGAGGCAAGCAATGCTACACTAAAATAAGTTGAACTTTTTGGCTTTTAATTCTGAGGCACAGAAGTTGTCCTTTATGTAGCTTATAGTTTCAAACTTCTGTGGTAATCTACAGGTTAGATTTCATAGAGCTTTGGTTTCAAATTTCTTGAAGTGACCAAATATTTGGAGGGAAAAAAATGGCTTGAAAGGTAACTTCAGATGCAGCATCTGTATAAACACAGAGGGGTTTGGATATCAAACTATTTTCATGTTTTTAGATACTCAGGACTTTTTTTTCCTTGACTACAACTGTAGCTTTATCCTGTGTTTTGTTTCTTAAGCCTTAGCATTGCCCAGCAGTATCCTTCATACCCTGTTTTCCTTTGGAAACAAAACCAAAGTGTGTTTTCATGCTCTCAAGTGTTTTCTTGCCCACTGAGCTAAACTTAAAGCTCATGTATGTAGTGTTTTGCTCAGAGAATTCTGGCAGTTTAGACTTGTTCTTTGCTTAACTTTATTTTGGTAGCTGTGTGGAAGGCTAGTGTGAAATACATTGACTGCTGCACATTAAACCCTCAACAGTTCTAGAAAATGTGGGTCATATGTCAAATTTCTGCTTGAGTTTTAGTGCAAGAAATGTACATTGTGTTGCTCCTTAATAGAAAATACCTTTGTTATGGGTACAGATGTGTAACTCTAACACAATCTTTTCTTAAAGTGATCTTAAGCCATAACAAGGAAACTTTCCTTTGAATTACTTACTTTTTGCCTAACAAGTAATATGAAAGCTGACAGAATTCATGCAGATTCAGTATGAGTAACCAGATGTTTTACCTAAATCAATACTCTTGGTATCTGCACATACTGTAAAGCATTTTGTAATGAGGCTCAATAACTTACATATTCCCTGTCAGAACCACTCTATAGCTGAAATCTGTCATAGGTAGTAAATGTTGTATTAAATTGAAATTCAGAATTAATTAGTCAGTCTGTAACCAGAATAGTGGTTCAGGAAGATACCTGCTTTGTTTCCACTTTTGATAAAAGCGTAAGAACTGTTACACATTTAGTTGAAGAAAGAACAGGAACCAAGAGCTGCCTGCCTTCCATGGCTTTGAGACCAGTTTGTCCCTTGTGTCTATTGCCATAAAGCATAATAGCCTCAAATGAACAGTGTTAATTCTTATCCTTGACGATTAAGGAAAACACTCTGAAGGAACTTTGACTCTTAATTCAGATCTAATTCCCAACTAAGTTATTTTAAAACACAACACTCTTTCAGGATATTCCACTTCATGTGCTGTTTTGGTCATGGCTGTATCTGTACCTTGTTACTGAATGTTAAATGTACAGTTTTAAATTAAGACCCTTATTGGTAAAGAGTTTGGTTTAGATAAAATGTGAAAATTTTTTTTAAATTATTATCAGCAAAAGTAGAGCTGTGAGTTTTTAATGATCTAAACTGGTAAAGTAGATACTATACAGGGAGAAATACGGTTGATAACTTTATTATGTTACCCTAAACCAAAACCCATTCATTATCATCACTTCAGCATAGGTGGATACAGCTGTAGTACATGCTTCCCCAGCATGGGCCCAGTAAACTGGAATAAAGATGTAACAGGGACATGTACATAGAAGCACACACCCAAAGCAGGTGTAATACCTTTTCAATCAAGTTAAATTTGAGACTAAATCAACAAGCTGAACAAAATATTTCAACATAATGAAACAGCTGTCATTTGTTGTGATTCAATTCCAATTAATTTTCTTTGTATTAATCTCTCTGTATGTGAGCACACTTTGCTGTAGCATGTTGTGAGCATATTTTTGCTGTTTTGAACATCTGTGTAGAAAGTGCCCTTCCAGAGGACCCTGTTTACTGCTGCACTTTTGGAGAAAGAAAAAATAAACTGCCTCTCAAACTTCCTAACTTGGTTACTGAGCTTGAGTCAAACCTTTCCCCAGGAATAAGCTGTGTCACATGTCTAAGGACTGAATTCCTGTTTTATAAACCTGTTTTCTCCTTTACTGCCCTGCTACCCAACAATGGCTACTTCATATAGTCAGTGTCTAGCAGGACAGCACCTGACAACTACTTTGCACCAGGAAGAAACACTGAGGTGAGAGGACAAATTGAAATGCAACCTGTACTTGCTCACAGTTCCTTGGAAGCTGATGTAGGTGAAATAGATGGAAAACTTCCAACAAAAAGCACAATGGAGAAACTGCTGTTCATAATTAAGATTCCTATGTTTTGCCCCAGGAAAGAGGAAGAATAAAATCCCACATGAGGCTTTTTCTGAAATGGGAACTATGAGCAACAGTAAGACAAGTGCAACTTACCTCAATCCCTGTTACAGAGTTGAATTCCTTGGATGAATTTGTTTAAAAACATATCCTTAAGTTTTCTGAACTACAGACTAAGGTGATTTGGTACACCTTGAACCTGTTTTAAGTCTGAGGCTTTCACAAGCTACTAAAACAAGTATTTCTACATTGTATTTGCATATCTGCTTAACCATGTGGTACCAGTTTCATTTCTCCTTCAGCAAAGAGATGGCAGTTTTCCATTAAGTAGACAAAAATATTTATGGGCTGTTTGAATCAATGTTGCCATTTTTGTTTTGATGTTCCAGTTTATAAAAACTATAAAGTTTACTGTAGCACCACAAGTAAAGGCAGCTCTGCCTTACCTAGTAGACCTTCCCATTGTGCTCAAAGGCATCACTGACAGCCCAGGTGAGGATACCATCAGGGCCCAGAAGCTGCCACATTGTCTCCTTTGTTGTTAATTTCTAACAACAAGCCATGATTATGAGGAGAATTGCTGCTACATGGCTAAAGGAGTCACCTGTCCTAGAAAAGGAAATACAGTGTTAATATTTCATTCAAAGGCGGGAGGTGGGGGGGCAAGAGAATTCCATGCTTAGAAAGAAGGGGCAGGGCTAATATATTGCTCTTTAGATGTTGCTGTAGTCAGATGCAGCTGTCATTTAATCTTTTGATAACATCCACTGGACTGTATCTAAAGCTGTGGTCCAGTAATTCCTCACAAATCTCAAAATACAGTCAGTGCCTGCTTGCTCAAGGTGTGGAAGTTTTTGAACTTAGTCCAGCTGCCAAACCCCACCCATTTTCTAAAAACAGGAGTAAGAGGGACTTGGTAAAACACTACATTGTTTTCCTGTGCAAGTTCCAGGAAAAGCCAGCTCCATGCCTCTTGCTTGGCAAGAATGACTTTGCAGCCTCCTCTGGGTCAGCAGCAAAGGCATCAAGGATGGGACTAAAGAGTCATAGGGATACTGTTGATGAAAATCAGTGAAATCACAAGCAGAGCTCACATGACCTACCTTTTTATCCTGCCACATTATCAGCCAACTAAAATGTTCAGTAGATGAAAGGAAAACATTACAATGACTGATCCAAAACAGGAAAGTAACACTTCACATAGAACATTAAAATCCTAAACAAAAAATAAGTATGTTGTGGGTTTTTTTGAGCTATGATGTTTTGCTTTTGTTTTGAACTGCCAAAATAATACCAAAAATGTGTTTGCACTATTGGATACTTGCTTTAGCAGTTTTTAAATCCTCTGCTCTTAAAGGGTTTAAATTAAAAAGGCCAAAACCTCACAGAAGTATTCAAAACTTTTGACATTTTATCATCATTCCAAAAGCCTCTCTGTAGAGTATCGAAGGAAAAACACCAACACTGATTAAAGCCTCACTTTTAAAAAATAGCATCCTCCTACCTTTTGGTTACTCCAGGCTCTGAAACAAGGAAATGCACATGACCAGTACTGTTCAACAAAATTCACTTCTGCTGTGAAGTCTGTTAACTATCTGGAAACATTTCTCTGATTTGTCTTTTACTTCCCTAGATTTGAACTAAAGTAGACATTGCTTTGATACATGTCCTGCACTTTCAGTCAGCCTTGTTTCCATTCAAAAATAAGTGCTCTCACTTGGCCAGAGGTGGTAAAAGCTAACTATAGAAGTTCTGCTGCCTTTCTGTGCCAGGTTTACTGAACAGTCAGAAGTTCTGACCATATCAAATGAGCACAAACCAGAGCAGATAAACAGATACAAAAATGTCTAACATCTGCTCACACACATCTGTGGAAAGATGATGTGAGCAGAGGAGAGATTCTGAAATTACCTGTTGATGGATTGAGGGTGAAGGAACTGTCTAAGATTACTGGCATACAGAAAGCACGTGTTTATCTGAAGGCAGAACTTCAGAGCCACTCATCCAACTCAGCTTTGCATGGTAAAAAACAAGAGGCTGAACTTTGGTGTCATAAAATGCACTGGTGTTCTAATGCCTCCCCAGGCATGTTGGAAACAGCTGAGATTTCTGATCACATACCAGATTCTGTATTTAAGGAGAGAAATCTTAGACTTGTAATGCTATTTTCCCTCATGCTAGGCACAGGCTATGATGCTATATTTAGAGCTAGTGCTCTATAAGAGGAGGGGGTGTTGCACTTCTTTCATGGGTATTTGTAGTAAAGTGAAGTGAAGGCAAAACAGAACTCATCTGTAATATCCTGTCTTATTCATATGGAAAAAATAGTCAAGGAAAATAGAACGAAGGCAGTACTTTATAAAGCATCATCAACACTGAGCATTTGCAGAATTAATCCTTGTTATTTAAAATATACTGTGCAAAACTCTAGTTGTGAACACTATCTTTTGTAGAAGAGGTGAAGAACAAAAAGTGCAATAAAAAGACAATTTTAAAGAGCACCTTTGAGGAAAGCAGGAAGGAAACAGCTTTGAGGAGGCATTTGCTAGTCCTGGGTGCCTCAGTGCAAGGTGAGTAGCTGAGTCCCTTCCAGGCCTACGCTGTTGCAACTGAAAGCACTTCTAATTTCAGCTTGCACAATGGCAAACAGGAACAGGTGATTACCTCTCACCTCAGTAGCACACCACACAAGGTGTCTTTCAAACACGTCCTGGCCTATGCAGAATTTCCTAGAAAAACACCATGAAACCAGGAGCTGGGTGTCGACTGCTTGGCTCAAAGTGCTCTGGACTGGGAGTTGCCTACTGGCTGCTGCAGGAATCTCTTTTATCCACTTACCCATCAAGAGGACAATAATTCCTCTAGAACAGTCCCAGCACTAAACCTGCATTCTAAGCAGATCACAGTGTGTCTCTTCTATTAAGCTTAACTTTCACCACAGTCCCTGCTTCTGTCAGAGAGTAAGAGTTGTTGAAAAGACACAAAACATGCCCTCTGCTTCCCACCATCTGTAAGGTTCCTGCACCTGTTTTGTGACCTCGCTGCCAGGCAAGAGAGACAAAAGGATAGATAAGAAGAGGTTTTATATTACAGTGAAAAGTTCTTTCATACTCCAAGCTCTCTAAAAATACATTCTCGAGAATTATGCAACTTTTAAAAATTCCATTTGCCCTCCCTTTTTGCTCAGCATCCATATGAATGACGTTTCTTTTTCCAAGTTGTATTTCTAGTAATACATAAATGGTGTAGGAAGAGACATAAGCTCAGTGACGTGCGTGGTCAGGAACTTTGCTGATGACTCCACTACCTTTAAGGCCTTTTACCCATCTCACCCTTGGCTGAGTGCTGGAGTATTTGCTATTTAGTTGGTGTTACCAAGTGCATACACAATCACAACATGGTTGTTGCACACTCCAAGCTGTGAGGTCTCACATAAACCAGCCTTTGAGGCACTGGCTGAGCCACCACCTTCTCCCCTGCTTGCAGGGTTGCAGTGCCTCAGAGATCAGTGAACAGCACAGCAGCTCCCATCTACAAGTTTAGTTAGGGAGGACTAAAACAGTTTTGAAATTACAAAATAGGTAGCAGAAAATTAAACATAGATGTTACTGGAGAAAACCACTAAAAAGTCATTAAAGATAAAAGTAAGTTAAACACGTTTCCTGGGGAGGGAGGGCTGGGGTATCACCTCCAGCCTTGCTGTATTCACCTTGTGTTTTTGTGAGGTATTTTTTTACAGAAGGAAACCACTCACCCAGTACTACTGTGTGCCCACCGATGTGTTCCCTCCATGCTGGTGAGGGCATTGGAAAGTCCTGCTTTCATGAGGCAAAACGTGGTGGCCCCACTGCCCTTGGCTCCTGTCCTCTTCTTCAGGCAAACCTGAACTTACAGCTGTGTCTGCCCACAGGATTTATTGCTGCTGTACAAAGAAATCCACTCAGCCTCAAAGCAATCACAACAGCAGCATCAGGTAAAGGAAAAACCAAACACGCCACAAAACTGAGTATTGTCAACTTCAACTTTAATAACTGAACCATCACTTTTTTACCATTTCAGTAATAACTTTAAGGGGAATAAAAACTTCCCTACAAAAATAAAACTAAGCTTGTCAAAATTATAAATAGTTTAAATGGTTGTATTTAAAGACATACATTTTAATGTTTCCCTGCATTTCCCCTCCCACTATCATTTAATCATTCTGGTACCATCATATCATGACATGAAAACAGTTTTGCAAAAAAAGCTTTTGACAGTTCAAAAAGAAAAAAAGATAAAACTGGTAAGGCATGACCATTTCATTTAAATTAAAGCTGCTGTAATTGCCAGTGTGTAGAACCAAAAAAGAACAAAGTCAACCCCACACATGACATCTTACAATAATTAACTGTGGACTAAGACAAAATTAAAATATAAGTTTATTTTGGTCCCCCACCCCGTCCCCTCCACCCCAAATCAAGATTCATAGTGCATACAACACTGATTGAGGTTTTGGGCTAAAGTAAATGCAGATGTGCCTACTGAAAAAGACTGATAGTGTAGTTCAAGTAAAATCAAAAAATTCACATATTTTTATACTCCACTTTTAAACTCAAACAGTGTTTAAATCTGAGCAACAGATGGTTCAATATTGACAGTGATTATGTAATGATTACATAGCTATGGGCAGATACATAAGTAGATGTTAACACAATACCCACCAACATGCTGCTGCATTCCTAGAAAAACAAACTGTAACAAAACACAAAAGCATTCCCTGAACCATTATAAAGTGTCTCACTTGAGGATAATGTTACTAACTCACACATGCACTACAATGTTACATGTGAAATTAAACAAACAACATATGCCTTATATATACTTTATCGTTAGTCCTACTCTTAATTTCTCTTAACCCTTTAAAAAATGATTGTCTCATAAAGCTTGCAAATTCTTTTTACCAAAAAAAATTCTGTGAAGAGTTTTTAAAAATCTTACTAAAGAAAGCAAACAAAGGCACAATTACATCAAATTAAGGGGAAGAACAGAAGTATCTTGGAGTTTCACACAGTATCCATTAGATGTCACCAAAGTTTTAACAATTCCTTGGGAATTTAAAACAACTTTAGAACTGAGGGAAAAAAAAAACCCCTTCTGCTGCTCTTCAATCTTTAGCACTCCTCCACTACCCCACCCCACCAGTATATAACTGATTTCCTCTCTGGCATGATAATGACTGAAGTATCAGTCACTCAATCTGCCTCATGCTTCTATTGCACACCCACTTCTTTGGTTTCTATTGAATGTGCTTTTTTAGATAAATAACTCAGAACAACAATAATATTTACACTAAAGTAAAAGGTTTTCTTGCTACATTTTTCCTACTTTTAAATCAAGTAAATCAGCAGTTTGCAGAATTGAATAATCAATTTTTCAATTAAGAGTTTGAAAACCATAAGGGAAAAAAACCTTCTGAATTACTAAAAGCCAGAGTTACTAAGCTCAGTCATCAACACAGATAATAAATGTTAATTTTCTGCTGAGCTAGAAACATGAACAAGAAATTTTACTTTCTTTGCCTGACTGAGCCTTTAACAAACAAAGAAGCAGGGGTAGCTATTTTTGCCTTTCAGATATGATAATTCAAACTTATCCAGCCTAAAAATGGATTGCTGAGCCAGAGGAAAGATCTGACTTAAAATAAAAACCAAATGCATCTGTAGTTGTAGCTTATGTCTGAACACTCACTAGATGGGTATTTCTCACAGAGTTATCTGAGACATGGACCATTTTGCAGAATTCAAGTAAGCAGCTTTTTAGCTTTGCCACACTTTTCAACCCCCCACTGTGCATTTATGGAACCAGTTTCTCCAATAATGACTTGAATGTGCAGCTCCATTTGCATTCTTACCTTTTGCTTCTCATTCTTTCCCACTATTTCATTATCTTTATTTCTTTTCCAGTGTGGATTTATGCAGTTAAAAA
This sequence comes from Pithys albifrons albifrons, assembly GCF_047495875.1. NCBI lineage: Eukaryota > Metazoa > Chordata > Aves > Passeriformes > Thamnophilidae > Pithys > Pithys albifrons. Next base: position 67,774,235 of record NC_092460.1, read on the forward strand.
CCATACAACTTATTCACAATATTATAACATCCTAAAACTTCAACCTTGGAGAATTAGTATTTTAACTTCCTCTGTGTAAATACTATTTGCATTTAAAACCAGTCCTCCTCTGTCAGCTACTACAGTTCTCCTCCCTCAACTCTTACCTTCTTTTCAACTTTCTCTTTACCTTCTCCAGAAAGGCCACTTTAAAGTTTTCCACAAATTTCACAGTACAAACCGCAAGATCTCATGAGCCTTCCATCTACAACAGTTCTCTCACATGTTATACAGTAACTATTTGATAACAGAAAGGTAGTGCAAATCAATTTCATCTGAAAGATAGTGCTCCAACTAATTCTCATCCAGACGGTTTTAATAAATTTTTTAACTCATCAATTTGCACATCCTTACTTGTAAAGCTACCATTAAGCAAAGAAGAAAAAAAAATCTTTTTCATAGCATCCTAAAAAATTTCTTACAGTTTCACAGCTTGCACCAAGATAACCTGGAAAACTCCCTAGGAACACAGAGGATTGCAAACTGATGTACAAACATGCAGAATCCCTTACTTGTGGGTGTAAGATGCTAAGTGACCTGGCTTATGGAACTAAGTCTATAGCAAAATTCAGGTACCCTGGCATCACAAACAGTCTTCGGAATAAAGAAAACTACTCTCTGCTGCTCTCTGTACGTTGGGTTTGGCATGCTATACTGACATTTGGTAGCGTGCGTTTTTCCTGAGTGTCCTTTGGCCCCCTCTTAACCAGGTTTCAGAACCCCACGAAGGGCTTCTTCAAGTTTGCCCCTGTAAGCTGCGTAACGGTTCTTCAAGATTTGCAGTTGGTCATTTTCCTCTTTGTCCAGTATACGCAAGAAGTTTTTCAGTTCAGGAATACTAAAAGCTTCCCACTGGAAAGACGAGAAAAGAATGGCTGAGATGAATGAGAAACATACAAATCATTTATATATTTTTAAACAAAACACTCCAAAAAATTTCAAACTGAAACAGCATGAGGCACCCTCCTTATACATATTAAGGAATCTGAAAACTCTTCACTCTTTTAAACTGTTTTTTGTTCTGCAAATAAGGACAGGTCAGTCTAACCACAAAGGAAACATTTACAAAAGGAACAAAGTAAATTAGCAAGAAATAAACCCAAAATCTGCTTTCAGAAAATGGACTGTCTTGTCAGCACAGCTCAAGCAGAAGCCAACCCATCCATAAAGTAACACAAGCACGGAACCAGCACGGGTATGACATACCATGACTTCTCCAGTTTCATGCTCACGTAGAACAAAACTGAGCATTTCTGTCCTGGGGCCTGCCACCAAGCGCAGGTAGAGGGGACGTTCTCTGTCTGATAGCTTGCATGTATAAACTGCAGGAGAAGGAAATCAGAGTAATTATTATCTTTACTAACAATATTTCAAAAACTTTGAATGACTAACACTAGCTAATGTTAGAAAATCTCAGAGAGATGCAAGGGTAGCCACAAAATTTACACCTTGTACGCGTTAGTCTACATAATGGTTTTGAGTTAATGAGTTTCAGGGAGGAGATGAGCAGGTGACTGATGGTGACAGTGCAACACTGCATTCACATAGGAATGAAATGGCCTCCAGTCAACACAGTACACTACCTGAATACATGCAAGGGTAAAAAAAACAATGCAAGAAAAAAATACAACACAGATCTGTTGCTATATATATCTAAGCATTTAAGATATCAGAGCTGCAGTAACACCATTCTGATACTTTTTCCACTGAAAATCTCAAACACAAAGTCTAAAAGATAACAGTGTCTGCCGGACATGGTGTGACTGACAGCCAGATACATGTGAACTCCTGAAACTGCTCTCAATGTCCATGGAAGAAGGCAGATTCTAAGAACAAGAACACAATGTTGGCAAAATGCAGCTTTCCTTAAAAACGTATTTTCCGTCTTCCTGTATTTCCAATCACAACCTCTAAAAGCAGCCAGTGAACTGGGAGGGCCATGTGCAGTAATTAACACACACAAACACATGTGCCAATGACAGTCATCACCTCGAGAGCTGAGGACCTGAGGCTCCTCAGACACCAGGGTTTCTCATTTTAAAAATCTATCTTGTAATTTAATCTCACAACCCCACAGTGTATCAGGGTAGCTGAAATTTAGAGCCTTATAAGGTGGCATAAAAGAAAATGGACTTCAGGGCACAGGAGATCTGTGCAAATGTTTCAACAGGTGACTTTGTCTTTTGGGAATTATCCTGAAACATCCCCAAATTGTTTACTCTCCTATACATGCTACTTTTCGTAAGGAAAAAAGAGAGCAAGATTGTCATCTCCATTTATCTGAGTCCTCCCACCTGGCTTATTTTAACTATTACTGTAACACAACTCCCTCCCCAAGCCCCTCCATTACCAAAATGCCACAAGTTTTGCTTATACCTTGATCTTCCTTGTGACAGCGTTTATAAAGTGCAAACTTCGCAGGGTTGTCAGCCACAAAGAACTTTTTGAGCAAGGCCTCGATAACCTCACGCACAGTGTTGGTGCTGCTGATGTGCAGGGTATTCACGCAGCCGTCCGGCAAGTAAAAGGCAGTTTCGTTATTGCTGTGAGCACACCTGCCCTGGCTCTGGGAGGACTGCACAGTGATCGGTCTGCATAGTTCCATCTGGACTTTGATGAAGCCAGTGTAAATCCCATTTGCATTCTGCAGCAAGAGCAAAGTACTGAACTGTTAAAATTAGCAATGACCAGTTGTGACATTAACAGTGGAGGAGGCAGATTAAAAAACTGGTATGAACAGAATTTAAATGCCACTGCAATATATGACATCTTGTAGGAAAGGTATGGCTTCAGTAATCAGTTATTCCTTCTGGTATATCTGCTGAATATTAATTTTGCTTACTAAAAACTATTGAATATTTTTTCTTATTAATAACTGTTGAATTCTAAGAATATTAGGACCTCATCAAGCAAAAGGTACAAAATACTAGTGGTAAGTTTTCACATTAGGAGAGAACTATGAAGTGAAAAAGACCATTAACAGCCACCTTTAACAACAGATTTTGTGCAGAAAATACAGAAATTATCTCCCCCCTTTTCTCTGTACTTGTCAACTTAATTTAAGACCTTTAGATGCCCAAATCCTGTTGCAATCAAAAACAAACAAAAAAATCACAATAAATGCCAATCTATCAACATGCAAAACTATTTATTCCAGTTGCTTCTGAAAGACAAAACCGATCAAACCTTACTGAGCTAGAAAACTTCTGACAATCTGGTTTGAAGCATAGTAAGTCCTGATCCACACGGAAACACATAACAAACATTTTTTTAGTACACAGTCATATGGTTTAGCATATAACAGAATTTCAAGATTTCCATATACACACACAGGAATACATCATGTAGAAAATCTGGACGGTGTAACAACTGAGTAACAGTTTGCCAAGCAGAGAGATGTGAGTTCTATTAGTATGGCCTTCAGTAGGCTGGACTGAGTATTTGACCAGGTTGGCAATCCTTGGAAATGAGAAGTCCATGTATTTCAGTCCATATTGTCTGTGCCCTCAGGGCAGGGGGAAGGAAAGTCTCCTCATGCTGAAAATCTATATGACTACTCTGAAAATTAAGTCTCCTTTAATACATAAATGCACATTTTAACTTTCCTCATTGGTTGAGCATCTTGATCAGACACCCCCGACAAAAATTTACCTACACAAACAAGATAAATACATCTTCATTTTTACCATCTGAGCATTTTCATCTAACAAACCTACTTCTCAGTGTCCACTGACAGTTACACATGTTTCAAACTACATCCATTTGGTTTTACTACAGTTTGTTTTGATCCACATAAAAGAATTACGTAAGAACATTTCCAACATGAAAATTTCCAGAATCTAAGGAATTGTCTCTTACAAAATCATTAAAACAGAGACAATTTTGTATGTCAGGTGCTGAGAATAAAATGATTCACAATGTGCCACAAAGTTACAGCTCAATTGCTCCTTTTAAAAATTACAGTTCTAGGCAAAACTTACCAAGGTCATCTTTAATTTATCAGTGACAGATGAATTATAGCTTTGTATCTTTTCTTTAACTTCTTCTTTGCTGAGATAAACATGAGGTTCCCTCTCCTTCTCAACATCCTTCAAAAACAAAAGAGACAGCAGTATTAAAAAGCAAAATAAAATTATTTTAGATTCTGGATATGAACATTCTTAGGTCTAATGGTAATTATTCCACAGAGGCTCAACATAGCAGTAATGAGAAGGGATTCACACGTTAAGCAAATCAAACAGAACACTTGGACTGAAGGGAGATGGGTTAAATCAACACACCCAAAAGACACCTGTCCCCTTTTTTGCCAGCTGTTTTCATTCAAAATTAGCACCAGTATGTAAAACAGCTCAGCTCATTTTATGGCTTGCTTTGCTCATGTCAGTGCCATGCCATACTGTTAAGAACACTGCTACAATTTTCATGGGACATTACTTGGGGGGGAAAAATAGGTATTTCTGAACAAATGAAGAGTATGTAAGAAAATAGCAGCACATACTAACAAGTAACACCAATGATCCCAGCATGTAGCAACAACACAACAGCATCCCTGAATTCCAACGCAACAGACAGTATGTTACGTACAGGGTCACTGCCTACTGCGCGAACCATCACAAGTAACTCTGCAGAGTTACACCAACTTCATGTTTTTTCCATGGGGAAAGCCCTATTTAGATTTTTCAGCTGCTGCTTTTATGAGGTTGCTATGGATTTTACGTGCGGCAATAAAATACATCCCTGAAATTGGATTTTTTCCAAACAAACATTTGTTCCCAATCCATATTCCTGTAGCAAACCAGTGTTATAAATACACTGCAGTTTCTACCACTAGCACAAATGCCATATATAGTACGAAAGAGTTTCAGCTCTCAGCTTTAGTGATTTAAGACTTCACTTAGAAAAGGAGAAGCTTTGAAGAACCTCGATGCTTTCAGAGAACATCTGAACACATGGACAAACCACTGAGTCGCAGTGTACCATCTGTCCTCACAGGCACATCCCAACAGAGCCCATCCTGAGAAAGCAATTCCCTGACTTCAGTGGCCAGTCCTGTATCACAGTCTACTGGACACCACTCGGTACACACCTTTGCAGACACTTCAGTTTGCCAACACAGCCTCAAAAATGAGCACATCTGTTGTGGCAGTGGAAACTTCCATTTGCCAGAAAGAATCTGCAAAACTTCTTCTGTCTCCTAATTTAAAATCAGCCACTTTTAGCTCTTTTGGGCTTAGTTTTGCTTTTCCTTGATGCCATTTCACTAAATGATATGCTGGAGCAGAATTTTTTCCCATAGTTAGAAAAAGAAAGATGTGGTCTGAATAAAGAACTGCAAGCCGGAAACTTTTATTTCACAGATAAAGAAACCAAGGCAAAAAAAGGAACACCAGTGAAATACAATTCTGCCATAAGTACAACTCTAAGACTGTGTAGCATCTTGCACAGCTGCCAGACCCCACCTAATATATTACAAATACCAGATTACTGAACATTTTCAGAATTCAAATCTCTATTCTCAGTAGAGAAATTAAGCCTTTTTTGCCCTCTTATTTTTCACCCTTCCCCTCTCCCAAACTGCCATAGTAAGGACAGACACAGCTTTACCTCAACTGCCCACTTCATCTCCCCAAAAGCCCTTACAGCTCTGTAGTATTTTATTTGGGGGCAAACAAAGCAGGCACAGAAGGGGAAAAGAAAGTGTATTACTAAAGACAGGAGACAGTCTGCAGACTTCTGGTATTGGCCATCCACATGATGGATTTCAAGAATAGAAGCTTTAACATGGAACGTTCCCAGTCTGTGTAACTGCAGACAAATCCCTTCACACGGATACCAGCCAAGACTCACCTCTCAGAGACAAGGCCATTGTGGAGTTCATACCTCTCCAATTCATTAACACTATAGATACCAAACTTCCAGTAATGGGCACCTCAGTTTTAATATTTATTACTAATTAATTTCTGATTGTTCAAGCAGGTACCTACTCTACTGTAGCCAATTGTCACCATGATTACTGAAGTAATCCACAACATCCATTACTAGCAAGAAAAATACTAACCACGAAAGAGGAAAAAACTCACTTTTTTGTTCAAACCTGACCCTCTGTTTAAGAAAAATAATAAACAAAAAAACAAACACTTCACATTACCTTCTGTGCACCTCTAAGTTTAATTTCACAAAAAGGACTTTTATTAACTCTAGATGACAAAAAGAGTTTATTGCCTTTAATGGCAATGGCATAGGGTAAGTTCACAAGGCTGACAGCTAGAAAACAACGTGTATATGCATTATTAAAACAAACAAACAGACAAGCAAACAAACAAACAAAAACAAAAAACCCCTCCCTCCACCTTCCTGAATTAGTAAGTATGAACAGACAGCAAGAAACTTTCTCCTGTTTTCATATGCATTTCTGCTCTCCTAAGATGACACATTTTTTGACCCAAGTGACAGTAATTTGGTCTGGCTAGAAAAGACACAAGCCCATGAGCTCAACTCTGGTCCTGGGGATTGCCATGGAACCAGCCATGACAAGCAAAACCCAAGCATAGCATTCAAGTGAGCTAATTTCCAATAGGATTGCTCTGGTGGTGCCTTGTAGTCAACCTGCTTAGGTGTGGCTCTGCTACAGAGCAGTGGGCCATGGGGCATCACCAAAGAGCTGTCATTCCCTCAGCTGAATTAGACATGATTCCATACTTGAACAGACCACAGGAGTTTCACCTCCTTGCAGTGGCACTCGAGGCCAGCCAATTTTGGCAAAGTTAATTAAGCACACAGAAAACACCTCTCTGTGTTTACGCAAAAGCTGAGATTGCCTCCTTCTGTGGCGCACTGCCAACAAACGTAACTATAACTCTTTCTCTAAACAATCAAAGCCTGTGCCTCAATTAATTTAAACAGCATATAAATTATGCAAACCTGTGAACTGAATACAAAGAAGGACCACAGAGATTAAAACATAAATGAACAGACCCAAAATCATTCAAGAAAATTACTATACATAATAGTCAGAAACACTGTTTACCTCAATCATCATTTTCCATCCTAGTCTACCCTCTTGGACCATCAAGACACCTGACAGTGAACAATGAAGACTTGTGCCCCAGGAGAGGAAACAACTCAAAGGCCACTGGAAACCAAAGCCTGAGATCTTCATGAATTAATCTGGAGATCCCCTCCTGCTCCCACACAAAAGCCCAAAACACTCCAATTGCTCACACATCAGGGCACAAACTTCAACAAGGCGAACAAAAACTCCTCACTAGCTAAACACCAGCACTTAGAGAAAGTCACACTGCTGTCACACAGACTGAATAGACAGTAAATCCCACATGAATGCTGTCAAGAGAAAGCTAACAAAGGAACACCTCACTGGGTTTACTATGAACAAGAAAGCCTCTCTGCCCACCATGATTCACTGGGTCAGCTGCTCTCAGTGAGTATCATTAAGCACAACACACAGATCTGAGGTACCTGTGCATTTTAATTTTCCTAATTGTACTTAACTAACATGCAAAGAGAAGCTGACAAGATGTTATACAGGAGTTTTTTTCCCCCAATTTTACTGGAGCTGAACTGCTCTCTGTATACACTGACACTTAAATTTTGTTATACAGCTTTGTCTAGCCCTGTCAGAAGTTAAAATACGCAAGTCTTCTTTCACCAGCGTAGCTGGGTGGAGAAAGACTTAGCAAACTCATTTTCCAGAAGAAACAATAGGTCCTTCATAAGAGGATCCACTAAATGAAAATATATCCTCTGTTAGCTTGCTTCTGTCTAGCAGATTAAATTCCACTTTGTTATCTCATCAGGTAAATGTATTACTCCTGAAGACCTTGCGTTATCCAATACAACAGCAGAGTCACGGCAGTAATTAATTCATCTCTACCACCATGCTTTACAATGTGCTTCTAACACCTTGCTCTTGAAAAGGCCACCAAGTAGCTGAAGCCACACCTGCTCAGGGTGGGACTACAGGGACAGCAATTACTCATTCCAAAGTCAGCTGTTTTAAACAAAGGAGCCAGGACATTTTGGAGATGAGATCTGGCACAGCTTCTCACAGCCAGTGCACTGCTGAGGCACGAGGGGAGCACGATTCAGCTCAGACGCAGCTGATTCATCTGCAGCTCCCTACAGAACACCCAGTGTGCACGTCTCACTCACAAAGCCTGCACGCTGGGAACTGTGAAATGTCTTTCTTCAGAAGTTAGGCCCGGTGATGAGTTTCCTAACCACAGATCCTTCCTCATGTCACAGCAGCAGAGTGAAGTAAAAGCACAACCAGAAGAGCAGTTCACGCTGTCTCCTTCTGTCCACCAAGACATGGACATTGCTGGGCTTAACAACGGCACTTTGGGGTGCTACTGTTCAAACAATGAACTTTCTCTACAAAACAATGTACAAGTATTTCAATGTTATAAATAAAATGAAATATATAGAACTGAACCTGAGACAAGTGAGATTCTTCCATCACCTAGACAAATTATATTCTCAGTAATGTGTGCCATGTTTCCCTTTCTATACCAGGCCCAGGTAAGCATTTTCACAATCAGAACTCCTGGTCTCCTTCCATTTCCTGCTCCTCATGTAACCTGCTACTTTTCCTCCATCCAGCACAAATATGAAAGATAAAAACTAATCTTGAGACAGCTGAATACATCCGAATCCATACAGATGATGTCTAAAACACTAATTCTAGTCTGAGCTACTAACTTTTACAAAAATCATGCTGTCCTTCCCAGCACTTACAGGGCACACCATTGACAGCCATTTGTATTAAAACCATTTCTCAGGTCAACCAAAGCAGCATTTCATTCTCAAATGAAATTCCTAAGCAACAGCTGCCAGTAAGAGGGAAATGAGGCAAGTGCTTTCATTTTCCCAAGGGGAATAGCTGGTCTTTCATTAGAGCTCTTGATGCAATGCCCCTTCACAGTTCTGCTTCCTCTCAACAAAAAGGGCAGAAAACGTTTTTTCTCTCTCGCCCCCACCCCCATGCTCATCTCATTTGTTGTAGCACAGATGTTTAGAGAAGCAGCACTCTCTTTTAAACATTTACACCCAGTGCAGAGCCCTAGCTGAGACTAGCTCAGCATGAATCCTCAAGAAACACAACTAAAACTGCACAAATTACAATTAAAGTGAAGTGCAAATCAAGCTGTGGTCCCAAAAAAGGAGAATTGCATCACATCGGGGCCTTTATGAAAGCCCAAGTCTCATGGTTGCTGCCAAACTATAGTCCTGCATGCATTAAGAAAGCACTGATAAACTCAACAGCCAGCAATCTGCTATGGGGTGAGGCTGAGAAAAAGTTCCACACAGAAAACTCCAAAGCCATGAAGCTTGTTTCCTCAGAATCCCTGCCTTGAGTCACGTGTGTGCCTTACCCAAACTGCTACTGCAGTCTGTTCAGGAAGGGATACAAGAAAGCCTCTTTCTTCTATGCAACCTGCTATTTTCACAAAACTTCAAGAAACTAGCACTTCTTGAGGGATGGAGAACCAAGCTCCTCTTAATACTCTTAATATCTCAGCTTGAAAAACAAAGTAAAATATAACAGACAAAAGGCTAAACCTATCCCAGGAACATACATAAGGTAAAGAAATCTGAAGAATCAAAGACCTATGGGAACTCAAGTCAACTAAGACATGTCAGTCCCTATCTCCAGATTTCACATTGCATATTAATGCCACATACACAACAGCCATGATTCAGTCAGATTAATGGAGATGCCCTGATCTTGCTATAAATTGTGGCTGCAAAAAACTTTTGAAATAAAGCACTGAGGGTTTCGCAAACAAGAAATGCAGCCTAATCTACATTTAAAAAAAAAAGTCTTATTTAGTCATAATAATTTCAGCTAGTGCATCCTACTTACATCATGTTTGTATTAGAAAAAGGTTATAACTAAGAGTGCTATCATACAACAAAGAAAGGAAGGCAAACAGAAAAATTCTGATGTCAGCTGTTGCTCCTTCCACAAGCAACATCCCTCTCTTTTCTACAGCCAGGCAGCACTCCCACGGAAAAGAAAGAAACTGAAACCTCTCTTTTGAGAGCACAGCAGCTTTGTCAGGGACAGCAATCTCTCCTTCCATCCTGGGACAAGCCTGCACTCAGGACATGTGCTCTTCCTTCATCTGAAACCCTGAGACTCAGCAGGTGGAGACACTGGTCACATCCATCCACAGAAAACCAGTCAGAGACACCAGTAGCCAGAAAGGTATGGACAAGACCAACTGGGAGCAGGGTAGCCAATGAGAAGCATTAACATCCAAGCAGCTTCAAGCTTTGCACCTTATCATTTAGCTGCACCTTGAAATGTTTGCATCCTCCTGAATGAGGCTGCTCTCTGGGTCAGGGAAAGGGGAATTTTTCTGACAGGACAGATGTGGGCAGAATAATTTCTGTATCTTCTTGTACCTTTTGGTTTCTGCACTCAGTGAGATCCAGTTCCCACAGTGGCATACAGGGCAAGGAAGCAGTCTCTTTTCTAGAAAAGCATTTTGTTTTTCTAAGCAGGTTTTGCTCTCAGGAGTCTTAAACAAGGAACCTGACAGAGCTCAAGAACAGCCTGCACCATGTCGTCCTGAGGGAGCAAAAGTGGCACCCTCCCAAGTCAGGTCTATGGTGCATCCAGCCTTCTCCAGCCTGATATTCTGCCTTCCAGAACAGCAAAAACAAAGGCTATTTCGAGCGAGCACGTGAGCCTTTTCTGTAGGCTCTCTGCTGGCATCCACAAGTGCTGCAGCAGGAATTCAGAGGGCACCTCCCTTCCGAGTCTGTTCAGTGTCCATTTATGGCCTGATGCCTGTGCATCCACATCAACCCTTTTTGAACCCGCCGACACTGTTGGGCTCTACACTTCCTGCTGCAGCAAGTTCCAGAAATTCATGACAGCAGTGTGAAGAAGTACTGCTATCTGCTTTAACCTGATCTTCTACTAAGACAGAAGATAACTACTGTTAAACACATGGAGCGCTCCTTAATCCTAATATGGCAGGATCTGGTGAACCGGCATTTCACATTCACCTCATACGTTACCCTTTGTGATTTGGTAAATCATGATCACTCACACACCTCCTCTTTTCTTCTCCGAAATGAGGAGCCTTGAACTCCTTTTACTAAGCTGGTTGCTCCATCCTTTCAATCGTTTTACACCAGGGTGACTAACCACAGTAAGCCCTTCCTGGGATGTGGGGACCAAAGCTGCATCAGAACTTGCAACACAGGTGCACCAAAGCCCAGATGCTCTTTGTTTATACATCTGTATGCTACAGGTCTATAAAAAATCTTAACCTGTATCCATGATGCAATGTGGAAGGCCTCCATTCCAAGGTTCTCCCATAGAGGTTAAACAAATTCCCATGCAACTACCACAGTTCATAATTTTATCATAACTTTACCAGATACAGGCATTACAGGTAGTAAGGAAATACTTGTTACTTTCAGGCTATTTTCAGTTTGTCCAAGTACCACCACACCACATGGCTTGGCATGCTCATGAAATCACTGAATAACAAAGTAAAGCATTATGGCTCCTGTCTGACCCCTCTGATGTAAACAGTCAGATGTTTATATGGTGAATATTTTCAAGCAGCAGAGAAACAAAACAAGAACTGTAACTTTTTTTTATTCCTTTTAAAAATTATTTTCCTTCCAACAGAGGCAATATAAACACAGCTCACGTTCAGGCATTGTGAAAGGAAGGCTAGGAAAAAACGTATTTGTTAGTGACATTAGCATTACTGTTCAAGTTTCATTTAAGTTTATCATGACCTCACCTCTGAAAACCCCTGGTTACAAACCCTGTCATACCCTACATGGCTGTACTTTAGCTACTGGCATGCAACCCAGTTTTAAAAAACCAGCCATCTGTTTAAAGTGAAAACCAACTGTACAAATAATAGTAACTGAGGCTTAGCAGTAGATTTTGTCCACAAAGACAACAGATTTTACACATATCTGTATATTTCTCCCCCTTCGTATTATGACATATTTTTAAACAAATATATTACATTATTTAAATAATGTTTAACAGCTGTTTCAGTTTTGCAAATTTCAGTAAAGCTAGACATAAGAAACATCACAAACAGTAAATCTCCCTCAGGTCTCCTCTCCAGAAAGTGTGAGTTTTATCTGCTGGCTACTTAAGCACATAAGGGGTTTTTTTAAATGAACTAAAATGGATTACCAGCCTCCGTGACCTGTGCAACAAAATCCAGCTCTTAACAGACAGTTAGGAAACAAGCTTATACAAGGTATTATTCTATTGAAAACAAATTAGTATATCTTGAAGGCTAAGTATCCCCTGGAACCCAGGCTATTAATACAAGTAGCCATCAAACACTTAAGTGGTATTAGGGGTCTGGGTTATTATACCACAGCATGTGACTCTGGAATGCAAGAATTCAAAATGCTGCATCCAACAGAAGGCAGGAAGAGGTTGTTTGCTATGACAACCTTCCAGGTCCTCAAATGCAGCTACCTACATTTCCCATTAAAATTGGTACTGGAAACCAACCAGCCATTCCCACAGAAGCACAAACCCCATGTGAGGCCAAGGCACCTTCCAGTCTGAGGCAAGCTCGGTCACTGCCCTTGTCTCAGCAGAAGCTGGGTGATGTGACAGCTCTTGCTAGGTGTGCCAAACACCATTTCATCTTTAGAGCAACATTCCCTTCCTGGGCTTGGTTGGGTAGTTCAAAGACTGTGTCACAAAATTATTTTTTAAGCCTTCAGACAAAACCTGCCTGTATTGAGAAAGGGCAACAACAACTTCATAACTAAGCCCAGCCATAGTGCTGGTGTTAGACAGAAGTGGTGAGCTTGCACATGGTCACAGTCCCACCAACCAAGTAATTTTTGTTTGGATTTGTTCCACTTGAAAGAAATGAAAAAACACACATCTCAAAAATGCACAGTAACAATTCTGATTAGGAAACACCATGCAATGCATTTGCTCTTCGGATATAGAGCATCCCTGAAAGTTCTCACTTATTGTGGATTCTGCAGCGAAAACAATATTCAGAAAGATGTCCTATCTTCTGAAGAAGATACTGGCCATGGGGAGGATGTAGACAGGAGTACCTTGCTTAAAGAATATACAGTTCTTCAAAATCAAAAAGTTAGTTATGTCTCTATCAACCTGGTACTGATCTCACATTTGAAACTTTTCTGAAAGTAAACAGCCCTCCTCCATCCTGTGTGCATCTCAAACCCCCACAAAATTAGGGAAGTACAACTACCTACTTTACAAAGGAAGTCTACATTTGAAAGGTCCCAAAAGCCCATAACAATAATCTTGGAGGGGGCTGAGGGGATGTTCAAAGTTGTAAGCAATCATTGGTATCTTCAGTAAAATACACAACCTCTAAGCCAAAGTAGAAGTATCTTCTTAGTATGTTAAATATGATCACAATAAAACCACCACACGTATTTACAGTCAACTTATGTAACTGCTTTATATATATATACAATACAAACAGCAAGCTAAAAACTAACCTCATCTAAAACCCCATAAAGTTTACAGTGACTGTTGCTATATTTCAAGTTAGGTTTTCATTAAATGAATCCATAAGAAGTATTGGTACAACAACACTACCTCTCTCACTGCACTTCTGTGATTAAGTTTCTACATTTGCCACAGAAATATTAAAACCCCAGTCTTTTCAAAGAGGCACCTAAATTGGATATTTCACATAGAACAGACAAAAGGAGGCACACATGCAGTCTAACCTGCATGAAGAATTTCCTCCTTCTTTCACGCTCCAGAAAATGTGTATCACCTGGTACATTTCATTAACAGTTAAAACTGTAATGACTGCACCCTTCTGTACAGTCTTTATATTGGCATGCTTTATTAAAATGGGATAGTATCCAAAAGGCTTTTCTAAAGCAGCACACTACAATCACTATCTTTACCTACCACTGCCTGATCTGATCTGGCAAAAACTCAAAGACAGAAGAGAGGAGAGGGGGCAAACTAGGCAACCATCTCAGCATTGGCACCAGGTACTAACCACAGTGCCAACTTATGTCGACCTTAATGATAGGATTGATTTTACCTCTTTTGCATCCTCAGCCTTGAGAGCTCCAATGCTTAAAAATAAAAACCAGAACATCTTAGTCAATGACCTGTCTCAAGGACGCAGCAAATAGGAATTTTTCAGTTCTTTCCACAACTTCATTCAATTTGACTGGAGCTCCACTTTGAACTTAGTAAAGCTTCAGAGCTCAGATCTGACTGCTTAAGAAGGAAAATAAAAGGCTCAAACCAGTCTTGGATTCAACTTTGATGCAACTCCCTGGTCAAAGTTATTCCTCTGACCTTGCAGATGATGAATGCAGAAGAGCATTCATGTCTTAGATGAGAAGAAATTGGCAAGGACAGTGGGCTGCTGGACCTTATCCATTTAGCCCCATTCCACCACCCACCAAAGTCCATGTCCTAGAGACCTCAAGATCACACTGGTAAGGTGGTACTCGATCCTCGGATCTCTGCATTGTGATGAAACCAACCAATTCACTAAGATTATGGCCCTGAATAAACTCATCAGCATGGTACTGATAACCTGCCTCTGAGGGGGTTTCATCTCATTTTTCTACCATCTGTTTTTTACTACTCACACATACATTTAACAGGCTACCAAGCACTTCAGTTGCAAGCAGAGTGGACTGACAAAAGGACAAGTTTTTTTGAAACTCCTAAATTCTCTAAAAACATAGACAAAATGTACTATTACCATTACAAAAATTGAAAACTGTCACCAACCTATGTCTCAACTCTTTCTGTAAAAATATGCTTGCTGCCCAGATTCCCTATAAATTTGTTTTCCAGAATACACACATTTATTTCTTACAAATTAATCCAGATGCCTTCCATGCTGGAACAATTTAAAAGATTATGGCTTTTAGCCATATGCCTGCTTCTCTGCTAGTTACTACCAATGTCTGAGAAACCAATGTCAGCTGTCACAGTCCAGCAACAGACTCATTACCAGGCTGCAGGGAACTTCCACAAATCCAGGAGGCTCCTTTCTTAATTAGGATGAACAGGATAATTTTCTTTTTACAGGTGAAAAGAACAGGATAAACAAATTGAAAACAGAAGAACCAGCAAAGATTTTATTTTTGTACAGGTTAAAACAAGGCCACAGATACATAAACCAAGCATTAACCAAGTCTGCCACGTAAGAGAACGACAGTGCAATAAGCACAGGTCCCAGCTTACCCAAACACTGTACTAGACTGGTGCCAGGTGTCAGTAGACAGTTTACAACATTAACATCTCTGGTGCTGCTCCTTCCTGTCAACTCACAATTTTCTCTATTGGGGCATACAATTCTGTAGTAGTTAATCACCTCAGAATTACAGGACAACTGATACACACAGACATCATTTCATCAATAAGAGTAGGGTGATACCAGTGCAAGTTGGATCAATGCTGGCAGGACACAGTGGAAAGAGAACAAAGTAGGAGGTCTCAACTGGCAGGCATTCAAGGGAGGTGTGAACAGAAGTCTTCAGAACATGGTTAATGAATATCCCCCTGGAAAAGCTAGATAAACAAACCCTCTTTCTGAGGAAAGGTGAGGAGAACAGCAATTAGCCTGCACTGGACAACAGGGCTTGCTTGTTCACAGCCTCATGCTATGGCCCAATTCCAAACACAAGTTATTTTGCCATCCTGGAGAATGGCCACCAGGAAACCAGAGAATGGGGAAAAAAGATTACATGCTTTGTTCTTAAGCAGCAAATGGGTGTTGACTTTACAACAAAAAGTTCAAAAGTTGTTCTTTTTTCCTTTCCAAACAGCTATTTCCCTGCTTTTATGGGCAGGATGTTACAGGCACAAGGAAGCGCTGCTGCTACTCCACCTTTCCTTAAGCCTGACTTCTGCTTCAGGAAATGTAATCATGAAGCTCATGAAGGTATGAGATCTGTTAGAGCTGATACGCATTTCAGGTGGAAGCAGAAGAGAGTTTGGTAGAATTTCTCATTAAAAAAGCTGTCCTTGTTAATGTTAAAGAGAACAGGGATAATCAGTACGCACCACACCCTCTGAGATAACACCCTCAGAAGACAGGACACATTAAAGGATGGGTCACCCTATGGACAAGCACCAGTCAAGCAATCAAAATTTCCTCAAACAAACAACAAATTCTACAAAGCAAAATCAGAAACTGCCTTTTAATAAAAGTACCCGAAATACTTTGTTAACATTTTCTGTTTAATGGAAAATAAGAACCCGCAATTTTAGGGGATAAAATATAGCAAGCAACCTAATATCAACTCCAGGAGATCAAAAAGAAAGTTCTAAAAAAACCCAAACAAAGCATTACCCAACTGGAAACACTGCATCTGCCTGTGCCTGTAAACTTAAACTTGTTAAATTACTGAATTATACCACTACCTTATCTTATTAGAAGTTTATCAATCTTCGGAGCCATTCTTAGCTTACAAATATATATGTGCATACTTAAAACTTTTTAAAAGTCTTTTGAAGAGCTGGAAAAATTACGCAAAAGCAACAGTCCTGTAAACAGACCAGTCAGTTCACATCCACTCTTCCACTGATCATATACAATATAGGTCTGCTAACAACACATTTCTAACTGCAGACTTCACATGTGTGAAGGGCCTCAGCTTTACACCTCTACCAAACATGTAATGATTTAGTCTTGGATTTTACTTCTGTTCCAAATCTGTACAGACAATTTAGTCAGAACATCGAAATTCAGACAAATTTCTATCAGTAGCTCCTTTGTATAACATGATAGCAAAACTTTTCAAATTAACAAACATTACAAGTTCACAGAAAAAGTTCTTCTGTAATGCCTGGTTCCACAGGGCTGGGAAGCAGTAAAGGAACACGCAGCTGTTTCCTGCGCAGCATCCAAGCTAGTCAGTACTATACTGTAACACAAGACACAAGAAGCAGACCTGGAAACAGTGCAGAGAATGCATTCAGTTTTCTGGTTTTTAAAAGGCATTAATTTAGCATCCAAACAATCACTTCTGTCCTACATTATGAATGTTAAAAGTTACAGTAGCATAGTAGTAAGTGTCACCTTTGCATATAAACTACAAGACACCCCTGAGCATCAGAAAGTTCTCTCAAGGTGGCAGAGCCTGGTCCTTGATTATTGGGACCATTCACCAGTAAGTCCTAGTGATATCAGCAGAATTACTCATGCAGTCATTTATTAATTAGTAAATTTTAATGAAAATCAGTGTAGTTACTTACATAGACTAAGGTGACACACCCTAATGCCCGCATATGCACACACGCAGGAAAGGTGTGTTTTCAGAAAAAATAACCTGGCAATTATCAGAGTGGAAACAGGGGATGTAAAGGGAGCTGACTACATGCTTGTAATCAAGTGGGGTTTATGATGCAAAGTGGATGGAAGCCAGCCACAGCTTTTCAGCATTTCAGAAGAAGAGCACAGGCAATCTAAACAAGTAAACTACAAAGGATGCAAGTGATCCTAAGAAAAGATAATGCTGTGGAGTGTACAACATAAGGTGCCACCACACTTACGAGTTTGCTTCAGTAAAATGCTTGGGGTTTTTTGCAATTTCTCAATCTAGTAAATCTCACTATCTTATTTAAAAATTAACAAGACTCCCAAATATCTCATGGGCTTAATCAGACTAGGAAATACCACATTTCTAGTGAGTCATAAGAAGCTTAGTCCTATCCTAAAGGAAAGACACTGATCAAAAGTGCTCTCCCTTCTTTGTACTCCTAAGCAGTTTTACATGGCCACATAATTATACTGGAAATGAATCACACCTGCTCCCAGGCACTCTCCCACACACACACGTGGTGGTTCAGGTCGCACAGCCAATACACAGGACAGCCAAGGAGCCTGCTCCAGGATGTGCCTTTCCAAAGCATCTTCTGCATCCAACAGGGGGGCAGGCATTCTGCAGAGCCTGCACCATGTTCCCTCCTGCCACCAGAGTCCCAGCTCCATGCCCCAAACTGCAAAGGATGAAACTGGGCAAGAAATACCCCACTGAGCTGCCCTCCTTTCCTGCTTGGCATATCTTGCAAGGTCATCAGCCACCACTATCTGTTTTTCCTGCCCACGCACAACACCTGAGCCCAACCTGATTTCCAAGTGTTTTGAAGGGAATTTGTGTGCACATAAACAGGGAGGTGCAGTGCAGCCAGGGGGTCATGCTCTTGTTTTAGCTAGTTCAGGTGTTGTCAGTAAAATGGGTTAACAGAACAATTACACCTTAGAAGCAGATTCTTTTATATATGTTAATAATAGATGATAGGTAGCTGTGTGACTGACTGCCCCAATGGGTGACACTCTCAGAGCCAGCAGGTGGAGAGGCTCTCTCCAGGCAGGCACTGGAGCATTAGCCCTTTGGGGCACCTTGCCCATGAACGGGGGGAAAACATGTTATTGTGAATTAGGACTGCTCATAGCCTGTCCTCCTAATCCCCCTGGGATCTCTTCACAAACTGCTACTGGTTAAGGGAGCAATTTGCCAGCACAACTGGAGATTCCTGGGAATATTTTGCAAATCAGCTGTAAACAGTAGGCTTAGAAAACCCTTTCTAAACACTGCACAGAACAAGGAAACATTATCCCTGCACTCACAACCTCATCACTCTTGTGTTTCAGTTTACAGTCATTCCCATATATCTGTATAACAGGACATTTTGAAATATCAAGTTATCAGGAATGCTGGCAACAGAACATTGATTTTCACGTTACTTCTCTAACTTTACAAGCTCTCTCAGATCTGACAGCTTCAGTTCAGAAGGAGTACTCCCACCGCAAGGGCTGCCATCGTCCTCCACCATGACAGCTGTTTGCAGAACGTGATCTCTGTCTGCGTCCAAACCCTCACTGATATCTGCTGTCTTGATCCAAGCTGTTTAGATGACTGCATAGCTCTGAAGCAGAAAAAGCACTGAAAAAACTCAGTATACCAAGATTGAAAACTAAGAATTATCATAAGAAGAGCCAAAAGAGCACAGCAATGCTCAACTATATTTTTAAATAACAGAATGCAACTCCCAATATCCAGCTTGCCTATTAGAAACAAGAGCCATCAAAATGCTGCCAAGGGACACCTGGCCCCTTAAGAGGCCTCTCATGTACTGTCTCTGCAGCTGGATAATGGGAAAAGTCAGTATTTTTCACTCCAGCACTCAAACCGGGATTGAGAGCCAGTGCAGATTTTGCCATGAATATACATGCAGTTTTAAGATGAGGTTTAATCTACAAGTCTTTAATTGTGTGCCCCTTGGAAGTGAAGTGCTGGGCAAATGTAGATTATAAGCTTTACTATGAACTTGAACACAACTAAGTAATGGGTTTCAGTACATTTAATTGGAAACAAGGCTAGGTAAAGGTACTATAAATGCTTTAGGAAGATACATACAGCACACATCCAAGTGTCAAATTTGCAACAGTAATTTGCAAACAGGTTATTTAAAAAGAACACAAACCATCACTTCTATGGCACACAAGCATGTATTGACTGAAACTGCAGCAGATGGCAACAGCTATTTTCAAGCTGATCGCAACTGCAGCAAATGTAAAAAAAAAAAGCTGAGCCAAGGTTCACAATATCATGTATCAAGATGATGTTTATTACCCTCTCAAAACTTCAGCCAGAACTGCTTATTGCAGCAGAGGGAGAAGCTGCAGCGAAACAGTGGGTTCATCCACAATAGAAAGTCATCTGAGTGTCCCTGAAGCAGCTATGAGTGCAAAGGGAAAGCTGTGGAGTCCAGGAGGATGACAGGGAACCAGCAGGGAAAGCCAGCATAGGCAAAGCAAGTCAGGACCATGTGCTGAAGAAGTTGCTCAATTCAAGGACCATCTACTCTTTAAATTAAATGCATCCACCCTGTTCAGCAGCATCGTTAGACTTTTTCTCATCCATAATTAAACAGAATCATAGAATAAACTAATTAACTTATGGTTTACCATCAGTGTGTTATTCTCCATACTCCACGTAGCACTATTTTCCTCACACACTTGCAAATAAGAGCATTTTTAGGTGTTCTATGACAATATTTTCATTAAGCACCTGTAACTGTGATGCTGGATCTGCAAGATTTCCTGCTGCAGAAACAGGAAGCTGCTCGGCAAAGGAGACAGGAACAGCAAGAGGAACCTCTTGACTGAATTTGGCTTGACAGAAACAGGTTCTACCCCTGCCATGAAAAGGAATTTTAAAGCATAAAAATATCCACAGATGATTGCTAATGGGAGGTTCTCTCCTTTTAGGGGAGCTGACTTGAGACCTGAGAGTAAATAGGATTTGCTGATTCATGAACGTTCACATCTGCAAGCGAAGCAAGCACATGCAGGACCTGTGCATTCTCTGCAACATGAGGCACATGCAGAAGTCCATCGCAGCTGTAGATTTAACCAGATCAGAAGTAGAAAGCAATTCTTACTACACAGGAAAGGGAGCAAAGATGGGGACAGAATGAGACATGACACACTGATCTTGATCAAAACATCTGAACAATTTAATTCTCATGCCAAGAGCCGTATTTGAGAAAACCCAGCATACCCAAGATGCCTGCAACCTATCAAATGGCAAGAGGAGAAAGGCTGTGAGCTGAATTGCTCTAAGCTGTGCCGCCAACAGTGTGAGACACATGCATTTACACATCTGCATTCACACACCTGCATATGTGTGTTTTAGTCCAGAGCTAAATCCTACCCCAATGACACCAGCAAGAGGTAGACTCAGATACAAAGAAAGAGCATTTTTTGTTAGTGCAATCTGTGGTATTCCATGTCACAGGAGTCTGAGGATGCTACAAGTTTATAGGGGTGCAAAAGCAACCAGGTAACTCCCAGGAGAAAACAACCTAGCCTGCAAATCAAAGAGGCTAGAAGAGTGTTCTGGCAAGACACCACTGCGTGCTTGCCCTATTTCTCTGCTCTTCCCCTAGCATGTACCATTAGCAACTGCCAGATGGGACAATGGTCTAGACAGATCTTGCTTTTGACTTCACACAGTTATCCACACATTTCTTTCAGCATCCAGATGGAATGGGAGTATCACCATTGCACCAAACCAAGACCAAGCTAACCAAGGTGACTGCCAGATGAGACCTTCAAAGAGCCTGAGATAAAACAGCTCACCCAGCTGGGATCACACAATTCAACCCCAACACAAAACAGGCTTTAACCTAAAGCCAGAAACATAAGTAGTGGTGTACTAGCAGAAGGGAAGAAGTTGTTAATATGTTGTTATTGGAAGGCACATTCACAAACATCTGTGAAATATCATAGGAAAAAAACCCAAAACCACACTGAATTCATCAATTCTTCTTTTAAAGCAAGCTTTGAGTACCATGCAGGAAATTTGTTGCCCTATGCCACATATTCCATAATAAGGAGAAGGGGAAAAATTCATCAAGATTAGCACCATATATTCAGTGTGCTGGAAAAGGTAAAGAGTCTGTGTGAGTGATACTGGTGAGTAATAATGTAATTAAAAGCTTTAACCTAACCCAAAGAGGCAAGGAAGCATCATAATGCCAGCTTTCCCAAACTAGAGTCCATTTGACTTAGCTGTCAAGTGTTTTTAAAAGTAAACACACACACACACACCCTTTAAAGTGGTCATTTATAAAAGAATTATTTTATTACCTAGAAAGCACAACCCAGAATTGGAGTACCATTGAGCTAGAATTCACTAAGTATCTATAAAAACACTTAAGGACTTCTTGTTACTAATGCTCTCCTCTGTTCCATCTCAGCACCATGTTAGTGCATTGTCCAGCCACCTTCCTCTCCTGTTCAAGTTGCATGAACAGCTTACAAGCCCAAATCTTGAATCTGAAATCAGTGTTTTAGTATTAAAAACACTCACAGCTTATTTCAGAGCTCTATTTGAAGTCCACAGAGAAAGCAGTAATGCAAGTTTTCTGCTGCCCTGTTTGGAGAAAGTGCAATCAACCCAACCACACATATAGAAGACATTAAAGAGAGTAGCTGTTCCAAGGTCCCTGTTGAGGCGGGAAGGGGGGGGCAGAATCTCCCCAAGCAACTTCCACTCTTCCAAAGAAGTCCCGCTTTTTGGAATGCCAGGCCAAGCTTTAGAGGAGCCAGCTCTTGTTTCAACCCACTAGACAGATATCAAATTGTTACACCTGGCTTTCATTTTGACAGGTCAAGAGAGATCTGCAAATCCTACACACTTAAAGCACATGAGAATTAACCTATCTGGCCAGGGCATAATGAAACGGCAAGAATTACCCCCTCCGTTTACAGCCTTCAAGGACAGAGACTCATTTTTCATAACATCTGCTTTTCAATTGCAGCAAGCATTAACAGCATCCCATAAAGGACAAAAAAATATTATTAAAGAAGATAAAGGAGGGGGGGGGCCACCATTTCTACCTGAACACGGGCAGAAAAAGAAATGAGAAACACAGAAAGTAAAGCCCATAATATATATGGCTTATCTAAGCAGGTATACCAATTAATGAGTGATCTAAAAGAAAAAATCAGTTGAACTACGATTCATCTTGCTGCAAAGGATATTAAATAAAAATAAAAGTAAATAAAACTCCAACAACAACAAACCCACCTAAAAAGACAATAAAGTGTGAGCAGATAGGGTATCTAGTCAAGAGTTCAAGACCACACTCACATTTCATGGGGTAATTGGATACTGTGCGGAAGCCAACATAACAGGATGCTCTCCCTGGACAAATGAAAAGTTGTCGGCTGGAAACTAACAGGGCAGTTTTTGTGTTCCACAGTACTGGGGGGACCAAACCTGGAGTACCAGGCAACCATTGTCCAATTCAACATACACTGTATATATTAAAAATACATAGAAACACTATAAACCGCCCCTTGCACACTTCTGAGTAATACAGGAAGGTACACGTATGAAGGAAAAGAGTACCACAGAAAAAGAGAACCAAAGGTCCTAGTGGTTCCCTTGAACCTTCAAAACAACACCCAAAGTCAACCTTCCCTTGTTCATTTTCACACCTTTTCCAGAAACTTGCATTGATAAGGAAGCTGGGGGGGAGGAGGGTGAGTTGTTTGAATAAAATTCCACCTCAAAGAATCCCACCACCATCTGCTGCCATTTATAGCAGAGGTGTATTTTAAACCACACAAGCCCCTGAGGCATGCTGCTCCTTGCACTGGCCCCTCTTGCGCGATTCAGAGAATTCTGCCCTGAGTAACACTAACACAGTTACATCTCAGGGAATTAGAAGATAAAAACAAGTATCTTTCACTTTATCTGAAATGTGTAAGCTCTGCTACTGGCCTTGATTTTACAACTTTCCCTCGGAAAACCCCTGGGCTGAGGCATGCATGGAGAGATAATGGAACATTAACTTTTTCTGAAGTAAAGAGCAGGCTAGACAGCAGGACAGCACTGCTTCAAGCAGCTGCCAACAGATGAGAAGGGCAACATATACCACCAGAGTAAATTGAAAAACCATCTCAGTGATGGCACCTCCAAAAAGACACAGGGGAGGAATTCGTAACACTCCCACAGCAAGAAGAGGAGGGGCAGTCCCTCTGTCAGCCTCCTTGGAGGAGAGGCTTCTCCTGTCACATTTTGTTTTTACTAGCAGACATCTGAAGGATTTCTCACAGCCACCCACAGAGCAACTGGCTCTGTGCCCACCTCCAGAGCAGATCTGGGGAAACCCAAGTGCAGGTGTCTCAACCTGTGATGTGGCTGCACTGACACAGGGAGCGAGGGCTCCTGCAAATATATGTGGTTGGACAAACACAGTGGCCTCCTACACAGCGCTTCTGAAAGGCACAGACTTCATGAATGGAAACTAGCTGGTTGTCCCAGACTAGAGCGGGTTAGGAAGAAAGTACAGATGATCATCTGACCTACTCCACAGGAACTAAGAAACATTGGCATTTGGGGAAAGAAAGCAGGTACAGAAAGCAAACACTCAGGGCTGCAAGAACCTGCCCAGAGAGCAGGTAAGTAGCTGTGTTATCTGACAAGGAAAAGAAATGGTTCTAGGAGGTACCAGAGATCAAAGGAACAGTAAGTGGTAAAGCTGGGAGAAGATTACAGGGTTGAGCTGCAGACACCCACCTAACCCAGGCTGAGTCAGTACAACAGCTTGGAAAAGACCAGGGAGTGTTCAAGCCATGGTGGAAAAGGGAGTCCTGCTGCACCCAAGAGATGTGCGAGCAGAAATCATCACAGGGAGAAAAAAACAACCAGCTAAGGCAGGGTTAGGAAGATGAATTAAGAGTAGATACAAGCCACTGCTGCAAAGGAAAGGCAAACACACTCACTGTTCGTAGATCACAAGCACTTCCCAGCACCACAAATGCCTCAGCATCAGGGTGCCCTTTGACATGGCAATGGTTCACCAGGACAAACAAAACTATCTTCTAGCAAACTCATACCACCACAGCCCCCAGGTCCAGGAAGGAAACACTCTGGAGAAGTAGTTGGGAAGCCATCTATATTGAATTCCAGTGTAAATGCCCAATGGTCCAGGTTATACAGATACTTCTCAATTTAGGTTAAGGATTTGCTTTAGAAGGTTGGGAAACAGAGTGCAACATTTCTGACTTTCAGCTGTCCAGAAGTCAACACCACAGACAGGAGGGCTCAGCCTTGGTTTACAGCTTAGCCTGCATCTAGTTTAGCACAACTGTGGTTTGATCTCCCTGCAGCAGCTGCTGTCTTCCTGCTTGTTCCAGACCACTCTCAGAGGGCACAGAAGAAGGAAAGCAGCCTGGCCTGCACAAACATCAACTCCTCCTTTCTTTAAAGATGCTGTTCACATTACATAACAAGCAAGAAAGGAACTGGAGATAAAGAGCTGACTGCAACTAGTTAGTAGACTGGTAAGTTAAGTAGTATAGCTTGCTCGATCATACAATAAAGTAAGAAAAACAGTGGAGGGAGTACAGTTTGGTGATCTAGGGGTACCAAAAAGAAGAGCAATATTGGTTGCTGCTAACTAATAATGATGGTAATGAGTCTCTCTCTCCTCACTGTGAAAGCAAGGGAAAAGGAAGCAGCACTTCATTTTCAACAGTTAAAAAGCTGAAGGGATTTAAAATGCATGTTAAAAACGAAAGACAGTTCTTTACCTATAGAGGTGCACTTCATTCACCGAATGTCCTCAAATATCTGGAGACAGCCATCATTGCACCTACTGCCTGTCTTGGAGGAAGCTGCTAGGTGTCACAGACTAACTTCAAATTAAAGAATAAGTCAAAAAGCAAGGTTGCTCCTACTGCTACACATAAAGCAAGCTTCTAAGCAAGCACTGCTGTCAAGTCTTTTTTTTTTTAAAGTACTTGTCACAACAGCTAAGCCATTTTAGGAAGCGTTTAAAAAAGATGAAACTAAACACAGTGCTAAATTTGAGGCTTAAAGACCTCATGTGTTTTTTCGAAATTACCTTTCATTTCAATATCCCATTCAACAGGTCAGATTATGGAAAGGCTTTTCCAAACATCAAGGGTTTGAAGTCTGATTTTCACAGGCATCAAGTGCTTGCAGTTGTCATCAACTTTTCTGAAGGCAAAGGACAAAGAGCCATCAGTTGCACTAAAGAAAAAAAATCCTTTAATCCCTTTCCATAGAAATCAACAAAACTCACTTGCACAGTAAAGTTCAAAAGGACTGTGAATTTAAAAATTAATGCTTAGTCTTGTCTTTACATTTAATAGCAAAGTATGGCTGGAATAACACTCAAAATAAAACACCCCTCATCACTTGCTGCAAGCTTGGTATCAGTTCATATTTGATCTTTATCAAAAGATATTTCAGTTAACTTATGCAGACAGACTCAGTATGTTTGCAAATGACTTCTGAATAGTGCAGATTATCTGCATATATTCTTTAAGTACGAAGCAATAAAATGTTAAGACTTCAAAAAACAGGGTTTCTTTCTGATTAGCTTCCATTTGCAGTGGCAAAAGTGACATATGAATATATGGAAAAAGATTATATGGTAGATTTCCCTCAATTTTTTGTGCTTTAAAATAAAAAGATTTCCTGTAATTTGTAACGAATTATCCAATGCCAGTTTCATTAAGCTGAAAAAAGATTCCACTAACCAAGAGAAAAGATGGAGAGCACAACTTTCCAAGAGTTTTTTGTGAGATGACAAATGCTTTGAAGAACCTATTAGCTATGTATTACAGTATTAACTCAGACTAGAAGTGGGAGGTACTTCTGGAAAAGAGATACTGTTCATTAGATCTCTCCAGAATACAGACAACATCTTCAGACTTGAACCCTGTGCATCCAGTGCAAGATTTCCTAACAGCAAGTAATTAAAAATTGAAGCTACCATGTATTTTCTTAATGCTCAAGACTTACAAGCAGTAAGTGGCATTTTAAACCACCATTGATTTATTAAAGAAAACAACATTGTCTGCTCAAATCTACTGTGGGGAGCTGGGAGGACAATGAGGAGAGGCAAAGCACAAGCAGAATAGAATGATGTAAAAACCCCACTCAAGCTGTCATTGTGTCCTCATATTGCTGGCACAGGGCTACTGTCTGGAAGCTCTGCTGATCCTCAGTCTGAAGCTCCTCAAACAGCAAGGCATCCCTGCAACTCACGTCACTGCAAAGAGCTACAGTGCAGGATGTAGTCCACGGATTGCAAAATTCTCCACACCCCAGTCAGCCCTCTCACATCCCAGGCATCTTGACTGGCAAGGTTAAAGCTCCAAACATAGGTATCTTCTGCTGGGACATGTACTCAAATGGCCCCAATTGCCTGTTTCCAACTAGATGAGTAATTGCACTGGAGTTCCCGATCTCATATACTACAGCCCCACCAAAGGTTGTACCAGCTTAAGCGAGAGATGGATGGAATCAATGTTACACTGGGCAACACAACCACCAATTTACGTCATACCATACTCCTAATGACTTTTATTTGCTCCAGGGAGCAAACACTACAGCATTATCATCCAGACTTGCTCTAGCATGAGTGTTAGGTTTTCCGAGGTGTGACACAACCCAACAACTTGCTGCTCTCAAGGACAAATGAGGTATTTCACTCCCCTTCTCTGTAATTGTGAGGTCTCACCTCCTCCCTGGCTCTCAGCATTTATTCAAACCTTTGGTGAGGGAAACAGCTCACTAACCTCTCAGGAAACAAACTGTAGAAGAAAAGCTAAGCTAGCAAAACAAGGTGCAAGCAGTACGGGAGGCAGCACATGGACAGAGTGTCTATGATTTTTTTTCAGCAGCTTCAGGCTGCTCCACTAAGTCAACAACTTCCTGACCCACTCACACTGTGTGCCAAATGCCCTCTAACAAGGTTTCTAGGGTTTGGGTTGGTTGCTTCTTAAAAGCAAAGAATGAAAGGCATTTCCATGTAAAACTGGAGAAAACATGCCTGAGTCTTTGCTGGAAACCTTTGCATTGCTCTTTGAAGAGTCTTCCCTCCTGCCAGGCCCTGGAGAAGAGTTCAAAATGCTATCTGACCAAATCAGTTAAGGCAAAACCTCAATATGTACAAGTTTAAATCTAAGGATGTGGACCAATCAGATCCATAAAGAAATCCAGACTTAACATGTATTAACATGGGTTTTGAAAGATTTGTTCACCACCACTGAAGCTATTTGAAAAAGTGCATCAAATTGACCACACACAGAATTTTTTCCTTCCTATTTTTATTTATTCTTGACTTCAAAATAGATTAAAAGCCTTAAAGACCAGCTCTAATAACAATGTACAACAGTCACCAGGACTGCAGCTGCCTGTCTTATCAACAGGAGACAGCACAAGAGTCCAGTAAGGGAAGACTACATCGATCACGAGAGCCACTGTGCACGAACACTCCTCATCCAGATTTGCAAGCCCAAGGCTGCAGAAGAACTTGGAATACTGAAGCCATTATGCACACCTAAGCAGGTAACAGGCAGCCTCAGAAATTCACCAGGTGTTTTCAAACTTGGCAAACTCTCCATCCCCATGTGATTTTTTTTCACTGGAGCTAATGGACAACCTCACAAGTTTCCTGTGCACCAGTGCAGTCACACCTGTGTGGTTATGCCCAGTCTGGACCATAATACTCCTTCAGTCAGATGATACATTTCCTCTGCATCCAGAATGAACTGTCAGCTCTCCAGCAAGGGACAGCTGTGAAGTTTATTAGAAAAAGCACCATTCAAATATTGACTTAGGGCCTGCAGTGAAGGGAATTAGTATGGGAAAATGCTACTTGAAATGACGCAAATCACCACATGCCCTTTATGATATTAGAGGGTAACTGAGATAAGTTTCATGCATTCCATAACATTCAAACACTCATTTAAAAATATGTAATTCAATGAATTTAAATTAAAATCTCACATGTCCAGTATTTGACTAGTAACATTAAAATCAACTGCTACTGGAAACAAACAAGGGGAAAGG
Organism: Pithys albifrons albifrons; assembly: GCF_047495875.1. NCBI lineage: Eukaryota > Metazoa > Chordata > Aves > Passeriformes > Thamnophilidae > Pithys > Pithys albifrons. The sequence continues at coordinate 67,802,681 of NC_092460.1, forward strand.
TTTATCCAGAAAATATTTTAAAATTACAGAACTGCAAATGTCACAGTCCTGCAATTTGGAAGTGTTTCCTTTATTAATATTTCTAATCAGACAATGTTTAAAAGTTTCCTACTGTGCTTTGTGATTTGCCTATAAATATTCTGTTATTTTAATCAAAACCATCTTCCTGCTTTAAGGTATTTTTACTGAAATTACAAATAATCCAGCTTTCCTCAACAGCCTCTCAGTTTACTGACATCCCAGAGTACATTTGAACAGAAGTTGAGACTTTAACATGCTTCCTATCAACATGCTGCTAAGGACAGTCACTTCCATGATCCAGGTATAATCAGCTGCTTACAATAATAAATGCCTCCCTGACATCCAATCCCGTCAGATCTCGGAAGCTCAGCAGGGTCAGCCCCAGATTAGTACTTGGATGGGAGACCTCCTGGGAAATGCCAGGTGCTGTAGGTTCTAGTCCTGAGGACTTCATACTGGCACTGTCCAAGCTCGCTCGGCCGTGGCAGATGAACCTCAGGACTTAAATGGTGGGGCCAGTTCTGCGCACGCTGAGCCTCACCTAAAAAATCCACTGCGCAGGCTGGAAGGGCACACCCACGTGGGGAGAGCCCTTCCCAAATCTTCGTTGGCGAAGATGAGCCACACATAATAACAAAGAATTCAAAAGGAATGCTGTTTTCCAAAGATGGAATTATTAAAAGCAGCAAAGGGGATACAAAAACATAGTATTCTCTGCTCTGCCATGTAGTATCATGTATGACTAAATCCTACATCACTCATGAACTGCAAAAAGATGACTTTTTTCCCTTTCAAAATACAAAAGATTGCCTCAAATGGAAGGACATTTTGCTTATAAACCAAAGTTCTCCACTTTGTTCCTCTTACATCAACTGCTGGGAAAAAACAAAACAACCAAAAACCACAAGAAAAACCTCACATACAAACTTGAACTGCAAAGACCAAAACATGTCACTGCCTTTGCTTTATTCTAAAAAACACAGATGTGATTATGATGAAGACATATTTAATCAGTTTTTCCTAATAAAAGATTTCCCAGAGTTTGCTTCATCTGGAGGGAATTAGACTGTTGAAGAGCCTTTTGGTCTCTGCCATACAGAGTAAAATGGACCTGTAAACTGATTTTTCAAAAAAGGTATCATAGGTTGTTTAGAGTATCAGTGTTCACTAAAGAACAAGCAAAATCACTTTTAAAAATCATTCCTTAATCCCATTCATCATTTGAAATCATCTGCAATACCCTGCAAAAGGTGAGTCAGAGGATAAAGCACATAATGATTTTCAAGTAGCAAAGGGAAGCCAAAGCACAGGATGGAAAGCCAAATGCTTGCTTTAAAAGCAAGCCGAATCCTTTGAGGTTTATAAATTCATTAAAGATGCACCTGTCCATTTTTATTCATGTCTTGTGATAGAAATGCTTAGGGGAAAGCAGGCATTCATAATCCTGCCAGAATGCAAACCAGGCCTGCTGCTGAGGACAGCTAGCCTAGGAACCTCACAGCTAAAAAAGCCCTTTGAAGGATCTCCTGCAGCACTTCATCCCGGAAGAGATGCCAAACTGTGAGATGGGAAGAAAGCTTGAATATCTGCCACTCCAAAAGAAAAGGAGGTTATGGGGTAACCTCTGCACTGCAATAAAAACACAGAAGTCCAGGGAAAAGGTGATGCCGAAGTCTCCCTTTCTGGGAGCACTCACAGCTCTCCACTGTTTTGAGACAAAAGTAGATTGCCTTCTCTAACTAGGCAGCCCCCAGACTGCCGAGGGCAAGAACTAAACTATGCCAAGCAAATGTATAAGACAGTAAACATGCTGACTCTCTTCAGATAAACACACAGAACCGACAACAGCACAGCCACAGTCAGCAGCAGTGGGCACAGCCAGTTTCCCTTCCCTACCCCAAGCATTCACAGGGTGCTACCAGTGCCAGAGAGAAAGCCAGGACAGACATGTGGAACAATGTCATAAAGAGTCCAGGCTGCTGCAAGCCATGCAAACTCAGTCTTATTTACCCAGCTTTTCAAAACTTTCAGGTCATCCTTTGTTCTGAAAAACCAAAGCTGTTGTCAAAATATTTTCTGACTGAAATGACCCAAAGTCAGGGACAGCATCAGCTTTCCTTAATACTGAAAATTCTGCCACTAGCCTCTGAAAGGGCAACAAAAAACTCCTGAGGAGTTTGCCTGCAAAGGAACTAATGAAGCCCATCTTGCCACAGTCTTTCATACAATCTACTTGTACACTAAACTGCATGACATTTTCACATGGATGCCTACGGAGAGACAAGTTGTGATTGAAGCTCTCCTTTGTATGAACTATATAGCTTCTCTTTTGAGTAGTTGCCCTGATGCCTCAAACTGCATCTGCTCCTACTGCTGCCTTTTTTTTGGCTGGAGCACCAGCAGCATTTCTCTGCAAAACCTCCTTACAGCTTAGCTAAATATCTATAGAAACTTCAGTACCTGTGTGTTTCTAACCCTTTGTGAGATCTAGTCAACATGTTACCTAGGATTAGGAGAGTGAAAAGAAAGATTGCAGTAAGTGCCATTTCTGCAGGAAACAGAGCTAAAAACTGGTAGGCAGGACAGTTTTGAAATCCCACCACGAGCAGCAAGTCAGGAAAGGTTTTGTGTTAAGTTATACCTTCTCCACACCAACAACTGATTTTGAAACAGCTACACACATTGAGAGAGAGCACAAACCCACTCATCTTTCTGCCACTTATGCTTCTACTTGTGCCATGCACAAAGAGCCTCCCTAGGCACCAGCCAAGGGGCTCTGCATGAACACTACAGATCTGCTCCACCAGCAGGACTCTCTCTCTCACAGCAATGAAAGGGGACGTTCTGACTTTCAGAAAGACCACTTTTGTAGCGGCTTCTTGCACGTTACTGTTACATCAGTAACGTGGATGCAAAAGCACAAAGAAAAAATTCTTCATGCACATATGTAAATTGTTCAACTATTCAAATAAAAATAAAACTTATTTAGCTCCTAGAATTAATTTTTCCTCCAGAGATGAATATAAGATGACAGGTCACCTTGAAAACAAGCCATAAGATTAACACAGAACACTTTCAAACTAAGAGAGAAAAAAAGAGACACCATCAAGGTTCAAGGCAAAAGAGCAAACCAACTGAAAAACAAGACCTCCTTGAAAGGAGAGCTTTAAATGCATAGCCATTGTGGGTGGGAGGAGAATTTGAAATGGGACACAGAGCTATAATTGCATGGGCATTTGCTAAGTAGGTCTGCACTTGCTAAGTAGGTCTGTGTACTCTGTTGTGCAAAGGAATAAAAAAAAAAAGAAAAATCCAAGAGATAAGCACTTCAGCCTGCACAGGGCTTGGACACTTTCCCAGAATTCAGGTCATAAGCAAAGACTCAAAAGCAATGAAGGGTGCCAGAGCAAACACTTCTATGCAACTGGTCTGCATTTGTCTGTCTAGCCAAAAATTAAATGATGCACTTTTTACTGGCACACATGCAGTACAAAAGTGAAATTAGTGGACAGCAGTTTAACAAATTTCAGTCTCTCACCCACTTTCACAAAATATCAGTGTATGTCAACTTCCAAATTTTAAAGATTGTTATACTTAGTATACTTAATTTATCTGTTGTGTTAACTTGGGGGAGGGGGGGGAAGAAAGAATCTTTCTACATTGACTATCAAACAAGTTCTACGGAGAACAGCCAAAGCATGCTGAAGCCTGCTGGAGAAAGTCAGTTTGATTTCCAGCAGTCACACTGACAAAAGGAACTTTAAATTCGCTGTCAAACTACATATAAACTCTAAATCATATCCACTTCATCCTGCAAAGGAAGTTGATGGACTAGTATTGGGCTCTGGTTACTGAACTTCAGCATGGACAAGTATTTTAACCACCTGTCCACTATCAGCAACCATCCTCAAACTACAAGTGCCAAAAAGGAGGGATTTACAGTTAACTATTACCCAACATAGCAGTGCTTATAAATTGGCTTGCTTAACAGAAGTCTGGTAAGTGGTATTGATAAAAATCATCAGAAAAGCATTTGCATGCAAGGTATTGTTTTGTGACCTCTTCAGGCATCACAGCCATGAAGGAAGTGGTTTAAAAGAACACACAAAAATTAAGTTGATAGTATCAGCATAAAGCCAGTCCAGCCAGTCCTGACACACAACAAAACAGGCAATGGAAGAAAAGATGTCACAAAAACCCCTCCACACCTTTCCTCATACATAAGCTGCTCTCAAAAGCATCACTGTTTGTGTAGCACAAACTCATCGCTTCTTACAGATCAAGTCAATTCATTTTCAGAGCTTCCACCACCCCAACACCTGCAGCGCTAGTGCCACATACACCACCACCTTTACCTGGCCACAGCCTCACAGAACCCAGTGTCTGTGCAAACCCTCTGCTCCCGTTCCCAGCAGTAGTTCCCTGAGCCATCCTTCTCCTTGCGGTTCAGTTCCCTGGACTTCTCTTGCTCAGGAGAAGGGGCCCAGCATGCTGGCTTATCCAGCTTCCCACACCGCTAACCAGAATGCTCTAGACACTCAAAAGTACAGGTCTCACAACCTCCTCCCAACCCCAGTGTCCCTCATTTGCAGAGAGGCTGACCCAGAGCTTGTCCCTTCTTTCCAGGCAGTTTGGCCACTCAGATGTCTCAACTCCCACCCAGATCAATGTGGAGCTCTCTGGAGAGCAGAGTGCCCTTTTCCCCAAGGCTATGGCAGGAACCCCGTCCCAGCTTCTCCCTCTCTTAGAGCTAGCACACTGCACTGGGGTGGAGGAAGAGCCTGGTGTGGAGGAGGACCACAGGGGCTGGTGCACTTAAGGGGGTTTGTACACTTGCTCCCATCAGCCCTTTGCTCAGGGTAGATGTTTGAATTCTTGCCATAAGAGAAGCTTTGAGCCAGGAAAGAAGAAAGAGAAAGACCATGCAATGTCCCTCCAGTCTCCTCGCCCTGACTAGGACATACCGTGTCCCCACAGGACTAGACACACACATGCTCTTCCAATCCGATGGCTGCTGATGGTCACTGCTCCCTTTTTCAGCTCTCAATAAAATATAAGGCACTTTATAAATAACTCCTAAAAATTATTACCAATTGACAGAAGCAAAATTCATTGTATATAAATATTTACACAGATTTCTCAGCATCCCACTGCATTGCATTCACCTAAGGGCTGAGTTCAGAAACTATTACAAAATGAAGTTGCCTTCAAACTGCCAAATGCTTTTGGGTCCTGGCAATGTCAGTCATGTTTTGGTCCTTCTGCTTCTGCTGGTGCTCCCCAGCCCACTGGTTCATACTTGGTCCATACTTGTTCCTTGTTTGTTTCAACAAAGTACCTGACACAGATTCACACATTTGTAAGAGAAAGATCTAAGAGAAAAAAGAAGGGAGGGAATGTCTTGTACCTCATAGAATAAAACTAACCAAGGTAAAAAACTAGATCTAATCTGCCATGTATTATTTTATATATATTTTAAACTTTGTAGTTTTCTTACATTAATAGCATACACAGCTCTGCTATCTACCATGATCCTGGCAATACTGGCGCCTTACTCATCTCAATCCTGTACCATTTGCCATTGTCAGTCTTGTGGTAGAGAATTAAAAAAGAGAGAGGAAAAAATAGTGACTTTTCTTCCAGTTTGTCCAGAAGCTTATCAGGTGATGTTCTCCATCTTTAAAACAAGCAAATTATTAAATTACTAAAGAGTCAAAAGTCAAGATGCTTTAATGCTCCCATCTTGTGAATAAAGGAAGGCACAGACCAACTTTCTCTTCTTCCAGTGGTCCACCAGCAGAGCAAAACTTCCTGCAGAGAGCAAGTGCCTCTTCCTTTGCTGTAGCTTCTTTTTCACCTTCATTTCTTTATTTCTTCCATCCAGTAAAAGAAATTTCTTTCTCTTGAGCAGTAACAGTGTCCAAAAAGCTGCCTATGTTTACACTTGCGAAAACAGCAGTAACTGTTCATGCCATAACCAATAAACCCCAGAAGAACAAAATAAAATCATGACACAAGGCTGATTACAGCAATGGTTGCCACAGGCACTGTGGAACTGTTTATGAAGTGGCATGAAAATAGATACTGATGATGCATTGTCAGACAGATTAATAAATGCCTTCCAACCTTCCCTCAAAATGGCAAACACAGCAACAAGCGAAGGACTAAGACGTGATTTCCATTAACAGGACTTGATTTCCATTTTCTGTCAGATACTAAAGCACAAACCATTTTTTTCATTCAACCACTTCTACTGCTTTCTCCTTGCTTATTACCTTTCGGGCACATTATTCATTAAAAACAAACAAACAAAAAACCCACAACAAAAAAGCCAAACCAAAACTACACAAAACCAAAAAGCCCAGACTTTCCACCTTCTGCTTACCTGCAGCATCTCTATCCAATTAAGAAATCTGTCCAAACACTCTTAAGGCATGTCTTCACTGCACCATCATCTGAGACTTTCCCTCCCAAAGCTCAGCTCCACAAGCTAAGCTGCGCCTCTTGAGGTCCCACCCTCCCTGTCAGTCTCCCCACCTGCATGTTCCTCCACCTGCACTAGCACCAGAACTGCTCCTCTTGCAACCACAGACAGATCTGGTTCAAGGAAGGCATCGAAAAAAAAAACTAACTTGACTAGTTTAAACTGAAGCTGCAGCAGAACCACACCCTGCTCAAGCGATGACAGACGTGCTCTAAACCAGCCTTCAATCTGCAGCATCCACCTTGTAGGTGTGTGGCTGAGATGCAACAGGGCATGACCAACAGAAGAAGGATGAACTGCTCCACGATAATCTCTTTGCGTTCTCCCTTGTCAGACATCATTTGTTCCTCTTGGTTCATAGGAGACTGGAAACCTGGCTGTACATGGCAACCTCTACAAAATGTCTAAACAAACAGTGCTGTGAGTTGCACCAGGCCTGTGTTTTGACCTGTTACATCCTGTGAACCAACTTATGTTTAACATTTAATGTACTGTGTTTTCACCAAAATGTTTTGCATACATCTGCTTTACCAAAAGTGAAGAATGGTGAATTTACGAACCCAAAAGCAATTACTACCTACCTATTCACAGACCACCGGTGTGGATTAGCAATCCAATGTCTACTGTGTGGTTAAAAGTCCTCTTGGTGAGCATACAGCCTTGAAACTGCACAGAGACCATGAGAAAAACAAAGAGGAAACAGAGCGAGCAATGCCCTGGGAAGTATGGTCTGGTCTAACACATCTGAAAGAAAATGGGATCCAATTCCAGCTCAGAGTTTCAGTATGGCATTCCCGCCATATTTCAAACTTTTTTGCTTGTCTGTTGGGAGCAATCAGAAGGAAGTTTGGATTTCTCTGGAAGGGCAGCTGTCTAGGTTTGAGGGGAAAACACCCAAAATGTTTATCCACAAGCCGGGGAGGGGGCCTTCTCCACAATAATCACATCACTCTTTATCAAATTTAAGGGAAAAAAAAGGAATTTAATACAAGAAGGATAACTGTTCTTAACTGCTATATATAAACAGACTAGTGCAAACTGCTTCCCCAACACCACAAGAGAAAGAAAAAAAAAACAACAACAAAACCCAGCAGGTTTTCCTCCAGGAGGAAAGTTATACTTAAGCAGTGTCAAATGTCACAGTCCGGCTGGCTGCAGAGTGAATTCCCAGTAGTTCCCAGTCCCTCTCCAGCGAGACAGACGAGTGGTGAGCTCCCAGATGAACTCTGTCTCTTGTCCCAGATGAAGGAAAAAGAAAGCTGAAAGTGGGACACCACCACGTGTCCTGCAAAAAGCAGCTGCACACCTCTCTCTCCTGGGTCACTGCCCCAGCCGGGGCGGGCAGGCCATGATGGTGCAGGCGATGGTGAGGCTGGAACCGAGGCCCGGGATCCCAGATGCAGGAACCAGGAGAAACAGCCGCGGCGAGGAGAAAAACAGCGTCTCAGCCAGAAGCCCCAGCAGTGCCAGCAGAGAAGCTTCCCTCCTCCGCAGCCACGCTCCTGCCTTCCGCTGAGCTAAAAAAAGGAAAAATGTCCCCAAAACCAAAAGAGACAAACCTGCCCCCACCCAAGTGATCAACAGTTAACTACTTCTTTTGTTAACTACTGGCATGGGCAGTTAGTGGCAGGGGAGAGAATTTACATAATAATCCCAAACTACAACAGCAGCATTGAGGTTCATTTGGCTGCACAGAGCAAGGGATCATGGAAGTGTCATAGAATGTCTAAGGCTAGAAAGGACCACTGGAGGTCATCTAGTCCAACCTCCCTGCTCAGGTAAGGTCCCCCTAGAGCACATAACTCAGGACTGTCTCCAGAATGAGAAAGTATCTCTGCAAGTATCCAAAGGGCCCAGTTACTACCCACATTCAAGGAATGGCACCCCATTTCTAAGGATTACGCTCAGTGCACTGTAATGCTCAAAGCTACGACATAATGAAATAGCAATGCTAGTGCTAATAATGCAGTTTCTATAGTCCTTGTAAAGAAAAATACTCCTCTCTGCTGCCTTTTGTTTCTGATACAATCGCTACCAAATGTGAAATGCCTTTCAAAAGTCTTTCTTTCCCCACCTGTATCTCACAGATATATGTCTGAGGATGAAAACATATATAGGTTGCTACTTGTTACTTGTTAAATCCAGGCAGATAGCATGGACCTCCCATCCTAAATCCTCCACATATCATCTTCGCAACTACTTAGTGCAGTAAAATCTGTATCACATAATACATGATTTTTCCAGCATTGGCCATAAAGGCTGATTTAAAACCAACCTCATTTTAAAACAGCACCCTTCATTAAAATTCAAGGAGGGAGGAGGGGAGAAGAAAGAAGTAAAAAAAGCAAGGGTGGCATGCTAACATTCCTTACCATGCACTTCACCAAGCTGCTTCAGGAGATGGTTTGAGCTATAAATCACTAAAAAGAAGTCTACCATTAACTGTGACTGCTAAGAGAAAAATCACTAGGTTTCTGACTTTTTTTTCCCAATACCAGACTATTTCCACAGAACATCATTTCACAGTCTTAGGAGGCAAACACCTACTGCACTAATGGTCTATTATCATTGCAACTCAAAGCTACATCTTTATATGCAAGTGGTAACTTAAAAAATGCCTCAGGGAGGAAATCACCAAATCATTAAAATTAAATATGCTTTGAGTAATATTTGAGGGCTGTATCCAGGCGTGGAGAGAGATGCACCTTTAAATTATTTTTTAATTAAATCAACTGTGAGATTTAAAGTTCAGAGCATTAGAAACTGCTTTGATGTTTCACTTCACATATCAACCTTTTAGCACAATATAAACAGACTCATTCCCCCATCCTGAGATAAGCTCCCCATCATGTGAACATGTAACCGATTCAAAAGCAGCTGTCAATGTAGAAAAACCCACAAACTCTATCCATAAAACAAAACCTGTGACACAACTCTATTAAACAGTCTTGCTCATAGCTAAGCAAATGCAGAAGGTATTTAGGATACTTCTCTGTATGTAACTTCTGTTCTGTTGGAATAATATGTAACTTATTTAAGTCCTTCAACATGTGTATTAAGGCACATCTTGCCTACTCTCAGTCATGGGAGAGGCAATGGAACAAACAACAGTTTGGATATCCAAAATGCCAACTGCTATGCCCATCAAAGCAAAGGTCTTCACTAGAAGAGTACCTAAACCTCACAAGTGAGATGACCCCTTTCAGGGAGCATGTTATGAGAAGAAAATTAATTCTTTCCTAGGATTCAGCTCAGCAGGTGCAACACTCCTGCCAAAAGCTTCTATGCCCACTATTGTCATTGGGAAACGGTGATGGCAACTGGAGAATCAAGGACACCTAGCAAGAATGAGCAAAAAAAAGGGGGTGTTCCAATTACTTTGCCAGCTGAAAACACAAGTTCATCTCAGGCACAGGTGAGCACAAAGTGGGTTTTCTGGTGACAAAACACATGATTAAACTCCCAAGAATCTCAGTGTGATTTCATGATCAAAAAGAAATCAAACAAATCTGCACATGCCATGTTTCAAGCCAACTTACTTGATTTTCTGATAGCAGGACACTTCTTTAGGGTTACTGTTTTACAAACAGTTCCACTCTTATTCAGAACTCAAGGAAAGAGTATATCAGGAATTACTTCTTCTATATTTTATAGCAAACCTTCCATCACAATATCAAGGCAACCACAAATGCCCTATGGTTTAACAAACCAAAGGAGAAACCCTGATGGAATACGCCCCACTGCCAACAGAGCCGTTACCATTTACAAAGCATCACTGGTTCTCCTCCTTGCCTAAATACTTGGCATTTACTTGGGATAACAATATGTATGCTGTGATCCAAGTCAAAGATGTAGGAACTGTTTACACTGCATAGTGTAGACAGTGGCTGGTTAATGGGCACCCAGCCTAATCCAGAATATAAAAATCTCACCATACTAACCATATGAGCCATCTGCTTCATTTCACAGATCAAAAATTCTGACCATGGTAACAAAAAGCCAGAAGTCCCACAGTCAAATCTACCTCATGAAGTCCCACTGCTCATAGGTTTCAGTTGTTAGCAATAAGAACATTCTCAGGATTATTATACTCTTCAATAACACAGTCTACTGAATATTTTCTCAAGAAAAAAGTTGCAATTTACAGCACAGAATTAAAACTCTTATAGAAGATATTTTCTTTAGTATATTTTAATTAAAATATGGTGAGTTTAGCTAAGTTGAATTTTATTTTCCCAACATTATACTTTTTTAAAAGCAGTAAAAATACCTCCTAGGCAAGCAAGGGACTAACAAAAGTTCAGAGTAGTGGATCACATGGTCAGCTGAACACTAATACCATTTTTCAATTTCTGTGAAAACAAACTTGTTCCCATGAAGCCCAAATCAGACCCCAAAGCAATACTTTGCAGTTGAGATACAGAATGTTGAGAGAAGGTATTTAGATTTGTCAGCAATTCTGTTATAAACCACAGCAGTGCAAGCCAGTCTCAGACTAAAGGGGGAAGGGAAAGTAATTTGTACCCAAAGAATAAAAGAAATTCTTGCTTGGCTAGGACCTTGAAATAAAAATAAAGAGGGGAAAAATATTCAGGAATAATTCATAAAGCCCAAAGAAAAAAATCTTCAGTCAGGCAACACTTTATGTAAATTCAACTTTGTATTCAATGAGAGTAGAAAAACAAAGTTTAAAATAATGTGATGATCTGATTCAGAGGTTTATCTGACTGAAGCCCAGAAGCACTTGCTGCCTCCTCAGATAACCATATGCACCTACTTTAGGTAACTAAAGCAATTCAGTATTTTAAGAGTCACTTCCTCAGGGAAATAACTAAATTATATTAGCAAATACAAAAAAGATAGTGCAGTCTTTGAAGTCTATAATGGCCCCACTCCATGAGACTGACTATCTTAACTAGCTCCTGTGAAGTCATCCACTTAGATCCTGAAGTCCACTCACTGGGGTCTCTAAAATGATTTTTATTACAGAAGGAATTGATTAAGACTTCTGTCATTAGGCATCACCCCATATCGCATATTCCTTGAAAAAGGAGTTCCCTTAATTCAACAACAAAAGGATCCCTGAATATCAAGTTAAATATTCCCAGTTCATCTTAAGCTGACCTGGTAACTCATGCAAAAACAGCAAACTCTCCTCAATATTAGATTTTATATTAGAAGTAGCTCAAAGATCTGGATATACCTCTAAATACAGAAAATAAGATTTTAGAGTTACAAGCTTCTGTAGACACTGCACAAGAAAAAAACACTGTGCTAAGTTAGATTCCATGAAAGCTGTGAGTATAACAACCACAGGAAGATTTCTTTACTGAAAGATCAAGTTCTTCTCAAGAAAGCAGATTTCTCTTGCACAGATTGCATAGAAGTCTGGTTACTGCTCACATCAGGTTGCCTGAAGAAGTGATGTTACCCTGAGTCCGTGTCTGGTGCTCTTACACTACCAGCACTTGTATGTGGGTACCTAATGCAGCAACTGCCTCATATATATGAACTTTTGATTGAACTGTACATTTTTCCACAGGACTCAAGGCATCACTCCCTGGTGCAGAAATATGAATAGGCCATTTTTCAGCCTACACTTACAGCAGGACATATATAACACTTTTCCTTCCTTCCTTTTTCATTCAGAGCTCCTGAAAGACAACTGATCACAAATACATTCCCCATCTCAAATAAGACTTATCATGCCTCTTACAACAATCAGGATCATTTACTCCAATTTGCTCTCAGCACTTTGTTAAGTGTCAACCTGCAACAGATGGAACAAGTCTTCTACACAATGATTCCTTTCTTCTCCTCTTCCTTCATTCCTTAACTATCAAATATAAAAGCTACACCTACTTTAAGCTTTCAGCTGTCAGGTCCATGCCACATGGAGAGCACTCCCTACTGCAGTATCTACCCCTGTACTATGACACAGCCATCATATGGGTCTAACTTTTGGATCACAGGTACTGTGGCTGCTGGAAATGGGGAGCCTGCATGCTTGACAGGATTAAAAACTCTTCTTTTGCTCATGTTTCTGTTCAACATATTTAGCTTCAACAGTCTAGCCTGATGGATCCAGAAATGCTTCTGCAGAAACCCTCTCTCTCCACTGCTTTTCATAGTGCACCAAGTAGGGACAGACAGGTCTTTAAGTCACCAGTTTGGACAGCTGAGGAATCAGTGCCTGCAGCTGGCTACAGCACATACCTGCCTTACACTTTAGGCACAGCCTAGGTCACTTACCACACATCAACTTCTCTATTACTAACAAACTAACCAGACAGTAAAAAAAAAAGGAAAAAAAGGTTTATTTTTTATCCTTTACATCACAAAGGGTAACACAAGATGCCTGTCTATGCATACATTACCTAACCTTTGCATACATCAATAACAACCTAATAAACTACTGTAATATAGGAGTTCAAATTATATCTATTGTCAAAAAACTACACTGACTCTTATGCTGACCTCACTACAACATTGAACCTTGAACTTACTCATTTCAGACATTAGGACAAACAATGCAAGTCAACTCTCACATTATGCAACACACAACCACCATATTCTTAATCTTTTAAGCAGTGCCAAAGAATATGCCAGTTTCTGTACACATAATCACAAGGGCTCATGCTGAAATCCCTAGTGCGGTTTCTGGAGTTTATATGGCTTTACCCAGTGCTTCTCAGATGAACCATGAAAATACTTTGCAATGAGATGAGTAGCTCTGTACAAAAAGACTTCCATAATCTCAGCTTATGTATCTAAGTGAACACAGTGACTCAAGCTACTGGTGGACTGAAGAGCAAGACAAGTAGGTTTTGTTCTTGAGGAACAGAATTCTTCCGAAGAGAGCAACCTCCTAAGAGAAAAGTAATGCTCTAAATGAAACATCTGAACTAAACTCTTTCAATTTTTCAGGCTACTGTGATCTAGGCACAACTGTGTATAAGAAGTTACTGAAAACTGAAGTCCTCTGCAATAGAGGTTATTAGCCTTCAATAATAGTGTAAAGCTACTTGTGAAGTATTAACAAATTTGTTCTATTACAAACTTTACTTCAAGGGGGACAAGAGAAATCATGGGATTCCTGCTTCAGCAGAAATAAAATTAAGCACTTAATTAATTGGCAAGCTATCATCTTCAATCAGAGCAGAACTTGATACTCAGTTTTTATTACTACTAATCAGGCTTTCGAGGGAGCATATTGACTGTGTACTGCAAACACAAGACACAAGGATTGCGCACTACAAGGAAGAGTACAGTATGGTTAAACTGTGCATCCATGCACTTGACTACAGCTCTGATCAATGAGCAAACAGAAAACAAGACAAGCAGTCCTAATTATGGACAACAGGAATAGTTGTAAAATATTAGAGACAACTGCCTTTGTAATTTGCCACTAGTGTATTATTTTATATCATTTCTAAAAGAAACACACTTACAAACAGCATTTTCCACAATTACTTAGTGGGTAAAGAGCAAGATGGAGAGGCTGACAACCAGCACATCAAGTACTCCATACCCAACATTAACACTTGATGCAACCTCTGAGGCAAATGAACCACTGCTGCTTTTACTATTATTTTTAGCCCAGCATAGCTTCCCCTCTGCATATACTAATTCCTCTCCAGCACACACACAGATGAGTAACTAGAAAGGGATCTTAATTGCTACATAAATCACATGTGGCTACTTAGCATAGCCAAATACATGTCTGCATAGGAAGCACTCTCCTCAGAACTGTCTGCAGTATTTCATCAACCTCGCAAAAGAGCAAGTGTGCCAAAAAAACAGAAGGAAGGCAGCAATTACTGCCCCCAAGTCAATTCACACCTGTCTACAGGCACACAGAGGCTTTGTTACAGGCACCTGAACCCATACCAAAGCTTGACAACACTGCAGTCAGGTAAGTGTTGCACGGAAACTGCAGGGATGACAGCGTGCTGGGCGAGCTTCAGTCCCACTAGAGCATGCCCACAACATCTGCTGGACTGCTGGTTTGAAGATCTTTCCTGAATGTTGGTATGAAAAGCAGAAATCCATGTGTGTGCCATCCATGTATATTTTTTAAAATATTTTTGTATCATGTATATAATTTCATTTCAAGTGTGAATGTATATATATGCAGGCACACATAACCACGCCTACTATTTCCACCCAAGAGTAAAGTGCAGGACATACTGAAGACCCTGGCCTGACGTGCTGTGTGAAGAAGTCCCCAGGGCCTTATCTGCCTGTCCATGAGGAGAGGTGAACAGAGACCTGTAACTCTCATGCCTCTCTTCCTGAAACTTATGCTGCTTGGCTTGCCTCACTAGTATAGTGTCACAGGCAAACACTGCACTACACATCTACAACTTCATCTAAAATTCTCTGCTAATCAGTTTATTTATATACATCCTGCCTCACCTAAAATCCACTGCGCAGGCTGGAAGGGCCCACCCACGTGGGGACAGCCCTTCCCAAATCTTTGTTCGCAAAGCCGAGCCACACACACATACATCCTGAGTTGGATATATAATATCCTCTATGGAAACGGACCCACAGGGAACACTGAAGTCCAACTCCCTGCCCTGTACAGGACCCAGGAATCAAACCATGAGTATTGTCCAACTATTTCTTGAACTCTGTCAGGCTTGGTGCTGTGACCACTTCCCCGGGGAGCCTGTTCCAGTGCCCAGCAACTCTCTGGGTTGAAAACCTTTATCTAATATCTAACCTAAACCTCCCCTGACACAACATCAGGCCACTCCTTTGGGTCCTGTCACTAAGCAGCAGAAAGAACAGATTGCTGCCTGCCCCTCTGCTTCCCCTCAGGCGGAAGTTGTAGACTGCCCTGAGGTCTCCCCTCAGTCTCCTCCTCTCCAGACTGCCCTGAGGTCTCCCCTCAGTCTCCTCCTCTCCAGGCTGAAAAAGCCAAGTGACCTCAGCTGCTTCTCATACAGCTTCCCCTCCGGACTCAGACAGGAGAATCAAAGCAGTATTGTCTCCCAACAAAAGGGAAAAAAAATCCGTGTTTATCTGGTGATATTCAAATAAGTATCAATAACAAAGGTAGTAATGCATTGCTTCCAAAACTTATGTGAGCAGAGAAGCAACTGCCCGACATGCATCTAATACAGTATTAATACAACAGACTAAAGAAAGAAGTAGAAACCTTAAGAGTTAATTATCTAGTCTGAGTACTACCTGTTGCTGGTGCTGCACTCATGACACTTAAACTGCTGGATGCAACAGAACTTAGTGACTTGAACTTTACTTGTGACAGTACCTTAATCCAACTCACTTGGATTAAGAAACTTGTTTCTTAAATCTTTGTGTGCTAGTAGTTACCATTTCATATAGTTAGGTCCCTAAAATTTAAAGTGATGATTCCAAGAATGACCTGCAACAATAAACCAGCATACAGCAATCAGCATTCTCTGCACAGAGCATTAATTTCATCTCGCCTCCAGAGGCTGTCAGACACAAGTGGACTCAAGACTTCACCCGAAAATGGCTATGAAGTCCCTCCAAGATACTGTCACTCACGCGCCACATCAAGTGCTCTGAGAGAAGAATGAAGCAGAAACACAAAATAAGGACCACTAGCTTACTCTCACAGTGATGTGGGCTTAAAATAGACACAATCTCTACCCTGTTCACTCCTTCAATGCTTAACTTTCAAGTATTTTAGTTGCAACAATGTTTATCCCATAATACTGACTGCCAATTGTATATAAAAAAAAGATTACTGGATATTTTCAGTTGTGTTTTTTTTTTACTTTTAAAAATAGGTTTTATGACTACACGCCAAACAAAAACCCAAACTTTTTGGCTCCAAAGCCAGGCTATAATTAGAAACTTATTTTTTTCTGGTAGTCAGGAGAGCCATTTTCCCTAGGGAATGTTACTGAAAGGAAACCCAGGAAGAGTTCTAATGGCCAAACAACGTGAAACATTAATAACGGTCACTAGTAACACAAAGCCATTCTAACTAGACTTGAGCAGTTACAAATTGCATTTTATCCCTAGAAACTGTTTTCTTCCCAAATAAAATGCCCCTTTTTTGGTGTCTCTTCCTCTCAATGAAATGTCTTGACCTACTGTGCAATTTCATGTGGACAAGACCTAAAGAAAAGCTTCTGAACCGAGAAGTTTGTCATATATTTTCACACTTGCACCACCTCACCCATTAAAAAAAATTTTTTGCTACATCTTTCCCTGCAAACCTTCTCTTCAAACACTGAAATGAGAGATGGCTGGTTACCTTGCCAGGACTAGTTACGGATGTTACTTTACACCTCTGCCTTTTGCCTTTTTCCCTTCGTACCTCCCCTGTTCTTCTCTATCTGCTTTCCATTTTTTATGAATTCTCTTTCCCACCTCCATTATTACACCTGCAAATTCAACTGATAGGTGGAAAAGACAGTCACAAAACCAATGTTGTGGCAGGGGCACTGGGTGAGGGTGCAGGGGAAGGAACTTAGCAGGACTAGAAGCTGTGAAGACTGAGATTAGCAAGGGGCAGAGAGAGGGAGAAATCAGACCTCAGACAGTGAAGGATCAGTGTTGACAGCAAGGCAACAAACACATTCTTGGGGGCAGAAGGAATTGCATGCATTTCAGGAAACTGCCAAGAGAAGCAATGTGCATTTTGCTTGCAAACACTTTTGCAGAGCCCCTTGTGAAATGGCAGAGTATAAACACACAGTAGTGTTTTTTTTCAAGATCAGAGCAGCATCCAAGCGACACTTCCTATATCCAAGCTATTCTGCACACGTTAGACACCAGCAAACTCTCCCACATTTTATGTGCAAACTATTCACAATTCAGATGCTGAACACAAGCTGCAGGATTGGTCCTCTTCTAACAGCTGGGATTCATGACCTTCATAGCACTGCCAGCTTTCAAAGCATGGTCTCCCAAGGCATAGTGGTGTCCCCTCTCACATATCACTCACATGTAAGGCCAGAGAAACATCTTGACCACAGTCTCTTCTCATGTTTCTAACCCTTACAGTTACAGTGGAAGGAGATGCCAAACATGGAGGAGGCAGTACCAAGCACAGGGATGTCCTCAGGTATTCACAGTGATCCTCATGGAAGACATGAGCTCAGCAAGGCTGGGAACTAACACAGACACCAACTACAATGCTTGAAAACTCACGGTCCATCAAGACTCATGAGAAAGGAAAAGTATTGGAAGGATTTACATCAGCCCAAGGTGGTTCACAGTGGGCAAATTTGGGGAACTAGTGTGTCAAAGGAAAGTGCAGAAAACCCACACAGGAAGATATGGATCCCTCCAACATATGGTGGGGCTTGCAGCAGCAGGCATGGCTGTTTTCAATTTTCCTGAAAGGATGGGGGTGGGTGTGAGGAAAGAGGGAGAGAAAGGGTTCAGCTTTCAAAAGTTTACCAAACATCTTATTTTGCTATTTTCTCTACAGGGAATGAAAATTTCCAAAGGCTTGATCAATCCGAAGCACAGGTCTGATCTTGCAAAAGCCTAAGTACATGGATAACTTTAGTTCACATGAGCAGTCACACTGGCAGGACAAAAATATTTACAGTTCCGTCTTTTCCGTTCATGAAATGAGTCATTGCAAACATGAGACAGGGCCACACTGAGCTTAATCTAGTCTCTGATACTTAAATTTGACAGGAGCCACAGAAGATAGGAAACTCTAAATAAAGCTAAACTTTCATGAGCTACACCACCACATAAAACAACATGCATTTTATCCACATTGCCCTCAGACTGAAGTATTTCTTGCTTAAGAAATAACTTTGGGGCCACTGCTCAACCCCAAACACCATGATGCCTGTCATGCGCTGCAAGGATTTTATGCTGCAGGTTTTTTTAGAAGTGGTACAGAAAGATGAAGACACAAATATTTAACCACTCTACAGATTAAGCATCTTAGGCAAAGACCAAAGATACTATCACAGATTTTTATACCAGAATTGCCATCAATTCATTAGTTCTGTCTCAGCTGCAGAATTTGAGGTACGTAAGCCCATCCTTGACCTATGAAATGGAAGACAAAAATTCACTACTTAAGCTCGTGAATTTCCTTTTTTCTTTCTTTTCTTTGGAAATCCATACAAAACAAGTACTGAATTTTTCTGTAGGCACAGCTGCAAGCCAAATCCTCTAACCCATTTCTTCCCAAGAAAGTGTGCAGAGGGAGCTAAAACAGAGGGATAAAAGTAACTGTCAGCACTTAAATCTTTTACAAGAAGAGAAACCCATACTGCAAAACTTAGTATCTGTATAGTTGAGAAAGACACAGAAACAATAACTAACAGCTCCCCTCTTTTCTCTTTGCTCAAGGGGGCATAGTATGCATTTTTTGACTAAACCTCAAATACAAACCAAAAGTAACATCCTCATCCCTACAAAGAGGCTTATTATGACTGTTATTGCTGGAAGGAGAAACTCACTGGCCACATGACTGTTGAAATCTACATTCAGCATTGTTTGGGGATTTTTTCTTTCCTCTATAAATCACCAGCTCAAAGCAACTGGTACTAACTTTATGACTAGAAACATTAGCTGAGTATTTCTGATGCTGCAGAGTCAGCAATAGAGATGAATTTGTTCCACTCTACTAATTACATACTTAAACATGTACCCTGAAGCACCTCACTGCAGTATTCTTTTGGGAAACATTACTGGAACAGAATATCAAATTTTAGATGTGGTTTGGGGGTTTTTTCCAGCTTCCCTTGCTTAGAAACAGTATCACATATTGCAATTTACACATTTGCACAATCTACTACTTATAACACGACTCATACAATAGCACTAGAAAGACACATGTATGTTTTTAAGATCTGGATCAAGACTGGGCCTTCTCACATGTCAGGATACAGGAGCTGCACTGCGCCTGACAGCAGTTAGGTATCTATTCACAGAGTACTGTCACACCAGGATCCTCCTCTGTAAGGGCCAGGCAGCAGCCAATGCTCGACAAAGAGGTTAGCAGATGAAGTTCAAGGACACTCCACAGAACTGCCAGTTTCCAGAGAATACCTGAGGTTACTGGGAGGCTGAAACTTAAAATGGATGAGAAAAAGACAACCCCTGAGGACAGATGTCAAGATAAGCACGCTGAAGAAGCAGTCACGACCTGATAAGCAGCTGGTCCCAGTCTATTTGCACAAAGTGCCCAAGTTCAGGTGTGGGGAGAGGGTGTGCCCAGGCTCCTTGCCAAACTTTGCAAAGGAAGTTGAAGCTCAAGAGAACTCTGTGCACTTCCTCAAACGGGAGCAAGAGTTTCCTGAGGGGCAGCTATAGGGTTTCAATTTTAAGCAAATCACAAATGGAGCATAACAGATGCAGAACGTCAGGGAAACATAAACCAAGATTTGCTTTCTGCAGCAGAACATAGCCTACAGGGATGGCTGTGGGCAATGAACGATGTTTTTCGAGAGTGCCACGAGTGGACCAGAAGGCAGCTAAAGTACACAGGCTTCGATAAGGAAGCTTATAACCAGGTCCTCATAGCAGCAGTAATACTGAAATGGAAATCCCGTGGCGGAACACACCAAAAGTTTGTAGGAAGAAACAGATGCTGAACGAAGAGAAGTCACCAATGCTGGTGGGAGCAGGTGAAGAACTAGCATAAACAAAACAAGCTCGCTACCTTCTAGTTTCCAAAGACGCAGACCAATCACCCCTACAAAGAGATCCCGCCCTTTGGGAAGAGAGAAGTGAGACAGGATGGACTGCTTAGCTAAAGAAATGTGAGGTTTTACTGGCGTAGTTTCATGACTGCTCTAGATCGAACAGGTCCTCCACTGAAATTTCAACGCTGACCACAAAAGGGGTTGGTTCAGGGTTTTTGCTTTTAATCAGTTCTTCACTTCAAAGCCCGCTCGCATTCATTGTCCGCGACTGAATGCTTAAACACTTCTGAGGACCTTTCTCTGCCAAGAGACCAGCTGAAGGGGCTGTCACTCCCCTGGGAAGGCGCTACGGGGGCAGAGGCTGCGGTGGCCGGCGGAGCGGGGCGAACAGCGCGGCGGCTCCGCAAACACGTGTTGCTGCCGCAGCTGGTCCCTGGGAGCGCCCCGGCGGCCGCGCCCGGAGCCCGGCGAGGGGAGCAGCCCGTCCCGGCCGCCTCCTGCGCGCTCCGTCCCGGGGCCGGGCGGCTTCGCGGGCCCTTCCCCGTGGGGGAGGGGGCGGCGGACACGTGGAGGCCGAGCCGGAGGGAGCCGGCACGGCCCGGCCGCGGCTGCCCCACGGCACTTACTTGCGGGGCGGCGCGGGTCTTGCCCGGCGGCCTCCTGAAGAAGGAGGTGCGGGCGGTGAAGAAGAACTCCTCGGACTCCTCCTCCTCCAGGCTGCTGTACCCGCTGCTCATGCTGCTGGTCCAGGTCATCGGCGGCGGCGGCGGCTGCTGGTGGTGTTGGGGCCGGGCGGCGGAGAACGCCGTCCCGGCCGCCGCATGGGGCCCGCCGCTGCCGCTCCTCGCCCAGCCCGCCGGGTCCGGGGCGCAGGAGGAGGAGGAAGAAGAGGAGGAGGAGGAGCCGGGCTCCGGCGGCCGCGCTCCCGCCCTCGCTCCGCTCCCTTCCTGCCGCGCGAGTTCCCGCGGGCGGCGCCGCCTGCGCCCGCCAGGCAGCAGGTGAGGGGCAGGGGGGGCCAGAACACCGCCGAGTGCTGCCCCGCCGCCGGGTGCTGCCCGACTGCCGGAGTGCTACCCCACCGCCCGCGGCCGAGCCCCCGTTAAGTACCAGCAACGGGACAGCTGCAGGGACCGCGCTGCAGAAATAAGTTCCCAAACTTTTCCCTAATAATAACCCGATTTCACTGTTCTGCACTGTAAGAACAAAGTTATTAGAAACAGCAAAACAATAGCGAGAGCCTTTCCCTTGCAGTTCTTCCAGCAGTCCGTGATCTCAGGCTCGGCGAGCAGGGGCTGAGCAGCCCAGCCCGAACGCCGCAGCCGCGGCATGCCCAGCCCTGGCCGCGCCGCGCACCAGCAGCAGCCCACGGGACTATTGCATCCATGGAATTCATCGCCCCGGGATGCAGAGAGAAGTGAGGCTTGTGAAGACTCAGCAGCGATTAGATATGTGTACAGATAGCAAGAATATCCAGAGCTGCAACTGGAAAACATATTTAAAATCACAAAAGTCCTGATAAGACAAAGGATAATCAGACTCATCACTAATGGGGGAAATGACAGACTATGCCTGAAGGCCAAGTCACTCAGTAATTACTGCTTCAGAGTTTCTCATGTCTTCCCTTAACTTATCTAGCGTTGGTCACTGTCACCGACAGGATACTGGGTTTAAGGTACGGCTTCCTAAAGCTACGCAGCCGCCCATAAAAGCAGACTCGCCTTTCCTGCATACCCTTACTCCCGCATCCCTGCTGTGCCCTGTGCCACAGAGGGGGGAAGTGAGTCACAACAGCCACTTGCTGCCTGAGCAAACCTCTGGAGACTTGAGGATGAGAAACGAGAGCAGGCAACACCTTTCAGCAGCAGCACAGCCTTACATTAAACCAATTTGAAGCTGTGTGTTTACAGAGCTGCAATCTAAGCCAGGGCAGCAGTTCCGGTGGTCTCAGTACTCAAGACACAGATGTATCTGGGATGCCATTAGCTGACATCTCCTTCTGCTCTTCCTGATCCCCATTTCACTGGCCCATCACACACTCCTCATCTGCTGTGAGTGACTGTTCCTGTCCACCCATCCAAAAGGGGACTGGGCCTGTTTCTGCCACTTAGATGCTCTTCCCACACCAGTATGCCTTACATATTGAAAAAGGCACCTCAACACCAGCAGAACAACTCACACATAGAACAACAACCAGTGAATCGCTTCGGGAAGTGTTAAATCCTCACTTTCCCATCAACTCTTGATTCTTCCAGATTTTTGTATGGCATGCGGCATTTGGCAGATTAGAAAGTCACATAGCTTTTAAAACAAATAATTGAGTCTAAGAGTGCAGATGTGGATGTGTCAGATCTTGAGCCTACTTGTTGGCACTGTAAAGCCCCATGGTATGCAAGATGGCTTTAAGTTGAATGCCAAGTTACTTGAATGAGACTAAAATGTATTAAAATAGTTCTTTTAGACAAACGAGCTTTGTGTTACCTGGCTCACCAAGCTTAGCTCCATGCCAAAAGGAAGTCCAACCAGAGATCTGCTAGGCATGCCTCCGAACCGGTTCAAGACCCAGTAACTCAAGTTTACAAAGCTTTTAGAAAAAAAGCCCTGACCACGATCACAATTAAGGTGAAGGATTTTAAGTGATTCAAGTGTGCTACAAAATGGGATTTGTGTTTTTAAACTACAAAGGTATTGCATTTTTAAATGTTACCTGCTGGCACACCTGACAAACTTCCCAGCAACAAAAGGCACTGTTTGTAGCTTGTTTGCTTGGTTGCAGCCTCAAACCTGACAGTGAATGGGTGGACCATTACGCTGGCAAAGAAGATCATCGAGACAATAAGCTGCTGCAAGGGAGCCTGAGTTCATCTGTGCAAGATCAGTTGCAAGTCCTGGGCTCGAGTCTGCGTGTTCCCTGCCAGCAAGGCATGGCAATCACCTTGTCTGTGAAGCATCATTTATACTGATAACACAGAAAGATTCACAGTATCATTTTCTCCTGCTGCAACAAACAGTGAGAAAGAAAACATGTCTAAGTTCTCTGTGATATATCTTCCAATATGCGTTCACTCCACCACTACAGCTCTGTTTTTAAGCCTGTTAATTTTGACAGAGACTTTTTGTAGTTTAATTTTTTTCAGACATGGCACTGAGTCAAATAATTCACATGAAGGTACAAAAAAATGTGATACCTTTCAATTTTTGTTTGGTGCCTGCAAATAACATAACCAAATCCTATCAAGTATTTTGCAAGGCTGATACTTGAAGATTAATCAGCACACCTGTTGATTTCACTATTTCCAGGCTACCTTGTCTATATTTTTAAGGTCTGTCCCTAGACAAGTACTTTACCACCTTTTCAAATTGACTTTTTGATCTTCCCTGCGTAAGATTGTGCCAAGGCTCTTTGTTAGGTGCTGCATTTAAACCTCTGCACTACCAACTTGCATTATTTTTGGTTCGCTCTTAAATAATCAACAAAAACCCCAAACAACACCACATAATGAACACAAAGACAGCCATATCTCAAGATAAAGTTAGTAATAAGCTTTCTGAAAGCATACATGTTCTTAAGGAGAATTATTGAAGCATGAGTAGTTAAAAAAATAACTTAAAAGCCAAGGAATGTGGCATAGGAGTGAGATCTAAAACATAGACAAGCACTACAAGGCTCTCAAACAGTCCTTCCAAGAAAGAATTCCATGCAGTGAGAAAGTAAACTGGCAATCAGTTATCATATGATTACACAGGCAACTAACAAGAAGAGGGAGATGCTTTTTTTTGAGGAATAATTAAGTTGTAGAAGCAAGTTGTGCTACAAAAGCCCCTGTGAAGAAAAGGAGAAAGAAGTTTGGTGGTATTTTAATTAAAGCTTCATGACGTAGATAGAATTTCAGAGTATTTTTAAACTGTAGCCAGTTAAAAAGAGGTGACTCAAGTAACAGAACCTAAAATATTATGGACACTGTGTTTCAAAGTAAGAATGTCATTATAAAATATTAATAAATAGCAATCACAGGAAAATATAACCTCTGTGATACACAGTTATTTGCTGTGTAGGGGAAAAACAGTAATTTAAATGAATCTTCTTTTCAGGACAAAATTTTGCTTTAAAGCACTTAGTGGTTTTGGACAGTCAGTTCAGAGAAATGAAACATCAAGCATAGCTTCTGGAAAAGTGGAAAGTAAAGCTGAACTTCCTAAATGGCAAAACAGGTGTGAATAATTTTATGAACATGGCAAGAATTAGGACTTTGAACCACCATAACTGAAATAACCCTCAAAACCAGACACTGAATTGCATAGCGGTGGACTGCTGCACAAGATCCTGCAGCTTCATTACTTTATTTGTATTAAAATATCAGTTCACTGAAGTAATCACAATACCACAGGAAAGTATAGCTGAACAGGCTTACAGAGGAAGTTCAGTAAATTCATCTCCTGCACTGAAGAAGAGCCAACGACTTTACACCATCCCTAAGAGTCCTTTAGATAATCTGTTCTTAAAACACAGAACAGTGCTGTAGCACCTCCCCTGCAGGCCACTCCTTCCAGTGTTTAAGCTATTTATTTAGTTAGATAGTTTTTCTTAACATCTCATTTTCAATCCTTAACCTTGTCCATTTGCTTCTTAGCAAAAGAAATAGAGGGAGAACAGTCCATTGCTGTTTTTTTAAAGCAGCTTTTTGGGTATTTGGGGACTCTTTTTGTTCCTCCCATTTTTCTTCTTCCCAGACTAAACAAAGGGAGAACTGATAGAATGTCCTATAAAGTTTACATTAACTCCATCAGCAACTGCATGATGTTTACATGTATTGGAAACATCCCCTCAGCCCTCTGACATAGAAACTGTGAGGACTTATTGACATGGGAAAGCCACTAAACATTCACTTGGCCAGTAATGCTGCTTTGAGCCCCAAGACCAAGATGCTCACTTCTGCACACAAACCTTGGTCTTCTCTCCAGACTTGTGCCAGACTTCATCAAAAGGCACTGGGTCAAAGGAGCAGGAAAGCTAAAAGCAAGATAGAGCATGAGTTTGTAGAGTCCTGTAGCATTTAAGACAACATTTCTATTACAATTAAAAAAGTAATGTGGAGGTCTCAAGAGAAGAATCTACAGATTCTTCCTTTTTCACCTCCCCTGACTTCAGTACTGTGAATGAAACCCTGCAAGGATGCTTACATGCTCTGACAAGCAGGACCTGTGGTGGTTCTGCAGCTGTGGGCAGCAGCCTCCGCTGATGTGGGAGCAGTGAAGGGAAGCGGGACATGGGCTGCAGGAGGGAAAGGATCATTGCAGAGACTCAACTTTCTTAGCCCACTCTAAACCTGCATTAGTATCACCCCAGTTTCATCAGTGCTTTGCAGGAAGAGTTTCCTTAACAACCCTAGCAGTATTTAATTCTAAGTGCTATGAATTTGCAAGATGCCCCCAGCTCCTGGCTGCTTCAGGAAGCCTTTTGGTCATTTCTGGAGTACTGTGACTCTTTCTCTCCTCCTCTCATTTTCTGCCTTCCCATGTCTTTGCAAATCCTGGTCCTTATCCTGTAAAAGATTGACTGTGAACATAACCTTATCGATGATTAGTCCCTATGGGACATACCAAATCTTAAGATATGCTTAGGACTGAAATCCAAAAGGGTTCCTAACAAATAGCACATTGGACTTGGCTTCTTTGTAACATATTTACAGGGAAATATTATTATTCCATTATTTTAATTATGTAAATTAAGTCTGTATGGCAAAGACTAACTAAAAACAAGTTGCAGAGGAAGAAAGAGTTTGTAAAAGACTGTGCCTTTAAAATGTGAATAAATAATTTTTGTAGTTTAGTTTTTTCTACATTCCAGCAGAAAACAGTTGTAATTTCAAATGATCAAAGCAAAGCAATAAAGTTGAAATATAACCAACACAGAACATCCACTCAGGCCTGTAGTTTCCTTACACCAGTAAACTTTCTGTTTACTCATTTCTCCCATTTGTCTTGAATTAATAGCTCAGGTCTGTTTAGTACCACTGGCAGGAGTAACAATTATCCTTTGATTCATACTCGGCAAATCATTAATTCAGACAAGGTCATTCCAGCCACACAGGCACATGAGTGCAGACTGAAAACAAACAGGAGCCAGGTAAACAGCCTCTCCCCATCTCCTGGGAAAGAAATGCCACAGAGACATGTGCTTGTTATGGCAGATATAAGGTTAGGCAGCATTGCCAGGAATCCTTTTCTGGCTCTTAAAATTCTTGATTCTGCCCAACCCTTAACACCCCTTGGTGCAACTTGTTCATCCAAAATCCCCATGTAATTGTTCTCTTACATATTTGCACACTTGCAGTCACGCACTAATCTGTGTTCTTTACTTATAATACTTGGACTGCCCAGAAGATAACAGAACTCAGAGCAAGTTCACCTTCCTCATTCCAGAGGTTGTGTTCAGAGCATCAGACCTACATTATTTTGTACGGGGATAGAAAGTGGATGGAACCAGAAGATTGTGCTTGTCTCCTTTCTTGTGATACTCCAAACATGTGGTCACCTACCTACATGCACAGTCTGACTGAACTCAGTAGAGCTACTCATAATTTTAAACATGCACATAGTTTGAAGGATTGAGGACTTGGTTGCTGTGTAAAGCTACAAAGACAAAACTGTACCTTCCTGACAGTCTTCGAATTACTACTGTCCTCATGTTAGACTCTGACAGTTTTCTAGAGTATTCTATATCCTTGTTTATCGCAAAAAGATATGTCATCAATTCAGCTCAGCAAGATGACTCAAGACTGGCTAGTGTAAGTCTACATATGCCACCTTCACCAAGGCAGTATTTCTGCAGTTTGAAGACACTGCCATGGAGTCTGGCCTCATCATGTCGTTTCAGCATTCACCTTACCCTATCCTGCCCTGCCCCAAAACCCACTGGGACCAATCAAAATACTCCTATTGCCTTTGAAAGGATTTTGATAAGGCTCATAAAGCAATCCTCTGCTCTACTTGAGTGCATTTTTCTATCAGGTTGGGTTTGTTTTGGGTTTTTTGTTTTTTTTTTTTGCATCCCGGTTAGGCAGAAGTGCTCTCCAAAACAAAAAGATTTGTTAGTAATTTTTGTTTTTCCTCTCCTGTTGATTATAGACTGCAATATTAAACAGGTTCTTTCTTTTCACCAATCTGAAAAGGCAGATTTTGTAATACAAGTAATGAAAAAGTATTTCAGATGTCTGTCCTATGTTTAATCAGAGGGCTTGAAAGAGCTGCACAAATGTACTGAAGTGAGTCTTGCTCTGCCCCTCACTCTCATTTCAAAGGCTGGATTTCCAGGGCACTGACAGATCAGTGGATATGTTGGTAGCAGTCAGAATTCAAAGCTAAGAGCCATGTTCCATCTGGCAATCTGTTCCATGAAGCAATGGCCTTTTTAGCTTATGCTGTAGCCAGACTCAACAGTATCTGATAAAGTCTTTCAGTACTCAAATGTATCCCAGAAGCCCCAACTCAATAAACAGGTGAATAAACATCCTTACTCATATGATACCATTGAGGACAATAGTCAGACACAAGTATAAGCAAAGGTTGGCATAAGGGAAGCTCAGAGGCCTGGGAGTTCTGTCATCCAATCTCTGTAAGTAGCCATGCCTTGCCAGGGTATGCAGTAGAACTGCTATACAAGAAAATAAAATCTTAAGGAAATATTCTATAATAAAGTTTACAGAAAACAGACATTCTCCTACTTTTAATTCAGTTCTTAATTGCTAACTGTATATAAAAATACTTGGGGCAGTAAAATTAACTAGGACCTTCTGTTTTAAGTATAGAAACCACAACTGTGGAAGCTCAGCATGCTTTGTGGATACCATGAAAATGTGAGCCCTAATGCAATGTACTGCAACCTGATTCCCAGCATCTGTCCTTGGACTGGTGAATTGATGGGGGAAGGGGCCTTCTGGTCTGGGAATCATGTTTCAATTGTCATTTCCTAGACAAAGAGCAAGAAATTGTCTTGCCATACTGTGTACAAGATGTCATTTTGCTCTGTTTAATAAATCTGACTGTGATAGATAGTAGAAACTCCCTAGAAACTGTTCACATAAGTTTAGGACTTCATAGTAAATCATCTCAACAACAGTCCATGAAGACAACAGATCTGACAACTTGTTGCCGAAATGCCTGCCTGATCCATCCAGTCCACTCTTACCTGAAAATACCTGAAATAAATCTCCTTAAAGTGCAGTGCCCTGCACCTGCAGACATAGCCTGGCCAGCTGAAATGCTGAGGGCTGCAGCAGAACAGCCCTGCTTGCCTGCTCATGTGTGCCCACTCACTCCCCAGCCTGCAAGCCCAGTGGGCAACAAAAGAGCTGCCAGCTGCCAGTGCAAGGTGATTGTTTTTGGCCTCTGTACTTCGGCAGCGCTGCACAAGAACTATGCTCACATTTTTGTTAGAACGTGACCACCTTTGAAAATTTTGCCCTGAATCAAGTTTTTTTTTAACTAAATCTCAGTAACTCCTATCACATTTGATCTGTCCCATTCACTGGCCCAAGAGTTTTCTGATTCCCACCTTTGCTGTCATGCTCTTTCTACCTCATTAAGAGAACACTGGGGCAGGGAGAGAAAAAAGTAAGACAGTTTGAAGGAAAGACAGGAGTGCAGTGAATGGAAAAAATCAAAAGTCAGAAATAGGCACATCAGCAAAGTAAAAACCAAATAAATAAAGTAATATATTGCAATAAACCCAAGTTTTTTTCTTATAAGGATTCCATAAATTTTAAAAAAATATGTCTATGGAGATTTTTGGGCAGAAAAAGAGCACATGTTTAGGAAAACTGAGATGTATGTTTGTAATTTGGAAGGAAGATTTAGAGAAAATTATGTCATGAAAAATTAGGGGAAAAAAATTATGGAAAAAGTACTCTATGAAAAGGCAGCTCAGGAAAGCAAATGTCTCAGGGCTGAGAAGATGCTGGAAAACAAAAAAGGGAAATATAATGCTTTTATTTTTCTTTCAAAATTGTGGAATTATGTACACACAGCATCTAAAATCCTCAGCTTAGGAGATTTAAAGTCAGCCTCTTGGTGTCACATATGGAGGAAAGAGAAAGGGAGGAAGTGGCTGCTGTACAATAGCAAGAAGTTCAGCAGAGCTGCAGACCATACAGGGCTGTAGCCTTGTCAGAGATGTCCTGCTCCAGTACGGCTTTTTCTCTCTTCTGCCTTCAT
This sequence comes from Pithys albifrons albifrons, assembly GCF_047495875.1. NCBI lineage: Eukaryota > Metazoa > Chordata > Aves > Passeriformes > Thamnophilidae > Pithys > Pithys albifrons. The sequence goes on from NC_092460.1 coordinate 67,832,021, forward strand.
TTTATCAAATGCTGTAGTGACAGCATTTTGGGGGGGGGGGGGAAGAGATGACTAGAGGGAAAAAATCCCAATATATGCACTTAAATACAGTAGGAGCACCATCTCACCCCAAGGGAAAGAACCTATTCATGCCTGTGCTGACTGCCACGTCTGGTCCTGTAACAGGTCAGGAGGTCAGAGCCTGAGCTCTGGGCTGATGCAGGGAACTTGACATTACTTACTTTTATCTGTTTCATTAACAAACCCCCACTCTGATGTTATTAAAAAAAAAAAAAAACAAAACAAAAAACATAAAGGGGATATATTTGGGTCTCAAAGATGGGAAATGCCTCTTCATGACTTGCACTTAACATGTGCCCCCAAGCTCCACATGCAGTACAGATGACCAAGACCAAGACTTCTTTGGCCTGCAGCAGAGGTCAGACATGGGTCAGTACGCAGGTCACAAAGGAAATTGTAAATCTAGCACTTGATTTGTCTGTTAAAGAAAGCCTTTTATACATAACATGTATATGACCTAGAATTTACAGGATTAACCAACACTGCCAAGCTCAGTCCCAGGGTTTGGTGTTCTGAAAGTCTTATTTCACATGCTAGTTCATTTATGGGCCCTCTTTTACAGCAAATTAGTACATTTCCTTCAAAACAAACCCCAGAGGTGCTTCCAAGGATAGTCAGCAACAGAAATCATATAATCATGGCAGTGTGGACCTCCAAGTCTTCCTCTGCACTTCACCATCCTCTTATGCTGTCCCAGCCAGTGACACCCACTCAGCCTCCCCTCACATTTTCCAGGCAGTTTCAACTGATAAAACACACGTGCCATATCTTGAGTCCATAAGTACAGGGGTGTAGGACACAACCTGCTCTGAGAAACGTGGAACCTGAGTTGCTTTACAGTACCTGGCCTGAAGCCAGATGTCGCTCCCTGGAATGGAAGCCTTTGGCCACAGAGACAAGTAGTCATGACTCTCTCAGAAGTTGTGCTGCATCTACTCATTATTTTTCAGATGTAACTTTAGGAGTGAAATATTTAATTATTTTTATTTTACAGTCTTTACTTATATTTACATTGTCTAGCAAGTTAAGATTGTTTTCTAAAAATAAGTTTCTAAAACGTTTTTCAAAACTTGTTTTCTAAAATCAGAAAAAAGTCACTCTGTTCTTACAAAATTTAAATTCTTTTCTGACTTTACTAAGCTTGCATGATTACTCTTCCCTGTGATCTGAAACAGGAGCATCTGAGGTTTTAATGCTGTTATCACCTGGATGGACAGAAATGATGGCAGAATGTGTAAAAAGAGGTTTTATAGTGCAAAGATTTTAGTATGAAATTTTGCCAATTGTGAGACATAGGAAATTGTACAGTGGTTTTACAAAGCAATGACTCTGGCATTTTCTGACCCCAGCAATGTCCAAGCTCTGATGCCATGGCTGTTGATTGATTTTTTAAGGCTTTAAAGAGCTGTAAACTCTCAGCTTCTGGATCCCGAACTAGTTGTAAAGTAAGATTTTAATAAAAACACTTGTAACCTTGTAATTACTATCCAGGGCTTTCTTTCCAGACTCAGGGCACTTTTGCAGAAGGCAGATGGGTTTCAGTGCAGAGGGGCCTTATACAGGAGTGGTCTGTATTTAAGCACTGCCTCTCCAGCATGACCTGTGCTTTATGAAATCTTGGTATATCCAAAGGAGAAGCTGGGGGAAGGGAAGCAGAAGAGGCAAAGCAGATGTGTCTAACTCGGGCTGTTTTGCAAGCTCTGACTCCAGCATTTGGTACCATGCATATGCTGTATTTTCTACTTGAAAGCTGACTGCCACTTCAAATGAAAATGGTTTTGAATGTGCTGCACCATAAAATTACACAGACACACAAACACAGAGGGCCACGCTAACTAGCTGTTTACCTCTGTGCTTCTACCACAGCACATAAGTTATAATCGGAGGAAGGAAACTCCTAGGAGATGTGAAGGCTTTAATTGTTTCAGCATGCAGATGGTTTGCATTACAGCAAATTGACACAGCTCAAGGTCAATTCATAGTTCAGCAATAGCTGTTTCAGCAAGTGAATGTAGTTTGTTTATGCCTCTTCTGGGAAAGTTTTAACTGCTATATTACGTATTTTCTAGGCTTAAGAAACACTGCAACAGGTGAAACTGGAGGAGTGTAGGTTGCCACAGCCATTTCCTTCATGTCTGATGCTGAGCAATTTTTAGGGCAGCTAAATATAGCTGTTTTCCTACAACAATTTGACCACTTTGTTTCAACATGTTCTCTTTTCTGTCACTGACATAGAAATGCTCTGTTACAGACTCACAAAGACACCTCCCACAATTCCAATTTCCTTTGCTATGCTGAAATGTACCAAGCAACCTCTGCATCTAGAGACTGAGGTATGACACAAGTACTCCTGCCCTTTGACTATCAACCTGACCTTTCCCTCTCTGAGAATTTCCCAGTTCTTCTGCACAGGCAGCTCAGCTGTTTGTAAGGCAGCTGCTGAACTGTCCCAACTTGGGGCTTAGATGGATAGGATAAACTGGAACCAGTTTTTACTTTTTAAATTTTTTGCTTAATAGCACCAGGCTGAAATCTGCCACAGTACAGCAGCTGCCTCGTCAGCTGAGTTATCCCTCCAGGTGAAATGGAGGTCCCCGAGAGAATAATAGGGTAGCAACACCAAGGTAAGATGTCACTGGTCAGAGATTGGAAACCTGCACGTAGGAGGGGAACACAAAGTACTCTGGGGCACAAAGTGCCTGACTGCATGAGCCACAAGCATTTTCTTTTATACCATTTACCTACTGGATCCCAGATCTGTCTGTGTAGCTGTGATTACAAAGGTAATCACATCAATGCCAACTGTTAAAAAACTGCATCCAGCACAAACAGTGCATGACTTTTGTTTTAAAAGAGATGATCTTCGCTCCTCACATCTTGCCTTTGAGTTCTGTGGATCAGTGCTTTTTCTCATCAGTCATACACTGTCTCTATCATTTATTCTCTACCTCTTGTTCCACAGGGACAATACCAGACCCCCACATAATTGTGAGTCAGTTCTGTGTCTTCATGTCTGCACTTGGTACCTGAAGTACCAGATCTGAAGAGCCACTGCCAAAGAGACTCAACAAATGTACAGATGTATGTCCATATGTGCAGGTAATATAACACTGCAGTTGCTCCTCCCCTTCCCTGATATGTGACCAAATTAGCAGGGTCACAGGATAATTGAAAGATGGGTTGGACCTCAAGGTCATAACGTGGTTGGTGAGCTTACAGTCTACTTGCAGATGTCAAAATATGTCAGAAACATCACTTACAATAGCAGCAGAACAATGCTAAAAAGCTCACGCTCTTTGTTGCATGCATTAGGGCATCTACCTTTATTTTGTTTGGGTCTGAATGTCTTTTTGAAAAGATTTGCTTTCAAATTAACTTATGAAAACTGAACAAAACTTTTAAAAATAATTTTGCAGCAGGGCTGTGAGGATTTGAAACAGAGAGACACACCAATGCTGCAAGCCATATCTAAGAATTTCTCATCCATATCCTGGAAACAATCTCCTGCCACAACCCCGCCATGCTGCACTCAGCAGTCCTTGATGTGGCCTTGACATCTGCTTCAGCATCTGCTCTTTCAGGAGGACCTGCCCCTGTGTGCTGGACTGCTTTCAAAGGCCTCCTGTGATTGCTCAGGGTGGCTGGCGGTGCTCACCACAGCACTGCAGTTGGGCAGATATCCTTACAAGGCAACACAATGATTCACTCCTCTCCTTGGTGGGGCTCCAGCAGGCACATGCAATAGTGTACATGAGTAACCCAGCTTTACTGGGTCCATTTCAAATAACTCTGGGAGGCAAAAGGCAGCCCAAGATTTAGGTCTAATTCTTAGTGTAGATGATAAGCTGAGGTGCAGTTACAGGACAGTGTGTAAAGTTTGTCTAGCTCCTAACTTGGACAAAAGGCTGCAGGCATTTGGGCCAGAAAGTGTGCAGCTGCCAAAATGAAGCAGGCGGCTGGAAGCAGAGCAAACTGCCTGCAGCAGCCCTGCCAACAGATCCTGCACGTCAGCTATTGAAATGATTTGCACATCAGCATATTTCAAATTTCAAATACAACCTTTTGTGAAAGATCACTGTGAGAGCATTTGTAAAGAAGGGGCTATTCCTGGACAAAAGCAGTTTCCTAAAGAATTTATTTCCTCACCCAGACATCAAAAAGGTAGAAGGTTTTCCTAAACCTGGCATCAAGAGCATATCTGTGACATGGAGATAATTACTGGAAGTAACCAGTGAAATTCCAAATCTGAACTGCCAGATTTTTTTCCTTCTTAATAGCCAAAAGCCACAGGTGACTTAAACAAAAGTGTGGAGAAGAGTGTAAAATATGACTGCTTTTATGCACAGTGCTTTAGCACAGTCTAGAGGACTTGTGTATGAAATGCTGCCAACCACTGGACCACAGCCAATCATCTTAAAATTCAGATAGCCTGAGGGTGGGTGGGATGGAGGCACATGTACTTCCCTTACTTCAGAGGCCCCATGGCTCGGGATGTGGCAAAGTTCCTGCCCCAGCTCTGGGACTTATTGAGCTGACTTCCCATCAGGCAATCTCAGTCCAAAGAAGGCTTAAAACTGCAAGTTGAGGACACTTTAAAGAAAAAGAGGAAATGGTTATTAGATGTTTACAAACTGTTAATGAAACTGGATCTGTTGTAGCAAAACTCTGCTCTCACTGACTGTGCTGGACCCTACATCTCCTTTTTCACTGTCTAACCTAATGCCATGATTCTCAAGAATCCCCAGGAGTGGGTCTGCTCTAGGACATCCAGACAGCTTGATGAGACACAGAGGGAATCAAGAATAAAAAATCCAGATGGCTCATATCAGACCCTCTTGTCCTTTTTCTGTTTCTCTCTTCCCCTTTCCCTAGCAGTGAAGGTCCTTCCTCTCTCCAGACCCACCTTTGGGGATGTACACATGTGGTGGGCTACTCCTGCATTGGGCAGAAGGGCGTGGCAGCAAAGGGGTGAAGCTCAGCAGCGTGGGATGCAGGTTGTTGCAGGGGAAGTTGTGGGAGTTGTGCAGCCTGGCACAGCTTGGGAGGTTCCTGCTGGGAGATGGAGCACGGGATCTCAGTTCAGCCAAGGAGGGGATTTCTGACCTACCCCCGGAGAGTAGTGTTAGGGACAGTTCTCAGACAGACAGAAGCTGCCTAATGACAACTGTAAATATGGATCCTATGTATTTCCAAAACACTTCCTGTATTCATTCACTCTAATAAATTGCTCCTGTCTCTAGCTGTATCTGCTAACTGTGGGGAAAATAATATAAAGAACTCGGTAAAATCAAAGTTCGCAAATGCAGCTGCAGGATTTTACTCCTTCCACTCTTTCATACTGGGTTACCTCTGAATTTACCTATTTGTCCTTCTGTAATTTAACCTTGTTTTTCTTCCACACATGATTGCTTCTTTAACAAATTCAGGAATATTCATAACAAATTAAGTTCTCAGAACATAAGTATGCGCCACACAGTGCATTAATTCACCCATAATACTTTGTAAGAAGGAGCTCATCCTCAGTGTGATGATAGGAAAGGAACATTACTTACATTGCCCCCATTTCCAAAAACAATTTGTACTTATGACTCGGCAGACTGAGACATATTTGGATGTAAAATGAAATAGCAGGTTCACATACTGTGGGCACTTTCTTCCTCCCAAAATATGGAAGTAAAGAAAGCTGGAGGCGAAAGACTAAAAATTAAGTCAACACATCTGAAAACCAAGGCCAAATTGACTTGCTGCAGGCCATATCTAATCAGTCATTAGTAGAGCAAGAACTGCAAACCTGGCTTCCTTGGTTCCTGTTTCATGCTCTAATTCCCACCTCCAACAGATTGCTTTATAATAATCATAAGACCTTACTGATTAGTCATATATGCAGATAAGGAAATCTCCCTTCAAGGTTACTGTAAAGGAAAATATTACTCTGGATGGCAAAAGAAAGGTCAAGAGAAGAGAACAGTGCAAATGGAAAACTCAGAGTGGAGCGTATAGGAGTATTGGGAAGTGTAGGAGTGTTGGGAAATACAAAGTAGTGTTCAGTCTTGCAATATACTGATCTTCTTTCCCTAGATAGTATATGCTGTAGAATTGCCTGATAAGAAATTGTGATAGAAAGGCCTACTGAAATTAAGACAACATAATTTTATCCTGACGCCAGCTAGGTGAGGTCACCCCCAGGCAGGATGCACGGTGCTGACCTCATCCTGCTGCCCCATGGTAACTATCATCACTGTTTTATTTCTCACTTAGGATTGTAAAGCAAAATAATCAATGATGGTATTTATCTTGCTATAAACAAACACTCTGTCAGAGAAGACAAAGGCTTAAAAGGAGATTTACCATGGCTACACACACACTTGCAAGCATCAGCAGAAAAAGAGATGGAGAAGCACAGGATATGATTTATGCAAAGTAGTAACCAGTTATCCATCTGACTGCAGCACATCAGAGGACACCTGGGCTTCTGCAGCTCTCAACTGGTTCACAAGACCCATTGTAACATATGTGTCTGAAGATCTCTTGGATTTCATGATGAAAGGTTTCTTCACAAATGTAAAGGGGAGGTGATTTTTTCCATTTTTCTCTAGGAGTTATCCACATAGGGCAGGCATGCAGAGACCAGCTCCGTTTATCTTCTCAGGGTACTGTCCAGCTTCCAAGTAGCATGGCTCCAGAACATCTGGGCCTGGAGCTGATCCACAACTCATCCATTGGAAGGACTTCTTGATTAGGAATCAGGTCACAAGTCATAAGAAATCTAAAGGTCACAGGTGAAAGGTGCTCAAGATGCAGAACCACTGTTGGACCAAAAATCTCCTCTGGAATGTCACAACCATAATGAAAGATGTATATCTTGAAAGAAGCAAGGAATGGATTTTATATAATTTTTTGAAGTGGTTGTTACATCATTTGTGGAAGAAACATCCACAAAAACCAACCAAACAAAAAAACCCAAACCAAACAAAAACCCAAAACAAAACAAAAACCAACAAAACAAGAAAATCAACCTAACAACCAAAAACCCCCCAAAACCACAAAAAAAACAATTACAACCAATCACCAGCATATTATTTGTAGAACACACCAGATCTGAAAATCTTGTAGGAGTCAACATTTTATAGATCTGTTTCTGTATTCAGAAGAAAAAATACATCAGCCTTTTGTATACGCTTCTTTCACTTGGCAGTAAAGGATCATAACATTTCAGCAACCAGAGGTGCTGGATCCCCACTTAGACCTGTGCTGCAGGAATGGAGGCTTACAATAGCTTAAATAAAAAGGGAGAAGGAAACATGGCAAAGTGACTGTTGCTCGAGATCTTCCACAAGTGCTAAGAGAACCCAGTATGTTTTGATCCTGGGAACGCCAGCTAACTTTTTTATGTTTTGGGTAGAAAGAAGAACCCTACTGCCCCCCAAAAGTTTAACTAGTATGACTTCATTGCCATTTCTTCCAAATTCCATGCAACTGGTGACAGTTTCCTCCTTCCCAGTAAGTATATTGAAGCATTAACATCACATCACTGAATTTTTACATACTTTACACACTATTTGGAGAGTAAAGGAGGAACATTTAAGTTCTTATCCACAATTCCTGTGGAGGAGACCAACAATGGAGCTTCCCTGTAGAATGAGATCCCTGGGCAAAGGGGAAACCACCATGCAGCACACACACATAACTGGGGAGAAACTGAGCTCATGCAAATAAGTGGGCTCTTCTGCACTGAGGAAGAGTCTGGAGGGCAGCTTTTAGGCAGGGTCACCAGTCAGAGGAAGCCATGAATCAGTAAGAAAAAATGCTACCTGTTCTCATTTGAGTCTTGCTCTCTGGGAAATAAGATTTTACATTCCTGTAAGATAAACAAACAGAATAACATAGGGCTCTGTTGTCTACCTGTTTTCCTAACAGCTGTCTGTGGGGCTGCTGATTGGCAAGATACTTGGATCAAAGACTGGGAACAAATATTTTCATATCTTCACCCAGCAATGTTATCATTAAAAATAATCAAAAACCACTCCCCACCTTCCTTCCCCACCAGGGAAGGTTTTGCATCATGCCCTTCCTGCACTGAGTCAAAAGGCAGAAGCAATCTCTTCTCTGTACATTTCCAACAGCTGTTAATGCCATAAGTCAAACAAAAAGGGTTGAAACTTTTAAAAAAAATGATGTGAAGCTCCAAGAATATTTGAGAAAATGAGATGTGAATTTCACAACAGTTAACAGTTCTGACAGTTCTAACTGTCAGAACAGTTAACAGTTAACTGTTCTGACAGTTAACAGTTCTCTTCTAATCGCTTCTCACTGCCATCTCATTATTTGCTTAGGGCAGGTCTACATGGGATGAATAAAGCAGTCTACAGTCACATCACCAGCCCACCTACTTTCCTAAACATTCAAATGCAAAATAAAATCAGCCTCTTAAATAAATGCATTACAAAGTGTCTAATATTAAGTATCTCTTTGGACTCTTGTTCTATTTGGAACCAGTCAACCCTGTGGATTAACAGATTAGGGCAGACCTGACACAACTACTGGTAATTCCATTTAGATTGTGATGTTTAATGGATGTAAAATACATAATCAGCCCATGAAGGGTGGAATGAAAGCCACTGTCACTCTGTTTACCAGCCTGTCTCTAACTGAAAGGTGAAGTTCAGTTGTCCCATCTGTCACCTACAACTGAAGGACTTTTGTGTACAGTGTTAGGACTGCACTGGGACAGAGACTTGCAAGGGCCAGCATTTACCCCTTGCTTAACAATTTCCCAGCCAGTGCTCATTTTCTTTGCTTCTTTTGATGGCTGAGTGAGGCACTCAAGATGCTATCACAGTCAGTGATTTATCAGCCAGCAGGTGGACAACTTCCATGTACAATCATAATCTATAACATATAACAGCAAAATACCCATCTTCAAGCATGCCAAGGCTTGATGCAACATCCTTTTGCCTACACGCTTCACATCAAAACCAACTGTCCTAGTTGTTGCATGTTGAAAATCTGCCCTGAAGGTAAGATATAAACTGTTCTCTGAGCCCCTTGCCACAAACTATCACAAGCCCAATCCTCGGGATCCTGGAGTGTTGCCAGCCCCTCCTTCACACGCTCAAGCAGACCCTGGCCACCCCTCACATCAGCATGCAGCTTATCACACCATATAACCCACACAACACACAGAACTTAATGTTTCAGTGGGTCAGTTGTCCTTGAACCTTTTCTCAATGTGATTAGGCAATGCTATTTGAGTATTAGAGAACCACTGGAACACACAGGACATGCAAGTCTGCATTACTTGTATTAAGTTTGTAATGTGATCGTCTGTGCTCTGCTGAGCCTGCTGAGATACTGAGAAGATACTAAAAACTTTGAATCAGGAAGAAAACTGACCTAACAAAAAATACTGTTGGTATTTTACATCCTACAGCAGACACAACACTGACAGGAGGAACTGGAAAGGACTGTGGAAAAATGTGTGTGGTAAGAATAGTCTGTATTAGAAATAACTAGTGGAAGAACACTGATCTTACAGTAACAGCTGACAGAACAGCAGATTGAGGCTCACTACGTTATTAAGGAAACACATAGAATTTTCTAGGAAGACAATACAAACCTCTTGAATATGAAAACATAAAACTGCAAAAATCAAAAGTGCATTTTAAATGTTTCCCTCATCTAATAGCAATATTTTTCTGTCATTTGATTTCATGAATCAAATTTCCTGAATCTGATTTTCTATGGGACTAGAAAATCAGAGCTGTTTGACTAGAGTTGATTTGGTTGCTAAACAACTGGTAATTGATCTCCTCTGGGTTTCAGCAATGTGTGCTTTAAGCAGCGAGCTTGCTACTTTTCTGTTTGAAAGGTCAGGTCTAAATATTAACCAAGTATTTAAAATGGAAAAAACCCCAACAACCTCAACTTAGGGAAAAAATTTTAAAGACAATTACTGATCAAGATCTGTGGTTTTTAAAAATCATTTTAAAAAAACAGTGATGTAAGAACACAATTCAGATTGCTTCTATGAGTCAAAAATTTCCACCAGGTGTCAACAAGTTGAAGTCCATTCTGTTAAAATATTAATTTTAGTATTAACACTATTTGGTGGTATGATGATACAAGTCCCCTCAGGACATGCTCCATCTAGTCTTTACTTACAGAGGTTTGAGACCTACTCTTAGTTCTAAAGAGCCCTCCTCATTTAAATACCTGTTTTGGATTCATCCTACTTGCCATATTCAACTACTGCCTCAGTCACCATTGCCCTGAGCAGTGTTCAGTGTGCTCCAGCAAACCCAACAGACTATTCCATGATGCTTATGCCAAAGAATACTAAAGAAGTCTAAATATCTGATAAAGTAAATTAGACTCCATAGAATGTTGCAATTAATTGATTTATGATTTAAAGATCTTAAGTCAGTATGGTGCAAAGCCCATTTTAATAATATGTGAGGGAAGGCTGCGTGTGTTAGTGCCTCAGGAACTCTTGTGGATACTTTCAAATTATTTTTCAAAAGCTTGGAACTAATTTCTAGTTTATATAGTCTATAATACAGTCTTTTACTTTTGTCAATAAGATTTCCCTAATAGTAACCTGAGCAATATACACAATTAGAACTGAAATGAGCTTCAGGTTTGCTTTTAAAAGTTTTCACAGCCACTGGCAAAAATGAAATCATGCTTTGCCTGCCAAAACAAACATTATTCAGTTTTCCTCTTTTCCTTTCAACTACTACCAAGCATAACCAGGTTTAACAGAGATTTGACATATGTGAGCCATAAAACCCATACTCATTATACAGAGTCCACATCACTACCAAGAGTTAGTAGAGGAGAGCAATCATTAGCTCAACAGTAGCTTTCATTATTAATCTAGAGCTGTACACATCCAAACCATGATATCCTGCTCTGTGTTGCCATTTTTTCTTAGTGGGTTATTTTTGAAATGAGATGTTCAGCCACTGTACCTCTTAAGGGAAAGAACTGAAACTACTTTCAGTTCCAGTTACATTTAGGTGACAACCTCAGTGCCCTTCCAAGTCTGTAATTTCTGTATTGACACTCCGTCTTCTCAATGGCATTCATGCAATTTGAAGCAATCTGGGGGACGTTGTTATCCAAGTCATTTGGAACAGTCTATACCAAGTGCCTCATGTCTTGTACAAACCTCATCTCTGACCACCCTCTGTCTTTGGGAAAATTTGAGGGTAGTGAGACCTCTTTTGGAAGGCTTGTCATCTTGAAGGAGAAAGGAAACTCTATCTATGCCTCATACATAAAAAATTGCGTTTTGATCTATCTGGGGAAAACGGGGAACAAATTAAAGTCCACATAATGGCTCTGATAGTTCTTAGACTTTGAGAAGGCCTTGGCATTGTTAGTCAGAGGTGGTGTGCCTGTAAAGGGCAATGTGATAGCATAGGAGAGGATTGCTGGAACAGAGCTTTACTTATCTTACTCTGCTTGTTCCTGGAAGAAAATGGCAACACTTTCCCCAGCTCTTTCTGAGTGCTCTGTTACAAGACCACAGAGGAGCTATATCCATTATTTCCTCTTTAATCTCTATAGGAAATCTGTTCAGGAGGGAAATATGTAAGAACATACAATTAGCAAAACACTGTCCCCTTTTCACCTGAGCCATACATTTCTGCTGTCGGGTACTGACAGTATGTTTGATGCTGTGAGTTTCATTTTCAAGTATTTAACCTTGCAGCCTTAATGATCTCTAAGAACAGCTACATCATGGAATTTCCTAGACCTTTTTATAATGAAATATGTACATGTGTGTATGTATATATATATATATCTACACACAGAGAAAGGAGTTAAAAGTTCAGGTCTTTTTGCTTCAGTGATTTGTTGACAAAGTCAAGCACTGTGACCATATTCCAGATTCTGAGACAATCTGAACCACTTGTGTGTGCACTAAAGTGCACCAGTCACTGGCAGAATTGCACAGAATAGAAATCCCTTGGAAATCTGTTGACTCCCTTTTCAAAATCAGTTAAGAGCCTATAAGAAACTCCTCTTCCCCGTACGGGAAATCCTAAATCCAGATTCTCAGACTCTGGCTCAACAAAATATTTATTCAGGGTTATTTGGAGTTTAAGGTGTTCCAGCCACATCACAACACCCAGCCCATGTTGTGCTGACAGCACTGTTCACAAGCTGTGTTGTGAACTGAAGAGCTGATCAAGCTTTCCAAGAGCAAACATTAGAAGCTACAACACTTGCATGACCCATTTTAAAACAGCATTGTACAAAAGCAGCAGTGCAGATGCCACTGGGAGTGGAAGGCCAGAGGGAACATGTGATACTTTCACATATGGGCATGAATGAGCACTCAGGACTGGGAACTACAACTGAGCCTCAAGCTCTGCTGCTTGAGGGCACCACCAGGTCACTGCAGCAGGATGAAGTGCTGTTTATCTCACCTGGATAAAGCAGGAGATACATTCACACTGCCTGACTAGTCTAAAATAGTCTTAGGCCACATAGAGTTAGGGCTTCAAGCACTGTCTACCATCACACTCAAAGTAACAATCTCCCTGTGTAGACAAACATATGCAAATGAAGAGGTGCCATGACCCTTTACTAGAAGAGATCTAAACCGTACCAACACAAGAATGCCAATGTAATTACTTCAAACTAGTGCTTTGCCCACATAAATAAATAACATTTCAAAACAAAATGGCTATCCCAGTAGGAAGAAAAGGCACAAAGCCCAGGACTAATGTTTGCTAGCAAGTAATTCGTCTCCAATAATAATACAAAGTTTGAGCAGTTTTCTGCAAAATCCTTTCACATTTTACGTCGATGTTCACTGTATGGGTGAGACTCACAAATACATGTGTGATCTTTGCAGCTATGCATTTGACTAGCATAGCTTATGCAAAATTAACTGGCTTCACATGCCATGTGATTTTCAAAGTCACGATGTAGATAAAGCAAAAGCAGGCAGCACTGGAACACTTACCAGTTTGATTCTTGCTGGGGACTGTCCTGTGCCAAGAATCTAACACCTACATTAGCCAATACAGTATCACAACACAAGCTGCTCTGCAAAGGACAGTGACAGGTGCTGAGAATCCAAAGTCCTCAGTATAAACATTTCATAGGTTTTACTTCAGAAAATCTCTGCTTTGATGCTGTGGACTGTGTTAGGTATGCTCCTGGAGTGCCTCTTCTCAGAGGCTTCAGGAAACAGTTGAATTTTCACAGGAAGTGGAATTAATTTTATATGCCCTAAGACTGCTCCCTGATATCAACCAAAACAAAGGGAATGAAGACAATTGGATGGTTTGCTTCAAAAGCATGCTCCTGCATCTAACTAAAACCCTGCAGACCAGACATCCACAGAATAAGAATGCAAGAATAATTTTCTAAAGAAAATAGATTCAGTCATTTTCCCATCCTCTGACCCGTTCACAATCTTATATTAAACACCGTTTCAATTTTATATATGAGATGGAGGTTCAAACTTTAAACAGAAAGGAAAAAAATCACCACTGCCGAAGTCCACGAAATTGCTGCATGGAATGCAATAGTAATTTTGAGAAGGAGCTGAGCTGGGAGTGTTTAATTAAATGTAACCTGTATGCTGGCTTTTGCAACTATGTTCCCCTCTGAGAGATCTTAAAATTCTCCCCAAAAATTCTAATTCTTTCTTTTACCTACAAGAAGAGTAGGCAAGTCCTAGAAAGACAAAGCAGTACAAGCAGGTCTGGAGCAGAGGAAAGAGTGAATTCAAACCTTGCAGCTTCCAGTGGTAGCTCTGTGTTGTGCATGCAGGACAGCTGTGTGCAAAGAAAATGACCCAAGAGGAAGCATTCCAGGTTTTCTGCATGTAAATGATTGCGCAGCTTCAAAACCAACGGATGATGGATGCTGAAAATAGCATTTGAATCTTCATCCTACGTGCATCTGTCATCAGACATACAGTGACCAAGCAGCTAGCGAGATAAAAGGAGATTTGGAACAACTGTCACCCACTGCAGGCAGCCAAAGTGTGACTTCTTCCAAGAGGAAGGAAATCGGTAGGAAAAAACCAGCATTTCTTTGATGTGATCTTGTTGCACACAAACAAATGCACAGGAGAATGTGCACTGGAAACAGGAGAATTTTGTGTGGGTACAAGTTCCACAGCTGATAGTTTGTAGCATGGTGCAGTCTGTAATTGGAACTTCTGTGGATAATGGCAGCAAGGGTAGGTCTGACTGTTCGGTGAGTCATTTGATTCTTACAGTGAATAACATGAACATGCCCAATGATATCTGGGTCTGGGATTGATTGGGGGTTTTTCCCCTCTCTCTTTATAAAGATTAAATCAACTGCTGTGAATATGCACATACCAATTTGTTTTCACCAATTAGATTTTGAATGACACCTTTCAGTTAAAACAGTAAAATTCTAAGTTGAAACCAGACCTTGGTTAATGAAGGGTTTCTTGGTGCTTAAATCAAAGGCTTGAGGAAAGGAACTTAAAAAAACTTGATGAATTTTTTCATCCTTCTTACCCCCCGAACATTAAAAAAGGAGAGTTGTCTCTATTTTATCACAGATGCCCTCTCAGAAGTTTCTACTGGTTAGGTGCAAATGTTCAAGAGTGACATCTGATTAAGTTTGGATGGACTTTTGCGGAGGACAAAATGTAAATGTATTTGAAAATACAAAGAGGCATGAGTTAATTAGCACAGTACAACCCTTATCAAAGCAGTAAAGGTTCATTATCACTGTATAAACCTCCTTCTAAGAGGACCCCCTACTCAGTCTGCAGAAATGTGCTGCTTTGATGTGTTTTCTGAACAAAAAGAAAGGCCATAATGTCGAGGGTGAAATATAAGGAGTGATGCTCTATGGTGGAAGGAAGGAAGCCACTGGAAATCCAGGCAAGGAAATTTGAAATGACCCTAAGAGGGTTTTGATGAGAACTGGGTAATTAACACTAAACCCAGCAGGATCTCTAATGGTCAAGAATAGCCCCATCCTTAGTTTTATTTGCCTTCCTTGTGGCATTACATCCAGCAGCACAGGGCACCTGGGTCATTATGCTCCCTCTGTGAATTGCTTCATGGTATGGCCAAGTCTCTATGAAGGAGTTCTGTCCTTGTGTTCTCATCCCTTGCCATAAATGCCTGCTCTGACCCCACAGTGACCCAAACCAACAGGAAAAACACCATTTTGCCAATCTACCTTTCAGTCAATTTGAAAACTAGTTGGAATGACCCAGCTGGCTGCAGCCAGTTGCACCTTGACCCAGCTGTACTGTAAAATCACAGCACTGGGTGGGAAATCCAGCTTTGCTGGACACGGCCAAGCGAGGCATTCATCCTGAGCAGCTGGGTGAGGCAGGCAGACTACACTTCATTACAGAGCTCACAAGAGAAAGCAGTAATTACATGAACACAAGCTGTATTACCTGACCGTTGCTGCAAGATGAATCTAAGGTGTCATGCGGAGCGAGGCAGTCCATCAATCTTCCATTCCGCCGGCAGCCCAGGTGCACCAGGTCTTGGCAGTGAGCATGGCAGGTGTACTTGCAATCTTGAAACACGCCACACAGACACACACACACAGAAAAAAAGAAACAGAAGTGGTGTTTAGAATTGAGGTTGCTGCAGGCAGAACCTAGCAGTGAGACACATCCTCATTTGCTGCGTGACCTCAGAGAAACTACCACTTCTTGACTGAATCTCCCTCTCCACACATAAAGATAATAATAGCTACGCACTACTGGAGATGTAAATTCCCCGGAGTGAAGGTGACAGTGCAGCACACCTCCCAGTGTCACACTGACAGGGCTGCAGTTAAGCAGTTCTTTAGTTAGGTCAGGGCTGCCTCAGTGAGATACTTTTGCAGAAAGTCCATGCCACAAACTAGGCATTAGATGTTGTAATGAAAGCACAAAAGGGGCTGTTCTCAGAAAAGACACAACATTTTTGATGTACAGATAAAAAATTCTACCCACATTGAATTACTGCTATATGGTTTTATGTGTTTTAAGCTCCAGGTTCTCTTGAGAATATGCACATGAATATTGAAAACAGAATGAGTGCCTTATCTGAAGCCTAATTAAGCTGGTAATACATGAAGTTGCCTTCAGTAACAATTCAGAAATTTCAGTTGCTGGCTAGCAAAGTCAACTGAGAAGGCTATAAAAAATGTAAATTCATTGTAATGGGGGCAAATGACCCCACCTCTAATAGGAAATGAGTAAGAAACCAGGTGACTCATATGCTCTTTAATCTCAAAAGAAGAATCACTTTAGGAGTATTTGCAAAAACAACCTGTATTTTCTCTGAAGCCTTGTTATGTTTGCTAGTTTTCTGTGTAAGCTGGGCAGAGTTCATGATGCCACTTTTGTCTAGCACTGAATGTCACTTTCTATTTTTAGGTTTTAAATTGCTTATAATTTTGCCAAAGAGCAACCACTTGTACTTGAAGTTTCCATGCTGGGGAACATCATGCTGTTTCTTTTAGAATATTTCAGCTAAAACAATTCAGCCATTTCCAAGAATGACTTTTAGAGGAAATGCTTTGATTTTCTCTAACTAAACTGCATTTTAAAATAATTTTTGTTGTTGCAAGAAAGCTTTATACTGTCCAGATTTATAGTAAAAGATGAATTCTGGATGGTCTTTTTGTTCCTTTACCAGCCTCTCAAAATGCTCAGTTTCCCTCATGTTTGATTAGATTCCCATTACAGTTCCTGAAAAATAAATTCTTGAGCATTCCTGTTTCCAATTCATATTCTTCAGTGGTGTTATGGGGCAAGACAGCAGAGTGTTCCCTGAAGTGCTGTTCCTCTTGGCTTGGGACTGGATCTTTAATGTAAGATCCCTTTACTGGCAGATCATCCAAAAGTAAAAATTAAATGTGGATAAGGTGTAAACATTCAATCATATTTCTATGTCTGATACAGAATTTATGCTACACTTGCACTAAGGCAAGATTAAATACATTTTATTTGGCACAAAGTCAACCCGTTAAAACTTTTCCAATACCAGCAACCCAGCAGAATGAATCCATCCTGGATCAGCACTCTGAGACAGATAACTGGGATGTTTCTGATTATAAAACAGACTGACTATATCACAATTATGTTACTATGTCTTGTCCTAGTTCAGCAGGAGGGACCAGCTAACCCTGTGTGGGGGTGATCAAAGCTGTGTATTCTACCCCCTCTATTCATTCCCCAAGGTCAATGGGCCATTAGCAGCAGCTGCCCAGGGAGCCATTATCACCTTCACACCCAGCCTGAGGGGGGCGGAGCTGCCAATGGGCCATCAACAGCTCAACACCCCCTGGCTCCCAGAGTTAATCACCCATTGTGTGAGTCCCCGCCCAGGGGGAGGGACTGAGAGCTCCCTGAGGGTACATAAGTGGTGGGTAAGAAGACCTCGGGAACCTCTCGTTGGATCCAGAGCAGCAGCAGGACCTTGACAGGAGGAGATCACCGCTCTCGCCCAGACCACAGCCCTCGCCTGCACCAATAGGTTTTCCTTTTGCTCTGGACTTGGGGGAACCACAGGGGTCTCAGCACAAGGGCAAACAAACCCCCTTGGGTTTGTGCCCCAGGACACTGGGTTATACTGCTGAGGTTTTGTGAGTTGAAAGCAATCTCCCTTGTGTGTCAGTGTTGTTATTGTAATATTATTATTAAATTTTAGGTCTGACTTATAATCTCTCTCGTGGTGAGTTCATTTCCCCTGCTGGTTCACCTTTAAACCAGCACATGTCTCAAGTCACACTCCTCTTGAGATATCAGCAAATAGCTTCCAGCTAACTAGGACTCTGTTGCAGTACAAATCAAAGCACTGAAAAAAGGCTCAAACTCTCTAAAATGGTCACTGTCTTTAATATAGAATTGGGAAAACATGAAGTAAAACAGACAGAAGACTACAGGAGGTGGGGGGAAAGAATGGTTAAGGCAGCTGCATGGTGCCCAGGAGAAATAATACCTGTCCCTGCACCCCTGCGTGATGCTGGCAAGTCATGCCAGGCTTGCTCCAGTTGCTGCCCAATTTGTCCTAGGTTCTACATTTGAGTTACTTGCTCCATTTCACAGGAAAGATGGAGCATTCACAACTGCAACTGAAGTCAGGGAGAACTGTGCTTTTCACCCAAATGAGGTTTTTCCAGGGCTCTGTTTTAAGCTTATATAGCTGGGATTATTTTTCAGATGACTCATGCACCTTACAGAGTTCTGGAGAAGACAGAACACTCATGTCTGTGGAGCCCCTGAGAAGAGAATGATTTTGTATTTGGGAAGGGACCCCCTAAGACGCAGTTGAAAAGCTTCACCCTTACCCAACAGAAATAAATTAAATTTTGAATCCATTGTTCATTGGTTAAGGGGAAAGGGCAGCTCCAGGATGGGAGCACGTCGTTAAAACTGTAAGTAACATACCAATATAAGTAATGCATAAGTAAAAGAAGGTAAAATGAAAGTAATATAGCAATTTCTTTTTTTTCTTTGCTAGGTGCATTACACTGTTTTGTAGAAAAAAATGCTTATGCGATCACACTGCATGTCTACCTTTCTATTCTCCCCCTGTAATTCTAAAAGAGCTGACTATTTAATTTACAAATGGTCAAACAGCTAGTTAAATTCATACATGTTTAATGAAAATTATCTCCTGGCTAAAGCAGGGAGACCCAAACTAATACCCACACTCAGAGCAAAGCTGGCAAAATTCAGCCATTGCCTGGTTATGCCTGGACAACCAGCTACTGCACATCACCTCTGTGGTGACAAGGTTATGGGGAATGGGACACAAATCTGTAGGACACCAGGCTTCATTGATTCCTCACCTTTCCATGATTACACAAATATATATACTGAGCTTGCACCAATTCTAAAGATGCATTTTCACAAATAATATTAGGAAAAAATCTGTTAGCTAAACAGTGTTCTGAAACAGGATTACTTATTAAGTTAGGAAACATTAACTCTCAATGCTGTTTTGTTTGTCATTTATATTAATTTTAATTTGTGAGTCCATAATGTCATTTGTAAGACAAGCTCATAATTTCCACCTGGCTATTGTAGGCATAATTGCAAAAAATGGAAAAATCTTTATCTCTAAAACTTTCAGTCATAAGCTAGATTTTAACATACCTTGTATAAGTTCAGAAAAAACAGAAAAAGGACAATTTTATTCTAGAACAGTAATAATTAAATCTTTTTTCATATGTGTTTTAGCTTTAAATAGATTATTTTATTCCAGCTGTAGCATACAATATTTCCCAAAGATCCAGGCAGCATCAAATTTTTTAAAAATTATGTCTTTCTGGTAATCCTTTACTGGGGTACTCCCAAAATTTCCATGAGTTCAAAAAGTAGCTATTATTCCGAAAAGACTGTTTTGGTCATCAGACTTTGGATTGCCATATTATTTCTACTTGTAAAGCAATCAAAACCAGGTGCTCTTTCCTCATGCAGTCTGAAATTACTTCCGTTCTTTAAAATCAAAGTTCAAGAGGCTTTAACTGGGCACAGGTGATAAAAGCATTCCCTGACATCTTGAAAAGCTAACAGGTTTGTTTTACTAATTCTCAGACTGTCCTAAATGCACATTGCATTTATTTATTAAAATGACGCATCAATGCACTTTAAATATGCATAATTGTCCTGAATTGTGAGGAAATGCAAAGCAAGTATGTATTTATTAAACATGCAAATCTTATGCTTTTGAAGTTGTATTGTCAACTACTGAGACGTAATAAAAAATGTTATTATTTATAGTTCTATTGCAATAATGGTATGACTAGAGTAATACAAGAAAATAACAGCAAATTTTAAAATTTCATGAAATCAGTACTACTCCTATCCTGCCATCACAAGGGTGAAATGTAAGACTTCAACACATTCATTTTACATGAATTGACCCTACTTGATGTCTGAGTTTTCCTCACCTGAAACTGGATTTTGTCTGATAACTTTTAACTAGATGTTCCCATAACATTTTCTCCAGGGCAGTGCAGCAGAAAGCAAGCAAGGGAACATGCAGGCAACCCAACAGATGCTTCAACATCAGACACTGCTAAGAGAGTGTTACTAAGGCAGAGGCTCAATAGCAAAGTCTATTCTGCTGTGGTCTTCCCTGCCTGGGAAATGTGTGTGTTCATTTCTGTGATGACCCAGACAAATTTAACTTCCAAATGGATGCACAAAATGTGTGTTGTGCCCACACAACTGAAGCACATCAGAAGTTCAAAGCCAAACCTGTAGTACTTCTGCATTATTTATCAACCACAGTAAGACAGAAGTCATTAGAAAGTGTGAGGAGGGTACACAACTTGGTCCTGCTGCCTTGTTAGGAAGTTAGCAAGTAAAACAATCTTTATGTGAGAGCCTGTGGCCTGTGGCTTGGTTCCCAGCAAGCAGAAGGGAGATTACTGCTGTGCTTGCTCTACAGAAAGTATGCCTGTAAAGCTACTTGGAAAAGTATTTGAACTATGTAAGGTGCTTAATACTTTGATTTTTAACCCATTTCCAGCCAGCAGGTCACAAAAGGAAGGAGAATGAAGTTCAGCAATATTTCTCCTGCAAGGCAGAATTGAACTGTATCTTTTCTACAATACATTGATATCAGCATGTCACATTTCAGTTTATGCTTTTTATATATTTTGTTGTTCTCATTTTTGCTGATGCTCAAAGGTCTGCATTCTAGTTCGATGTTAAAGTTGCTACTAAAAGATTTCTTTTAGCAGTTTCACTCAGTGCTGTTATGGTACAAGAAACCCATTTGAATAAACAGCCTTCAGGAAGGATTAAGCACAGCTGCTGCGGGGTGGAGCTCTGCTGTAGTACTGTTTTTACCTCTATGGAATTCCCTTGATTTCTGATACTAGTCACACTTAACTTCAGCCCGAGATTAAAATAAAGTTCATTGTAACCATATTTCCCAATGAGTGATTTTTAAGGTATTGCTGTTTTACAGATAGACAGGCTTTCTGAGCTCCTTATGACCATCCTTTCGCCTGAGAGATCTCTGTATTTTGTACTCTTTCCCTGTTGTGGTGCTGCATAAGCCTTAGATCAAACTGCAGTCCAGCAAAGCCCATATTTTCCAAACCCCTGTAAGTACCCCAAGCACCACTTTGCCAATTAAGGTTTCTTTGCCACTTAAGGTTTCACTGCTGTTTCTCTGTAGACTCTGCTTTCAACAGATGCACTGGCCGTTCATGGTCACAGGTCATGAAGCCTATATAGGATACACACTTCCCATAGATAGGATCCTCTAACACTTTCCCAAGCACAGAATGACTATAGAACTGGCTTAACTTGCTTCCTAGGGAAATGCTCCAAGAAGCCTGAACTTTAACTGCAACCCTCTATGTAAGTGCCACAGTCCCATTCAGGATCAGGAACCCTGGCCTGGGAACAGGATAAGCTCCTGTAACAGGCTCTATTAGGAGCTACTTAGGGTGATTGAGATAGAGTGCCTATGGCATAGGCCTGTAAAATCACGAGTTCATGTACTTGGATCTCAGCAGAAGGCAAGTGCTTCAACTCTAATAGAACAGTCCAGAATCCAGCCCAAATACTCACTGTGTTTTGCTGCCAAGTGTCTTACCAAGTTAGAGTTTGGGTACCACACAAAAAAATGCTGTATTACTCACCAGTTTAAGAATCAGAGTTTTTAGCTAACAGTTTATCTATCATCTAGGCAGGCAGCAACCTGACTTCACCACATAATAAATAAATTCAGCTTCCCAACTGCAAAACAGGATAGAGTGACAGGTGTTTTAGATTAAGCAGCCTAAAACAGACTTTTTTTTTTTTCAGTTTCTGCAGCTGATACCTCTAATAAACCTCTACAATCCTGTAGTCTATTTTGGAGCTTTTAAATACCTTTTTTCCCTTTTTTTTTTTTTTTTTTGGTATGAGCTTATCTTAACCTGGTTCGTGCCAGAGGGTTTGCTAGATAACTTGTAAACACCAAAACACACGTGTGTTCTATGTCATAGTTGTCCTTAGCCAGGAGATGGTGAGACAGGCTGGCCAGGCCTGGCATGCCAGGGCAGCTTACCAGCCTTTCCAAAGCGTGGAGGGAGACATTGCCATCTAGCTGCACCTTGAGGTCTTTGCATGGACAAAGCATCTCCGAGGGACAGACCACTATTAGCCAGGTAAGTTTACTGGCAGCTGCCACAGAGCTCCCTAACCTCTGAAGTAACTTCAAACAAGGAATTAGAGACAAAACTAATAACTTGATGCATCACCTTGTCTATCCTTTCATGACAGACTTCAGAGATTGCTTTTGTACTGCAGACACATTAAACCACACACCCATCACAGACAGGCTCAGAGGAGAAAACACCAGCAGAAATCTGATGGACCTGGAGAGTGACAGGCTTTACTGACCATGTGCTGAAGTGACAACCCCAAGGTACCACAAAGGAGGTGTATTTCTCCTTCAGTTCAAGAGCAAGATGATTGTGTTTCTGGCACAGAAACCAATCCTTATTCTCTGTTTCTGGTATTAAACTGCAGTGAAGTTATGACAAATGCATGCAAAAAAAAGTGCCCTGTAGCTAAACTCCTAGATTTGACCTGCCCTGCAAATGAACTTTAAATAATTTATTTACATTGTATCTCCTACAGAAGTAGCAATTCTTCCTTTTAAGCTTACTTGGGTAAGACTGCAGTAGTTGTTAGGTATCTCTACAAATCATTAGACAACACATGGGAAGTGCAGAGGGCTGAGCCCCCACCTGACTCAGCCCCCGGAGGCAGGGGGGAAGCAGGCAGAGGGATGGATTCCAGCAGCTCCCCAGCAAGTTCTGCCTGCTTCTTTCCAACTTTTCTCACCTGCTCCATACATCCAGGCAGCCAGAACAGTGCCTTGGCATTGCACTGAGCTACGCTTGAAGCAGCAATGTGGCAGCAGAGTTGTTACAATAGTAAAATAGCAGCTATGGCACCTTTCCTCTGACAAACCTGTCCACAGGCATTTAAATCCCAACTACCAACCTAATCCACCACACCCAGTACATTCTACCAATAGTCTGAAAGCAGCCCAGGTTGTCTTTGAATTAAATTACGTTTTCATGTGGAAAGCACAAAATGCAGCAGCAAAGAACACATGCTGAATTCCTGACTTTTGCAGGAGCACAGCCTGAATGAGGATGGGGATGAGGGTGCACAAAGATTCTCTCTCACACTTGGTTTTCCTTTTGTGGCAGCTTCATAAAATGCACTTGAAATACACCTTTGACAGAATTAAAGGCATTTAATTTTACATTCAATAAACACATGGCTGCATACACGTCTGCACTGCAAATGTGATGGAAAGCAACAGAGGAATTTCTGCTTAAGCAGTCAAAAATTGGTCCAAATTATGCAGTTCCACTATATGTCATGCTGGTATCTTGGGACTTTCACTTGCTCTGACTGTTACCCTCTTTCCAACGTTAAAAACCTAAACAAATGTGTAGAAAATCCCTTCCACATAAAAAAAACAGGTGAGTTCTCATTTTTATATGCAAATCCAGTAAAAACACTGCCTTTTGAAAGTGTTTAGTGCCCTCTATTGCTGAATCCGCAAAATAGCCAGCATAAAAGAGACTTGTAAATCAGCATTTTATTTTCTTTTTCCTTTAGGAGAAATACAACCAAAAAATAAGAACTGGCAAGAAACGTATGGTTTGGGTCTATGTATCTGTGCTGCTGCTGACACTCCCAGAACTGTGAGTTCCTGACCAGACACGAGTTATCAAAACTCCCTCTTCTTGCTGGAATTAATAGTGAACAAGTGTTACCACTTCCAGTCCATGGAGAACATGGATCACAGAAAACCAGTCCTGAGAGCTCAGAAGAGATCTGATTTGCCTGCTTTACTTGACCACAATGCTGAGAGTTCATTTTGAAATGCTGCTGAAAGATCAATGATCAATCCATTAGAGGAGTTAAAACCAGAAATTATATCCTAGCAGGAAAGAAGCCAGACTTTAAACTGACAGATCACATGAAATTTAAAAGCTTGAACTTCCTGCCAAACAAAACCTGCAGCCTGTTATGTTTAAGTGTGAAAGAAGAAAAAAGTTGAATCAAACTCATCAAATTAAATGAAGCTTAATACAAAAATAATTGTGCTTGTGCAGATCACCTCTAATGCTGGGTACAGCTCAGTTCTAAACATGCTTTTGCATGTGGCATCCAAGTTTGGTCTATGTTTACGTATCGGGCTCTAATGTTACATTATCTCTTTAAAACAGGTCATTCCATACTACTAATTTATTAATGTTACTCTTCATAAATGACCAATCCATAGCTTTTATTTCAGATGTTATAGGTCAACTTGCCCACCCTGATAGAGAACCTTGAGGCAGCTGTACTGGAGAGGTGTTTAGTGTAATGCACAACAGTTGGTCATACTCCTTTCTTCTCTTATCTTCCTACTAGCTCCCAGGGCAGCAAATGGATGCAGTGGAGAGAAACAGCATCTTCCAGTCTCTATTGGCTGACTTGACAAAAGGAACAATGTAAGGGTGAGTGTAAGTGCATTAGAGTTCTACCTTAAGGAGAAGGGAGTTACTTGTGGTGTGTGTGGTGGCTTGTAGCCAATGAGAGGCTGTGGTGTATGTGAGGTGAATTGGTTAACCAATAGTCTAGTGGCATGTCGGATGTGAGAGGGTATAAAAGGTGTGGATGTTACTGCGTGAAGGTTAGATGATCTAATAGGAACTTCTAGAACTATCTACTATTACTACTACTACGAGCTATGAGGAACTGTCTGTTAACTATCTTGAATAAAGTCTTGTAAGCCTTCTGATCAAGCCTTCTGATGTCTGCTGTGCCTGAGCTCTTCTGACCGTCATGCACGCTGCCCCCCGATGCTCGGGACTAAGTGGCTACCCCTACACTTGGTGACCCCAACAAAAAAGAAATGTAGCAGCATAAAAACGGAAAATAAAATTGAGTCTTCTGAAATACTTCAGAAGAGCAAGCCCACAATAGACATAAAGGGTACTAGCAATTCCTGGTGATACTCATGTGTTATGGATATTCACTTTGGTAACCCTCATCCAAGAGTGATTGGGCCCATTAGATGAAATGCAGTCTCTGAACAGACTTTTTTCCTTACATTTCTTACATCACAGGCTTATGAAAATCTTAATAACTCTCCAGGAACAAAGCAGGATTTTCCTTTGGAAGGGGGGCAGATTAGGCAAGAGATTTGTCTTGTCTCATTTAAAACTGATAAAACTAAGGAAAAAGAAATTTACTGGGATGGCACATTCATCTCATCTAATTATCTGAGAAATGGAATAAAACAATACATGATGAAATTTGCAAATGCCACATGGCTGGCAAGAGCTATGAATGAAAACCTTTATAGAGAAAAACATGCCATGGACTACTTGGACAATAACAAAATGCATCTCTCTTGGAAAAGTTCAGACTCACAAATAACAAAAACCCTAAACAGTTATTTAGTGGGTGGGGAGTCAGACAGAAACCAAGTGAGAGAGGCTTTTGTACTCCCTAGCATTTATCATTATTGCACTTGAAAAACACCAGAACAGATGGACTGAGTTAGACCAAAGATCTATTTAGGCCAGTAGCCTCTCTTGGGAAAAGCCTGCCAGAAGATGCTTAAGGGAACACATGCATTAAAAAAGTTACTTTTGAGTGATTCCCCTTATGCCTTTCCACTTTCTGACAATCTGCAGCCTAAAACAAATAAATTAGCCAAAGGCTGTATCTGCATCTTTTTATTTAATATCTCTTGATGGCTCTTTCCTCCATGAATTTATCTAATCACTTCTTGAACAAGTTCAAGTCTTGTAGTCTCCTACACATCCTGCGTCAGTCAGTTCCACTTCTGAATTTATGTGTTTGCCTATGTATTTGAAAGAGCCCCTTGCCTGGCTATTTAATAGTGTGGCCCTAACTTTTACTCTACAAAAACCAGAAAATAACTGCTAATTGCAATTCTCCACACTGTTCTTAGTAGTACAAAAGTATATTCTCTTGAAGGTGCCTCTTACCAAGTCGAGAAGCCCTGGTCTGTAGGAGTTTACTAACCTCTTTGATAATTCAAAATTTTTGATTCTGTCTTCAAATATTGTTATGCCTTTTTTAAAAGGGCAGGATGACCAAACTGTTTCATGCAGGCACAGCACAGCACAGCACAGTTTTCTGGGGTTTCGCTTTATTTCTTGAATGAGTCTCTTCAGAGAAATGCCCACCTGATTCATTCTGTTTTCCAAGTGATAAAAACTAAATTAGAAACCACTGCTCTATATGTGCAGCCTGCACTTTCCCCCTGTGTTTTAGTTCATATTTACCCACCCTGTACAGTGTTTTACTTCCCAGTCACTCAGTATGATGTATTTCTTATTCAGTGTTCTACAGTTAAATTTAAACTACCCTGACGACCTGGCAACACTAACATCCCACACCCATCTTCTTTTTCATTTTGTTAATAAATAAAGTTTTATTACAGATACCACAGCTTCCTTTCTAATTTGGTAAGTGCATTTTTTAGCATATCATCCAAGGAAAGTGAGATATATAGATATCTATATATATATACACTTAAAATGAAAAGAGATAGGAAAAGTATATGTAGTATATGTTTTTGAAAAGGAGACTAGAAATATAATCATGTTTTCTAACACGAAGGATCTTTAAATGGCACACTTCCATCCATAGTCCTCTTATTCTAAAAGGAACACTGGACACAGGCTCTTAAATGATGATTAAGAACATTTCAATTAAATGGGCTAAAATGTCTGAAGTATTTGAACAAAAAAAATGGAAAAGTCTGCACACTCAGATAGTCTGATGGTAAAATGCCATCATCTCCTATGTGCTTCCAGTCATATGAAGTATCCTACTCATGTACAGCAGTATGAAAATCATAGCCATGAACTCTATGTCCAGGAAATAAACAGACACAACAGTCTGAAGAAGCTGAATCAGAAGTCTTGGTTACCCACCCCAGCAGGTCTCAACAAGACGTGACCTTTGTTTGCTGGATACACACTCCAGAACAGATACCTGTAACCATAAGCTCATTTTGCCTTCTACCACATTAGCTTTAAATATAACTGATTTGTACCCAAGCTGGCTTCCACTGAGCCACTTTCCTTTGGCTCACTCTCCCAAACAGTTCCCATGTGCCTCTACACTCCATTCAACATCTGTGCTAAGCCCAAACTCTTTCCATCATTTCCAGTCTTCTTCTGAGTACCCCTCTGCAAGTCCTGCAAGCTTAGCCTGGAAGGGCCTTGGTGAACCCAAATGTGCAAGGGCCTCGGTGAACTGTGACGAGGACCATTTGAACTTTTTTCAGCTAAGAACACAGGAGACCTCTGTGTGCTCACTGGACAGTTGCAGTATCTGTGCAGGAGCCACAGACCTGACCGTGGGGACTGCAGAGGTGCGATGTGCCACCAGCCTGAGGGAGCTGGGGGGCAATGGCTTTCACCAACTGGGTTTGCACAAGAACACAGAAATGCAGTGATGTCATCTGTCCATTAATTTCCCAGCTACCTAGTCTCCCAAATGACAGGTATGATACCTCTACATACCCAGACAATTCCCAGAATAATCTAATTAAAGAGATCACACAAGGGCACAGGTGCTTGCAGCATAAGCCATCAAATGTTAGCTGGCCAAATATGAAAATAAAAAAATGAATTTACAAATATTTTAAACTAAGACATTCTAAATTGACATATCCCACTAATATTGTGTTTCTCCATTCCCATATGTTTATAGATCTCTTTTGTCAGCTAGATATACTTCAGAGAGATAGATCAAAGTTGACTTTTCTTATTGTATGATCAGTTAAATCTTTGTATGTTAATTCTTTTAGGAGGTAGCAAGTTTAAAGGATATCACCATACCTGTGTAAAGGTTTCTATTTATTTTCCGTAACACATATTCATACATAAACATAATTTTATATTGGATGTTTGATGATGCTCATCAAAAGTCCTTCAAAATCTATAGAAATTCTCTATCATTAGAGAAGGACTAAAGGGGTAACTCCCTAGTGCAGAGAAGTTGGAAAAAACCACCAATCAACAGCAAAGGGGGAAAAAATCAACATTTGTTTGTGTGAAATACAGTTAGTTTAAGATTTGTCAGTAAATCCTCACTTTCTGCTCTCTGAAAGAGCCTTCCAATGCATCTTGTAGAAAGAGTAGCTCAAAATGATGAAAACTTTCCCCAGTTGAGAATAAAGCCCTTCATAAGCCAGCAGAATTTGGTAAGAAACAACACAAAATCACCCACCTCAGCCCAACCTGACTTCTGTAGTTATTTACTTATTATAATGGCTTCAGAGCAAGCAGGGTTGGCCACTGGGGCAGTTTTGCAAACAAACAAACAAAAAAAAAGGGCAGCAAGCATTGTGCTTTTCATGTTTTCCACAGGATATTATGGGATTATTTTCTGAATAGGTCTAAAATTTGGTTTTCTCCTGAAGAAGCCTGAAAAATGTCATAAAAGTTTAAATCAATGCAGATCTCTGCCAAGAGGGAGCATTAGTGGCTTCAGAAGAAACTGCAAGAAACAATAATAGTTGTGGGATCTGAGCCACAAAATTATCTCAAACTAACCCCTAATTGTTAAAAATTAGCTTAAACCCTGAAGCAAGAAGATTTATGTGACTTTCAAAGCTCTTATTGTAGCTTCAATTATCATAATATTGAATATTCTTATTCTTCCAGACCCTCTTTAAATCTTGTTACATTCCTGACCTCAGCAGCATCCTCTAGTAATGAGCCCTACAATTCAATTACATGCTGGATTAAAAATAATTTTAAAAATCCTTTTATCTCCTTTACATTAGTCACCCCTCACCTTACTCTTCTGTTAGAAGACAGAGAAAATAGGAGCTACTTGCCTATTTTGATTTTTTTGATCACTGCTTTCTGTAGTCTTATCTTGACCTACAGTATTTTTCCTAATTCCTTTGTCTTTCAGTATCTCTCCCTGTATATATGTACTTTATCATGATAAAACTTCTAGTCACATGATGTGTCAACACAAATTCTATTAAGATGTTATAGGAAAAAATTCAAACACATTTCAAAGAAAAAACAGGTTCCAGAACCCTACCCACTACATCCTTCCGTTTAAGCCTCTCTTAAAACATTATGTATCCTTGATTAAACTAAATGCAGTTAATATATTATCAGTTACAATTAGTACATTCTGAAGCTAAAACTGCAAGATACAGTTTTAGTTCTTCTGTAGGCAATTTAACCAAAATCAGCTACTGAAGAGCACCCTTAAATTTTTTTCCTTCTTTTAGTGCTTAGAAAAGAACATATTAGCTCTAGACAAAAGTCCATGGCTAACAATCCCAAAGTATCCATCTAAGGACAGACTGAAAAACTAAGGATTTTTATGAACAGCAACCTAATTATGCTTTGGTAGCTCTTCCTGAAGTTGCATCAAATGCAACTTCCTGAGCACAGTTGCCTACAACAGTAGGCATTGTCATACTTAAAAACTAATTTTGTGCTTTGGCAGATTTTGTTTCTGGGTCAGGCAGAGAGGGCAAGGCATCCTGAGACACAAAATGGCAGAAGCAGAACAAAAGCAACTAGTCTGAGGATACTATGCAGAGGCACAGTGCCCACTTCTTGGTTCACATGATGAATGATATTACGTAAAATCTATGACAAAGCATATTAGAAAATGTAGTCTCTGATCTTCCTAACATGTCCAAATCATGAAAGTTTCTTTTTTATTGTTGTTAAAATGTTAATTTATCTATTAAAACGTAAGTGGCTAAAAACTATCAGTAAGTATTATGGAGAGCTTTAATTGCCAGTTGGGATAGTCATCTGTGGAATAAGCCTAGTGATGCAGAATTGTTCTGCTGGTTCATCCTGGGTCCTGGTTCATCTTGAATAAAAAATTCTGTTAGTGACAATCCTGGACTAAAACCTCTATAGAGACTCTGGTGTGCTGGAGGCAAGGGTAAATCTTTTGTGTACCAAGGGATGATACTAGATGGTTCAATACTGCTCAGAATAGGCTTATGTGTTGAAGAACTTTCTAAAAAGGACATAAGGACAGCTTGGTTAAGTGCTACAAAAATGTGGTGTTTCAGAGGTGAGGAAGCATGTGAGTAATTTGGTAATTCATCAAGAACCCAAGTGGAATTCTGGACACTGAAGAAAAAGGCAGAAATGTTCATGAACTTCAGGGTAGCTAACATTTCAGGCCACTTGCTGTCTCTGTAAAGACTAAAGAGCAATCATCAGTGCAGGCAAGAGCTGTATGCCCTCCCCTGTGTGAGGAGGACCAGGTTTCAGGTTCCAGTTTATTACAGATGTTCTCAATGAGCTTGGCTTCTGTAAATTTACGTGAAGTTTGAGTTCAATTTTCACATTGGGATTCTTTTGCTCAGATGCCATTGTCTGTTACAATACACATTTCCATCAAACCCACAATTTTGTCATAGTCATCTCACTGCACAGGTAGAAAAGGACATACAGGACACTTCAGATACTGTTTACAAATTCGGTTCAAAAGGGATGCTGATACCTACATTAAAATAATAATAAAAAGGCAAATTTTATTCAAACCACTTGGTACAGAGGGAGATGTGAGAAAACCAACAAAAAGTATTATTTTTAAATAATAATACTTATTTAAATAATAATACTTATTTTTAGTTCACATTGCTTCTTGTTACAAGTCATGGATGCAATTATTTTTTGTAGCACTGAGAAAAAGATCATGCATGCAAATATTTTCACATGTGTAACTCAGACAGCAATTAAAGCTGTCAATAATCTTTTTTGATACCTTTTACAGTAACAAAAGAGATGCAGGAATGATCTAATATGTTATGAGGACTCGTGGTGATTTTATGTATTAGGAAGGCTTGAGATTACCAATATTCAAAGAGAGGTTAATCAAAACATCGATGAAAGTTTTGTACAGATTTTGATGAGCTGGGACTTTCCTCTGAATATTTCAAATCTGTGGTCTCCTTCACACAGAAGAAAGTCACATGTCATTTAGACATGTGGCCCAACAATGTTTCTGTGACAGATTTCAGAGGGTACAACTTATTCTTCCCATCTCAAGAGTCACAAATCTGTTACACTAATTGTTCATCTGTGGAAATGACCCAAATTCCATCCCATACAAATGAAAATTTGCTACTAATGTTGAAATACTTGCAAGTTCACCATTTTGGTCCAAAGACTCACAATCAAGAGAAAACCAATCTTGTACCATTAGTCCCTGAAGAAGAACAGAAAGAATTCAGTTTCCTATGCTATGAAAGTGCATGTTCTTCTAACTCCCTGAGAATATACCTCAGCCCCAGCCTTAACAGGCCATGTTAAAGGCACAGAACAGTATTTGAGCTTTAAGGGTGTGTTCGTGAGAATGTTTATCTGAGAGATGCAAACATTTCTCTGCCAGAGCTGGGCAAGGATCAGAGCACTGAGCTGTCATGAGGAGCAATGCCTTTCACTGAGTGGTGAGCTGAGCGGTACTGCATTTCAGCTGGTAAAGTAGAAGCGAAGGCCACTGCATCACTGCCGAACACAAACCCTCCCTGCCCACTGCTTTGTCTGAACACTGGTACAATGAGTCTTCAGTCAGTTCAATCTTTGCACAGCCTTCTAGATCAATTAAGAGCTCAAGGCAATTCCAAATAACTTTCAGGCAGTTATTTGAGTCGTAATAGAGCTCCTATATATATCTACATAAGGGAGAAAAAAGGTCTACAAAAACAAGACACTGAGTATCACTAACATGAATAAGAATAAATTATACAGCTACAAGAGAATTCTTCATCTGAACAAGCCTGATGAACCTTCTATTGCATTTTTAGAATATTTTTACATTTTTGTCTAGTGAGCCTCAAAGACTGGCAGAATGCAAACAACGCTGGCCTGGAAAAGTTAAGCAGTTGAGTGGAAATAAATATTTTTTCCCTCTTCGATTTTTTTCCTTTTTTTTTTAAATCAGGAAATTGAAGAAATACAGTGGCAGACTTACCAGCAGATTTCCAGAGAAGCTTTACTGTCCTCCTCCTCCTCGAACTGCTCAATGATTTAGGAAACCAGTAAAAAAGACGTGCTATCCTTCTGATGGTTTTGCTCAAGTCATTTCTTATTGCCATGGCTGGAAGGGCTCCACTGCTACCCCAGGAACAGGCCCATGAATTCAGTTGGAGAGAGGAAAGCCCATGAATACCCACACAGCATACGCTCACTCTGAGCTCAGCGTCAGCCAGCACGGCTCGGGACCACCTGTTAGTCCTAAATCCCCTCCCTCTCCGTCACTCTGCTCCGAGCCCTTCAGACCTCTCTTTATTACAAGAAGCAGCTATATTAATAGATGCTTCAGCTAAAGAAATACCAATGCCTTGGAGTCTTAACCTGTTACTGTGTTTCCAATGATGTTAAAACATGTTTTCCACAAAAAGGCGTTGAAGAGCTCCTTTGTTCATCTCTAGCTATCTTTTCCAGGCTGTAAACAAGAAAAAAATCCAAAACTGGCAGGGAACAGTCCTC
Organism: Pithys albifrons albifrons; assembly: GCF_047495875.1. Classification (NCBI taxonomy): domain Eukaryota; kingdom Metazoa; phylum Chordata; class Aves; order Passeriformes; family Thamnophilidae; genus Pithys; species Pithys albifrons. The sequence continues at coordinate 67,864,601 of NC_092460.1, forward strand.
TTTCAAAATCCCTTGACTTAAATCTTTAGGCTTTTCTCTAGCGAGAATTTCTCAAAGACCTGAAGGTTCTTAGCAGTACATTTGACAGAGATTTCTATAGATACACAGGGTGTTAAAAATGCATTATCATGAATTCTAGCACACACTTTTCTATCAGCAAGACTTTGTAACCATTTCTCAAGCATAATATGATTTCATCAACTATGTCACAAATTTCTTTTCAGCTTCTCACATTTGATTTTTTGCTTCTGCTACATCTGAATGGTAGAAGTCCCTGAAAAATGAAGACTAATGTCATTACAAAACAAAGATCCTTTTGTATCAACCTTTAAACTACAGAAAGTATGGACTTTGTAACACCAGCTACGTTCACAGCACACAGTTAATAATACTTCTAAAATTCACAGTGTATTTTTCTATGCTAAAATATGTGAAGTATTTAACCCCATTTTATACATCTGACTTTTCTAACATACTGCTGCCTCTTGGGACTAAGCTGGATAGATTGCATTTCCTGTTGCCAGTATGTCTCTGAAAACAAATATACATTTCCATTTATGTTGTATCTGCCACAGTTTTTCAGCCAGTGTCAGTGGAAGAGCAGAAGGCAGGACTCAGGCCGCTGGACTTTGTCTCTTATTTGAGCTCCACCCTGTCATACCAGACGGAATTTAGTAGCAAAGTGACACTTTTAGCACAAGTAGGAGGTCTGTCACCCAATTCAGAACAGGCTAGCTGCAAAGTTAAAGGCCCAGCAACTAACTTGCTTCTGTCAGGAAATAGCACAGGGCTGAATGTTGAAGAGCATCTGCCAAATACCAGATCAAACGATGACTACTCTTTTTCTGAAATTCATACATATAAAATTTAATGAAAATCAAAGTGGCCTAAAAACCTCCTATACAATTTCAGACCATATGTAAATATACAATAAGATGACTAGTTTTGTACTTTGATAAAGAATCCATATAAATATATTGACCTTTAGCAGGATATGAAAGGCACAGGAGTATTTTTTTTTTTTGCCTAACAGAAATAACAATAGAGTGTTTTTGTTATACTAGCATTTTATGAGGCTTAAAAAATATTCAGTAAAACATATCAGATTGTAACAATACAAGGGATAAACTGACTTTGCTGATGGGAATAACAAGCCTGTGGAGGTTTACACCTTACAATATTTAGTGCCTACAGGAACAAACAATAGACAAGAGCATAAAACACCATATATTATTTTAAGGCAAACAGATCTTACTCCATACAAAAAAAGTCAGTGGGATGGATCTGAAAATTATGCTACGCAACAAACCAGCTAATAATGATGAGCACATGGACCTGAATACAAACCAGACTGAACAGCATTGGTAGTTGACCTTCCAATAATTTCACAACTCCTCCATCACTTTACATTTCTAGGCATTAATTAGGCCAAAATGTATAGAATCATAGAATCATAGAATCGATTGGGTTGGAAAAGACCTCTGAGATCATCAAGTCCAACCCTTGGTCCAACTCTACTCCATTTACTAGATCATGGCACTCAGCACCACATCCAATCTGCGTTTAAAAATCTCTAGGGATGGTGAATGTAGAGCTAATGAACAACAGCCTGTCCCCTACAGCTCATGAGGGGTCTGTGGTGATGATGGGGACTCCTCCCAACCTGAACTGTCAGCTTTAGAGTATGCTCTGCACAGGGATGCACTGCTGTCAGCCAGCACCAGCAGGGCTCGGGAAAGCCCACATAGCTCCTCCTAGCACAGGTCTGATTCCTCATGTTACAGCCATGGATTACTAGAGTTAAGAATTCACTGTATTAAAAAGATACTACACAGGGCTACATGTGTACCTTTCAATCTACTCTGACAAAGAGGCAGTGCACGGAGATACTTTCCAAAGAAAAAAGCCATGTAAGGGTTTTTCCTGCAGCAGATTTCAACCCCAGGTCACCCTCTGCTCATCTAAGTGCTGTTTGGAAGAGGGGAGAGAATGACTATTGCCCACACTGCCATCCCACCTGCCTGGGAAGGGAGGTGAGCAGCTGTCCCTCTGCTATGCAAGCAGCCTCTGACCTCCTACCTCCTCACAGCAGTGCAAAGGTCAGATCTCAGCAGGCCCCTGCAAAGGGCAGAAATGGCACACACAGACTCCACGTGTGTGGTGCCTGGGATGTGTGGTAAGTCACACCACACTGCTGTCAGCATCTGCCCCACAACCCACTTTCTAGATGGAAACCTGTGCACACCAGTTAGAAAGCAAAGGACTGGTCATGAAATATCCAGCAGTTTAGACATGCCTCAGTCTACCCCAGCCAACAGAGCTCTACAGACCAGCTCTGAACAGAGATGGATAGTCAGTGACACAGTGGCTGCCTCACTGCAGCCCTCCCATGCCCACTGACAGAGCTGAGAAAGCTAAAAAAATCCAAACAAGCCTTTACTGCTACGTAAAATACTCTTAAATGATGAACTGTATACAAGCAGTGGTGTTTGTTTGACTGAAAATATTTTCTTGGAGTGTGCTGAGTTTATATACTTTTAAAGCAAATCCTTTACTGACAAGCATTTGTTAGGGCAACACAGCAGTGATGAGGTACCATAAAAATGAAGTCTAACAATGAGGAGCCCAGACAGTAGTGCTGGATGTGGGGCAGATGCAAAACTCTCTCTGCTCAGGGCAGAAGAACATTTTTCCTCAGTGAGGACTTACATCCATTTCCACATCTCCCAGTTCTTAGGCAGCAAAAGACTGGGATGAGCACAGGATTTAATTTGCTTTCAACTGGAACTTCTCCATTCAGTCTGGTTTCTGGAACAAAGATCCCGATATACCTATTTACAGTAAGAGCCCTGTATAGGAAAAACTAAATGTGTTAAGAAATGTCTGCTTGTCTGCTTTATCAAATGTCCCTGTTAATAGGGCTCAAAATGAGTTACTGGCAATAATGTGTTTGGAAAACAGGGTGGTGTCCTTCCAACCTGTCACAGTGTGGGTATGTATCCCTGTGCTGTGTGCCACACCAACAGGCAGAGTTCAGTGTGGAGAAGTGCTCACAACCCATCCTTCACGAGGATATTTTCCGTATCAATGAACCCTGAACTTCCAGAGAAGAAAGAAGAGACTTCCAGACCTCCACAAACTGTTTCGCTTCACTTCTTGACAGAGATCTGAAATGGACTAAAAGATTTTAGCAAAACAGAAGTGGGTTATGTAGAGAAACACTGTATCCATACACTGAACAGGCTGGAATGTGTGAAACACATTTATCTAGAAATTATAAGCAAAACCTTCCTTGAAAGCTGTTCAGCTGTGTGTCAGTAAATTTCACCTAAATATCAAGAGACGGTCCTGCCTAACTAGTCCCTGGGCTTCAGCACTACTGCATTAGTCTGACACTGTGAAGACACATCATCACTATAATTTATAACATCATCATATGTCACAAAGCAATGCAGTTGCTAGGAAGCTTATAAAGAACAGAACTACTAAAAGAAAAGAAACAAAAAACTGCTGCATTTGACCTTAGTTCAGCAAAACTCACACAATACTTCTAATTACCAGCTCAGCTGTTCATCCCTCCCTAATCCAAACAAGTAGCTTTATTTGTGAGCTTTCTAAAAAAACTTTTGGTTCTCAGCAGCTGCTTATACACAAAAAGGCATTACTAAAAATTAAAGTGGTATTGGCAATCTGCAATTTTCAAAATCTTGCCTCCCTTTGAGAGGTGGAAATTGAAGAACTGTAGTACTCAAAGTGATGTAAAACACATTTGTTACCAGATTTAATGACCTATTACTGACAAAAGTGCATGGGAGAAGTGTTGAAAACCTTACACAATGCACTATGGATGACAGTTATGCTAAAAGACAAAAAGATCATACAACCCAAACTGTGTTGCACGTCAGACTGAATCACTACCAAATCTATCATAGGATGGTTGGAATTGGGAGGGGTCTCAATGGTCATCCAGTTATGACCCCCTTGTCATAGGCAGGGACACCTTTCACAAGACTGAGTTGCTCAGAGCCACATCCAGCCTGGTCTTGAACACTTCCAGGGTTGGGGCACCCACAAGTTCTCTGGGCAACCTCTTCCAGTGCCTCACCACGCTCACAGTAAAGAATTTCTTTCCAATATCTAAAATAAACCTGTCGTCTTTCAGTTTAAAGCCATTCCCCCTTGTCCTGTCACTACATGCCCTTGTAAAAAGTGCCTCTCCAGCTCTCCTGTAGTTCCCTTTAGGTACTGGAAAGCTGCTCTAAGGTCTCCTTGAAGTCATTTCCAGGCTGAACAACCACAACTCTCTCAGCCTGTCTTCATAGGAGAGGCACTTCAGTCCTCTGATCATCTTTTTGGCTCTCCTCTGGATTTGCTCCAGCAGTTCCACACCCTTCTTGGAGTCCCCGTTCCAGCTGGGGTCTCACAAGAGCAGAGTAGAGGGGCACAATCACTTCTCCTGACCTGCTGGCCATGCTGCTTTTGATGCTGCCCAGGATGTGGCTGGCTTTCTGTGCTACACGTGGACATTGCTGGGTTGTGTCAAACTTCTTGTCAACCAGCTCCCCTTAGTTCTTCTCTTCAGGGCTCCTCTCAGTCTATTTTCCATCCAGCCTGTGTTTGTGCTTGGGATTGACAGAAATTCTCATCTGATTTATTTTTTTCTGAAAAACTGCCTCTAGTCCAGACATATTCCTATGACTTTTTAAGTAAAACAGGATGAAATTTGGACAAAACTCATCCAAACCAAAGAGGAAACAAATGAGCATTAAACGAACATGAGCAGTTTCAACCCTTTTTCACGGGCAATGGAAGTCTCTCTGTAGGGGCAGGTAGTGAGGCTTTATCTGCTTGAATACGGAAGTCTGCAGCTGAGCTGGTTGTCAAGGCCCCCTTTACAGTCAGCAGAGAAAGGCCAGTGCCTCTTGGGCATACATATTCCCATCCTGCAGTAAAGCTGTAAAATCGGAGGTGAATCATGCATGGTTTCTGAAGAAGTCAGGATGCCACTGTAGAAAGCAGAACAGAGGCTGGGAGAGCCCTTCTTGTCACTCACTCTGACCACCAGCACAAAAGAGAAGTAGTGCCCTGACTTTTCTATGGCAGACCACATCCTCAAAGTAAAATCCTGAGGCTTTTCAGGTATGCCATCTCTGTCAGGGATAGAGGACAGAATGACCAAATCCAGAGAAGACAACTAACTGCAGGTCACATTTCAGAACTCTGACACACACAGAAGCACTCTCAAAAATACAGTGAGATTTCAGTTCACTGTTTTCAGGCTTTAAACGCTCTCTGTTAAAAATAAAATTTGTAAACACAAATTGATCCTATCAATCACATCTCAAGATCCTCTGAGATTAATTGCTTACTTCTTCTACCGGCTATCTATTGGAGAATAATGGATTTCTCCCCTTAAGAGGTAAGGAGTAGGAAGGTTTCTTCTGAGCAATAGCTTCAATGAAACACATTTGGATTCCGAGGAATAAAATCACAGTGCCAAAGCACATTTTGTTCACATCTAGTTCGCCCGTTTCACTCTACAATATGTTACACTGTAACTAAATGTTTTCAAACATTGTTAACTGGAAAACAATATCTCTTTATGTATTTCAGCACTATTTCTGCTTGATCCTTTCCACTGCACTGTACAGTTTTTCTCTGTTCCATTTTGAATACTTCAATCTGTACAATTTGATGTAATTTGCTTTATGTTCTTTTCCAGGTGCTGGGAATATGCAGGGGCAGGCAGGACAGGCACAATGCTGTGAAGGAAGTGAGTGTGTGTGAGAGAGGGCATTGCTGTGCTGGTCCACCTGAGCATCAGGAAGATAATGCAGTGTCTCCTGGAGACTGCTGCTGGTACCATATGCTGCACATTTCCATTTTAATGTAGTTTGGTTATGGGCTTACTATATATCTGCAGATTTCTTTATTAAAATTAAAGTTGAATATAAGTTTTAAAAGCTAAATGCAGAGAACAGTAGTGTAATGTAAACCAACATATTAGTGTTAATTTTAGTTTTATAGTAGATACTAGTAGCGGAAAATTCAGGGAAATTACTGAACAGTCTTTAGAAAAACCACTTTTGTACATGAACAGCTACACTTTAGAGGACAGGAAAAACAAAACTCAGGGCTAAATCCAGAGAGAAGATATCAAGTTGCCTTGTAACATAGTTTGACACATGGGATTTGGCTCAGCACATGATAGACCAACTTGCCTGTGGGCTTTGGGTGATTTTGTGCCAGAATTAGCAGACTTCTCAGTGGGAACTCACATGAAACTATCCCAAAGGGAAATTAGACTGAGGTAGAAAAACAGAAAAATGTGTTAAGTATTGCTAAAACAGTAAGTTTGCTCATCCTAATCTGGTCTGATTAAAACCTGATCATTTTTCAGGGTACAAGCAAGTTGTGACCATACTTCTTTGGATATCTGCATGTACTATGAGTGATTACATGCTCTTTGCATTTGAGATTAACAAGGGTGCACCTTGTACATTTCTTCTCACTTAGAAGCATCTCTACTGTTTCTTACTTTAGCCATGGCAGCTATGAGATAATAGGTGAGTATTTAGAACAGGATTATAAGAGAAAAATACACAAAAGAACCTTCATTGTAGCCCTTCATATTTTCTTCCAAGCTCCTACACTCACTGTCAGGCTATGGCACCCAAGCTACCGTAAACAATGTACTCTTTCCATACTGAGCAAAATAAAACAGGCATCCATCAGTACTCAGCGCAGTGTGGAGAAAAGAGGCACGTCTAGCAGCTCCAAATCCACCCGCAAGCACACTGCTGACCTGCATTTAACTGTCTGGATAAAGAGATCCTTCCAAGCAGGCTGGAGGTCACTGCTCAACACTACTTAGCAACAGAAAGAAGAGATGACCACAGTTCCTGCACAAGAGCTGAGCTCTAATGCTGGCTTGGCCAGTGACTTCAAGGGTAACCTTGAAAAACCCACTTCATCTCTCCAAGCTTTCATCTCTGTCTGCTTTATGCATAGCACTTCAGAATGGGGGCTGCTTCTTCCTGGACAAGCATACTCTCTGTTAAGAACTCAGCAAGGCCAACTGATATTGCTATCAGTAAATGCAAAACAATTATTGGAAAAAACATTTAGGAATAAACTATGTAGCCATTTATCACAAAATAATACACTATCTAGTAAAACCTTCAGTTCTACCTTTTTCTCCAGTGTGTTAAAAGCACAGATACTAGCAATGTGTATATGGCATGTAGGCACAACATAAATTAAAAGGCACCTGTATCATTACCTCCCACAATGCAGTACTAACCATCAGTTGAACTCTGAGCATGGTATGATTGCATTAAACAGGCATCAAGACACAGGAATATCTTCAAAGCTTTCACATGACAAGGTCAAGTTTCTCCTTGGTTCCCCAAGGCTTTCTCAGCAAGGAGAACATCAGGAGTTATGCTGGTGAGTAATGGCAACATTTTTATTAGAGACCTTCTTTGCTTTTCTAAACACATCACTGCTTTGATGTTTAATTATATACCTTAAGGTTAAGAATGCTGCCTGCAGAAACACCTGTTTTATCATATTTTCATTAGCAGACTCATTTCTACTCCTGTATCATCTCTCAAATACCCATTTGTTCAAAACCACTCAAAAAAAGCCTCTGCAGAAGCTCTCTATAGAGCAGCTCCAAAGAGTGTAAGGAAGAAATTGGGAAAACCATCTTCAGAGCCTTTCTGAGCCTTTCAGTGCTGTCATCTGAATGTTACAGGGTGGTTTTGAAAATGTTTCTCTTTACCTGTATACAACCCAAAACAAGTGCTTGTATTCTCTATAGTCTCTTAGGGTTGTACCTGAGATACCCAAACTCTGAACTCCATAATTAATAATCAACCATTCGTGAGATTGTGAAAACAAAAACAAAGACAGAGGTGCTCAAAAACAGGTGAAAATTTCTGCATACAACAATGTATGAATTTGGGGTAGAAGATGGATTCACACAGGAGAACAAATGTCAGAGGCCAAGAAAACAGGACTCACAGTAACCAAGGAACTCAGTGAGAAGTTACTGTTCTCTGCAAACAGCAAGGGAAAGGGCTCAGCTTTCCAGCAGTGGAAGAGACCACAGAAATGCCCCAGGAGGTGGAGGCACTGAGGAAGACAGCAAGCTTTACTTTCGGAGAGCAAGCTTCACCAAAGCTGCTTCTTGCTTTCCATTTCCACATCTCTGCCTTCCTCCCTGCACCAGGCATGGTCCAGTGCCTAGTGTCCTCTGGTTAGCATGGCACAATGACCACTGCACTGCACAGGGACTAATTTTTTCTTCAGCTCCACCAGCCCTGCAAGCTCCAGCAAACACCCCATTGGGGCAGCAGACCACCAACCCTCCTTCAAACCCACTGAGGGGGAAAATGGGGCTTTCTCTGATCTGAGCTCCACCAACTCAGCCCCAACCTTGGCATCTCCCGCTGCTCCAGCCCCTAAGGATTCTAAGAAAACATGGTAATTTTGGACTTACAAGAAAATATATAGTATTGTGGGAACTGTGCATCATTAAACAACTCTGCAGAAAAAACGGGAAAGGAAAGCAAGCTTTCCGTTACTTCTGATCTGACTCCCAGTCCTCACTCTATAGATAAAAAATTTAAGAGGCTCCTTTAATCCTGAACAGTTTTGGTAATTCATGTTGTACCTCTAGTTCTTTTAGCAGCTTAACTCCCTCATTACATGTAATTCAATATGAATGTACTCCTACTGCAGAGATACATGGACAATGTCTGTTCTCTTACTTAAAAACAATTTCCTCTGCATTGTACCCTCAATAAGGGAATTTATTTTTTGTCATTCCTGACAAATAGGAGATATTAGATAATATACCCTAATTTTTTCTAAGGTTTTTGCTCTGGGCTTTCTTTGTTTTTACAGATATTTAAAAATCCCTGTATCAGGAGAGCTATATTAAAACGTAACACCTCTGTTCTTCAACTGTACTGAACCAGGAGTCATCTACTGAATATTCTGAGACAATATAAAAACATATTAGAAATTGAACAAAGCCCCCACCAAAATACCCACTTCAGCAGAGAAAAACCAACTATAAGGTCCCAACAGGCCCTGACACTGAGCAATACACTTCTCAAGGGAAGGTCATTCACAAACAAAGTCTGAAAAATGGATAATGAAACATGTAGAGAAGACTCAGTGAACAAAGCTAAAATGACTGCCTGATAGAATAGAGAGAAAGAGGACACCTGCAGTCCTGTCTGCTCCCCTGGGCTTCCACACCTCTGCAGAGCACCTTGCAACTGGAGAAGCTTCTGTGCTGGGGCTGTGGCACCCGCCTGTACGTGGATCACACGACAGCCAGGTAACATTACAGGCACAATGCTGCAGGTACAGAAAGTAACACTATAGGCAAGCAGGAAACAGGCTGGGGGACATCACTTCCAACTACTATTTACAGGATACCCTCTGACTTGATGCTCATCAATTGCACTTTTATAAAGGACTCTAATCACCAGAAATCTGGCAGAAATACTCTATTTTTTTCCATTAGCAGCCAACTTTTCATGAGACACTGAACAAATACTTGTGAGTCTCTGTTTGCTCCACAAGGTCCTTACAGTATTATGCTGTCCTGGTCTTCTCATTCCTGCAGCCCCTCCAACCTTGCCACACAAACCCAGGATATACATATGTTGTGGCACGGGCAACATACATTTGACAACAATAATAAATATCAGTTCATCAGTGCTTTTAATGAAATCCATGAATTCCCAACCATGTCCCATCACTAAATACAGGAAAGGAGCAACCTGGGTTTCATGATACATCTAAACACCATCTGCTTAAGTATCATCATAAAGTTTGAAATGAAAGTCATGTGGAACCTGTAATTTCTCTATATCCTCTTAGATTAAGAATAAAACTTCTGAAGAGGCCTAGCAACATTTCCATTTGGTTCAGTGAAAAAGTGCAAAATGCAAGGAAAAAGTTACAGAAATTAACTAGGGAGTCCAGAGCAAGTGGTCCACAAAGTAATTTCTTCCACACTGGCACCACCTGTGTACACCCAGTCTGCTGACCTGACTATGGGGAAAGTAAAACTGGTCAGAAACAGAATTCCAAAGCCTGGAAGTACAAACTTTCATCAAAAACCATGAGAAATGCCTCATTTTTCAAATACCAAATGACACGGTGAAACAATGCAAAAACTCCAGGTCAACAACAATACACAACGTTATGCAACATCAATAAGAAGTAAGAAACTAAGAATTTTAATTCCAGACCACTCCTAGATTGAAAAAAAATTGAATGCTGGAAAACAAAAACTCCTTTTTACTGTATGCCATTCCACTGTATAAACTGGAATAATCCCATTTGCTTCTGTTTTGAATGACTTTGTGCAGAGAAATCAGGCCAGGCGATAGAATTCTGCATCTGTACCAGGTTTTTAACCTGAATAGAGGTGAAAAGGTGAATAGCCAAGCAAGTCTGGACTGCTAAACCAATTAAACCTCTCTTGAAAAGGAATCCAAAACAACAGTAAGAGGTCAGATACTACAAAGAATCCTTTTCAGAGGTATTTCATTACACTTGGCTTTCTTCCTGGACTGGGGTTCAGAAATATCAGCACTGCCTTATTTTCTTTCAAGAAATAAGTTGCTTGAATAATGTACACCTTGTGCACTGAATTGAAACAGACAATCACTCATCTCCTTGGGGTTTTTTTCTGTTCTGACCTCTCTTCCCTGAATTAAATGAAAGTATTTTTTTCAATTTTTAGCAGAAGCCTGAAAATAAACTTATGAATTACAAACAAAAATCTCACAGAAGGCAGAAAGACCTTTTCTCAGTAGTCCTCTATTCACTCCAGGGATTCCACCTCACTTATGATATATAGCAAGGAGCATATGAAAACCCAAACATGACCATAGTCCCACTGAAAAATGCAAAAAAGTAAAGTCTAGACTCTTCTGAAGCTTATCTTGGCAATTTTTCCTATCACTGTCAGGAAGGTAGGACAGAGACACTCAAAGGAAATGTCCATTCCCATAAAGAAGTCACAGATCTTTTAGAAAAAAAAAGTTTCTATATGAATACTTTAAAATTACTGCTTTGATGTGCCCTTAGACTGTATTCCCATACCAGAGGAAAGTTCTCATGCCTTTTAATTCTTGTCACCAAATTCATCACCTCTGATTTTGATCATGTCTGACATCAATGACTGACTTCAACCAATAATCAGAGAGGGCAATTTAAATAAATATAGTATTTATGTCTTTGTCACTCAGAATCATGAATTTAGTATGTACCTCCCTCTTTAACAGCAGTGGCCCATCTGGAAGATGCTTTTCTGTTTTGCTTTTTAAATGACATAAAATGAACTTCCCAAACACTTGTGGCCTCTGGAAAACACAGGGTTATTTGGGAACCTTTTGGCACTCTAATACATTGCTAGGCAGGTTAAAATCTTTGAAAGGTACTTGCAATTTTAACCTCTGTTATAATCTCTGCTTCCCAAGAGACATCCAAAGGATACCATGGCATTTTCGCAGAGGCTACCACAGAGGCCACAAATTCAGCTGTAGTCTTAGATGTATCCGAATCAGCCCTCAAGGCCTGTTTAGATGCACTTTAGATGTTGAGCACAGCAGTGTCTGCCAGCTTCCCAAAGCAGGGGACATCTTCCTCTCCTATATTGACTTACAAAAAGCCTGTGACTATGAGTACAGACTGACTGCTGGCCACAAAGTGGGTTTAGCAGCTTTGAGACAGAAGGGCAGGGGCTCACACACTTCCTCAGGCCTCTGAGCTGTCCTCACTCTCTTGTAACTTTTGTTGCCCTCACACAGTTTTTCAGCCAGATCTGTTCATCAGTCTGGCTTGCTGGTTGTACATGCAAACTGGTCAAGAACAGAGGTTCTCACAGCAATCCTTGTGCGCTTTAGCTAGTGTTTTCTTTCATTTCCATAGAACTTTACAGCTTCTAAGTACTATATTAATGCTAAATCATAAAAGTTGAATGTTTCCTCTGCTAGTTAACCAGCAATTTAAGAGAGCAGCTTGAAATACTATGCCTCATAAAAATGGAGCTTGTCACAGAGGAGAAGGAAAAAGCATTGTAAGCTGTAATCGTTCTCAGAAAATGTTGCTGGAAGATACATAATCTGATGTGACACTTGAAGTCCTTGTCATGGAGCATTTGATCATAAAAGAAAAAGTATTACTTCTAAGGTCTATTTTCACATAGTGAACTACACATCCTGTCAGAACAAACGGTGCACTAATGAAAATGATAAATAAAAAATATTTTATTTTCACAGCCAAATTATTTCCATTCCAAGAGTAACCGTAAAAATAGAGCTGCTGAAAGAACATTGTATCATAACAGAAATTTATTATATCAGCAGAGGACAGTACGAGGTTATATCTCCTTAAGGTAGAAGAAAAATAAAAGATCGACCTCTCTTTCCCACATTGAATTTCAAATACCAGCTGTTAAACAAAGAGTGATGTAAATCGAAAGCAAACCAAACACCTTAACTTATCACTCCAATAGGGATAGCACTACATTGTCCTAGAAAGTGCAAGAGCACAGCAGCCATGGGAGAGGAACAGCCAGTGAAGGGAGCACGTGCATGGATTTCCATGCTGAAATAACTCGGTGTCACCATGAAACCCGACAGGGTGCCCAAAGCCTTTTCAAGTCTAACGATGGCAAAAGAGGACTTTTCACCAGCACTAGATTATGTATGTTTTACTACTGCAAAGGGCGGGAACTAGGAGGTGAATGAAATTACTGCATTTTAGAGCACAGCAGTGGTAATGAAAGGGCTGGAAAGGAGAAAAGTTGCTTTTTACATAGGAATGAAAAACCTGTCTTTGTCCCCTATGAATCAGAGTCCAGTGACTGAAAGGACATGTACGTGCCGTGTACATGGGACTTGTGACACTACGAGACACAGCCTCCTCCTCCTACCTGAGGGACAGGGAACAGACCGCAAGGGTTTTCCCAGTGGTGGGAGTGCACGCTGACCCTTCGGAGCAGTGCTACCCACACCATGTAACACGCGTTACCTTCCTGTCGGATGGAGACGAACCCCTTTTATCTGGATCACGGTGCATCCCCCGCATGCCAGACAGCTGTCCCGGCCATCCTCGTGCCGCAGCGCTTGGCATGGGGAAAGCCCAGCTCCCGTCCAGCCCGGCTCCCATCGGGAGATGCCCGACCTGGTCCGCGCCCCGGTGTCGGGCGCCCCGGGATGCCCCGCCGCTCCCTGCCCCGCTCCCCCCGAGCCGCTCACCCGCGCAGCGCAGGCCCTGCGAGAGGACGAAGCGGCAGCACAGGTCGCACCACGTTCCCGCCGCCGCCGGCCCGAAGCGGTGCGGGGGCTCCGGTGGCGGCGGCGCCTCGAAGATGGTGCGGACGTGGCGGGGCCGCGGCGGGGTCGGGCGGCGGCGGCGGCCGCCGAGTGCGGGGCCCGGGCCGCCGGTGGGTGCGTCCGGCGACGGGGACGGCGGGAGCGGCGAGAGCACCGCCCGGCCCCGCCGCCGCTTCTCCCGCCGGGGCCGCGGGGCCGCCGCCATGCGGAGACGCCGCTGCCGCCGCACGCACGGCACCCGCGGCGAGGGGAGCGGGGACGCGGCGGGGGAAGGAGGCACCGCGCCCGTGTCCTCCCCCGACCTGGCGGCCGCCGCGGCGCGTCCCCAGCGCTCTCGCCGGTCCGCCGGCCCCGGAGCAACAAACCCGCATCATTCGGCACGAGCGGACTCGGGGATGCTGAAGCAGCCCCAGACACATGGGCAGCTGGCAAGAGCTGGTGATAGGCTACAGCAGATTCCCATCAAAGTGATCTGCCTCAGTGCCTTAAAGCAGCTATTGGGAGAAATGTTTCCCAGGGCTGGGCAGCGCTGACCTAACCCACACCTGGATGTGGACGCTGTGGAAACCTGGGTCGTCAAAGCGCTCATTCAACACTGGTATCAGTTCCCAGGAGCGGAACACGACTTTGAACAAGCGCAGCACAACCTGCCGTTGCTGACCTTACTTGTCAACAAGCAGCGAAGTTCTCCCAAAGATGTACAACTGACTGAGCTGGTAACAGTTTCAAAATTGACAACTCGGCTGAGGGATACTACCCCAACCACATTTTTTTAAATGAGCCATGGAGCAAATAACAACAAAAAAAAGCTGTTTAGAGCACAGAAAGTTAGGTGGTATTGCAGCCTCCTTAACACTGGCAGAACCCGCCACAAGAGCTCCCAACAGTTAACCTGCCTCTGTAGACCCTCTTCAATGTTGCTTGGTTCCCAGGGCTATCGGTTCTGGCACTGGGTCTGTCTTTTACTATTAAAAAGATGTTTCCAAACTTGTAGGCTGGATTTTTTTGTTTCATGCATTACAGTTTATATTAACAATCTGTAATCCTTTCACCGCAGACATGGTGAATGTTGACTTTTGTAACAGTCTTTAGATTACCAAAGACTTTTTCTTCTCCCTTCCAATCATCCCTTCTTTCAGCAAGTAACTCCCATTTTTTTCCCAGTCCCACTCAGTTCAGTTTTCCAGACCCTAGCAATTTCTTTTCCCCTTAAATTATCTTTGAGTGGCCAGTACATCTTTTAATTATAAAATTGTTTTTAAAAAGTTAATTTCTAAGTGTAAAAGTGCTCATCATCAGGCTGGTCAAAGGCAACCAAGTTTTTCCTCTGCACAAACTGGGGTGGACATCCATACCATCGATTTCCAGGTCCCTAGCTGGAAGCAGCACAGGTACAGCTAAACAGATGTGGCTACTCAGACCCGTTACTGTGCCCTCCCTGGAAGGGATTTCACAGTATCAGCAGGCTATGCAACAACTTAAGAATGCTCTGACTTTAGTTTTACCCAAACAAGTTCATGCAACTGCAGCTTATTCCTCCTCCAGTCTTCAAGCTTAAAAACCCACAAAAAGTAATCTTTCCCATTCAGCCTTTTTAATCCTTGCCACAGTATTAGAACCAAAACTATTCGACAATTACTATTTCTAACTAAATTGGTACTGATTGAGCTCCTCCAGTGGACTGTTTCACACTGAGCAGAAATTAGGATTTCTGCCACCATTACAAAGAACTAATATTGTTCAGAACACACACCAACAAAGTAGTTTTAAAAAAAAATTAAAATAAAAATTATTAATGGCTCTATCATATCGCCTGTGCCAGTGATTCTGTTGTGCAGGACACATTTTCTGGACAGCTGGATAACGCAAGCTGAGCTGCAATTTGCTCTTGAGATTTCAGGCTTTTATTGTACTCACAAGGAACTACAACTGCTATGGAAATACTGAAATTGACAGAAAGTGAAATTATGACAGCACAGAACACACCACACAATAAGTGGCTGATGATGTATTTATGCCATTAAACCATTTGCTCATGCATTTTCACAATTCATATGAAGACAGGTTTGTTCAAGTAACAGATAATATATGCAGCTAAACCCCCTCAAACCAGGAAACTAGCTTCAGAAGGAAGAACCATATATTATTTTCTATTACTTTTTTGGCAAATCCATAGCTTGACTCATAGCATCAGGACACTTAGTTTGAGCAAAAAGTTGATGGTACTATACACTATGCTTTGACTTGAAAAATTATTTGCTTCATAATCATGTAATCAGTAGATTATGAACTGATTACTTCAAGTTCCTTAGCTACTGCTTCATTAAAATTGCTTTAGAAAAAGAAATTTTAACAGGATGAAGATTGCTGATATATTCAGTGACACTAAAACCAGCCATGTTTAAAATGAACATAAAACATAAAACATTTTCAACCACGTAAAAGAATACTGCATGTATTTCAATATACATACTATATTGTTACTACAATTAACTTTCTTTTTCAGGCTGCTTCAGTATAAAGAAGTTCAAAATTATATATTCCAACTAACATTTGATTTCTTTCACGATTAAGAACTTTGAAACAACAAAGTGTTATAGACATAATATTGGAAAAATACAATTTCTGCATGGTCAGAAAGAACAATTCTTTTAATACTTATTCATGTGTTTTACTGGCACTCAGTGAGACTGTGAATGTCAATGAACAAATGTACAATTAAAACATTCCAGTTAGACATGATTCCAGTATTTTAGAACAAAAAGTTAAGAATGCCATGGCTAACCAAGAAAAGATGAGTGACAAACTGTTGCACTCCTTTTGCATAGCTAGATTTTTTTGGGAGACAAAGCTTGCAAAGAAAGAAACCACTCACATGGGTGTAAAAATGTCTGAATTCCCTTTAAATATTTGATTCTCACCAAGAACACTGGAAAGCAGGTCTTAAGACATCAAGGCAGTGAATTCAGTGAAATGCTCAATTATAAATTTTGTTTCATTTCTATCAAAGTATTTTTTAAAAAATTAAATGGAAATGTTTGGTATTCTGAGCTGGACAGACAAGCCGGGAATAAGCATCACAAAACTATCAGATGCTATCACAGGTCAATGCTGTTTAGATCATACCTCAATGTTTCACCATTAATTATAGAAAATTCTAAATGTATTTGGTCCAGCTCTACTTAGAGATGTAATATACCAATAAGAAGTGCTATTGGACACCACTGAACATTAATGGCCAGGTTTTCACAAGGAATGAAGGAGTCCTGCAATATTTGCATGCTCTTCGTCTGAAACAAACAAGTACACCAGTAGTATCCAAACAACAGGATGTTTTCTGAGATTTTGCTTGTTTTCCTCTTCTACGTATTTGCAAGTAGAATATTTCATTCTGCATCTCTGTAACCCAATCCAGTACTGAAAGCAATAATTCCTGATGCTGGAAAATAAATATAGAGTCTTACTAAATTTTCCATCTGAGTTTGTTATCTCAGTCATAACTCAGCAGCGGGTGTGGTCCCTTTTCAAGATCTAGACCCGTAATGTATTTTTCCAATATTCAGTTCCTACTGAAGCATGATGCTACTCTGTCTACTGACTACCCATAAATTCTCCTCATCCATTTTTAACGTTTTTTAAGAATTATATCTGCAAACAAGATCCTGAAAAAGCTATTTTAAGAACCCTCTTCTCTTGTGGTGAGCAACAAGATTTCAGGGAAATTCTGAAAATGCTGTACTCCAAAAAAGGAATTTTTACATTCAATCTGACATGCTGGAGTGCAAAACATCCATATACAGAGCAGTCAAATAACTGCAGACAACATGGCACCAAATACAGAGAGTTTAAAAAAATATTGTGAATTTGCTTTCCTAAGTAGAAGTGAACTAAGAGTTCAGATGTGAAGGAAAGAGAAATGCACTTCCACTCTTGTCCTATCTGCACTTTGAGTCCCTACAGACATTCACTTAAAAACATCTCATTTAAAACATTTGTCATGTTCTGTCATGATCAAAGTCACTCAGTTACACTCCTAAATAATAGTAGTAGTTAAACGAAATCCCAAACACCTTTTATATAAGGGTGTTTTGGAGTTCTGCAAGTCCTCTTGCTGTGAAGACTAAATTGCATTCTGAAAAAAAAGGCAATATTCAAAGCCAACAAATGTCAATTTCATCAAAACACCTTTCCCTTTAGGATTTCCTCAGAATTTCTCCAAAGGGCTCATTTCCCCGCCAGAAACAATTCTATCCTAAAAGTGACCAAGAAAAGATATATATTTCTTTTATATTTACACATTGTACATATTTACATTTTTCTAATATTACAGTTATTGAAGGAAAAAACCCTGGATACAGATTTATTATCTGCCTTTAAATGTCCCAACAGTGCTTTTTTTCCTTTGAAAAAATTTACAAGTCCTCTTCCGGTCCTCTGGAAGCCAGACATAGTCCACGTTTCACAGGCCACCATCCACAGTCAGAGCACCAAATCTAAATCAAAAAAAGAGTATTTTTCAGGTGGTTGACTAAATTATTGAATCAATCTTTAAGTAATTAACAGGGTTTCCTTTCCCTTGACACATACAAACAGAGGCATTTGTACCTAACTTTTGTATGTGCAAAGAAGAGAGAAGAGAGGATGCTCTGCTCCAAGTATGAGACTGGGGTGGGCAACAAAACAAAACTGATTCAGCTTGAAGCTAAACTCTGCTCTACTAGCAATTTACCCTGGAGCTTTCAGGAGATGGTTATTTTTATATATTTTACCATCGTCATAAGAAAAAAGTAAAACCAATCTGTATGTGATAATGACTCTCAGGATTATAAGAAATGTTTGCCCCTTCACTTTATTTAAGCAATCTGAAAAATGTAAAATCATTCATTCAGATTGATAAAAATCCACAGCTGTAAAAATAATGTCTAAAACCCAGGAGTTAAAAGACATCACTGGACTGCTGCAACAGTATTGTGTTTAAATTCAGAATTGATCTGTCTGTGCAACAGATATTTTTATTAGCTAAACCTGAGTAACACAAACCAAAAATGCCACAAAAATGGATACGTCAGAATGATTTTACAGCAACGTTTCAAGGTTTTGAATACTTTTCTTGTTACACCTCATTGTAATAGTTCAAAATAAATTTACAGTTAAAGACATTATAAATTTGTCCCTTAGTTTAAATTCTGGATCTACAAAATGTACCTAATTAAGCCTGTTCCTAATATCAGCCCCAAAAAGGAAAACAATTGCTTGCCTTTCCAAAATGTGATTGTTTTCAGCCAACTCTTTAACAACACCTTCCATTTCCTCCTTTAGTTTCTTCATACTGTAGTAACCAGAAGCAAAAGAAAGATTACAGTTTTCATATGGAGAGTTACCTGCTCTGACTACTCACCACCTCACAGCTTTCAGCAACTTGCCAATACATACAAAACAGGAACAGAAAACAAGCTGGTTATTTATGAAAAGAGATGGGTGATACACTGGTGCTGTCCCCTACTCACTTCCAAATCCACCACTTGAGCAATATAAAATTCTTGACCTTAATAATACAGCAATTCCTAAGTCAAATAATACTTTTTTTCAATTTCCCTGCATAGCAGGTAACAATATTACATCAATCCCATTAAGAAATTCTTACCCAAGAGTCATTTCCACTAATGTGTTTGAGCTTGGATAGACTGTATTCACTGTATGTTTCATCCCACTGGAAGCAGCAAACATTTTCTGTGGCAGAGCATCTTGTAGCTGTAACATATAAACAGGAAATTTAAGTTACAGTATAGGTTGTCGTACATCTTGATGCCCACCTTAAAATCCTTCTTCAAATTCTCCATTGCTATGATATCTCCTAAAATCATTACAGTCCTGTGGCAGCTGATTCTCTCCAAGATGCGATGATCACAGCAAGTTTTGTATTGCACGACTTAAGAGTTCCCTGAATTTTTTTTCTTCTTGTCTAACACTTTTACAATAAACTCTCAAAAGGAAGTCTTGCAGATTTGTTATGCTTGTGGATATTCTAAGGCAACAGGATCATAAACAATGACTTTGGTGGTGACACTAAAATACAAATAACAAGTAAAATGCTGCTCTCCACCAGTAATTAACTGATTTGATGCTTATCAAGTGCTTTTCTTTCATTTATCTTTCCTTTCTAAAAATAATTTTACCACATAAAAATGCTTATTCTCTCAGTTTTGAGGTAATTCTGCTAAGCTCACGTCCTGTAGAGTCAACGTTCAAATTTTAACATAGCATTTTCTTTCATGTCACCAGCAGCATTAGCTTAATGTGTATCCTTCAGAATGTATCCCCTAAACCTTGATAATGTAAGTAGTATTTTTATGCTCCATAAAAGTACTAAGATAATCCCCTAGGTCCTCAGATAACGTTATGGTGACAGCTGCACAGAGCATTTCTCAATGAACCCACATCCACCCACACAGATTATTTTGGGGGAAATGCTAACGTTAAAAAAAACCAAAGCAAACCAACCAAAAAAACACAAATCCCACCAAAAACCCCTCATCTGAATCAAAAAACCCCCACTAACTCCAAAATCAATCATGATTCAAAAAGTAACACCATTCTCTAGTCCGCTCTGGCATGAGCAATGAAGGTACTACAGACCACATACTGTATCCATGAAGGCCTATATTTTAATACAACAGCATTAATGTAAGACTCACTATAAACAACACTATTGACATTAAAATATGTGCAAACTTTTATCTGTGCAAATACTTCACATATTTTTGAAGCATTCTACCTCATTTATATAGTGCTGGTATTTGGACACCTCTTCTTCAATATCAAAACACTGATTGGTGAGAGCCATTAACTGTTTCCTTGTGTGAAGCATTTTCCTAAAAGAAAAAAAGTTTTCTTTTAAGAGTGGCCTATATAAAAGTGGTACAGTGAACATTACCAAGTATTAAAGAAATCAATAGCTTGCCTTGTCCAGTCCTTAGCTTTGTCCAAAAATGTACCATACTTGCTGACACATTCATCTTTGAAAAGAGCTACGGCTTTTGTAGCATGCAAATACAACTTCTGCCTGCAACACAGAAACAACCAAAATAGTGTCATACTGCTTTCAAAACCCCATTCCTCTAACTTACTTTCAGAAATTTGGAAAAGAGGTTTGTGAACTAAAAATCTGTACAGCCACGTTTATTCATACTGTTGTAATGTGTAAAAACACAACATTTTACAGGAACTGACAGTTTATGTCTCAAAAATACTCCCTACCAGAGAGAAAAAAAAATATTTGAAGTATTTAGTTGCAATTATTTGTTAAGAACAAATGGTCAAATATCTTGAGTCAGTATTTACCCAAGCTGGTATATTTAAGAAAAATGGATTCGAAATAGAAAGGACAGAAATCCTCATTATTTCTTATATGCTACTGCAGATACTTGGAACTTCCAGCACGTTTGAATAATTCTTTGCAATGAGTAACATACATGCAAGAAAAAGAACAGGAGTTTGGTGTCAGTCTAAATTTATGACAAGAGGAAAAAACAACCAAGTGGAAAAGGACAGCAAAGCAAAACAAACCCCAGTTCTGGTTAGTGTGGCAGCCAGTAATCCCAGAGTAACTTGCCATTGCACAGTAAGTAAAACTAAGGGGTACTGGGACACTACAGGCTAACACCTGCTTCTGGTATTGCATTAAGTCTTTCATGATAGCTATTGGTTAATTAAATTCTGGCTAGAGCACAGCTGGACTGTTATCAGGTATGCATACCTATCATTCAATCAGGAAAAAAAAAATCCAAACTGACTCCTGCCTAGAGGTAAATATTACACAGGCCAGCCCCTGCTGCTAATAGTGCACAGTCTTTAACAAAGACCACTGCCTTTGCTCTCTGAGGTGAATCAAGTAAAATAAGATGTACTCAGGATCTCAAACAAACCTGAAGAATCTAACAATTTCAAAAAGACAGTTGTGGTAGAAAATAAACCATTATTCAAACCCACGAAAAAGAAGCCTATTTATCTGAAGTTATTCACATAGTAATAGCAAGGACACGGTTTGAGTAGTAGAAAAATCTCTCCTTCACTTACAGTTACCCAATTCAGCCTGCACTGTGGGAAAACCAAGTGGCACACTTGCAAGAAACCAGTACCCTCTGCATGACAGCTTTCTATTTAGTCATCAGTGAAGACACACTCATGGTAATAAGAGCAAGCGATTTTAGAGAATTACAGAAGTGATATCTAAATTCATACAGCACTCAGCAAGTCTAGGGAACCACTCAACTGACCACTCACTAGGAGAATAACTTAGTTACTTAAACATAAATGTCTACCATCTCTTGAGATAGAATCACAGAATGGTTTGAAATGGAAGAGACTAAAAAAGATCACCTAGTTCCAACCTCCTTGTGGAACACTGCCAGGGATAGGGCAGCCACAACTCTGGGCAACCTGTTCCAGTGGCTCACCACCATCACAGTAAAGAACTGCTTCAATATATCTAACCTAAATTCTCTCTCTTCCAGTCTGAAGCCATTATTCCTTGTCTTATCAGTTCAGCTCCTGATGAAAACTCCCTTTCTGGCTTCCTTGCAGGCCTCCCTTCAGGTACTGCAAGGCTGCCATGAGGTCTCCATGCAACACTCTCTTTTCCAACAAGGATGCCCTGTCCTGCTTCCCACCATCTGTCCAGAAAGGTTTAGGTTTCCCATTTGACTTGTGTCCTACCTCCCAGTCTCAGATACATCGGGGCAACTTAAATGGCACTAGGTATCTGTTTATAAGAAACCAAATCAATCCTGAGACTCTACAGCAGTGTAGAGTCTGTGGAGCCTAATGGGAGTCTGGACACCCAGGCTACACACAGACACTTAACGTGGCCTGTTCTCATAAGTGACAATTTTAAATGGATACGGAGAACTGCATTAAAATTTATTTTGTGAAGCTGTATTTCCTGGAAGATTCTATTATCCTAGAATTTCATTCAGCTAGTCCATATTTATTTATCTGCAGAAAATTATCTCCAACTTAGTTACAAAGTCATTTCAGTCTTACTGAGGGCTGTTTCCTCCCTGAAAAATAAAACCAGGAAAAAAGTGTACTTCCTATAAAACCATTATGCCCAGACAATGAATAGGTATTTCACATTTAGAAGGCCTATCAGTGAAGAAACTCCACAGCCAGAAAGCACCTCATTTTCATGGCACCCCTATGTATTTAAGATATTTAAAAGAAATTTTTTACAGAGCAATCCTAAAGAGGAGATAATCTACAATAATAATCAACAGATTATTGGCAAGAGCACCCGAAGGACCTGAAAGCAACCATGGTATTTCCCAAAGACAACTTCAAAACTTACTTGTCAAACTTGTGAATTTGTTCTTCATTATAAGGAAGCCCTAGGATCAGAGCAGATGACACACATTACCAGTTTAATTCTGTTAGCTGTATTTATGCAAAACTCCACCAAGTTTACCCCTCTCCTATATGGTTTCCTTCTCTTGATAGGTAAAAGTGGTCATTTACATTTTTTCCCTCATCTCCAGTCTTGCAATTCAAATTTGTGATATTAATAGTGGTGTTTCATTCATACGGGCTTTAAGATGGTATCACACAAAGAAAGACCTATAGACAGATTCCCTGTGGCTAACTCCCCATACCTACCACAAATTTCCTAGTCAAAGACTGACCTGTCCTTTACATTACATTTTACATTACAAGTAAATCAAATAAGTTACTTACTTCGTTCTGCTTTGTCTTTTTTGAACTGATAATAAATGTCTGTGATGGAAGATAGCAGCGTCTGCAGCCTTTCTGGACTAGAGTGACAAAAGGAAGAAAAAGAGAGATTTTACACACAAACTCAAGTACCTACTATTGAGTTTTATGAACTACAACTCATTGTAGAATTCAACACATATTAGAACAATAAATACAGTTACTCACTTTCTGTCTTTTGGATGCATGCCTTCCTGATTTGCCCAGGTGTCAGACAGTAAACCACCAGGAGAAAGTTTGGTTTTGATATCTTGAAGACTAGTTTCTATTGTGCCCTGAGAGCTGGAAAGCTACACAAGAGCAAGAAAATTCAATCTTACCACTGGGCAAAGTAAAAAATTACTTGAGGATTACTTGAGATTGAGCATGTTAATACTTTAGACCCATTAATTTCAATGATCTCAATTAAAAAAATATATCCAATTATCTGCCTAGGCTTTACTAAAAGCAAAGAAAGCATGATATTATTAAAGAAAGAATAGTATTTGATGATGGCATTTCTGTTAATGTAGTTAAAAATTATTTTCTTTCCACAGTAAGTTTCAACCTTTCGTGTATCCCTTATTTACTTCTACACTTGTTCTTTTGGTTTGTTAAGCATTCATATAGTGACTAACTATCCACATAATTCGTACCTTTCTTTCTCCACAGTTCATACAATCTTCAAAATAAAAATGCACTAATCACCTTTTCCTTTATACAATGGAGAACTTTATACCTGCTCCCAGGACATCAGTGTGTAAAATTATTTTAGATTTCTCCCTGCTTGTCAGGAAACATCATGCACATTTCAAATCAGATCACTCTGAAGTGTGTTTGTGTATGGAGCATTTTAGAAAGCCAACAAAGCAGTTTAAAAATTCTTAAGGAAAGGGAAAATAACTGCAAAGTAAAATATATTTCCAGGTTATAATTCTTTACTTCAGTATTTTAGAAGATGAGATACTATTTTCAGGAACTTGTCTCATTATACTAAACTAATAGAAAAGGATTTGCCCTGTTTTCAGAAAGATATTCACATTACTATGGACATTTGAACAATTATTGGGCATCTAAAAATTACATTGAAAATTCAGAGCTGTTATTCACAGAAACTCGTGTTATCATATATTTGGCTTGTTCCTTATAAACACCATTTCAAGAATGACACAGAATTTTTATAAGATACTTACACGCAACAGTTTTGTGTGTATCTCTGAAATTTCATCCACTTCTGATCCTTCCAAGTTTATCTGTATCAAATTCTCATATCTGACCACAAAAAAGCACAGTTAGAGAATACAGACCAGCAGTGAATACATTCAAAACGTTTTCTGAGTCCAGGCTGTAACAATACCTGTCTTTTCTTGTATATGAAATAGTCTCTGTCAAACAACAACCATGAAACACTGACAACCTTATGTGGCCATTAATAATGGAAACATTTTAGATTTGAATGCTGGAACTGTCAAAAAGGAATTTTCAACTTCCATTCCTGAATTCGTTATTCTGGTCTCATTATTGGCACTTCACAGGCAGCAAAGAACTAATTCCTTTAATCAAATAGTCAAAGACATGTAACAAACTAATACTTCAGTGCATCAAAATGTTTTTCTGAGGAAACTTACTGGAAAGGCTGTGTTACTAAAAGTGTAAAAGGCTGTGATAGTAGCACTGTCTGTTCATGTTGATACTTTCCATACGACCATAGCTCAAGTGACAAATAAATTATTTAGGACAATATTTTTCCTCTTGAGTCTCAGGTGCATTTTGCTTTTAAAAACACACTAAAAACTTGTTTTTAGTAACAACCAGCTCAACTGCTTTCAAAAATGCATACTTCATTCAAGTTCAAAACTTTGTTTACCTTTTCAAACAAAACCTTTGCATTGTCATGCTTCAAAGCATAGCCTTGGAAAAAAAAAGAACAAACAAGAGGACATGTCCTTTGCTAACTCCATAAAAGTCTTCTGAAGTGAAAGCCCCTGAAAATCCTGCCCTTTTCTGAGGCCAAAAGACCATGTGCAAACACATACCAAATTTCTGTTCAATGTGAGAACTATCCCAGTTCACAAATGAACATAATTTTTTCAAACTGCTGCTCTGAGATACTGTTGAATGCACTAGAGTCACAAATCAGAACCTACGCTGTTTCTTTGGAGCCCTAAGGGCTTTCTTCTGGCAGAATGCAGAAAGAGACTATGTGAACCAAACAGAGTTCAGCAGGAACCAGTCCTGCTAACTAGTGTAAACTGGCTTGAAGAGGAGTCTGGATTACCACCCTAATGATTTGTAACTAGGTTACACAGGTATACTGTTATCTTGCTAGTCACCAACTTCACTAGTTTCACTGTTGTTTGGGGGTTTTTTAAAGCAAATACAAAGTGACACAGCTGGGTTTTAAGGTATGTTTGGCACACACAGAGCAAATCTGTCAAATCCTTGGGTATCCATAATTACAAAGTGTTTAATTTGCACATGCATAGCAGCTCCAACAGGCTTAAGTCTATTCTTAAGGCTGCTCTGAAAACCCACTGGCTCTAGATGTGCGTGCTAATCATCTTGCAGGTATCTGAGGTGCTGCATTTTCTGGGCAGCCTGGAACAAAGTTTAGAGAATCTTAAGACCAAGACAGCATTTGGGGAGGACTGCCAGCAGGTTGAATAGAAAAACTACCACCCACAGGAGAATCCTAAGAAGAGGTGGTGTTTAAAGTTCGTATCAAATTGCATAAGAATAACATACACCTTAAAGACAGAGCAACTGATAGTTTGCAGAAATACTGAACAAAACACTGTGAGGATTCTTTAGAAGTAGAAAAGAATGTGAATGTGAATTGGACATTGAGTGGAACTTGAAACAAAGCCAGGGAGAGAGAAAAAATGAAACTTGGAGAAAACTGAATTGTGCAACCTCATCTCCCATAGCCAGGACTTGACTGAAAGAGGTAGGGCAGAAGAACCTGACCACTGGAAAACATTTCCTTCCTCAGCATGAAAGATATGGGAAATAAGTGTCATCTCTGATCTTTTGAAACCTGGAGGTCTCTTATGCTAAAAGACAATTGTTTAATTGCCTAACTATAAATTGCATCAGTTTTAGAGAAAGTGCTCTAAAAATTCTTCTGCTATAGAAATCTAAATGGGTCCATATGGGCAACAGTGAGATTCTGTGGTAAAGACCTCTCCATTTGAATTAACCAAAATTGGTAAAATTAACGTAATAGTCGGGCACTTAAAAAAATGACAGAAGTAGAATTTCGTGTGCAGTTTATTTCTGACATGCCAACATGCATGCATGTGATCTAGTGATATCCTAATGCAGCTTTGACTTTTGGGCCTGTTTACCTATTTTTTTAATTGGGTGAGGGGTGATTTTGAGTTTTTTTACAGCTGCTCTATGTTATATTCCAACATTAAAACTCAGTCCACGCAGAAAATGCTATGGTCTTAAAGCTGTGAAAGGGGCAGTATTTAAAGTTATGAAAGAGGGAGGCAGTATTTAAAGTTATACACAAATGAACTCTGCGACAAAAGCACCAGTGAAAGGAAAGCTACTTGTTTCTTTGTCCAAGCTCTACTGTTGCTTCTAGAGTCAACAACAGTAACTGAGCTGAGTCAGAGATGAAAGGAGAAAAAAACCACACACAATTACTACTTAATAATAATTACTTGTTCTCACTAGGTTAAGCAGCAAAATTAACAGAGGAAAAGCATATAACTAAATCTGCTTAAGTCACTGCCATCAGAAAATCCATGTCAATTCAAATTTAATTTTTATATGCAAAAACTCTGTAAATAACCATACCTTGAAATACTATTGTCACAAAAAATGATAATGAAAAATCAATGCATTTGGTGTAATGCTTCTACTCACATTTTCTCAGCTTTCTCAATGTTTCTGATGCAGAAATCCAGCCTGATGACAACCTCCGTCTTTTTATGAACAATTTCATTGTAATCATCCTTGATTATTTCACTAAAAAAGTCAAGCATTAGTCTGTAACAAATGTATTCAACTGCCATCCTACCAAGAATCAGTAACACAATAATAGACCTGCAGTAATAACTGCCAATAGGAATTGCTTTCAGTTAGAAATGCATTACGATAATCCTCATATAAAAATACCTTGTGCAAGCTGTTCAATTTTCCCTGCACGTTACCAGAGGCTAGACTTTAATTACCCACAGAAGAAAGTGAATTTGAAAATACCTTAACTTTGTTGTCAGAAAAAAAAATTTTTGTTTTCCTAATGACAGAAAGAAGGAAAAAATTCAGAAAGCCTATTCATATTCAAAGAGTTAAGGAAACCTCCTAAGATATCAAGAGATCAGAGAATTATGTATTGATAATCAAGGCATACCTCAATTAAAAAAAAAGGCACAATGAAATGCAATCAATTGCTTACATCAGCCACCGTATTCCTTTTCGCATCAGCTCCTGGTAAAGTAGCAAAGAACTGGCAACTCTACAGGCATAACATACAATACCTGTCACGGCCTGAAGGAAAAAATAAACAGAAGAATTAATCTGGCATTCTCTTACCAGTTGCTTCAAGTCCATACATCACAACAAAGCAATACAGATTAATAAAGAACAACATGAGGATGGCAATTTAAAATGCATAATTGGGCCTAAACTTTAACCAGAAGACAACCAAACAGTCATTATGGTGGCAGAGCTAAACATGGCAGTCAGCTTTGCCAGTTTTGTTGAAATATCTGTTAGGGATGGAAACAAGTCTCACAAATAAAAATAACACCACTTACTCTCAAGATTTTCTTCACTTTCTGGAAAGTCACAAGTACATTTCTTCAATAGTTTAGTAATTAAACACATATATTAAAAGAAACCTGTAGAATCTGACACATTTTTAAGTTCTAAGGCTTGGGACTCTCCATTTACCTAATTCCACTTACAATCTTGCGGCATTATTTAGAATTGTGAACAACGTTTCAGAAATTATAAGTTATAGGTTTTTAAATAATTAGTCTCAACTGCTGGCTTTCTGTTTATTAATTTTAGGCAACACTGGTATTTAAAGGAACATACATTTTCAGGACTACGATGCCTGAATACAAGGCTCCTCAGCAGAATTTCATATGTATAGTATAAATGATGGTCACAAAGTCAAGCATGGCTGGGCATACATTCAATGGTTTTGCAAAAATGACCAAAAGAATTAAATATCCTATATTTGTCTCCCACAGATTCTGAAAATTTTTACAAGGCAACAGAAATTCCACCCTTCTGCAGAGTCCTACCGTCTCTTCTCTATTGAGAGAAAGATGAAAGTTACTTTTCTAATGTAAAATTTTACATCATCACAGGTGATACTATAAACCTTCTAGCTAAATTCAGGACTCCACAGTGTTAGACTCCTTTCCCCCTAACACTGAATTATGCAGTTAGAGCACGTGAAATTTGTATGACTGGACTTTAGTTTTGGGGGTTTTTTAACTATACAAACATATTTTCTATACAAAGTAAGGTTTCAATATACTTTTAGATCCTTTGTTAACAAATATATTTCTGTCAATCAGAATCCTAATTAGCATATAAAAATAGCTTTATTGACATTATTAATCTGAAAATCAAATAGCTTTCATTTCAGTATCATTATCTGAGACAGGTATATAAACTAAAATCATAATTACTCACTTTAGCCATACTGGCATCCCCATCCAAATCATAACGTTGGTGCACTTTTGGAAGTAAAACTGAAACATAAAACAAGTATCTGTATTTTCTTATTTTCCACAAGAGACTTCAAAAGTTCAGGTTGTTTTCCCTCCCCACTCTGTACCCTGTTTTTATGTGTATCTACATGGGTTTTAATCTAATCTGTTATTTTTAATACTGTATAGTTCTTATGCACACCTTCAAAACCAGTCTTTGCCTTAAATGCTTTAAATAACTTGGTATCTTCGGCAAACTGACCTTCACTTCCTTTTCCAGACTCACCTTTGGACATGCTTCACAGCCCAAATCTCATGCAGACCTCCACTAGCGATCTCTCTCCATTGAGAAGCCAGCTGCTTAGTTCTGTTCTTCAGCCCTATGTCTGTCCACATGGGAAACCATTCCCTTTATATCTCATGGCTGCTTAGTTTCATTAAGATTCTTAAGGGCAGCAGCTTTTTTAAACCTCCAGTAGTCTCTACCAGCTGAATCTCCTTTGCTCTCATGCCCATTGACTCCTTTAGAAGGTTCTGACACAATATAAAGGCCCTGTTGATCCTACCCACACTCTTCAGGACCTCTGTACGAGTGCCAGTTGGCCTGAGCAGTCGGTATTTAGGACAGACTGACAAAAGCAACACTGACCTCTCAACTGAAGTCATGTCCTCCAGCTCATCATATATAAAAAAGGGCTCTGGCATAGGCCCCCCTCCATAAGCCTCTCAATGCTAAATGGAAATCTCAAGCCTAAATTTCTTCCTTTTTTTCCCAGTTATGGCATTGCCTTATCTTCTGAGCAAATGTGAGTTGTGAAAACCTCATCTGGGAACTGAAAGTCTAACCACAGTCACAACAAATAGAAATAAAACTTCATTTTTCACATAGCAAGTAATGGAACAAAAGAACCATCTTTGAATTACCTTCTGGAGTGTGTGTCATGCTTCAAAAAACCCCTCAGAACTCCATACGCACCACTACACCTTAACACACAAATGTTCAGGTTCAAAGGACTTGGAACACTACAAGCACCTACTGTTGCTGTTTAAATGTTCTGGATACTCAGAAGTTTTGAAAAACATTGGACTGTATTCTTAGAACTTCAAGTATCAACAAAGAAAAATTTCCAGTGCTATTTCTAAGACATAACAGACAAACTGAATAAATTAAATAACCCAAACTATTACAAAAGATAGTTATAAGAAAAGGGCAATTACTGTCACATACCATCTTCATAGATTAATCCACCCATGTTGACAGCCTCCCTGCTCACTACAAAGATAGGATTCTCCTCAGTTGTTCTGGGGAAGTGCTGTGCCAACCTGCCAGGCTCTAGTATTAAACGCCGACCTTCATATATGAGTTCTTGGTTCTGAGATGGTATTTTTGTCTGTTTGTAGACCAACTCATGAAATATAGTGGCTCTGTAACACAAACAATATATTCAGTAGTAGTTAGACTCACTACAATAGTTCAACAATTCAGATTTTGCATTACTTAAATAAAAATTGCTTTTACTTCTGATTAATTAAGAACTGGTTTTACACATAAAGCATTTGATTCATAAGTAGAAAAAAAGCAGCATGCTCCTTAAGGCTCCAGGTTGCTCTGTTACAAAAATAAATGCTATTTCCTGCAAAATAACAAACTTCCTTTCTACCTCTGATTTTCCACCAAAGCACGTCCGTATAAACAAACTCTCTGGTCTTAAGGTCAGTAAAAACAGGCAACACCAGATGAGGGGAGGGAAGCATACTCAGGTTTTCTCAGTCATATCCTTTTCTTCAAAGGATGGTCTCTCCAAAAGTCTGGTTTTACATGTTAAAATATTTTTTAAAATAAAATTCATCCTGCAAGCTAACAGCCAGCCAGATTATTTCCTAAAACTACAGTGATAAGGAAGATCAAAGACACTTTGGAATTCTATTTTCAGCAATCAATGGATACAAAGCATAAGAATTTATGACACCACACCACCCCTCCCAAAGAAAACCCACCATCACCACAACAACAACAAAAAACCCCAACCAAACAAACAAAGCCTTCCACAAAGGAGACAAACCTTAAGAACACTAACAGGAAGGACCAATTTGTCTCCTGTGCAGCACTAGTATACTACCACTTCTTAATTCTACATCTAGGTTATATATAATCAAATGTAAGAGAGCAACACATGGCCTGTATTATCTGTAATAAGGCAGAGAAAAGGCATTTATATTTGTGTACCTTGAATCTTTTAACATCAGCACTTAATGGCCACAAAGTGAGCCCCATATAACTCAAGATCCTAAACTGTACTAACTACGAACTTCAGAACCTCGTTGAGCATTTTATGTCAGACAGAGATGATGGGTGCATTTTGTATTCTTGATGACAAGATAACAAAAGGGAGAACTGAACACAGTCCATAGAAAACTACTTTGTAAGTAAGTAACATACAAATGTGGGATGAGTTGGTCTACGTCGTGAAAACAGACATTGCTAACAGGTCAAGGACTAAGTCTGTGTTCTGTCACTAAATAAGACCAAGTGTAAGGTCACCCGATTTGACCTTCAATGACTTTATTTTTATTTTTGGACAACATGCTTCTATGCACTGTGACTACAAAGAATTGTATCCTTTCACTTCCTCAGATAAACTGGCAAAGAAAGGCTACTGAATTTGTAACACTGGTGATTTGAGATCACAGTGCCATTAGCCTGAATAAGAGCAAAGTAATGAAAACAGAAAGAGAAAACACTTACGTGTTATAGTTGTGAATATAAACTTTGTGCAAGGTCATCTGCTGTAATGAAAAGATGTGGATTATTATTCGGTGCAGTATGTCACTTGTCTCTGCAAAAAACTGGTCAAATCCCCAGCATTTTTCCTTGTCTGCTTCAAGAATATTCGCAAGGACAGGTGTGAGGAGTACTTGCAGACCCCTAGAGAACACCAGGAAGAGATAAGACAATTTGGATCTACTTGGCACTTTTCACCTTGTAATCAATTGCAATGCTTCATTTGACTTATCTCATGAATGCAAATCCCTTATCTCTTGAAGATTAGGCCAGTGCCTTTTTTTTTCCCCCCTCTACTGAGCATCAAAATGTTCAGTGGTAATCTCCATTGTTTCTCCCTTTCCTTTTCAGGCTCAACTATCACGTTTTTTCTTGGTACTTGGGAAATTTCACAGAAACTGCAAAAATGCCAAGCAATTAAAAAAGTATACATTGCAGACCTGAGGTCACCTTTTGCCACTGCTGCAGAGTTTCATTTCACCCAGCTCACCACACATGTGCACTTACATGTGTATCACTTTGAAGGAAGCTACTGCCATTTATGGTTTGCTGGCAGAGCTGCTTGTGTGAGCACACTGTGTTGTTTTCAGTCAAAATCAGCTGGGTTAGCAAAGACTCATTATTTAAATTGTCAACACTAAGAATTCATCCTGATTGAGATGGGGCTAAACAAGTACTCTGCACATGCAACTCAACTGCTGCAAAGGAAAATGTGCAACTATTGCCTTACAGTCATTACTACTCTGATGGAAAGGTCAGCTTAAATTTCTTGCATTTCTACTTTGAGCACCTGAATTGCAAGGAACGTTATGCATTCTACTCAGGTGTTGTCATGAATAACTTCCCACAAGTTTTAACTTTATGTACACATCAAACCTGCATCCAGTGGTAAAACTGGTAACATTCTGGAGCAAGCTCCAATAGCTTGCAAGCACACTGGACCCCTTTAGAGATCAGTGGATGCTGTGCTCAAACCCATTTTAGTACTAAACTTATAACTAAATCCTGTGTAAATGCTACTTAAAAATATTACTGTGAACAGATGTTCAATGAAAAATCTGCCTTCTTTTATTATTTCAAGTAGTTTAATTACATGGACTAAAGAGAGGAAACAACTGAGCAGTATCATTAAAAATGCATACGAATTGCAAGTTCCCCATGCTCTGAACTAATGAAATGATACAGACCAGACCTGGACTCTACACTCATGGAACTACATATGTGCCTTTCAGAAAGGCTTTTTTCCTAGAGTTTGTTCACAGAACTACTTATTTCCCCCTTCACCATGAAAGAGTAAAAACTTTAACATACTGAAGAAACCTCAGGAAGATAAACAGGTAAATGGGTTATACGATGTGTTTTCAAGGTCATACTGAGATTAGATCTTCCATGGCTCTTCCTACTGAGTATTACAGACATATGAATCAAACCCACAATGATAAAATTTAAAAGATACCAAATGTTAAAATGTGACACTGGCGCTTTTTTCCTACCAAAAAGTAAGCCTCTGAACTGTCGTTTCTTATCATTTCCTTCCTACTGTCCAATCTTTGTCATGTCTGAAGTCACATTCTTGCAAGAAAGGAGGGCCATCAAGTTTATTGATTGTTTATACTCATTTCCGAGGGTGGAGAAAATACAGTAATAATCTTCCTTCTACTCATACCACTTCAGATTCTCAGATGCCCATTTTTAAATTGGCAATTATAAAACTACCTAAACAGATGGGAAAAAAAACCATTTGATAACCTAGTATCAGACTGTACCGATGTACTGAAGAGTTCAAAGAAGAAAAAGTGCATCAGATCTCTGTTCCAAAGACACGGTCCCAAGGAAATAACTCGAGAAGCCCAATCAAGCAGCATTGAAATATTCTGTGAACAGTTCAAACTTACTTTGAAAGACTACAAGAAATAGGCATCTCCCGACTCCACTCAATTGGTCCATTTTCTGCTTTCTGTATTCCAGAAATAGCCCCTGAAGGTTTTCCAGTGATTATTTTATACCTGCAGTACATTAAAAAAATAATAGAGACTTCAACTACTACCTCTTACACATACACAGGTCTAGTAATTAATCCTCCAAAGGGCAGCAATACAAATCTAAACAACAGGTTGGCCTAAATTTGTAGATGGTGCAGTAATTAGGAAGCTTCATTTACAATCTGACAGGACAATGCTAAAAGACCAAGGAACAAAAAGTTACGCTGGAGAAGCAACTTTGTCTATCTCATGGTTGTGGAAGAATTTAGGAGGGATTTCCAGCATACTGAAGGAAATCAAAGTTTTTCACAAGTGTTAATTAATTAAAGTCAATTTAGTTCAATTTAGACCTTAACAAGACTAAGTTCTATCATGTTCCACCGCCAGAGATGAAATAGAGCCACCACAAAGTGGCTTCGGGATAGAGAAGTAACATCTAGAAATCTGGATGCAATTCAGCATTGACTAACTTTGTACGGCACAGGCCAGTATTTCCCAAATTTCTCATGAAATGAATGAGGAGCAGTAGGCTTTTTGCAATAGAAAATTTCAGTTGTGCTTTCTCTTTTTGGAGGACAAGGTACATACAAAACACACGTTCCCTGCTTATCTCTCAAGCAGCAACAAGAAGAAGGACTCCTGTGGGAAAATGATAAGATGGGCAATTTCTTCAACTAAAAAACTGGAGTCACCTTTACAAGCAGTACCAGAACAGAGATGTTACTGGTGTGTTAGAACTCCCACCTACCACCTTGCTTTACTTTTTAAATGTCACACACAGAACAACAAAACAGAAATAGACTAAGATGAAACAGGAATCAAATCAGTCATCACATAATAGATACAATTTCTGGTTTTCATTCTGGAGCTATCCCTGTTATCTTCTGCCACAATCCACAACCATACTACTTAAATGTCAGTCTCATGGGTAATGCACACATTTCAAGACTGCTTGGGAAGACAATCTTTGAAAGGACAAAAAAATTTGCAGCACTGGAAGTCCAAATTTCAAAATACCATAATTTGGACCAAATATCCAAGTTATATACACCACACTGCAACACACCAACCTAACACCATGCTGAAGGCAAGATGTGTGGAAAAGCATCAGTCTTTGGGGTGAGCTCTGATGCTTAATTCAGGTCTTAAGGTGCCACACAGTCAAATCCCAGTTGAAGCAGAAAGTTTGTACTGATTTTGGC
Organism: Pithys albifrons albifrons; assembly: GCF_047495875.1. Classification (NCBI taxonomy): domain Eukaryota; kingdom Metazoa; phylum Chordata; class Aves; order Passeriformes; family Thamnophilidae; genus Pithys; species Pithys albifrons. The sequence goes on from NC_092460.1 coordinate 67,899,362, forward strand.
TGGGATAGAGTTCACATTCTTCATAGTAGTGTAGGGTACTGTGTTTTGGATTTATGACCAAAAGAGTGTTAATAACACTGGCAGGTTTTTAGTCATTGCTGAGCACTGCTTACATAGTGTCAAGGCCTTGTCTAATTTCCTAATGCCCCACCAGTGAGAAGGCTGGGGGGCAGGCAAGAAGCTGGAAGGGGACACAAGAGGACAGTTGAGTCCAAGGAATATTCTATACCATATTGCTCAGCAACAGAAGCTGAGGCAGGACAGGGGGGTGGAATTTGCCAGGATGGCATTTGTTCAGGGACTGACTGGGCATTAGTTGGCTGATTGTGAGCAACTGAGGGTTTTCGCATTACTTGTTTTTCTTGGCTTTGTTGTTTCCCTTTGGGTTTAAGGGGCAAGATTTGCTTTTTGTTGTGTTTTTTTTACCTATTAAACTGTCTTTAACTCAAACCACTAGTTTTCACTCTTTTACCCTTCCAATTCTCTTCCCCATTCCACTATGGAGAAGTAACCAAACAGCTGTGTGGTGCTCAGCTGCCAACTGGGGCTATACTACAACAAATTTAAAGAACATTTTTCCTTAAATATTTTCACTGTTTTAATTATTACAAGATGTGTGCAGGATTTCCTGCTAAAAAGTGCTTCACAGACTGTTTTAATGTACCAATGGATAAAATTCTCCTGCTAAATTACCTACATCACTTCCTTGTTTCTGCGAGGTCCTTCAAAAGGTCGAAAAGGCAAACTCCCTGTTGCAGCATGGTAAAAGGTCACCCCTATGCTCCACAGGTCAACTGTGGCTCCGTACTTTTTCTGATGCTCTTTTCTCAAAACTGCTCGCTCATACATATCAGGATGCTGAAGTAGGAAAAAAAAAGATAGAATTGCTTTATGAACAATATAAAGAACAAAACACCAACCTGTCCTTTCATGGCAAGATAATCTGTCATTCTAAACTTTCAGCTTTTTAATCAAAGTTAGCTTGTATCATAGAATTTGCTTAAGCCATTCTGACAGAGTATTGCCAGAGTGTTCTAGGTATGACAGTCACTTTTACTGAGAAGTTTGCAAAAAATATTGTAAAATTCAGCTAAACAGTGACTATGAGTATAAAACACCACTAAAGAAGAGGACAAAGTCAGTATTCCTCCAGATGATACTGAAACAACAGAAACTAAACTGGAAAAAGGTCCATAGCAGACAAGAATATCAGTTAAAACATACATGTGGGAAAACATGGCAGGAAGAAAATAATGCCTAAAGTGCTTGTCTTGATGCTTCTCTGCCTGCGTCTCTTTGGTTAACTAAGGTGTCAAGTGAATCTTAACTATACCTAACATCGTTCATGTAGTTCAACCACAAACTAAAAAATAACTACAGAGATAAAGGCAAACACATTCATAACTACAGTGTAGTTCCTTCTTTCACATAAGGCAACAGTTGAAGTTGGACCTGGAAATTATTTCAAGGCTAATGTATTCAGATCAGCAGAAGATGGCATGACGCAAGGCGAAAAAGTCCAGCAGAAAGTTATAAAAACAATTATGATACTAATTCCCAACAGCCTGACCTTCAGCTATTCAACTGTGACCACAAAGTGCCTCAGACTTCAAACATTTCTTCAATAGAAAATGAAATCATATGGGCTTACTAAATACTCTTCTGTGCCGTAGAGAGAAACAAATTGCTCATCATCTTCCAGTTCTCTTGCAGCACCAAAGTCTGTGAGTTTGTAAACAGACTGACCATCTTCACCTATAACGCGCATGATGTTGCCTGGTTTGATGTCACGGTGCACTATTCCATTCTCACGGAGATGATTCATCCCAGCCACTTCAATTAACAAAAAATATGGAATTCACATATACATTTTGAACCTGACTGCACAAACACTGAATTGTAACTGATGCTAGGAAGATGCATTTACATTGTCATTGGGAAATGGGAACAAGAAGGGACACTCATTTAACAAAAAGACCATGACCAGAGATTGCTTTCCCCCCACCACTTCAAACAGCTGAATTACAGTATTTCTTGCTCTCAGTAACATCTTTCCTATAAAGTAATGGAGGAAAATTTTCTAAGAGGTAAACACAGGTATACCATATTATTTTTTAATTTCCTCTCCTGAAATTAATTATCACTAGAATTCAGTCCAACATGTGAAAAATAATCTTCAAACAAAGAAAAAAATTATATCAATGCTTTAAACAGAAATGACTTCCTAATGCAGCTCCCTGTACAACCACAGACACACATATAAGATGTGATTCCTTATTGTTCAATTAGTTGACAGCCATGTTGTAGTGGTTTTAGCTAGACCTCAAATTGGCAGGCTCAGAGAATCTATGTGGATTGGGAGACAGCTATCACCTGACTGGGTAACCAAGGAAGTATTTCATACCAGAAGACGCAAACTTAAGATATGTGTGCAGCAGTGGAAGGTGTTAGGTCAGTTCCATCATGGCTGAACTAAGAGGACAACATCTTGCAGCTCCTCTACTCTGCTAGGCCCTGCTCCGGCTGCTGCTGCTTGCCTTTTGTTTGAGTTCAGGGAAGTAGAAACATTTTGTTGTTACTCTTTCTCTTTCTTGCAAGGTGTCTTTTAGAGTGCTTATGAATCTAGAGTAATACACTTTGTATTAATTGGGGAGTGGGAGGTTATTTCTTGTTATATATATATAACTTGTGTAAGTGTGTGTTATATTGCAGTTTTCTCTTAATTTTCTCTTTTCTGTATAAATACATATAGTTAGTTTCAGCATAAACCTAGTTTGAAGGGTTTTTTCCTCTCTCCCTCTTCTCAGCAGGAGGTTAACTCTGTTCTTTGGGTAGTTGGCGTTTTGCCAGCTCAACCCAAGACACATGTAAATTCAACTCTTGCTGTTTCAAGATAAACAAAACAAGTATGAGTTTGTTTCAGTCAACAAATTAGACTAGAGAGCAAAGTCTACATACCCACATCTCTCAAAACAATTAGGAACTCAGACTCTGGCAATCCAAAGGCATTAGATGGCTCCTCCAATACTGTGTATAAACTTCCACATGGACAAAATTCCATAACCAGTACTTTGTGTCTAGTCGTTGTCTGGAAAAAAATTAAAAATATTACTGTGACACCAGTGTCAGAAATAACACATAACCACAAGATTTGACTTTCAAAAATAAAAGAAAATCTGTAGCTATACCATAAATCTAATTTTGGTGATTATCTTCAAAAGAAGTGCAGGTGGGTTTTTATATTGTTTCATGTATTCCAACTTGGAGAGGATAAAAATACACTAAGAAAGCCTCAAGTTCTAGGCACTTAGCAGGTTGAAGCAGTATTGATAGGTGGACAAATGAGAAACTACACACTAGAAAAGCTGAGAGAACCAACTGTCCTTCTATACTGTTTACTCAACTCAGCATCTCACTTTCAGCTCAACTACTGCAATTTATATTATTATACAGTTTTACATGTCCTATGTCTTTATTGTAGTTAGTGGCAAAGAAAAAGCATAAAATTGTCAGGATTATTGCAACACCTTAAACTACCACTATGTATTAAATATTCTTATGTGTATATAGCTTAAAAATCCTAATTCAAGATATAGCTTAGGACTGTGGCTTCTCAAAATGAAGAATCATAACCTGTGCCTAAACACTGAAGGTGTTCACCTACTGAAAGCAAGCGTATTTTTTCAACAGCACTAACAACAAAAAAGAAAGAAAACAAAAACCTAGTGGTGACTGTGTCAGAGTATTTGCATCATCTTATATGTTAGCATTCTTTGAAAATTTTACTGCAGTTAATGATAAAACAAACAGCTCCTGCAGTTACTTCCATGCATCTCATATCACAACTACAATTCATTACCTCTTCTTCGATGGCAAATAATTTGACAATGTTCTTATGATTTAGTTTCTTCAATACTTCAAACTCTCGCATCTGAACATCCACAGGACGAAGAAAACTTATACTGTTAAATACCTTAACAGCATATAAATCCCCAGTTTTCTGTTCAAAACAAACAAATTACTAATCAAACAGAAGCAAAAGATTGTAAATGTACACAAAGACATTATCCAAGCACTTTGAGATCTTCTGTTTTGCATATGAGCATAACCAGACTACAAATATTTCAAAATATTTTGTTTTAAGGTGGAAATTGAGATTCTACTAAAAAAATTATACATATGTTGGTTTAGTTTAACACAGACTAGAAGCAAATCGACTAGCAGAATGGAAACTCATTAGCTCAAAAAGTGTAAGTACTTTTAAAAAAAAGAACAATTAGCATAAGAAAGGCTATGCATTTAAGAATTACCCATAAACTTCGCTGAAAAATATTTTTTCATCAAGATAAGTCACTTGCACAAATCAACAAGAGGCATGCACGTACTACAGTTGAGGACCTTGGCTTGCTGAAGAGCCAGTTTCCAGTAGCTGAATGTTGTTCTTTCCTGTTACATTTACACTGATAATCTAGTATTCTGTTTCTTCAAAGAAGACAGTTTTGAGCACTATGTACCACTCATGCAAAATCCTGAAGCATTTCAAACCCATATAATTAGAGTCAGAAGGACAGTCTTGAGCTTCATCAGTCTCAAGTGGGACTAAGCCACAACATGCTCAGGCACCCACAGCATCAGCTGAAGATGCAACTCCTGTCCCTCTTAGGACAAAGTACCTCCCTGTGCCACCTCTAGCAATAACCCTACTATAGCAGTCTGGTGCTACAGATTCTTGCTAAGGACAAAGTTGTACAGCACACTCAGGTGCACCACTGGTGACCAGGTAAAAGCTTTCTCCTGCTGACAATGAGCTGCAGGTCAGAGGCTCAGACTAGTGCCATGAAACATAAGTTTTACAGGGGAATCATTCTGTCTTGAAACTCACACACCCAGGAAAGCACTTTAACTGCTAATTTAGTGCTCAGTGTTGCTTCACACTTAAATGTGGAACACAGAAACACTATATGGGGAGAGGCTGAGGGAGCTGGGGTTGTTTAGCCTGGAGAAGAGGAGGCTTAGACGTCACCTCATCACTGTCTGTAACTACCCAAAGGCAAGTTCTAGCCAGGTGGGGGCTGGTCTCTTCTCCCAGGCACTCAGCAATAGGACAAGGGGGCACGGGCTTAAGCTCTGCCAGGGGAAATTTAAGTTGGATATCAGAAAAAAATTCTTTACAGAGAGAGTAATCAGGCATTGGAATGGCCTGCCCAGAGAGGTGGTGGATTCACCATCCCTGAATGTTTTTAAACTGAGACTGGATGTGGCACTAAGTGCCATGATCTCATAAATGGACTAGAGTTGGACCAAGGGTTGGACTTGATGATCTTGGAGGTCTTTTCCAACCCAATCAATTCTATGGTTCTATTCTATGATTCTAGAGCTTATAAATCACTTCACACTGACTTCACACAGACTATCACTACTGTCAGGAAATACACTTTCACAACTGATCTTCCTTCACTTTGTGAGACATACCATGAAATGCACAGGAACAGAATGACCTACACAACCAAGGTCATTTTAGCTCTTCAGTAAGTTTGCAACACACACGTCAGCATATGATTTACATGGTAAAAAAATGTACTGTCTTGTACTGATTGCTTAAGGCATGTCACCAAGAAGATGGTGCCTTAGACATCAAATCACCGACTTACAGACAACGACTAAGACCTTCACCCAACACCGTGATATTATTTTACTTGTGGTACAAAATCATAAAATTCACCAAAATAGTTTTTAAAAGAACAGGAAAAGACAATTTAACAAAGATACAAATCATAGAATCATGTCATAAAAACTGGTAGGTCTTTTATTCCCATTCAAATTCTTAAGCAAGTACTGGGGGTTTTTTGCATAAAAATGAAGAATAAAGAAATGAAGAATTGATAACAATATTGTACAAGGACAAATAATTCAATATTAAAAACAAATCCTCAGAAATAACTACAGAACTCTAATTCAGTGGACAAATATTAAAAATAAAGTATGAATAATTACACAGCTACACCTGCTTTAGTCCTAAATCTTCAACTTCTTTTGTTGATTTCATGAAAACACTCACAAACAAAAAAGCAATCAAAGTTCACATGTAACTCAGATTAGTAATTCCTCACAAACCTTCTGTCGCCCTCGGAAAACATTTGCTGTGGCTCCCTGTCCTAGAATGTCAGACAACAGCCAGAGGTAATTCGAAGTGCTCTGCATCTCTGCTCTTTGATTAGACAGTTTTCTTTTTCACCTTAAAAACAAAATGTTCAATACACTGAATTATAATGTAGTAAAATATATGAAAGGGACTTACTTTAATTAGAAGGAAAAGGGAAAACCGAAACCCCAGCCATAACTACAAAGACATGAAGAATTAAGAACAACCACGTAGAGGAATAAGAGGTGAAACACGGGAACAAAACCAAGCCAAACAATCAAAACTAATGTCATAGACACGACATTTCTCTGCATTTACAGTCTGTACTCCCCAAACTTTGTTTGAAAAATCAACTGGAAAAGTGAAAGTTTCACAATCCCTTTACTGTTGTACACAGTAAGTTTAAATGATAAATCAATAAAAACTATAGAAGAGAGTCAAAAAATGTGCACAAGATCTTCTAAGCATTTTTCTGTACATATGCCAAAGAACAGACATGGCAGATAAATATAGAGATCCTTTAAATCCCTTTGGCTCTGGAAGTTGCATTTTAGTACAACTGTAAATGAACTGGACTAACTAGTCACAAATAGCTGTTTTTATATGATTTAGATAAAAGTCACAATTGATGGAAGTACTTTCAGCTATTAGCTAGAACCACAAATCACCACTGCAAGAAATTAAGGGACATTTCTCTCATTTCTAAAATTTCACACTGGGTAAATCACATAATTTCTAGAGAGACAGCTTGGCTTCCCCACCCTTTCTGAACTGTGAACTGACAGACACTCAGGTCTTCACACATTCAAAAGAAAGAGAGAAAAAAAAATGACTACATTAAAAGTATTAAAACAAAACATTAAGACTGCCAGATTTTCCCGCTTGCCAAAACAGCAGGAGCTGCAGGTAAATACCCTTACCTTTGTGTTTTAATTAAAGCACTGATTTTACTACTAAATCTAGCAAAAGGCTCTAAAATGAAAGATGCAGCTTCTCAAATCTAAAGAATCTCAAGGTGCCAAAATGTCAACAGGACCAGGGGAAGGCCCTAGAGCAGCAGCCTTTTACTCAGCTTGGCAGAGACACTGCATGTGCCTGTGTTAATAGACAGGAAGCCGCTAACTGATACTGAAACAAAGAAGCCTTTCCTGTAACTACTCAGGAAGAGGTATGGCAGGATTTCCTGCGCACATTTTCCCAGAAGTTGGCTGGCACTTTCTGAGAGCTGCCTGGTGCACAAAGCGACAGCACCAGAGGCCTCACGGTGGGCACTGCAGCAGAGAGGAGAAAGCCACACAACAACCACCTCAGCGCCACTGGGCCATCCTGCTCCAGCAGCCAGCTCGGAGCGCCCACCTCGCACTGCTCCTGACCCCACCCGTGCTACACTGTGGACACACACACATTCTCCTGCCTTCGAACATGTTTCTCTATGCATGGTGACTGCAGAGTTCATACTCCCATTTAACTACTCCCTCATGTGAGATGTGAAGCTTCTTGCAAAACTGTCCCAGAGCATCCAGGCCATGCCATCTACCACACAGAATGCAATGACACAACGCAAAGCCAGGACATTAAGAAATTCAGAGTCCTGCAGCAACGCCATTTGTAAAATCTACATAAAGTTCTCAATGCCTCTAGAAGGGACGGAAAGTTTTATGACAAATTTGAACCAGAAAAACCCCACCCCACCACCACACCCCAAACCCTTGCACTTCTTGGTTAACTCTGACAGGACAATTTGTAAGAGTAGAATAAGGTAACTTCTCCCAGCTGGCAGTTACTGTAGATGCTAAAGAACTACCTGTGATGCAGACACAAAAGGTAAGGAAGAGGAGATGCAAAGAAATAATGCATAGCTTGCTCTGTAAATAATTTATAAAATCTTAAAATTAAAAAATTCCTCATAATTAAAAGCCTGCCTGTAACAAGCCAATTAGCACATTACCAGTAAACCTGTATTTTGTCATTTACTTCAAAGTAACATTCATTAGACTCATACCAAGACAAACAAACATAACATCATTTCTAAGCAAAGTGTGGACAATTTCTTCACCAATGGCTATTAAAATACAAAAAAAAATTTAGCAGCCTATTAAGAGACTGAATTACTATGTTTCCCAAAGCAATAATGATGAGGTAGCTTATGCATGACATCAGCTCTTTATCTTTTTACTTTCTGATTAAACTTGCATGAAGGTCAATGTGTGAAAACAAAACAAAAAGACAAGTCTGCAACAGATGAGCCTCAATAACTTTCAGTGGATATTAAGAAAAACCCCAAACCAGCACGTTCCTGATGGATTCTCAAGGTCTGAGTTTTTTCACTCTTAAAACTACAGATATAAATATGCCAATATTAATCTCAGGGTACATATTCAGTAGCAAAAGAGAATCAGTGCTGTACTATGACACTTTTTTGTCAAAAGAGTATTTGTATAATAATGACAAAGTCTACACTCCTTTTGGCAGTCTTCACTTTTAAGGCATAAAGTGTCAGTCAGATTTAATCTTCAAATTATAAAAATTGGATTGAATAACTTTCATAACATTAGATCTCCTTTAATAGTTTGCTATTCTCTGAGCGATTCAGAACTGATCCTTGCTAAACACTTAGCATGTCAAGTTTTCTTTTCATATCTTCCTCAATCAAGTCACTAAGAGCTTCTTTAAAAAAAACACATCGTTCTAACTGTATGACTGGTCTGATCACGAGACCTAATGCTGAACTTTCTTCACATCTCACTTATGGTCATTAAGTCTGGTATTAGATGAGTCAAAAGTTCCTCACATATATCTAAAGAAAGTCCCCCATGACTCATTAGCATTTCACGGTCTTGGGGGTGTTTTGGGGATATTTTTTATTGAATATTTTTCTGCTTCTGGTCATGCTACTACTTTTAAACTTATCAGCAGAGGGGATTGTAATAGTAAAAAACTACATTGCCAGTGTGAGGTTTTTTGAAGTGCAATGCCTTGAAGAAGGAATACTGACTTCATTCAATGAATAAAAAGAAGTTGGCTGTACCTCAGGCACGCAGGGTAAACACACAAAGCAGGTATGGCTCCCCTGTGAACAGCTGCATGCAATGCAGAAGTTCGCCAGCAAGCAGAGACATTATTAAGTGAAAGTGAAACTTCCTGTTTACAGACAGGATTTTATACGCCAGCAAGCCAAGAGATAAGGTGCCGAGATCCCAAATAAATGGTACATTATCATTTACAGTCTGGTAACTATGAAGGTTTCATGCTTCCTGTACAGCCTCTCTTAAGGCCTAGAAAAGAAGCTTCTCCCCCTGAAGCTCCTGCTTGCTACTCCTGCTTTCTTCAGGTACAACCTCCTTATGGCAGTTTCCAGTCCAACACCTGGTTATCAAAATCATGGAAATACCCTGCCCTGGGCCACACAAGGTGCTGCTTGAACCCATACAGAGCAACACATTCTTCCAAAGGCACGCAAAACAAACGGCAAGCCTGGCTCCAGCGCTGCTCATCGCTGCTCTCGGCATTTCCAGTCCCGTCATGGGGGAAGAGGGCCCGACCTGTCTGGGACTGCAGCTTCTGGAAAACCACGCAGGGCCCGGGGCTCGCCCGAGCGTCCCCCCCCATCCACTGCCCCAGGGGCGTGGGCTGCGACGGGCACAGCCCCGGGGCTCACCCCACGGCAGGATGTCCTTCCCGCGGTAAAACTTCAATAACTCCTACAGCCACGAAGACGACGCTACTTCCTGAGGCACATTCACGGCGTTGGAAATCACCGGGAGAGGGGCAAGGGCCGAGAGCCGGGCACAGCGCAGAGGCGCCACGGGCGGCCGCGCCTCACCCCGGCCGGGCTGCACGGAGAGCGCCCGGGAAGGCCCCGCCGCCGCCCCGGGAAACTGAAACCCGGTACGGCTCGACACGGACACGGACACGGACACGGACACGGACACGGACACGGACACGGACACCCCAAAGCACCCCACCTCACCTCACCTCACCTCACCTCACCTGACCCTGCCCTGCCCTGCCCTGCCCTGCCCACCAGCCGCCTCCCACCGACCTGCCCAGCGTCCCGGCCGCTTCCGGCTTCCTGCCGGCGTGGGAGGCGGAGCGGCGGAGGCACCGCCCGGGCGTCCCCGGCCCCGCCCGCAGGCCCGAGGGGGCTGGCGGGGAGGGGCTGGCGGGGATCACTCAGCGGGGCTGGTGGGGATGGCCCGGCGGGCCTGGCTCGGCGGGCATCACTCCGCGCCCTGGGGGAGGCAGCGGCGCCCGCCCCCGCGGCGAGCGCAGCGCGAGGCAGGGAAACATGGGGGAAGCGGCAGGGGGATGTTCTATAAAAGCGGCCAGCCCGGGTTTTGCCGCTGGCGCGGTGCTCCCAGCGGGCTCGCAGCGGTGCCGATCCGGGTTCCAGTGGGGATCTTTCTGCTGCGCAATCGCCCCGGCGAGGGGTTCGCTGCCTCGGCGGCCCCGGGGCAGAGCCGGGCAGAGGAGGGGAGGGGAGAGCAGAGCAGAGCAGAGCAGGGCAGGGCAGGGCAGAGGACAGCAGGGTTAGAGTAGAGCAGGGCAGAGGACAGCAGGGTTAGGGCAGAGCAGGGCACGGCAGGGTTAGAGCAGGGCAGGGCAGAGCAGAGCAGAGCAGGGTTAGAGCAGAGCAGCGCAGAGCTCCGCACCGGAGCCGCGGCACCCGCGGGAAACGTCTCCTCTCCCAGTGAGATTTATCGCAGTTTCGCCTCACAAAATCTCGGTGGTTTTCACACATGGCCGCTCCCGCATAGTTTTACTGATGTTTTAAAGCAAAGTTCCCTGCTGATTTATCCCTTGCTATGTATTTTTTTTTCTATCTGACCAGCAATGTTGCTGTTCCAATAAATAATCTATATAGCTTCTATAAAGAAAAATATCGATAACTTTATAATTTATGCATAATGTAATCTGAATATTAGTGGGAAAACAGTAAAAAGCTGAGGTCTTTCCTCCCCACTCCCCCAAACTATCGTTTTTTTGATCCTCTGCATTTCCTGTTTGGAATTGCCATCTTCCCGAATCTTAGAAGCCTGTTCTTATTAGGAAATGACACATAAAATACAGCAACCATTTGCTCACAGGGTCTGCTTATTGTTATTTTCTTACTTTTCTTAGCTTTTATAGTAAGTCTGAACTTTCTGTGGTTCACTTGTTACGTGGCACTAAGCTTTTTCCAACATTCTCCTTAGTGAAACTGATAAATTCATACATCATATGCTGTTAATATAAATGCTTAATTTATATTCTCCATTTATGGGCATCTGGGCTTTGCTTTATAATGCTTCTATGTTGTAGAGTGAATAGTTCACCACCACGTTCATCTTCTGTCCTTGCATCTTTCAAAACACTGCAGTGCTCCTCTGAAGGTATGTGGTTTATTTCTGTTACTCCTTCTTCCGTATCCAGCTTTGCAAGCCAATTTTTTAACAGGTATCTAAATACCCATGAGTCAGCTTTGTCTTCTTCAGAAGTATTGATCAGATTGTTCTTAGAGACTTTGGCAAAAGCCCTCACAAAATCAGGAAAATACCTGTGAAATTTGCATATGTTTTTGTAACCACTTTTGAATAAAACTAAACTGCTGGCTCAATATGGTGCTGCTTTTTAGAACTGGACACTTTAAACCAGTCTCATTCAGGATGAAGAGGATTTCATGAGGTCTCTGGTCCAGCCAGCTGCTCAAAGCAGGGTCAGCACTGACTTCAGACCAGGGTCCCCAGGACTTCATTTACTTAAGACCCAGAGTATCTCAGCTGCAGCATCACCCAGCTGCTGGGTTTGGCCACTGACTGCTCTCACTGCAGTTACCATCCTGTCTGCTTTCCACACTTCTTGAAGCAATGAAAATGATTCATACAGTTTGGTGATTCAAATGGTTCATTTTTTAGGGTATGTCTGTAACATAACCAGTGAACCTTATGCACGGAAGATCTTCTCTAAATGTTTCACACTGTGAATCAGAGGAAAATTGCATGTTGTAATTAAGAATAGGAAAAACCAGACACTAAAAAGGAAAGTGGCATTGCAGATTCACTCTAGAATTTTTTACTTTGCTTGCTTCCATTTCTTTTCAATGTATTAGTAAAACATTTGGTATTCCTCCCTCACCTCTCTTGTATTTGGATTCTCATTCATGTTCACAAATTCAAGAGTCTTCAGCTGCATGCTATTGCAACTGAACAATATGGCTATAGGAATTGCAGCTGAAGCTGGCATGTTACATATGGTCTTCTCACACATGTAGCTGTGAATGCCAGAACTCAAAAAAGAAAAATATGCCAGAGAAAAAGTTACACTGAACGTAGTCAATCAGAGCTGAGGGCACTAAACAGGCAAAATACAGTTTGTTCTTCTTTTTTGTGGGACTCTCTCAGCAACCTAGCAATGACAAGGTAAGAACCAAGGAGAGTAGAGATCACAGTAGATATTTGCTGAGAAAGAACAAATATCTGATTGAATTATTTGACTTCTAAAAATTTTGAGTGAGAAATTGCATCTTACCAACCTTACCAAAAAGACAACCGCTAACTTTACCAGAAAGTGGATGAGAACAGTAACTCTAGAAACTCATAAGCAAGATAAACCTTGGTTTTCCTATATCACAGGCACACATGCACACGTACATAAACAACTAACATATGAAGGCAGAACAGAGAAATGGAAAGTGAAAGGTAAAAGCCTTCAGGCTACAGTAACAAATGCAAAAACCTATCTGGCCAAACAATCTTCTCAATCCTCAGGGTAAGAGGAAATGGCCTCAAGTTGCCCCAAGGGAGATTTAGATGGGGATATGAGGAAAAATTTCTTCACTAAATGGGTTATCAAGCTTTGGAACTGGCTGCCCAGGTATGTGGTTGAGTCACCGTCTCTGGAAGTATTTAACAGACATGTGGATCTGGCTTTTGGAGACATGCTGTAGTAGTGGACTTGGCAGTGCTGTGTTAATGGCTGTATTCCATGCTGATGAGAGGGGGAAAGGGCAGATTAACTCTCTGGACAGCAATTAGTTGCTAAAATGTCTTAGCTGTGTTGTTAAGGTATGCCCACCAAAACTGTCTCCAGCCAGCTTGTGTGAAACTCATTGTCTCTCCACCAGGAAAAGTCCTGGCAGGCCTGAAAGCTGATCTGTATTTGGCAATTACACCAGCTTGTAAATAAAAGGTACTCTCTCTCTGCAAAAGGTCTCTCATATTTTTAATTAAGTCTTGAAGCTGTTTCCTCCTTAAACAGACTTTACAAGAGGAAATTCTGTTGTGCAGGAAAGGAGTTACCACCATGAGGTAATTCTGTGCATCTTCAGTCTAGACAGGGGCATTTCAACCCCCGCACAGCAATGTTAATTGTTGTATTTGGTACAGCCTTTAAATCACGTCATCATCATTTGGAAAAGGACAAATTTTGATTGTCAATCTAATCTCTCAGTTGAGTATTATGAATTTCTATCTTCTTCCTCTTCTACCCCACAAGAAGTAGCTTTCGTATTATGTTCACGGTATCTGAACCCTGCCTGAAGAATCTAGATCACACTGAATAAATGTTGCATCTCTAGATTTCTCTTTGGAGATAAGCAGTGAACTTCTTTTTCACCCAGATTAAAAATCTCAAAACAAATGCAAAGCAGGAATCCACTTTTTTGAAAGATATAGATAGCCAGCAATTGCCTTTCTAAACCTTGTTTCTTAGCAAAGATGGTTACTAGGCACTGCATAACCCAGCTGCAGACCTGCAGCCTTTGCACCACTGAAGGAAATTACAGAAAAAATAACCTGCTAATAGCCAGAATCTAAACCTGTTTACAGGTTTAGCTAAAGATACAGAAACCAACCCACAGACGCTGCTCTACAGCTCGCACCTTGCATAAGCCCTGACAGGACATTGAACAAGGTCAAAACATACATAAGTCAATCCTTTCTGAATTCTCTGGGCTAAACCAAATTACACTCCCTGAAGATCCAGCCTACTCATCCTACAGGACACTCTTTCAGTTATGGATGGGAGGGCAGGGTACAAATTTCTAATACAGGTAAGCTGATGGGTGCCACACACTACTCACCCCTACACTTGGCATTCCCTGCTCTATATCCATTCTCCCCTGACACCACCAGAGCAGGCAATGTGCTGTGAAGAGGAAGTGTTTCTGCCGCTTCAGCTTCAAGGATAGGTTCAATTATGGGGCTAGACAAGCTCCGGATTTGGCACCGAGGGACTTGTGGGAGGGTTAGAGGATAGTGAGGACATGGAAATAGAACAGTCTCTTTCGGGAGTGGCCAGTTTTTCTCATGTCATTTGATAATAGTTAAATCATGCTCTTAGACCAATCAGAGAGTCATTGAAATAGTGAGTGCAGGCTTTTTCCCTGCCTGGATGCAGAACTAAAGGCAGCAGTAACTGCCCTTATTTCAGAAGGTGAAAGTCTAAATCATATATGAAAACTAAGAGTGACTTCCATTACACTGTGACTTAAACCAAAAAAACTTTGCTGAAGAGGGAAGCTTTATTGTTCACTTTGTAATCTGCCTAGTGAAAGCTCTTTCCTCTGTGTGGTAAAGGGTCCATAACTGCAGGGGAGGAAGGCCAAGCCAGACATAGGAAATGGGACAGCAAACACTCAGTGATGGCTGCAGTGCCAGCGGTGCAGCCCCGTGATGGGGAGGGGCAGGAGAATGGCAACACCTGCAAAGCACCAAGTCAGAGAGGTAAAGCTTCTGCTGTTATGGGAGAAAAAAACGGAGGTTGGACTCAGGAGACCTCCAGCATTGGTATGGCAGCCAAGGGAAGGAAATGGGACTGTGAGATCAGGAAATATGAAAAGCACCACAAGCACTTACTCTGTGATAAAACAAATCAAGTAGCAAGAAACTTTTGATTAAACTAGGAACAAAATCTTACAGAAGTGATACTGTCCTACTGAAGGGTAATGAAGGTAATTGTCCTCCACTTTCTGTCCTCAGTGTAAAGGAAGGGAATGGCAGTGAGAATCCTCAAAACATTACCACGCTCCAATCCTGGCTGCTGTTTCTGATCTGCTAAAAATGATTTCTTTTCCATTGAAATTGGATGAAGAACTTGGGACCAGAAAGTCTAGAAAAAATGCCCATCTGCTTATGCTAAAGGTAAGTCAGCTTCTTACTGTGGGCATCAGTTCTCAAAGAAAGTATTAAATCCCACGCTCAGCAAGACTTGAGCTTTGCCTTGCCCCTGTGAAATAGCTAAAAAACTGTAATGGTATAGAACTAAAAAAAAAAAGTAGCACCCTCTATAGACCATTAACATTACTGAAATATTGCAGTGAATGCAATTCTGTCTGCCAGCATCTTCCACATGCAAGGGTGCAATACAGTTTATTATCTAAGCATAAGAAAAATTGCCAGGTTCTACTCACACGTAACAGCCAGAAGGTTCAAGAATGCTGCAGCTTTGAAAGATTCAGCTGAAATGATTCAGGGAGACTTAAGGTTTCACTGGATAAAATTTTATTTTTTTATAAAAAACGATAGAACCAGGTGCTACTTTAAGTGAAATCATTTATTACACCAATCTGTTTTATAGGAGGTATATATATATTTTATCATTAAGACAACTTCAATAAAGTGACTATCTACAAGAATGACTTTGATTGTTTTATTTTCATGTCACCATACATGAACAAATGAATTTTATGTCTTATTAAAACATTTTTCCCCGTATCAAAAATGTACACATTTTAATAACCATTGCTATGGTCTGAAGGGATTTTTACATTTAATTCATTTAATTTAAAAATAAGTGTCATTTCATTGCTGTATGTGTTACAGTGTAAGCTTAAATCATCCTATACATAATAAAAGTTTGTGTAGGTAATTTTTCATGTTGTCACATACCTTCATGTTTGAGACACAGGTGGGGATATTGCCTTTCTGTTTTGCAAAAGGTTAACGTACGTACTGATGTGAGCACAAAGCAACATTTCTTAAAAACAAAACCAGTTTGAATGGCACAAGAGTTAGCGTTTTTATAAATTAACAACCAGAGTTCTGGATTATGGAAACAGGTACATGAGATTCCAGTACTTCCCTTAGGGCTTGGCTCTCTGGAAAAATACCTGTTAAAAATTATTTTTAAAAAAATTAGAACAAAAGAAATTTATACACGGAATGACTGATGTATAAGGTAATCAGTTTGACAGAGCTCATTTTCATGTTAACATACTGGTTAACACATTAGATTCAAGGATGTGACGTGCTATTTGATTACTCAGCATAAAAAATTATGCATTCTGACATTCTCTAAAATTATAGCATCACCTTTTTGCTATTTCAACTATTAAACCAAAGCCACATGAATATCAAGCTATTGAGGAGATGGCAAGGTGCTAAGAGTAAGTGACAATTCTATAGATGTAGGTTTGTTTTCATTTACTCCACCTTTCCAAATAACTGCTTTTACTACTTGGAGATTGCCTATAGTTAAAAACTACTAAATAATTTTATATTCTGATTTTACTTCAAGTCATTCCTATGACTGAATTGTATGACAAAGTTCATGTGGAACTAAAGCTATTTAAAGAAAAAAAATCTTTATACCTTTAAGTAATTTTTAAAAACTTTAGCATCAGGTTGCTGAAGTGCTTGACAGAATTCCTGTAAGAGAGAATGAAGAAATACTAAGTAACTAAAGAAGCAACAAGACAACCTGAGATAAATTAGGAGCATTTAAATACCACTTATGTAAAGCCATTGATACCAGTTTGTATTTTCCCTAAAGCACAACCAAAGAAAAACATGTTATGGATAAAAACTAGTAAAAGGCTATGACAAGTTCAAGTGCATTCAGGGGTGAAAAACTTATTTCAAATACAGGATATCAGATTCACTTTTAGCTGAGCAGACAGAAACAGGACTATCTACAATGATATTTTCAAGCTAAAAGTTGAATTCAAGTAGGAAGATGGCTTACACAGTCACATACACCATACACTCTTTTTTTTTAACAAGGTACACTTGCAGTAATTTTACTCCTTATGCTAAATTAATCTTATTCAGAAAGGCAATAACTGAGGAAATTTTACTGCAGGATGATAGGAGGTAAACTTTGTAACGATCCATTTTTTCCCCATTTAACGAGTTTTCCAAATGTTCTTTTAGGAGTTCTTACCTGGATTATCTCAGGAGCTACTTGCAAAGAAGGCAAATACTCTTGCTGAAGATACTGAATGCACTCAGGACCCTAAAGAAAATCAGCATACAAAACATACATTTTTACAAATGGAAAATCACAGACTTATACTGTACAGTACAGAAAACTCAAAACAGGTGGTTTACATGATTATTTAACAGAGAAATAATAGCATATCAAACGCTTATGTCATTCTCAGCTGTTAGCAAATAATAAGATTTCTCAACCTTGCATTAAGAATTCTACTGCAATTTTATATCTTGTTACACAGCAGAACAATGCACTGAAAAGAATTACAATAGTGCAAATCAGTTTGTTACATGTCAACTGTGTAAGTCAGTTGTATGAAGGTATCCCTAATTTCACTATCTGACATACAGAAGAAATAAAAAAAACACCAAAAGGGTATCAGTATCTGCCTGCTGCTTTACCATACTACTCCTACTGCAAAATTTAGTAGCCAAGTGCAGCTGATCACAGCATTTCTCTTCCTGTAACATTGACTATATAATCTGCAGTGGACTAAGGAGTAATAAAATGGAACTTCCAAATCTTTGAGCAAGGAAACATTTTTATTAACTCTTCAGTTTTTGTTTTCTTTACACCTGTATTCACCAAATAACACATCACAGAGGGCATTACTGTACACTGGCAGAATACAAACATGACCCAATACATCTCCCAAGGGAAAGTGAATCAACTTTGTTAAAAGTTCCCCTAGAACCAGAGCATGGTATACAGCTGACAACAGGGGAGGTTATTCCATACCACCTCTCGGTAGCCACTGGGTTCCACGGCTGTTTGAGCAGTACAGGTTTCTGTGTGGTTAGCTTTTCTTTTCACATGTAAGTAATTCACTTTTCTTGTACACCCTTTTATTAATATTCTTGCTGTTACTGTTCATTTCTTATTTCATTGCTGTTTCCAGTAAATTGTTCTTATGTCAAACCGTGATCTTTACTTTCTGTGTCTCCAATTCTCCTCTCTGGCCACCCACAGAGGAGGGAGAGGCTGGAGTCAGTGAGCAGGACATGGTTTGGAGTGTTTCAGTGGAAACACTGAATTGGGGAACACCATTCCTAAACCACAACAATGTTAAAAGAAACAGTATTCATAATATCAAGTTATTTCCTTTACCAAAGCTTGATTTCCTATGGATTTCTCTCTTCATTTGGGGAAAAAAGGAACAAACTCAGGTGATTTTCTTAATTAAAACACAATCTTTCTTCTGCCAGTTTGTAACTTCTTACAATTTTTCTGTAGTTGTGACTTTTACTTGCATTTGACCAAAGTTAGCCTGTAAGTTAAATGCTGCAGCACTGAACTAACATAAACATAGAAACTGTTTAACTTCCCATTAAAAATGGGAACTACACTATTTCAGACATCAGAAAATGCAAAAGTAATTTTTTTCCATAAATGATTTCAATCTCATCTCCTACACATCAAAGTATGTATTTATTTTTCATGAAGAAGTGCTCTACAATACATCACTAATGTTCTTTTATGTCAGTTTAATTATGACACTGAAAAGTGAAAGAATGCCAATTGATCCATTCTATACAGTACCAATCAAGTGAGCAGATTTTTATTCTTGAAGAGTCAATATTTTGCTGTAATTTATCAAGAGGTGGAAGTATTGGGTCCTGTATCCCTGCACAGCATTATGGTTATCCTGTTATTTTATATAACAGTACAGCAGAAATTCACCTTAGTAAGTACTTAACTTCTAGAAATTGATAAAAGCACTAGAAAGAAACCTGCAACTGTTATTCCCGTAAAGTATGATGAGGCTTACCCTTTTGAGATGAATTGTTTTTAACGTCACTGCACACTCTGATAAAGCCTGAAATGTAATATATAACGTTAGACTGTTACATTGGTCTACTGGTTAAGTATTCAAAGCTTAAGAACCTAATCAGGATCAAAATGAGGGCTAGTTCATACTATTATTCCCTCATTTTCCTGTCACACAATTCCAGGTCTCAACCTTCCAGGTTTTGTTCCACTCTAATCGGAAAAATTTCGGCACAGCCGAATCCAGAATGAACTAAAGAACAGTCAACTGTGTATGTTTGCTTTCACTGAACATTAGTTAAAAAGTAATATAGGTCAATGTTAAATACTCAGATCTGCAATTGATTTTCACAGAATCATAGAATCGATTGGGTTGGAAAAGACCTCCGAGATCATCAAGTCCAACCCTTGGTCCAACTCGAACTCCAATTTTGAGCAGAGGTAAATTACAGAATACACAACCATGATATTCAATAATTAATCATATAGGTACCTAAATTTAAGAGAAAAAACAACTAAGGGTGAGATGATAGTCTTTAATACCACATGGTCATTGTATATTTCTTAGCTTGAATCTGCTTCAAAATAATGAAAGAAAAAAGAAATGAAGTCCATAATACACACCAGTACTGTCTGGGCATCTGCTAAGTCAAATGTTTGTTTCAAAGGTGCTAAGAAACATGCAGGAACAATGTGCTTGTAGACAAAGTCTGCAAAACCTACTGGTCCATCTTTACCTCCTGAAAAGAAAAATAGCATTTCAAGTTCTATTACTGCTTCACAGGTAATATAGCAACTGGAAAGGAATTCTGGAAAGACAGACTTACCCCAAAGCTCCACCAACTTAGAAAGAATAATAAAACAAGTCTTCTGTGCAATAGGATCTGGGTAATCCACTGCTCCCTGAATGACAGTGAACAACACACGCTCCACATTCTCTGCACCTTAAACACAGTAAAATGAGCTTGTCATTTCAATTTGCAGCCTAAAATGTTTTGGTACTCTTACACTATTTTATATAAATACTGACCTGGAAGACATGCTTCAACTTCAAAATAGCTCTTTTTTGCACAAATCTCATATATTTTTGGGAAGTTTCCCCTACGATGCAAGACAACTCTTATTTAGGATATAATTTTTTTTTTAAGTTTGGAGATTTAAATTGCTCTTCTGGCCTTTAATACACACAAAGATTAGGGGGGTACTTTGACCTGCTTATAAATACAAATTTTCTTCTCTCTACCTAAACTTCCTAGAGTTAATTAAAACTCAGCAGCACTGAAGTAGTTAGCTTACCTGGCAACATATGGCAAGATATTTTTCACACATTTAAAATTTCTGTGCTGCATCCATGCTTATTTGTTTGATGCCTTAAAAAATTTCTTGGCCCATCATAACAATCAAGTGACTCTTTGAAGAAAGCTTTCATTACTTGATGCTTTCATTTCCCACTGGTATTACCACCATTTTAGGACAAGGGAAAGGAATTCTGAGCTCCACCTACCAGCTGAGTCACTTGAAAGAATCAAGCAACTACATATCTGACTTCAAATTCCTGCCATGAAAAGAAGTCATTTGCATCAGGCCACCAAAGGGGAGGAAAGCCTCCTAACTACATATATAGTAAGTTACATGATGCCTTCTACCACCGGTAACAAGCTCAGGTGATAGCAATAAAAGTTAACAGAAGTTACTGCTGTGTGCTTCAGAAAACAAACACACAATGATGCATGAGGATGGATACACCATTCTTGTCCTTACAGGCACAGTGATCCCATTAAAAGATCAATAGGGAGCATATGCCTACTATATATAGCCAGATTTCACAAACCAAACTTCCTGTCCAACAGGTAATTTGAATCAGGCAAGTTGAATACAGTATTTACATTAATCCATTCTACCTTATCATAGTTAATAATACTTGACAGGCTAGGCTAATGATTTTACTAGATGAGGCCTAGATGAGAATAACTATAGTGCTATCCTTTGAGAAACCAAACTCCTTACCTTGATTAGCTATGACTTCACTCATTCCACTACCAGTTACTGTCTGCAGAAAAGCAAAGTAACTCCTTCGAAGCATTTGTTTTTCTAAAGCAGCAGACTGGTCATTTTCTTCTGCTGGAAGGAGCAACACCTCAAAAATAGCATGAAGGAGTGGCATAAACATCTGTTGCAGAAAAGGTGAAACCTGTGTCTGGAGATAAGAGAGGGTGTCAATTCAAACAGGTAAAGAAATCAAACATTTGAAAGTTAAAACTTTAGGGCTTGCTATAATTCTCAGCTTGGATTCACTTTTAAAATAGTACTTTCATGCAGCAACTACTTACAAGTGACACTGAGAAATATATGTAAAGGCACTAAATTAATTGAACATGTATGAACTGAAAAACTGAAGGCATGTGCTATACAGTCACAAAGAGGCAACTCAGACGTTTAGTTCTTAATGCTGAAGCAAGATTTTATCTTTCATCTTCTCTTTATTATACCTTTAAAGTATTCAAGGTGAGAGTATAAGAGGCTAGAATCTTTATTTTACCATGTTATAATAATAGTACTGTACCATACAAAGTTAAACTTCACACTCAAATATGGTATTTGTCCAATCTTGCTCCTGTGACTTTTTTCTTCCACTTTCCTCACCTTTCACTGACTATTTGTAATTATCTACTGTTACCTTGGATTGCTTTTAGCAGATCTTGCTAAGAGGACTAAAGTACTGAGAGTCTTTCTCCCTAATCTCTTTAATACTTAATTTTTCAAAATTCCCTCTCTGCTCTGAAGAATGAATACTCCAAACAGACATCCACATGCCAGATTCACACACACATATTATTGCTCACAAAATGCATCTCTCTTCACTTGCGGTAACTTTAATTTTTGTTTTGCATTCAGCTGGAAAAGTTATTTAAGGCTATTTAAAGGACTTCTTAACCTTCTCACAGAGCAATGAATGTCCCACATCATTCTCAACAATGCAATATTCCTGTGGCAGCTCCAGGGAATGAACCACAGGTAACAGGTCATAACTTCATCTATTTCACTGACTTCACATGTGAACTGTTTGAAACTAGGAAGCTCTCAAAGGTTACACTTCAAGAGCCTTTGTCAGATTATCAGTTGACAGTCCTACTCCTATTTAACACCTATCTCATGTGCGCTGTTTCCAAAACTCCGTATTTGTCAATGTATTTTTAATAGCCATGCATTAAGCCTTGGTGTAAATTTTTGTGCAACACCCCTGCATAGAGATCTTGTAAATTAATATTCCCCTATACACACGTCTAGTATTTCTGTATCTCTGTCTTCTGGAAATCTCGTTATAAGAAATGAGAAAATTCACTTCAGAGCTTGCATAGTTTGTAACATTGTGTAACACTTCAGTGGAGGGCATGAGGTTAATTGTATCAATAAAAAAATAAATTTGTGCTGCAAGTACTATTTTAAAATATTAAACACAAAAATTAAACACATAAAATTCTAAGACTAATCCAAGAAAAAGTACTCATTTAATCACTGAGCGTCCAGCAACTAATGACTGTGATGGAAGGTAATGTTTTCCAGTAGCAGACTTCAAAATACACTTACTTATAAATTCTTAGGTAAGGTTCGAACACATACCTTTTTCTGGAATGAGAAAAGAGAAGGTATCAGCAACACTTTGACCCTGAAAAGCTTGTGCAATATCATACCTTAAACTTAGCTGTTATTTGGTTTATAAGAGGAATGAATTCTTGAAGATCTTTTGCTTCGCAATCTTTAAGCATGTGTTCAGAGGCAGAAGGAATGAACGGAAGAACTTCTTCCTCCAGGCAAATAATCATGCGGTGAAGGAAAGTGCGGACACCACTTCTCAGAACTTCCTTTTGTAATGGACAGCTGAGAGCAGGCAGAAATGTTTGTAGGCAGTCCAGATAAACCTCTGAGCACCCACATTGTTTTACAGTTTGCTTATTGCTGAAAGCCTTGCTGGTTCGGCTGTAAAATCAATACATCAGGTTTTATATAAGCTCATGTTCCAATATAATGAAGAAGCAGCAACACTGAGAACAACAAATACTTTGAAATGTATGCACTAAAATTAGAATATTCCATTTCTTGAAATGGGTGCCAAACAGTGGAACTAATGAATAGAATTATTTGATATGAAGTAGCATTGCTTTGGAAGTTTTTGAGAATTAAATTTTAACAATTTACAAAGAACATATGATTAGAATAGCTCCATACGATTCTTTGAGCTAAGGAATAGATGCTGATTGATTATAAATTTGCTCAATATTTTCTGTTTATACATCCACAGTAGTGTTCTGGGAACTCAACTCATTTTCTGGGCTACCATAAGAAATTTTACAATCATGAATAATTTTCTAGGACAATAAAGGACAGGTAGGAAACTCAGCACCTCCTCCCAAAAAATCCTTTGTATTTCCCTTTTACTCAAACCAGAAACATACAGAGTCACTGTGCTGTACCTACCTAGCAAACCCAACAGCATGATTGAGGCAGTCAGCCAGTGCCATCTGTCTGTCCTCATCTTGTGCCATCATCAGTTTTTCTAACAATACTTTGAACTTCTCCATCAGTGGAGTCAACAAATTCCTCATTAGAACCTGTTTTCTTTCTGCAGAGTATTCGCTGTTAACTATTAACACTCCAGCTGTTTCATAAATGAAAAGTTGATCATCACTGCTTAACAGTGCCTGGTAACCATTTTCCTAAAATGGAAGATAACAGGCATAATTCACTAGGTGTCCTTTATCAAGGTGGTCTTCTCAAAGTTTATAGCCTTCTATATATACCCATCTCTATCCTATACTCCCAGAAACCCACAGAAGCAAGGTTATTAAAATTAAATATAAAAGTAAGGTACATGCAAGTGATCACATAACAAAAGATCAGGATAATTATTTGTGTTTAAATGATCGTATGTTAAGCTTACAATTCAGCAAGTACTCAGACACACAGATGAGTAAGTGCAAGCCTTGCTCATTACTAAAACATGCTGCAAATACTCACAGGAGGAGAAAGTTCCATCAGGTCTTGTATTCTATTCAGAACATCTTCAATAAAGGGATTCATTTGCTTACTGAAGTAAAACACAAAGTACGTAATACCACTTAGAAACACAAGCATTTTTACAGGTTTCCTGATCTTTTATTTAGGCTGTAAAGCTAGACACTAAACTACCTTCTCAATACAGAAATCCCTTTTAAATATCAAAGCACTGCTACAGAAAAATCTGGCTTAGAAATATGTTGTTAGTGGTAGGCCAAATAGATACATGGCAGAGAAGGAAATAACATTTCTTTCCATAATTTTTTGAACACATGCATCACCTAAGTGAAATATTTTTAATAACAGTTGAAAAATAGGATCATGGGGAAATCTGAGCCCTCTCTGAGCTTCTTCTATCTCTACATTAAATACAAGCCTGTGAAATAAGATGAACAGGACAGGACAGGACTGTTCAAAGCACTCTAATATGATGAGTAAACTTCATCAGCATAAATACCATAAATACTCAATATTTGGTTAGGGACAGGGAAGAGTTACTTCTTGTGAATCTCCAGATCCACTCACTCAGCTCTGCTCACTAAGGAAAAGCAGAACAGACATTTACATTGTTGATAAGCTTTAACATCTAATAAAAATAAGCATATGTATTTCACTTCTTCTGTAACAAATTTTCCCACTGCTACTTAGTATTACACAATAGGACAATCCTGCTAGAGCACTGTTTTGATATATTACATTGCTGCAGTCCAGCCTGTTTCAATGACAATTGTGACTACAGAAGGGCTGTGTATGGTAAATTCAGTGCCATTTGGATACATTTGTTTACTTACTTGAGAGACTTGACAAATCTGGAGAAGAGGTAAGCTGTTCGACTTCGTACTTTGGGACTTGTATGGCGAAGACCACGGTGATCTAAAAATGCCATCTGCAATCAAGAAAGGCATCTCAGTATTAGATTTCCTAATCAAAGCGAGGGGAGAGGGGAAATTTAATCCAACAATTTAAGAAACCCAGCTTCTTTAGTGACCTTCAGAAAATAGGAAAATTTCCTCAGTCTAAAAAACTTATCAAGTCCAAAATGTAAATGAGATGAAACTTACAAGAACAGTTGGAATGTGCTGAGGTTCAACAGCAAAGAATTTTTCATATCTAACCACTGTTTCAAAGAATTCCAGGGTCACTGATGTATGTTGATAGGCACTAACACCAGAAGTCACCAGCTACAAATAAAAGCATTAGCAAGTCAGCATTTTAGCAGTTTATAAAACTTAACTGCAATGTAAGTGACATGCTAAGAGTTAAGATGAGCCATTTGAACTGAAACGTTCCAGTCATTGTCATTTTTAAATAGCTCTCAACACACACTTACCGTTCTCATCATGTCTTGTAAAGCTGTAGCTTTAGTAACATCACCAGAGAAGTGAGCACCATGAGATACAGGAAGAGCTTCAGCCAACATATACAGCAGCCTTATTGCTACTTCTACTTCCATAAATCGAGTAGTCTGCCAGTTCCTACAGAAAAAACGTGAAGATCATGTTAGTCTTTAGAACCTTACAAAATAATTGCAGTTCTTTTCTTTTCAGCCTTCTTTAAGTGCACAGCACAAAAAGAACATATTTAAACTAAGAAAAACATGGTAGGGCCCAAGCAGTATTTCTGGATACTTCTGAAAGACTTTATCCACTAAGACATTTCTTCATTGGAGCACTACCAATTTTCTTTTACTAGTTTCAGCTTGAAAACAACAGATTTCTTAAAGTGCTTATTTAAGCAAAAAAACACCTACTATGACATGTGGATAAGCTATTCAGTCTCACATAAAAAGGACTCACTAAAGAGCAAGGCACAAGGAAGCCCCCAACAATACTAGATTCTGATTTGTATACACATAACTGTCTTCACAGTCAGGCAATTAGTAATCATGTTTCTTTAATTACATGCAGTTTCAAGGATTGGATCTATTCCTTTTAACAAAAATACTTCACTTACATTTTTAACCCTATCCAATCCTTCTTTTTCTGATAAAAGTAATATTTATACCTCAAGGAAACTCTTATGAGATGTGGCAAAGTGAACACCTGTCCAAATGGCTGTTGCTGTACAGGTAAGTGACAAAGATCAAGAAACATCTCTAGGAAAGAAAAGCTATCATTTAAGGCTACAAAAAAGGCTTTTTCTTTCCAAGGAGTGGAGTAAAAGTCATATTTATCATTAAGTTCAGTCTATCAATTGGCTTCACATTGCCGCACCATACCTAAGTTCATTACTAACTCTGACAGTTTACAAAGGGAAAAAAACCCAAAGGCATTGTGCAAAACAAGGTAAAATCCCCAACTTACTGAAGCGTAGTGTTAAAAACTCTGCGGACAGATGCCAACAGCAATTCTGGTGAAACCTGAGCAAGTCTGTCCAGCAACAGTTTTAACTGTTTTCTGTACTCCACAAACATTGCTTCATCTTCACCCTACGAAACATTCATGTCAGTAAAGTATATATTTTCATGTTTAATTTCTTCTACAACCATTTTAGACAATTACACATAAAACAAAAAACATGTACATACAAAACCAGTCTAGCATGCTCAGAGAATTCCTTAATGCTCACTCTATCCTCTTGCAACATCTTGCAGGTTCCTTCTATGGCTGGTTGTAATACGTTGAGATAAATTGCATTCAGTCCAAAAGCATATTAAAAGTCTTTCCAAACTGAAAACTAGCCAAAAGTACAAGAAAGAAAATGCTCTTGGCAAAGCCTTATTGACCCAATTCTTGAAAATTGACTCACTCCTCAAAAATGTTCTTTCTCAGCATGTTAGTCTTAAAAGTGGACTGACAGCAACATTTATGATGGACTGCCTGAAGTCTCAGTTAACCTTTTGAAGACTACAACTCTCCAAACAGCCTAGAGGAAAAGGAAGTCTGTCCAACAAACTCAATCATTCCTGCTGGCTGACAGAGATGATGTAAGCATGAAAGGAGAGAACTTATCCCACCTTTATCTTGTTTTTGCAGCAGTTTGACCATCTCTAATAGCTGAAGCAGTATTTCTTAAAGACTTTCATTACACAACATTCCTCAAATCTTTTTGAAAGATAGAAGTGATGTGCAGAAATACACAAATTTGCACTGAACAAGATACCTCAACAGCTGTGTTTAGTTATCAGCACAGCTGAGTTTGCCTATGAATATCTCTGCACAAACACAGCCAGAAATACTGTTAACTGAACTGGCTTGGATATCCCTTTACTGTGTTGTTTTGTCCTATGAAGACATACCCATATGTTAAAAGAGCTTTCCATATAGGAAAAAAATTCAGCCTACAGACCTTTGCTTCCTACCTTTACATCTTCAGTCTATGAAAAATACGCATTTTAAAAATGTGAGCAAATTTTACTACATATAATTAAATTGCATTTGCCTGTTGATTCCTATAACACAATACCTCATTTTCAAAATTATATTCTTCATCATATGTCAACTTCTTCATAACAGCCAACATGATTGCCTAAGACAAAAAGAGAACTGTAAGCACAAAAGCAGACAACTTATAAGAACCAACAGTTAAAATTACTACAGTAAACATGAAAGCAAGTGTTTACGTGTTTACAAACATTTTTAATCCCATTTGAACTATTGTTTTCAGAGGTTTAGCAGAAGTTAACAGACCAAATCAAAACAGATGGATTATATCCAAGCAATAGACAGATGCTATTCCAGATACACAGCATAGATGATTTGGAGCTCTCAGTCTCTTAACAGTATTTTCTGGCTTTATTTCCTGCTTGTAATCTGTGCTGTTCAGTTCACACTTAAAACAATCAAGATGACTGAACTAGGCAGAAGAAGCTAAACAGGTTGTCCAAGATACTATTTTAAAGGGACAGGTCAGCTTAGCTGTTTATCAACTTCTCTAATAGCTCACAGTCACTTTTTTCCCTTCATATTGGTTAAATATAATAGCCAACATCTTTTATTGTAATTCTAGCAAATAAAAACCCTGATCATATCAGCAAGAACATGATTAGCATTTTGTGGTTCTCTTTGAATACAAAAGGTTCCTGAATGTGGATGGCCGTGAATTTCAGATAAATAATAAGGGAATAAAGCACATAAAAAAAACCCCAAGAAAACCAAACTGAACAAAAATATCAACCAAACAAAAGCCCCACAAACAAAAAATCAACAACGAACAACAAAAAAACCTGTCCCAATGAAACAAAAAAACCCTCTTTTGACAAATGAATCACAATTACTACTTTTCATTAACTGCAAAACCTGAAACTCCTTCGCACTAAAGGGACTAATGAATTAAACTTAGGTTACTGAGGTGAAATTCTTAGTGATTATGCAGAAATAGAAACTTTGACCAGTGTCAGCATCGCCTTTGAGTAGTCTCTGCTTCTGCATAAGAAGCAATATTAAAGAACTGAAATAATTGCAAAATATTAATGCAATAAACGTTGGTAGCCAAAGATATTTAGAAGGACCTGTCATTTTAAGACTTAAAATGTGATTCTCCTGATGAGAAAAAACTTTGGATCTTCAAAGACAATAAACAAGACCCCTTTTTTTCCTGTTCAAAAAATGAATAGGTTAGAAGTGACAACTTAGGTGCAAAACTTTAAAGGAGTGCTGCTAAGCACAGAATTTAAAGCTTAAGATAGACAACAATAAGTTTTAGACTATTTTGCATTAGTTTCTCATTATGAGATGGGTGAAAGAAAAAAAATTGGTATGAATGCTTCTCAGTTTAACAAAAATTCTCACTAAGTTCTCACTAAAATTGCAACACAAGAATCTCCAATATGAAAGCAATTTTAGCGAAATAACATATTTCATATTTATTACAAGAGAGTAATAACAGTAAAAAGAATCAGTGATAGTACTGAAGTTTTCTTATTGTGTTACCTAATCGAATTTAAACAGACATTAAAATAAAGGAGATCAAGATAATCTACAACAGTTATCCAAATTCAACTTTCCATGATAGACCAGGTACAGAATTCAGTTTTCTATGTAAAGGAAAAGGAATCATACCTGTCAGATGTATGAACTTACAAAAGACCTACACCAATCTAACCAGTTCTACATCCAAACTAGCACATCCACACTGGTGTAGAACAGTCAGAGAAAAAAAAAAATTAAAGAACTGGGCTGAACAATTTGAGTGAGTTTACTACTTCTAAGACTGGACATAAGTTTATGAAATATAATGTTTTATATATAAACTTACGTTTATTTAAACTACAGCATATAAACTTGACCTCTGTGTATATTTAATGGTGTAATTTAACAATGCAATATAGGTTTACTAATTAAAGAAACAACTGTAGTCACTTAGCAGAAAATGGAACACATTGTCCTTACTTTTAAGTCTTCCCTTTTGATTATTGTCACACACATATTTTGAAGCACATAAAAGAAACATATTTTGTTTCAGTAAAGTGAAATATTCTGATTCAATGTGTTCTTAAAGAATGGCATCTGTAGTAAAAAGAAAATTCTTACCTCTACATTAGCTTTTTGTTGGTCTGAAAGTGCAGAAAGCTGTAAAATAAAACTGAAGTGTTACTTTTTTGTATATTAACTTCTTTATTACTAAAAGGAAAAGATAGGCTTGCTTTTTAACAGCCATATGATTTGCAAGCCTTCTTTCCACTTAACACAAGATTTTACCAAACTCCTTCAGATCACTAAACAACACTAGAGAAATAGCATGACCATAGAGGCATTAAAGACACTATTAGTCAAAAAACCTATTTTGCAAGTCAGCTTGCATAGTAGGACCCTGAGATTAGCTCAGTTGGTTAAAACTTGGTTGCAATAATGCCAAGGTCATGGGTTCAATCCCCCATGTGGGCCCTTGACTTAAGAGCTGAACTCAATGATCCTTGTGGGTCCCTTCGAACTGAGAATAGTCTGTGATTCTGTGATCTATATATTCACACAAAACCTAAATGAAGTCATGAGTTATAATTGATGTCAAAGTGAAGTCAGACATACTTACTTGTTTCAGGATGTGAAGGTAGTCGTAACAGAAGCCAATGATGTTAGAGGAGATGTCATCATCTTCATGAATTAGTAGTTGCAACATTAGGGCCACTTTTGCCTCAATACCTTGCAGAGTGTCTTGAGCACTCTTCATGTCACCGTTTTTAATCAGTTTAGTCCAGCTAGCTATTAATGCTTGCCCCATCCCATTGACCAGCTTAGAAAATCTGGCCAGAAAATCCACATCATCCTCCTGCAAGAAAAGACACCCAATTAAAAACACTAGCAGAGCTTATGTTTAAATGGCATGAGTTCAAAGACTGTACTACCCACGTCTAATATGTAGAAAGAAAACCAACATTTGTCTCCTAGATGGAAAGTACAATTGCCTGGTTCCTTTTCTCCCAGGAATGGAGAGATAAAAAACCAAAGCAATGTCAGATTTGGCTGTCCTCCATTACACAACAATAGCTTGCTTCATCTTGTCAGATGAGTTTGTTTCTCTTTTTGTTTTACAGCAAGAAGCAGGTTGAAAATAAAAGTGGCAGTACATACCTAAAATAAATTTTAGGCTGTGTAAGAGGAAGATATTTTTATGGGAATACTTCAAAGAATTAACACCTGTAGCTCTCTTCAGAAATACTGATAACAAGTAACTTTTCAGTACTGCCTGTAAGAGTGTTAGTATTAAGTATTTATGACTTGCTTTTGCAGAAATACATTAATCAGAATTGAGAAATATCCCTAGACCAGTCCCCCCAAACAGATGATTAACTCCCTGCCCCAACTGTACAAAAACCAAAGAATACCTAGTCTGCCTCAGAAAGATGAAGGTAAGATTTTTTTAGAGGAACTTCTTCTGAATTGATGAATGCACATGCTCTGCATTTTAGTAGGAATACAAATTTGACAAAGGCTTCAAAATAAAGAGGTAACTGCCTTGCAATCTAAGGACTACAGTTTCATAAGAATTGGTTGTTCTTTCTCCATAGCAGGTAGCAAATGCTGTTCCTTAAACACTGCATCTGCCAGGGAATGTCTGTTTAGTTGGTAGGTATATTTTTCCATCTTACAGATAAGCATTTCAAGCCTCACATTTGATAGTGCAGACATGCAAAACAGCATACGTGTCCTTAAGAAAGCTCTTTCCCCTACATAATTATGCATAGCTGATCTAATGTCTCACCAAAAAAAACTCTACCTTGGCTACAATACCTATTACAGAATCATTCAGGAGAGAAGATTTGAGACAGGGAAACAGAAGCAGCATTAACATTAAGCACAAGATGCTTCAGGATAGGAACGGAGGAGTTACATAATACCTTGCCTCTAAAACAAAAAGCAGTGTGTTTATATTAATAATGAACATTAGTAACAAGGTTAGTTGAAGCATGAGACAACTCTAAGAAGCATTTAGCTCTGATGCAGAAGCATAAGTACTTCTCCCTAATCCTTGGACTGTTTCATAGTTTTCTGTGCATTTGGTTATTTAAGAACTGTTGAAAACCCGTGACCCATTCCTATTGTAAAAAATCAACACACAAACCTGATCAATACTGAAGAGGCCAGCAGACTGTAATACTTGACATAAAGACTCAACCAATTTTGTTTTATCAATTGGGTCCATTCCCTTATTTACAATTTCAAACAAACAATCACAAGCTTCTTCCCGGAGAACTTCCACAGACATGTGACCTAGCAGCATATTTATAAACCTTTAGAGAAAAAAAAGTTTATTTTTATATATACAAAGTAGCATTTTATAAAAGCTTTATATTATGGTTCTCTTTATACACAGTTTTGAAGTCGATTGTACTGACTAAACCCAGCATTTTACACATTTTAAGGAGAACACACCAAACTCCAGTGTTTAGTTTGGCGAATATATCAGCTTGGCTTGCAAAGACAATCATTCTATGAAAATTTCCACAACTCTAAAGATTTTATATATTTTATATACAAAGTCCTTCTTCAAAGACGAGTTTTGATTCTGCTTCACAGAAATACAGTCAGCACACTATCATATTTTCCCAAACATTTTCCATCAAAACCACCTTACCTTTCATTTGCTATCAGGCTCAAATCTATCCAGGACACATAAGCTCCAACTACTTCAAGGCACTGGCATGTCAGCTCTGAGTTATTATATTGATAGTTTTGTAAGATTTGGTACCATGATTCCACCAAACTTGGAATGCACTGTTCCCTCATAGTATCTTTTAATAAAGTGTTCCTACGAGCCTCCTATCAATAGAGAAAAAGGATAAATCAGTCTTGTCATGGATTAACATCTTGTTAAATTAGTAGCATTTCTGCATCCACTACCAGACACCATCTGTCCTAGCAAGACATACAAGCTGAATTACAAACCCAAAGGGAATGCTTTTTTCTTTTCCAAGAAATAAAACAAAAATACCCTAGGTTGTTTGGGGTTTTTTTACCACAATGCCTAAACACTGAAAAAAAAAGGGCAGAAAAAGGGGAGACATCCTCTCAATCATTAAATGGACTTCTGATGTTAGGAGTTCTTAAAACACACACTAGAAGAAATTAACATTTTAAAATGAGTTAATCTAGTATTAAATTGGCTAACTCAGTACATTATTTTTTGTTAGCTAGCTTTTCAAGCAAGAAAATACTTCAGCTGAAAAGTATGAAATCAAAAGTCATTAAACAACATAATGGCTTTTAAGATACCCAATGTCTCTAAAAGGAAGAACTGCCACAGAAAAAGATCATACCTGCAAATCATCTACTGTAATAAAACAGGGATTTTATTGAAATGTAAAACAAATGTTAATGCAAAATAATAACTTGCCTCTGATGTATGAACAACATCCCGGTCCACCAGCTCAGCATCAACAGCCATCAGGATTCTGAGGTACATATCCACGCCTCGTGGATTAAGGTCAACTACTGATAAAATGTCAAAAAAAAACTTGGGCCATTTTGTGAGATACTCAGTAACAAAAAGCAATGCAAAGACTTGTGCTGCTTTGTTGCGAATAAAGGTCTTCTCAGGCTGAGGATTCAGCATCTGGCAGAAACAAGACATTTTATTTGTATATTAAATCTTACTGTGTTAGAGAAGAGTCTTATATGTTTGTTGATCTCACTATAGTGATTAATGTACAATGTCTCCTCCTGGCTGAGTTCAACAAAAAATTCCATTTTTCCAAGGATTTTGAAGACCATTTGGCTAAAACGCCATACAACAAGGAAAACATTCTCTGTGTGATAGTCCTAAGCCTTTCATTCAGTACAAAGACATTAAGTGTACTATTCAAAGACTAAAAGGCCATTTGTCAGTTTGATGAAAGGAGCAAACAAGAACTCTGAGAAAACAAGTTACAGTCCTCTTGTAGCGAGCTCGTGCCTGTATTAGATGTTAGCTTTAAGAACAGTAAAGGAAGTTCCCAAATACAAGATCATAAGGCAAAAGAAAAAAGCTGTCACTAAGAGAAAAGCAATTTAATCCACTTCACAATGATCTGTTTTTTAAAGTTGTACTGTATTCCATTTCCTACTGTTAAGTAGTCTACACACCAACCATGTTAATCATCAGCATAGAAGTGGAAGGACAACAAGATAATGGCAGGTACCGGCAAGGACTTGTATAAGGCCACTTGATGGTTCTGCTGATTGCAAACTCCTGGGTTAAACTGATACTACGTGTTCAGATGCATCAACTAATTCCACAAGAGAGTAGCCCATACTCTGGCACAGTAGTAACAGAGGAGCGGTGCTGTTGATTCATAAACATCTGCCATCATCCTAGGTAGACAGGTGTTTGCTCAGAAGGATCTTAAAAACAGAGTAACTGTACCTCCTCCAGACACTCAGGAACATCAGGAATCTGTCTGAAGGGAAACTTTTAATACTCCTTTTATTTTGCATACAACTGATTAGACCACAATTATTATCTGATGCAGAAGTTTTACATTTAGTGACAAGTTTTAAGCACAGGCTTCTTTACAACATTTTATTTGAAGAATTTCTCACAAACCTCCAACCACCAGATACTGAATATCTTCAGGAACCCATCGTTAAACTCAAATAGCAGACTAAAGATTTAGCCCACACTCAATGCCTTATGCTGTGTGACACACTTACCTGTGCTTGCAGCCACGTTATGAGTGTTTCTCTAATTAGCTGCTGCTGGACTTCTGTAAGTTCAGAGTATCTGAAACAAAATTTATTGAGATCAAAATACAATTAACTGCTTCATGACAAGTGCCAACACTCAGTAAGGCAAAAACTCTTAATAAGGCACATCATGCTACATATTAACATAAATGGAAGGTTCCTAGAAAAGGAAGTTACAAAGCCACTTGCATGTTAAAATTTTCAATCAAAGACAAAAATAAGGAAAAAAATTTTGCCCATAATAATGGATTACATTTTGAGGTACTATTGCCTCATCTACTGGAGTAGCAGCTCGAAACTTCACAGGAAGGGTGTTCTATCAGGTTGTGGCAGTTTTAGTTAGGCCTTTTGGTAGGCCTCAGTCTAGCACATAATCTTACATAGATTAGGAGAGACAGGTGTCACCTGACTTAAGCAACCAAAGAAATATTTCATACCAGATGACACAAACTGAGATATAAATACAATAGAGTAGAAGAGTTCTCTCAATTATTCATGGCTGCTTGTCTGGGAAAGACGTACTTTGCTGTTTTCCTGGACCAGGCCCTACCATCACTTGCTGCTATGGCATCTTAGGAGAGTAAAATGTTGGTTCTTAATTTTCTTCCTTCTTGGGACTGTCCCTTGGGGGACTGAGGTCTCTTGGGTGATTTGTAGCTAGAATGGTGGGATTTGTGTTCCATGGGGAGTTATTGTTTGTTATTCCTAACTTGTGTAGGTGCATGTTATACCGTAGTTTTCATTTCATTTTCTCTTTTCTGTATAAATATATATAACTAGTTTAAGTTTAAATCTTGGAGGTTTTTTTTCCTTCTCCCTTTTCTCAGTGTGGGGAGGGAAGACCTGACTCTGTATTGGGCAGTTGGCATTTTGCCAGCTCAACCCAAGGCACAGGTTCAAGCAGGATTTATGAGCCTGACAGAAATAAACATCTGGCAACACACCATGGGGAGAAGGAAGAGGTATCTGTACATGCTCAAACTTGTTCACTACACATTGAAGACTGTCAACAGTGAGAAGAAGGAAGCCCTTCACTGATCTGACCTACAGTACGTTTATTATCAGACATGTCAAAAAACCCAAGCTAACAAGTAATTCTGCTGTGTGTCATACATATAGTCCTGGGAAATTCTGACATTATATCCAGCCCACCTCAAATACTACCCATACAACACTTTCCCCAGACAAGTGAAGTTGGGAACACTCTCTTTGCAACAGAGCTGGCTATAGGTCTGCAAGCCCTTAACAGGAATGACTGCTGAATGGGACTCCATTGCTCCTGTCACAGCTAACTATTCATTAAAAAGCAGAAAAAAGCAACCCCACTGAAAATGCTCAAAGAAGACAAGCAGCAAGAAAACAAGAGAACATATACTGCAGGAGGCATATGAGGAGAATGAAACAAGCAGAGGAAGGTAGACAATGAGGCAAAATCAGGTAAATAAAATGACAGAAATCCAAGTCTTTAGTCACAAAATACATCTTATTCCTGTCTAAACCTGAGCCATGTGTTTGGTGCATTGCAAATAGTCATGATGATATTCCAAGATGCCATGATGCTCAAGTTCAGACCAAAGGAATCCAAAAAGGAAAAGAAAATGTATAATTCCATGCAATGATACCATTATTATTTCAAAGTATTTTTCCCTCAAATTACAATTCAGTGAAAGCACCACTTAGTGAAAAGACAACTTTCTCTTAACATCTCTGCCATGGTTATTAAATGAATAAGGCTTTGTCTTAAGTCCAATACTTTCTACTGAGCAAGGCTGCTGCTTGCAGGACTCTCTCCTGCAAAAATCAGTGAGAGTACAGAATAAGGCTTGAAATTCCAGAAAGGAATGACTAAGTTTCAAGCAATCGTTGATAACTGGGTCAAACACAGATGTTAGACTAGCTAAGAGCAGAGTGTCCTGCTCAAAACCTCTCCCAGGAGAAGGTGAAGAATTATAAGAAAGTTCACTGTACTGCAGACACTTCATCAACCACAACGAGGCAACAGATACCACTTGAAGTTTATTTGCAATAATAAAAAGGAAAAATTAAATGGATGTATGTGAGTGTGTCAGGAAAGATTACTCACTTGAACTTAACTTGATGTTCTAGGACTTGAAAGCAGAAGAACTTGATGTGATCATCACTAGAAAAGAAAATTCTGTTACTGGCAGCAATATGGTACAGTTTTCTGGGAAGAAAAAAAATTCTCAAATACTACAGTAAGATTGCCCGTTTGGCAAATTAAGAATAACTGTGCATCAGAAAATAAAAAAGGCTGCTGCGGTTACTTCAAAGCAAAAATGACAAATACTTGAGCAGTTAAACCGGTAAAAATGACTAACTGTTAAACTAATATTTATGTTTGATATTGTAGTCTTTTTATTCTACAGCTACCTATTTGTTACTTTGCTTTCAGTAACGAACGTACAAAACTACAATACCAATTGTATCCTGCCTTTATAAAACTCTGTCAGGCCTCAACAGTATGTTTGAGGTCCACTAGTACATTAAGTTCAAATTGTACACTGCATCTTAAAAGTCAAAGGTAAAGATAAACTACAGATTACAAAGGGATGTTAGGCATGCAATATAATCTGTGTAACTTTTTATTATTATCTAAAAATTGTAACAACCATTATATATTTTTTAAAGATTATAAAATGTGTTTTCTAATCTTGTGTGGTTTTGTTAATTACTATACACTGTTGGAGTCAGAAGTTTTGATACATCATTAACAAAAAAGTATTCACTATAAATTACTGCTGTTATTCAGGAGATATGCACCCCTCAATTTCCTTCCAACCTGAATTATTCTGCAATACAGTGACAACCAAGTATTTTTGACCTAAATACACAGCTTTGGGAAAAAATAGCTGGGACTACACACTCTTCTGCATCTTAAAAAATGGCATGGTCTACTCCATAGAACAAGGGCAAGAACTACTTGCAGGATTACTGAATATAAAACCTATAGTCTCCCGGTGGGCCATTTCCAGCACTTCTTTTCCCCATCAAATAGCATACTCGTTTCTCCCGGATTTCATAAAGCAGCAGTCTTTAGGCTAGTAGATTAATATGGAGTTTAACTTATACATTGTTCTTCCTTGAAAGGCATTATACAGAGGCCACAGATCAACTACGAAACTAAAAATAGTATGAAAACCATATTAACTTTCAACAACTTACAGTTTGCCTATTATGCTGCACAGCTAAATCTGACCCACACACATTACTAATGAAAATAAGAAATGATTAACTACATTACCTGTATATACTCTGAGCTAATGCTTCTGCGCAGACTTGCCAAGCATCCTGAGAGATCTTAAGCTGCTCAAAGTAGGCTAGTGCCTGAAAAAAAATCATTTAAAGTTTCATTTAAAAAAAGAACAAAGCACACAGCAAGACATCCCATTCACACTTGGCCTCATATTTAAACGGCTCTCTTTCAAAAAACCAACAGTATTGGGATACATTCAAGTATTTATATGGCTCCCTAATTACTTCAATACAAGACTGTTTTTTTCACCTCATATCACAGGTACCCATTTCCACTTCTCATTCAATACAAAGATTTTTGTTACTTAAATATAGAAGTCATAGAATCAGAAATGTTGAGGTCAGATGGAACCTCCAGAAACAGAGTTGACTAGAGGAACTTGCTCAGGGCCTTTCCATGTAGATGGAAGTTCACATTCAAGTTAAAATTCCTTCCACAAATGCTCAAGAGATGAAGATTTAGATATTTCATTGAAGACAACTATTTTTGTTACACCACTTTGCCTCTGTCCAACACCCCAACCTTAAGAAACATTCAAACACTGCCCACCTAAACAACTGTCAGTTTATGAATCTACTACACAAATTGGAAAAAACTTCTACCAAATTTTAGATAATGCAAGCTGCTTATCAGAACTTCCAAACGGCTTTTGACAACAGTTAATTTTATTTAATTGCTTTAAGATTCAGTGTGGCCTGTAATACAAAACAGTAAAGTAAATTTTGAAACAGAGTTTAGATAAACAATATTATTTCAACTCTATGAACGCATGTACTTCAAGGGAGAGTTTTGGCTGTTGGGTATTTTTGGGTGTAGCTTTTTGCATCAGTTCAGAATGGCTTTCATTCACAAAAAAACCACCCTCCCAAAATAATCATTCAGAAGTAAGTTCTAAAATAAGAACTAACTTTCTGTAGTTAGTACTAGGGATTTTCTTAAACGGAGCAGTTTTACTAGAAATGGTTTGATACTTCGTTACATCTTATATGATGAGTGAAAAGATAAGTCCCTTTCTGCTATGGAATATCTCACAACTGGGCAGACTGCATAGTTAAAAGGTCAATAAATCTAAAAGTTCCAAATTTTAGTGATACTCTACCAACAGAACACTAAAGATTACCTATATCCATCCTCTCAAAATGGACAAATACCCAGAACCAACATATTTAACAGACTGCATCAAACCACATTTGTAACTTTCTTATACACTCCAGGATTTGTTTTATGAACTGAAAACCATGGTATCAACATCCACATTTCTGAAAGATTTTACTGGAGGTTATCTTGTAGACAGTTAAATCAATTTGGTAATCAGTAGAAGTAACTACCCAACAGGTAGTTATATAAATAGTAACATCTTTCATAGGAGCACCTCTACAAAGTAAGAAACTGTTACCCACATATCACAATTACTTTGTTAACCCACCTGACAATAATACAAGCTCCACTACAGCTGAAACCACACATTCCACTAAAAAGACACTAAAGCTAGGTAATACATTGAAATAATAATTAAAAAACACATTAAGAATCAAAAGGGCAATTTTAAGCAACCTGTTTCCTGTAGCTGCTTTTTGTTCTACAAGAACCTACAGAAGGGGCTGAGCAACAAGTACAAAGAATTGAAAAGACTTTAAAAGTCAGAGCCCAGAAAAATAAATTCTATGCATGTTAAGTGCAACTCCACTTAACTGACAATACACGACCCTCAGCTTGCATGTTTGTGATGTGACTTTGTATTGTACTTGCACCACAAACTCTGTGTTCTAGTTAACAAAGACCCCCCCCAAACCAAGAAAACATGAGAATTTTGCACTGCAACAACACCTCCAGTAACTAGAGAGAAAAGGACGTAATTACATACTCTTTGTCTGAAGTCTGCATCAGCATTTGGGTTTAGCCCTAAAAGGGCTTGTTCATCCATTTCTGCTGCTATACTCTTTGTTTCCTGCTCCTAACTGGTTTGCCCACTTCTTGTAAAGGGGAAACTACGATCATCTGCAATTAGAGAAAGAGAAATTTTACTTGCTCAGCAGAACAAGAACAATCAAAAGCAGGACAGCAACAACCACGTTTTCCCACAAACCTCAGACAGTATGTACTCCAACCAAACATGAATGCACACATTTCTGATACAGATACCAGAATTTTAAGTCCTTTAATCAACTTTTCACAGTACAGTATTTCTTACTGAATGAGGAAGTTTTTAAATGTCCTTATATTTCAATTCTCTTGAAAAGAGTTTGCATGACCTGAATTAACAGAGCAATGGCATGATGTGTACTATTCAATTGAACGGTTTAAACTCAAATTTCAAGCATGCAGAGGTTTCAGCAAGATATGACATAAACACAAATCTGGTACTTGATAGACTGCTTTATTTTTTTCCACACCACAAACTTAACTGCAAAAAAAAAAATCGCTACTCATCTCTAATATTGTTAAAATGTTTCATAATCCCACTTAGGAAGCTTTCACCCTAGAGACGTAAAGCCATTAGGAGGTCTGTCTTCTAAAGCAAGCACACACAACAGAAGTGTCTTCGAAATTAACCACAAGATACACCATAAGGAGTTGTTAACAAAGTTTTCTGTTGCGTGCTGATTTACTAGCAATGGTTTTTATTTAGAAAACTCAGTGTAAAATTAACAAGTGAGCCAGACAAATTTTCTAAGGATGACATGCCTCT
This sequence comes from Pithys albifrons albifrons, assembly GCF_047495875.1. Lineage (NCBI taxonomy): Eukaryota > Metazoa > Chordata > Aves > Passeriformes > Thamnophilidae > Pithys > Pithys albifrons. The sequence goes on from NC_092460.1 coordinate 67,939,579, forward strand.
TGCAGGCTGTTCTGCAATGCTCTCGGGTGAAACATAGAGAATTAAGAAAAAATTACAATAAGCTTTGTCAAATACTAGGATACTGTTAGACAAGAGAGGACAAAAATCCACCTATCCTTCAACTCCCTGCCCTGCCTCCCCCCACGGTAACACAGTCAATTAGGCCTGAAATCGGGCCTTGTTACGTAAGTACGTAGGAGGCAGGGGAAAGGAAGAGACAAGAGGAAGACACGAAATACAAAAGCGCTGTGGTTTGAAGCTGCCTACATACCCATAGGTAGAGTTTCTTAGTATTGCGGGTCTCTGGCACACTGTGCTGTTCACCCTCCCCCACGGGAAGAGGTAGCACAGTGACAACTGACAGCAAACAGGGCTGAAAAGGAGAGCCTCAAATTTAATGTGGTGACAGACTTTTCTATAAAACTCAAGACAGAATATACTATACCAAAGTGCATAATGAAAAGCAATTTAATAAATAAAATTGAGCTCATACAAAAAAAAAAGGGCAGGTTTCTGCAGTATAGAAAACCAGAAAGCCTGGAACAAAGCGATGACTGGTGGCAAAAGAAACCTCACACACTGCCTTACATAGCGATTCCCCTCAGGCAGAATCTTTAGGGATTAAAGTTACTTTGCCGAGTCTTCTCCCTCTGCGTGACCAGCCCCCTTATCTGTTTCCCCTATAATCAACATCCAGACCAACCAACAAAGGTAAAATGCTGGGGGGAAAATGATTTTTTTTTACAACATCTTTTGATTAGGATCTCGTCCACAGTTACAGAACTATTTAACATACATACAAAGGCACTTTTTCGCACATTTACCTGCGAATATCACTACATTACTACTTTTGGGGCAGATGTTTTATAACTAGGTGACAAATTTTGCTATTAAAAATAAACTCAAACATATATTCTCTTCAGTTGTTATTGCTAACAGCAATACCAATCAGTTCTACTAATCTTATATATGCAACATGAGCATATTTATAATTTCAACTTCCACCACACAGACTTTTCTCAAGAATTTCATCTTGACTAACCACCTCTGAAAAATAATTAATGAGATAAACTATTTGAATGAGCCTTTTGAGAAACCTAATAAAATAACTTTTCACGCCTCATGGTTTTCCCAACACAAATCTATTTCATCAGTGGTTACACTTCGAAAGCAGAACTGAACTGCGATTTTAACAGTATTAACAATTCACAAAACGGACTGCGAAATGCACTCAGCTGTAACTTCCAGTATGCCATTAAAGCAAGTTTTATTCATAAAAACAATAATAGTTAATATGCAGCTGTGTAGAAAGTACTGTCTTATTTACTCAGAGGTGATTATTTTTGTTAAGCAGTACACCATGTTGGGTGGCAAACCCATCTTACTACAATTAGGGTGCAGTTCCTAAACAGGGAAGGAAGTCAGACAGGTGTGTCTCATGAAGACAGTTTATTTCCTTTCATGTATTAAATACTTTAAAATGTATTTGATAGAGGAGCCTGTTTCCATACGGAAAAAGCAGGAGAAAAAAAAGGTCACCCCACTTCAGTTGGAGAACACTGCCCAGCTAAATAACGCAAACGTGGTCAAGGTGGGTAACTTCGGTCCAGATATGGCCCAATAATAAAAGCATTTCGAGCACTTAAACTACAGATGCTAACCATGGGAACAATTAGTAATTTAAGAATACATCATTTGCAACACTCGGTTTAGGTATTTATAAGATTGTGATGAGCACAAGGGGAGGCTACGATGTGCCTCATTTGAATTTCCTCAAGTCTTCTCTCTAATAAAACAGAGATAACAAAATTAATTTTTTTTCCACTGTGCTTCGCTTGCTGCAAACCTTGAGCATATTCACAGACTCTTCGGGCTCTTGAGTCTTTTCGCTGACCTAACACGTGGCTAGAGCGAACAGCTGTGTAGCTATTGCTACTTCGAGAACTTTTCGACTGGACTAGAAAGGTTTTCTTTCTGGAAGTGACATTATTAGGGATTCATTTCAGGCACACTCTTACTGGCAGGAATTCCCCGTGAGCAGCAGGGCCTGGCCTCCGCCCCGGTGCGGACCCGGTGTGGGGCGGCCGGGCAGCCCCCACGGGAAGCGCCATCGCGGCCGCAGCTCCGCGACGTGGGGCTGCACTGCCCTGGCCCGGGGCCGCTGGGAGGGACCCAGCACTCGGCTGTCCCGCGGGGAACCCCCACTCCGACCACGCCGGGACCGGCGGAATATGGAGGTGCGGGGAGGTCCCTCTCTCCCCTCACTGCAGTCCTCCGGTTTCTTCCTTTCACCACCAGAGCTACAGCGGATGGACGGCCCCGGAGGAGGCAGCTCCCGTAAACCGAACCACACCGCAGGCTACTGCGTGTATTAGTAGAGAAAAATCCCGATCTCGTCGGAGGCTCCCGGCGGGTGGGCCGGGCCGGCTGCACCCCCATCGCCCCACAGCAGCGAGGCCGGGCGAGCACGGGGGCGGCGGTGCCTCCCCCCTCCCAACGGAGCCTCTGGGCCGCGGGGAGCTGAGGGCACCGGCCGGGGGACTCGCCGGAGCCGCGGGCGCCGCCAGCTCAGCCCACACCGCCCCCTCCCCGCCGGGCTGAGTCACCCGCGCCGCGTGTCGCGTCCTGCCCGCGCCCCCCGCCGGTACCTTCCTGGTCAGCGTTCCATCGCCGCCGGCTCCCGCCCACCCCCGCGGCCGCCACGAGCTCAGGGAGCGGGCCGGGCCGGCTCGGCTGGCGGCGGCAAGAGGAGGAGGAGGAGGAGGAGGAGGAGGAGGAGGAGGAGGAGGAGGAGGAGGAGGAGGACCTGGACCTCCCCTCTCACAAACCGGCCGGGCGCGGCGCACGCCGGGATGCGCCCCCGCGCCCGCCCCGCGGCACCCTGGGAGCCGTAGTCCCGCCCTCCCCTCGGCAGGCGCACTGCCCTAAACCCGACCGGCCGCACCCACGGCACAAACCGGGGCTGCCGCGGCCCGGCCCGGCCCGGCCCGCCATCCGCAGGGCGTGCTGTGCGTGCTGTGCCAACAGGTGCTGCTGCTGCTGCAGAGAGGCCGGGCGGGGCCGCCGGTACAAGCTCCGCAGTCGCGACCAGAGAGACCTGCTCCCGGGCAGGGCCGGGCTGGTGTGGGCTTGTCCGTGAGGAGCGATCCAGCTGCTCTCTGCACATGTGGCACTGGGATCCTGCGCAAAGACTCCGCAACGCAGCGGCGTGTGCGGGGCTTGGCGAGATCAGGCACCAGCGTGTCAGTAGGGCCAGACTGAAACCCACTTAATCGTGAACAACGTTCCGCAGCAAGTACGCTGCAGCCACTGACAGCCCGTCCTTGAAGCGCTGCTCTTACGGTACCTCAGGCCCGTCCCGTGGCTACGGCTGAGCTGCTCTCAAGGGCGTGAGCTGCACAACCCTCGAGAGACTCTCGCTTATTCCCCCAGCAGAGCCGCTGCCCGCGCACGCTGCGCTGGGGAGCGAGCGCCGGCGTGACCGGCCGCGAAACATCCCCTGGAACTGAGTGCGTGGGGGGATCACGGATGCCCGGGGGACAGCCCTACGCGGCCGGCTACCGCCCCGGGGGGAGCGCCGTGGCTCCGGATGGAGCCTCCCTGCCACGCACTCCAGGGCAACGCGAGCAGGGCCGGCGGAAGAAGGAGTCACGCACAGCTAAGCCTCCTCACATCGGCTCCACGCGGGGTACGGGGCGGGGCGGGACAGGACAGCGTCGGCCGGGCCGGGCCGGGCCGGGCCACGCGGCCCCAGCCCCCGGAACCCCGGAAACCCCGGCGGAGAGTGACGGCTGTGCCCTCCAATGGCGCTCTGTTCTCGCTAAGAGGTGGGGCTAGTGCCGGAGAGTGACGGTTGCGCTGTCCAATGGCACTCTGCTCCCGCCCATGGGCAGCGCGGGCTGCTGGGGCGGGGCCGGAAGGTGACGTCCGGCGGCGGCGCACGCGGCCGTCCCTTTCCTTTCCTGCGGGCCGCGGAGGAGGAGCGCCATGAAGGCGTCGGGCACCGTGAGTGCGGGCCGGGGCGCGGCAGGCACGGCTGGCGCTGGGGTTGCGGCCGGGGCCGGCTCGGAGGCGGCCGCAGGGAGGGTGGCGGTGGGTTGCGGCGCTCGAAGGCGGCCCGAGCTTGCCCGAGCAGCGCGGCCCGGCACGGCCCGTGAGACGGCGCGCGCCCAACATGGCGGCGGCTCCGCTCCCGGCCGGGGCGGCGCGCGGCTCCGCGGGCAGATGGACCCGCCCGGCGCGGCGGGAACTCTGTCTGTGCCCCTGGATTGGGCTGCCCCGCCGCGCTGTGCCGTCCTGAAGCCTGCGGATCTCGCGGCGGGGCACGGTCCGGCGGGCGCGGCGGTGGCATCGCGGCTCACGCTGCGGCCCGCATGTGTTTCGTGTTCCCCCAGCTGCGGGAGTACAAGGTGGTCGGGCGGTGCCTGCCCACGCCGAAATGCACGACCCCTCCTCTGTACCGCATGCGGATCTTTGCTCCGAACCACGTCGTCGCCAAGTCCCGGTTCTGGTACTTCGTCTCTCAGCTGAAGAAGATGAAAAAGTCTTCTGGAGAGATTGTGTACTGTGGCCAGGTGTGGGATTAAAAATCTAAAAACATGGGAGGTTGTTAAGGAATTCCAGCTGGTGTATGTAAAAGGAATTTATAGGATTTGCTGTTACTGGGGGTGAGATTGAAATTCTTTCATCTTGCAGTTGCTGTGAAAGTGACAAATGTTTTTTGAAAGTGATGGTATATGTCCTGTAAACTGAACAAAAACTTACTTCTCAGCACTTAAGAAGTATGAACTATGTCACTAAGTGCTGCTGTCTTGTTCTTGGACTTGCTTCATTGGGCAATATGCACTTAATACAATTTAAGAGTCAAATGGACATTCATAATCTTGGGAAAATGGATGTTTCTATGCTTATTCTCTACTTTGTTCTTGCTCCAAGAATATTTTTTAGAGCTGAAATACAGTTTTTTTCTTTCTGTGCTGAATTGCTACAGCTCTTCGCTCTGAATTACCAAGAATTAAATCCAACTATGCTGGTAAAGGGAGGGAGAGCAAAGAGTTGGTTTAGACAATAAAACTTACAACAGTGATTTCATTAGAGCTGTAAAATACTTATTCTTAAAACTGTAAAATGGTGGTAATGCACTGTCTCTAACCACTTTCATGCTCTTTCATCATTTCAGGTGTATGAGAAATCCCCTCTGCGGGTAAAGAATTTTGGTATCTGGTTGCGCTACGATTCTCGTAGTGGAACCCACAACATGTACAGGGAGTACAGAGATTTGACCACAGCTGGAGCTGTCACTCAGTGCTGTAAGTGTATGGAAATGAGGTATAAAATGGTAAGGTTGGTCTGTAAGAAGATTAAGTCTCAAACTGAACATAAAGCATGCTGACTTAATCCATGGTAAGATAACTGAAACACTGGAAAAATAAGGTAGGGGGTTGCCAAGTAATTCCATAGGTATTTATGTATGTATATGTAGTATCTTATTTGTTGCCACCCTTCTCTGACTGAAAATATTTCCAGTGCATTTTGGTGTGACTTGCTACAATTCTGGTAATGAGTTTTGCTTTAGAACCTGAGTGTATAATGGCCTTTTAGATGTTATTTGTATTTCTTGCACTATATTTGTTTTAAGATAGTTGTATATGTCTTCCCAAGTCTTATAGAGAGAGTATTTCAGGTATCATGTGGAACGTACTAGCATCTGTACTGTGGAGAGCAAGTGAAAAAAAAAACACAAGGAAAAAAATCTATAATCTGTCATTCCAAGATCTCATTGCCTTTTTTCAGGGAGAATTTCAATCTGTTTTGTGAAGTACTTGAGGGATGGACCATTTGTTTAGGTGATGCTGTTGATACTTGACTCCACAGTGTTGTAAACCCTACAGAATGCACATAAAAACCCAAAGAATATTGTTCTGAATAATGATATTCTTGTCATGTGTGCAAATATTAAATGTATCTTGTCGCCTTTCAAAAGCTGAAGTGCTTTTGAAAGTGAAATTTAAGATTCTACATTACCTTAAAATTATCCCTGTTAATTAACATACTGAATGATTGCTTAAAGGGACCAAGAACCTTATTTACCATGTTACAATGACTGATACTTCTATGTTTAAGAATACTTGTGACAGGTAAGTTTTTAATAGGTGTGTTAGGTCTTCATAGAAAGCATTATAAGCAGAATAGTATTTCAGCAGGCAAGTCATGTAGAACTAGCTGTGGGACATTGTGATTTGAAGGCAGTGATTTGCACTGCTGCAAGGAGGAATTTTCAGGTAGCCAATGTACAGATGGCTTCCTCCTGTTTTGAAAGCCTAAGGATATGGAATGAATATCAGTTTCTATCCTGGTCAGCTTCAAGAAAAGTAAAGATATTCTCAGGTCCTACCTTTCCTTGCACCTTCCTTTTGGAAGGGAAATTGTTTTTAAGTTCATGTGTCTTTTCAGTAGGAGTATTTCAGTGTTGATTCTGTATCACAGGGGGTTTTTTGGTGCAAAACCAAAATAGTCCCACATATATTATTTCTGTTTGTGTGTGTCTTCTTGAAATTGGGCAAGAATAATAAGATGGTACTTGCTTGGAGGAGTTTGGTAATGAGTTACTGGAAGAATTTAGTGCTGGTGGTTGGTTCTGTGATACTTGTGCCATCACTTTGCATCACCTGGTGGGTTTTTAACTAGAGTTGATCAGAAATTTAGAAATTTGGAGATGGCACTATGAAAGTTTCCTGCAAAGGTGGTTGTAAGGTTTTTGAGCTAAAAATGTCTTTAAGATTCATTTTCTAATGAGTGTTCCTGTTCCAGACCGTGACATGGGAGCCCGTCACCGTGCCCGTGCTCACTCTATTCAGATCATGAAAGTTGAGGAAATCGCTGCCAGCAAGTGCCGCAGACCAGCTGTCAAGCAGTTCCATGTAAGTGAACCAGCACGGCAGTGGCTGGGGGGTCCTGGTCCAGTGCTGGACTGGAAGAGGGGAGATACCTCATCTGCTACTGACTTGCTTTGTGCCAAAAACACGAAGGGAACCAAACTTGTATGCATAGGTTTATAGTTACAGTATATTATAATCAAGGCTTCGAAAGGTAGAAGTGTTTGGAAGAAAGTCACAGTAAAGTAAATATGTCTTATGGTGCAGAAAACGTGCCTCTAACAAGTATCTTTTAAAAAGTGCAAAATTAAGGTATATGTTACATCCTATGAAGTGTATCTAATTTGTGGATGCATTACTTCTCTATTTGTAACTTAGTCGTTGAATACTGCTTGGCTATCTGTTGTAATCTTTCCTATTGTTCATCTAATACCTCAACTAACATAGAAACATTTTTCTTGCAGGATTCTAAAATCAAGTTCCCTCTGCCACACAGAGTTCTGCGTCGCCAGCACAAACCACGTTTCACCACCAAGAGACCAAATACTTTCTATTAAATACAAAAACATGCAGTCAACTCCGTGTTGCAATAAAGGTCTTATTTGAACCTTTGACTCACAGTTGTCTTTTGGAAACAGTGTCCTGGCTATCTAAGAGTTCCCCCTTCCTGCTCTTTTTTTTCTGTAATCTGTTGGCAGCCTCCTATTTACAGCTATGATTGCCTTGAGCAGGTGAATATTTCACATGCTGATTTCAATTTCCAGAATATTTCATCAATAAACCAAATTGTAACAATCAACTTTTACAGATCAAAGAAGTCTGTTACTGAACAGCTGCAAAATCCTACATGCATTTTGTCTTTTCAGCACACTAAGTAAATAGTTGAATTCAGGAAGAAGGCAGCTTTTGGTGCACACAGAACTCAGACTTGTCAGCTGTACAAATGAAGACCTCAGCTTCAGTTTATCTGCTTCAGATTTTAAGCATGTAAAGCCAAAATTACTTGTAGCCTGAACTTTTCAAGGGTGTTACACACTGCTCTGAATTAACTCGAGGATGCACATAGAGGTGCCTGGAAATTAAAACTGATGAAGGGCTAGGCAGACTTATCTTCATTATTAGATGGATGAATAAAAATTAATTTTTACACCCAATCTTTGGCTACTCTGCTTGCAGTATGAAGCCACAGTAGAAGATTTGCAGGTAGTTGAGATTAATTAAAAAGGCTGTTTTGCTCCTAAAGCCGATGTTTGCATCTGGTGCCTGTTTTCAGTGTGTTTGTAGTGTTTCTTGAACAAGAGGCAGTCAGTTCTTTAAATTAGTGCATGGATCTTCCCATTGTTAAAGAACTAATGCCGTGTTTTGTCTAGATGTCAGCTTAAAAATGAGTGCCGGTGCCAATCAGAGTGCAGGGAAGTCCAGTGCAGGGAGGCACCTGTGCTGGCTGGAGGGCTGCAACTCGAACTGGAACCGTCAGGGTAAGGATGGGTGGTGGTTCTGTGCAACTGGGACCTGTCGGTGTGGCCACAGCAGCTCCCCTCACAGCCTCACGGCCCTGGGGCTCAGCTTGGTGCTTCTCATCACCTCCACAGTGATCATTCCAGGGACCTCACCTGTCCAAAACATAAACTGAAAAACGGCATTAATTTGGGTAACCCACTACCTCCCATTCGTGAGGGAGGGGGGAACTATAAACCCAAAGTAGCTGGAGGGTCCTGTGGGAGTCAGAGTGGGAATGAGGGCATCAGAAATACCTGGAGGTTTAGACCGTTTCGAATGAAAGAACGATTTAACCTGAAAACCAGCCTCAGAGGTAAGTCTAAAGCACAAAATGTAGCACGGCGGATGGAGGACAGCTCAGAGGAGGAACAGCGCCGCTGTGTCCAGCCCGAAAACATCAACGGGCAGCATGGACTGGCGGACCGCCGGCGCTCCCGGGCTCTCCGCGCGCGAACGCGGCTGGAATCCCGCTGGGCGGTGCGCTCCCATCGCTCCGCGCATGCGCGATCCCCGCCCCGCACGTGACGCGCGTCAGTACCGCCCCTTCGGTCTGTCACGTGACGAGGGGAAGCCACGCGCCCGTTCCCTCACGCGGGCGGGCGCCGGACCCGGAAGTCGCGGCCGGTGCGGAGGCGCCGGGCGGGATGGGGGAGTCGATCCCGCTGGGAGCGCCGGTGCCGGTGGAGCAGGCCGTGCTGGAGACCTTCTTCTCCCACCTGGGCATCTTCTCCTACGATAAAGCCAAGGACAACGTGGAAAAGGAGCGGGAGGCCAACAAGAGCGCGGGGTCCAGCTGGCTGGCGCTGCTGGCCGGGCTGGCGCACCTGGCGGCGGCCGAGAAGGCCTATCACAGCATGACCTTCCTGGGACAGAAGCTAGGTACCTCTCCGGGGGAGGCAGGGACCGGCCCCGCCGCCTCGAGCCCCGGCTGTCTCGCCCGTTCCGGGCCTGTCCGAGGCGCGGGCCTGCCCCGGGTTCGGCCCCGCGGGTGGGGAGCGGGCGCGAGGCCGTCCGTCAGCCCGCTGTGCACAGCGCTGGGTACCTGAGGGCTCTGCCTCGGCGGGGGGCGTGCCTGGGCATCTGCGAGGCACGTGCTGGGTCAGCAGCTGTCCCTGGGCCCAGTCGGAAATCGGCTGTGCCATTGGTGCTGCGCCTAAAGAATAAACAAGAGTGCAGGTGTCCCAGTGGCTGCTGTGCCAAGCATTGCCGCTCTTCATTGCCCGGCAGACTACCTACTTGCCTTTCCCAAGATTTAGCCAGAGGTATTCTGTGCTGAGATACTCTGGCCGAGATCGGGACAAACGTGAGCTCAGTGGGGTGGCCAAAGGGTTAAAGCTTTTTCACCTTATATCTGCATATGTGCAACTACCTGGGGCTGGAGATAGCATCCTAAAAATTGTTACCCGGGCAGACTCTGCAAGATCTCAAGAAGCTTTGGCCACAATCTTGGCTGCTTCTCACCTTCTCAGTGCACAACTAGAAAAACCCCAACCTGTCATCCTGTTACCCTCTGGGCAAGGCTGCTTATTTTTAATTTGAACTGCAGACAGGCATGGAAAATGGATCAAGGGATATGAGTCTGATGTGTAACATGGTAAAGCATCACAAAAATTTTGCTTTGGTGTTTTAAGTGGTGGCTTGGAGCTATTTTATATGAACGTCTTTACAGACAAAGCTCTGTCTATAAGGCTGACTTTAAAAAGTGCATTTGATGCTTGCAGAAAGGTTAAAATTTATAAGAAAAGGGAAGGAGTTTTGTTTGTTTATATACTTCATGAATGACTGCAATAGATGGTTCTTCATCCTGCCCATGACCTGAGGGTTATTCATGGCTTAGGAAGGGAGCTGTTTCACAGTCACAACCAATTCTCTGCCTTTCTGCCTCTAATTGCTAAGGTCACATTTGAACATTATATATATGAAACAAATCCACCCTTACAAAATTTATAAGCAGTTTCAAAGTGGAACCTAAACCTGGAATCTTTTTTTAAAAGTTCCACCAACTCAATCCCTGTGATCCTTGCTCTGCTGCAGCTGTTGAAATCCACAGTAAGGCCTTCTGTAAACAGAAAATATGAAATAAGGTCACTGCATTTGTACAGTCTTTTAGTTGTGTCAAAGTTAAATATCCTTTACTTTGACCTCCACTTCGGTCTTTTGTTTTAATTCCTCATAGTGTTGAGTGGGTAGAAAGAAGTACAGACAACTTCTTCCCCCTTCCCCTCAAGTTTTAATTGTGGATTAACCTGCACTGTGGTCTCACTGAGATAAAAGTGTGATTGTTTTCCCTTTGGATTCTGTTTTATATTAAGATTGTGTAGGGACTAGAAATGTTTGATTTGTACACACAGATGCCACATGGTTCTGGCTTAAAGGTTGCTTTGCAAATTTGAGTGCATCATGATTGAAGAGGGATTGCTGGGGGAATTCTCCTGAAAAGATCTAGAGATCAGTCACATCCTGATGACTTGATTCCTCTGAATCCCACAGATAACAGAATTTCCAGGTCATGTATCACTGTAGCAAATTTAACTGAACCCTTATTTTCTGGGAAGTCACACCATAACTGAGGGAGCTGAAGTTTTGCAGCCATCACTGGCTGCTGAGATACAAACTGGCATGAGAGTAACTTGCATGAAATTACATGAAATGCATCTGAGCATATGCTCTGTGTAATTGTTACAAAATAACATACTGAATTTTGGGGTTTGGTTGAAAGAAATACTGTGATCAAACAACATTTAGGAACTAGAGGAGCACAAGCATGGTTATGTAGAATTTTCCAGTATTGCTGTCTGTGTTTGCTGTCCTTGGATTTTGGTAATACCTCCATATTTATCTGAACAGGTGGTCAGTCATTCTTCAGCCGAAAGGACTCCATCCGAACCATCTACACATCTCTGCATAATGAGCTGAAGAAGGTGGTGGCGACGGGTCACAATGCACTAGGAGGAACAGCTCCTCACTTGGAAGAGCTGCTTTCTCACCTGTCTGAACAGCTCTGTTTTTTTGTTCAGGCTCGGATGGAAATTGCTGACTTCTATGAAAAAATGTACACGCTCAGCACCCAAAAGTTCATTAACTCTGAGGAACTGGTAAACATTTTGGAATCCATCTTAAAGAAATACAGCTCAAGGTCAGTGCTTGTTTGCTGGCAGTGTGTACTCAGGCACGTGATCTGTAATAACTGATGTTGAAGTTCAAAGCAAGCCCAAACACTTTGCTGTCCTTTGACAGCCCCTTCATGAGTGCATGAGTGAAGTCTGTGTTGGCCAGCAGCACCAGATGCATGAAGTGTCCAAAGAAGAAAAATAACAAAAGGAGAGTGTTTCTGCTCATGGTGTTCTGGGAACCTTCCTCTCTATTCCTTAATTAATACTCAGTGTATTCGTTTTCAGCAGAGAGGAAGAGTTATTTTCTTTATATATAAGGTGCAAGGCTTCTTCTGTTTTTTCTCTGGGAGGAGAAAGGAAACAATTCTTAATCCATATGGACTTCAGTAAAAGTGACATAAAAATAAGACAGGTACTCCTGTGACAGTTTTATTTTTGAGGCAAGAATGCGTGTCTGCTTAATCGTAAATGCTACGCTGTAGCTATCTGGCCTGCCCGGAAGGGTTTTATGGTGCTCTGCTCCCTTCTCTTGAGAGGTCTTGCAGCCAGTAGAAGCAGCACCTCTGAGCCTTCAGTCCCTGCCACTGTGGTGTGTTGAAGATCTAATAGTTCCTCTTACAAGTACACTAGGATGTTTCTAAATTATGCTGGGTGGGTTTTGCACATCTGACATACGTGAGTTTTGAAAGTGGTGGCAGTTTAAAAAAGAGAGAATTTTTGTATGCTTGTCAACATACTCAAGTTCTACCTCTTCATTTTGAACCAAACCAAATCTTGGCTAGTGAAGTAGTGTCTAAGAAGATGTTTGAGGAGAATATTCTTAGATCTTACTTTTTTCAGTTATGATTTTTAAAGTGTTCACCTAGTATAATTCAGTACTACTTTCTGATATTCCAGATTGAAACACTGCAGATAACTTCCTTATTTTTTTAGGAAAAACTTCAGCAAATTGCTATGTAATTTTGCAATTTGAAAATCAAAACTAGTCTAGTATGATCTTGCTAGTGATGTCTTGCAGTTCTTGGCTTGTGAACTCTTACAAGAGGTCAGGACTGTTAGTCCACTAAAAAACTGAAACTTTCGTATATTTTCCTTGGTGTGATGAACTTTAAAGAGGAAAGGGAAGTGCATTTGGGGGGTCTTTTTTGAAAAGTTGGTTTATGCTGTACACAAACCATCACCATCTGTTTTGAGCATGTGCTGAATCAATAGCACTGTTTAAAATCTGAAAACCAAAACTTGTACTATGATGAATTGTTTGGAGATTGTTGCATATGAAATGTTTCACTGTCCTGTTTAAATAAATTTTGGTGACACCTCTGTACTTCTAAAGCATTATTATATAATGTGTTTATGTAACATACATTATATAATTATATATATAATAACATCTTTTAAAAAGTGAGTAGTGGGAAAAACACTGGTCATTTTGCTTTGGTTTAATGAGCAGTCTCTAAGATGGAGACAGCCTAAGATGCAGTTAGAGCTCATTCAGTAGGTGCAGGGTGGTCCTCCCCAGTCACATAATTCATGAATCTGAAAAAAGTGGGCATAGCCATATCTTCCTTAAGTCGTTCCTTCCAGTTTCTTCATATCTCAGATCAGTTTCTGGGGGCTGTTTAGTTGATGTGTACTGGCTGGAAGGCATTTCTGCTTTACAGTCTTTTGACCCTCATAGTGAAAGGGGTCAAACAAACTCATCCTTACCGAGTTGCTTTCCTCTGTCAGTATATTCCTCTCTTGTCACTGAGGATGTGCCATTACTTCAGATAGCTGTGCTAAGGCCAGACAGGATATGTGTTTTCTAGATAAGTTCTGGCCTTGGTTTCTTTTACATGTGAAAATAGCTGTTCAGATAGTGTGGAGGAAGTATCTGCTTGCTGGTAAAGGAATCGTGGAATTAATGGATTGTTAACAAGTCATATTGTCTGGATGTGAAAAATCTTTACTGAGTAGTTTAAAGCTATTTTCTTACTGGGTTTTTTGTTACTACTTATTGCTGACTTGTACACAACCAACACAAGACATTTTCCTCTCCTTTTTTAATTTAAAATACAGATGGAGAAGTAACTTTTCCTGAAATATTTAACTGTTGGTTTGGGTGGGATCTTAGCTGAAATAATAAAAGGAGCATCAGAGGCAGGTTTCTTTAAAAGCTTAGTATAAAATGAATAAGTAACCAGAAAATGTATTTTGATGTAATTATTTTAAGTGTTGTAATTTTTTATGCAGTCAGGATTTTGTAAATATATCCATGAATGTGTGATATATGGACAGAAGTAGAAAATAAAATGTGACTTCTTCATAGTCTGCAAAACAAAACTCTACCACCCCTCCACTCTCAAGAATGATTGGGGGGGGTTCCAATTTTTTTTAAAGTTTTTAGCATTCTGGCTTATTAAAATATTATAAACCTCTGTCTGTTTTGTGTGATACTGAGCTCAGATGCTTCTGTGTTATAAAACTCAATTATATATCAGCAGATATACTTAGCACATAACTTGTTAGTTTACTCTGCAACCATGTCAAGCTTCTCAGCTGTGGCTGAGATGTGTATTTTTGGCTTAAAGCAGTTTAGCAAATCCTGCTGTGCAGTGAAATGTTAGGAAAGCCAGGAAGCAAAGTAGAAGTGGGAAGGTGTTCATCATAATGTTAATTCAGGGGACTTTAGCAGTGCTGCCTTAGTACAGGTTTTTAAATTGCTTTTAAGATTGAAGAATAACCTTCTTGCTCTGACTGCAAGTGTGTTGAAACCACTTTGTGATGGGACTGTCTAGAACAAATAATCTTGTATAATGCTTTTTCTACCCTCTCCTAAGAAGCAGCAGGGGCGGTCCCGTGGTGTACAGGAGAGCACTCTGGACTTTGAATCCCAAGGTCCTGAGTTCGAGTCTCAGTGGGGACCGTCCCCTGGCAGTTCAATGCCTCCCTGCCATCCCATCCTGTCACATCTCGGATGCTCAGCAGGGTCAGCCCCGGTTAGTATCGGGTGCTGTGACAGTCCCGAGGACTTCACTGTCACTGTCCAAGCTCGCTCGGCCGTGGCAAATGGACCATAGAACTGAAACGGTGGGGCCAGTTCTGCGCACACTGTGCCCCACCTAAAACATCCACTGTGCAGGCTGGAAGGGCACACCCACGTGGGGAGAGCCCTGCCCAAATCTTTGTTTGTGAAGTCTGGCCATACATACAATATGCAGCAATGAAATTGCTTTTCTGGTGAATATCAAAACCATTGGAGATCTTTAATGTTGACTGTTAGCAGAATATTATTTTTGATTGACTCTTGTTTGTTCAAAGAAGTGTAAATATGCTCTGGACCTCTTAGCCCTCCAGAGTGGCCAGTGCACTCTGCTCCCTGCTGCAGCAGGTCGGTCTGGTTGCTGGTGTGTGCTCTGTACACAACGTTGCTCTCACCCAGCCTGGCCTGTTTGCACAACGTGGTCCATAAGCAGGTTTATGATACTCATAGTTCTTTTTTTTTTTTCAAATAAATCTGGACTTGCATCTTAATAATAAATCCTTTCAAGGCTCAGAATCTGACTTCCAAAAAAAACTGCTTAAAAATAGTGATAAAAGGCAGTTTTCACAACCTTAAGAATTTCTGTTTTGATAAGAACTTGATGGAAAGTCAAAGAAAAAATAGTAAAGAGAGAAGGGATGAAAGGCATAAAGTTTTCATTCTTTCTTCTGGTCCACAGTAAAATGAAGTGGTGTTTGGTTTTAGCAACTATTTTCAAAATGGGTTGTATATACTGTGTCCTGAGGGGAATATTGGCATTACTGTAGCTGTGTCTGAAGATGAACTGTTAAAAGTTAGAAAAAAATCAGTGTCAATTTATTTGTCTTAAACGAATAACAAGACCCAAAATATTTTTCTGAAGTGAGGAGATAAATCTGTCTCTACTGAAATGGAAACCTCATCAAGTCATGTCTTTGAGCTGTTGGTTCTCTGTTGGAGACCTCTTTAAGAGTCCTACATGCCACTAAGGGAAGACATTTACTAGAAAGGCCATTTCTGTCCTTACTAAAGTTACATATTTCAGATTACAGTTTTTTAGTTTCAATTATGTTATTATTGATGATGTTATAAATTTACAAATATTTTGAGTAGCATGGAAAGAGAAATAGGGTGAATCTGTCTTTTTTTTCCCTGACATTTAGAAAAAATAAAGTGAGAAAGCTATATAATGGATTTTTAAAATTCCATTTCATCAGGAGTTGTTCTAAATAGCTGCATCACTCTTGTGAATAAGATATGTAGTGACACTTTTGCCTCCTAATAAAGTATTGTTTTTTTCTGGGTTTTTTTAAACATCTTTTCAGTTGAGAGCTGATCTTGACCTGAGTTTTCAGTAAGATAAATTGGTTGTTATAGTGTCTTCATTGTGATATGATGAAATCCTGCCCAATTTTTTTACAGTCATTGCTTTTAGTACACCAACATTTGAAGTTTGAGACTTAGTTAATTGGTAAATACAGTTAATTATGATTCTGTTGACTAATTTTCCATGGCAATTTTATTGTAACTTCAACCAAAAAAAAGCTTCACTTGACTTCCTCATGGCTTCCTTGTACAAACAACAGATTTATAACATAATTCCTTTGATTTAACCCAGCATCTTACTGGTATTTCGGAACGATCAAGGCATATTTTATTGCCAGAAGGGATTTTAATTTGGAACAAGATCACCTGGTTTTAAAGAGCAATGGTGTTATAGTAACTCATGGATCAAAATAAACAGTGATTGTTCTTGAACTGATGAAATATAACTCACTTACTGTGATAGAGAAATGTCTGATGGGTGCTTTGTGTCAAATGTGAAGTGCTGTTTGTTCATGAAAATAATAACTCTAATTATGTAAAAAGAACTGTTTTTTAAATTAACTGTTATTTTTTAGTTTACACTTTGCTTTGAGGTTTGATCTTCTGTCTGTCAACTGGCAAATGCTCTCTGATTATTTCACTGTTGTACAGCAGTTCTCATGTCTTGACTAAAATTATGTTTTCTAGATTTCACCATCCAATCCTCAGTCCTCTTGAAAGCAGTTTCCAGCTGGAAGTCGATGTGCTTGCACATCTCTTAAAGGCTCAGGCTCAGATCTCAGAGTGGAAGTTCCTTCCATCCCTGGTCAACTTGCACAGTGCTCACACAAAACTACAGACTTGGGGTCAGATTTTTGAGAAACAGCGAGAGACCAAGAAGCATCTGTTTGGAGGGCAGTCTCAGAAGGCTGTACAGCCGCCACATCTCTTCCTCTGGCTAATGAAGCTCAAAAACATTCTCCTTGCCAAGTTTAGCTTTTACTTTCATGAGGCCCTTAGTCGACAGACAACAGCTTCTGAAATGAAAACTCTGACTGCCAAAACAAATCCTGATTACTTTGGGAAAATTTCCAGCTTCATCCGGAAGTACGATGCCGTCAACGTTTCCTTAATTTTTGACAATCGCGGATCAGAGAGTTTCCAGGGACATGGTTATCATCATCCCCATTCATACAGGGAAGCCCCCAAAGGAGTGGATCAGTACCCTGCAGTGGTGTCTCTGCCCAGTGACAGGCCTGTCATGCACTGGCCCAATGTGATCATGATTATGACTGATAGAACCTCTGACCTCAACAGTTTGGAGAAAGTTGTTCACTTCTATGATGACAAAGTCCAAAGCACATACTTTCTGACTCGCCCTGAACCTCATTTTACCATTGTAGTTATTTTTGAGTCCAAGAAGTCAGAAAGGGACTATCATTTTATTTCTTTTCTCAATGAAATTTCACATTCCCTTAAGAACTCCAAAGCTTTTGCAAGCTTGAAGCCTGGATCCAAAGGGTGAAACACAGACTGTTTACGAGTTGTCAAGGCAATATGTCAGCCTTGAGGGAGCTGTAGCTTTCAAGAGTTACATAAATTCTCAGAGTCTAATTGAAAAAGAGCCTTTTTTTTAATGTTATATGTTCCTTTTTTTTAAGCTAACAGACACTTGAAGAAAAGTATTTTTGGGCAGTACTCAGTGGGGCAATTTAATTGTGGGTTGCTAAAGGGCCACTGTGGGATTTTTTTGGTGTGGTTTTCAATATTCAGTATGATTTATTTTTTCAGTCCACAATTTTGTTGCCTGTATTAGAAAGGAGTATATGCACTTTATCTTGTTCTGATCATTGACTGTCCTCTACAGAGTTTATTGAAAATGTGTTAAGAATGGAAGATACTATCTTTTCAGAAAACTGCATTGCCTGACAGGAATGATTTCTGGGAACCAAATGGTAATGCAAGGGAATATTAGAAAAAGTAAACCTGCAAGGATACATTTTAAATAAAAATATGAGAATCAGAAAAAGCACTATTGCTAAGTGTAATTTAGTTTTCGAAGGGTTTAAAATGATAAGTGAGGTGTCTGACACTCTCTGTTAAGCACCAGTCTCTATTCTAAATGCCCTGTGTCATAAAGCTTGGTCATTGCTCCAGAACTTGAGCTGGGCCAAGAAGAGCTGCAGCATGGAGTGGAAGGGCAGTGTTCACTGGAGTGTGTGACAGTGTGGGCCCAGGGCTAATCTTGGCTCAGACTAAGTGAAGGAGACAAGCTGAAGTTGAGCAGGTGTCCTGGAATGAACAGCTTCATGGAAAAAGCAGCAAAGCTGTTTTCAAATTGTGCTTTTGTCTGGCTAACTTAAAAGATAAACAAAAAAAGACAGTAGGAAATGCCCTTTGTGAATGATTTATTTTCTAGTTTGCTGTTCATCTCAACCTGGATTTGTTTTCAGATTTTTATATCGTTTTTTCAATCTATTCAGTTTTAAATGATAATTAAGCCAAAACAGTGGGGATTTGGATTTAAATAGATAGCCTATGCAGTATGTTTACCTCATTCTAAAATGTCTCTTTCACCACTTCTAGGCTGCAGGTTTGGAAAAAGTATGTTTTCTAATTACCCTGAAAGTGCTTTAATTTGGAAACCAGTATTTCCAAATACAATAAAAGGGTCAATTTGGCTGTACCTATAGCCTTACATTGCAGGATGCTTCTGACTGTTAGCTATGCAGTTGTGCACACACACACACACACATATATACGTAGTAAAATTAAGTCATTAGTTGACATGGTGTAGGGTGTAACAGCACATTTAATTTAAAAGGGAGTTTAGGTCATAATGCTGGTTTCTGTTAAGACTGAAATATAAAAGATACTATTGCAAATGTGTCTTTTAATGATTCCCTTTCTCTCCCACTAAAGGTTATAGTAACTTGTCTTGCCTGGCTGCAAGTGCTGATTTTTTTACCATCATAGAAGTACGTTCTGTTCTTGAAATACAAGCTTTGACTTGCCACTTTGTACCAAACAGAGCCTTCCATGCTTGGCTATAACTGTGTTAATCTGTCGTGAATGTTTGTGCTATTGTCTTTCACCTGAAGTCTTGGTCTGACTGCAGCATCAGTCTCAAAAGTTCAGTCTGCTCTTTGCCATTGGAAAATAGCAGGACTTGCAAATAACACCAGCAACTGGAGGGTGCCCGTTTGTCACAGTGTTACGCTTTGCAGCTTTAATTGCTTTTGACAGGACAAAGTTGCAATGACAATATTGAGAGAGTTTGTATGCTTCCCTCTGTGGGACAGTGACCTTGTAATAACATTGTAATTTTGACTTCCTCAGCCTGAGTAATGGAAAAGAGACTGTTGCCACAACCGATTCACAGTCTTCGGCAGTGTAATAAAGTGTTGTACAAAGTCTGTCTGCCTGTACAGTATTTCCCTGTCACACCTGTGGAAAAGTGGAGAGGAAATGGGAAAGAGACTGTGTGTGGTACAGACACCTTCTTGCTCATTTCTCAGTTGCAGGGGATGAGTTGGAAGAAGTGAAAGAGAAATCTGCTGCACCTGGGAGCAGCTTTTACTGGTTGCTGAAATGGCTAGAGGCTGTTCACAGTGGGTTTTTTGGGGAGAGGAAAAGGAGGTGACTGTTCAGCAGAGCTGGTAGCTCACTTCGTGCTCCTGCCACTGTTTGTTGTTATCTCAGGACAGGAAAGGGATACTCGGGAATGTTTCTGTGTGGGAGGAGGTGAGACTTGTTTTGCCTTTTTTCAGTGCTAAGGTGGCTTGCTGCAGTTTTCTCCACAGAATCTTGGAGGATGGCCAGTGGAGCATTTTGACTCATGAGTAAAAATTTCTGAATATTTTGGTTGATGAAGAACCAAAAGGAGCCATAACCTCATGGTGTGGGAAGGGAGGGAATGGGAGAGATGTGCAGGCAAACAGTGGAGAGAATTGAGTGCTGAAGAAACTTTTGTGTGGCTGTCTTGGTTTCAGAGTCCGAACTCTGAGGGCCTCCTTGTAAGATATCAGTCTTAAATTAATACAAAGTGGAAAGAAGAAAATTGAGACTGTAGAAGTAGCTTGGATAAAAGCAGGTGATCTTGAAGAGAAGTGGCACTAGACCCCGTATCAAGTAGTTTGGCTGAATTGAGGTGTGCTATACCAAAAACTGGGTGTGGGGTGTGAGTGTGTGTTATCAGTGAATATTTATAGATTTGTCAGACCCATGAAAACTTACGGCACAATTTCTTATTTGTTGCTTTGAGAAGTTTATGTTTTAAATTACAAATGTGGTAATGGGGAGTTTTGGTTGGGTTCAAACTGAAAGAGGGGAAATTTTGGTGAGGGTCGTGAAGCTCCGGAACAAGTTGCCCAGAGAAGTTGTGGATGCCCCATACTTGAAAGTGTCCGAGGCCAGGTTGGATGGAGGTTTGAACAACCTGGTCTAGTTCAAGGTGTCCCTGCCCATGGCAAGGAGGTTGGAACCAGATGGTCTTTAAAATCCCTTGTAATCCAAACCTTTTTATGATTCTGTATCAGTGATGTAAAACTGGCTAGATCAGTAATAAAAACCTGCATAATTGAGTGGGAGAACATATCTGTGGAGTAAGTAAAGGTGGCCAGAAACTCAGTAACCGAAGGAAGTATACTTGTTGCTAACTTCAGTACTGGAAAGATTGATCAGTTGCTTTACTGTAAGAACTGGAAAATAAACACACTTTTGCTGAGCTGGGTGATATCCTGTCTGTCATATTTTTCTCTGCACCAATGTAGCTGAGCAAGATTAAATGTACTAATGTGCTTTAAGTCTTCTATAAATTACTGTTTTAAATGCAAGATGTAAAGATATTTATGATTGTGTACTGAAAGCCATTGCTTCCAGACATATTTACACATATTTTAAACAGGTACTGATATTCGATATTCCTAGTGCCACTCAGATTGCTTAGAATAGCAGTGTGGAAGCTTATCTTGTAGCAAATTTCATGTACCTCATCACTTACTTGAGTCCTTGAGAATTTTGCAGAAAATTAAATTTTGTATCCTTTGCCTGCAGTGTGATTTTTGACAGCAAATGTATTCTAAGAACTCTTAGATGTTTTATATTTATGTGTTGTAAGCTGTTTTCTTTAATATGTGGTGTTCAAGATTTTTCTTGAATAAAACATCTCCTTTTCTCCTGCCTTTGCATGAAGACAGTGTGGGGGATGGAAACTATTAA
Source organism: Pithys albifrons albifrons (assembly GCF_047495875.1). Taxonomy (NCBI): domain Eukaryota; kingdom Metazoa; phylum Chordata; class Aves; order Passeriformes; family Thamnophilidae; genus Pithys; species Pithys albifrons. The sequence goes on from NC_092460.1 coordinate 67,960,593, forward strand.
TATATTTTGTATTGTGCTGCAAAGGACCACAACATATACATAATGCACATAATATTTAGGTTTTAATGATCTAAACATAACGTAAGTTCCTGGTACCTGTCTGAATACCAACACCTACTGTTTATTTAATTCACTTAAAAAAAAAAGATCTGCACTATAACTGGAGGTAATTTTATGGCACTCAATTATTGCTCTGGTCTGTTGTCTTGGTTTGAGATAAGCAACTGCCAACCCCCCCAAGCACAGAGAGAAAAGCCTCCCTCCTAACACCAGGGAAAGGGAGGAAAAGAGAGGGGAAAGAAAAAAAAACCACTTCAAACTGCATTTATACTAAATCTACATATATTTTTCACAGAAAGAAAGAGACAATTAGAAGAGAGTACAAATACACACTCACACAAATCTGCAACAACAAGTTCCCCACCTCAACTTCTTAACGAACACACAAATTCTACTGTCCTAACTACACATTACTTAAGAAGAAGCTTATTCCCCAGGGAGACAAACCCAAGCAGAAAGGAGAGACCCAGAACAACACATTTTACTTTCCTGAGGTACCCTGTGAGCCAGTGGTGGGCCTGGTCCTCTCCATCCCCCCTGGGACAGCATCGTGAGTCCTCCCAAGAGGAGGGCTGAGAAGTGACTGCCTTAACCACTCCCACACTGGTTCCTCCTTCCCTGGAGATGATGTCATAATGTGGTATGGAATACAAAATTACTGGCTACAAGAGGTCAGCTGTCAGCTCAGCCCAGCTCAAGTCAGCTGACAGCTTCGGCCCAGTCCAAACTCCAGAGCCCAAATCTAGGCCCACCTAGGTGAACCCATAACATTCTCCACCCCTTATTCCATACCATATTATGTCACTCATATCTTAGGTTCTCATGCTTAAACACTCTTTATTTTTCCAGGGCTGTTTCCCACCCCTCCATAATGTGGCTAAGAGTCCATTAGGATGGGGTAGATATTTCTGATGGGAACAAAGCAGGTCAACTCAGGTTATCTTATCTGATGGTTCATGTCTTTCAGTAGGGTTACCATCCTCTCTTTAGGAGTCTCTAGTTTCCCACTGGGGTTAAAATAGTGTTCACAGTCAGATCCACCCCTTGGCCTCATCCACCTACAGGTGGTCTGAGGCATCATAAGCCCATCGAGCCAGGAACAACGCTCCCCCAGCCAGTCCAGGGTGTGATGTTCTTCATCGGCTCGGCTCTTGGGCACATCAACACTCACACGACGGGTTTTCAAAGATTCAACTCAAATGGCAGTGTCCCACCACACATCAACAGCTTACGCAGGCTTCTCTTCATGTCTTTTTCCTCGGTCACACAGAAGTACTACAGTTCACCATGTGAGCCATCCCCCTTAGCAGCAGTCCTAACAGCTTTGGCAGCCTCAGAAGCAGCCCCGACAGCAGCACAAGCAAGCAACAGAGGCAGGAGCAGCCCTGGCGGCCTGCCAGCCCTGGCTTGCTTGCAGCCCTGGCTCGGCTCGCGGCCTCTCACGGCTCGCGGCCTCTCACAGCTCGTGGCCTCTCATGGCTCACAGCCTCTCACGGCTCACAGCCTCTCACGGCTCACGGCCTCTCATGGCTTGCAGCCTCTCACGGCTCACAGCCTCTCACGGCTCACAGCCTCTCACGGCTCGCAGCCTCCCCCGGCTCGCTCGCAGCCCTGGCGGCAGCCCCGCCAGTGACAGCTCTGGCTCCTGCGGGTCGCTCAGCACTGCGGGCGCTGGTTCCGGGCGCCGCATCTGTAGGATTCTCTGCAGGGGGTTCCGCAGCTCCTCTTTTCCTTGTTCACTCTGGTCTCACAATGGCAAACACGCTTCACAACTGTGGATAACCTTAGGAACAGTGTTCACGGTTAAATCCACCCCTCGACTTTATCCACCTACAGGTGGCCTGAGGCACCATGGGCCCATCGAGCCAGGAACACCTCCTCCCCATGCCAGTCCAGGTGAGATGCTCCTCATCAGCTCCTGGGCACATCAGCATTCACATGATGAGTCCTCAGGGATTCAACTCAAACAGCCGTGTCTTGCCACACACGAACAGCTTACATGGGCCTCTCTTTTCTGCAGTGGCTGCATTCACAGCAGGCGCCAGTCGAGCTGTTTGAACTCACAAAGACAGTGAAACAGTGAAAACGAGCATTCAACAGTAAGGGAGAGTTGTTTACATTTTCTGTTCTGGATGTACCTAAACAAGGCAGTTATCACTCTTATGTTTCTACAACAATCCTCCCGGGAAGCCTGCCAAGATTCTGGGACACCCGCCAAGGTCCTCTGTTGCTCCCGGGTTTCGGCACCATTAACTGTCTGAGTTTGAGATAAGCAACTGCCAACCCCCCAAGCACAGAGAGAAAAGCCTCCCTCCTAACACCAGGGAAAGGGAGGAAAAGAGAGGGGAGAGGAAAAAAACACTTCAAACTGCATTTATACTAAATCTACATATATTTTTCACAGAAAGAAAGAGACAATTAGAAGAGAGTACAAATATACACTTACACAAGTCTGCAACAACAAGTTCCCCACCTCAACTTCTTAACGAACACACAAATTCTACTGTCCTAACTACACATTACTTAAGAAGAAGCTTATTCCCCAGGGAGACAAACCCAAGCAGAAAGGAGAGACCCAGAACAACACATTTTACTTTCCTGAGGTACCCTGTGAGCCAGTGGTGGGCCTGGTCCTCTCCATCCCCCCTGGGACAGCATCGTGCGTCCCCCCAAGAGGAGGGCTGAGAAGCGACTGCCTTAACCACTCCCACACTGGTTCCTACTTTCCTGGAGATGATGTCATAATGTGGTATGGAATACAAAATTACTGGCTACAAGAGGTCAACTGTCAGCTCAGCCCAGCTCAAGTCAGCTGACAGCTTCGGCCCAGTCCAAACTCCAGAGCCCAAATCTAGGCCCACCTAGGTGAACCCATAACATCTGTTCTTCATATACAAGCCTTTTGAAGCACTTGTGATCATTCTAGTGGTAGTTCTTTTTTTAATACCATTTGTCTGAGGATTCCTTATGTACATGCCATGTCAATCTGCTGCTGCCTCTTACCACACTGGGTCCCAACCTTATAACAAAGCTTTGCTTAAGAAAGTCAGCAATGTGGTATACTTCATTCCTCGAGTCCCCAGGTTTTTTGGCCCAGTACCTACAACCCCTCCTCTTGCAGTAAGCAGAGCATCACACAGAGTGGCTGATGCTGGGCTTGTGGTTAAGCTCTGTAGTTGCTTCCAGAAGTGCTGGCACTAAGCTTAGTTGGCTGTAAGGTTTGGTGTTTGTGTCCTGTATTCTCCATAAATCCTGTTTTCAGGCTCTCAAAGGTATAAGCCATGCAAAGGAGACAAGTCACTACAAGATGGGCTGGAGCGAGTGACAGCGCTGGGACAGACAGGCAGGGAGAAAATGAATGCAGAGGGACTGCATTGCAGATGGCTTCTGAGCAGGTTCTCATTGGCCCCTCTGTGTTGCTCGCCTAATTTCACAGGAATCTATAAATTTTATGTTCTGAAAAAGCTATGCTAGACCTGGCCTGCAGTTGCAGCTTCTTGTTTTATATGACTGCTTTAAAAAAGCCTGTACTGTTTCCAGGATAGCAGTGTTCAGTTTTTAAGTACCAACAATCTTGGCAAAATGGCTGGGTTTGGGCAGATGATTAAGACAAGTTTTGTGGTATCCTGTTGTTAGATGAGATCTGCTGCTACAAAGCTGTGAGCTAACATGTGGAGCTTCAGAGCAGTGCAATGTTGTGCTTTATTTGTGCAGCTCACTGCTGATAAAATATTTAGTGGCACTGAACTTTTGGCTCTGTGGGGTATGCATCATTTGCTCCAAAGGGTACTGAGAGGTTTTTTAGTGTGTGCAAGTTGGATCCCTCAGATCAGACCCATAAGGAGCCAGCATCACCATAAGCCTCTATTGGGATGCACAACCCGGAACCAAGAATTGTGGGAAGAGTGATGTGATCCTCAGCAAAATGAAGGCCAATGAGAGATGCTTAAGGAGACTGGAGGTGTCTAATTCCCAGCCTTTGATTTGGCATCATCTAGTTCTCTCTGGGAACACAAGCACAGGAAATTTTCTCCTGTAGTACAGAATAGCCTGGTGGTCTCTTAAGCATTTACTTAGGAAACTGTTATGCCCAAGTTCAGCATTGTCTTTGCCCAGAGTCAACCTCTCACTCTTCTCTGTGGTTATGTGGATGTTCAGCAGAGCCTCCAAGTATTTCCCCTGCTTTCTCAGGTGAGAGCAAACTTCCTCTCCCTGGCCCTGGATCATTCTCTTGGTAAATGGGGGATTGAGAGTTAAATTGCCTGAAGAGGAGAAACTTGTCTGCTTTCCAAGTGGGTGCAGTCACCACTGTGTCAACAGTGAAGGGTAGCAAAAGGACCACCTTCCTTTTGGCAGGATCGGGGGTAGTGACTGAAGCCTGGGGTTACACATCCTCCCCCAGTGCACTTGGGTCTGATTCTTCAGGGACTGGGAGCGATGCTTCACCAAGAACTGCCTGTGGCTGCTTGAGACCTCCATACCACCTAGAGGTAAAACTCCAGGAGTATATAAGATTTAAAGAGTGAAAACTGGGGTTATGATACCATGCCTCTTATGTGGAGTGTCTACACTGGGCTTGTAGTGGGAGAGCTGAGGCTGATTTTGCCTTCAGCAATACAGCTGGCTTGTGCCCCCACTCTGAAAGATGCCAGGTCTTGTCAGGGGGATGGGGTGAGGGCTTGGGAGCACTAACAGGTTTAGCCTTTTAATCTGATGATGCAAATCTGTTAAATTATTTTAAAAAGTTGGTGGATTAATTCCCATTCTAGGTGTAGAGCTTGCCTCTGAGTGAAGTGCCTGGAGCTCTGCTGAAGGCAAGATGTATAAGCCGCATAAAAGCTCTTTCCCTTTTCCTCATGCATCCCCATCCAGAGAGAGAGAAAGAGCAAATTACTTTTAACTGTTACTGGATAATAGCTTTTGGGGGAAAACCTGATCCTCATTTATCGTTATAGAAGTAAGGAATTACTGCAGTGAATCAAGTCTCCACCCCATCCTCCTAAGCAATTTATCTATGATTTTGCCTGCAAATTCAGTACGGTTGGGTGTAGCTGATGAGCCATCTTCACAATGAAGTTACACACTGCACTCAGGCTGGCTCTGCTTGGAGGACTCCAAAATTTTGTGCACTGAGTTTTCCCAGCACTGCTGTTGCCTCAAACTGGCTGACCTGCTGACTGTACCTTGCAGCAAGAAAAGCAGGAGGCAAATTTCTGAGGTTGTGCATTACTCATTCTCTTTCAAGTGTAAAAATAGATGGGTATAAATCTCAGTCCGGCCTAGTGGGATCTGTGGCACTATCTAATTTTTCTTGCTAACCCTGTAGAGTGAAATGATATGCCAGATCCTTAGACATGAGGCTCTGGGTCTACATATGATGTGGATGCCTCAGGCTCATCTGTACTTAGGAATGATTTGTTAAAACAATGGCTGCTCAGTTAGGAATGGTTTGTTCCAGTTGTTTCTGATGGAAACTATAAGGGAATGGTAAAAATATCCCACAACCACCTTATTGTTGAGTTTATGATACAACCAAGAAAGAGGTGCAAGTCCAGACACAGAATAGTCACAAGGTCTTGCTGTATCTACCTTTAAAGCTGTCAACCAAAATATCTTCAGGGGGCTGATCAGATGTTAATATATTGAACACGTAAGACTGTGCTTCAGAGTGTCATTTGCTCACCAAGCACTGAGGGACTCATCTACCTGGATGGTTATTCTGCAACTGTGCATTATTTTATGCTTTTTGTGGTAGCATTTTCTTAAGCACTTATTTTTAAAGAACAACTGCCACTAGAGGGTGGTATTAATACAAAAAGGAAAAAAATAATTTGAATCTCTTTCCAGAATAAAATAATTTGTACTCTCCTGCACATTTATAAACATGGGATAGATTTTACTGCTCTAGTCAGATTTAAGTCTTGTTGGCTTTTTTCCCCATAGAGTGATTTATGTAGTTCTGTTTCAGCTGTAAACAGCAATAGCAGGTATCTCATTTCATACCGTAATGTATATCTGAATACTAAAATGGTGTTGTTTTATCTTCTTTGCAAAAAACTTTTTTATTGAATTGCAAGAAAAAAGCTGTAGCAGTGCTTTTATGATTCTTTTTCTCTTGAAAACTACCCATTCACTTAAAATAGAATTTCATTTTAGAAAAGATGGAGTGGTTTTTTTCTTCCTTTCTTTTTTCTTCCTAAACAGTGGGAGAACTAAAAATATTTTGTTTACTAAGGCAGTGCAGTATGACCTGTTAAAGGCCATGTAGGGAGCATCAGGCTAGGGTTTAAGCCTAATGCAAAGTAATAGGATTTTTATAGTCTAATGTGGGCAGAGCTTCTGTGGTATATAACTATATATATATATATACACATATGGTATAACAGTGTGTGGATATATATATGTATGGAATATGGTAAAACCATATATGTATGTATATGGTATCACCATATATGTGTGACATATTGTTATACTGTGCCAGCCAAAGTATGGTTATGCCACGCCAAACCCTAAACACTGTAGGCCAAGGTGCAGGGATGGGGCAGTGCAAGGGCTGGGTGGCTCAGACCCTGGGGCTGAAGTTGTGCTGCTTTGGATCATCACAGAATCATAGGAAGGCTGGAAGGGCCTTTAAAGATCATCTAATTCCAGCCCCCTGCCATGGGCAGAGACATCTTCCACCTTTCACAAGCCCCACAAGATGCTGCTGAATGTGTTTGGGAACGAGGGCTGGGGGCAGGTGCTTGTGGCACTCCACTACTTCCTTTTGGCATGGATATGAGGAGTTTTGCCAGTGCTGCAGCCTGCATCAACCCCAAGGAGAACCTGCAGGAGGCAGAGGAGAGGTGTGAGAAATGGAGGTAAAGTGGAAGGGTCACAAGGGTTAAAGGAGGAGCAGCCAACAGGGACCTTGTCTTCTTCCACCTGTCCTGCAAGAGTAGAACAAGGTGATTTCATGGCACTTTCAACATGATTTATACACACAGGGTGTACTTGCAGCATTTGGTGGGGCCATGGGCTCGCTGTGCCAGGAAGTCAGTCGGGGACGGTGCCCCAAGACCACACCAAGCTGCTCCAAACCTGTTGCGTCCTTTTGTGATGGCAGCCAAGCTTGTGCTTCTCCTCTGCCCTCAGGCTGGGTAAAACCCCAGCAATAATTGTATTTATTTTTGTTCTTTCATGTTAGAAGCTAGCTGGATGAAAGACATTGTCTAAGTGCAAACTTTGGGTTTTAATGTGATCTGAAAAGCATTACTGTGTGTTTCCCTGCTGCTGTTTTCCATCACTGCACATGCTCACTATGCTGCAAGGGAGGCAGCATCCTGGCCTGAGCTGGGGTGTTAAAACGATGATTACATGGGTTTTGGTGGTGCACAGTAAACGCATTCTTGCACCATGATGATGTTGAAATCATGGCTCTTCAGGGGACAGGACAGTGCCTTTGAACTGATATTGTGTCTGTGCGAGTAGGATGCAAATGCACCATGTAAAGCCACCCCGTGGTGTGCTGAATTAATAGAACAGATTTTCAATGACTCATTGGGAAGATGAAATTTTCTACTTGCATTTAATCTTAGCCTGATAAATCACTCAGGGATTAAAAACCCTAAAACCAACAGTAAAATGCATTAAATTAGCGCTCTGATGATGAGACAGACTTGGGATGAGAGCTGGGAATGGTGGGGAGCTTGGCTGACAGTGTGTAGCTGGGGGAACATGGAAGGTGGGATTAAACTGCAAAGACAGGTTGGGGTGGGAGCAGCTGCAGGGCAGAGTCCAGTGCCCTGGTGTCTCCTCCTCATTTGCTTGTTGGCCACTGTGTGTATGGCTAAAAACTAATGATGTTCAGTCAGTTACTATAGCAATAGTATGGCATGAGTTGTCATGGTGATGGAGCAGAATTTTTCGTCACATTCCTGCAGGAGAGTGATGGATGCCTTTTGGGGGGCTCTGAACTGGACCATTCATTCACCTTGTATCTTTTTCCTTGGTAGAAACACTCGAATCTGCTGCAGTCAGTGAACATGTCCCCCCAGTACCATCACCTGGTTTTCCATGTCCTGATGCTAAATTTTTCTTTCACATTTATAAAGTTAAGAACACCCTGATCAGCCATAAATTGCTAAGCCTAACCTAATTATGTGCACTATTATTACATGAAGTATGTTAATAAAACATACCTCTGGTACTGAGGCTGCTTCTAGACACTGAATATTGTGCATGCTCTTCACCTCTGTATCTGCCTGTGATACAACTCAATAACACGTTAGGCACCCATTTGAAAAAATTAATTTTAAGCTCATTTAAAGTAAATTTGCTTCAAAAAATGCCATTTAGCACCAAATAATCACACAATATGCCGACCTGGAAGGGTTCCACAAGGATCATCAAGTCCAACCCTTAGCCCTTGGCCACTTCTCATATGGCTTCCCCTCAAGGCCCCTCACTATCCTTGTTGTCCTCCTTTGGACACTCTCTAAGAGGTTAATGTCTTTCTTATATTGCAGTGCCCCAAACTGCACACAATATCCAAGGTGAGGCTACCCCAGTGCAGAGCAGAGCAGGACAATCCCCTCCCTCGACTGGCTGGGAATGCTTTGCTTGATGCCCCCCAGGACACAGTTGGCCCTCCTGGCTGCCAGGGCACTGCTGACTCATATTCAATTGGTCACTCACCAGGACCCCCAGGACCCTTTCCCTGGCACTGCTTTCTGGAATCTCATTTCCCAGTCTGTACAAACATCTAAGGTTACCCCATCCCAGATGCAGGATCCAGTACCTTCCCTTGTTGAACTTCATATGGTTGGTGGTGCATTTGCTGCCTTGGAAATGCATCTTTTTTTTTGCAGTTTTATTTAAATCGCCTTTGCTTTGTCTTCCTTCTTGAGCTTTAAGAGCCATACACCATCTTTTTCCCTTACTTACAAGCTATACATCAGTTCCTCCTTGTCAGGGCTTTTTTAATATAGGTGATCAACAGGACCAGTGCACTGCATGTGAGAGATATTGCTTTCAATAGTTCTGTCCTTTGAAGAGCAGGTGTAATGCCTATTTTACTCCTATAGAAACCAAGAGCATACCTATCCACTATGGTTTTTTCAGTTGTGAAAGATCCTACACTGCAGAGCACATTAGGCAATTTGGTTTTGTAAGCATAAAATGTTTTCAACTTGACTCAAGATGATGGCTATTTAAAATGAACATAATCTTCTGCTCATCAGCTGCTTTTAAAAATCCCTAAAGCCTTCACTACATGTAAATTTCTGTGCTAAACCATACACCTCAAAACAAAGCCTGATACATGGCAGTAATGGTGTTTCACAACAGGGCTTACATGCTGCTTTCATAAACACTCATTTCCAGGCAACAGAAGTCCAATAAAGGGAAAATCTGAATTTGGAGTGTACAACTTAATAGCACTGATAATTCATAAGTGTCTTCAATTTCATTTTTTATCCTGTGCTTTTTAGCAGGTAAGTTTTGGGTGTGCAGCAGAACTGTATTAATTGCCAGGGAGCATAGGAACAATATTGGCTCAGAAACATCTTGGGATTTGGAACTATATAGTGCTGGGTGTGAATCTGGGTTATGCTTGAGGCTGCATCGCTTTGGATTTAGGGAAGTAATCACAGTGGTATGTTTTAAGTCCTTTTTGTTTTAAAAAGCTCTGATTGCTGCATGCTTCAACATATGACTAATATGAGGAGCTCTTGCAGGCTACATGCCCTGGAGTGCTTGTTCTATTTCCTCTAAGCCAATCCCAGCTCTTACAGCATCACTCTTGATATCTACAAAAGTTAGGAGTTGTTTTTCTTTTCTTTTTCCCTTGTTTTGGAGCTTTACATTACTCCAATAAATGGTGTTAAACTCATTAACCTAAGAAACTAAGTTTTCAGAAGTCCACTGAGCTAGGTGGTTTTCATTTGCTAAATAAAAATAAAAAGAAGAAAAAGAAAAGGTGAGGTCTCTGGATGAATAAACTCTCAGCTGCAGGTTGCTGAGCTACCACTGTGTGCTGGTTCTGGTTTTCCAAATTCTTCTGACTGTGTCTACCGGTCCCTATTACAAATTAAGCACAGAGCTATGTGGACCTGAGGTCAGACCTGGTGCAGGCCTCCTCAGCTGAATTCTTTACACAGGCTTCTCAGAGCCATTAGTTTTACAAGATCTGTGTAAAATATTGGGAAAACATTGTTCCATCTCATTAAAAATACAGCAAGTGTGACATCTGTGTTGGATCCTCTCATTATCCTACCTTTTGCTGCTTTTCATACAAAATACTCTGAAGCTTCTGCTCACTTGATTCTTTCAAGTGCTGGACTTAAATTCAGAGTGGGTTGTCCCCTTGGGTTGTCCCATTGACTCATAAAAATAATTGCAAAGTGGGAGGCCTGTGCAGTGCCCATCTTATTCTCCAGGTGTTGCATCAGCCCTGGAAGCCATTCAAAACCTCCTCAGAATGTCCCTGTTCTCCACTAGGATCTGCTCAGTCTGCTTTTGTTTGGGTTAATACAAGTCTGCAGTAATGGGGCAATTACAAATAAATGAAGTATGAAAGACTTCATAGGATCTTTATTTGGATATTTATTCAGGCATAAACTGTGATGTGAATGCAGCTGGGGCCCAGATCAGATAATGGCAGTGGATAAAGATTAGTAAACTGTGCCATTGTTCTGCAGGTATATTATTGTGTGAGGTTTTTGGAAAGTGACCTCAAGAAATATCATACCACGGTGATTTTTTTCCCTACCTTATCAGTCTTTCTGATGATAAAAGAAAACTGGGTTTTGAAATCATTAATAACTCTGGCATTACACTGGTACAGATTAGGAGACTTATGCCCAGACTTGTTGAGTGCTCCCACCCCTCTCCCTCCCAAATGAAAGACAGAGTTTCTGTCACTATATCTTGAGAGAGGTGGATTTAACTGTGTTCAGCTGCTGAAAAACTTTGAAGGTTGATGAAATGAAGGATACTCTTTGAAGTCACACTAGTGACTTCTTCCAGCAGAGGCTGCTCACAAGATTAGAGGATATGAAAGTATGTTAGTGAGTACATTTGGGAACTTTTCAATGGTGTTAAAATAATTGCACTAGATATAGTCAAACCTCTCATCTTTGGGGAAAGTGTTTACGTACAGGGACAGCATCAGTTCAGAAATTTGTTCTCTTGCTAGAAGGAAAGTTTATGACATTTCTGCAAATATTTTAATAGGAAGCCCTGATGAGGGAATGTTTGTCCTAGAGATTTTTCCTAGATGTTCAACAGTTACAGTTAGTAGATGTGTGGAGACAGTTTTAAACAGCAGTGAAACCCACTTGATATGTACATCACTGTTTCTTTACATGTCAAGGAGTGTTAATAAGAAGTTGCAGCATTCTAAAAAGAGTTACCAAAAGAAACTGGTCCAATGTGGCCCAATCTTTTGCCTTCTGTGAACAAAGTCAAGCAACAGATGACAGGCCCTTGGTGCTCTGCCATGAATGGACTGCAGAACCTTGGTTGTTAAAATGCAAAGTCCAAGAGGGAGAAGTTCACAGCCATGTGAAAGTAAGTGGGCTGCTCATGAACTAGTTTGGATGGTGGAAAACACATAGACTGCCTCCAAGATGTGACATGGTCCCCTTTGAACTTCCCAAATATGTAATTATATATATATATATATATATATATATATACACATAAAACACCTGAGGAACATTATCCCTGTTTGATGCGTCTGTTTGCTGAGGAAAGATGTCAGGGAACCTTGCCAAAGACTTGGGAGTAGGAAATGCCTGTTTTCCAGATTTGGGATAGGAGCATGAAGCCTGTTTGTGTGTGTGTATAGTTGAGGCTCAAAAGAGAAACCAAGATATACTGATCTTGTCCTTGCAAGGATGCAAAAGTAACTGATTGCACAATAAATGGGAGAAGTGAAAAATGATGTTGCAGCAGTTTAATCAAGTGGCTACTAAAAAAAATTTAAAAATTATTTCTCTATAAAACACTCTAAAATCTCACCAAGGGTCACTCAGAGTTAACAGATAAACTTAAAGAAAGTAGTGTCAAAAAATAATGTTTCTGAAAAGTCAGCGGCTGCAGGACACTTGCAAATCATAAATGATTAACAACTGGTACTTAAAAGGCCACAAGTTTCCATCTCTTCCAATGGTGCTCACAGGTGAAGGAAACAGGCAGGAAGGAGTTTTAGGTAGGTAAGAGCTGAGACTCTCGAGTTTGAGGAAAGACTTGCTGCTGATCAGAGTGTTAGGAAAACCTCAATTTTTATGTCTTATAAATATATGTGGTCTTCTCCTTGGGGTCCTGCTGAGCCATGGGCAGCGTGTGCTGCTGGAGTGAGGGAGAGCAGTCAGGCTTCGGTGTCCTCAGATCGCTGAGCTGAACTCCCTAAATAAAACACAAGGCTGCTGAATTTTTTATCTGTCTTTCTCAAATAGAAGTTCTTAGTCTGACAGCTTTTCCTTTGCATTCTTAAGTATTACTATTTTAATGGTAATATTTGCTCCCCAGTGCCCTGACTTGGAGCTTGGGTTTCTCTCTGTGCCATGGGGGCTTTCTCTGCATGAGGGAGCTGAGACATCCCAAAGCTGTTTGGCAAAACTGACCTGCAATTTTCCTGGAAGTTGTTGTCCCATCAGAAAATATTGCTTTGTGAAACTCAGGGTATTTCCCAAAGACATACTTCTGAGCAATATTTTGTTCTAGAAAGAGCAAAACAAACAAACGATCAACCAAAAAGTATTTACTTAGGTTAAAGCAGAACTGGTTTATATAAGAGGTTACAATGAAATGTATTTATCCTATAAGGATGAAAAATGCAGCAAAGCATTTCAATAAAATGTTCATTTTGAAACAAGTTACAGAGATTCCTTTGTCCATTTTTATTATGGAAAATGTATTTAAGCTTGAAGAATTTGCTGTGAAAGGGGAAATCCTATTACAAGCCAGCTTTGTTTTCTGTCTCTGTGGTGCTTCTCTTTATGTCTTGTATTAATGAGGTGTTCGGCTGTGTAAGAAATAATGTTTTCTCTTTGTGGTTGACTTTTTGACTGCTTGAACTTATTTGTGTGTGGTATCTTTACAGCCCAGCCTTCTCCAATTTATAACTTAGGTATACATTACTTCATAAACATGCAATGTAGAGTTAATATCCCATATATAGAATGAAAGGTGAAATTGGCTTTAACTCTTGAGTCTCTTGTAAGATTGTGGAACTTGCTGGCTTGGTGTTTAAGTCTGGAAGAGCACATGTCACTTGTAAAATAGATTTAAGCAGAAACTACTCAGGGGCTGTTGGACAGTTTTGTTTAGGCCTTTTGGAGGATTTTTCTTTTAAAAAATTCAAACGGTGTATTTTGTAGCACAAGGCAATAGAACAAATCCTGTGTTTCCATTTAGATTTACTTGTTGGTGATTGGGCTCTAGCTCAAGAGCCTTGGGCCAAATGCTAGTGCTCCCACCATGAAATGTGCATTCAACTTCCCTTAAAATGTAAACCCCATGGAAAACCCACAAAAATGATGAGAAACTGTTGTGAACTGAACCATGAATATTTAATATTCAGTTACCCTAAGGTACAAGCTAGAGCTTAAAATAAATTGCTTTGTATTTCATACTCTGAGTAGCGGATATAATGATACACGAAAGGAAACAAAGTTTCCAAAGAACTCTCTGCTTTGAGTTAAATAGGACAGTATTACAAACGATCATCCTGGAAAAAGAACTATCACAACTGTGTGGGAAGAAAATCTGGTGGTGCCTTTCATTGCCTGTCCATGTCTGGTGTCTCCCCTCCTGCTTGATCCAGACTCCATGCACAGCCTCGGTGGCCTGTTGCAGTGTGGGCTGCCGCTCCTGCCTTCAGCAACATAGCAGACAAAACCTCTTGTGTTGGATAGGCAGCTTGATAGGAATTCAAGCATCATTTTTCACCTGAATTACAGTGACATTTTTTTCCTTCCCTGCCCTTGTAATAGTTGAAATGTCTGAGAAAACGGTGCTTGAAGTGTCCTGTAATTTCCGCCAGGCTCTGCTGCTACCTTCCCACCTGACACCCCCTCCTGACAGCGAGGATACCCTGCAGCAAAATATCTCCTAGCACTTGGGTACATGACAGTCAGTTGGTTCATTGCATCTTTGGTTGAATCTTTTGCTCCATATTTTTGCCAGTCTAATGCAGAATTGTCTTCTTACTAGTTAGAGCATCCTGCACGAAAGTCCTTTCCCTGCTAACCTTTGCCTCCAGTGGAGTGGGACACCTGACCCTGTGAGCACAGTGTCTGGGATGGAGCCACCATGTCCTTGCCAGGGCTCATGGCTGCACAGCCAGCAGATGTTCTGAGCTGTGGGAAACATACAAGACTATGAAATATTGAAAGAAGAAGTTCTGATACAGACCCACACGGAGAACGGTGCTGGCACACAGCCTGGACCGTATTAACTGCATACATGAAAGACTTTGGTGATGGGAGTTTGAAAGTTACACGTTTTACTATACGGGTTTTAGTTCCAAAGATTTTATTGTCACCCCCCACTGCATGGTTGCCACCTCTCCTGTGTGCTCCCCAACGAGGCTTCCTTCCTGATGAGCCATCGCGCTGATCAGGTGCAGGGATTGTCTCCTGGGCAGAGACTGCCCTGCCCGTGGGGCGTCCCCCTCATGCTGCTGCTGCAGCTGCCACTGCTGCTGCTGCTGCAGCTGCCACTGAGACCTGCCGGAGTGATGCCACCAGGCCGGGCCAGGGTGGCACAACATCGAGATTGCTCTGCCTTGAGCTGCCGATGCAGCTGCTGGTGCTGCTGCGCCGACCCCTCCTATCGATTCCTGCCTCTGTCCTAGCCTCACTGATTATCTCGCCCGTTCATCCCCAGTCCCTTGGTTCCTATTGGGTTTGATCCTTCTGTTTCCCGTATTGGCTAGCCAAGTACCCAAGTCACTCCCTTCCCCTGAGCCCTTATCCAATCCTGTCCAAGTTCCAGCACCTTCCCCCCAGAATCCTATAAAACCCTTGTGGTTGCGCAATAAATGTGTTTTCTCCTCCAGCCTCTCTGAGTGAACAGGTTTTCTCTCACTCCTCGGCTCGGAGGGACCTGTGGGAACCTCTCCTACATCCCCAATGCCTCATACCGAGCAACATTTCCAAGCCATCAGGACTGAACTACAAATGCCTGGGGAGAGAAGTGCACAGATCTCACGTCAGCCCTATCTTGACAGAAGTTATGAACAAACTTCACTATCCCTGACTTTTACTCAGGGTACTGCAAGCAACACTGAATATTATTCCTGCATGTAAGAATAACCCCAAAGTGATTTGTATTTTCTTCTGCAGAACTGCAGCACCTAATTCTGGGAGCATTTCTGCAGCACACAAATGTGTTCTTCCTGCCTTATGTGTTCTATTTGATACAGGGATGCTTCCTTTCTTCAGATGAGATATGACTGTACCCAGTGCTTTGAAAAAGCAGGTACTCTGTGTGCATCGGAAAAAACGAACCACCATGGGCACTGCAGATGCTTGTGTTGGCTTTAGCAAAGAGGACAAAGAGCCTCAGGGGTGATTCCTGACTCTCAGTAGCTGGTAGAGGAGGCACATTTGTCTCCAGTCCTCCTCCAAGGGAGCAAGGTGTGGACTGTGTCCTACAGTGTTTGAATGCTGTTTTACTTTGATTATGACACAGGGGATTCAGAGTATAGTAGGGGACATGTATATATTTTGACACTCTCATGCACAGTCTCATTCAAGCTGACAGAGGGCAAAATGTCCTGCTGATGTGATGACCTGGGGTGAGCCCTGGAGGTCGCAATGCAGGAGCCAGGGTAGTGCTGCCACCCAGCACGGGCACCCTCAACAGGGCTCCTGCCTCAGCTGACATCGGGACCAGTCAGCAACTGCTGGGAAATGTGTAAGACCTGAGCAGACCTCTTTCTTTTTCCACCAAGAAACAGAAATACTGGGGGAAAGTTAAATTACATGCAGGAATTGTCTTCACATGGATTTTATTGAACTAAGAATGAAAAGCACATTAAGCATAGCTGAACTATTCTATGACTAGCGTTGCTAATAGATCTCGGGAAAAATTGAGTTTACCATAGGGTAACAATAAATGTACCTGGTAGTGGAGATGGAACTGTAGTGCACACAAAAATTGCATTGAGATACTGGAGCCTGCTGGTGTGCCTCTGAAGTATGAAAAAGTAAACAGTGAAACAGAAACTACCCAAACTGATGGCATGTAAACAGAAAATCAAGTTATTTCTATAGAGGCCGAACCAGAGACCCAATATTACAATGTAGGCACAGAAGATACTGAAATTTTTACATAAAAACTTGTAAATCAGCTGCTGCTTCACTGAGCATGCACATCTTCATGTGCACAACTCATGGATGTACACAGATACAAATGGCATTTCAGCTTACAGTAAAGAAGAAATTATACTATTCCTAAGCTTCCAGTGTTTGACAAAGTTAATTTTTAGTACTGGGAGCATTTTGAAAGACTGACAGCTGTCATGATGTCCAGACACACCAAGGCACACTGCATACAGGGTCTGGCTGGAGAAAGCTGGGCAGGACCTGCCAGCCTGAGGGTGCAGGAGGTTGGTTCTGTAGGTGTGTGAAAATGGGGGTCCCTCAATGGGGCATGTGTTTTACCCCCTGCTGCTGCCTGTCACTGTGCAGGGAGGGAGAGCATCCCTCTCCAAACCAGACTACAATACTGTGCTTTCTTAACCAGAATGAAAACATGTAACAGGAATTTTGCAATGTACCTGCCTTAGTGCTTTCAAGAAATATGTACATACATATGTATTTATTTGGTTTTAATTTGTAATTTTGAAAAGGGAATGGAAGAGAGTTCAGAATTAGCTACACGATTTGGCAGCCCCAGATTAGTCATGTTTATATTCTTGATTGTAACCTTGTATACAAATCAGTTTTACTCAGAATAACTTTGACTTAGCCATAAAATAAGCCTTGTGATGTGTATGACAAATTAAAAAGTGGTCTGAAATTAATTTTTGGCACATTCTTGTTGTAGCATGCAGGGGAAAAAACCCCAAAGAGCTGAGGAAAATGTCCAAGTGAAATTCAGCTTAAACTTGTGATTATTGATGGATAGCTCTGTCATATTCACCTCTGTGCTGGCTACCATGGGTGCCCTTGTGCTACTGTAAGGCCTATCTCTGAAAACATTGTAGGCAGGAAAAAATGCAATTAAATATGTATGGCAGTGAATTGCTGTAAGGTACTCAGCCGTTCTAGGTCAAAGCTGTGAAGGATTTTAGGCATTTTCCATTTTTAGCAGCTTTAAATTCCTTATTCATGACTCCAGTAACAACCTACACATTAATACCATTTCATTACAATCCAAAAGTCACTGCCAAAAGCCTCACCATTTCAATGTGTCTTCAGAGCAGTGCTGGACTCAGTGATTTGTCCCTTCTGGAGCATAATTCATTCAAATAAATGTAAATCACTGTTTTATGCTGTTTGGTCAGTGTTTACAGATGTCATTGTACACTATTTAAAAGGCACATGGCAGATATTAGGGGAGGAATCGATGTGTTCCATGGAAAAAAGAACAGGCAGTGTTTGGTTTTGGTTTATCCACACTACTGCACTGAGTGCAGCTCTATTGATTTCGATCCCCAAATCGTTTGACCTCTTTTGTACAGCACAGCTTGTCTATATTTTACAACTGAATTTGTTTTGCCTTGTACTTCGTATTCTTATTCCATTACAGTGCTACTTGTTAAAAAAAAAAAGAAAAAATCAATGCAATTTGTTAATTAAAAAAATGGAAACCCACAACCTCCTTCCCTGGACCAGAAAGCTGCTCTCGGGTGTCTGCAGTGACCAGTGTGGCCTGACCCTGCTGGAAGATGGCAGTGACAGAGCTGGGGATCAGAGTCATGGAACCCTTTAGGTTGGACAAGACCTTTCAGATCACAGAGTACAACCATTAACCCAGCCCTGCCATGCCCACCACTAAACTGTGTCCCCAAATGCCACATCTATGTGGCTTTTAAATATCTCCAGGGATGATGACTCAACCACTTCCCTGAGCAGCCTGTTCCAGTGCTTGACAACCTTTTTGATGAAGAAACTTTTCCTAACATCCAGTCTAAGTCTCCCCTGGAACAACTTGTCACATGGGAGAAGACACTAACATGGGATGCACCATTCCTGTGCAGCCATGGGGCAGAGGCCCAGCTGACTGCAGAGTTACAGTAAAAACTGTATTCCTGCATTTTTAATTTGCATATATATATTGAGAAAGGTGAGATAAAACTCGCCGACCTGTCCAGTTCAGCTGGACCCTGTTTATGTTATTTAATGCTATTTAATCCCTCAGTGAGCATCAAATTCTGTGTGCCACCTTCCAGCCCATGGACTCTTGCTGTATCTGCCGAGTGAGTGAGAAGATGAGGGAATACAGAGCTCTTCTCTCCCTTGGGTCCAGCTTAGTGCCACTACACAAGCTTTGTTCTCCCACCTGGTGGGGACAGTGTATCAGGTGGGCTGCTCTGAGACCTGCCATTTTCTGTTCTCCTTTCCACTGGTTTTGGCCTTGTTGCTCAGTGGGATGGCTGGATGAGAGGAACCAAACCACTGTGCTGGGGGCAGCAGGGAGGTGGGTATCCAGTGGGACTGTCTGCCAGGAGAGGGCTGAGGGGTGGTGGCAGCCAGGGCTGAGCCAAGGCTGCTGCAATGACACTGGGGCTGTGACAGTGAAGGGCACCTCTGAGTCATAAGGGCACTGCTGTCTCGTAGCTGCCTGGCAGGAAAACTTGCTCATCCTGGGTCAGCTGGAGATTGGTGCTGGCAGCTGCGTGATCTGCAAATGCCCCTGGGTAAAACACCAAATAGGGAGTAGCTGCAGTTACAGTGACATATCTGAACTAATGGCTGGTTTGTTTGGTTTTTTAAACAGTAATTGAGCTGTTTTAGCTAACTGGATTTTAAGATGCTAAGTTGTTGATCTGTTTGGACTTCCATATATTATAGTGGGAGTTTTTTATCTTCAAGAGCCAAGTTCATGGAAAAAATATTCCTACCTACAAGAATGGTACGTTCATCAATTACTATCACTAGTGAATACTTTTCTGGTTTCAGTTGCTCCCTATGTGTCAGTTCCATCCAGACCAACTTCAAAGCTTGTGCCATAGAGCGGCAGTGATTGAACAGAGCAACAGTGGATCCTTCTGGTCAGGGTAAGTCCAACCTGAGCCACAAAGTAACAAACCATGTGTCCCTACCAAGAAGAACTGAAAACTGGGTAGATCCTCCATGATCTCTTTATGCTGGCTGAGGGAAACAATGATTTGCAGCAGTGTCCTGAGAGCTGAACACCCCCCTGCCACTGCTGCTCATTTTCTATCCAACTGATACACTTTTCTCAGCAGAACAGCTCACCACCCCTTTGCTTTTTGAGCACGAGTAGTTTCCCTACTACCTGCCAAAAGCTTTGGCTGTCTCTGTGAGAGCTGGGCTTCTTCTCACTACAAAACCTGGAAGGAAGTTAAAAAGCCAGCACAGTGTAACAACAAAACATCACGTTATGGAACAGGAGGAGACCCCTCTTCTTGTTTTGTTATTTATTTTAAAACATATTTAAACCTGTCACGTAAGGCCCTCTCTTCACAGGTGTATAATCTGACTGAGGAAATTTGGTTATGCATTCTCTGGGCTGTGCAGGATCTTGAATAAGGAATGACCTTTGCTGTCCCTTCCTGCATGCCTTAGTCAGCTTTTGTGCAGTAGGGGACAAGAAGAAATACTCGAAGTAGGTCACAGGACACAGTGACACAAAGGCTGCCACCACAGGCTGATCGATGAGGAGTCTCATTATGGCATCCTCAGAATGAAAGCCCTGCCCTGGCTGGAGGTGGCTGCTGTACCCCTTCCCCCATGCCACCCCCCGTGGCCTGACATGGAATTGTAGAATGGTTTGGGTGGGAAGAGACCCTCAATATTATCCAGCTCCAACACCTTTGCCATAGGCAGGGACACCTTTTCCATTATACCAGGCTGCTCAAAGCTCCATCCAGCCTGATCTCGGCCAGTTCCATGTGTCTCCTTTTCCTTCAGGTAGATAGATGGTGGCCCTCAACAACAACCAAGGATGATGGGGTTTTTTTAAAGCAAGGATTGGAAATGCATTTCCAAATAGCTCTTCTCCCTCTAAACACATGTATGTTGGGCAGCATGGTGGGCCTGTCTCGGCAGCTTTAGTCAAAGCCCAGGAATCATCCTGGACAGCAATCTGACCCATGTATGGCTGAACACTTCTCATGCAGCCATCAGCCTGACACTCACAGACCCCCTGGTTACTGAAGCCAGCTGGGAGGTTGTGTGTGTATTGCCACCGTTTCTCGGACATAAGGTTGCTGAAGATAACCTTGACCTGTGGCACTCCACCCTGACTCCAGTGTAGCATCTCTTCTGCTGCCATAAGAAATGTCCCCAGGTAGACTTTTAAAATTATTTTCACTTCGTTTTTAAAATATGCAAACTGGAGTTTTTGCACTCCATTTTTCCTGCAGGGAGCAGGAGGAGGAGTGGCAGGGTGCTGGCCAAGTGGGTGGCAGGGGGTTCCCACACAGTGGGAGTGGGATTGGCCACTCTTGATGTGTGTTCAGGCAGAACTGTGTGAGGTTGATGGGTCTTTGTGTGGGGTCTTCAGGTACAGAGGGACTTGAGTGAACTTAAAGCAGTGGCAACTTAAAGTACGTTAGGTAAGAGCCTGTCTGGGAACAAGTGCTTCTTCAGTCATGAGAGTGATGAGACTTGATGCAGTGTGGGGTGTGGGTGGCTGGGGGTTGCTTTTGTCCCCTTATGTAGGAGGTAAAGATAGATTGGCAATCCACGCTGGAAGATATGGCAGTTTACCCAGTAAAACTACACAGACAGAACTATCTTCTTTATTATAAAGATACACTATGAGGAACAAACTTGAATGTATACTGAAGCTTGTAATGGTACATGCCAAAAATGTACAGTACTATACATAAAAGTGCATTGTCACAACAGATTAACAGTACATTTCTCTTCCAGAACCGTGAATTTTTCATGTTTTTATTTGTTCTTCAAGAGTGGAAGGAATGCAATGGGAATGCAGCCATACACGAACAGGAAAGGATGCCATGGAAATGCAACAGTACAAGAGCAAAGCTAAAGCTCCTCTAAAATTTAAAGGCACTTTCACATGTACATACTACAGATGTACATTGACACAAGTAGGTAACAGTCAACAAGCAGGAAGCTACCAGTACTGCAATTCATCAAACTTGACAGTAAAGGACAATACTGATTGGATTAGGTGTGCAGGAGTTACCCTTTAGTACGCCTGTAGTTGTAGCAGTCTTTCCTGTTACATATCCACTTACTATACTTTAAAGTATCTATAATAACCATCAAACTACACATTTAACTGTGTGAATGCACTAAGTGGATGCACTCACTAAATGCACTGTTTCTAATATTTTCTTTTGCTAAACAATTTCTAATATAAGCATTATGGAGTCCGGTATAGTTATTTAAACATACAAAATTCCCTATGCAATTTAATACAGGTATCCATCTCAATTGTGCCAGGTGGGTTAATTTAAAAACGCTAGACTAAAACTGCATGTAAATGAAAGCTGAAATTCCACTTTTGTTCCACTGAGTCTAGTAAACTGGGGAACTAGTTGAAAATATCTCTGGTCCCAACCCAGTGAGTAGACCCTACAGACTAGAGCTGGTCTGCAGCTGGGGCTGGCCTGGCTTAGGGTCTGGCCCTGGTGTTAGGACTAGGCAGTACAGTTGAGAAGGATGGGGGTTTGCTGGCTGATGCTGCACAGCCCACTGTGGTGGCTTGACTTTGCTTCTAACCCAGATGTGTGTAAAGTCTGTGGCTGGATTGAAAAGGGTTTGCAAATACCAGCAGTAGTTTGAGACTCAGAGGCCATTCATAGGGTACTTTTCACACCTGGGGCTTCACATTTCATCACCTGTCTAGAGGGTGTAAATCAGAGCAGGAATAAGCTGCTCCTAAATAACAACAGGAAATTACTCCTGTCACCTCAGCAATTATGTCTACTAGATTTTGTCACT
This sequence comes from Pithys albifrons albifrons, assembly GCF_047495875.1. Taxonomy (NCBI): domain Eukaryota; kingdom Metazoa; phylum Chordata; class Aves; order Passeriformes; family Thamnophilidae; genus Pithys; species Pithys albifrons. Next base: position 67,982,753 of record NC_092460.1, read on the forward strand.
ACTCTTCTCCCCTCAGACTCAATTGTTTATGTACAGTGAGTGGTACAACTTCAAGCTTTCCAATAGTGAGGTTCCACAGAATATGTGGAAACACAGATCTTAAATTACAGCCAGTTGTACTCCTGTAGGTGGACCACAAGTGATTTTCCCTCCATTTTCTTCATTGAAGCTTATTTATGGATTGGATATTTGAAAATATATTCACAGAAATAATATTATGGCTTACTGTCGCAATGTGCAAAACAGCTGTATGTTTAGTTCACAATTAACAAAGTTTAACAACAGAGCGCTATGCAAAGTTGACAGTTGTCACTCATACAGACATAAGAAAGGTACTGATTTCTGTCATTTAAGAAAAAGGGGAAGGGAGAGGAAAGAGGTTATGGAAACCTTTAGTCAGCTTGAATCTAGGCAGTAGTAACTCAGCTGCCTGTCCTATGAGAGGCCCCTGCACCACTGGCAGGAGGCAGTCCCTCTTCAGGGTCCCTGTGTTGCTGCCATCAGCACAACCGAGCGTGCTGTGCAAGGCAACCAGCACAGCTGGGTCAGCTCAAAACTCTGACTGTTAGAACTCAAATCACATCTTTAATTGGACACTGAGCAATAAAGTCAATGGGATACTTTTTGGAATTACTGTGTAGTTGATCCTTTAAGTTGCCTATCAGCCTGCCTAATCCACCAACAGTGGGCCAATGGCTCACTTAACTATGAACATCAAACGAATTTAGTTTTTGTGAAAAATGAGGTATCAGGGAATGAAGGACTGCCTTCATGGGAAAAGGTACACCATTACAGAGGGCAGCAAAAGGAGTTTCTAGATACTGTTCTGGGGATGTACTTCAGCTGTGTCCTGGAATGCTGCTTTGTATCAGTGAGAGCAACGTGATCTCCAGCTCCATCCAGCGCTTGCCTCTAAGTGAGACTGCCAACAAGAGAGATAAAACTCGGTGCCAATTACGAGTTGTGAGGGTTTCGTGATATTTTTCTTTTGGTGTGTCTTAAATAAGAAATGTGGCCTGAGATGACTTAGACATTCCATAGTGACACTTAATCCTCACGTGCTAGATTTCAGTTCTTACTAACTTGCTTGAGATTTGGTGACCCAGAAGTGAGAGGCCCCACCTCCCCTGAACTTGACCCGCCCCTTAGTTTTGTGCAGGATCTGTTATTTTACAGCTACAGTCAGACTGTGAAGTATGGTACAACGTGGCAAGCTGTTTGTGATCTGTGTTTCTTTTATTACAAATGGTGCAGCATCAAGTTTTCAAGTAAGTCTATGTTTGTTTTTAAAACTATGCACAATTGTCCAGTTTTTCATTTAATTGAAACCATACAAAATACAAATGCCCATGTTAATGCAGCTACTTTCATACAATACATTCAAAAACACTGAAAAACAAAGCCTCTCCAGTTACAAACATGAACAAATGATGTTACGGAGCCCTGACTTCTATTGTTAATCCATCCCTTTCCCTAGTATACTCCAGCTGGGCACTGTGGGTGGCTGAGCTGTCTACATTGTGCAAGATTTGTCGGCTGGACCCTGGGAAGGAGGGGAAGGTCCTATGCTAGGATTTGTTTTTGGAAGAACAATTGGTTTTGGCCTAAGAGCAGGAGGTTTTAGCTGCACTCCCATTCTAGGGGCCACCATGGGCTTGAAAGTACTCATGGTGTCACTGGAAGAACTAGTGCTACGGCGGATCTGAGGCTCGGAGCTCCTTAGAACAACACTGTGGAGAGGGCTGAGCGACTCTGTGGAGGTGGCAGGGATGGGGGTGTTCTTCATCTGTTCCAAGGTGTCCAACACAACATCAGGGGCGTGTTTTGCTGAGCTCTGCCGCTCCAGCTCACGGAGCTCATTCAGTGCTGTGTTCATCGTCTCCTCGATGTCCTGGGTCAGAGCACAGAGAGAGTAGCACGTCATTCCAATTGCTACTGAATGCAAAGCACCAGAGGAGCAAGGGGAAGAGGCGGAAAATGCATGAATTAACTGGCCAGCCATCCTGTAACAAGTACTATAGTGCTAAAACAAATTTCCACCAGACTTCTTTGAAAGACACTACAATTGACAAGATGGCAACTTTGGCTGGACATTGTAAATATTTAACCTGTTTACATGAGAGAATCAAAAAAATGTATTAAAATCTGCAAGCCGTTTAATTGACTGTCAGGGCAACAGATAATTGCTTAGCAGTGTTTAAGTGGTAAAGATTTCTGTCATCTCTTGGGTACTGACAACTAAAAATTGTAGTCCATTTGCTTACTCTAAGTTTCTCTCATCTCATGCCTCAGATGTTCAGGATCTGTACTGTCTCACATGGATTATAAAAACTGGTTTTCTAAGGAAATAAAGCTTATCTGCCTATCAGCTCTTGTCTCCTATACTTTCACCAAGTTAAATCTTAAACAGAAAAAACTGCAGGATATTGTTCAGTACACAAAGCTAAGAAAAAATACTTTTTTCCTCAGGATTTCTGGCATGAATGCTAAAAGAATGCACCAAGACTCTAGTTTACTAGTTTTCAGTGGTATTGAGATACAACTAAGGTTAAAATATCCGGTGTTCCCTGCCTGCTTACAGTGTCTTTCACTTAGTTTAATCAAAGTTTGGGTTCTCTCACTGCCAAATAATCAATAGTCTAGGCACAAAAAAACCCTTAAGTCAAACAGCTTTGTATGTAATTCTAGGAAAGTAAATAAATAACTTAGAATAAAATAAAACAGCAACACCTTCTAACCCTAATATATGGTTCAGCTTTCTGACCTAAGCATGACAGTCCCTTCTGTTTCTTGCTGGAAGCAGAGTTTGAAAACAAGCATTACCAGTACATTAAATTTTAAAACATGAATGTCATCATTATTGTAAAATGTGTTTGCAATCATACTGCACCCTCAGGGCGCTCCTGGTAATCATGTTATCCTGCCTAGACAAACTTGAGTTCTGAAGACAGAGGTATCTTATTTGCTCAAGAGCTGTTACCAGCTCAGTACAACAGACCAATGTGATGATCAGCGTGCTCCCTATTCCATCCTTCTCACCTCTCCACTGCCAGGAATGAGACCAGTGAGTGTTCACACAGTGATAACATGGCCCCCGATCTCTACAGGTGCCACATCTCACACATTATGTTCTACTACAAGCATCAAATCAAGATACAGTATGAACTATATATGAACTATATGAAAACTACATAAAATCCACAAGATCCTGGCCTGTAAATTTATGCTTTGAATAGCAATAGTCACTACTAGCCAGTATTCTCACAATACTGAGAAATAATTGAACACTAATTACATGCAAGTCAGAATAGGCCAGCCTTTAAAAAAGCACAGCAATCTACATAGCTGTTGTAATCATATGCTGTCCCAGTGTTTTGTGTGGCAGAGGCAATTTCATTACAGTATAATGGGAAACAATTGCTTTTTATTGCCTCTGCAATCTTTACTCCCCATTGTGCTTCTTCTATTCAGGATCACTTAACTCATCTTTTTCACATACACTCCCTTTTGGAAGCCAAGTAGGATATTCCTCTGCACACTCCTTTCTACCAGTGCACGTGCTCTCTGCTATTCCACGAGATTTGCTCCTCAGAAAATCAGACAGTGACATCAACAAAAAGGACACAAACCTGAGCTATTGACTCTGGGTCCAGTGGTTTATGGTCATTGAAGCCTGTGTACTGACCAGATGATGTAGACCTTCTAATTGGAGGGCTATCAATCTTCTTCAGGGAATCATGCCTGCTGATGTTGGTGAGACTGCCATGTCCAGGCCTACGGCGCCTTTCAGGGCTGTCGGCGTTGAGATTGCGATTTTGCAGGAGGGCTCTGGAACTGCAGTGAGTTGCCAGGTTGGGAGAACCCAGCTCCATGGCTGAGTTGGAGAGAGGGTGAGGTGGGTGCACTGGGCAGTGGCCGTCACTGCTCCTGCCAGGGCGTCTTAGAGGAGGTGGAGGTTCTGATCTCTTTCTTTGCCTGAACCAATGAAGAAGGGGTTATAGAACAAGTTGTAGTGACCCACCATAGGCATGTGGAGGAGCAATTATTGTGTTAACTTAGGTGTGAGCAATACTACTGATACTTGTTATGCTGAAGCTTACCTTCCTAAATACCCATCAGAGTGACGGTCAGTAGGAGAGTTCATGTCCTTTGACGATGACTTATCCTCAGTTATGGGTCCACTGCTGGCCTCACTGTCTGCTTTTTGGCTCAGTGTATCTGAGAAAGTATCATCCCTGAATAGAACACACAGAGAGATGAGAAATCAGTGAGTGAAGTGTGACAGAACACCTTGGTACTCCCAGATTTTAATTCCCTTAGGAAAGCCACACATGTTACAATGCACTGCAGCCCTTGCATGTCTCCCAAAATTGCCTATAATCCTTCTGTTTACTGAGCTCCTTACACTTTGAGTATAGTCTTTCTGTAAAGAACTTTGTCATCCTTGGCAAAGCTTAATACCATAAAACAAGAGTTCAGGGCTGCATTTCTCCAGGTCTTGCTGTTCTTAAGTTAAAAGTCAGCAATTGCTACAAAGAGATAATAAAATTAAAACAGGTGAAGCAGCATCTGTCTCTTAATATACTGGGAACATGCCCATACAAGTAGCTTAGCCTAGAAGTAGTTTTTGATTGAGCTGTCAATACAGAGCAATAAAGACAGAGGTATCCTGCACAGAAAGCAAATGTTTTATCTATCTGAGCCTTCTAGTCATTGACCCATTTGTAAAACACTGCTAAGTGCTTCAGATTTTACACGTCACCAAGAACCTAGTCACACCAGGCATTGCTTACATATCCTGCACCACTATGTACTGGTGAGGGACAAGACCATCAATTCCATTGTGCCTTCCTTCCCACCAGTCTTCAGAAGCTCGGTGATAGAGCAGAAGGGAAGCTCCCTTCTTGAAAGAGAGTTCTCGTGCAGATCTTCCCACGTAGTCGAACTTGGCAATAGCTTCTATGGGCTCACACTCTGGGTGGGGAGGGAAGAAGAACAGATATCAGATTTCACACTGCCTTACGTGTCATTTTGGTTTCATAAACCCTATTTTTTGCATTTTCTCCATGCTCATTCTGAGCAGAGCTGACAGAGATCAGCTGAACTAAGGCAGATTTCAGGCAGTAGTTACATGTCCCTTACAAAGAAACAATAAACTGTGTCCCAAATGTGAAACATCAAGGTTGTAAGCTTCAGAAAACATACCAGCATACTCTAATGTTACAAGAACTGCTGCTGGGAGAGGGACCTCTGCCTCTTGCTGTAAGGGCTCCTGCATTGCTGGGGAGTGGGATGGAGGCTAGGCAATGAAGACCCCGAAAATAAAATGAACAAGCTCAGATGAATAATCAAAGGCCCGAGGAACCAGTGAGATAAAGGAAAAGTAAACAGTAGTACCTTTAACATCTGCAGTGGCAAAGGAAGGAAGCCAAGATTACCCTGTGAATGAGTAGGCATACTCAGCCTAATTGGGCTCTGGGGTTTCTTTCATGTGACAAGTATGCAGACCTAGTGAAAACCTAGTATTTTACACAACGCTGAAGCCTAGTGCTTTAATGTGCTTCCTTAACACCCTTTCTGGGAGTGAGGCAGACGGCTCCAGACTGTCTAAGGATGACCCCTCCACAGGGGCAGTCCCTGTGTGGCCTCAAGTTGCTTAAAGCAGCTGTGCGTGCTCCAAAATCCTGAGCTGCCCTGGTTTCCGCAGGGGAGGCTGGTGTTTTCTGAAGCCAATCATTGGCTACAGCAGCCCTGGCTAATCTTCTGTCAGAATGCTGGTAAATTCAGCCTTACACTGGTCCTGGACTCCATCCTGTAACCTACACCTGGGATGGAAACCTACTGATGTCAGCAAAGAACCCCTGTGGGTATCATCAGAGCTCTGTATGGATGTCAAGGAAACAGCTGTGATTTTAACAACCTTTAGTTTCTTCTGCACAAAACCAAAAGCACCTGAGCTCAAACAGATTAAAATTTGTCATCACAGTCTCAAAACATAAAGAACCTGTAAAATACAGTTCTAAAAATCACATACTTTGATGATTCCAGTAACTCAAGAGTGCCCAAAATGACTGATTTATTTACATAATTAGAGCAATATTTTGATGGAAATTAACATCTGGGCTAATGACTAGCATAGCAACTTTATGTCTGGTGCAAATTAAAATTGCTGAGGTTTTAATTCCCCAAAGAACCAGGCTGGTAATGAAAGTCACTGTCCCTTTATGACAACATTTTGCACAGGAATGCCTTTTTAAAATTAACTTCATCCTGCAGCATGAAAACATAATGATAGCACCTTTACTGAGGTTATAGTTTGCAGCTCATTTTTTAATAACTTGTCCAGCTTGCAGAAGGCTGTCTTGTGGTTTGCTGCTTCTGCAGTCACGTTAGGAGCTCCTGTCAGTGACAAACTGCGGGGTGCTTAGAAGTTACCAACTCAGAAACTTTCCAGAGACAGAACAGAGTGACATGGGGAATTCTCTGTTACAAACGCAAAAGTAATGCACGGTGGCAGAAATTACTTCACTTACATAAATACAATAAGAACCTAGCACTAACAGCATTAATTCCTGGAAATGCATCCCTATTGGATGCCTGTGGAGGACCAGACCTAAGCATGTTTTGACTCAAACATTTTAAGTACTACTACAGAAGAGGTGTGACAGGAGGAGAGGGTCCTGCAGAGGTGGGGCAGCACCATGCTGAGCAAACTCCCTGATCCACCCTGAGACTTGTGCTCAGCACTCCTCACCCAGTTCACCTCCTGGAGAAGGGCTGGCTGTGCACACATGAACAAAATGAACCAAAAGTCCAATTCATAAAATAGGCTGCACCAGGTGAACTATAAAAGGTAGCAGGTTGGGCCCCCTTGCTCTCTCTTTTGTCTCTTTTTATTCTGTCTCTCTTTCTCCTCTCTGTTTTCTTTCCTCGCAACTCCAGCTCTGGACCATCCACATGGCAGCACCAACACAGGATCTAAGGGCTGGTGATATTCTTTGTTTTCTTCCCTTGCTTTGCCTGGGCAAAGCATGGCTATAATACTTTACCCCATACTCTGTTTTGAAGTTTGTTGTGGGAAGGCAGAGGTGTTAATTTTGATTTTGGGATTGGAGTGCCAGATGTAGTACTAATACCCCTACAGAGGTGATAACACTGAAGTGGCACTGCACTCCCCTCTACACCTCAGGGCACAAGGAGCTAAGGAAAGGAGGGGACACCATCTTCTGCACTTTTTTCTGGGGGGGTTGCTATTGCTCTGCTTTGTGCTTCCTCAAGTTTTCCCAAGTGTACCCTGTGTGTCAGGGATGAAGGATGTCCATGAACTCCCTGGGAAGATGCTATTTCCTAATGTCTTTATCCTCTTCTGCATCCCATCAGAGAACAGAGCAGCTTTGCCATTTCAAAGTCCTGTCCTCAGGACAGCAGTTCTCTGATTGGGAACAACAAAGCAAAGAAACATTGCAAGGTGTTGACAAAGCAGAACTGGGCATAATATTGATCACCACATGCACTACTGAAAGGCAAGAAAATGACTATGTGTTGGGGACACAGAATTTAAGAGCCTGACATGTGCCTGTAATTTTTGTTTTCAGCAAAACTACCATCTAAATTTTTCCTCTATGTATATGAGATATCTGTGAAGAGTATGATATTAATTGCATGTATGTTTTCCTAGGAGAAATCCATCTGTTTAACTTCCTCAGGAAATGCTTACTTCCTTTGAAAGCAAATCTAGTCAGCCTTTTCCAAGTGACTCCAACAAGAATAAAAAATCTCCAGCAATTTGAAGGTAAAGGAAATATGCTAAAAACTGATTTAGCAAAACATGAACAATGTCCTTTGAATCTTTACTGCAGAAGCACTTTTAGGTGAAGGTTCATCTGCAGCAAAATTACTGCTAGATTTTTTTTTGTGTCTTAGCTTGAGTAAAAATGTGCTGAACTTCACAAATTAAATTTCACTTCCAGATTTAGAAGAAAGAAAAAACTTATGTGTTTTCCTTCTAAGGATATTTTCTGCACATTAAAAAAGACTGAGAACAGTCCAGTAAAATGCAACTTCTTCCCTCTTCCCTTTTCAGTGATCAGCTGAAATACATGAACATCAGTAACCTTAGAAAACAAAAAGGTAATTTATATGCTTAAAATAAAGCAGTTATGAAGTATTTATATGCTCAGTTATAAGTTCCAGCTCTCTTTTCCCCAATTTACCATATTTTATCTCTGCAGACATAATTCAATTTTCAATTTTTAAAAAGTCCTGTAGTTTTCTAAACTGTAATTAAGCATTTCTAGCATTACTGACAGAGCCCCTACAGATTATTCTAGTAGGCACATAGAGATTCACTTGTAGTTATTTAACTTTGAAAAAACAATAAGTAAAATAAATCCTTTCACTTTTGATCACAGCCCGTGGATTATGTTTCAATAACCCTGTAATTCCTATGGGATTAGCTGCTTGTATGTGTATGTATACAACATTTTAGCATAAACTAATCAGATTTTCAACATCAAAAAAAATCCTTTGCATTCATTGAATCTGCTTCTTCCATGTCCTAACAGAGGGAAACATGTGTCTGATCAATACAGTAGCAGTGCTGCACCTTCCTTTCTCTCTCTCCATACAGAGCTGGCAGAGATGCATCCAGTTTGTGATCAATGAATCAATCACATTAAACCCCCAAAATACTCCAGACCTTTTAGCAGAAACTTCTTTTTTTAAATTGACAACATATCAGTCAGTGACTATCATGAAGTTCAATATACAAACTGAAAAATTCTCACCTGTGTTCCTATCTGGTGTCAATAATATCTTTTAAAAGGAATTGTCCAAAGCACAAACACATGAATTTATGTGCAAAGAGACAGAGTGAGTGCATTTAATTTGAAGGGTGCAACCTACATTAGAAAAGTATGCTATTACAATGGAAAGCCATATCTATGGAAGAAAAATGGGTTAGAGCTTGCAGGCTGGGAATTGAAGACAAACACTGTTTTGCATGCAATCCAGGCTTGCTAATCTTCATCTTTGCAGCAGTGTTCCCCTAGCTTACAAATATTTTTGTGCTAACAATTATTTCTCTGTAAACACAAATGTCCGCTTCCTTTCAGCACTGAATTAATTAAAAAGGTGTGATGAGGCAGCAAGAATTAAACTGCTGGCTGATCTGGTGAACAAAAACCCATGTCTTGTGCAGTTAAATATTTTAACAGAACTCTGGCATTACCAGCCATTCTCTTCAGAGTTTGTCTCCACCAGTGACACAGTCATAACACAACTAATGCCAGGAATGTAAAACTGGTATTGTAACAACACAGGGGTGGGGTAGAGACCATGATGATGGAGACACAGGCGATGCACCATGCGATGTCACAGTCCTGCTCCTCTGGATCCTGCTGATGTTTTCATCTTTCCTAAGCATGGCTTTTGATTGCTGCTGAAAAGGTGTACTTGTTCTCTATGCCCACTTGCACCTTCATCTCTCAGTTTGGTCATGGGACCCTGAAGTTGGCCTCAATATATTAATCTGTTGTGTACCTGCATTTCACTGCTTCACTTGTTCTCTAAATGAAAGACAGACAGATTTCCCCAGCTTCCACTCTTGCTTTGTACCTCCAGTGGAAGAAAGAACTCTTCTAAATTAAAGCTATACTGCCTTGGAAAAGTGCAATTATGAGTTTGTCCACAATATTTAGCAGAGATGTGTTCTAGAAGATGGTGGGTTTAGTCCTGCAGAGCTGATGAAGAGGAACCTCTGCACAGGCTGTCCTGTAGAGCTGTTAGTATTCCCAACTGTGGGCACAGCATGGCTACGCAGCCCAGGCAGAAGATTAGCATTGATTTCTCTCCTAATCCTCAGCTTTTCCCCCTTCTGTGATGCCTGTCCATCCAGCTGTCCCTCCTCTCCAAACAGCTGCATTGACAAACTCTGCTTGCCTCTTCTCACCTCAGCAAAGGGGAAGGGACAGACAATCTGTCACTGACAGCTTGTGTACGTGACAAAGCAGATGGGTACAGCCAGAGTGGAGCTACAGTTTACATTGTTCTGTGTGCAGTGGGACCAGTGTAGCCAGGTTTCCTATAGACACACCTTCCGGTTCCCCTTCCCTATGGCAATTATCCAGCTCCTAAACACTATCTCTTACGACATTCTTTTAAAAAAGAGAAAAAAATTCCTTCTCTGCAGTAGCCCTTTTCCGCCCCTTTGCTCCCCTCTGTCTTTTCCTTTTCCTTCTTCCATACATCCTCTGAGGTGGACAAGGAGAAGCTTTTGTTTCTGCTGTTGCCCAGTGCACGTGTGCTGGTTGCTTTGTCTGGGTTGCCTGCTGGCCTGACATGCAGTTAGCTCACACTGCTGCTCTTCTCTACAGGGAGTCTTATTCTGAATCCCTCACCTCTAATGGGCTACTAATTCTTACAAAAAGTTAATTAAGAATTTTGATATTTCTTTCTGTCTGTTCAATTTGCTTGACGATAGGCAGAAGTTGCTGTGAAGGACATCTGAAGGACAATCAAATCTCACAGTCAAATACACCTTTATGACATGTAGCTAAAAAGAATTACTATAATAGAGATGCATAATTCTTTTCATGGATATCTGTGGTACCCAGAACTGTCACAGTGTATGTGACTGATGTTTACAGAAAATTACTATTGTTCAGAAGTTTCACTGTGGGGGGTACACACAGGTTTTTCAGTTGTTATAAATCCTTTAGATAGAGCAGCTTTTAAATTCATATACAAATAGTCTGAATGGCAAATATTCCTTAGCTGAAATATTTAAAGGCACACTTTTGAAAAGTTTAATTTTTGTACACAAAAGAGTCACCAAAAATGCAACATTATGTCAGAAAATTATATGTACTGTCTGAAATAGTTTCTCTCTTGCCCTTCCTGTGACTGGGTAAATCAGGAGAGAACAAGGAAACAGCTGATCAAACACAGATGAATCAACAGTGCAAAAGCACACAGAGACTAAAGATTTACTACATAACACCAGGACTGAAATTTCCTTCTTTCAAATAAGACACAATCAAGAAAGGAAGAAGGTCTCCTGCATAGAACACCTGTAAAACTTACTCCTATCAAAAGCACAGCAACATAACAGACGTACCATCTTCACTGGTGTGGGGCTCTGTACTGGCATCCTGGTCCACTTCCTCCAGTGTACCATGTTCACTGTATGGGCTGTCACTGAAGGGAAACAAAAGGTCAAGTGGAGATTGAAACCACACACATTAAAAATATGCCACCCTCATTAGATTATTTAAAATTATTCTTATAGTGTTACCAAGTTATGTGTAACGTAATTATGTCCCAATGTGCCATGAATGCACAATACTGAAGAAGCCTGCACACTTTTCCTTGAAACAACATCTTCAGTTATTAAGAAGTCCTCAGAACATTTGAACCCTTTATTTATAAAATGTGTGTGTGTGTGCTGTCAAAGGAGTGTCCTGATTTTGGGTAGGATAGAACTAATTTTCTGCCTAGTAGCTGGTATAGTGCTGTGTTTTGCATTTAGGATGAGACTAATGTCAGCAACACACTGATGTTTTAGCTGTTGCTGAGCAGTGCTTACACTGAGACAAGGACTTTCCAGCTTCTCACCCCACTCCATCAGTGATGGGCCGGGGGGCACAAGAAGCTGTGAGGAGACACAGCCAGGACAGCTGACCCCAAATGACCAAAGAGATATTCCAGACCATGTGGTGTCTTGCTCAGTATATAAACTTGGGACAAAGCTGGTCAGAGGCCACTGCTCAGTGACTGACAGGGCATCAGCCAATGGATGGTAAGCAACTGCACTGTGCATCACTTGTTTTGTATATTCTAATTATTATTGTTATTTCCCCTTTCTTTTCTGTTCTAGTAAAGTGTCTTCATTTCAACCCACACATTTTACCATTTTATCCCCAATTCCCTTCCCCATCCCGCCGTGGGGGGAGTGAGTGGCTGTGTGGTGTTTAGCTACCTGCCCAGTTAAACCATGACAGAGAAAAGGAGCAGGGATCATAAGCTGAAGTTTGATAAGGTGGTTCATAGCCAGAGTAACAATTTCCTATCTGTCTGTGTGCTCTGTGCAGTACACCTGGAATTCTGACTGTGTCTGGCTTCCTCCACAAAATGTAGGGAACATCATCATAATTGCCTTTGCTTCATTTTTTTATAGCTAACACTTTACTACGTGAACCTAAATGCTCTTTTCATGCATCCTCATACTTCTATTGTATGCAAAAGTAATTCTGAATCACAGGAGTTACCAGACAACCAGCCTAATGATTTTGTCAAGATGACAGAAGGATAAAATTCTGCCTTACCAGTAGTCATCTCCAGCCATGCATTTTTCATACACTGGTCCATCAAGTTCTTTCACATCCGGAAAAATAGCCTCATGATGGATGATGATAGTTTTGATTATCTCATTCACATGTGCCTGACAAGACACTTGGTCCTGTATGTCTGGAACAGGCATAAGGGTTGGCCCAAAACAAATGGCCAGGTTGTATGGATCCATCATGTTTTCATCACTGTACTGTGAAAGGCTGTTATAACAGAAAAATCAAGAAAAATTGACTTTTCCACTGAGACTAATGTTATTCTGAAAACTGTAGGAAACTTTATTTTCCATCACAACTTAGAGATTTCCTGTTCTCATTGATAATCCCACACAAAGTACCAAAATTAAAAAAGAAGATTTCTTACATAGGCTATGTACATTATTATTATGTTTGTGTTCCCATACTACCATGTTTGGTGTATACTGACTTAATGGGCTAACAGAAAATGCATCAACTGCTGCTGCTTCTATCTCATAGTGCTTATCCTTGAAGCTCCAAGTGAACTGGATGCAAAGTGGGTGCACATATTTCATCAGGCCTTGATGCATCTCTCCCTTAAGCTGGCCACGTAACTTAGGCAGACTGAATTGCCTTCTGGAGGCAACTAATTTCCTGGATCTTGCAAAGGCTCTTGTGACTACTAGTTTCTGTTTCTACCATACAGCCTAAAATTCCTAAGAACCTTCCATTCTGCCCATAAACTCCCACAATAATTTTATTCTGGAAGTATGCAAACAAAAGGCTTTGATTGTTCTTATTAATCAATTTTTGCAAGATCTTCTTTCTTCCAAAAAATACAACATTACTAGTTTTTGATTTTGAACAAAGAGTTGCTATGTTTTCCCTTTTCTAAAAGCACTGGCATTTCTAGTGGAAATGCTGGCTTTTGAGTGGCCCTGTGCAGGGCCAGTCAAACAGAACCTGAAGTGCTGGGATACACTACACTCTGAAGCAGCATAGGAATTCCAGTGTTTGGTTGTGTTCAAATATGGCATCATATTCCCTCCAGAAAGGGAATTTTTGAGACTGTTTTCTACATACAAACAATACAAATGCATGAGGTAAACCTTCTAAATGACTCCCCTCATAACCACCTTGGAAAATTAATCATGTTCTCCCCTTTCTTATGCCATTATTTATTATCCTGTCCTGTGTGTTAATTTGAGACATTCTGTTATATTGATTTATAAGGTGGTTCAGCCTTTATATGCAAGCAAAACTGTAAAAAAGAATGGAGCTATCATCATGAAATGTGAGGTTCTGCTGATGGCTGGCAATATGCAGTGACCATCAGGGCTCAGTACTGGGGCTGACACTATTTAACACCCTCAGGACTGACCTAGAGGAGGGGATGGAGTGCACACTCAACCAGCTTACAGATGATGCCATGGGGGAGAGGGGGCAGTAAATATTCTAAACATGAGGGTAAACATTTAGAAGGACTTTGACAAGATGGAGGAATGGACAAATGGAGATTTCATCAATAAGGATGAATGCAAAGTCCTGCCTGTGGGATGGAGTAATTTCACATATTATTACAGTCTGGAGCTGACTGTTGGTTAGCAGCTCTCAAGGAAAAGCATTGGGAAAGGCCCTTCTTGGACAAGAAGCTGGATGTGATTGAGCAATGCGTCTTCCTGCAAAGAAGGCTAGTTGCATTTTTGGCTATATCAGGAAGAGAAAAGACAACAGGTCAAGGGAACTGATTATTTCTCTTCCACCTGGTGCTTGTGAAGCTGCACATGAAGTTCTGTGTCTAGTTTTGAGAGACTGACAAACTGGTACAAGTACAGCAAAGGACTACTGAGATGGCTGGGGAGCCGGAGCATATGGGTTATAAACTAAAGTGGAGAGAACTGGATTTGTTCAGCCTTTGGAAGAGACTGCTACTGGAGAATTTAGCTGCAATCTCATACTATATATAAGATTATAAACAAGAACAAGACAGACACATGTACAAAAGGATGAAAGGCAACAAGACACAGCAAGGGATATTTCAATGGAAAGCAGGAAAAAATTTCTTTACTATAAGAGAGACCAAGCACTGGGACTGACTGCCTAGAAAGGCTGGAGTTGCTGCCTGTTGAGGTTCTTGACTGGACAGTCTTGAGCAACTTGATGTAACTTCAGAAGCTTTAAGCAGGAGGCTACACCAAGTGAGGTCTGCCATGAGACCTGATGACTTCCTGTAGCCAAGCAGGCATAACTGCATATACAAAAAGCAGAGTGAGATTTGCAGGAAGGCAGATCATGTGAATGTTCTTCCCCTGGATGCATGAGGAGCAATTTGGAGGCAGTAAGGTATTCAGTCTGCTTTCCAAATTGCATTCCTGCAGAGAGCGCAGATATAGCAAACATGACCATGTAGCAAGTACAACCCCATACAGTGCTGGTCAATCTGTATGTCTAAGCAGAGCAGAAGCTGTGATTTAAGCCCTTAAGACATTTACGTGGCGTCACTTTTGGGGAATGAATTCTGTTGCAAATGAATAGTTATTTTCATGAAACTTTAGATCTCTGCCCCTCTCCTAAATATTGCTTGAAAGTGGCTCAGAAATTGCTAGAAGAAAGCAAACGGGAACAGCTGTGAATACAGGCACGAACAAATAACCCAGCTGCAAAGACCCTGTTTCTATAGGAACAGACAGGCTGGATTGAAATGGGGAAGGTCACCAAGACAGAATGAATCAGCAAAGGGCAAAATTAGGAAAAAAAGAGGAAAAAGGTGATACAAATGCAGATCTAACAGGAAACAGACAATATGGCAGCAAAAAGAGAAAAGCTAGAATCAGGGCAAAGTGCACATAAGCACATCTTTTTGACACTGGGGGTCAGCAAAACCAGAGAGGGCAGTGCAGGAGTCGAGGGAGAAACTGGGTGTAATTGCCCAACATGTCTTTTGTTTTCTCTTACAGAATGAAGAATTTTCTAGGGGACGATGAAGACATGAACACCATTTTCCTTCCTCACACAACTCTCAGTCCAGTCTGTGTTTTGCATGTGAGAACAAAGCTACTTTATACTGAAGCATACTCAGGGGATGTAGATTCTCTGTACTTACATCCCTGTTATCCAAAAACAGAAGCAGCCACATGAAATCTCACCCTGGCTGTGCTTAGCATCAAACAGGTAGCTTGTAGTGACTGTTTTGCTTGAATATACTGTGGGTTTTTTTCCCATCAGTAGATGAAAATCAGCTTGAGATAAGGAAAAAAATATTTTAAAATTGCATAAACTATTTTTAATGTAGTTACAGTTTGCATTTGCCATTTTTCTTATCAGCTTATTTTGTTGTCAGCTTTAATGCTGTAATCTGCACCTCCCATTTCAGACAACACTTTAATCTATCTTAGTACAACCTTGTTCACTTTTGGACAAACAGAACTTTAATTTGAATGAAAACCAGTGTTTTCATTCTGTTTTCATTGCCAATTAGAAGAATTTTGTGTTAAATGGAGCTTAAATGTTAATTCTATGCAGAGTATGAGTAAACCCCATTAATACCAGCAAAGGAAGTTAAATAAAAATACAATACCTTGGGTATTTATCAAGCACTTACTGATTGAGGAAGGCAAAGAGGTATCTCATCACTATAAGGACCGACCTGGGCAAAGTAAGGAGGAGTTTGCGGATGTGAAGAGCCCTCTCATAGAGATTGTCTATTCCTGCAAACAGAAGAAAATACTTCATGATTGTCTAAAATGGCATTCAGTCAATTTACTCAATTTACTTTGACTCTTTATCATCACATGCCCCTAGTCAGTATTGTCTAATTTTGGCCTGTTAGAAAAACAAGATCTAGAAGTTCTTCCCGCTCTCACTAAAACTGCACATTTAAAGTCTGCCTAAGTCAAACAATGGCCACTTGCTGAGCTTTACAGCTGACAAAACCACAAAATCAGTAAATAAATCACCTGAGGGAGCCAAGGAGAAATGTTGGCCATCTTTTTCAAATACAGATGCATTCTCTCTATTTGAATGTTTACATCAGGTACATAATATTGTAATCACTGCACTTCTCTATTAAGTTTCCTTAATCAAATGTCCAGCTACAACTCTGTTACTGGCAAAGTGGGAGAAAGGCCTCCTGTTTTTTGGTGCGTAGGCAAGAAACACAAAGATGACGTTTTTCCTGAACGATTTTATAACAGTCCAACAAAATCCTTCTGAAGCAGGAAAAACAAGGTCAGCTATTAAAAGCATCAGCTCCTAATGTCTTGTACCATGGATGCACTATCTTGTGTTGGTCAGAAGGATTATGTGTCTTCAAGTGGGGCAATGATGAGATGAAAACTTGAACTGTTTTTCAACATCTAATATCTCAATTTTAATTCAATGTGTTTTTTGTGTAAATGACACTGCTAGAAACAATCTAAAATTTCAAAACTCTTTTTTGTGTCAGCCAAGAAAGAGTGATGGAATTAATGACACCTAGGGGAAATCTTAGCTGAGTACTGCCTAGTGGCACTGAAATGGATATTCAAAAATTTGGAAATCAGGAGCTGATTCCAATAGCTGAAAAGCCAATTGTACTACAAAATATTGTACTTAGGAGTGCACAATTGAAATAACCACTTACACAAAAATGCAAGCAAAGTTACTTGTGTATGTTACTTATGTCCTTTTTGGTACAGCTGTTTTTACCAATTAGCATTCATTTGTAGATGCAAAATGTGTGTTGACTTACGATTCTTAGAAGAACAAATGGTGTCTAGTTTATTAGTATTTTGGTATCAAGAACTAAGCACAAGCAGAGCACACTGGCAGCAAGACTTCTGTTTACCACACAGAAGTTCTACAGTTCATTAGGAAGTGTCAGTGTAGTGGATGGGTGTGACACCTGCTCCCACATCACCATTTCCAGGAGATTCCACTGGATCAGCACCACTAGTGTGCTTGGAGCAGAAGATGGGGTGAAACTGGGCTCCAAGAGTTTCTGCAGAACAGTTTCCCACTACTTGCATGAAGCAAAAACCTGCTTCCCAGCAGAGCCCCTGAAGGCTGGAACAGTGTCTCTGGTGAGCTGCCACAGAACTGGTAGGGAAAAGGACTGCTGACAAGCTGTATAATTTATAACCTAATGAGTCACTCTGGACCTAAATGCTAAATGAAAATCAGTTCAAGCCATTACACTTTCTCAAGTGGAGCATGGGACTTGGAATTTATTTTTATGTTTCCATTAAATGTGGACTGCATGAATCAAGAATTAAGAATTAAGAATTAGGTTAAGAATTAAGAAACTGGAGTCCATGGCTGGGATGTACTAAGTCCCCGAGCTGCCTGCACAGTGAGGATCCACAGAGCAACTACAATTCTCCTTTCCCATTCCAGTGCAGACCACATCTTGGAGATGTCAATGCTGTACACCCTCACATCTGCAATATAGTGCCACACTGCTGTTCTCCACAGCCCACAGACACCAGTTTTAGTGTAAGGCCTTTCTCCACCTGCATCATCCAAGCCATCCCCAGTGAAAGAAGCCTGCCCATATCTTCAGTTCCTGTTCTTTGAACAAAAGCAGCTGGTGTTACAACTAGGCTGCCTTGTGAGTCTCCAGTTCAGCTGACTTTCCTCCTGACAAGCCTGTCTCTGAAGTTCCCTACACAGAGTAAGGGGTCTGGGTGGTTTTAAGCTCTAGAGCCATGGGTTGAGCTATCCCAGATGTCCTACCAGGAGCATGATCAGTACTAAGCAAGTCATCTCTATACTGAAGCAGTTACAAGCTATACATGCTTGAATGAGGTGTGTGTATTTCCAATATCCTTCTGGTAACCCAGACCCTGTTTCCATGAAAGCTGCTTTATTGAAAATCCAAACTACTGCCAACTGGCAAATTCATGTGCTTTCCACACTGTTTTGAAAGGCTTTTATTTCCCAGTACTGATTTGGCTTAAAGGAGCTAGGTAATGATGTTATATATTGGCATGCTGCTTTTAAATGAGGAGTGAATTTCATCGTTGCTTGCGTGTACGCAGTATAGGAGTGTTTGGGCATGTAGGAAAGATGGAAAGAAAACAGAGCAATCTTTCAGCATCCAGGCAGAAAGAATGTGCAGCTCTGCTGCCTCCCATACAGAGGAAAGAGAGAGCATTGCTTTGCCTCCACTGGCTTTGTTAAAGAGAGCCTTGGGGCAGAAAGGCCATCCAATGCACAAGCTGGTTGCTGCAAGAAATCCCTGGCAACCCCAACACTGTAGAAAGCTGGCCATGTCTCCCCTTTGGAGATCCTCTTTTCATTACTCTGATTTTCAAGAAATGTAATTAGCCCCACCTGAGTGCCTAGTGAGGTATTACCCATTTTTGAGCTAAGAAAACAGAAGAGCTGATATTACATGGCTTGTTCTAATAAGGCAATTAGCTGCTAAGCTGGAAGAGAAATCAGGGGATTTGAAAACTGGTTCATTACTCTAATGATGAGACTCATATTCCCAAACTCAAGCAAGAGGACAAGCCTGTGGCAAGGCCAAGCACAATGAGAACTAACATGATTTTTCTGACTGTGAAGAGAGGAAGAAAAGAGAGATCTCTGTGAAGGACACAGGATTATCAACTGCAAATCAAGACTAATGTCAGCTAAACATCACACAGTGAAATGGTTATTATTTTCTAGTTCTCAGAGCAGAACAAAACTTTTGGAGCTCTGGTCTGCCACACCTGCCTTTCAGACCTCTCTCAGACATGGGGGTCAAACCCACAAGCAGGAAAACTACTGATGAGAAACTACTTGGTGTGGGAACACTGTGTTTCAGTTAAAGCAGAGCTACAGTGCAGCTCAAAGCACAGGAGACATTTGTGGGGTGAAATGAGAAGAAGCCAAGTTCTGGGGTTTCATGGTTACAGTACTTTGTGGAAGAGCTGGGCACCTGTGCCCAGAACTTTGAATGTATTGTCATCAAGCAATAGTGGAACAAAGTACTCTAATAATATAAGGAACTTTGTTTTCTGTGTATTCATAAAATTAGCTAGGCATCCAAGCATCAGAGGTGTTTGGGATCTAAAGAACCTCCACCAGACATTAAAAAAATGAAAATCAGAGAGTTCGGAGGACTCATCATAGATAATTTTAAGTCTACAATCTCAGCCTCTGAATTCACTTTAATCACCTCTGAGAGTTGTCTGTCCAACTTGCTCATAAAATCTTCCAAAGAGGCAGATCACAAGCTCCATGAGAAAAACTGTTGAGCTGCAATCCTGTATTGCTCCTGGAAAAGATTTTATTTAGTGATCTCCCATAGACCTCCTCTGCAAACAATCTATGTCCTTGAACTGGATGAATGAATCCAGATGAGATTAATGTCATTGCATAAATGAGAGAATTACTTATCAGCTAGCTGGCTCTTTGGCAGCCATGCACCAAGGACCAGTTCTCAACAGCATGAGATAGACATAAATCCTAGGTACTCAAGCCTTCAAAGGTGCGATCTTCAAGATCATGGGAACCTCTTCTGGAGAGAGCAATAATGCATTTTAACCACCTGGTCAGTCATGATGAGGTTTTTGCAAAGGTAGACTCTAAAATGAAACAGATCAGAACTGAACAATCTGCTTCAGAAGAGTAAAGAAAACCTGAGAGAGAAGAAAACACAATTACTAACAGAAGCCCCCAAACACAAATAAACAAAAACTAAATTAGAAATTAAGACAGGGATACATTAATTCTAAATAACATTAAGAAAATGTAAATTAAAGTTGAATTGAGCAATAATCCTGAAGAAGTGGAGTATGTAAGAGACAGTAAATATTCAAATATATAGATGCAGTGGTAGAGAACAAAAGACTTTTGCAAGAGAGCAGTTGGTGGTTTTGAAGTATTTGGGGCCAACTGCACAGCTCCATGCTACTCTGGTTTAGTTAAAAATGCTAAAGAAGCACTGTATTTTTCCTGGTCTTGGTCCTACACATAGCCCCTCCTGCACTGCAAGTGAGACATGGTTATTCAAATGAGAAGGTTCAGCTTGGAGCAGAGCTCAGAAACATGAATTCTGGATTGTGCATGTTCTGTCACCCTCCTGGGCTCAACAAAAGGAACAACAGGATTGCAAAAATTTGGCGAAGGGGAAGATATTATTGATCAGAATGCTTGGAAGAAGAAACCTGCTGTCAGCAGCTAATGAGTTGTGCTACAACAAACACCCAGTGCTGTGCAATGTAAGCATATTTCACAGGCAAGGGTAGCAAAAAGGAGGAAGAAGAAAGGGAACAATGGTAATGTAAGATGCCTCACTCCTTTAGGACCACTGCTTTGAAGGATAAAATCCAATGTGGTGTCTCTGTGTGGGGGTTACTTGCTACTTCCCCTTGGTGTGGTGCCTACTAGGAACAGCGTGAATGCCTAATGCATATTTTACACACCCTGTGAATGTCAAATGGGACTGAGTTACACTTGCAGATGTAATTTTTATGGTCAATTTGCAGCCGACAAGTTATCTACATGAATATGTATTCATGCTGAAGTAACAATTTGTGCCTCTTTTCACTTTGGTAGATGAGTCCAATCCAGCTCAAAGATATGTATATATTAACTCAGCAATGCCACTTACAGCTCTTTCAGATCTATTTAAGAAGTCATTACAGGAGGACAAATCCAGTGGTCTTCACTGTTACTTAGGTAAGGAAACACTTGCCATTTTGTTGAAACCTTTTCAGGAATAGTTGAAAATTTAGAATAGTTTTTCACTTTTAAAGTAATGGGCAATAGTCTCGAAAAGCAGTAAAATAATTTCCCTTCATAACATTTATGCCTTTAGGTAAATGGGCACTGCTGGCAGCAAGGGACTCAAATGACAAAAATCAGGAGGAAAAAGGATGTAAGTTTTCATCTATCCTGCCATCTTCATATGTGAAATTTAAGGCAAGGGAAATGAAACCATGAAGAATTATAATGCTTTGTGCAGGAGCTAAGCAGTCTGCATAGCTCAGGTGTGTCTGCAGCTGCAGGGCACAGCTCTGTATGTAAAAGGGAGGCTGTAAGTCACGTGTATAAGAGCTCACACCACGAGAGGAACTGCAGTCCCCCAGAAGTGAAGGTGAATTATAACCACCCCTAAGCACAGCTTCAGCACCCTCTGCCTCCATATAACTCCTGTTACAAATACTTTGCTTGTCTTTGGCTCAACCTGTTTCTACAAAGGGGCAGAAAAGAAGTGCAGTGCAACTCTCCTCCTTTGCACTTCAACTCTGGAGTGCCCTCTTGATTCCAGAATGCTGCTGGGACCAATAGTAGCCACTCCTTATGCTGAG
Organism: Pithys albifrons albifrons; assembly: GCF_047495875.1. NCBI lineage: Eukaryota > Metazoa > Chordata > Aves > Passeriformes > Thamnophilidae > Pithys > Pithys albifrons. Next base: position 68,004,336 of record NC_092460.1, read on the forward strand.
AGTGTAGGATTATGGCCCATAATCAGATGGATTCTTTTACATTGTTTTATGTTTCATGCTTGCTCTGGCCCAAAGCATATAATTTGGCCCAAAATTTATCTAAATCAGATCATAAACCCAAACAGAATACCATTGTTCTCATGAGTCTAATTAATACAAATTACCATGAAAGTCACAGTAATTTTGCACTGTTTCCACTGTATTTACAAAATGGAAAGCATTAACTCACAATGCCCTATTTCATTTGGAAATATATGCATAAATGCAAAGGAATTCCTCAGTGGCCGTACTGAGGAAAGGTTCATTCTGCAGCTGTAGCCTCAATTATGCTTGACATCCATAACTAAGTACTTCAGTTTCAAGGGTTTTTTCACTGGCAACATTACATTTCCATATAAAATGTGTGACATTCTGCCCTTTTACAGTTTTATGTGAACATTAACTTTACAAATTTGCTTTCTCCCTCTCCCCTTTTGTAACCATTTCTGCCAACGATTAGGAAACCCCACTGACATGCATCTTCAAAAACTCCTTGAAAGCAACATAATGTTTATTCCTTTCCTTAGACAGTGAATGCAATACGAATTAAGAGTATTTAAACCCTTCCAATTAAAATGTCTAAGTTTTCTGGGCCTTATGTATCAATTGTGATCTAAACATGTTACAGCAACCTGTGTTCTCACAAAGGAAATGGAGTCTGGCCTTGCTCCCACGAACAGGAAAACCAAGGTACATAATATGTGAGGCCACATAAGCACAGAAAAGAGAAACCAATGCAACTATGACTGGTTCAAAGTCTGAAATGGAAGAAAAATCCTGCCTAAACTGGTTTCCTTTTTTCAAGATATCCAAAGCATTAAGGTTAAAAATACAGCAATGGAAATGGAAATGGTCTTTTAGACTTGACAGTTTATGACAGTATGTGCCATGTAGGTGCTATGTAAACTAAACTGTGAGAGGCAGTATATTTTGAAATGCTTGCTATTTTTTTTCTTTTTCAAAAAAAAAAAAGCTTCTTATTCCTTGGAAGTGGTGCAGCACCCAATAAAGTGCACAGTATAGTTAGACAGCTGTAAAAACACTCCACCATCTCAGGCTTCCCAGATAATCAGAAGATGCAGACACACAGACCCCTGTTCCCAGCATATGGTTCTGGGGCTGACTGTGGGTGCAAGGCACAAAAGCAGCTTCTTTCTTTCATTATATCACATTCACTGTGAAAGCACATTCAGATTTCCCCCACTGTGAAAGCACAAGGTAAACTTACTCCAGTGTGCTCAGAGCAACCCCACTTTGTCCTACCATGGTCCACACTTACCCCTCCTTCCTGTGCTGAAGGCATAGATATGCCATTTCTGAGTGCCCCTAATGATAACCTTGTAAAAACCAAAAAACAAAATCATCCTCCTCATGCTTCCTCTAAAACATGACAGAAAACAGACCTTGGACTCTTACAATACATTATCAGTAAGAAGATCCTCTGTTTTCTTCTATAATAGCAATAGCAAAAGTCAAACCTAGCAGAACTACTCTGCCATTACACCTCATTTTGATGAACTGTCATAGAGATCATAATCCAGATCTATGACACCCTCAGAGAATATTCAGTCTAAACTGGGATCAGAGGGCAACACCTCTTTCTCAATAAACATTTTAAAATGTTGCTGTGAAAAGCAGTGACTTTGTTCCAGGCTATTGGTTGTTACTGATTTCAGCTCTGCTGGGTGATACTATTATTTAAATAAAAGGTTGTCAATTCTTTCACACAAAAATAATTCATTGCCTACTTGGAACATGCAACAGTTGGACATTCTCTACGGAAAACAAGACCTAACACTAGGGATCTAGTGTTCATGGCCATTCTTCTTGCAGTTCTTAGTAACAAAATAAATACCTTTTTGGGATAACTGAACTGGAACCCTCTCCGGCAGTGATGCTCTAGAGGTTGGTACATCTCTCTTGCCTGTGCAGGTGCCATGTATGTCTATCTGCTCAGTCCACTGAACTTCTATCCCTCTTTCCAAATACCCCATCCTCTTTTCAAAACCTTCAATGGTGAATGGAAACTCTCTGAAATCATCCAGGTTCATCTTCTTGGAACGCATTTAACAGGCTCTTTTGGGCAAGTATCTTTGCATCTCCTGAGCATTCACTTGTATAATCTCTGTAAACTGAACACTCACTCTTGGTATTTTGCAATTTATTTTACAGTTGAATCTAAAGCTCTTCAACACAACACAGTACAATACCATCTCCACATATAAGAACCACCATTAATATTTTCTTAATGCTTAGTCAAAATAATGAAGACATAAAGAGATCTAATGGGCGGAATCTGACAGCAGAAACTTTGAAAAAGAAATCTGGTACAAATGTTTAACAATGAAAGGATTAATCATTTGAACAGCTTATCCAAGAATGTGGTAGGTTTTCTGTAAACTGAAGCCATTAAATCAATAAATATTTTCAGCAGACGTGCTTTAGTTCATTCAGAAGTTATGGAAATGGGCACAGGATTATTAGGTAAAGATCAATCATCCCTGTCATGCAGAAAATCACTAAGTCAAAATGATCCTTTTTTAGATTCCAATTTCTATGACTCACAGACATTTTCTGGACTGTGGCACCACAATTAGCTAAAGCTGAACTCAGGCAGAACCAAGATTATGCTTCCTAAAGAGACAGTGACCCCCTCAGCCATCAGGGATCAGACTCCTAAACTGCAGTTTTAAGGTCCTTTAGGACTCCTCAGTACCACCAAGTCTGTAAAATGCAACAGCTGCAGAAAACCCTGGAAAAAAAAGAAACACAAAATATCACACACAGACCTGGTTACCAGGATTTGTGTATTTTTAACCTCCAGGAGGAATTACTGCAATTCTCCCTATGTGGGAAGCAGAACACACATGTTGTGATCACCAAGTAGGGAGCTGAAACCACACCCAATCACCAGACCAGGACACTGTGCACACATCAGTCAGTGATCCTGCCTGCTGGGCTGAGATCTCTGCCAAAGTGACAGTTTGGAGACAGCCTGATCTAACTAATATCCCAAAGGACTGGCTCTTATTACTTGTGAAACTACCTCTTTCTCCATTCAGTTGAAGCAGGAAGTTATCAAGGATGGTAGAAAAGGAGGAAATTCTTCCTCCAAGCTAGTACCTCTGATCACTTCCAGTGCACCCACAAGGAACAGCAAGCCTGATAGCTTGGCCTTACCCCTCCTCAACACCTTCAGTGATCTATGAACTGGAAGAGGTTTTGTACATATCAGAGCAATTCACTCATCCACTGAGAACTTCCTCAGTTACCACAACCTCTCTATGCCTGGCTAAGAATACCAGCAGTGCACAGACCCATGCAACACTCCCCCAAAGCATCCCCTTACAATCTGTGTGTGGGAAGGCAGACCAGGCTCTCCCACAGACAACTCAGCTGCTCCCCTCTATCCCTGTGCTGAAGGATTTTCCTGGTTGGATTGAGGGTTTTAAGCTGAGCACAATAAAGGTCCAGAACCACACAATGTTGAGCAGTTAGTTACTTATTCACCAGTTCTGACTCCAAATTGTGGGGAATGAAAACTTTTGTGGAAAGTAACACATTCTTTGCACAGTCATGGCTTCATTTCCTTCTGTCTGCCCCAGTGCACAAAGGAAAACAATAATGCATTTAAATTTAACTATCCCTTGTATACCAAAAGATATTCTTCCTGCCCTACTAAACAAAGAGTTGTACTGTACATTAATCCCAGTGGAAAAAGGAACAACCACAGCTGTGAGTATGACTAATAAGTGACCCAGACTGCTGCAAATGGCAAACAAATTGTCTCAGGAAAATGTGTGAAGTTAGCTCTTTTTTCAGGCTCCTACTGTGAATCTGAAAGTAAAATCTATTGAGAAAGAAATAGAAATTTCTACTTACTGATACAAGAAATAAGATCATTAAATCTTTCCTTAGGAAAGACAGGATTTTCCAGCCCTCGGAAATAGAGCTTCAGTACTCCAGCAACTGAGTTAATGTCATGGTTACTTTGGTCATCTGCCAAAGGATTTTCACCTTAAAAAGTAAATAAAGTGAATGAAACACACATGCAGCAGCATTCTTGCACAGAACATTTTTATAACTGAGTGACATTTTGGGAGATTTTGTTTTGAGTATGTGGGAGGTGGCAATGCAAGCATTCAAGAAAGATAATAAACACTGATTTAGAAATCCTAGGCTATGATTAAACTAAAAATGGCAGCCTAAATAAAGCTTCCTTATAATTACATAACCTAGTGATCTCTTATGTCCTGAACTTCCAGCTATGTATTTATGTGATTTACACTTAGTAAAATAAAAAACCCAAATGCTCTTAATTGAGTAGGATTTCTCAGACTTTTCTTTGGGACCTTACATAAAGGATATGGAGTTAGATCACTCTTTGAACTGGAAATGTGTCTTCATTCTGAAAAATTAAAACATTCAGGAATATGTGCATGTATTTTGCCAAAACCTCAGCCATGACTGAACTATGTTATTTGTGCAATTTTAAAGACTTAATCTTTATTCTGAAACACTTTAAAATGCATGTATCTTCCAGGATAACAATAGCTGCTTGACATATCCTCTCAAAGAAAAGATCAGGTTTAACAAGATATATAACAAATCCTGGGGAGAAAAACACTCTGAGTATTTTTTCATGCTTTTAGTCACAAGACTTTTTGCTCCAAGGGTTTTCTCACTAGCAGATGATCTGCAAAAGTGGGTTTTTTTAACCTGGAAATTAAAAAAAAACTTTTAAGATCAGGAAAAAAGAATGTAAGATTTAAAAAAATTGTAACAAGTATTGCTTTAACACAGGGGACTGCTGAATCCTGGTTCCCCTAGCAGAGCAATCCTAGGCTGGGTGTTGCAAGCCATTCATGTTTAAAAAGCTGATTTTACTTCCTGGTATCTTCCACGTAATTCCTCCTCTGGGACTGAAGTTTCCTTTGAGAGTGAAACAGTGGCTGAAAATGGAATGACCCTTTCATAGCCCCTGTTTTCATTGATCATGATACTACTTTGACAGAGGGACCAGAAAGTTAAGCGCTTGTATTCCAGAAGATCAAGTAACAGGATTCTCAAATTGCATTAAGTAGTCTCAAACCAAATTAAACTCACTATCTTTCTTTTCTGAAGATCTTTAAAATAAAATAGAGACTATTATTTGCAGTTCATCATTAAGAAAAGACTAATGTTTCCAGTTGGTCGAAGAGTCACGTGCCTTGTCTAAACAAAATGAAAGAAATCCCTAAGCTCCTTGGACATAATGGGGCGAAAACCTGTGCAGGTCATCATTGTACTTCATGTTTAAGCATACGATGGTGCAAAGTTTTAGGTGCAGTACACAAAGTACATACAAACTTAAACAGCCCAGAAAATAATTAGAATTTAAAAGATTATTAAATCTCAGATATTAAGGTGCTCAAGTAAATTAAAATGCAATTACCTCTCTCAAATGAATTTTTAATATCATTGACTTCCACCTGGGAACCAGATACTCTAAAAATTCCCTGATGCTGAAGACCTGCAGCAAAGACGGGAGACAGTGGTGAAAAATTATCTATTTTTAAAAATACTTTAATCTCTATTTCAAAATCAAAGCTGTGGTGCTAAATGCATAATGTAAAAGACATACAAAAAAGTCAGGGCAATAATGAAATGACATAGTTTTTGTCAGAGCTTACCGTATAAATTTATAAATCTGATACAGCTTTCCACAATAAGAGGAATGACTTGCCCTGAATCCTGGAAAAACAAGAGCAGAAAGAGTGAATGGCAGATCGGAAAGAGGAAGCCTCTCTACTATGGTCTGACTGTGAAAATGCACTTTCTTGGTCAATCCAGATGGACATACAGTGCTGGCAAAAAAACACCTATGGAAAAATAACACTTCTCTAAGAATTCCCATTTAGGGAGGGAGGGAAAGGAACAGGTGGTGAAGAAGAAGGATTATGGTTCAAATAATTCAATTGGGAAATTCAGCCTTCATTCTCTACCTCTGCCACCATATCTGGCTAACACTGTATGTGACATCTAAGCTCATGCATGCGTTTTTGATTTTCAAAGCAAAATGAGTTAAAGCAGTGAATTTGCCCTTTAAAAAGCTTATTATTAAGAACAATAATTCATGATGAAGATGATCCCTCTACATCCATTTAACTTATCTTTCTTTACCTGGTGGAGAAAATGCTACATGGACCTAATTATACATGACCTAATTCCTCAAGGTGTTTTGGTTTTGCTGTTTGAACAGTTTTGTTTTGTTTTGTAAAAAAAAGTTTACTGCAAACAAAAGGTTTTTCTTAACCTGCCAGGTAGCAGAATTCTTGGAGAAGAGCCACCAAATGACACTTCACAGGGTACCAGCATGTCTCTATCCTGACCTGAGAGCATTCCTGTACTCTGCTGATTTGCAAGTCCTAACACAGGGCAAATGATGGCTTGGCATGCTGTTTCTGGCTGCTCTACATGGCTGGTAAGCACTAGGTGGTGAATTGCAGCTATTTAGGGCTGAGCATGTGGTTCAGCTGCCTCTTCTATAGAGACAAAGTTATTGGGAAAGGGAGGTCACAGCCTATACCTCCCCACCTGTCACTGGCAGAGTTCAGGAATTGTAGCTCCTCCTCTCAGCAGTGATACAGCAGCAGGTTTGTAGCTACATTTTCAGTTATACAAAAGTGTTTTAATAAAAGATAAAAAACATATGTGATGTGAGGGGAAGAAGATGACTATACACTAATTTTCAGTGAGCTACTTGTCTTTTTCTTTTAAACTGACTTTTCTCAAAAGAACCATTGGAGTCCTTTTGTTTTGACATTTAAAAAATGGATATTTTAACCCAAGCATGTTAGTGACTACAAGTCATCAAATTCTATTAAGGACACAAATCATATTTATTTAGAAAAGTTGGTGATTGTGGTGGAAGAATTACTGCTTCATAAGTAATCTTAGGATTTCTTGTCTTTGAAGCTATAACTTTTCTTTCCAAATGCATTTCAAATACATAAAGGCTCACAGAATTGACTAATTTATCTGAAAGTTTAGTATAAATTCAATCTGTATTATAAACTGAATTCAAAAGGACCCTGTATCTCAGAATACACATTTCCTCTCACAAACTAGTCCTTCATTTTCATGCTAAATTACACTAATGGGATGTTTATGAGTTGAGCTCAAGTAGAATCAAAGCCAACTACTGCAAAAGTTTGAAAAGTAATACACAATGAAGCAACGAAACACTGCACTTCTAAGGTAGCCTAACCCCCTGATCTTTGTGTACTCCATGCTCTTTTAGTGTGTCTATTGAAATTTGTGCCTTGTTTAAGTTAAAACCTAGCAAAGACTGGCTAGCCAAGAACCAGTAATGTTTGGATGAGCATTTTCTCTTTGACTTGTGTTCAGTAACTGCTAAATAAAAAAGCCCATGGAACAGGTCAGCTACTAAACCCAGGAATACTGTCATCTTCACCAACATGGAGCAGCCTAGCTCTCCAAAAAAGCAGAGTATTAGCAAACATGCACAACATGCACCCGTATCTCCTGTTAGTACACTGGTTCATGCAAAGAATGTAAAGCCTAGGAAAAGATAGTGTTTGCAGTAAGAAATTACAAAAAAACCCCAACCAACAAAGTACTTTCATACCTGGTTTTGGAGAATCTGTTCAGAACCACACTGAACTTTATACGTAAGTAATTTCCTGAAATAATCTAAACTAACAGCTTTGCCTTTTGGATCTAATGAAAGGAAAATAGTTTGAAGTAACAATCTGTGTTGGTGAATGTCAAGATCAGTGACCATGCTGCTGCTCTGAATTTAATCTGATGTGTGTAGTCAGTGAATGTATGTTTGGCACTAATTACAATTTCTTATGATGCAAAACTCTAAAAAAAAAAAGCAATTTGGTGAGATATTGTATTTCACTAGCTATAATCCTTTTGTGCCTGTCAAAATGACTCATCCCTATCAGGAATGACATAGTCTTTGGGCAGACATGCTGTCTGAGGGTAGCTCTCACACTGGCAAATCTGTCATAAGGCCACCAGCTTTCTTGAGCTCCTTCCATTTGAAAGACTAATTATGTATGACACCCCTATTGCAAATAAGCCCTGTCACCCACACTGCCATGTAATAACCCCTTTCTCTGAGACAAAATGATGGGGTACTATTTCTCCTGATTTGCTCTGTGCTTCTCTAATGCAGGGACTTCCGTTGTGAGAATTTCTGCTTCTTTGCTTACTTTCATCCTTGAGCAAGAAACTGTACATGATGCTCATCTCTTTCATCATGTGATGATTCCTCAAAGTCTTTGTACTTCACAGCACCTCCTGCATAACAATAATAATAGTTTTCCCTATAGTTGTACTGAGTATGGCTGAAAGCTTGATTTAAAGACGGCTAAACTGGTATGGTGCCACTGAGCACAGAATTGGTTCTGCAAAATGTTTACCACTAGCTGCATTACACAAGAAGAAAAAAAATCCCTGTAACATTCAAATGCAATTCACAGAGCTTGCAGATAGGAATTTTGTTCACTGCATTTCTAAATGTATTTTTACAATTTTTTAAAAGATTTCTTTCCCTTAGCTGTGTCAGTTACTGTCCAGAGGCACTAACTGTGGTGGGTAGGTACTTGAAAATGAATAAGGAAATATCCATCATTTAAGACTACAATCCCTCCAGAGCTGTGCTCTGGTTTAGTTTTGTCTGCTGTACTTGTCCACTCTTTTCTTAATGCAAACTTCTCCTTCCAGGTCTTTGAAAGAACTAATTTAGAGCCAGGCATGAATGCAACCCGAGAGCGAGGCAGAGCTGGTTCTCTTGTCACCAGAACTATACCTGATGTCTCGTGTGAGAGTTCCTTCGGCCTCGGCTAGAAGCATTATTAGAAATAAAAGTATGAGAAAGAAGAAGATAGTAAATACAGCAAAGATACAAGATCCAGAATAGCGGTGATCACAATTTCACACAATATAATAAATTCCTAAAGTCATAGGAAACCAAAAGCTGGATATCAAATCCAGGGCAATACTGCTGCTTCTCGCTTCTCCGCCGACTTCCAACACTGAATGCCACAAAAACGGCAAGCAGGAAATGGTGCCAGGTTGTGGGATGCACCACTACATCCTATCTTCTACATAATGCTAAGTTTCCTAATACAAGTAGGCTGCCAATACTATTCCTACTTGATTAACAAAACTGTAGGAAGGCTAACATGAGAAACGAATCCCTCTCTTTCCCTTTGACTTCAGGAAGTATTATATTGATCAACCGGGAAAGAAAAGAGCCCCAGGACAGACTTAAACATAATGATCTGCCTCAGCTTTTGTGAGGTGGTGACCATTACAGCAAGAAGTGTTGAGATCAGCCACTCGGGTGGCTGGTGCCAGTACCTTGATGAACGACTCCAAATCACCATTAAACAACTTAGCACTATACTGTGATCGGGGTCTGGGCTTCCTGTGTTTCTGGGGCTTAGGGGGCAGATTTGGAGGCCTAAGGGAAGGGAATATCATTACTGAGCAAGGTAGAATTAAGCCACACAATAAAATGAAATGTCTGTAAGCTCATGGCAAAACAACAGAATCTCTATATAAGGGAGAAATAAACATGGCACTCATAAAATAAAGACTTCCATCAAATTTAAGTGTAACAGAGATTAAAGAGTGGAGAACTTCTCCATCAAAAACTAATTACTTATGGATAAATAATGACGTTCTTTATGAATCCCTGTTTTGCAGTTCTTAGCACATACATTTTTTCCCAACACTGCACAATCGGAATGGCCTGTTTTTGTTGTGGTCACGCACGAAATGTGCAGCAACCACTGGCATTCACCCTGCCAGCTGTGGCAGAACATAGGCCACGTGAAGCACCTCTTACCAAGCTGAGAAGTTGCTTCATGCTGGAGAAACTTCAAATGCAAATTAAAGCTGCACAGTACACTCTTAAGATGCTTCAAACCCAAACTGTTTGCATTTTCAACTAGAGCCTTCCACACCCAACCATCAAAAACTTCACGCATGAAAAGAAACATTGCTAATTAGCTAAAGGAATTACAAGAATATCAACTTGAAAAAAATAAAGTAGCATAACACAAAAAAAGAAAGAAAAGGGAGAACACACAAAACCTTGGTCTGCAAAACATTTACCTACTGTGTTACACATGTGATGACTACAACTGAGAGAGATTACAGGAAATATTGTTCTCTAGGTCACAAACTATTTAATGAATGTCATGCCAACAGCTATATGCCAACAGCTTCCTCTTTTTGGGAATTATCAAAACATCAAATGTTTATGGGGAAGCAGTGAGGAACAGTAAGGCACAGAGCATTCAGTGGTGGATTTGGTCTGTTTGAGTACTACCTGCTATTTTAAACTTATCTTTAAAGATATCCTCTTCCCTTCCACAACTTAACTTTGACCTTGAAGAACATTTCTGTTTTCATGTCTCACAATCTGGAAACTTAACTGAACCTTGGGGCAATAGGCAGGTCCCAGCTAGAGGTCAGGAGTTGGTGCTGAGGAATGGATTGGCAGTCCCTACTCCTCAGAATTTATTTCTCTAAGTGACCAGCTGTTATGGGTTCACCTGATGAGTTGCCTGTTTTGCAGTCAAGAAAGGAAGTTTTTCTCCTTAGACATAAAATTTTTGATTTCCATGCACTCCTGGAATTGTAACATTTAGGGGCACTGTTAAGGGTAGAGTTGTCAGAATTAATGAAAGCAATTGTGAAGAACGCTCTGATTTGTTATCACTTTTCAAGTGACATCATGTAAGGCAAGTAGGTGAGCAAGTCCAACTATACAGAGCTAGAAAAGACCATGGAGTGATGGGAGAAAATCTTGTATAAAGTCTGTAGAGATTTCCTCAGGAACATGGGGACCAGGCAAAATGGTTCTTATCCAGGAAGCAAATAGGAAAAAGGGAATGCATTGAGCAAGGATGTATTACATGGAAAGGCCAGAGAACAGAAAGACCACGAAAGCAGGATGTTCCTGCTTGGACCAGAACACACTGCCTGTAGCAGTGATACATACAAGTGGCAGCTGCAAATCCAAGCAGGTGCCACAGCCCCCACAGTCTCATATCCTAGGGGCTGCAGCGCTCGTCTGGGTTTATATCTGGAGGCAGCTTCAAAGGTGTGGCATTACACAACCTAAGAAGTATGTGCAGCACAAAGTAAGAAGATCTAACACTTTACCCCTTCTCTTCTGTGAATATATAGACCCATTTAAGTATCAAACCCATGGGTGCTGGGGAAGGTAGGTATTCATGACCAGAGCTAGGTTATCAAAGACACAACTTATTGCCTAAACTGATCTTTCTACCAGATTCTTCTGAACTGTGTTTCCTGACCAAGTGAATTACAAACTGTGAGAAGCATAGTATCTCTGAAAACTGAAAAATATTTCTTTTCTAGCTCTAAAGTGCCCCCTTCAACTTCCAAATTTGATATGTGATTCACAGATATTTTTAAGGATCTCCCAGCTTGTCCCACCCTTGACATTGGCCTAAGCAGCTCACAAGAATGAGGAAGATGAACAGTGTGATCCTTTACCATCAGGATGCTGAAAAAGGAATGCTGAAAGTTTAAACACATAAGGTCTGTACATAATTTATGTAACAACAATGTTACAAATCCTTACAAAGTCTAAAATTTGTAATTTCTAAAATTTTATCTGATTTTTAACTCTAAACCAAGTCAGATAAAAGTATCTTACCTTGTTGTCATGTATTCAGCCCTGTGACCTAGAAAAGTTCAATAAACAAGAAATAATCACTTGTACATTTTTGGGGAAATTTTTGTATCTACATTACACTTAATGAATTATTTTTAACCCTAACTTTTATGTTATCAGCAAAAGATACAGAATTATACAACAAACAGGGCAGTGCAGTTATCTAGTATCTCCACAGCTCCATTTAAAATACAAATACAACCCATCTTAAGGAACAACTTTTAAGAAGCCTGCCCACAGATTAAAGAGTCACTTGATACTGTAAATAATGTCAAGTAAAATTCCAAACGATGTCTGCTGTTTGTGCTCATGTGTTTTAGTGGCTAAAGCAGTATGGAAACAGAGCTGTGCCAAGATTAGATAGCATCTCCCCCTATGCCTTGTGCCTAATCCTCGTCAGTGCTGAAAATACAGGGCTCTAGACGCCAGTAGCTATTGAAAGACTCCCTCCTCTCTTTTGTCTGTGTATTCCAAGAAAAAAGTACAATGAGAAACAACATAGAGAACTGCAGGGAATTGTAAAGAAGCAAACACCATATTCCGGAAAGGTTCCTGCGTAACCTTTGAGATCAACTCATTGTAATGAAAAGCACAATAATGAAACAGGACAAAGGTCATGGTATGGTAGGTTCCAGTGAGCTCAGTTTTGACAAAGGGAGATGGTGCCCTATTAATTTATTAGAAATCTTTGAACATGACAATAAAATACTGGATAAAGGAGAAACAGTTCAATTAATTTACTTAGACTTCGAAAGGTACCTGGATCACTTTCTTCACAAGAGGTGACTAAAGCAACTAAACAATCATGTATCAAGCGACAGAATATTCTGACTGATCAAAAACTAGTGAAGAAATGGGAATCTGAGTGGACTTAAATAGTCACTTCATCATGGCAAAAAATGTAACAGCCACTTACTCAAGCCTTCCTATTAGGATCATTTATGCAATTCATAAGGCATTTATTAATGTCTTGAAGAGATCACAGCAGCCAAGGAGGCGGAACATTGTGCAGATGACTGAAATACTTCTGTATCAAGTCCTGACAAACTGTGAAGCCCTTCAAAGGGTTTAACAAATACATAGTGGCAAATGAAATTCACTATTAGCAGGTTCAAGTAAGGTATTACAAAAGAGTTAAACACCTATGCAGTGAACAGAACTAGAAAATCATGCTGAACATCACTTGGGTTAGGTCTAAGTACACAGATCAATTTGAAAGTGACACCAAAAAAACTTGTCAGACTCCAGAAAGAATGAAAAACAGTGATATGAAAAACGTAATATTATGTGCCAATGTCCAGATGCACTCAAAGTGCTGCACAGTACTAAAAACTCTAATCTGAAAATATACTTTGCAGTATCTGACAAGTGCGGATACCCTGAAGGTGGCAAAAAGAATAAGCTCTGGGAAAAATCTCTGACATTAAGACGTGTAAGTCTTGTTGCCATTGATTTTAGATAGGTGAAAAAGAGATGAAAGAAGAGTATGAAAAATAACCTATGACAGAAAAAGAGTAAGACAGGGACTATTCTCTACTCAGGTTACCACAGGAAATTCGTAGAGACTAAGATTCCCCAATAATAAATGCTAAAAAAAAATGAAAATGTTACAAATCCTGAGTCTGGGGGATTTTAAACACATCTTTGATATTTAATAGTTTAGGGCAAAAAGTATCTCTGTCACAGAGGCAATTACTTTTACAACTCCTTGTTTTCTTTCTTGCATTTCCCTTTGCTTTGTTAATTTGTTCTTTCAACAGATGAGCTTTGGATTAGTATGAATATCAGTGCTTCCTATGTTTAGTATCAATTTCATTTCAATATTTCTGATTTAGTTTCAGAAATTGTAGATGCAGATTCAGCACAGAGCACTCCATCTCCGTTGTGCAGATCATGAATATATATCTGCTGTGTCCATAAACAGCAGTAAACTGTAGCAGGCAAGTGATGAACTGGAACAGAAGCCAAATGCTGTCAACGTTGCGGACACCAGATGAGAATCTGGATTTATTCAGCCTACATACTTACACTGTATGGGTTTGAATAAAAGCAAGATAGGTGCCAAAGGAAAACTTAAGAGTTCAGACAATCCTCTCCTTCTCCTCACATTCTTCCCTGCGTTATTTAACACAGCACAATGTGTTATTGGTATGCAATCTTGCTGACATGAAAGCTCCCAGAAAAGGCAGTTTTAGGGGAGCAGGGGAGCAGTTCACATCCTACAAATTCATTTCTATACTAGCTACAGCAATAACATTCATAATTCCACTGCAATTTGATCCTTTCAGTCACCCCCATTCAAGGAATTTTCAGAATCCAGGTCCTCCTTCCCAGGAATGTGCATTTTAATGCAGGACATGCCTCAGTTGAAGAGGTACTTGAACTTAACCTGTAAAAATGATGGCTTTTGGTCTGAGTATCAGCTTTGAATGTAAATGTGTGTGTTTGGTGTACTACTTGTATGTGCTATGCTATGATGACAGAACAACAATATGTACCAAAACACTGTGGGCAACACAGATTAACTTACTTGGTGCTTACAGCTGGTGGGTAGGAGGGAAGTCTTCAAACAGAACAGTTCAGGCATGCCTGAGCATGGCAGAATGGCCCAGAGCCTAATGGCAATTTATCACTTAAGTCACCCTGCTGAGAAGTTTTTCTTTAGGTTTCCTTTCAAACAATTCTTTTCTTATTTTTTTCTCAGCACGTATTAGGCAACAGAATCTGTTGTCTTTTATCCTTCTCCCTTTCAATCACTTTATCCAAATACATTTTCTGTGAGCTTTCTGAGGAAAAATTTCCCCTTTTTTGACTATTGTTGGCTGCACAGTATTTTGTATGAATAAACTGCTCAATGCACATGTTCAAAATAAAAATCCTATTAAACGAAAGCTTCCATGAGAAAGATAATGTAATTAGCTGTCTAAAAACAGCTACCATCTCCTACAGTCCAGCCTTGCAAGAAAATTATGCTTATTTCCCACCCCCAGCCTCAGTCACTTCCCCTGAACAAGGGTTTAGCCACTGAACTGCTAACAGCTCTTTAGGCACCTCCACAGCTGGATTTGTGGACCTAGGCTTTTGTATTACCAGTAAGATGAGATGTGATTAACAACACACACTTGGCAATAAAAAGAAAATAAATTGACACGTTTTTTAGAGTCACTATTTAGAGAACAGGTCTCCTTTTAAAGTCTAAACTTTAAATTACAGTCTTTAACCTTCAGGAGAGGACTCTTACTCTTTGCGGTGTAATCTCACTTCCTCTCAAGTCTGTAACACTCTGTGTCACTAGCCCTCAAAGCTTGTACTGAAATTCCCCTTCTCCCTTTGGTCCATGAGGAAGTGCCTATTGGGTGGGCTGGTAAGAGGCAGGCTGGAGCTGTGCATAGTGCCTGAGTAATTACTGCCCTAATTCAGCTTTACTTCATTTGATGATGGATGTCTGCTGACTTGGTTTAGATTTTAAGATCTATTTTTAAATACTGTGGAGAGTGTTCAAGACAACAGATGATTCCCTGCTATCATAATTTGTAATACAATAATTTTATATGCAATAATCTACAGGTATACAGCTATTGATTAAGTTTTCATTAATTTTCATTTACAATACCCAAATACTTCGTAGAAAACCAACATTAAGCCTGTAAGAATCTCCCTTCTGACCTCAATGAGATCAGGATTTCATCTTTTACCTTTCATAAATGCTTCACTGAGTTCTTAGGCTGCAAGAATAACATTCATGACCATGTGTTACAAATGGTGCCCCAGTGAGTCCATTGTAAGAGATGCATCCTGGATAATTCTATATGCTTAAAAAATATCACTGTCCCTTAACTCTTAAAAAACCCTCAACTTAACAGAAATCGTGAAGATGTAACATAGAAAAAGTACATTTTACACAGCTCTTAAATCAGCCTGCACTGACTGTGTCAGCTCTCCCATTCAGACACCAGATTTTTCATTCAACAGTTCCATTCCAAATATAGTCACTTGCCTAAACATCTGTGCAGTGGAAATAAGTATCTGTTGAAGAAATAAAATTGATTTATTGTGTGTACTCTTAGCACTGCACCAAAATGATGACTAGTAAAAATTAAATCTAAGTTTACCAGACAGTTAAGCTTTAAGTTTTGAATTTTTTTCCTTTGCATACCTTTGGCATTTCAAATAGTTCATTGTACAGTCTGGAATCACTTTTCAGTTTGTGTGATATTTACCTTCTCCGAGTGTCCTCTGCAGCAAGTCATGTTTTGCTTGGAGTTTTGTGATGAGATTACTACCTTCAAGATATTCTCTGAATTTCTGTAGAGATGCAGATGAATCTATTACTATGTATGATACATAAATTTCAGGAACTTCTGCATAGTGTTTACTTCAGGTGTTTGGTCTGTATCACATGAATGAGGAAGCAACCAACATACCATGAAATAGAATTGCTCTGTTTCCTGCTGGTTAGCTCTCCTTTTTGCAATGCTAGGCTTACTCAGGTATGTCTCAGAGACTGTTGACTTCACAGACTCTGTAGAGCGACTGTGCTGGAAACACTCAGACACATCATAATCTTCAATGGTGACCATATCTTGTATGGTCTGCAGGGTAGCCTCTGTTGTTTTCTTAACCTGATATTAAAAAGCACAAATTGCCAAATATATATAGGAACAGTGTAGAAGATAAATATATATTGAATAGCTTAGAAGAGAAGCTCATTACTCATAGTAATTCCCTGGCCCATTCCCCCAGCAAACTGATGTGTAAAGGAGAAAAGTTACTATAACAGACATCTATGTAACAGAATGACATGATTAGGTATCCCATCTAGTTGTATGCTTTACCATGGTCCAACCCACAAACACAGATGTACTCTTGTGATGGCTTTGTACCACACTCAAACATTTGTTTCCTGAAATTAGAAATGAAATGATTTGATTATGATCCCTAATCTGGGAGGCAGTAGAGATGATACACAACCCTGGAGGGTCATCTCTCCTAAATGTGGTGAATGAGTTATACTGAAAGTGTATATCGAGGGATCTGGCTGCCAGAACAACATGTTCTTCCAAGACAAAAAGTAATCTGTGACCCAGTCCTGTGAAGTGCTTGTTATCATGAAGAGCACAGCAATGTTCAGACTGCAGAAGAGGAATTCATAGCTGAAAGAGTGCTGAAGAAAAAACAATTTATACCAGCCTTATAGCACTTCACATGACCTATGGAGCACCCCTATGCCCTCACACCTCACTTCACTGACAGAAAGAATCTTTCTCCTTCCTTTTGTCTTTGTTACCTTGAGGTATATTCTGAATGCACGTCGGGTTTTTTTTGAAGACTACTGAACATGTCTCATGGACTTGTATACTTTGTTATAGACATTCAACATATAATCTAGAATGAGAAAAACTGGAATCCTGAAAATTTACTGGTAAAGTACATGAAGAAATGAATGTTTTAATTTAGGAACAGATTCTCATTTAAACTGAAGGACTTTAACATTGCCTTAACTCTGATAGAAGTGCAATTTTTTCCCATTGGGAGGCCTTTCTTAGCTGCCAGAGCAGGGGAAAGAGAATAGAATAGTTTTTCCATTTTTTACCAAAAAATGCATCTTATTTTGCTAGGTGAGCACTTCCCATCACAGGCATTCATTACTCGTGTTTATGAATAGATATAGCTGAGAGCCTACGAGATCTTGACTCAGCCACCACAAAAGACCATTCAAATTCCTTTGTACTATCGAACTGGCAATTTGAGGACAGGACAGAGGGTGGTCCCAGAAGACAGTAACTGTTCTCAGGGGCTTTCTGCCACAAGAATTTAAAAATATGTGCTCTAACTAGTTTACACTGAAACATCTCCAAAACACAGAACTCAGTAAAGTGAATGTATGGACAGGTTAAAAATGAAGTTTCCAAACCTCTGTAAAGCAGCTGAGGATCTTCTTTAGCATATTTGCCAGTATTTGTTTTTTGAAATTAAAACTGCTTATAAAGATTTGTGACATTTCAGGGTCATTTGCATAATTTGACAACGTAGAAAACACTGCACCTTCCTTCAAATGGTGTTCAGTGCTTAGCCCTTACAGACATAAGTCTTACCTCCTCATTTTCAATTTTGAGTGTAGCCAATCGTGACTGTAGTTGTTGATACCTAAGCATAAGCTCTGCTTGCACAGGCTGCTGGGCAGTGACCTGGCACACCTAACAAAAAATCAGAAAGAGCTGTAAGATGCAAGTAATTAAAAGAACCAGTCAATAGTCTTTGGCTGCTCTCCTTAAAACCAGGTGAATTCCTACCAAAACTATTAAAACCTAACAAAACAGACAATAAAATGTGTCCATCTGAATTTAAAGTATTTATGTGTTAAACAGTGTGGAACTGCATACCACATCTTATGACTACAAAGCACAGCCTTGTTGTGCAGCTGCTCTGTGTTGCTTCTCTATCACACAGAAATGCAAACCCTGGAGTTATCTTCAGAAAAAATGAACATACATGGGTGATTCTGCATTCTGCTCTGCTACTGGCCTTTGGTGTAGCAGAACAGGGCACAACTGGAGTATCCTGTATGTTTGAAATCTCCAGATGATAAAATGGGGGAGGAACAAGGGGAAAAGGCTGCATTTTAGCATGAATAATTTGGAGCGGCTCTGCAACTGCTCTCAAATAGCACTCACAAACTCTTATGAGTGAGGCAGGTAGTAAAGGCATACAGTCACTACTTAGACAGGTGCTGGGCTGAGAACAGGTTGGCCACCAAATTTGCAGCAATGTCATTATGAGTAATACACAATATAAGTGGTTTTTACATAAGAAGTTTGAAGAAACAAGACAGTGCTACCACTTTTGCAAAATGTTACTGCTGATCCCCTGGCTCTTGGGCAGCAATATCAGATTTTACCAAACATTTTGGAAAAGGAAATAAATTCTGTATCCTGGTATACAGAAACAATCACTGTGGGAATACTTGTCAGTGCACAGACCTCATCACCCATATGAGACTGGAACTCAAATTTCATTGGTGGGCAAAAAGCAGTGGGGTACATTTCCATGAATCTCTGCTTGTCACTTCGTGGCTCCAAGCTGTCAACTGCATTTTCAATGATGTCTAATCCCTCATGCCTGGAAGTTTCAAGGTTATATTCTGCAGAAAGGTATGTTCTTAGGGCTCTGTTCAGACTAGCATGGTATCCAAGATCGCAACACTAAAAAACAATAAAAGGAAAACGAATTTAAAAGGAGGAACATCATTCTAATATCCCAATCCAATTATAACTAAAATTTTCTGTCCTGAAAATTTTCTGTCTTTGAAGTATTTAACAAAATACCTTCTAAATTAAAATACACTACAGGGGGTAAAGACAGTAAGTATTTAGTATCCTCATTCTGATGCAAAGATTTAAGGACAGAGAAAAGAGATCAAGTGTACACATATGACAGTTTGGTTATCAGATAGAGATGTGCATGTATTGTATTTACATAGAAAAGGTCTGGAACTCCACACTCAAGTGGGCCTTTCAGTATAATTTGTAAACCTCAAATCACATATTTAAATCCACCCTGACATAACTCTGTCATGTAAGTTAATGCCAGCACCAAACTGAACATGAAGTAATTCCTGCTTCACATGTCTGTGCCCAAACAAATGCCTTGAGGATAGGCAATCCATCTAAAATGTTTTGATGCAACAAGAATGGTCTGACAGCCTTTCCCCTGATAGTGAAAATGTATTTAATGTAAACACTTTATTTCCAATGCTTATACAGAGGCAGCAATGTACAATGTTGTGTATCATGTTACTAAATAGAGGAAGTCATAATTTATGTGGGGTTTTTTCCTACAAAATGGAATGTAATTGAAACCTAACTCGTAAAACAAAATGTTGTGTTTTTTCTTGAATCTTAAGCATCCTCAGTTTGCATTATTCATGTTTGGTTAATATTTTAGAGAACACTTGAATATATTTTAAAAATGTCACATCAGTAGCACATCAACTGATTGTTTCTGTACTTTCTTCCCCAACATCACACAGTAAATATCCTCAGTTTCTTCTCAGTGAGCCTCCAGGTAAGGGGAGATGTACCTCCAACCTCTCTGTCCTTCAGTAGTGGCCACATCAGGCAGCTTGCAGTTGCATACAAAGCAACGCTCTTTATCTGAACAGGGAAGATTCGTCCCAGTCAGAGGTCAGTGTTGGTCAGGTCAGCCAGAGAGCACTCTGCTTTAGAGCATCCCTCAGCCCCCAGCCACTCATCCTGGGTACCCACCTGTAGACTGAAATCATCTGCCCCTGCATGGAGTTGGGTAAAGAAGCAATTTGAATTCAGTTCACCGCAGACTACATGCAAATATGCACTGTTTACGTAAGTACCTCTCTCACAGCTATTAGAAAGCCTTAGAACTCCTGGGATCATCTCCCCCCTCTTTCCTCTTATTTATTTAACAATGGAGACAAGATAAGACAGGGAGACAGACAGACAGACAGACAGAAGCACCCACTGCCTGGGAAGGAGCTTTCAACCTATTTATCATACTAAAACCCATGTGTAGAAGGGAAAGAAACCCTTCACACCTTGCCTTAGGTGCCATAATGATTAATGATCAAACTGCTCTCTGAAATCTAATAACAGAAAGCTGTTTTATTCACAACAAAGCTTACAGAAAGACTAAGCTTTCAGTCCTAGCAAACACTCAAGGTAGTGACTGCAGATGCAACAGTGGCTATCCTGAAAAACAGTTGCTGAAAATGAACAACAGACGTCATGTTCAATCAAACATATGTTAACCTCTCTCGTTTGCATTTATAGACTGGAAATTTGTGTTACACTTACTGGAACAGTCACTCAACTTTTATACTAAAGTGCATCCATATTTCAAAGACCTCCAGCCTAAAAAATATTGTTTCTAAAAGGAAAAGTCTCTTGGTGTTTTTCTCTTGTTCTATGTCAAATCAGATCTCATATTTAATTCACTGTCTTGAATGCAAAAGACAGACTAAAAGTGCTGATAAGAAAGTGAATTGGGACAGATGTTTTATTTCATGTGCATTAGTTTCAGAGAGACCTCATGGAAGATTAAACTGAAAGGAAATTGGAAAAAGAGGGCAATGCCAGGTTTAGCATTGCCAACTATCCATGTGTTACAAAACTACAGCCTGAATTTTGGCTCTAGTGGATTAATCTGAGTATTACTAGAAAGCTTATTGATTTACAGTGAGAGTTGTGTGGTGTTGCACATTGTGACAGTGTGGGTTTCTGATGCAGCTTTTTTCAAGCTGGAATATAATACTGCAGCCTTCATGCTGTGACATTAACTTCATTGTTTAACCCTTAATCTACTCAGTCACTATCCCCATGATCATCTTTGGCAAGTGATGACAGGTGAACAGGGTAACAAATACAGCCTCTCAAACAAGAAGTAGGATTCTTCAAGTGAAGTGTAGTATCCTGCCAGACTAAGGCATTTTCTTGCAATGCCAATGCCAGCAGAACAAAAAAGAATTAAACATGCCTGAATTTGGAATTTTGCTTCAATGATTTAGGTCAAAATCAAATTTGTAAAAGTAAAGTTATTTTTAAAAGCAAAACTAAACACTCAGACATCACAACTCTTCTGCCAGACCATAGTCCACTTCCTACAAAATTTGGAGACGATCGTATTACCTGGGGAATGGCTCTACCACAGTACCAATTCACAGCTACACAGAAAGATATGTACTGTTTTAAACTACCAGTGCTAGTGACAGGTTAGAAAGAGAGTTGTCTATAATGGAGACAGCACTTTACATGTCTGTTCCTTACTGAGGCTAAAAACTTAGCCTCTGAACTGCTACCCTCACCACATCCTCTCTGATCATGCTTAGAAAAATTAATCACCAACATTTCTGGTGTTGCAAAAAAGTACCTATGTATGCAGATACACACACACATGTGCATGGAAATTTACATGATTTTCAGGAAAAATCTGTAGATTTGTACAAAGACTTGTAAAGTTTAAGTGAGTAACCACACTGGTAGCCAAAATAAATCTGAGTCTTAGAGGTTCACTACTCTGCACCCCAAGTATACAGGCTGGATGGCTGATGAGATCTGCCCTCTCTCTAGGGGGCAGAGAGATGAGATGTCAGTTGGGGCAGTAAGACAGGAAGATGAAAAATAAGAGAATGAAGTCATACACTATGAGTTTGATTGCATTTATGGATTCATTAAGACTTTTGGTTGAGCAAAGTGGAGGGAGATCAGTGATACATTTGGGATATGTATGCAAAATTAATTTTGGAATTTGAATTTTATTCTTATTTAGAATTAAATTGGAAGCATTCTCAAGAGAATTTACTGCCTTTATTGCACTCCAGAGTATATTTAGGCTTGAGCAAAACAAACTGCAGTGCTTAGCACAGAGCTTCAACCAAACCAAGCGGCTCTTCATTTCATTTAATTTCATTTCAGGAATAGTAATAAAATTCTAATGCCAATGGAGAGAGGAATTAAAAAAAAGTCTTAACCCCTGAATAAGTCACTTCTAAGCATCCTGTTACTCAGATATCCACATTCAAATCAAAGGGATCTGGCTGTACATATCATATTTATGAGGACTTATGTAATTAAGATTGTGAGCTGCACACACCCTACCCTAGTTTTAAACTTGGTTCTATGAATGATTAATAAAGAACCTTTACAGAATAAACTAAGTTCACAATAGCTAAATGTTCCCTAACTTCTTCACTATCCAAAGCATGCAGACTGCAATTAGAGATTCAGAAACTCTGTTTTAAGAAACACCAACACATGAATATTTTATTTATTCCAGCAGCTGAACTACACTCAAACTGTTTTGATCACTATTTCCCAGCATTTCTCTCCAGATCATATGAGTGCAAGGTAAATCTGAGGAAAGGTCCCTACTTTCCTGCCTTATACTGAGATAAATTTAATGACCTCAATCACATGGAAATCTCCAAGTAAATGAGAAAAAGTATGTGCCATATGGACAAACGCTGGTAGTAACAGTCAGATTAGCAGCAGTGTGTACTCTGTCACATCTCTGAAACTCAAAATCTGAAACAAAAATGCTACATACTAGATAAAGAATACTTAGTTTAGTTAAAAAGCAATCTTTACTGCTTTTCACAAGATAAAAAAAGAGAAACAACTAATTCAGTCCTCCACTTGAACCAAATAACAATCTAGTCAGCAGAGAAGAAATATTCAACAGAAAATTCAAATTCCTGTAGTACAACATGCAGAGGACAGAAATACACTGTGCATATCAAATCCTGTTTATCTCTCTACTTCTTCCCAAAAGCTGATCTCATCCCTCAACTCACTAAATGCATTAAATCATCCAGTTAAGGCTCCAGCAATATTTTTATATTGCTTTTATCACAAGAGCTTAAGATGAGCAATGCATCATCAATTTAAGTCAGAAGCCCTGAGCTCTGTTGATGAAATGAAGGAGTTGAACAGTTCAGATCGAGTTCATATGAGGAACTGCAATTTAGGATTTTTCATATAACCCTCATAAATGGAAAATGCAGTGGAATACAAATGAAAAATTTGTATTTTTTTGGTAAAAAGGAGTAGTTCCACAAACCTCCCCCACACTGTTACAAAAAAATTTATTGAACAATTTACTGCATTCCTTCACATATTTATCCCATTTTTAGCAGATGTATTTTTCAATAACCTAGGAAAACATTCAGTTTCATTTATGGGCAACACCAACAGCTTGGGGAAGGCAAAATTCTTTCCATGTTAACTGGAACTCAGACACAGAGGAGAGGTAATCCTCTTCTGTACAGGCAGGAAAGCACGGAAAACCAGGCAGATAAATGACAAAATAGAGGGCAAAAATTGAAATTGCCACCACTGCTCTGAAAACTTCAAATTGTACCATGACATTAACAAATTACAGAATGAGATAGTCTGGACTGTTGGAACATATGGCCACTGGAAAGCATGTCTCACATTCCAATGATACAACTCCAAAATCTTGCCAAGGATCTTGCATTTACAAAAAGTTTCCATTGTCAAGTGGCAAACATGCTGCCTAAATACTGACACTTTCACAGCATATTCTGATTAAACACAAATGTCTGAAAGACACTTCATTTAAATAACCTCACAACTGGATTCAGTTTGCTCTGAAGCAAATTCTGGTTGCACATGTTTACAGTCTACTCTTACAAAACAGTGACGCAAAGGGCAGCTAGACTTTCTGTTTGAATTCCATGGGAAAGAGTAATTTCTAAAGCCATTTTGCAAAAAGAATGTTATTGTGTACATTGGTCCATGACTTTGAAAAAGCCACACAAAGTAGTTATAATTTTCCTGCATTATTAAATATTGTAGAATATATATTTTTATTAAAGACTAACAGTTAGGAAGCTCTAGCCTTCATGGTTGTGTAAATACCTTTACATACACTAACTCCAAAGAGTGCTGTCTCTGCATGTGTGTGCACAGAGAGCTACACTACTCCTGCCCTCATAATTCTTTGTAAAGCTCCAGGCCCATGGTTCCTCCTCTCAGCTTTCACTGCTACAGAAAACCCTGCAGATATCAATGAAATGGTTAAGAATCAGATGAGTTTTTCAACCTGATAAAATTCTGACCAAGTAAAAACACACACTGGAGACATTCGCTGAGAAATGTGAGCTCCAAAAGGGAAGGCAGGAGGTAAGACAAAATGAGCATCTTTCCATCTTCTGAAGGGGGGAGGGTGCTGAGAACAAAATGAAAGGGACCCTTCCTTCCAGCAGACAAGAACTCATAAAGTTCACATGTATCAGACATGCCCTAGCAAGAGGCCAAAAATCCATCACCCTTTTAGCAGTAGCAGGAAAATCATCCATTAGGTAGAGTCAGCTTCTCACTTGGGTGGTACCCTAGCAGGTACACTGCTTGTCCTTAGTTTTCTGCCCTGATCATCAGGATCCTGGTAAACATTTTCATTGCCCGGGCAGGCAAGATGGGTGGAGCAGGTTGTGCAAGTGCACAGGTGCAGATAAGACAGGGACAGGACACAGCAGAATAAACCAGAAGAGATCGGAAGAGATAAAATGTGCAGTAGTGAGTAGGAAAGGAATAAAAGAGATGCTAAAATAGAGATGGAAAAAAATGCTGAAAACACAAAAAATATTCATTGTCATCTTTTACAGGAAAGCAAGAAAGAAATGAAGCAAAATCAGGAAAAAAGTTCAAATGGAAAACAAAAAAGTACTAAAAAAATCAGGCAAGATTTTATAAAATAACAGAAAAAACAGAAATGACAAAGAAAACTGACAGTATTTAGATGACATATAACAAAACACATGCATGCATCTATTTCAGTCTATTCATCTTAAGAAGGCATTACTCCCTTTATGAAGCTTTGCTTCTCCAGTCAGTAAAAATGAGAAACCTTGTCAAATCCTGCATTAATTTATGCTATATCAGAATCCAGAGCTGCATGAGACTGTTGTTTACTATTGTAAATAACATCTGTTACTGTTGCAGTAGGAAGCACATTCAAATATCTAGGATTTCATATGAGCCACAG
Source organism: Pithys albifrons albifrons (assembly GCF_047495875.1). Lineage (NCBI taxonomy): Eukaryota > Metazoa > Chordata > Aves > Passeriformes > Thamnophilidae > Pithys > Pithys albifrons. The sequence goes on from NC_092460.1 coordinate 68,029,642, forward strand.
GGGCGTACCCGCTAACATAACCCTACATTGCTAGTGAATGAATATTCTTGAGCTCGTGCTTGTTGTCTCCATATTTTCTCTATCACATACATAGTCAGCTTATGAAGAGTGTGGGGCATGGCAGAGTGCAAGATGCTCCCACTGCATCATGTAAAAATATCAACAGTACAGGTTCTGCAGACCAAATGCTGGCACAAGCCAGCATCAGTGTATAGCAACATCCTTCTAGGATGTTCTCACAGGATTAACTTACTGAAATTCAGTAACAAGTCTGTTGAGAGTACAAACAATGGGGCTGATACAGTGGCTAAATAAATGAAACTAACAATTTTGAAAACATGGAAGAAATGGTTCTTCTGACTTAAGTACCATTAGATGCCCATTTAAGAAGCTTATCTTGTAAAAATATTTACAGCCCGGAAATTCTTTAATAGTACAAAATGGAAATTTCTAGGTTTTTTTGTGTTGTTCCTGACATTTTCTATTGACACATGGGGAGAAAACACAATGTTCTAATTTCAAAGGAATGGGTTCAGCATCTTATTGGCACTTTACTTTGTGAAATATAAAGGGAAAATCTGCTGATTATATCACACAACGTTATAAATAATAACTGCACTATAGGCAAACCATATTGCTTATATGGGTTGCAATATTATATGGGTTGTATTCTCTTTAAAAATAAAAAAGTATTATCCCTGAACAGAATAAACATAAAAACAAATGCGACAATACTTACATCAATTAAATCCGAAAGGTCGTGAATGTAATACTTGAAAACAGAAGCATTAGTTGCTTCAAGGGTGAGCAGGTATTCATTACGGGCCTTAATAGATTTCAGCTTGTTTTCAGAATATTTTGCTTGACGCTAGGAAAGATGTTGCATATTAATGTATTTTAATTACTTCATTTTGGTATGCAAGAGAAATTCAGGCAATATTCCTCCTTACAAGAAAGAACCTTAATTGCAAGCCTCTTGCACATACAACAAATGTAATACAAAGAGAAAACTTAGTATTTTGTTTCAAATGTGACAAACCACATAGTAAGAATTACCCTGGGAATAAACTATTCCCTCTATGAACTGCAATTATGTCAAGTTATCTATAACCCACTGATTGTTTATTATGTGCAGCTTATTTAATTTTATTTCCCAGCTGGACTTCTCTGTCTAATATTATGCCAAAAAATGTCAAAACCACACTGAATTTACTTTAAATGAAGCTAAAAAAAAGGACTATTTACTTTTTCCTTCATTTTTTCAATCTTTTTCACAGAGCTCCGCCTCTGGTGCCTTTCTTCCAGTCGAATATGAAAAACAGGATCTCCTGACCTCCCAATCTGTTTTTCTTCCTGCTTCTCTGCCTCCTTCAGTTTGCTTTCTGCACTGATGCTCTCCGCATGATACATGTGGTACGTTTTCATGACCTGCAAAAGACAAGAGTCAAAGGAGAGTTGGAGAAAATGAAAACACAAAGGTATCTACAGAAAAATCACAGGGTCTTTGAGCAAAAAGTTCTCTTATAAACATGGACCTTGAGTAAATTTCTTTGTCAACAGAGACTGAGGACTTCTGGTTGCATTTTTCTTTCCTGATTTATTTAATAGTATCCCAACAGGGATTTTTTCTTTCACTGCTGATAGGAAAGACTAAAAGTCATTCTTATTAAACTTTAGGGTTCTTGTCTTTGAATGAAAATCTGAAAAAAGAGAACGACAAAACTAAATCTATATCAGTGCCATATCTAGCTCATATATTACTAGCTTCAGGGGTAAGTTAACAGCTTGGCTGTGGACATCAAATGTTTGAAAGGAGAAGGATCCCTTCAGTACTGAGGAAAGGGGAAGAAATTAGAGGAAATGGGAAGCTTTGGTCTGGGAGCACAGCCACAGCTAGCTGGATGGCACATCCATGGCTAGTTCCATGGCCTGGAGAGAAGTGCATGCCAGCTGCACAGCCAGCAGATTAGACGCGACATAAAGCCAGCTGAAAGCTGAAGAAGAAGCTGCCTGATAAATAATTTGTGAAGATGTTTTCATCATAGCCCGACAGTTAATACCACTATCTTCCCTCTACACACATGCTGGCTCTGCAGATGAGAGAGCTTGGGTGGCCAGCATGCAAATACATGCTTACACAGACCACAAAGAGGGACAGGGGCTGGTTTAACCCAGTCCTCCCTTTCTTCTTCAAGCAAGAAAAACCTCAGCTCGAATGTTCTGTAGTGGGCAGTAAGCAACCATAACTCCCCCACTTCTGCTGGGGGAGGCTGTCTCTGCCCACTTCCAGCAAAAAAAGCTTCTTTCCACCTTTCCTAGCTCTGTTTTGTTGTTGTTTGTTTGTGGTTTTGTCTTCTTAAGTTTCAAGCATTGAACAAAGCAGGAAGGCCTCCACTCTTCTTTGAAGGGTGCCAGAGCTCCCCAGCAGATGTTATCTTTGGGTGGAGGCCATGCAAACTACTCACATCTCCTCCAAAGGACACAGCCAGGGAGGAATCAAAGGCACTGTTTGCATGACCCACGGAGGAGACAGACTGGTTTGGGAAGCTGCCCTGAAATATTCCCTTGGGAGAGGTGTACTTTTTGTAACTGAGTAGTTAGACCAGTCTAAAGAGCATCCACACAGGGAACACTACAGCTAGCTACAGCAAATTCACTGCAGCACGTCTTAGCATGAGTCGACACAAACCAACTACACACTGTGTCAGTGGGTGGCTGAACTGATGCGCGTTTCAAGTCTTGTGCAACAGAAAGACAAGACGCTTTTGGACAGCTGCAATATTGCATAACCCATGTATGTTATGCACCATAACTGTGTATGCCACTGCTTAAGACTGATGCTATCTTGCTGATGAAATAGCATTGATATTAAAATTGAAACAGGCAACTCTTCACTAACTTCCTGTAGTAAGGTAAAACAGTTGGAGACGGCCATTAAAAAGTGGCCCTGTTTTTATTTTTAGAAACATATGTTTACAGCTCTGTGGTGAAAAAATCCAAACTGCCTGGAGCAGTACTTAGTGTTATTGCTGGTGCTGCTTTACAGCACAGCTGTGCTCAAAGGTCCAACCAGAGCGCAGAGCTCCCTGCCTGAACACTGCCCATACCCGCTGGGAACAGCTGCTGTCCCAGCAGCTCACAGTCTGCATGGAGGAGGCAAAAACCTGAAGATAGACAAAGCTGGGCTAGGAAGAGAATGCAAGCCCACAGAGACAAGGTCTGCAAGGTTCCCATCTTAACCAAACAGCACATTCAGTCTCCTATACCCTTCACTGTTCCAAAGACACTGACTCCTAAAGCTGTCAATAGTCAATGCCCAGGGAGTCCAACTCATATGGCCACAAGGAAACAAAGGAATTACACTAAAAAAGAAAGGAAATGCACTTCTTAAAGAAACAGTTTATAAAATAAAACAGAGAAGCACAGAAAATGATATGGTTCTTACTAAAAATTATGGGGAAAGGAAATTGAAAGCAAGGTTGTGTCCTTCTCTTTTGGTCTTTCCATTAAATTTTGGTTTCTTTACATAAAGCTGTAGACACTTGCTTTTATTTTTTATCTTTTGCTCTGTGTCAGCTCTAGATACTTTTTAGTTGGTAGGACAAGGTTAACATGTATCTTACACCTAGAAAAGTTATTTTCTTTTATACTCTGCCTGCAGAGGGAACAATAATATCTGAGTTTTCTAACTGCATCTCAAAGCACCTGACTAAGTGGTGAATCAAGGGTTTGTTCTGCTTGCCAAAAGAGTAAGCACTGAAGTTTTCTAAACACTTTTCTAAGTGCCTGGGGGACTAGGCCTAACCATCCTCCTGCAGTGGCTGTGGCATTTCAGCTTGCCTCCTTGTTGGAGAAAATATTCCTTGGGAGGGTACAAGTGCATCACTACCTGTTCTCACCAATGTCTCCATGCTGACTTCTTTAACTTCACATCACTGAAAACTGTTTCTTCCTCTCACTGCTTGCTTACAGCATGTGCTACTGAATCCAGGTATCTCACTCTACACACTGATTGAAAGGCAAGTTTTGTGGGAGAACTACATGGCACTCACATCCATGTTCTCACAACAAACTCTACACAAGTTATTAGTACAAATGATTCACTAGATAACTAAAATTGAAAAGGAAGTCCTCTCTTTGGCAGCATTCACAGTCAAAGTCTGTCCTACCCAAGCCACACTGGCTTAGAAATCAATAGACTGTACAGAGCAGTAATCTGCTTCTGACTCCTGTCCAGTTTGTTATGTTGATAGCACTGCTTATCTCATGCATTAGTGACGTCATTATTTTTCAAGCCTCTGGGGAAAGCTTTTTCATGATTTGTCAATGTTTTTTAAAACCTGATATGGCAGCAGCTAAACTTAACTTAAGAAAGCATTAGAGAGACACATATGGAAAAACAAATAGCAGTAAGCTAAGGAGTTGGCCTCCAAGTATTTCAGTGCATACTTCCTCAACAAATTTGTTTAGAATTTGCATGCTAAGTTGCCTATATGATTCTTTCTCTTAACCATCTTTTCACCTTGGAGTTTTTAAGACTGGTAGATACTGTTAAACACAGTAAGAGGCTAGCCTACTTCTTGTAAATAGACTTATTGTATGAAGAGTGCTGGCATCTGTAGATCTCCGATCTGTGAATATGTAAGAGATTCATAGATCTGCTATTCAAACTACAAATAATCTGATGAAATAAGCAATAATGCTTCTCAAATGTCCACCAAACTGTTGAACTGATAGACTATCCTGTGAGAGTATCCATCACTGAACTGACTTTGGTTAGTCCCCAAAGTGCTTATTGATCAGTCGTCAAGTATGCATTGAAAAGAGAGAGCAAGATTGTACTTTTGCAGAGGAACTGTCATTACAACATATGGTGCACTTCTCTACTGTAGTGAACAAGCATTGTTAAATGCATACTAATACCTTTCTAAAATTACACGTCAAGGTTTCTCCTATTAATTTAGCAGGTTTATTCTGCAGAGTCAGTGATGCAAAACCTAAGATTTCTGTCAGATAACTGCATCAGACTTTAAGCCAATGAAAAAGATTACAGTACCCTGACTATGCACTCACACTTGTAGGTGACAGACTGTTCACTTAGTGGTATAAACATCTCATTTAGTGTGCCAAAATTTCAGCATCTTTCGTAAGAGCTCAGTAAGTAGGCTTAGGGTAGAAGATAGCACTTATCACAGGGAAGGGCACATTAGAGTAGACCCTAGATAATTATTTTACTTAAACCAATGATTGTTATCTGCACAAATCCATCAACAAGTCAGTAATTAGTGCTGTACTTCTGTGGACTACAAGAGAGGATTGTTCTCATAGCAAGGCACTGGCTTTCCTTTTCTACCTTCATACTTTTTTCCTGGAAAACATCTTAACTCAATGTAAGACTGAATGCTACAAAATTAAAATATACTGAAATTACCATGTGCTCCCAGGTGCTTTATTTTTATAATGAAACTGCATAACTAGGAGCTTTTCCATGGTGTTTCTCAGGAAATAGGCATTTTGTGGAACAGTAGCTCATCCCTGGTGCAATTACCATGTTTTAATTGTTTCAGAATTGTCTCTGCTAAGTTGTGAGTTCTTATCAGAAGGTGAAGTCACAAGGGTTTCACTAAATTGGGTTAGTTAGTACTCGACACAAGAAATAAGTAAAATCTTACGCCAATTTTACCACATCAGTGGCCTCTAGCAGTTGGGTAGGCTCAGTATTAGCTGCTGTCAGCATCCTGTTCACTTCCAAGCCAAACACTGATGTGGTTTTAGGAATTGTCACTGATATATTGCTAACAATACACAATTACTGATTTCACCTTCTCAGATCTCTGATGTGCTACAGTAAATTGAACTTTAGCTTTCTACAGAGAATTCTCTGTTATTTCTACAAAGTAAAAAAAATCAGGCAGCAACTACCTTGAGAAATAAAACAACCAAGATTTTTAAAGAGTAAGATAAAGCAATGGAAAATGAAGGGCTGCTGTGCCACTTGCTTTTCATTTTTCTGAGAGCTTTACATTTGTGTTGCTTGTGAAAAGCATGATGCCATGAGGATTAATTTGGAAAGCCAAATGAGAGACATGAAGATGTATTTTTATGAAATACATTACTTTTCTTTAACATTTGCCCTCAGCCTTATTACTGGAACAGCTCTGTACTTTTAGCAAACTTGTGACCTCCTGGATTCCTTTAGAGGACATTTATGAATATATCCTGACCCCTAAATAAATCCAGTGGAGACCCCCCTCCAATACAAGAAAAGAGTCTGCCGACCTTCTGTTTCCTACCATTCCAAATCACTCAGATGCCAGTGCTATATTCCAGTGCCTTATCTGATAGTGCAAGGGTGTTTTAGCTTCCCAGAGAAATGGAAAGGGAGTGTGCCTGGAGAGCCTTCTCTGTTGCATAGCTAATCTACTGTAAAATCAATAATCTGTTGTCTCTTCAAGTCAATCAGTCAGTTCACAAAAACCACCAAGTCAATCCTACAGATTTCAGTTTGACCAGCTTTTCTTCCTGGAATTGCCAGGAAAAACTCCAGTCTTTGGCCGCACAGAACTAACTGGGCTCCTCTTTCCCCATCTGCCCTCACTCAAAAATACACCTCACTGCAATTTCAACAGCTTCTATCTTTACATAAAGCACAGGACTATTTACTAGCCTACACTGGCTGATAGCGCAGCAGTGAGAGAAGTAAGTGAGGAATGCAACTGCTGGGAACTGGGAATGTTGCAGACATGAAAATATTAAGTGGTGGCACAGCCAGGGAGAAGCCATGCACAATGAAATGTACTTGCCACTCATAGTTTACTGAACTTGCAGATACAGAATGAAGCTTAGTTATTCAATTGTTTTTAGCATGATGTTTTCAGTCATAATTTTAAAATCAGTGCATCAAATAGTCAGAATTGAAAATACAGAGTCTTAAAATGCATTTTCACTAGTCAGAAAACATACAAATATTTAACGCAACATAACATTACCAATATGTAATGTGACATTTCCAGAGATGGAAAATGAAAAGGTAAGGTTTCCCTTACAACATTCTGAATATTAAAGCAAAGTAAGCCTGCTTTGCTCACAGGTTCTAAGAATATCATCTCAAGTCAGGGTTCACCTGCTTCTGTTTCTTTTTTTTTCAACAGTCCTGTATATGATGTGTAGTTTTAGTGAGGATGGCACAAGCCAAAGTCAACAAAAGCTAAGTTATTCCAGGGAGTAAATGACGACCTATGGTACAAATGTCCTATTTCCCTGATAATTCCTAGTAGCAGAAATGGAGAAAAAACCTAACTACATAAAATATAAGCAAGGAGAAAGATCTCTTTTTTTGACACTTCACTGCAGTTCGGAGCCTGTGCTTTCTAGTCTCTTTCTCAAAAGGCAGAAGGTCAAACTTTCACAAGTGAAAATACATCTTTGAGCAGCAACTTTTTTAATTGAAAATCTTCATAACGCACTCTTAGTGGAAGGTGGCATGTCACTTAAATTTCTCAGTGATTTCTTATTTTCTTCTCTTAGAGCAGTTTCTTCTTTGCAAAATCTACAGGACATTTTATTGACTTCTTTGATTTAAACCCTGTCAAAACCAATGGACATAATGGCCTCATAGAGCAGGGTGTAGATGTGGCCCTATGAACAAGTTAAAAAGGATTTTCTGAGGCAAAAGTACAATGCTAGATATTCAAAGATGGGTCCTGAAGTCACCTGTTTTTTTCTGGCATTTTCTATGACACAGAAGATTAAGACATTTGATAGAAGATTTTCACCAGAAGAAAAGTCAGTTACTACTGATACTTTACGTTTGAACTTATCCATTAAAAATATCCAGACCAAATCAGTGGCAAATACTTTAAACATCCTGTTTATTCCTGATCCTTCTAGATAGACTGGTTTTGCGATATGGTGCTTGAGAAGTCTGCAAGTTTGGTGAGCCTCAGGTCTGACTGGCATGCTAGAGATGGGAGGCATGTTAGAGGTGGAAGGTAGAACTTTTCATCATTTGGGTTTGAAACAAGCATTTAATTCAGTCCTTGGTCCCACAGCATCAGAGAAATCAAGGCATGTACCCTCTGAATTGTGTGCCTAATGAGTGCAGTCTTTAACTGAAATATTCAAGGAGTGACAAATAAAACATGTAATTTCTTTACACTGACCATACACCTGTGCCTCAGAACAAGTACTTTAACTTTTAGTGATTTTCCTTCTATTCTCTCATTCTCTTCAATGCACTTTTGTGCACAAACGCTTGGTTTTTAATTCTTGGTTTTTAATTTACAGACCTTTTTTGAGAGATAAGGAATGATGATAAGAAAAACCAGGTTATAAAACCCTCTTCATATACACTAAAAGCCTGCTACATCCCCCTCACTCAAAGGCTTTAGAGGTATTTAGATTCCAATCAGGCTTCACATTTTAAGTTATACTTCATGAAGGCAATGAAGGCACCATTCCCTACTAAAAAATCAAAGCCAAATAGTAGGGAGAGCTTTCACTACTAGCATATTACTCACAGGCTTGATTTTTTTTTTGACACAATGATTTATCTCATAATAGCAACACTGCATTGTTTTTCTTTTAATTTTTTCCCTCTATAAATCAGGGCAAACCAAGATCATGTCTCCTTTTTTTAAGTGATTGAGAAATGTACTGGCTGAAGATTAGAATTGCAGATACTTGTTTTGGTAAGGTCACTCTGATCTTGTCCTGTACACAGTTAATGGCATACAGAGTTGAAAAGCTGTGCATCTGTCTAGATACTGTTCTATCTTTATGTACATAAGCAGATATAATACACAGATATGCTGATGAACATTTTAAACATGCAAGCAGTGAAACAGATGCTACTCTGCACCATATTGTCACTTCAGTATGTGTGGGTTGTATCTAGCTAAATGTGGACATGTACAGCTGACCAGGTCCTTTGCAATCAATGAGAAGCTAGACAATTGAATTAACAGTATGGATAATTTAATCTAAAGCAGATTCTTGCATCTGATTAAAGGGGTCTCGTCTTCTCATACTAGTTCCAGTGACTATAACTGGAACCCAGATAGTAAGCTAAGATATTTGCATCTACACTAGAGATGTCTGAAAACCAGGTGAAGTAAATTCCATCTCAAGAAACCATCTTGCAGCAGTAGCCTGACTCAGATTGTGCACAAGTTCAGAATTTTTATTAACATCAAAAATATTCCCATTAAAAAAAATTCTTAAATTCTGAGAAAGGAATTAGCATTCACTGGAAGCCGTAACATGGAAGTTAATACCTGAATAAATCTCAAACCATCAGCAGGAAGATGTAGCACTAGTGTGAAGAAAAACAGTGAAAATACCAAAGTCCAGTCCTGCAGATTTTCACTGGTGATTCAGAAAACTATTTCAGCACATGCTTCACTGTTTCCCTATCCTGGGAGCACAGGCACTAATCCCAAGCCTCGCCAGGCACTGGAGTTATGCAACTGTTTAATTGAAACAAGACTGTATCTGCAGGGCTTATTCACCACTGCAGTGCCACTTGTGCAATGGCTCCGGTCGCTGATCCCCTGCAGCTGTGTGAATTTGTCTGCGGAGATCGCTACTTTGCAGAAGCTGAATCCCAGCATACTTCACTGACTACAGGCCTGAGCCAAGGTTTGCAGTATTGCACCCTACAAAATCAGTGGTGGTTTCACACAAAAAAAAGCCTCAAAGAAAACCTCTCAGAAAAACAACAAAGTGGAGGTTTAGGTAGGCTTTAGGAATCTGTGTCCATAACTACAATTCAGAAGAACTCAAGACAGTAGGACAAGACTAATTTGGATCTCCTTTTTGCCACTGAAGTTGTTCCTGAGTTCAAATGTTCTTCAACCTATCCACCGATGGGTGGAAAATCTTTCCTAGGTCAGAAGAAAAACTGTCAAGATGTATAGAAGTAATGTTTGAGCTCTGCCTCTGGAGAGGTGATCACTGATAACTTCCTAAGCTTCCCTAAGGTCATAAACTGCTCCTTGATATAAATATTGTGAAGTTTTTTTATGGTCCTCTAAATATTGAGCATGGGGAAGGGAGCATTCTAGAGATTGTTATGCAGGGTACTAGAGCATGTATGTTTCAAGTTCTTCCAAAAGAGAATTTAGATGCACAATTTCCTCAACCAGCAAAAATCAACATGCTTTTATAAGACGTGGATATCATCAGTTTCTCTTCACTCTTTAGCTATATTTAAAACGTTTTTCTCTTGCTTTTTTTCTTTCTCGGAACATATCCCCCTCAAAAAAGGGTGGGGAAACAGTTATCAAGGTAGACAAAACATTTCGCAGTAACAAGTTGTGTAGATGTGTTTCAAATAAGAAAAGAGGTTCAGACCTAAGTTCTCTCAGATTTTCCTGCGGGTTAACAGCAGTTTGCCAGAACGTTCAGAGTTTTTTTCTCGACCTCTCTAAATGGTACAGAAAGCCTACAAATCCCTCGGTTTTCATTATTTACTTATCCCAGTCAGGGATGGGGAAGGGCACGTAAGTAACATTTAAACAGCACAGCACTGGATCTGCAAACACCTATGATTTTTTACTGAGTGTAGTCCATGAGTCATAGCAAGCAGATGCCAAAATGGACAAAAACATGGCAGAAAAGAGAGAAGCTTTGCTCTGATAAGCTCTGAGTAGAAATGTCTAATTAATAATCAACAAAACTTACAATACACTTAGCTTAGCAGAGTCTGGGGGGAAAAAGGGTTGAAAGTAAAGAGTAATCCTAGAAGCATTAGTATATGTATTTAGTCTAAACAAGTGAGTAGTCTTTCCAAAAATGCAGTTTAGACTTGTGTAAAAGACAAAAATAAACATGTCCATTGGGGGTAACTTACTTGATAAAAGGCCACTAAGCTTATAGAAGTAGTCTGATATGGAATTTGTATAGGATAAGCTAAGTAAGTAACTGTACTTACTGTGTATAACTCGTTAAGTACTTTCATTAAATCTTCGTGAAGCTGAAATGAAATCTCTTTGCTCTGTAATTAAAGAAAAATAAATCAGAAAAATGCATGTAAAAACTGCAGCACACATTTGATTCTTGATATTCGTACTCATTGTTCATCCTGGACAGTGAATGCAATGTTGCTCACAAAGACCATTCTGACAGAATTACAGTGCACTAGAAAGAGTGATTCAGGGATGCAGAGGTAGACAGATAATATCTGGACAGGGGCTAAAAGGACACCCAGAAGTAATTTTTCCCATAAAGCATCAGGAAATTAGGTGCCAACAGAAAAGGGGAAGTTAAAAATAAATGTTTTTAATGGAACAAACTGTGTACTGCTTTATAACTGCTATGATATATACAAAACCTATACCATGCAGAATGTGATACTCTAGCGGGACATCCTGTCCAGTTTTAGGATAGTCTTTGTTTCTCAGCACATGTAACTATCTAAATATTTATGCAAGAAATAATTGTGGCTCCTCTTTGAAACAGATACCCAACTGCACAATATTCCACAGAGTGGGTTGCTAAACCAGCTTTGTTTAGCTTTTCTGGACTGTGTCTCTATTTTCATTCTGATCTAGAAAAAAAAGAAATGCTTGGCCATAGTTATTATCAAAGCAAACATGTCAAAACAAGAGTATTTAATTGGAGTCTTATTCAAACATACTTCTTTGTTAGTTGTCCACAGCAGTTCAATCTGATGAAAATTGTGGGAACTGTGTAAGAGTTGAAGACATTTGTATCATAGCCTTTGGAAAACAGCTACAGAACAGAGCTACGGCACTTGACAAACAGCCTGACTATACTTCTGTGATGCTCAGCATTGCAACATCCATGCTGGAAACATCAATCATTTTTCTCTGTGAATAAATTGATAATTAGTCTGGCTTCTAAAAACTCCAACTTCATGATAGATAATCGCCTTAGCTATGAGAAATACTTTGTATAGAAGCCAAAGGAAAATCCTCAGGGACAACTCATCTCCAAAGCTGCTAACATACTTGGCCATCACTAAAGCACCTGCAGGAATAATGGTTGCTGAAGCAGAATTTCCAGCACAACACCCACATATGAGGAGGAACTATGCCACACATCCCACCCATGGTGTCCTCCGGAAGGATGGAACAGACACATACAGTAGCTCGAACAGAAAATTTTGTGGGGGTTTTTTTCCTCCTATTCTTACTGTCATACACTGGGCAGTAATTTAAGGCACATGTCATATCTCTTAGCAGTATTCACTTCAATCCTTATATGCAAGATGATTTGTCACTGACAAGAAGCTAGGAATACAATCTAGGAAACAGTACAACGAAATTCTTGTATTTCCAAGGGCACTTGCTGTAGTACCTAAGGCACAGTAAGACAGCTGCTCTGAAGCTGAGTTACACAGAATTACTATGAACCCTTCCTCACTGCTTGTACTTTTCGAAGTCTGGTATTTTTCATGAGGTATACATTACTACTGAAGTATCAAGATCAAAAGGCTTACTCCTTCCATTTCTTTGCATATAAGATTATTTTCATTTAATATTAAGGACAAAACTTATATAAGTAACAGAACACAGAGTGCTTGTGAAGAATTGGAAAACAACTGCAGATTTGCAAGCTGTGGTAGGGAAATGCAGTAAAAGCTTTAGCAAAAAATCTGAATTGCTTTTCATTGCTTTACTTTGGCACCCTGCCTTTAAAAGTCAGCAGTGCAGCTCTAACAGTTTACACATCTCTTCAAAGCTCCAAGTGGAGGCCACCTGTTTTTTCTTGGATAGCTGCTTCTACAGTGCTGAATGTGAGTGGTCTGTTTCTTAAATTACTTAAGCAGAAAGAAGGGCAAAACATACAAATAAGATGTTTGACATTAAGATGAAAGCATACACGGATGGGAGGAAACTCTAGATGAACTTCAGCTTCAAGCAATTTATCCCTTTCAACTGTTGGTCACAGCCATCTCCAGGCTGGTGAGAAGCCAAGCCCTACATACAGCAAGAGCAATTTTAAGACAGGATGCCTTACCCTGGTAGTGCAAAAATTTGATAAGGTGAGACAGAAAACCCCAAACCAATTTTCTCTTTACCTCTTGCAGATTCTGTTGCAAGTAAAGCACACAGCAGATCATTGAAGGATGGACCTTAGTTTTCTGCTCTTAATGTAGTTACGCCTTAATGCAAATAGACACCAGATGAGTTGAGGATTTGGCGAATGACCACTATTTATTAGGGCCCATTTCTTCTCTTTGCTCCTTTAGAGTTTTGACCGGCACCAAAACACAGGAGGTCCAGGCCTTAGGATTTACTGGCCAACATGCACACATGATCTTTTCCAGGGCAACACAGTGATCAGTGGAAAATTTGAAAGTGAATGGAGTAGATCACAGTGGAGAGAGAGATGCTTTTAGAAATAGACAATAGGCTTTAAAATGGGAAGCAAAAAGAGAAGGAAGCAGGTGATCAGCAAAAAGAGTAAAAATTGGGAAGAGACAGCCTAGCAATGCCACAAACTCAATCACAGAGGAGTCATGCTTTCATCAATTCATCTATGGACTCCAAGCTGCAGAGGGTGCCTGCAGTGATAGATAACATGTCAGCTAATGTATCTTTCTGATGAAAGCTTTTGTAGGAATTGTCAAAAAGCTCCAGGAAATTTGGTTAACCTTAGCAATATAGAAGGGAATAATTTTCAAGAACCAACACATTTTATATTAGCATTTAAGATCAAGAAATACTGACTTGAGTGGCAAGCGATACAGCTTTTAGTGTATAATACATAGTGTGTTAGAGCATCAGCTAAGAAGCGCAATTATATTCAGTGGTTAATGGCTCTCCTATTTCTTTTTTATGCTACCTATTCCCTGCAGTAGTTCAGCATGTCTGAGTGGTGTGCTCCTCCAGGAGCCTGTATTCAGAGTGGCCAAAGAACAGAATGTAAGATGCAGCACACATTTTCTTGGAGCTGAGTTGATACCTCTAATCAGGCTATTAAAACCTGACAAACAATCAGAGAGGTGCTTCTTTATTCACTACATCCCAGAGAAATGTACTAGCACCTGTTGACCAAAAGAACAAAGAACATACTGTATGTGCTACTAATCTGGTCCAAGGCATTAACAGACAGTAGTGTATTTTCCTCCTGGATCACAGCTGTGCACAGACAAGGAAGTATACCTAAATCCTGCTTTCAGTATGTGCTCAACTTTCAACATGAGTGGTCCTACTGATGTTACTGAGATTTATATTTATGGAACAATATCTGAGAAAATTAAAATTTTATTCCACATTAATACATTTTCATTGAAGTCTGTTAGAATTTTTCCATTCATTTCAGTTAGAGAATAATTTGGCACTTGAACTTTACTCCTTTGTTTATTTTAACTGAAATTTAAGAGTCAGTTCAGTTCTTCCTGGAATTCTTTAGTGTCTGTATTTAGCATGCACAATGCTACTCTCAGTTATATCATTTAGCGAAAATATTCTGTGATTATTGCTTTTAAATGAGTCTGCTACTTGTCCCTGGGGAAAGTGGAGTGCAAACCCTTTTTTTAAGGAGTACTCATGAGCTGTGTTGACACTGACATAACCAACTCATGGCAAAATTTTGTCCCAGATTTGTCAATCTATAGCAACAAACACCTTTGCTATCCTTTTAAGCATTTATAAGTTAAAGAAAATGATGCAAAAAATCTCTCTATATGCCACAATCTTTATAACATCAAATAGATTCAGCAGGTAGTCATATTCCTTGTTAATAGCCAGATTATAGAACTAAAATATTTATTGTGCTTGGCTTCTCCAGTATCTTTTACTGTAAACATTGGAAAATGTGTTCAGCCTGGCTCATTTAGACTTCTGTCCAAAGAAAATACATGTTTATAAATTATAAATATACAAATCTGCTTAAACATTTTGTGGGTATGTGTTTATAGAGTTCATTATTAATGCTGGTGTAGCCAGAATCACTGCATGACTTGTTCTGCATAATACTTTTCCCTTCTGCTTGACATTTTTCCTTATTACTTTATTCTTTAATTGTCCCCATGAGGCCAGCTACCCCATCTGCCTGAAGAAATGCTCAAGCATGCAAGGTTTGAACTCCGCTACTTTATTTTTGTAATTTTATGTGCAGCATGAAGGTCAGGCATGAACAGCAGTATGTACTGCTTCTATATGCCAGCACCTAAAACGGAGAGCTTAAGTGGCTATCTGAAAGTCTGAGGCCTCATATAATGTCTTCATATGAATGCTACAAAATCTCTGAACTAGATCTGGTCTTTGTCCTACATTTACTACATTTAAACAGATGCCAATTCCTGACCCCTGGAAAAAAAGGAATGACAAACAGCTCCTGGGAGAATAAAAATAATGACTATCTACATGTTAAGTGGGCCAGACTAGAGAGCAAAACCTTGTTCAATCAGGTACCTGATTGGAACATATTCTGTCCCATCAGAACATGTAAGGCAGAACCTATAGGGATCACTTCCCCAAAGCAAGCCAAGTGTCGAGACCAAGGTATACCTGCACACAAAAGGAGAACCAGAATGAGGAAGATCAGAGACTGAGACAAGGAAAAGGTATAAAGACTAAGGGACACAGACACTCTCGCCACTACATTTCATATAGACCATCTGCACACACCTTTTACAGAGGAGTAGAGAAAGGGGTTCCTACAGATTTATGACTTATACTATATCCCACATAGAGGGAACAAACCAATACTCCAGTGGTAAATTCGGAAATAGTTTGATTTTTTCCCTACTACAATTCAAGCTGGAGCGAATCTCAAGATAGAATTCAAACCACATCCCTCTAGAAAATATTGGGCTCACTTCATGGAAAGGTTTCATTTGAGAACAAACATGCCCACCAGCAAAATGGAAAAAGCCAGTAACAGCTATTGCTGAGAAGCAGAATGAAAGTCTCATCCTCTTGGATTTTCTATGCTGAAAGCAAACAGGCTAGTCTAATAATGCACATCTAGTGAAGAAGATACTTCTAAGATAGGACATAAGCAACTGAAAAACTACTACAGATTCAATATTAAAAAAAATTGTACTGGTTTGCAACTCTGAGATACCTCCACATAGACAGTACTACAGTACATTCAAATCACTTTTCCCATTACCTGTTCAAGTTCCATAGTAATCTTCCATGTGACTAAGTTCAGTGGTTAGTGAATTACAGTTTTACATATCAAAAGTATTATATGAACAGACCACTACTCATTGAGAAGAGAAACCATAAACTTTGATCAATTCCCTATTTTTAAAACATTAACTTGGTATTTCTTCTATCATTTAGTCAGACACTTCATGTTTTGTAACCTTTATTCTTTTTGAACTCTTTCCTAGGACACTTGCCTACCAGCATCTCACTGTGACTGATGGATATGCAATTATAATCCATTTTTCTTTCTGAATATTGTAACAATGACTGCAAACACATTATGTAGATCTCGACTAAGGTTGCCTAGAGTGCTTGCTTAGCACATAAGGAATTTACATATTGTATGTGTTACAAAAATACCTAACAGTCATGGACAAGAACAAACATAGACAGAGATAATCCTTTAATAAACTAATATAAATAGTTATCAAAAGTGTATGTTCATATTTAATACTAGGAAGGAAAGGGAACACTTTCAGGAGAATTGCAGCATATACTACCATCTTTATGTCAAGGCACTAAAAGGCAAACTCTTGCTTTGGCTTCAATCTGTTTCATTCACAATGAAATACTGTTTTTACAAATAATTCATTAATATAGCAATACTATTTTGGGAGTCCTAAGTGAAAACTGTTTTCTTTCTGCATGGGTAGACAAGTGTGCTTTTGAGAGAAGGACAGGCTTTTTTCCCTGCCTTTTGGATATTTGTGATTCAGCTCTTAAGGTCACCAGCAAATACAGCAGGATCCCAGGCATTTTAGCACTAAGGATTTGCTGCGTGAGAACAGTCATGAAGAATTTATATGTATGCTAAAACAAATTTTATGCTATGTGTGCTGAATCTTCTCCTCAAATGCTACCTATTAGGACACTTGTGTCTCTCTCATGCATCTTACAAGCCCAGATGGAAGACCAAGGGAGAGGCATTACCTTCTTGAACATTCTGGTGGAGTCTTCGCTTATCTGCATGAACCGCATGATCACGTTGTTCAGGTAGATATCGCTCAGCGTTGCATGGTCTTTACTTTCTCTTCTCACTTGGTTCAGGAGTAAGTACCAGCAATTCACCGGTGACAAGAGGTTCTGGTCTTTCCTAAAGAAGGAGATAAACACATGTATTATGCATAGAAATGAGAAAGCTACATTATAAACACAAACATCTCACTGACATTTACAGTTATAACTTGTTATGTAAAAATGGCTGCTTCTGAACAGTCAGTCAATCTATTCTTGAAATAACCTGGGTTAGGCAAGCCTCAGATCACTTTGAAGACACATTCTACAAGTCTCATGAGGCATAGATACAAAAATATAAAAAAAACATATGAAGTTAGAACATTGACTGCCACCTGAGAGTAGAAAAACATCGTCATGAAGCTGCAGTTGCTTACAGATGGACTACTTGTAAATATTCAAAATCAATAAAGGTCACTGCTGACGGAGTAATTAATTTTTGACATTAGAAATAAACAAGCACTGGAAGCACATCCCAAATCCTTCACTAGCAAAATTACAGGTGTAGCTGTTTCCCTGCACTGGATCTGTGTAACTGCTGTGAAAGTAGAAGAAAATGTCCCAAGCATTCATGTTCTGTGATCAGCATTCCTAAATACACTGCTATTGCTAGCCCTAGATGGGTCAATTACAAGACAAACAGCAGGAGTGGACTTTTTCCACAGTGATTCAGTTCTGAACTTCTGTGACAGACTTTTTGCAATGTAGGCCCACTCCAAGCTTTCATATATCGAAAAATGAAATCACAGATGACTTCTCATTTCTTTTACACAAAGCAAAATAGAAATACAGGTAGTTCAACGACTGTTTCACAGACAACAAAAACTATTTATAGAATGTCTTCCAATTTTATTGAAATTTTAATACCAAGTTTGCCTTTCAACTAAATGCCCTAGAAACTTGCTGCTCTTTTTTATTATTCTTATGCAGGCATTCTGCTATAGTTAAAAGGATCAAGCACGTGAAGATAAAACAGGCAGAGCTG
Organism: Pithys albifrons albifrons; assembly: GCF_047495875.1. Lineage (NCBI taxonomy): Eukaryota > Metazoa > Chordata > Aves > Passeriformes > Thamnophilidae > Pithys > Pithys albifrons. Next base: position 68,047,771 of record NC_092460.1, read on the forward strand.
GTGATGAACTGAAACTCCTTCCACTCTTGGTAAATGGTTTGAAAGAAATGTTAGAATATGTCCTTTAATTCTCATCTAATTGTCTATTTTTAGCTCTCACCCTCAGAATCAAAGCAACAATGATTAACAGATAAAAGTATTTTCTTAATCATTAGTGCTTTACTTTTTATGAATCAGAAGTGAGTTAAAGAAACGTCCTCAATTTGAGATGGACATCTTAACAATGACTCACAGCAAAGAGCTTCAGCATTTTATCAGCCAGGTCAGCTAACATGAGCACTCCTGAAGGACTGTGCTGATATTGGTTGGTCCTTATTGCATCTGCATGTCCCAAAGCCAATCCCACAGACCTGATTCTTGAAGGGGGAATGGTGGGAACAGCTCAGGGGACCAACAGCTAAACTGATTTTTGCTGTAACCTCTTCTCAAAGGAGCGAATTGCAGAACAAAGCCAAAGGCAGAACTCAAGTCATAACCCTCACGCACATCTGTCAGTCCAGATGTAACATGTTTAAGAACAAGGAAAGATGTTTGTATGCACAAGATAAAAACATTTTGCCACACGCAGAATAAAAACCAGGGCTTTCTCTGAAGTGGTGGCATATGGACACATTGGTTATTGCAGAGAGGAATTGAGTCACTTAAATGAATTTTAAGAAATACATATTAATGCTCTTTGAACTGTGCAAGTGGTGTCTGGATTAACCTTTGCTCTTCCACATGTATTCGGAAAATATTTTTATCCTGAAACAACAGCTGTACCTCTAGCACAGGACTGAGTGAACAGTGGAAAAAGGTACTTATTTTTCAATTTTATAAACAATAAAACATTGTTTTGTACCTCTAAGTGTAATAGGGACAGACAAATGCATTCAATAATTAGCTCAAGTCAGAAAAATAACCAGATAATACTGTATCAGCAAGTGATGCACTTGAAACACTTTAGAAAACATACCATACACAGCTTTTGCCAGATACTACCTCACCACTTTTGTTCTGCACAAAAGATATTTAGCCATAAAAGGGGATACATTAAATTCTAAGCAAGGCATAAAGTTCACATTATATTAATTTCCAGAAATCGGAGGGGTCAAGAGGCAGCAGAGTTCATATGCAACAACAAATCAAAATAGATTTCTTTCTTAATTGTCTTTTTCAGTCAAAATTGTCTTCTTTTGCTGTAACACTGATTGACCTTCATTTAGACACTTTAAAATCTTGTCAACTCCAGTACAGAGCAGCATACAGCTTTCAAGCACTTCTGTGCTCTGCATCTCTTTTATATATTGGCTGTATTTTGGGTGGTTTAAAATCCATATGGCAGGTTAGGGATCATATTTGTGCAATGTACCTTACAAGAAACTGAAACCACTTACATGAATTAACTTCAGAGGGCCAAATCAACAACAGCATTTAGGCACTAATCTACCTTGAGCTGCAGTGGGAACTGCTACACTGCTAAACAGCAGTGGGGATTTTAAATAGGCCTTTGAACCTGGGCTCCACCTCAAGTAACTCAAAACCAGCAGAAGCAAACAGTGGCACAGCACTCCAGCAACAGCTAATATGGGGGTGACAGGGAAGCAACTCTCTCTTACTTGTACTGCTGATGATCCTTTGTACTTCTTGTTTTTGCCATAAACCTCTCTGCCAGTTTTTCTAGGTTTCGGGAATACTCCATCTCTATTTCCGACTTCTTACGGAAGAAATCCTGCAGATCCTGAAGAAGTTGCACTCTCATTTCAGTCTGCTGCTCCAGGCATTTCTGCTGCTCAACAAGTTGAGCTCGGATCTCTAATGAAAGAAACACATAACCACTCAGGTCAGTGAAAGCAAATGGGAATGGGGAGATACCAACCAAAATTACAAACACCAGCATACTTCAGCCTCACAGCTATACCAGTTGGATCTGGATTTCAGGTCCTGTGGTGGGACACAGCAGTGGCAGCTCTCACTTTTGCCACCATGCACTTATACCCAGCATCCTCCCACCTGCTGTCTGTCTCACAAATGGCTGTGGCAGGGGCTCAGGACTCTGCTGGGCTCAAGTGAGCAGCAGATTTGCTCCACCTCCCATCCTCTTCCTGGCCTCTGGCATTATTAGCACAGCGTTTAGCTGGGAGTGATCCCCTTGCAGGGGATGGTGTCCAACCACTTCAGAAGCAGCTCCTTCCACTGCCTTGATAAGTGGCAGGACAAACATGCACCCTCTGGGCAAGGATCAGCCTGCTGGCTGCTAGGTGGACCATGCTCTTTGGTATCATCATGTACACCATGAAAACAACTTCGTGATAAACTCTGGAGGCATTATCCACTGTAACTCTGCACAGGTGAGCTTCTGTATCTGCCCCATCTCTGCCAGAGAGAGAACCGGTATACTAGACATGCATTCACCAATATTTTACAGTGAATAGAGAGGAAAAAGTGTACTTATATTTGGCAATATAAGGTCTCTAGGACCTTTGAAAATTTGCAAGGTCACAGACACTGTGGTATATTTTTAACATAAAAAAATCAGGTAATTTAGATGAGAATATACACTCACACTTTTGGAGTAACAGGCCTCCAGATTTCTTACCACCATTTGTCAAATACACAATTACTATGTGGTTGGGGTTTTATTTTAGGGTTTGGTGTTGTCATTTTTTATTTTGGTTGTTATTATTTTAGCACTTTTATTTCCTGAGTGTTAAGCAGTTAATCCCATTATGAGAACACTTAGTCTAAAAACATCCCTCCAGTTCTTTAGGGTTCATTACAGTTTTGTCAGCTGCCCAGGAACAGTGGAATCCAATACTGTGGAGTAAACATAGGAGTAAACATTTTGTGGCCATAATGTATGCATATATTTTAAACAATTTAATGCTGTAACAAGGATTTTTAATAGCAAAACAGCCCGAAGTGATGTCCCTGCAAATGCAAAATTGTTGTGAACTCTTACTTGACTCTTAATGATGTAATCATGCTGTGGGCAAGAAGATGTTGGAAATCTTAGATGCCTACAGCACAGTTGGAAATAGAAGAGCATTCTAAAAACCATGCTAACATCACATGGAACTGCAAAACAGTAAGTAGTATTAACATTGCCAAAAATTATCTGAGGCAACGAGGACCTAGTGCATCCTTACTGATCTTAAAAGCAGGTGTGAAGACAGAGATCCACCCTGCTGGGATGCAAATGTGTACACTGAAATAAGATAGTATGAGTGCAGAAAGCTGTTCAGACAATATATTTATTGGAGGAGGGAGACACTGCAGTATTTTCTTGCAGATCTCCTTCAAGCTACCAGCTGCTGTGTTAATCATTAATGAGACCATCCATTTTTATAGTCTGAGAGGTGAACCAAAAAATTCATAGTTTGGTTTTCACTTCATTTCAAATCAGTTTGCTGGAAAAGAAACCAGGCCTCCAGCAAGGGTGAGCCAATGTAATACAACACTGTATCAACGGCATTCATGCACACAGAGGAGAAAATCACATTGGAGCTGGAAGGTTAACAACAAAAACCCAAGACCACTTTTTTGGGTGTCCACTACTGTTAATACTGCAAACATGGAAAATTCCTGCATATGGGAAGCCAGTTGTACAGATTCACTGATCAGAAGCAGCAACTTTGTACATAAGCGGGAGTTTGTACTAAATTCAGATCCATGTACATGGTCCCTACACTGTGGCCATCTCCCTTTCGCACTACAGATTTTCTAGCAGTTACTTCAAAAGCAGCATTCTGTATGGAACAACTATGTTCTGATTATTTTGTAGGTCAGTGTATCTTGCTGCTATAATTCTTCTTTTTTAGACAGGCTTTTACCATAGCAACAGGAATGAGAAAGATTTTACAAACAGGAATATATGAATAGAAATATAAGAAACAATGAATGAGGGACAACAGATAAAATATGAGAAACTGCATTAGCTTTTTAATGCTGTCTGGATTTCCAGTGGACAGTAGTGGCTTCCTTCAAACTTTTATATTAGAAAACAAAATTGAAGCATAATATCTGAAATCTGATGGAAATGTACAAGCTCTGAGTAAGGTGGTAAATTGGGGTTTTGGGGGACTGCAGCTTTATGAAAGAAGATTAATAATTTCTGGCTATCTGAATCTCAGCAAAGACAAGGAACATGTTGACTCCAAAGGCTCAGCCTCTGGCCTCCTGCTGGAGGAGAAAAAGGGGAGATGCCTGTCCCACTCATGCCAGCTGACCACAGTCATTCCAGAAATTATTTCAATAGCTGTTCTTCCAGTCTTTCAGGTCATTCTGCTCCTGCACTTTTTAATTCTTCTTTTACTAATAATGTGTGTAATGCCATATTGGCAGGCTGAGGAGATGGCAATGAATAAGAAATTAGATCAGCAAATGTTGTGATATCCATTTTCTGATAACGGAGAGCTGTGGATTTAAAAAACCCCCAACAATTATCAAACCTCCCCAACAAACAGTGGCATAACAGCCAGGCAGCCTGAGTGGCTGTGTATGACAAAATCAGAACTGTCCAAGCACTATTAACTAGCACAGACTTACCCACTACCCACTGCTCTGGAAAAATGCACCAAGGCAATGCTATCTTCCTTAACCATTTCACACGTGTGATTTCCCTAGGGCTACAAAGAGTGGCATGGAAAATTGCTGCCCTTTATTCAAAGAAACAAATACCCAACACAAGAAGGTATCAAGTAGAGTCTGAACTCCATAGATACAGAGATAGGTGCAGCTGGCAACAGAAGGGTGCCTGTCTTTATTCTAATTTGCTGGCACATTTAAATTCAAAATTGAATTGGTATCGGCTGTAATGGACAATGACATTGTCCTATTCTACTCTGTGGGGTGGCTGATGTCAAATTGCCAGCCTATTCTGTGTCAGGAACAGGCCCATTTAAATCCTGAACCAGTTAACACCTTCTCCTTCATCCTCTTAGCAGCTTTGAGTCATACTCACTGGTTTTCTGGCCAGGGGCTGGCTCAAAAGGAATGCTATCCATTTATACTGCACCTTGAACAGTCTGAAGTAACACCAAGAGGAAAAAATCCCCCTCTACCCTTTGTCCAAGATTTGCGCATAACCAAAGTAAGAAAGCAGTGAATGTGACTGCAACTAAATTAATAAAGTCCGACTAAAATTTTATTTCTGAAGATTTTAATGGTAAAAATTATTTCAGTTATGCCCTCACTAACACCATCCTCAAGTATAGAAATAGGTTTTGTTTGTGCCAGTCTTGAAGACGTAACTCTAACCTTTCAATAAACCTTTATTTTCTTCTGACAAGAGGTTAAATTCATGCACCAAAGAAAGCAAAAGGAGACAAGATTATAGCTATTTTGAAAGTTAAGTCAGAGCAGATGAAACTGAACTACTGACATCACCCAAACCATAATCAGAAATAACTCCACAAGGTTACCTCTTTGCACACAGTACAGTATCACAAATAATGACTTACACAGCACTGCAGTAACGCACCGCATTACCCTGGAGAAGATACATGTAACCACTTAGAGGCTAGTGCCTCACCTGAAGGAACCTGTGGGGAGATGCTTTACCAAGTGACACACAACGATGATGCTGGCTGCACACCAGCATGGAACAAAGTTCTTCACCTTCACTTCCACACATACAAACGCACTGAGCTCCATCAAGAACCCCAAGAAGCCACAAGAAAACCCCTCCAGACCTCAGCAGCTGCACAACTCATAAATACACAGTATTAAGCAAATTAACCCATTGAGAGACCAACACTTTGCATGCAGACTGCCATCCTGCTGCAGAACTCACCACTGCAAGGCCCACCCGCATCCCTGCCCTGCAGTACTGCAGTGCTCTGGCCATGCTGCACCAGGTATGCCTAGTCTTTCAGATGCTGGAGACCTTTCAAACCACCACGACCTCTCATTACCAACTCTTGAGCAACTCAACTCTGATGAACGCTTCATGGTGCACACCATCACACCTGCTGCAAGATGCTTCCTGCCAGAGCCCCAACAAGAGCAATTGCAGCCCTGTCACCTTTAGCTCCCATTTAAAGGGAACTAACTTTCGTGCTTGCAGAGCAGCCCTGGCATGGGGTTTGGTGTTTGCTGAAAGCTCTGGAAGGTGCCACAGAACCGGACATGTCTCCCTGTCACCCCCTCAGCTGCACTGCAAGCCTCCCACCTGCTGCCTCACCCTGCCTGGCAAGGAGCTATGTTTAAGTCATGATTACAATATACCAAATATGTAGACACATTAATCCAGTAGTATTACTATAATTATACAAACAACCTCAGGGCCTCACCCTGCAAAAGACTACAAAAGCAAGTAACTGTCAGAACTATCTGAGAGTATAATGAGGCTCTTAGAAGGCACAGTTATATTTGCAGGTTTTGTCTGCTCAGGTTACCAAACAAAGCCATATCACCTCCCATCTTTTCACAAATGCCTCCTTCATAAAAAAAGAAGAAAAAAAAAGCTGTAAAACATTCAGAAACGTCTCATCAAATGCACAAAAAAAAATACATGGTATCTTAGACTTTGTATTTCTGAACCATTAGACTGAGTGGTTTTTTTACCTCAGTGAGCTATCAACACACATATCCCTCATTGTCATGCTTATGATATTCAGATCATAGTTCATAGGAAAAGATTCAGACTTTAAATTCAGCCTAGATATCATCTGGTCACCGACATGCATTTGTAATTAAGCAGCTATTGGAGCATTAATCATCTTGCAGTTCCTTCTTAAAGACACTTGAGTCTTACATGCCTCTCATTGCACTTCAGTTATTTAGCAGTAAGAATTGCTCATGCCTGTGCCTGCTGCTAGACGCTGGGGTGCTGCATGGGGGGACTGATCATTCCTGTTTCATCCAGGCCACTGCCTTTGTAAGAACTTGGTTTTAGCTTCTCTGCCAAGATGAGCAGAGCTTTGGTCCAGCTGCATGCAGCTGGCCCACATCTGCAGTTCAGATTTTGTTTCAGGAAAGCACTTATCTTTAGCCCACTAAAGATGCTGCCAGCAGAGAAACCGCATCAGGAATGGAGGTGTTCCTGTGCACCACTAGTAGTCCTTAATGCCATGTCACCCCCAGGACCAGTGCTCCCACACCACCCAGGGACACGAGCCTTTTTCTCAACAGACATGAAGATAAAGATGATGAGAGGTTATCAGACCTGTGGTGGGTGTTCTGACCCAGCTGCCGATACTCATCTCTGAGATACACAACCTAAAGGTACTAGTGCTGAGCAAGTCTGTAGTTCTCAGAGCCACAGCTAGAAAGCTATTTAAGTATTTCTATGACAAATGGCAAGAGAAGCTCTGTGGTCAGCAGGGAGTCTGGCTCACACTCTCTCCCAGGTCCTTGCTGCCATTTTCCTTGACCACAAGCAGGAAAATCCACTTCAAAAGCCAGGAAATTCCACCAGTCTGACAGCTGATGAGAGATGCTGGGGTGAGGATCTCGCAGGCTGCTGCAGAAATGCCTTTAAATAGATCATGAGCATGTACCACAACATTAACCTTCTGTGACAGACAAGTGGAAATCACTTCCCTGTGTTCAGCATGCAAGAAGTGTGGCTGCAGAGACAGTGATGCCCTTCAGCTTCCAAAGGCAGGGCTTTTGTGGACTTTGTTCTACCCTGACCCCTGCCAATTTCACTCAGTACACTGAGCATACAGCTTTATACATGTTTCCACTTTAAGTGTGACCTCTGCAATGCACATCCCAGCACCAAACTTAATGTTTGACTTTGTGCTGTTTTCCAAAGAATGAATTTCAGATTTTTTGTTTGTTTGGGGGTTTTAGAGAGTATGGTTGAGGCTATCTATGACAGAACATGTCTTCAGGCTGTAGTATAGAAATGGATGGGGGGTGAAAATCATGCCCAGTATTTGAAGGGCTGTACAAAGAGTCAGGAATCTGAAGCCCCTGTTGAAATCTGCCAACCCCTTTAAAAACTGTAAACCATGTTCATACAAGCACTTTGGCATGTTTAAAGATAAAAACAGTCCTCATGCAGCCATTAGCAGGAAATCTGCTGTAGAAGCCATTTGCAGGATGCAGACAATTGTTTACAGGTCACTTCAGTTGTCTGCTGAAATAGAGAGCAGAGAAACAACAGGTTCTCTCCTTGCAGCTGCAAATTTCATTCTATACCTTCAAGCAAACACACTCCTATCTGCTGCAGCCACAGACTGAGCAACAACATGTCCCCAAACCAGAACCTGTAACTGGGAGATCCCTATGGACAAGATTCAAAAGGCGCAGCTGCATTAAGGCACCTTCCACCTTCCAGCTCCCTTTGAAGTAGGAAGACATGTCTGGAAGAGCCAAAAAAACCTTTAGATGTAGCTGAAGAAGCTTTTCTTCTTGTTCTTGGACTAACACCCTCCTGCTATTCACAGCCACAGCTGCTGGTCACTTGGCTGCCTACAGTCCAAACTAAATGGGTGGCAGTGCGCCAGCTCATGACTTGGCAGGACACTTTTGCCACAGTGCTACTGCCAAGCGACCATGGATTTAAGCAGGCAGTCAGCCCGCACCACATTTTGAGTGCCACTGCTTTTGTGGCAACTGCTCCTTTGCATGCATAACTAAGTGCTGGCAATATGTCCTACCAAACCTTGAGCACTGCATACTTTGTCCCTGGGGTGACAGGAGCTGGGACTCTGAGGACAAAAACTTCTGTCCCTCAGAGAAGACAGAACTTTGTTTTGCTCAACTCTAAAACCCCAGCTCATCTCAAAACAACGCCAACCAGAAGAGCAGAGAACAAAGGGCAAGACGCTTCCTCTGCCTCAACAGTCTGATGCAGTCTTTCACCAGTGTGACCCAGCCCTCATGTCCTGCTGCAGGAGCAGATGCAACTCCCCCACCTCTAGATGAGCAAATCAGCTCAGTAAACCACCAGGACACAACAAACAAGCTCCAGAACACATGTAAGAACAAAAGAAAGCAGAAACTACCCCAACTGTGGTGTTCATGGCAAAGCTCTGTAACCTGGGATAGGAAATAAAAGGAGAGGGAGACAGAGAGGGGGAGGGAACAAGAGCAAGAGAGAGAGAGAAAAAGAGAGAGGGAGAGAGAGAGAGAGAAGGGAGTCCATCCATCTCTGTCTGCCAAACAGACAAGTGATCATGAAGTGGGTGTCTAAAAACCCAGTTAGGGCACCTGAATGGTCAAGTTTAGATGTGAAAACATACTCTGAAGCTTCTGAAGAGCTTTGATCATTCCCCTTTTTTTGGTATGCTTGTTAAAGACACCATGAGCCTTTTCTTGCAGACTTAAATTTTGGGCACGTGGGAAAATCAAAAGGAAACTCAGTATTCCCCAATCTTTCTTATCTTCTCACCAATGAGGTATCTGCCAGTAGAACAGAAAAGTGACTCATAGTTCTCCTTTGAATCATTCTTTGCACAATGTCAGGAATGCTGGATTGACATGAACACTCCATGAGAAAACTGAAAATCCAACCAGGGTGTCCAGTAGGAAAGGAAACCCAGTTTGTCACAATCTTAACAGTAACAAAAATCTAATATGCTTAATTAGCTCCCTTACTTGTAAACTGGGTGAAATCAGGTTAAGTTCCTGCCTTGGCTGTCACAAGGCTGAGGATGGAGCTGCCTCTGGATAGTGCAGCAGTATCCACTCTGCAACAGACACGGCACCACCCGTCCACCAACACTACCCTGAAATGATTGCAGGCTTAGTACTAGTACACATTCTTTATCTCCAGAGAAGCAGAAACCTCCCTACCATACAGATGTGAGCACAGAATCACAGGATGGGGAAGGCTGGAAGGGACCACAGTAGCTCACCATGTGGTCCAACCTCCCTGCTCAAGTAGGGTCATCCTAGAGCACGATTGCGTCCAAGCAGCACCATTTCATCTTGTTAAGCTCCGTCACAGTAAAACCCATCCTTCCTTCTTAATATCTCAGGTGGACAGCTGACAAGTGAAAATGTCTGAAGGCTTTTTCTAGAAATTAAATGTTGAGAGATGTGTCTTTTCTTGACAAAAAAAAAAATTATTCTGAACCTCTGGCAGGTGACATAGCTCTTGAGAGTTATGCTAGTAGCAGTGCAGGACAGGAACTCCTGAACTGCAGCACAAGCAAGAAAGCCATGAAATCTGCATATCAGTCAGATACAACATCTCCTGTACATTGATGACTATCACTATGGTAAGACGCAGGAATTAATAACAAGAGAAAATGCCCTCCCTACATTCTGTGGAAATGACTCTCCATGCATGGCACATCTTTAAGAGGTCAATAAAACATTTTTAGGACACACACAACCTGCTGCATGCCATAAATAAGAGCATGCATTTGACCAAGACATGACTTTCAGTGACAGCTCTTTTAAGTCCCAAGGACAGTCCAGTTAAGGACAAAAAGGAAACTGTAATCTGTGCAGTGTGCTAGGATTTTACCCACTTCCCTTTTCAGTCAAACGTGTCTAACATACAGTGAAATACTTGCACTATCGCTCATTTAGCTTTGACACATTTAACTCCTAAACCCCACAAACTTTATAGAGCACCTTTGTGTTTTTCCTCTAAAATATTTTTTGTGTTGCTACAACAGATCCATGATGCTCCTTTTCTTCACTGAGACAAACAGCTATGTCACCGAGATGCCTTCAACACCAGTTTTAAAACTTTACAGAATAATCCCTGTAATGATGGAGTAACTTTTTCTGTTTGTAGGAGTCCGAATAAATGTAAAAAAGATAATCACCACTCTGGCTAATTGTAACTATCAAAAAAGTAGTAGTAACACACAGGTGTTCTTATGCATCACCTATTTAATAAGATGATATAAACTATGCCATGCTTCAAATACATTTGTCTATGCACTGCTCTGTTTTGGTAAAGCGTGTAATTTCTGAGTGAGAAAATAAAATGCCTACCTCAAAGGAAGGTTTACTCCCAAATTTGAAACCAGTTACTCAGAGCCTCAAATTCCACTAACAGCAGCTGGGAAAAAAAACGAATCCTTCAGTGTCACAGAGCAGATTCTTCCTGCTTCAAGGAAGTATAAACTGGATTGTGGACCACATTTTACTAAATTTATCTTCAGTTTTTACAGTAGGAGGAGAAGAAAGCCCCCACCACCTGAGGTTCCTGCTAATGGGAATAGAAAAAAATATCTCCTGTGAGACTGTAAGTAACTCTTGCTCGCTCACTCACTCAACAGTAAGATGAAGAATAGTATCAGGTCTCCTGGAAACAGCCTTCAACTTGTTAGAAGTTTAAAAAAAAATCACATTTTTAAAATGCGATGAAATATCAGAACAAAAATATTTAAAGTTAATGATATGTAGAACCCAGTATCTGCATCATCTTCCTGCATTAATTACCTGGTTTGTCTATTCTGCAAATATTTCTCTCCAACAGACACACGGGTGGTTAGGATTTCCAGCAGGGCTCTGATGACTGCTCTACAGAAGCAGAAACACCAAGAACAGCTGTAGGAAACAGATGTGCCACTTAGGGCACCTTCAGCGAATGGCCAAGGGACAAATGTTTCACATGCTACTTAGTTAAGGATTCCTTTATTTAAAAAAGGCTATAAAAATCCTAGTATTGCTTATGTTTTTAGCCTAGCTCCACTTAGAAGTAGACATTGTGGTAGCAAAAGCCCTGCAGGAGCGAGTGAGGAGAAGAGTTGCAATGGCCAGGGCAGGATCTGTAGCGTCCAGGCCCCTTCCAGGGCTAAACTGAAATTGAATCTTGATTTTCATTAAGTATAAAGTGCTAGCTCTGAGAAGCACATCAGCAGCCATAGTAGCTAGATGGCAAAGTGGTAACCTGCAAAAATAGTTATTCATTATTCTGGGGAAAAACATGGGTAATACACAGAAAATGGTGCGCAACTCAGTGAAGAAATTAAAGATGTGACATCTATGATGGAGTATTCTTTATCCTGTAAGCAGACCATGCTCCAGACATAAGCAAAATACTAGGGAAACTTTCTGGAAGGAATTAATGCAGTAAGCACAGATACCAACCGGGGAAAAAAGTAAGGGTAGTTGGAAGGGCAAACCAGACATGTTGGCAAACAATATGAGTCTCACAGGCTTCTGACAATTTGCTAAAGGAGGCTTTATCCTCAGTTAGGTTTCCTTAACCAGGAATACTCTAAGTACTCCCAATATGGTACTGAATTTCCAAATATTTACTTTAGAGGTGCTCTTTTCTTTTAAAACAAAGATCAGTTAGAGCTAGTCTAGAGTACTGGGAAAGAGTTGAAACAAAAAGATTAACTAAGGACCAATAGGTCATGAAGCGCGGGCAGTGCTCATCTACTCAGCCTGGATGAACCCAGGGGTGCAGTGGCCAAACTGCTGACAAGAATGTATCCCCTTTCCCTGAAAGTGGCTGCTGTGATCAAAGGACTGGACAGCACCTCCTGGAAAGGGAGAGGGGAGTAGAGAGAGATGCCAGTGCTATCTAGGCAAGCAAATTGCTACTTCTGCATCAAGTAAGTTCCTGAAGCTCCTATCAGAAGTATTTATAAAACAAAACCAGGTAGAGAGATAAGGAGAAGCCAGGGCAGCTCCTGGAAAAGAAAACTGTATAGTGAAAAGCCATTAGAGTTATTTGAGCTTATCAACAGATAGTAACTTAAACACAGCTGACCTTCAGCTTCAAGTTACCTGCAGTCATTTGCCTCAAGTTACTCTGTTCCTGTTCCATTTCAAATCTAACAGCAAACCTTAAAGAGCACAAAAATACAGCATCGTCCACCTTCCACAGAAAGAGTCCTCTAACCACACAGGTATACAGCACTCTTGAAGGAGAGATTCAGATCAGAAGAGCCAGTAGCCTGAAGAGAAAAAGCTGGTTGTAAGCCAGCTTGCCAGGAAAAAATTTTCCAGCAGACCTACAAGCAGTTCATACCCGAGCTGAACAAGCACTGAAGATCCACCAGAGTTGTGGTACAACAGGAAAGATACTTTCAAAGCGTATCTCAGCCCATGAGGATGAATGGACAGTGCAGACAGAGGTGATTTAAAAATAAATAAATCTAAACAAATGAGGAAAGCCCTTCAGCATTCCTATTTAACAAAGGAGAACAAACATATTTAAGTTCTAAAGTGCCTAATGATTTTAATTAAAACTTCCCTCCTCTGCAAAGTTTCAGTCTTTTGCTTCATTACAACCTTGTAATGTTAAGATGTAAAGTTCCAAACATTCCCATTCCTGTGGGAGAGAAATATTTTTTTTAATATGTCAGTATGATTTAGACAGAAATTTTAATATTTAAATCTCCAAGGAAAAAGACCTAAACAATTGCTGCCAAAGGAAATTTAAGGCAAGAAGTAAAAGCTTTCAATGATGTAGCCAATAGCGGATCCAGAAGAAGGAGCCTTGCAGAGGCTGCATCTGGCAGGGGAATACTTGACAAGACTGCCAGCATTCTCACGAGTGCCAGACTTTTTCCAATTTGCACCTTCAGATCTCTGCATTTGTTCACTGAAATGTAATAGGAAAAGGTACTGTCCTTGTTCCTGCCATGCAGTGCACACCCCATCAGCTCAGTGCGGTGCCTGTCTCAGGCACTTGGTCTTACAGGAACCTGCACTCATTCGCTATGCAAGAGAACACACTGTCTGGCCAGTCACTGCTTGTGTAATGCCAAATACATCTGCCTCTGATCTGGGCTGGATTCACACCACCTGCATCCTTCTTCGGAACTCCTCTGTGCATGGGTGACTTCAGGATGGTGTTGCCAAGCAATGAATCCAAAACTACCTTGATAGCAGTTTCAGGACTCCTTTTGAAAATGGCTTTTTGGATGCCTTCACTATTCCCCCTGCCCTATACAGGTATCCCAATACCTTCTGCCATTGCTCAAGTGCCTCTGTTGATGCTCTCTGAATGTGGGAAGGGAGGAATAGCAAGAACCTTAATTGTTTGAGAGCAAAATGAAATACTTTGATCACCTTTTTACATAGGTGCTAGACAGCCATATACAACACCCTGTTTTGCAGGATGCTCCTCTCTGTTTACCAAGATGTTTTACTTAGTAGCCATATGTTCCTTCTCTATTCCCCATATGTTTAGGGGTATGGGGTAAAAAATAAATTTGGAAGAACAGAATAATTTGCTCCATTGCAGGCATCTTAAATAGGAAACATTTGGATAAGCAGAAGAGGATAGAAGAATCTACGTGATGAATACATGAGATTTTGAGCTGAAAGACTGACAAACTCCTGCAAAAACACAGAACAAAGTTTTGTGGCAATAACTACATTTCTTATTAAAGACTGTAAACATAAACTACTGAATACAGAGATGCTTAATACTTAAAATAAAGGTCAGGTCAGTTCAGAAAACTACCTTTTCAGCACTGTTGTAGTTTGGAATTATTATGTAAATTCTCTCCCCCGCCACTAACTGCCCATGCCAGTGGTTAACAAAAAGAAGTAGTTAACTGCTGATCGCTTGGGTGGGGGCAGGTTGTCTCTTTTGGTTTTGAGGACATTTTTTCCATTCTTAGCTCGGCGGAACTGAGGACATAGGAGCAGAGGGGTGTGCTGCCGAGGAGGGAAGCTGTCCTCTTTTTCTCCTGCTCCTGCTGCTGGCTACTTGCTGTGGTTTCTTTCTGAACCGCTTCTTTTCTCCTCGCCACGGCTGTTCTCCTGGTTCCTGCATCTGGGGTCCCGGCCTCTGCTCCAGTCTCATCGCTGCTTGCAGCATCACGGCCTGCCCGCCCCGGCTGGGGCAGCGACCCGGGAAAGAGAACTTGCAGCTGCTTTCCAGGACACGCGGCGGTTCGTCGTTTTCAGTTTTCCTTCTTCATTTGGAACGCAGGAGACACAGAGAGAGAGACAGAATTCAACTGGGAAGTCACCCTGCAGCCAGCCAGGCTGTGACACTGATACTGCCTCATAAGTATAACTCTTCTCCCGGAGAAAACTTGCCGGTGTGGGGGTTGTTGTTGTGGGGGGTTCTTTTGTTTGTTTTTTTTTTCCTGTGGCGTTGGGGAAGTGGTTTTGCTCTGGTCTGTTTATAGTTATACCTATACCTACATATATATATATATGTATCAGTTAAGAACAGTTATCCTTCTTGTGTCCATTGTCTGATTAAAGTTCCTTTTCTTAAATTTGATAAAGAGTGGCGTGATTATTGTGGAGGAAACCCCCTCCTCCGCTTGTGGGTAAACATTTTGGTTTTTGCCCCTCAAACCGAGACAAGCATAAAAATACAGAATATTGCACCCTCTTTAATACGAGACATCTATTGTTAAGGGCTGCTCTAGGAAGCCATTTATAGCTGTCAACAGCAGCTGTATTCATCAAATGAATGGATGCACAGACCAGTTCATTCTTGTGGCAGTACAGAATGGTGACCTTCCTATCAACCATGTCCATCTAAATCTCAAACCAGTTTGAAAATGCGGCATATACAGGAACGATGTATTTTTCATGTGGCATTAAGTATCCCATGCCAGAACCCACACACAAAAGACAGAAGCTGCCTGGATGAAGGTGAAGACAGTAAACACACAACACCTGGGAAATGGAAATTTTATTCTCAGCTTTCACTAAATTATTGTGTGATCTAAGGAGAAGGTGCTTTACGTTATTCCATGACTGAATTTACAGTGGCCCTGTAACTTATTCCTCCTTTTCAAAATTTTTTGTACCCTCAATTTTTAAACTTCTTTTAAAAAAAGAGAGGAAAAAAAGCAAAGGAGTGGGTGGTTTGGTGTTTTTAAGTAGGAGAAAGGGCATTTCAGTACAAAGTTTGACTATTACAAAGAACCTATAGTACTTTTTTTAAAAAGCAGTTTTAAATGGAGTATTAGTTTGAGATGAGGGCATCTCAGAGTGATCATTGGGAAAAAAACCCAAAACCCTTCAGGTTGACAGGACTGTATCTGGCCATGCTTTCTCTACCATGGGCCACTTATCAATGCTTAAAATCCAGCTGACCTCAAGACAGCAGCAGGGAGGCAAACCCAAGCTCTGACATTCAGAGAAAATAATGAAGGGGAAGGATGAGTTCACCTTTGTGTTCTGGAAGCAAGACCTACACAATTTTTGAGGAGAAAGGAAATCCAGCAGAACAAAAACCCAGCAGCCATCCTGTTTACCACAGGCACTATCAAAAGCAGAACTTAGTAATATTACAGCAAATTTGGTGCTACAAGAGAGGTGAAACCTTATTGCTTATCTTTGCACTTGCTGTTAAATGACAATCTGCATCTGACTGCCCTTTGCACACTGCAGTGGTGCAACTTAAGCTGACCTAAGCTGGATCTAGAGGAGCACATCTGTGTTAACATGTGTTATGCCTGCTTAGGGTGTTGATCTTGCTAAAAATTAACAAGGTAAAAAAGATTATCCTTCATATCAGCTCTCACTGCCGCTGTGAGATGAAGGAGAAGGCAAGAACATATGACAAGGGCTAAGGAGGCTACTGCAAACCAGATCAGTCAGGGACCGAAGGTGCAGATGGAGTGAAGCTTTGGCTGATCTCTGTTAGCTGATTAAATGTGGGCTGTGAAGGAAATACATGGGCCCACCTTCCCTCCTGTCCCTGGTTGCTCACCCCCTTCTCTTTCCTTCTAGACCCTCCAGAGATAAGACACACGTGGTCCCCATGACCTGTCAGACCAAGGCCTGCATGCAACCAGAAAAAAGAATCGGGTGAGGGAACTGAAGGTAAGGTTTGTTTTCCATCCATGCAGGTTCCCTCGTAATAGGGTTTTATTACACTATGGCCTAGAAGAGTTCATCTTCCACCCTGCTTCTCTTTCAGCCACTGATTCAGAGCAGTAGCCAAGTGTCCTGTGCTCTTGTCTGCTCCCTGAGAGAGCTGCTCCTCTCTCCATTGCAGACACAGGGAACCCAGAGAAACCAGCCTCTCTCCCAACAGATTTCATGACTATAAACCACTAGTCTCCATATAGTCCTTTTTTTTGCACTGGGAAACAGGACCTGAAATAGCAAGTGGCAGCCCCCTGTGCCAGCAAGTCAGGATGGGGCAGCAAGAACAAATGAACACAGGCATAGCAGCATATAGATAAAATGTCACTTAAATCATTCAGACATGCAGTTGCACGCGTCAGAAAAAAAGGGTCAAGAAAAGTCCTCTCTGCCCTGTATGACACACTGTCATCTGATGATGTGCTCTGCCGTTTCTCACAGTGCCTGGCACAGGCACTGTCTACCTCTCAGCTGTACATTAGGCACCCCAACAAGGTACTTACAAGGATACATTCCCCTCCAAGTGACACTGCCATGCCTTGGCAAGAGTAACAGCACTAATGCCAAAGGCTCACTGTCTTCCAGTCCAAATCCTACAGCATAGGGGTGACTTTTTTACTGCCAGTCATAAAGTAAAATAGATATTGTCAAGCATTTGAGTAAAAATGCACATGTACAGCATTAACAAAAAGGATGATACAGCTTCCTCCTTGATAAATGACTATCTTGCCTAGAGCCTGCAGCATGCACAACCACGTATTTCACCTGCACTTTCCTGCAGAAGAATTTCCTTTTGGTTTTGCGGATCAGACCAGCATTTAACACATCTACCTTGCTATTGGGTTTGCAGTGGTGCAAAGCAACAATCCACAGGATGCCGTGCCTCAGAAAGGCAAGCACCCATATTAGATATCTATGATATCTACAGCAGTACCTAGTTCAGGAACCTAATTATTCCTCATTCAGTCAACTACAAAAGAAATCCTCCTGCAGGGAATTTGGAGCAGGTACAATGCCCAGAGTGAACACCTCCTCCACCACCTTTGTGCAGGTTGCCTGTCCTGAGGGTCCTGGGACACCTGTGACAAGGGACAGGTCAACCCATGCTGAGAGGACATGGGAACATGAAGCAACTGAATCATGGCAGAAGAAGGGGAGGAAATGGTATGTCATGTAATTGCTTCTTCATGTGTACATTAAGTCTGAGGCATGGAGGTGTCAGGATGCTATTCAGTGTCAGGAAAAGGAAATAACCTTATCCTGTATATCCGGTTATTTTTATTGGAGAGGGAGAAAAGACTCCCATGACATGAGTTGGCTCTCTGAAACAGTCCCAGAGAGGTAGGACATCGATTTATGGCATTGCTCAGGGCTTCTCCATCTAGTGAAGGGCTGGATACAAGATTAGCCCATGCATCAATGTGTGAAAGGGAAAGATTTGTCAAGCAGGAGCTTGGCCAGGTCACCAGCCAGATAACAGAAATGTTAGACAGGGACCCGTACTGACCTTTTCTGAAGAAGTAGAAACATGCCTCTTTGCTATGCACCAAAGCAGACTGACTTGAGACAACCTCTCCTGCACCAGTGGGATAACTCTTTTTAACTACAGAACACTTCCCTTATTGCTACTAGTCTTTCCAACTCCTTTTTTCCCCTCTGTTAGGAAGATAGAAGGCAATACATATTTGATGTCCTAAGGCAACTGCTTAAGTAAGAGCTTCATGGAAGATGACAGCCAGCACTTACTATGGATCAGAGGCACTTATCAAGGACTCTTAAGTCCAGATGTTGGAATACTAACATAAAAGAAGTTATGAATGCTTACAAACATACTAGTCAGGAAAGAGTATAACTATGGCAATTAAATAAGGAACAAAATCAAGTATCTCTTTGTTCAAAGGGGTTTAAAATGATAAAACAAATAAATCAGAAAGGAAATGCTGTGGCAAAAAACCATTCACAAGAACAAAACAAAGAGTTGTCTCAGGAGAAAGGAATTATAATTATGCCACGTCAAATGCAACAGATAACTTACTTCCACAAACAAATGCATTTGAAGGAATTCAACATGGAACTGAATCCTGTGTTAATGCTTTCCAGGTGTAAGATGATATCTAGAAAACCACAGTACTGATAAGATCACAACTATGGCAGAATGAGGAGCACTAATGGGGTGGTAATCTTCCCAGAATTGCCTTGCTGCAGTGCTCAGTTGGCCTGGCTTTATTTTCTTTATCATTTGCAATCTTAAAGGAACACTACCAACTTCAACTCAGTCAATCTCCAAGCCATTGGAGGGAGTCATCCAGGCTAAGATCTGACTTGAACGTTATGGTTTTTGGGGGTTTTTGCTGACATGTTAAAAACACACTCCCCAACAAAAAATTAAAAAGCTCCCGGGGAATCGATGCTATAAATGAAAGAAGAAAAGTAACTAGGTGTGAAATGCACAGGGATCAAAAGTCAAGACACTGAAAAGCATTTCACCCTCTAACCTTTTGGGGTAAGCGTTTCCCTCAAGGATTCACCACTTCTGTTTCCAGGAGTGTGCCATGACCTTGCACCAGCTGCTGGTCATCAAAGCGGAGCACATGACAGGACTCCTGTCTCAGAGCTACCATATTCTACACAGTCCAGTGCCAGGCAGTGGTACACACCTGTCCCATCTCACTGTTACTCTTCCTATCTCTCATGTCCTCTACTTTTGTGTTCCAAAGACACAGTTGTCTATCTTGAAAGCCCCTTTTCAGTTCCTTATGCTTCCTATTAATTTTTTCTAACTTGGCTTTTCTTATGCTACTGAGCATTGGAGAGTGTGGGAGAAGGCCTATACATCTCATCTCTTCCTGCCTGCCTGCTGCCAGGAGTAAAAAAGAGATGACACAGTCTCTCTCCTCTTGCTATCATATACTGAGAAAGAAAGAATGTTTTTGTCACTCCATACACACTGCAGTAGGGGAGAAAAGGTGTTGAGATGATCACAGTATCTTCATTCCTTGTCCTGACGTTAATAAAGTTGGGCACAAAGGACCTAAGAGCTACAGAGATTATGGTGCATCTCACTGTCAGAGTTGGCAATCAATCTGCTGCTCCCCGTCACCATGACTCTCTTCTACTCTCCTGAGGTTAACACGAGCCTCCAAGCTACAGGTCCTCATCTGCTGTGACTCACAGAGGTGGTCCTTATTAAAACAGCATGCAATTAATATCACAGTAAACTTCTACACCATCTTTAACAAAGCCCTGTGTAAGTGAGGCAGCTATTGGTATGCTGGTGCAGTGCTGGGGAAGCAAGGCAAGCATGAGCAAGAGAACTTGTCTGATGTCCCACCAGAGGAATCAAGGGCACAGCACTGAAGAAACAGCTGAGTAGCAGCACAAGGAGATCTGAGAGCAGTTCTAACACCAAAACCACCTCCTCCCCACAGCACACTCACAGACATAATGCCTGGCATTAATGGCAAAAGAAATGCAGGAGAAGTAAACAATTTGGTTAGAGAGAGAATACAAGGCACGGTTACCTGCATACCAGTACTTTTGAAACATCTCACTGGACAGCTATGCTGCGGGTTTGAGTACTAGTAACTCCCTCCTGCTTCTTAAGAAAAACATTTTGTTCTGGGTGTCAAGAAGCCCAGTTCTACAACTCAAGTATGTAGACATCTGTAGGATGAAGAGAGGAAATGGTGTGAAATGCTGCCTTTAGCACACAAAAAAAAAAAAATCTGCGTAGTCACAAGCAGTTTATTGTCCAAGTTCAAAGGCAGAAGAACCCTACAGGTCTCTGCATCTACTTCCAGCAGCTGGGGCTACAAGGGGAAGTAAGTGCTACCGTTGAGGAGAGTGCAAGAGGTTCCAGTACAAATGGCAAAGAGCCTGAAAACACAAAAGAAATAAAGAAAAGGGGGGGGGGGGAGGAACTATACCACAACTAGACAACAGTCATGTAAAAATATCCTAAGTAAATTGTAAATTGTGAGGCAACATTTCAACCAATCCGCACTTACAATATGATTTGCTCATCACTTGTAATTTTACTCATCTTTGAAGGCTCCAAAATGAAGTTGTAGTTTTTCTGTATTATCTTGGTTGCAAGCCTAAAATTCTAACTAGAAATTTAAATGATGTTTTTGAATAGTAAGTTGACTTACCATTTTCTGCTTCCTGTCTGAAAGATACTATCTGATTTGGGAAAGAGTTGATGCATACATTAGTGAGATGAAAAGCAGCAGTTAAAGGCAATTCTGATTTACAATTAAAATTTATTATTAAACTGTCTGCCTGAACTTTTCAAATTTTTGGAGAAACTCAGCAAAGTGACTGCTTTTTCAGAGTGGAGAAAGTATTGTGAAAAATCCCTAAACGTTCAAATCCTTAGACTCATAGAAATTAAGCCTTCTGTGACTCTGAATTACAAAGCACTTCTAAGTTGGATGGTGATATTGTCTCCCATAGAGAAAAAAGCATATTTGCTTCAAAGGTAGAAGGATGTTTTTCTGATTACAAGCCTGCCTGTTGACTCACACTGTAGCAGGCAGCAGAGCTGCAGGGTTAACTCCTGCATCACTGAGCCTCTTAGTAAGAGTGCCATCCAACAAAAAAACCTTGTTCACTTACTTTCAAGTCCATTGCATCCGTACATCCTAAACTCCTATATATTTTTCAATGATCAAGATATTCAATAACAAATATTACCATAAAAGCACAACCCCATATTAGAAACTTTTATCAAGAGATCCAGAACTTAAGGCTAGTTCAAGTTCAGCAGGACTGTCAGAGCAACAGACAAAAGCTGAAGTGATCATAAAGATATTGGAATAAATTTCCACTTAGAAAATCTTGACCTCATTAAACATAACACAGGAGAAGGCTAATTGAGTCAGAACTTCTTTTAAAAGACATTATCAAAATATTCTGTTCTGATTTTAAATCTTTTAAATGTTATGATGAGTCTTGTTCAATACACTACAAGGCAGAATTTCCTGATCTTCCTGCAGTGTGCATATTCATTTCTACAGATGCTGATATGACGAAAAGGAAAGAGAAAACTTTGAGGATCCCAGACTCTGGATTTGTAGTAAAACTCTGAAAACATCCAGACTTGTAGTAAAACTGGGATCTCAATTTTTAGAGGTATCACACTGAATAAATTCAACATCTTTTAAGGGTTATATCATCTATGGCTGCATATGTGACATTCAGATCTATCAGTCTTGCACAACACACGTGCCTTAATATGCACCTATGCAGAGCAAGGCAGCATGGCTCTAAATCTTGATAATTTCAAAAGAAGAGTCATGTTCACTCCAACTTCCCTAAAAAAGGAAGGTGCCCTGAATTTTCAGAAAGAGAATCAATACAACAAATACAAAATACAAAGACACAAGGACATGAAGATTTACCTATAAATTTTCCCTTCCAAAACTAGTAATGTTGTTCATCATTTGACTGAGACACTGCCTGTCCTTTACTCTTCTTCCTCCACAGAAGAGGTAAAAGCTTTTCCATGAAGTTTTTGCATATAAATGTTGTGAAGCACCTGTGAATTATCCATAGTGAAGGCTATTACATCATGCTCTGACAGCTGTCTTCAGGAACAGTAAAGCCAGAAAGCATAAATGTTTTGGAATCACATGAGTTTTTTTGATTTACAGTGTGCAAAAACTAGAAGCTTTATTATCTTTGGTAAACTGATGTTCACATACCTAATACAGAGAGTGCTGAAAACAACAGCGGCAGAACTAAGATGGTTAAGATGGAGTAAGGATTCTGATTTAGCTCATTATCAGCCCGTAGCACTTCCTAGCAGGCTGGCTAGGAGAAAGTGTGATGGGAAACATACCTAAGTAAGAGGCTGAAGAACACCTATTTAACTATCAGTCAGCTGGGAAGCATTAAATTGCTAATGCTATCAGAAAAGAGGCGATAATGGCTGGCACAAGTGGTTTTCTGATAGAGTTGAGAGCAGCAGTCTGGTGCTTAAACTTCTGTCACGTTCCAGTGAGCAGCAGGTCTGGCTGGTAACCCTGAGGTGCAAAAGGTCATTCTTTTCTATGACTTCTGTTTCTTTGGTTTTGCAACACTTGAATCACAAGGATAAAGTTTCAGAAAGTTTTCACTTCTGCAATGCAAACTGGAATATCTAAACTTAAAAAGTCATCTCTGGATTTCTATTTTAGCTGTGGTAGAAATTTTGGAAGCAGCACGGCCACCCAGTACTGACTTCTGCAGCTGGCCCAAATGTCCAGGGTGCCCAGTCACACGTGGGCACTGTTACGGTTGCAGGGACGTGCTGTGGGCTGGCCAGTTTTAGGTGGTTTTTTCAGGAAGTAGATGCTATGGAAGACATCTGACAACCCTCAGAAGCAGAGCCAGGATTTAAATTAAAAACCTTTGGGTCTTTCACCCTAAAAAGAGCCCAAACTCTGCATTATCAGCATTTTACTAATAAGATTTCCGCTGGAAGATGAACAAATCCTGTTAGTGGAACAATGCAATTAACCTGAGTGTAAAAACATAAAATCTACTTTTCAGAACAAGAACAGCAGGAATCAGTAAATACAAACCTGCTGAAAGTCACCCACATCTGGAGTAGCATATTTGCCAGTGGGTAACAATGTTTTACAATAATACAATTACAAAAATTGAGTTCTATTTTTATGCTGCTGGTCTTGCAACAAGACTGTTAACAGCTACATCAAAAACACAGAGTTCAGCACAGAATAAAATTAGTTTTTCAATGAACTAAAGTTGTAGCCAAAACTAAACCACATTTCCTAGAAACCATTAAATATTCATATGCATTGTTAATATTATTGCACCTGGAAGCAACAATCTTGGCCCCAATCAAGAGTAAAATTTCCTTTTTCCCAGTCAAGTGAAAATAATGTACAGTCACTGCTACGATAACAGGTCTAATCATTCCTTAGGCTGTCTCCATTCTCCGTATGTTGGCTGTCCATAATTCATGGGATGTGCCATATGTTGTCTGAAGCAAGTATCCCTATAAGTGTTTGTGGTTCTACTTGGAGGCATGTCTTCGTACATTAAATTGTGATATATTTGACATTAAAAAAAAAAACAAACAGGAAGAGCAATCAGTGTAACATAATCTGCTTAAAGTTTACCACTTAGCCAATTGTTGAACATTCAAGCGATTAGCTCACCGAAGTACATCTTTTTTCTCAGCGTGCTCAGACTGTTCCTGCTGGCACCAGTTTCAAAGGCAAGAAACCATTTATCTGCCTTTCAAAATAAAGACTTGGTCCAGCAACTCTTTACAAACACAGATAGCTTCTGCTGACTTCCCAGAGCCTGAACACACAAACTAGGATTAGTCACTAAAGGATGGAAGGATTAGACTTTCCACTGATTGCAGCCTTGCAGCAGAGTACCCTCACAACTTGGGTTTCCTGTTTCCTGACAGACCTCACAGCTCTGATGGCTTTTCTGACTCCCAGCTGGTTTCCCTGCAGCATCTTCAACAATTTTTAGGCAAGCAAAGTTCAAAAGATAAGCAGCTGTGGAGCAAAGACAAGAGTGCTGGTCAAAATAACAGGATGACAAACAACAGGATCTCCCAAGAGAGTGACATTGTTCAAGAGGGGAAACAAATGGCAAACAGTATAGGCAAGGGCAGAGGAAAGAGGAAAATAAAAGCAGAAGTGATGTAACCTGTTTGCTTCTGTCTCCTGATAGCTAATGAAAGATGAGCTAATTAGCACACACCTCAGCTGGAACAGGAATAAAACCTCCCTCCTACAGTTATGCATATTGCAAAAGCTCTCAGGAGCATCCTGTCTCTCAGACTGCTGACCCTGTGACCCATGTGACTGAGATGTGCCCACAAGTTGAAAAGGTGCTGGAAGGAGAAGGCCAGCAGCCAGACGGATGGACACAGCAGGATCTCATGGTACATATTTTTTTGGGAAAACAGGTAAAAAATCCAAAGTATAAAGGAATATAAACAGGCAAGTTTTTCTTATCCTGACAGAAAACAAATCATCACCTGAAGTTTTTAAGAGGAAAATGGTAACTGGCTTGAAGAGAGGTAAACTGGAATGCTAAAGGATAGCTTTGCATATTTAAAAACTGGAAATTTTATGACAGCTTCTCAGAATGCCAGCATATTGAGGAAGTCAGAAAAACAAGCATGAACTTAAACTCTAAAAGGATGAACATTTTCTAAATGATGCTCTGATGCTCACAGCAGTGGTGTCATCAAAATCCACTGGCAGTTACCACAACAAAAACTTTCACATATAATATAAAAATTTCTTATGCTGCCATGACCCTGTGAAGAGCCACACATTTCCAGCATGAATAACACAACTATGCTGGCACCAGTGGGGCTACAGGCACTTGCAGTGAAACATATGCTCACTGTTCAGCTGGTCAATGACTCAAGAAGGCCTGACCCCCACAAAAAGGAGAAGACCATGCTCCTCAAATCCAGTGCAAGAAGTGGGTGCTCCAGACTGTGAATGGTAATATTTGAGCCATGTGTCAGTATGATGCAATGAGAGCAGAAAGGGCCAGACTTCCAAGTGCCCCAGGCAGCACTGTGTTTACATTCTTATATTAAAAAATGAGAAAATAAAACAAGAACAATAAAATTATTACAGTTTCTTTTGTTGAAAATTTACCTTTAGGAAGAGGAAATTTTCCCCATGCATTGGGATTTAGTTACTCACATAGATCACCTGAGTATTTCAGTTTTCATGTATGCAGAAACACATTTGAGATCCAAGACAAGCAATTCAGAGACACAACACAGTCTTGCAAGAGGCACCACTGACAGTTCAGTACAAATCCAGTGCACAGTTCCTTCAATATTTCATGGATGGTTACAGTTCTCACTGTGTTTTGATGCTTTTTTAAACAACAGCTCTATGAATTGTTAGATTAAAAATTTTAAGTTCAGAAAACAGTGAAAACTAAAGCCAAGACAAACATGTGAGAATGAAGAGAGCAAGTAAGATTCAGTTGTGCATCAATGAAACCAAAGCAAGTTCTACTGCTGCCTCTGCTGAAGGAGGCATCAGGTCCCCACTTGTGGTTCTTAATCTTCACACCTTGTAAAGACACAAGTTTAAAGTCTAGTAACACCCAGAACTAGGTCTTGCCTCTGGCCATCAACACAGAAATAAGTACTTAACTTTTTTTTCCTAGACAAAAAGTAACAAGAAAGGAGATCCAGAATCATAGATGTGAACACACCAGACAGGGGTTTATTGATGCAAATCAGCAAGAGGCTTTTGCTAGACAATGTTGATACTTACATGAGAAGCCTGATTTCACTCCAGTCCACTGGAAGATTTCTACTGTGCTCTGTAATTAGTTCTGTCAATTGGAAAAAACTATAGCTCACCTGATTAGGCAGTGCCCTCTGCAAACATCTTCAGTGTGAATACTCTGGGACTGCACCGATACTGACAGCATCTTGATGTCATTTTTTTAATGAGATTCATGAATATAATTTTGTAGCTTCTCACATTAGAGGACTACAAACTCTTTTTCTTTCAAAGCAGGTTTTGAGTGTAAAAGATTTGGTGGGATATTTCCATTCAAGGATAATGTTCTTTGATATCTAGTGTATATTTAAATAAGCTAAGTCTATTAAGTTTTTTTCCATGGCACAAGAAAAGTTAGCTGTCATCTTCATTTTTTTGAAGATGAGCATGGCTTAATAATTGAAGTGGATAAAATTATTCTATTCCTTTGGCATAAAAGCTCCCAGAAACTCCAGCTGAGAAGAAAGACCACTGTGCTAAACAATGTGCAGAGTAACACACGACATTCCCAGTGTTTACCATCAGCAAGAAGCCAAAGAAAGCACCATCCCTACTTTATATTGTTCAAGCCACTCAGGTAAGCTGAGAAAGACATCTAGAGAGATCTGACACAACAGATTTAAGCACAACTCCAGCTACGGTCAGGACGAAACTGAGGTGTTCCCTCAGAGAGTGCTCTAGCAGCATTCACAAGGTATGAACTCTCCTTTGCCCCTTTTTTGCCTTGTATGGCCAGCTCACCAGTCCCCTTTCCTCTTCCACCACCCTCCCATACTTACCATTAACATATCACACATTTCACTGTGATTTTGTCATGTTCTGTTCCAGTTGCAACTGTTTAAGCTTTTGTTCTGAGTGATTTCTTTTAATGACTACTAACACTCATTTTACTGGAGATGATGCAAGCAGTTTACCAGCAGAGGTAGGTATCAAAAACTTCCAGTAGACACAGAGATGTCTTTGCTTTTACAAAGACAGAAATACCACAAAATTTGCAAAGTAGTTGTAAAAACCTCCACATTGAGTTGTTTGAGTACAGCACATTTATTAGAAATGTCATGACAGAACCATATTGTGCCCCTGAAGTAAGAAACATACCATTTTAGCGGCCATGATTCAGAAGAGGAATGACATAAGCTGTGAAACAGAAATGATACACATTAAAGCTATGAATACACAATAAAGCTATGAATACTAAGAAAGCTGCTAGGCAAAAAAATAGTTAAGGCACTGCACCATAAGTCAGTTGTTGAGACTCCCTAACTCAGCATCGTCTAATAGAGTAGTTATTGTATGTCTTAATGCTGCAATTCATTGGGGCTGTGGGAAGAGCAAACACGGAAGAAACACAATGGGTTCGAGATAAGAACATTCAACCGTACTCCTGAAATACAATGGGCCAAGCTGCTTTAAGGAATTAATTTACTCTGTCTCCAGTTAGGTGCAAATGTTGCTTTGGAAGAGCTGGCACAAGCAGACCAAAGGCTTAACCTACAGGATAAACAGCACCTTTGCCGCAAAGCCTGAGTTACCAGGGGTTCCCAAAGGTGTCAGCGCTGGGGAGCTCCAAAGGACATCCAGCTCATCCAGCGCTGGCCAAACACTTAGCAAACATGCCCTGCATTTAGACAATTTCAGTGTTTTCGAAGCCAAGGCTTATTTTGTACAGATTTTGTTCTAAATCCAGAGTGTCCTTGCTCCAAAAAGAACAAAATTACACAGTCTGGGGGATAAATTAGCTGAGTGAGGAAACCACACTCTATCATTGGAAGACTGAAACTCGGGGTGCCGCCTAAGAGTGGGAGAGTTGCAGGCTTCCTCCCGGAGATGAGCAGAGTTCCAGGTCTCGTGCTCAGACAGGGCACAGCTGGAGATGCCAGGAAATCACAGGCAGGCTGCTGCACACCCAGCAATCACGATTTTTTGGGCTGTGTGTTTAGCGGTAGTCACTGCACCATACAACATCATTTGAGGCAAGCAAAATGAGCATACAACAGCAATGAAGCCTGATATAAATATGTGTGGAGGTGAACTCACTAGCAAGATTTCAGTGTAAACCCATGTGAAGCAGAAAGCTTCAGAGAGAGCTTATACATCCAAACAAAAGCAATCCTCCAAAGTCACAACCATTCCTGCTGTCATCAGAACTGGGAACATAAAAATCTTCTATGCAATGAATTCATTAATTTATAATGATTATAAATTAACCAATAATATGATATTGCCAGCCCAGTCCTTTTTAATAGCAGAATTATCATCTTCTCCTCATTAAGAATCAAGGCAGAAAATAATCAAATACTTAAAAGGCAAAGATTCTTTCCATCTTGAGACTTCCTGAATCTTATAACCCTGACAAGCAAACTGATGATGGCTTATGAGCAAGTTAGTGAAATGAAAGATTTACTGTCCTGTGTTCTATGAGAAGACTGTCATCTATCTCACAGAACCTACTTCCACCACCACCATCAGTAAAATAAAAACATGTCTTTTAAGTCACAGTCACTTCCTCCTATTATTGAGAGCAAACAACATATTCTTATGCAACTTTGTATTCTTTTCATGAGCATTTTGTTAAAAAGGTAAAATATTAAATGGTACAAGATGTATTTCTCAGCAAATGTCATGATATTTACATGCTTAGAATGGACAGGTATACCATTATAAAAGGCACACTATAGGCATTTATGGGAGTCTTATAAAAAGCCATTTCCTACTCTGGGGTTTTGGACTTCTACTATGAATACCGAAGGCGAACCAAACAATCCATCTGTCTCAGCCAAACCCCAAAGTTTTGCAAATGCCTAAAAGGTATTGAAAATTCCTATTTTTTTGTTTTACATAAATAAAAAATTAAGGTCACATCGTTTGTTCTTTCATATAGCAGGAAAGATCAGTATTAAAAACATTTCCATTTTCACAACAAAATCAATTCTTTCCTTGAAAACTTTCCAATACTTCATTAGGCTTGAATTACGGTGATGTAGATGTAAGAGCATCACTAACTTCAGTGAGAAGTTTCAGCCTTGTTCTAAGCTAAAACTAAGATCAGCACCAAGGCAGGTGGGGATATCATATAACACAATTATAATGGGTGCCAGTAGCATCTGAAAAGCATCTAAATATTAGTTTAAAAGCAAAATTTAAAATATTAGGGATAGTTTGCTAATTTAAAACTAAGACATCTCTTGTAGACATTAACAGCTCTGGACTATACTGAGCATTTTGTATACCAAAGTTGAATAATTTAGAAGCATAAGCATGAAATCTAGTGGAAAATGCCAGAAATACTTTGGTATTTACTCTGCAACCATAGGCATAAAAATCTCTCCAGTGTTACACCTCATCTTGACACTGGGGAAGTGATATAATACTCAGACATTAGATCTGGTCAATTCTATAGGTATGCATTCTGCTTTCATGTTTTCTTCTTACAACTGTCATCCCAAGGAAAGCAGATCTGTGCCAGTCCTCTAGGAACACAGCACAGGTAGTTCCTACATATCACTTTCACCTGCTTTGCCTTCTTTTTGGCAACTTCACCACTGTTCCTGCCTGAGTTAGCCTCACCTGCACAGGTGACCCTGCGAAAAGCACCACATCCCCACCATGGCCCTGCTCTCCATGTCTGCCGTGGGTTCAGCTGGGCTGCAGCCAGCAGAGCTGCTCAGTGGCTGCTCCCCAGAAACTGCAACACCCTGTCAGCCTGTTGGGGCATTTATGGGGGCATGAGGAAGGCAGCAGGAGAAGTGCATTGGCATTCCAACAGCAGCATAGGTCATTTTGAAGATGCTCTTAGCAAAAACTTAAATATAGCAGTCACTACAGTGAGATCTGATTTATCCCTGAATGTAAGGGATACCCCCACCACAGAGCAAACCCCAATGACTTCTCTATCCATTTGTTTTACACAGAGCTCATCAGGCCACAGATCCATGAAGGCAGTGACAACACTGACAGCTGCCACGTCTTCCCACTGCTGCTAAGTTTCATCAGTGCAGGCCAGCCCAACTGATCCAGGCTGCAGCCCAAAGAGACTCATTTGGCAAGGTTACGTAAGAAATGAGCTGCTGGCCTGGGTGCTTCGTTTTTGTTTATCCACACGAATTGAAAAGTGTGGTCGTGCGTAAGTTAATCAATAGCAGTAAACAGCTATCCCCACTTTTTATGCCAGCTGGCCTATTTATTTAAAACCCAGCAATAAAAAGGCCACAAAACAGAAGATGTGTCAGATCAGTGGAGGATGGTGACTGGCTGGAGAGCAAGCCAGGGCATGACGTCCACCACTGTGCATTTCCCAGAACCCAAGTATAAAACTGGCAAATCTTACAGATAAACCTCAAGTCAGCAATATACATTAAAACTTTTTGCAATGAAATAGAATGAAGCCCTAGACAAAGCAAAATAAACTTGTAAAAACAAAGGCAGAAGTATGAAGAAAAAGATGCAAAGAGATTCTCTTTCAAGAAAGCACTGCAAGCAAATAAAAATCTGACAGTACCACCGAGAATGTCATACTCATTGTTTAACTGTTCATAGAAAAATAAGGCACTTGGCTCCAGCAGTCACCCTTTCAAAAAACACGGAAAAATGGTCCCAGGATTTTGCAATTACATGTTTTGAATTTCTAACATAATTTTTTACTTAATATTCATGAGAGTATTGTGAAATACTTCCTCCTCATTTACAAGCAAAGAATAAAACAAACACAAGCAACACATTCTTCAGTGTATCTCCAGGCTTTGCATTTAACAACTGTGTCAACAGAATCACAGAATCAACTAGGTTTGGAAATACCTCTGAGATCATTGAGTCTAATATTTGACCTAAAACAGAAATTGGACGATGTTACTTAAAACTTCCCATTAAGTAAAAAAAAAAAAAAAAGTCTGTGCCTGCAGGAGGTGGCCATTATATGTTAAAAAAGTAAAGAAGCTGTAACCTGTTAGACTGTGCATTAACTATGTCCATTACAGCTAATTTTCACAGCCATTTGGTATCCTGACAGCTTATTCTAAGGTTTGAGATCATTACGATGCCAGCCCCATTCCAGGCTTACGTAATACTGTCTGTATCTTTGTAACTTTTTCAGCAATGAAGAGATACTTTATTCTAAGGAAGAGTGTTCTTCAACCACTTTAAAAAAACATTGAAATGGGGGGGAAAGGGATTGCTTGGCCCAAAGCCTAGTTAATCGAGATGGAATGTCTCCTGGTGCTCACATCTGACCTTCGGGTTTTTCAGGATTTCACTCGTCTCCCTGGTGATAGTTGCTATGAGCACTTTCAGTGTTTGTCATGAGAAATACTTCAAAAGAAATTTTCACTGCTTTCACATAGTCCTTCTAACCTTAGCTGCATTTACTTTTATCAGTGCTGTTACTCATAAAAAATTAGTTGTAAAATTCTTCTAATTTTTCCTCTCATTCCTTTGGAAATCCAAGCACTGGACAGGGTTTGCCTCCTCCTGCCACAATGGGCCATTTTAAAACCTTTTGAGATGAAAAGACTTTTTCAAAACTTTCCCTCCAGAGAATGAGCTTGAGAAGATGAAGGTGTCTTGTCCTTTTAAAAGGCTCAAACCAGGTAAAACACATCTAGGTGTGATGCAAAGTAAACTAAAGCCTCAGAACCACGTTCACCAGCCTCATGCACGGAGCCCTAAGATCTCTTTGTACTTTATAAACATGAACAAGTTGAATTTCACTGTGTGAGGGGCCACAATAAATCATATTTGATTCTCTGTTCTTTTTACTCATTTGAAATACCAGCGTTTTCTACATTTTAAGTCATATATTCCTCCAGTCAAAATCCAAAATGCTTCTTTATAAACCTTGGAAGATAAAACCATCTTGTTTGATGTTTGTTCTGTAATACCAAGGCTGTAAGGTTCTGTCTGTCAAAGTACTGCACTGTGCATACTTACACGTGGTATGTTTTGAGCAGTTAAACCTGTCCATTTGACAAAACCAAACACCACAGTTCAATATAACAACTTCCCCTGCCTTTTTGTTTTACCTTGTCTCCTGGATATTCCAAAGAAAGTTCAAGTTTAATACTTGAAAAGCACACAAAACCTACACTCATTTATGCTTCTTGGTGTAGTAGTAAAGAAAAAATAGCTGGTTATTAAAAAGAGTCAACAACTGCAATGTAATCAAAATTGGTTGGAACATCAGAAACTGAGACAAATACACAAAAGATGAACTTTCAGAGGGCTTGAGAAAAATGATTAAGATCACAATGTTCAAAAAACACTAGGGTACAGTTCTTCTGGCAGCAGCAAAAATGCATTCAGCTGTATTAAGATGCATTAGACATCTGCTTAAAAGCTTTCTGGCAAACTTAAGTAAAACGTAAATTTTATATTGAATGGCAAAGCTCAAGTTTTTCCTATAAAAGACTGCTTTATACACATGAGATTCTGATACTTTGTTGTAACAGAGCCTGAAAAAACCCTCACACTTCAAGCTGAAAATATCTGGATTCAAAATGGAACTGTAATTCTCAGAGAATTGTAATTCAAGTGCTCTATGCTTTCTACCACTTTCTAATGGACAACTTCAGTTGGGCTACACTTCCTTAAAAAGGGGAGGAAAAAATTCCTATAATTAGAAAATTCAGCCAACAGAGGACTTCTGAGGCAAAAGACTTCCATATTACAATTCCCACAGAAAAACAAAATGGCAAATTGAGTATTTTTTCCCTTTCACACTGTGGACTAGAACACAGAGGAAGACATTAGTGTTATCCTCAGCTATCTAATGGGAATGAATCCATACAGAAGACAGGCCCTGGTATTCTCAGAGGTTCTCAGTGACATAGGGAGAGCCAATAGACAGAAACTGGATGACAGAATATTCAGATTAGCTGCAAGGAAAAGGTTTTCTCTGTGATGGGAGTCAAACAAGGGAACAGGTTGCTTAGCGAGACAGTGAAATCTCCGTTTTTGCACATATGCAAAGCTCAAGTGTGAACAGCCTTGAGCAACCTCTTCTAAGGGGCTGCTCAGAACATACTGGACTAGATAGCCTTCAGACATCTCCCAAACTAAATTATACCACAATTCTTACAGGGATTGAAGAGATAAAGTGCATGCTCACAAGCAAAGTGAAGGCACAACTTCTTCACATACACCTACTTCTCAATAAATTATTTTGCTACACAATCACAGTCAAAGCAAACTTAACTGAACTTTTCCTTGGATTATAGACAGTCCCCTGAACACGTAAGAATTTTCTTCAAATGAACAAAATCATATGCTAAACTCATTTGGAAACAAGAAAAATAATTCTTGAAATAACAATGCTCAATATTGTTGTGCACATAATTTGCTTGTATTAGAAGGACATCTTAGACCTCCCTTGAGAGAATACAAAGAGTTCTGTAAAGCCAGTGACTGCTAACTATGGTTACTTGAAACACACTTGGGCATTTCTTTCAACTCTTTCAAACATGTTTAATGTGACAATGTCAATAGCCACTGACTCATGCTGCTATGTGTATTAGCTTTTGGAAGTGTTATCCAAAAACAAAAGCACCATCTGACCCTAAAAAAACTGAGGGTAAAAATCTTCACCTCTGTTCATGTAAAACTGTTTGTGCAGGAAATGTAGGATAGTTTCAGGATTTAGGAAGAAAATTCTTCTGGAATAAAAATATTAATGTATTCATGTTTAAGTAACATGTATTCTAAGTTTTACTATTCCAGTATGTAATCAACATACTGCAAATAACAGCAAAATTACTTAATAGAGGCCAATGTAAGGAATAAAAATAGTTAAAAGGAAAGCCCAACTGCTCCCTGAAGATCTATCCAAAGAGGTTCAGAACCAGCTCCTTCCTATTTCTATTATAAAAGCAGTATTTTTGAGCAATTTGGTGAAATGCTTAGCAACTACCAAGAAAAGTTACTTTAAGATACATGACAAGCAAGTGACCTTACCAAAGCACAGAAAGACAGAAAGAAAGCATGCTCTCTTGCAAAAAAAATTAGCTTTTGAATTGGTGACATTTTTCACAGTACAAAGCTTTCCAGCATGTCAAATACCTGTTTTCATCCTTGAACTGAATATTCTCTTCTTAGTAAGGAATGAAACACAAGTCAGAACTATAGAATACACAGAGGACACACACATTTTTTTCAGCTGGTGGCTGAAGAACTTGCAAGTTGGCAGATGCTTCCTGGGTTACAGAACACCACCGTTCATACTGGACACTTCTAACAAGGGCTAGTAATTGTCTAGTTCCCTCCCAATCCTGTGCACGTTCTACAATTACAATGCCCAGGAAGAATGTACCTTTAGTCATTCCTAGTTATCTTCTCCATAATCTTAATTATTTTGCTGACTTCAGCTGCAGAAAATTTCCCATTTCCCTATCAAGCCATTTGTCCCCAGGTCACCTGGAATTACCTTTGCACCAAAGTGGTTCCATGTCTTCTGTACATTTTTAGTTATGGTACCTTCATTATGAGATAGAGACACTATAATCATAGAGACATTATAATCATATACAGTGCTCAAGAAGTTCTGCACCATGCATTTATGTAGCAAACTTTCTGATATGCCTCATTCTATTAAACCTAGAACACTTACAGGAAACA
This sequence comes from Pithys albifrons albifrons, assembly GCF_047495875.1. NCBI lineage: Eukaryota > Metazoa > Chordata > Aves > Passeriformes > Thamnophilidae > Pithys > Pithys albifrons. The sequence goes on from NC_092460.1 coordinate 68,082,366, forward strand.
CATTAAACCAGAGCCATAGTTTAATAGCTTAATCCATGGTTTAATCCATAGTCTATTATGCATTTTACCCTTTCTGCTTCTCCTTTTAATATGCCTTCAATTGTTTCCTCATGTTTATCTACTTCCTTTCTGAAATATTATAATGGGAATTGAGGGCTTTTTTGGGAGGCCTTTTCATTTTTAGTAAGAAAACTGAATTAAAGTACATGACAACATCTATTACAACTCTTTTTAAATTGCAAATGAAGCCTCACAACAAAATCAGAATTTTTCTTGTGGGTTCTTCAACAAAGTCATTCATACTTGAGTGTCTTTTCCACATCATATTTTTTGTGACTTCTTCCTAGTACATGGAGAAATAACTGAATTCTCTGGACATTATTGTTTTCTAACAAGAAAACATTCCTCATCTTCCTCCATATTCTGCATCATTATCACCCCTCTGTGTTAACTGCTGGTATATTTCCAGGGTAATTGCTGGAATATTCAATTTCTATCCACATGGACTGAATCACCTGTTGGTGACATTTGGCCTATTGATGCTATCCAGTTTGACTGCCCTTAAAGCGCAAAGCTGTAATTCTAATGTTGTAACCTGTGCCTACTCTGACATACAAACAAATATTACAACTTTGGAATATTCATTGTGAAAGTATCCTAACTGAAATTCAGACACTCCAATCCATTTGTATTAGCTAGTAAGGGTTTGACAGAAGCTTCTAAGGGTTTGTAGAGAAGCACTTGCAGACTCAGTCTTGGTTTGATTACCTGTTTTTCTGTCCTGTTTAAATAAGACTGTCAGTACCTGCTAACACTTCTACCAGTTCTTCCCAGAGAACTTTTTTCATTTTCTACCATAAAAGAGACGTCATCCAAAAGAACACAGTAATTTACAGTGATTTTTTTTTTTCAAGTCTCTAGGTTGTGAGAGGACTGGGTAGAGAAGTAAGAGTTACTTGCTCCAACAGAGCATCATGCAAATGCTATCATGTTGCTTCCAGACTCCACAATGAAGACACTTGTCTTCCACTGTGGTACAGAAAGGACTTGTCAGGCTGTACCTGAGGCTCAGAAACAGCTTCCTGCACTGAGATACACATTGCAGGTGTTCACTTTAAAAGAGGATTCAAACTTCTAACTCTTCCTTGAAAGAGAAGCAGAAAAAACAAGATGGTATTGAAAAGCCTGTTGGGAAAACTGATCACCAAGTGTGACACAGCCTAAGTTGAAATTCTTTCTGAAAGAAATGAGTCAGTTTGTCCCAAAAACTATGCAGAAAAGCCTTAATTCATGCTGCCTGAGTTCAGAGATTCACTGTCTCAAGAGATCAGGAGAAAAAGGCCATCAGTGACCTCCCCTGGCACAACCTGAAGCCGTTTCCTCTAGTCATATTGCTTGTTACTTGGGAGAAGAGACTGACCTCTGTCAGGTAATCGCAGGGAGGTCCCCTCTGAGCCTCCTTTTATCCAGGCTAAACAACTCAAGCTCCCCCAGCTACTCTTCATACAACTTGTGCTCCAGACCCTTCACCAGCTTCATTGCCATTCTCTGGACATGCTCCACCACCTCAGTGTCCTTCTTGTAGCAAAGGGCCCAGCACCGGACACAGGATTCAAGGTGCAGCCTCACCAGCGGGGACAATCACTGCCCTAGTCCTGCTGGCTACACTATTTCTGGTATGTGTCCAGGATACCTCCAACTTTTTGCCTACAGTAGTGGTGTTCTAGATATTTCTCCAGCAGAGAAAACCTTCTAAAGAAGTGTTAAGTTTCATAGCTTGCAGGCATTCCTGTATCCAGATACACAGCAGCCACAGCAGGAGGTGCAGTCGGGCATACAACTGGATACTGATTGTAATTACCACCTGCCCAAATGCAGGTGTCTCACATGTGTATCCGCCTCTGTGGTAAGAGGTGTGTTCAGCATGTGATGGCAGAATTCTAGCACTCTGGTGGCAGCAGAAGGGAAACAGGTCCCCTGGACAGAAGGAATGACAGTGTGATCTGTGATGACCAACTGTGGCCTGCAGCCTACCCTCCCACCTGGTCACCAGGGAAGGTGAAAGATGCAAGCAGCAGGCTCTGGGAATTGTTTTGGTAAAATGATGACTCCTAAACCAGAGTGTTGCTAGAAGAAAGTTTTGCATATCTTTTAAATAAGCAATGGACCAGAAGATGCTGTACTCTCTGAATGTAATTAAAACCTTCTCTTCTCCAAGGAGTCCACATGTACTTACTTTGTGACTCCAGTTTGTCAAAGATGTTTTGGCACCTGACAGGCACCAGCTCCCTGGAGAGGCACAGGGAACACTTCACTCCATGCCATGGCTTCAGCATAACATCATCAATCTGACCAAACAGACAAATCTGGCAACATCTGTGACCAGCTGCACCTGCCATTTGATATTTATCAAAGCGTATATGTGTATGTGGGTGTGTGTAGGATCGTGCAGAATTTACTGGGGCACCCGAAGGTGAAACTGGAAATGGGTATAAGATGATGATCCTGGTCTACTTAAAAAAACCCCAAAGTAGTGGCTCTCTAGGCTGATTAGCATTTTTTTCATTGACAGTAGCAATTAACAACTCAATAAAAATGCAGAGAAAATACAAAGTGTTAGCCCAAAGAAGTAATGAAATGTTTATCAGGTGCTCCCATATCAAAGATTTCCTGTTCAGTATTATAACCTTTCCTAATATGCATGTGCACAACACACACATCATGGTGAATACACAAAAAGCTTCTTCTTTCCTCACTTCATCTATTATTCAACAAAATATTCTCCAGTTTTAATTCTGGCAGTACGTCCTTACTAATCCGTATATGCCAATTCAGGGATATTTTCTTGTCTTCCATTTATCATATATAAGTACCTGCAAAAAACACAAATGCAGTCGGCTAGTAGACTGATATGTTTATTGATAAATTTTTCTGTTTACAAGCAACATGAAACAATCATTGCTGCTACAAAGTAAAAACAATGATTTTATATTTTCAAACTGAAAAGGCTTGAAATTAAATTTAAAATATTTACTATCTTCTTTCCACTATGTCTACAGTGTTGATAAGTGGCTCTTTCCTTTGCAAATAACTACTAGTGTACCTTTCCTAGATGGGCAAGAGCGATAAACAGTTTAACAATCAAGCAGACAAGTCACTGTCAGACAGGCTTCCTGGGGTTCTACTAAAATTTCTTTTGTCTTCAAACAAGTGAGAAAAAATACAAAGAAAGGTGAGCTGGAATAATATTCAGCAGCTGCCCTTCAGCATCTTCACAGCAAGCATTAAACATAATTTCCCAGTAGCAGTCGGTCTTATATTCAGAAAGGTCAGCACATGCCCCACCTTCCCCTTCACAGCCTTCAGCAGGCACCACACAAATGTAAAGAAAATGCTGATACAGCAGGCTTGCCATATGAATACCAAGTACACTAGATTATTTTTTAACTGGTTTTCGGGGTTACCACAAACATATTAAAGACAACCATATGCTTAAAATGCCATCCTCATACTATAAATCTCATACATATATATATATGCGCATATATATATATATAAATATATATATAAAATCACACACAAAGGAGTGCATGCATTTAAATTAAGTATCACCGGAAATTGTGGTTACTGTCTCTGGGCAACCAAAGGCCACACAGGAAGGCCACCATGGTAATACAGAATCTAATGTTTCATTCACAACCTGCAGATGCAAAGCCATTCTTCCCCACTCATTCATTAAGCACCACTGAAAGAAAAGCTCACAACCAGAGTAATAGTGTAGTACTTCAAGATATCTGTGTAGTTTAAGATATCTCACTTCAGGTTTTATCAACTCTGTGACCTTATCTTGTTGTTCCTAATGGCAAATTGTCACTTTAAAACTACTTTTAACTCCTTAAAGACAGGTACAGAGCATAATTATCAAACTATCTCAGTACACAGTTGCAAAACTTCACACCTAAAGTCAAATTGTAATTCAGGTAAGAGTATGCCAAGCTCTGCCTATTGCTTGCAGAATTTCAAAAGAACTGTCAGTCAGAAACCCAGGAGCTGTAAATGAAAATGCAGGCTATTCGTGTCTTGTTAGCACAGCTAAGTTTTAGTTAAATGGAAAAGTTCAAAAAATACAGCATACATGCACTAGGTGCTTTCTTACAGACAAGGCAAAACCTGTTGCTGAAATTTAGCTGCATTATTACAGGTGACTGGCAAGTAAAAGAAATAGTAGCCTGAAATAAGCAGTGTATGGCAGACCCATGAACACTGGATTTTTGCTTCCATTGTGCTGTGCAAATCCATAAATATTGTTCAGAAAATGATATTCACCTGGTGAATGGACATGTGATTCCTCTGGAGACCAAAGAAGCAGGAAGCATGGAAATGGTGCCCAAGCTAGTGTAAAACTCTTGGAAAAGTTGAGAAAACTTTATTCCTCTCAATGAAGTACTTCTAGGACTCACCCTAAGTTGCCAAACTGTTCCTGCTGGGCCAACACACCTACAGTCTTTCTGAATTGTGTGTGCTACTATCCTCACCCAGAGTACAACATGCAGCACGATATGAAAAACAAAGGTGAAAAATCCTTTTGAGGAAAAGTTGAAAGACATTATTTGAATTCTCAAATGTGCTGTGGGATATATCATATTTTTAAGTTGTTGTCACTTTAAAAGTGATACCTTATGTTCCAAGCAAAACATATTTTAAAAATCCACACTACCTTTCTCTATGAAACTTCAAACAGTGGCATACATGTACATATATGTATATATCTATGGTATGATGAACTCAAAATAAAAAGGATCAAATTCCCTGTTCAACTACCCAACTCCAGTAATAAGTAGAACGCTTGTTCAAACAATTATCCAGAGAGAATCTGGGGATGTGGAAAGAGAGGGAGAGGAAAAACAGCATCACATCTTGTTTAGAGGTACCTTCACATTCTGCCTAATTAACCCAATTGAGCAGAAATGTTCTGATCTACAAGTTGTATTTGCTGCTGCAAACTGTTTTCAGGGCCATCTGTCTGTAGTGACTCCAGAATACTGTTATATTCTTTCAAGATACATACACAAATGAAAAATATGCAAAGTGGTACACCAGAAAGTCCTCACGTAAAACATATACAAAAATTCCTTAATGGTTTGTCGCTTATGATTTTGCTTTGATATTAAAGTATTCAATCAATTAAATGAGACATACAAGATCCAAGGACCCTCCGAGTAACCATACAAATGTTACACCTCAAGTAAAAACTGATCTGCAGAGACATCATACAAAACCAGCTGATGTGCCAGACTGGTACGTGTAACATGAAAACATGGCAAATGGGACTGTGCTAAGGAGCAGGTTGAGCCCACCCACACAGGGCTTTCACATATACTGTTTGCTGGCTCTCATGACACGGGGGGCCTGCAGTACAAGGCTATGAATACTCTACTCTGGAAGAAAATGAAGCATAGAACCTCTGTCAAGCAGAAGTGCTGTAGATGTGCCATGAGATGACTCCTTCCCCTTTGAAAAAGAGCTCTTTAAGCTAAGAAATCTCAGAATTGCTAGAGAGAAGCAGAACATTCCAGGTGTAAAAAACTTTTGCTTCTTAGACCAAAAAAAAGTGCATGGGCATGAACCCAAGTAAATCCAGGTGGCATTAAAGCAATACAAATAGTATCACTAGAGTAAAAGTAAAAACTAATTGCTCTACACTGTGAATATGTAGTTGGGCAGAAGACTTTACACTAGCAACATGACTCAGTAAACATACTCTTACCCATATTCCATGTTGACACAGATCAGAATTTGGACTAACGGAAGAATAAAAATATGTTAACAACTTAAAAGCACTGAACCCAAGCCAAGAAGGACTAAGGAGGCCTGGGATTCACCACTAAGCATAGTCAGGAGGCTGCTTGGTCAGCTTGGCTCTGGAGCAGTGATCCTGCACGGTGCCACGGCACAGGGTGAGCACATCTGGATGACTTGCCATTAAGCGCAGGCAGGACATGAAGGAAAGGGGCAGGCTGTTAGCTCAGTCTCCAAAGATCTACTGTAAACAGGGTGATTGTATTTTAACTAGGAGTAAAAATATATGTGCTCTATCCTAACAAAATCCATTGCAAAATTCCAGCCTTCACTGTAGGAGGGCAGGAAGCCCTAATTTTACCAGTTTAACCCAATGAAACACTACCAGAACATAATGCTGCAAGTAAGAAGCAGACAGGAAAAACACTGGAAATTTTATTTAACTGAAGTATTATAAAATTAAGTTAAATTCAAAGAAAAACAAATATTTTCAATCCTCTTCAGATTCAGCCATGTTTTCAGAGGCAAAGTCCAAGTGTTGTTCTGTGTCTTTCCCAACTCGCCATCTATTCATTCTGAGTAGAGCAAAAAGCCTACTACCAGAAGTCTCTGAAGTCTGTTGCAATATATGTATTATTTTTCTCACCTTCAGCGAGATGGAATTGTTAATTGCACGACTTCTTTTATGAGAGTTTTAAAGTGTAATCAGAGTATGTACAGGCCTTATTGTGTTAAAGGGGAAAAAATTTGCCTCGCAGTCATCTTGGCATCACAATGTATCCAGTAGCAATTGTTGATTTTAGGTTTTAACAGTGACTATAGCCATATCAATTCATGATGCTGACCTGTGTTTTTCTGAATGAATTAAGAGGAAGAGAAAAACGTGGCTTCCACTAAGCTTCCATTCCAGCACAGGAAATCCTGTGTGGTTAGATACAGTATGTGTCGTGCTCAGAGATTTCATTCTACTCCCCTTTAAAACACCAACATGAGCAGCATGTCACAGGAAATTCTTTCTTATTTTCAGTAGTTCGCAGGACAAGGTTTCTTTGGAAACAAGGTCAGCATGAATAGAGCATTGCTTCCTTATCACTACTAAGCAGCTGCGTTGAGGATGCGAGACACAACACTGCACCCTGTCCCTGAATACCTCTTTTCATAAACTTTAAGCATATGCAGCTCAAGCAGTTAGAAGTTCCTTTGTGCTTTTTCATTTTTAGATTTTTATATCACACATTTTCAAAAAGAATATTTTTAAAGAATCTACTGAGCAACTTTAAGGTTAAACCTCATTTAAAAAAAATAAATTAAAAAAAATCAAACCTCCAGCTACTTCCAAACAGCACCACACAGCAAGGCTGACAAAATTAAAGCACAGAGGTTTGGCCACCTCTTTGGGAAACGTGGGGTTCGCTTCCAGCTGCCGTTGCAATTTACCACTTTCAAAGTGGAATGTATTGCTTTCAAGGCATTACTGTAAGTTTATTACTCTCTGCAATTCCTCAGTTTTATTTAAAGCTCCAGCTGTAATTAATTACTTAATAAGCAATTTATTCAGGAATTATATGCCTAAAGAATGAAAGCAAATTCCAATTTTTCCTGATATAAACCACTCATAAAACACAGTTTTCCCCCATGCTAGCAAAACTACTGTCAAGTACACTGATGAATAAGGTGCTGCTAATTTCCCTCAAGAGAACGCCTTGAGAGGTTTGCATTGATAACAACAACAGTACCTGAAGTATTTGCATTTATTTTTTGCATATTTTTGAAAGGAAGTCAAGGGATGGAAGGAAAGTAGGTTTAAAAGTAGTCACAGTTTGTCAAACAGAACTATCTAACTAGTGGTAACCAACAGCAGACACCTCAAGACATTTAAAACTAAGACACTTAACCCTGCCATGTCCAGAGAGACGGAAGAGGCATGGCCCAACCACCACATCAACTGAGTGCTCTTGGCAGAGGAGACGCAGAGACAACATGCTTGGTCTCCCACTGTAGACTCTTTGATTCAGCATCTAAATGGAAGAGCTCAGAGGTGAGACTCTGCCAGCATTCCTCAGGCAAAAGCGTAGCAACAGCCACCTTTTGAGACACAGCATGCAAAAGCAATGAACATAAAAGAAGGAAAGCATCACAGAGCAGTGACAAATAGTCCTAGCAGTTAAAATACATTGTAGGCTGAGTCATACAGCAATATGCAGGACCCTGGCCACACCACATTTCAGTCCCATTTTGAACTGAGCAACTCCACAAGGATTTTTCAGAAGAGGTACATAAAAACAGCAAATACAAAACCGGTTCTCAACAGGTTTGTCTTCCTAATTTTTGGACTGCAGATCCCCTTAGAAGTAGTTCACAAAATCCCAAATGTCCTCCCACTGAAAACCAGCCCCAAGCTGGTGAAATCTAGGATCTTGTATGTTCCTGCTAGGCTGGAATGCTAAAACATTCCTCAGGCTCCTAGACAGTATGAAAATGGTCTGGGTGAATACAATCACCTGAGGTACAATCTCTCCTTTTCTCCTGAAGAAAAGTCATAATGCAGGATAGGTTATTGGAAATTTGTGTCTTGAAGGAAATGACAATGGTAATAATCAGCAGAATGAACACTTTCCAAACATTTTAAATCTGTTGTAGAATGTGATACCTCTCTAAAGGTGATGCAGGTGCTTTCAGCTATGTCATCAGATAAGGTAAAAAATTCTATGCTATTCTTGAGTTTGTGAACATACAGAAGCCATTTTACAATCTACAAAAAAAGTTACTATAGAGTCTGCTGCGTGTTGAATTACAAACTTGATTTTGCAAGTAACTTCTAAAAGAAATGGCAAAGGATAAGAAAGTAATATTTTAATAAAAACACTAGAACAGTAAGGAAGTGCAAACATAGCCTCTTTGAGCATTTAAGAAGCTAATTGGTAGAATAGTCCTATAACACTGGGACGATGTGGCTAATTTTGCCAACACATGGGCTTTTCCCTGAAGAGCAGAGAAGTAACTCCTCACAAAGGAGGAAGAGTTCTCTCTTCAGGCATTCAAACCTTTAGACTCTCTGTTCTTTTTTTTCAAGATACTGCTGTTACTGTAAACCTCAATAGAATTTATGCAGCCAGTACAATTTATTTAACACCTTAACACCCATGAGATAACTAATAGGATAGATTTTCCTTAAATTTCAATGTAAGGCTAGAAAGAAAATACCACGACCCAAACCATACCTGACCCCTTATATATTTTAACACTTTATTTGGATTTGCTGTTCCATCTAACTTAAAGCTGTATTAGAAACCAGTTAAAGAAGGTCCAACAGGTCCATACGTAGCAGGAACTTCTCCCTCAGCAGTTTTTCCTTTATTCTTAGAAATCTGACTGTGTGTGCAAAGCCAGAAAACAACATCTTGAAATGAAATGCAGTAAGTACTTCTGTTGGTGCAACTCACAGATATGTTGTTAAGATCCTCTGCTTGACTCCGGTGCATTTGACAGGGCAAATCATTGATTTCTTTATGGATATGAAGTTAAACTGAAGCTGAAAAGGGAGGCTGAAGTGCTATTTCTGTTCTGACAGCAACTATGGAAAATCCCAAATAGTTCTTTTTCAGTATTACTCAAAATAGTAATTAAACCTGACCAGTTCACTGGTGGGTTGTTTATCTGTAGTTGGTAGGGTCCCAGAACACAGAACCAACTGGAGTCAGAAAAGCCCTTTCACATACCAGGCAGTTGCAGGCAGTTGCAGGCAGGGCCAGGACTGCCTGGCACAGAGGCTGCTGAAGCAGCTACAGCAGGTTCCACCTGGCTTTGAAAGGGCCAGGTTCTGGGATCACATCACCCCAGTGTCACACACCGCACTCCCTGCTCCCATCCTCAATGCTCCACAGCCCAAGGCCTGCAGAGGCTGACTGTTTCTGCACAAGGCTTTCAACCTGTGAAATCTGTACTGCTTGGCTCAAGCACATTTACTGCTTATTCTACCTGTTATGGAAGAAACAACAGGAAAAAGCTTCTGCCTGAAAAAAAAAGACAGCATAAGCTACACCGGCATCATACTAAATACACTAGCTATGAGAAAGGAAACCACAAGGCTAGAAATGGCCCCTCAAACAGGGCAGCTTCCAGGAAGTCACTATTGAGCAATTCTAATAATTTACATCATGTTTGTTTACAGAATTATTTGCATGCAGTATACTGTAAGGCAGAAATGGGAAAATAATACCAGAGCTGAGAGCAAGCAAGACAGCAGAAAGCATGATCAGAGATTCAAGGACACATTGACCAAAGTCATTAAAAAGGACTAGTTACACAAGTGACTTGGCTTAGGGTCAGTGTTAAATTCCTTTCAGTTCTTACAAAACCTGAAAATCACCAGTATTCATCCCTTTCCTGGCAAAACATCTCATTCTAAAGTTGGAAGTTTCCTTCTGAAACCATCAAATCAATTCCTATGCAGGTGATTTTCATCTTACGGGAAAATTATTCCTCGTTTCCAGTTCCATCTTCAGCACAGAAGTGTTTCATTCTACTGACTGCAAACTGAAGTACATTACCAGGTTCATTACCTCTCACATGCAGAAATACACTCCTCTGTAACTTATACCTGTCTGGCTAAGACATTTCACGTAGCAACAGACTTCCAGGCTAGAGGAAGGAACAAAACAAACATTCATGTACTCAGAGAGCTATGAAATTCCTGGGGCAACAGGCCACTCAGACATACAGAGGGCCTTGAGGGGCTGAAAAACTCCACTGCAGCACAGGAGGCTAATCAATGGGCAGCTTCAGTGGAATGTGGAATGTGGGAAAAACCCACAAACAAACAAACAAACACACTCCAAACCCCTGCACCCTAATAATTAAAGTACAATTTCTAAACGTTATGGGGTGAATCATTCAATTGGTCTCCACAGAGGCTTGATATTTCCCATTCAGGAACAAGCATCCATTTCATCACTGTGGTCCCTGGAATTTTAAGGGTTCCTTTGCCAGTGGTAAAAGGATACCATAAAATAGGAATCAGCTTTACTGCTTTTCATTAGTCTTTCAGGGAAGAACTATTTTAATCTCACCAGAACTTTTTCCAGGCTGTTAACAAGCAGATGGGTCATTTGTGCAAAGGCTTTTGCCCTATTGCACCAGAAAAGGAAGAAAATGATACTTAGAAAATGGCAATAGGAAAATGGAAAACACAGTTTTGTTTAAAGACAAACAAAAGGAAAAGCACATTCACATTGCCAATGAGAAAGACTTGGAAGATTCACTTACCAGCTCTAGAACTTTACATTTTTATAGCATAAACCCCAAACCATTTAGTTAACCAAGTTACATAACTCAGAGCAACAACTATCCAAGCTGATTTAATCTATGTAAGGACACTTAACATTTGAGGATTAAACACAGAAATGTGGCAATTAAGGCCTCTAATGTTTTTAATAGTGTACAGTTGAAGAGATTTTTGTCTAATGGAATTACGAAACAGAAGTGTGTCTTCTTTAGCATCTTAACAAGCTGGCATTTATTGCTGTCAGTATCAGACCTCCCAGTACAGCCATCATACAAATAATCAATAAAAATAGTTTGCAAAATGCCAGTCTGATATTAGTCATTCAGCCAAGATCTCTAAGTTTAGGCATAAGAGTAGCATTTTTCAGCATGGAAATTGGTGCGTCAACAACCATTCTTCTCCTGCACAAAACCTCTAACAATGCCAGCTCAGAGCAACACTAGCTTCATTTACTGGCAGGAAAAAAGGCGTCCCTTTGTACCATCAGTTTTGTGCCCTTTCAGTAGCAGCTCCGGTGGTAGATTGGTGTGGACAATCGCAGTGACCATCTGTGACTATGAGACAGTTCGATAGCAGCAAGACTAACTTAAGTTCGGCATTGCCACATCTAGTCCTGCTGAGTCTTTCATATGGCTTTGAAAAACTTAATGAAAATGGATACATTCAAAGCTGAATAAAAAGAGGTCTCAACAGGCTTGACCCTAAACCCAAACAATGGAACTGTAATGCCAGCACCATTGTAGCAACACGACAGATGTAGGTCGTGTTAGCTTTCATCCGTAGCTGTGACTGATAGCTTGCAATTTGCTGACAAGACGTCTAGTTTCCATTTTCATTTGGTTTGTAGGCATGAATTTCAAGGGTTCAATTAAGATGGAAGATGCACGTTTTTCTTTTTTTGGTTGTTCACAGAGAAAATTCTTGCCAAGAACTACAGTCAGCACATGTCACTGACCTAGGGACATTCTTACACTAAATGCACCCTGAAGTTCTTATTCTAAAATTACTCAGTGTGAGGCTGGTTTAAAAAGTTTAGAGAGGAATATTAATGCTTAAACAAAAAGGTTAACTCACAAAATCTTTAGTATCAGTGCAGTATACAGCTTTAATATATAGTAGTATTTTCCTGCTTGATTTAATTATATAATCTAAATTATATGAGATTTTGTTAATTATCTCCATAAATCCATCCATCATAAGCACACATTTACTACCAGTACATCCTCACCGTGTGATCTGTCCTGTTTGGATCAAGGTGAGAAATTGATTTATATTGGAGCAGGGGAAAAACAAGCAAACAAGCAAAATCTCCTAATCTACACATATTACTTGAAGAGCAGTCACAAGACCCACCTGGGTCAGGGCAACCCCTGATATCCATACAGGCTGGGGGATGAACAGATCAAGAGCAGTCCTGCCGAAAATAACTTGTGGGTGCTGGTGAATGAGAGGCTGGACATGGACTGACAAAGTGCACTTGCAGACCAGAAAGCCAGTTGTATCCTGGGCTGCACGAAAAGCAGCATGGCCAGCAGGTCGAGGAAGGGGATTCTGTGCCTCTACTCCACTCTGGTGAGATCCCACCTGGAGTGCTGCATCCAGCTCTGGGGTCCCCAGCATAGGAAGGACATCGACCTGTTGGAGCGATGGCCACCAAGTTGATTAGAGGGATGGAGCACCTCTCTTATGAAGGAAGGCTAAGATTTTTGGGATTGTTCATCCTCACGAAGAAAAAGCTTTGGGACGACCTAATTGCAACTTTCCACTACCTGAAGGGAGGCTACAAGCAAAATGGAGAGAGACTTGTTACAAGGGCCTGTAGTGACAGGACAAGGGGCAATGGCTTCAGGCTGAAGGTTTAGAGTAGATACAAGGAAGAAATTCTTTACACTGTGAGGGTAGTGAGGTGCAGGAACAGGTTGACCAGAGAAGTTGTGGCAGCCCCATCCCTAGCAGTCTTCAGGGTCAGTGGCTAGCTTTGGGACAATCTGGAGGGGCTGAGACCTCACAGAGAAGTGTCCTTCCTTGGATTCAATACCCCTGGTTTCTCCAATAGAGTGAGAGGCCAACTATGTCCAGATGCAAGTGAAAAAATATCTCTTTACCAAGAAAAAGCGCTGATAACAATTCTGATAAAACTGGGTTAAACCAACTGATGAGAAGAAACTTTCCAAGACCCACCAACCCAGACCAGTTTGAGGTGGCAGCCCAGTCTCCCCCACCTGGAAAAAACACACATGGCCACAGGACAGAGACAAGATGGCCATCCTTTCATGTGGTTTGCCTCCCCCATGCCCAGAAAACCTGGCAGGAACAGCTGGAGAGTCAGTGCTGGACTGATGCTGTGGTGCTGGTACAAGCAGCTGGAAGGGCAAGCTGCTTAGTTTTCAAGGATCATCTCCTCCAAGTTCAAGAATGGTCTGCCCTGATGAGCAGAATTCAAGCAGAAGCGGCAGGAGGCCTAAATAGATAAACAAGGAGCTCTTGTCAAACTCAAACGTTAGGAGGCATATGAGAGGAGGCAACAGGGACAGGTGATCCAGGAAAAATACAAAGACGCTATCCAAGCATGCAAGGAGGAAGTCAGGAAAGCCAAATACCTGCCTGGTGTTGAATCTGGCTAGAAACATGAAGGACAAAAAGAAGGCCTTCTGCAAGTGTATGAACAAAAGGAAGATGAGGGAGAAATGGGAGGCCACTGTTCAGTGGAGCAGTGAACATGGTGACAAAGGAAAGAGAAAATGCAGAGATGTTTGATGAAACACGATCCTTGTGACAAACAAGAACCAGCCATGATCAAGTCAGGCAACAGGAAGAGCAATTTAGCAGCATATTCTATAAATGCAACACAATGTCCCTGCCTCTCCTTCCTGGTAAAGAATCCCACATGCCAGCTGAGGTTATTCCAAGGGGAAGGAGGACAATAGCTTTATTCAGCAAATACATCGCTCATATGGGATGCAGTACAGGCAATGCAAGATATGGGTCAGAGCAGGAGATTTAAATAAGTTTCAAGTACAGTGCTATTATGAAGCATCCTTTACACCTCTGAAACTAAGATGCAGTGTGTTTGGCACTTAAATGGAGTTTACTGCTCACTCAGAATAACTAGAATGTTTTCTTTCTAGAACAGTCCACAAAATAAAGTTTTGAACAATGAAGATCCCATCAGTTATTTAACATAAAGGGCTATGCCCTTTCTTTCCAAAAGCCTGGCCAGAAGTCCAATGAAGTCAATAGCTGTTTTCTTCTGAATTTATAGCAAGTTTGGTTAGGTCCTTTAAAGGGACATGGATTTTACTCTGGAATGTGCTGTCTTGATAGGAAAGAGCAGAAGGCTGTAGAATACCCAAAGAGATAGTCCATATCTCAAGCCACATCTGAGACCTCTTCTACCCAAACAAGGAGTAGAATCAATCATTTCCCAGACAACTGCAGTCTTCTGTCATTGTTGGATTTGGTCTTTAAACTGAAGAGGACAGGCATAGGACAGATGGCACAAGCTTCAGCACAACCATCTTGCTGCGGTGTTCCTTTAAAAAACTCATGTAAGATTGCATATAATAAGCCAGTAAACATTAGATAAGCCAGTGCAAAAGAAAACCAGTTTCAAATTTGCTAGGCTTCCTCTTATCCGTATCTGTTGGGAAGCAGAGACCACAGCTCGGGGTTTTTTGCCAAAGGTAATTTCACAGACAAATTAAGAATCCCTTGAAGCTATTATATATTAGTCCTTAAAGGTGCCAGTTTTATAATTTATTGCACACTGGCAACTTGCTGAGGCTGTACAGAAGGTTATTGAATTCAAGACCTCAACCACACAGAGCAATGTACACCCCAGAACATACCAGATAAGATTTATTGTCATTCTTCAGTTTACAGGAAATACTGCATTGTATTTAGATCACACAAACTAAGTATAAAGATGAGTAAGTGAAGAATGCAAATACAATGCATGTACTAACCTAACCCCAAAATATTTTAGAGTGTAAACACTCCTAATAATTTTACATTGCAATAAAGATATTTCCTGTATGAAAAATTAGAAGTGAATAAGAAAACCCCAAGCCAAACCACTGAGTGAGTTGAAAAACATCTTAAAATATCTTAACTCAGATGCTCCAAGATGGGGAGAAGGCAAATCTTATTTTAAGAGCTTCCCGAGTAAAAACTACTGGGATTTTTGGAAACTCAGCATTTAACTTTGTAAACAGACGTGCTTCTTCCTAACCTCCTTTATCCCATCCATTGTTTCATTTATCTGATTTAATACAAGTTTCTCTTACACAAAGGAAAAAAGAATGCAATTTAAACTCCTGTCCTAATTAAAGTTTTCCTTGTTCTATTATGTACCTTACTTGACTGCTCAATGCTATTGCACAGAAGAACAATACATATTTAAATCGCTAATCCCCACAAGGGAAGAGAGCCAGTACATTTGGAGTTCTGCAGTAACTGTAACAACCTTGCTTGGGGACAAAATACTACTAAAAATACGTTAATCTAAACTTTCTTCCTCACTAACACTCCATACCTACTGATCTTTGTAGTTCTAAGATTTTGTACACTTACAGTCATGTGCTGCTGCCTCCTGTACAAGCTTGCGAGGTTTGAACTGTGGAGAGGGTGGAAGTATAGACCATTACAAGGCTGAGTTACTCAGAATTAGACACAGGCCAGTGTCAGAACATACCACAGGATTTGCACTACCACCCATGAGCCGTCTGGAAGCAAAAGGGACCTCCACAAACAGCTGCATATCTCAAACTCTAGCCCTGGCAATCAGAACCAAGACATTTTGGACAGCAGCTTTCAGACTATAGATTTTTCACTCAGAGACAAAAGTGACCAATAAGTTCATCCCACTCAAAAGAAAGGCAAAACTTACTTTCCCAGCTTTGCTTTTCGTAGGCAACCTGCAAACATGAGCCTGCAGCTAAGGGAGCTGTTTAGCCTGCAGGATGATAAAGAACAACAGTATCAACATTATTCATAAATTCCATTGGTGAGAGCCACTGAACACAACAGTATCAACCCACTCAGCACATCTTTTTATTAGACGTTTGCAGATGACTACTGAAATGGTGGTGTGCAGCTCTGTTTGGGGACATAATATAATCTAAGAGGCTCCAAGGCTTACAGCTCCTCATTCATCTCCTGACGAAGCATATTACCTTCCTATGCATAATTTCAAGTTAGATCATGATACAGGTAAGTGTGCATTCAGTAGTGGGACAGCATCTGCAACCAGTCCCCAACCATATCATGTGGTGCACACATATCCCAGATATGCAATTCAGATCACAAGACAACAGCATAGGTAGTCACAACAGAAGGAAGACATGCAGGTTTGTGAGGGACTGCGGCAGAGAGAATAATAGTTTTGTTACAAAAAAAAACAAAACAACAAAACAAGCCCCCAAAACAAAAACACAAAAATCACTGGAATAAGAACTTCGCCCACAGCTTGCCCCAGAATCCTACCTGGAGCAAGTGTCTGGATAGAGGTGACTCCGATAGCCTGAACGTGCTCTAGGTTGGCTATGTTTGGTCAAGGCTAAAGCATATCATCACTATGGATTCAAGGCCTTGCATTACAAGTAAAAAACATTGTCTCTTTTTGGTTAGTGCTATGTATTTTACACACACAGAGACACAGATGTTCAGCAACATGATCCTGTCACCAAAACACTTTTCCTATGACAATGTTCAGGGAAATAAACAACTTAGGGAATAAATAATACACCTGTAAAGCAGATCAGCAAACTTGCTTGAAATACAAATTCAAAGCTTTTTAATATTAACACAACTTTTATTCAGGAGGCAAAAATCATTCTTATTGTTCAATAATCTATGGAACCTACATTCCATCAATATTGCCATTTCACAGCTAAACATATTAATAGGGTCATAAATATTCAGATTATGTAATAAAGGCAGTGAAAGCAGATGATAAAATGCTGTTAACATTCATTTACAGCAGCTGGGAAGGCCCTGCCAAATGTTGCTTTACATAACAGGTCGTGACGCTCTGACTGCATTAAGCTTTCGGATCACTCCTCCTTTATCTGCTACGATTTTGAACACAATACGAGACAGAGCAGACTAACCAATGGATTTAGAAGCCCTTTCAAGCACACCAACATTCAAAGGTTTAAAAGATTAAAACATCCAAAAGGGTCTTGTGGTTACTACATTTGTGCTTTTGCATTTTATAGCCCAGACATGAAAGTGACATTCACATCTCTCCATTACCTCATAATTCAGTTCCTCCAATAAATTTTAAAAGTGAGTTTATTTTATTGGAGAATGCTTTAGTTAAGTTATATGCAAAAAAGGAAGTAACAGTCACTAAACTGAAAACATCACCACTACAGTTTTCACAAGGCATATTGAGTACTACTGAAACATTCCATAATGTCTGCATAATCCTGTCCACAACCCACACTCATTTTATCTTGTGAGTTTCATCTGAGTCAAGTGACAGTTCTTGCTTTGCTCCAGCATATTCTGCATTGCATTTCCTTTGTTTCAGAATAGTCTCTCCTACACTTAAGAAGTCAGGATTCCCAAAGCATGGGTCAGATCCTATAAGCTCTCAGGAAAGTATCAGGCAGGCACATTGACCGTGGGACTAGGTCTAAATGTTCTACTGTAAAAACTGATGACTCATAGTTTGATTCATTTGTTTTTACATATTCCCATGCCAAAAATAAGCCCAATCCTGCAGACATGATGGAGATTAGTAGCCCTAGGAAGGTTAAAAGCTCTGGTGAGGTCAATGAATTCATGTGTGTGAAGTAAACAAGCCTGTGCATAACAGGACACACAGCAGCTACTATTCTGCTTGTAAAAGCAGTACCGCTTCATTCATCCCTCCAGTCCTGTGTTAGTGAGTGACTATTCAGAGCACTGAATGCATTCCAAACCTAATGCTTTAATTGACTGAAATTTTACTGCAGTGTGTCTTAAGCTTTTTCTGTAGCCCAGGCTCATTAGAGAACATTGGTTACATGTCTATATACAACTGCGAAGCTTCCTCAGAACTTACTGGCTCCGGCTCCACCTCAGCCATATGGGGCCCTCCTTCAGCAAGGCCCACCTCAGCACTTGGGAAACCACCTAAATACCAGATGCTGGCAAAAATATTAGCCATCCCGGGAAAAATAAAATTCACAAAGAAAAACACTAGTTTCATCAACACTTGTTAATGTTGTGAAGTCTGCATCAAATTACAAGGAACTTGGTATTAGTTTTTTGATGGAAGTACAGCTACCCTCAGCCAGCTTAAGCAAACTCTTGTCAGTCCATTCAGTCACCTGAAATTATGATGTCTCTTTGAGCAGAGCCTGACTCAGAAGAGACCAAAAATGTTTTTTTCACTAAGTCAGGTCTGTTTGTTCAAGAACTACAGAAGAGGTATGTATTTCCCTAAATCACAGACTCTTGAGATAAGATTCAGAGGGGTAATTCCAAGGTTATAAACACACTGTAATAGGAATATGGCTCATATGATCCTAGTAACAGGTCTGAATTTCCATTGCACAATAAAATAATTCAAGTTGTAACCTAAAAAGCTCTTCTTCAGAGTATCTTGCAAACAGACCTACAGGCAAGGTGGAGGTTTCAGTGATCATAACTAATCCCATGATATCACATACTACTGGTATCTTACAAACTAAGAAGAAAAGTACTTGCAGGACATAATAAAAAAAATATTTAAATTAACTTCCAAATATCCTAACATAAGCAATGCTAAGCAAAACCAAAGCCATATAATGTAAACAGCACGTGCTCTGCAAGCCAGATATTACAACTGAAAAACCAACAGTTTACATATAAATACATACTTGGAGAACTGAAATTTCTATTAAATCTTCACATGTATGCTATCTCCTTATTTATGGTATTTCTGAAGCTTATAAGCATACTCTTACCCAGTAGGAACTGCTTCTGATTCAGGATGAGTCAGCTATTCATTTAATCTAACAGTTGATTACAATTTTTTAAAAAAATCATCAAATGAACAGTCAGATAAATCATTGGATAACTGAGTGTGGTGTAGAACAGAACTAAGAACAAATTGCCTGGGAAAACATGCCAGTGCACAAGTTCAGAAGCACACCTGTCTTAAATCCCCTTTTAAATTAAGTTGAAAAGAATTTGGACATTTCCATCATTTCCATCTTCTAGCCTGATTCTCAGCTATAGTGCTTTGCATACAGCTGTTCAAACAACCTGACTTTACCACATACAGCTGCAGCAGTACAAGTAAAGAACAGGCACGTTAATGCACTCAAGTAAAGCCCTAAATCAATAACAACTACCTTGGCTTCTTGAAGCACTGTCTGCTGCCCTACAAAACAGTTCAGCGAAGGAACTAACCTGATCAACTGCCATGACTGGTAAAATGTTCTTCGTTTTTCCTCCTTACAATTGTATTAATGCATTGTAAACATTCACCTCTAGTTACTAACTCCCAAAACATTCACTGTTATTTGACTAACAACTGCAGACTTGCCTCAGTAATATATTTGCAGACCCACTGCCCTTGCTTCCTCCTTAAACATCAGTTGTGGCAATTTTTCTGCCCTCAAAAAGACCCCAAACAAACGCTGTGCTTTACAGATATGAAATGAGTCAGGAATATTTGCAGAATAAGCTATTTCTGAATCTGCAGCTCAGGCACCTGGGGACCAGAATTGCCATGGGATAGAGGACTGACTATGCTGTACGGAGGGAGTGTTGCAGGAAGAGCCATTGAAGCAAAGGTTCAAGCAAACAGACATTCATTTGTGAACCTTTCAAACAACTCTGAGCAAACATTTTGTTCATAGATCATCTGCAAAACTAGAGACAATCTGCCAAACACGGCCATGAATGCTCATAGGGCGCTGAGAATAAAAATCATTAAGGAAACAGTTAGGGTTTTTCTGTATACTGTATACCCCATGCGATGAATAAATAAGGTATCCTCTGAATACATCCCCTCCAGATTAATACAGTATTCTTAATTTTGAATGGTCACACAAATATTTCAATTCTACAGTCCTCCTTCTCCATTTCTTTAAAAAAAGTAGACCAGGAACATACTCTGGCTGGAATACATAGCAAGACCTCTGTCTCTCAGGTGACTGCTTTAACTACCAGGCAATGGATTCATAATCACTCTGTAAATAATTAAATATTCATTAAGTCTAGGGAAAAGCAGGAGAGCTTCAACAATCAAGAAATCAGGGAACCATGTACCAGAATTCTCAGTTCCTTAGTTCTCAGACCAATCATTTGCAAGGTTAGTGAGCTGTATTCAAGACTCAATTTTGAGTAAGATAAAGGTGTACAAGATGTGAAACCAAACTCCTCATGCAAATACCCCGATCACTAGGAAGGATGCACTTATCAGATTCACTCCTGATGTCACAATTTCATACAAATTGTCACATAGTTCAGCAGAAGAAGCTAACATTTTTAGGTCTGCTCTGGTGGCAACTCAGATGACATCAGCATGGATGAGGCTGGCACTTTTGTCTCTGCCAGTTGAAGGCAAGGCAGTTTCTGGTCTACAAATAAGGGAACGATGTTAGAGCTGTTGTGTTTCAAATTATACTGCAGAATAAACATGTAGGCCAGTATATGCAGTCGCATACACATATCCACAGACACCTCCGAAGTGAGGCAGCAGCCAAAGGGGAAATGAATGTGGCATCTGTATGGCAAAAACAGTAGCTAGAGTTCTTTTATGCATTTAATCCCATGGGGTATTTTCCACCCTAGGCTCTTTGAGGCCTCATAGAAGACTGAAAAGTGCTATTGCAGCCTGAAAGTCTGTCCTCCTAAACATAAGCAGAGACCTCTCTGGTGTACAGTCCAATTTGGAACCACAAGGGAACAACACAGAGCTATACTGAACTGTCTGGCAGGCCACTAGCAAATCTTGTGCTTGCAATCTCCTTGAGCCAACTGTACAACAACCCATCTCCTCTCACCTGTAACCAACTACTTTGCTAGTCAGCGTGGTATACATACTGGGGGGATTACACTTTGGCTCTTATTTTTATTGCTTTTGCCTTTTTGATATGAAAAATAGGGTATTTTTTGGTCAAGAAAAATGTTTTTTCTAGGTGCTGGGGTCCATCAGTGCTGGTCACTTTACAAACATCCCTCCTATGGGCACAGGAGCAGGCAATTCCCAAGAGTCAGAAGTCACGCAGGCGTGGCAGAAAGCTGGCCGTGGCTGAGCAGGGATCTTCTCTTGGAAAGAAGGCAAAAAAAGAAGGTGTATGCCCAGTGGAAGAAAGGTTAAGAACATGGGAAGAATTCAGAGATGCTGCTTGCCACTGTAGGGAGAAAATCTATGTGGCCAAAGCTCAGCTGGAGTTGAAGCTGGCCAGAAATGTCAGGGACAAAAAAAGAATTTTTTCAAATATATTAATGGCAATAGGCAATACAGAAATATCACTGACCTGCTGTAGCCTGAGATGGTCACCTCACAAACAGGGACAGAGACAAGGCAGAGGTGCTTAACATTTTCTTTGCCTCTGTCTTCAACATAGATGACAAACTAAGGGGGTCTCGTTGGCCTGAGCTGGAGGACCATGACTGTGAGAATGATCAGCTCCTAGTCAACCTCAAACTGTGCAAATCCCTACAAATCTACGGGGCCTGATAGGGTTCATCACAGAATCCTCAAAGAACTAGCTGATGTTATTGCAAAACCTCTCTTGATGATTTTTGAGTGGTCTTGGGAATCTGGAGAGGTCCCAGCTGACTGGAAGCTGGCAAATGCTGCCCCAAGTTTCAGGAAGGGCAAGAAGAAGGACCCTGGAAACCACACACGTCAGTATCACTTCAGTTTCAGTACCTGGTAAGGTTATAGAGATTTTCTGGGAGGTATTGAAAAACACCTGAAAGACACCACAGTTGTTGGTCACAGCCAGTACAGTTTCATTAGAGCAAAGTCCGCTTATCTAATCTGATTTCCTTTTATGCCAAGGTAACCTACCTAGCTGATCAAGGGAAGCCAGCTGATGTAACCTTTTTGGATTTCAGTAAAGCTTTCAGTACTGTCTCTTGCAAGATCCTTCTTGCAAAATGTCCAGCTGCATCATGTGGTGGGTGAGCAATTGGCTCACAGGGTAAGCACAGAGGGTAACAGTGAATGGGAAAACATCAGACTGGTGACCTGTCACTGGTGGGGTTCCACAGGCCTTCATCCTGGGCCTTGTGCTCTTCAACATCTTCATAAATTACTTGGATGCAGGACTGGAAAGGATACTGAGCAAGTTTGCAGATGACACAAAACTGGGAGATGTTGACTCTCTCCAAGGCAGGGAGGCCTTGCAGAGAGACCTGGACAAACCAGAGCAGTGGACAATCACCAACCATATGAAGTTCATCAAGGGGAAGTGCCGGATTCTGCACCTGGGATGGGGCAATTCTGGATGTACATTAAGACTGGGGAATCAGATCCTGGAAAGCAGTGCCATGGAAAGGTGTCTGGGGGTCCTGGTCCATGGCAAGTTGAATATCAGTCAGCAGTGCCCTGGCAGCCAGAAGGACCAGCCATGGCCTGGGGGGCATCAGGCAAAGCATCGCCAGCTGGTCCAGGGAGGGGATTGTCCCGCTCTGCTCTGCACTGAGGCACCCTCACCTTGGATATGGTGTGCAGTTTTGGGCACCACAATGTAAGAAAGACATTAAGCTCTTAGAGAGTGTCCAAAGGAGGGCCACAAGGATGGTGAAGGGCCTTGAGGGGAAGCCGTATGACAGCAGCTGAGGTCCCTTGGTCTGTTCAGCCTGGAGAAAAGGAGACTGAGGGGAGACCTCACTGCAGTCTGCAATTTCCTTGTGAGGGAAAGAGGAGGGGCAGGCACTTATGTCTTCTTTGTGGTGACCAGGGACAGGACCCAAGGGAACAGCCTGAAGTTGTGTCAGGGGAGGTTTAGGCTGGATATTAGAAAATGTTTCTTCACCCAGAGGGTAGCTGGGTTCTGGAACAGGCTCCTCAAGGAAGTGGTCACAGCACCAAGCCTGACAGAGTTCAATAAGCTCACATCCCAGAGATGTGAGTCTCACCTTGGTGCATGGCAAAACCATAGAGTAGATCCTCCAAGAATCTATGCTAAAGCACAGAAAATACTGTGATTGGTGACAGCCAACACAACTTTAATAAGGGTCAACTGTGCCTGAGAAATTTGGTGGTCTTCTCTGATGGGGTTACACAGCACTAGTGGAAAAGGGTAGAGCAATTGATGTCACCTACCTTGACATGTGCAAAGCATTTGACACTGTCTTACGTGACAAACTAGAGACATATGGATTTGACAGATGGACTACTTGGTGGATAAGTAATTGGCTGGATGGTCTCACTCAAAGAGTTGTGGTCAACAGCTTGACATCCAAATGGAAACCAGTGACAAGTGGTATTCCTCAGGGGTCAGTATTGGGACCACAGCTTTCTTACATCTTGTTTGCGACATAGACAGTAGGATTGAGTGCGCCCTCAGTGAGATTGCAAATGACACCAAGCTGTGTAACCACAGGCTGGAATGGATGGCATCCCGAGGGGCCTGGACAGGCTTGAAGAGATGGGCCTGTGCAAAACTCATGAAGTTCAACACGGCTAAATATAAGGTCCTGTATGTGGGTCAGGATAATTCCAAGCACAAATACAGGCTGGGCAGAGAACATATTGAGGGCAACCCTGAGAAGTACTTGGTGGTATTGCTTAACAAGAAGCTCAACATGGCCCAGCAACGCATGTTTGCAGCACAAAAGCCAACCACATTCTGGTCTGTATCAAAAGCAGTGTGGTCAGAAGGTCGAGGGAGGGGATTCTGCCCCTCTACTCCACTCTGGTGAGACTCCACCAGGAATGCTGCATCACAGCTCTGGGGCCCCCAACATAAGAAGAATGTGGGCATGTGGACCTGCTAGAGCAAGTCCAAAGCACAGCCACAAAGATGATCACAGGGTTGGAGCACCTCTCCTATGAAGACAGGCTGAGAGTTGGGGCTGTTCAGCCTGGAGAAAGCTCCAGGGAGACCTCAGAGAAGACTTCCAGTACCTGAAGACAGACTACTGGAGAGCTTGAGAGGGAATTTTTACAAAAGTATGCCATCACAGGAGAAGGGGTAATGGCTCCAAACTGAAAGAGAATAGGTTTAGAGTAGACATAAGGAAGAAATTCTTCACTCTGAGGATGCTGAAGCACAGGAACAGGTTGCCCAGAAAAGTTGTGAATGCCCCATCCTTGGAAGTGTTCCAGGCCATGTTGGATAGGGCTTTAAGCAACCTTGTGTAGTGGAAGATGTCACTGCTCATGGCTGGGATTGGAACTAGATGATTATTTAAGGTCCCCTCCAACTCAAAACATTCTGTGTTCTGAAAGACAGGCAAAAGCTGCAAAGCAAATTTTATTCACATTAGCTACTTGGTCATTGGTAGTTAAGAGTTATCTTTGCTCTTCCACCAGCCTCTCAGTACTGCATGCCTCATTGCAGCCCAGTGCAATATACATATATTTCACCAGGTATTTTTAGACATATAAGCAGTTTCATAAGGAAAATGCACTCCAATTTGCTGTATGTTCGTACAGTCAGCCAAAGCCACACATATTCACTATTTACCTTCCCTTGTTCTGCTATGTTAGCAGGTAGAAGCAGCACGAGTCCTGCTCAAATACAGACTATTTTTTTTTCTCCACAGTTTTTCCATTACCATTTTCATATTTTTCTTTACCTAAAGTACCAGAGACATCTGCAAAAGGCCAGATATCATACCTTCCTCAAGTGACTTTATTCACAATGATTATGATGATAATGCATTAAAACCTTAGCAGAAGACACGTGAAGCAGGAAAAAGTCTCACAGGAAGGCTGGAAGAAAAACAGTAAACCCCCCAACTATCACACCCCATAACCTCTCAGATCCAAAAAAACTTGGACAAGTAACATTGTCCATTTTATTCCATATTCCCAATTTATACATTCTAGCTTAAACAAGTTTGTTGATAGCTATCAGTCTAGATTCCAATTAGCTACAAGAAACAGCATGTTTCTGGCTGCTTTTTCTCTCATCAAGGTCACATGATCCGGTTCACGAGGTGTAGTGTATTTCAGCATCCCACAGGTAAAGTTAAAGATAGCAGTGGGAATACTGCTTAAGAAGCAGGGGATTTGACCCACAACTACAATATCATGTCAACAGAAGTGGCTGGCAATTAAAGGATTACAATACAGTCGACGATAATCCGATGAGCTCAGCTGCAGATGCCCATAGACTGCTCGTTGCAGGCCGCCAGGGAAGAAGCGATGCCAGGGGCATGCACAGTAGCACTCACAGCCACCAGGCTCCTCCATGCCACCCTGGGAGGAGAGAAGCCCCTAGTAGTATGCCGGGACCTAGAACCTTCACTGGGCTCCCTCAACTCTTCTGCACAAGGTAACCTTCCCCCACTCTGCACGTGGTTGTGACTTCAATGCAAAGGTATCTGAGGAGATTAACACTTAGGTTCTATTTTCTGTCATGACATTAAGAATCTCACTAATTTTATGCACTGTTACTTGGAAATTAGGAAAGCACAAATACATGAAGGCAGCCTTTAAAAAAGGTACATAATGCACACAATCCTATTACATTGGTCTTAACCTCAAAGAGTGTGTTGGGCAGCAAAAACAGCATAGTCATCAAGTTCTTAAATCAAGTTCCTACACATCCCAGTCATCCATTTGCAACATAACACACACTTTAAAAGCCAGCATTCTGTTACACAGCTGGTTCCTCATAGAACTAGTATTATTAATGCCAAGAATGCAGACAGCAATTTGCCATATACACAACGCACCTATGAACAAGAGTTTATACACTGTTACTTCTACTCATCATCAAATTAGTGATTTGCAAGAGGTAGAGGTTGTTGTGCCGTCTAAACACTTGCAACAACCTTGGTGTGTTAAGTATCCTATAATAAATGTAAGAACTTTTTTCTCTTTAGTATACCTTTTGAACGCCTTCATAAATACTGTCAAATGAGTAAGAGTAACTATGCCTAGCAACTCAGTCACAGCCTGTTTTGGTACAGAGGCCTGTATTGAAGAGTATGATGAAAGCTTAAGTGTGGGGTATTTTTTTAGTAGAACAAGTAGACTAGCACATAATCTTGTTCTATAACATAAAAATTTCTATTAGGTGACTGGTAATAACTTCAATTTCTCTATAATTGTGTAAAACAGTAACTTAATTGCTGAGTTAGAAAGTTTCAGTTCAGATGCATGCTGATTTTGGTACTGAATGAACACTTACTTTATCTTGCCTCTGACCTCACACTTTAGATTGTTTATCCTCTCCTCTCTTAAAAAAAGAATCAGAGGGCAAAAGCAGAGAACAGCAAAGGCTTGAAAGAAGACAGGTTGTTGAAAGAACAGAGCCATACAAGAGCTATCACTGAATCCTATTAGACTTCTGCTGTACTCTGTAGTTTGTAAACATGAGCAAATTCCTCTGATTTTCAGAAAGCAGATACTCTGGAACTGCCTAGAAGAGCAGAGACTGGTTTCTTTTACCATATGAAAGAATATACACTGGAAAGTGAAAGGGGATCAGCATGTCTCCTTATTTAAACACAGACAAAAGCCAAAGGTGTGCTGCACTCCACTCCTTTCACCCTGAAAGAAACAAGCAGCATTGTGAAGCCTCCACACAAGACAGCACCAACAAACTGCTAGTAGAACCTACATGCAGCATAATTCAGGTGAGTAAGCAGTGAGTAAGTTAAGGAGTCTGGATAGTTTACATGAATCTGGAGTTGTCAGTTACGTTTCCCACAACAGCTAATTATGTAAAGGGTTACAATCATTACTTCCTGGAAGTCATCATCCTGTAAGCCAGCTGCATCTGCTTCTGACTGCCTGCTTGTTGGCAGTTCCACATCTGTAATGGGAAGAAGGAGGTTGCAAGAGAAACTCAAACAGGTTTTCTATTGGTCAATAATAGATAAAGTTAACAGGAGTATTCTAACTGATGAATCCACGATAACATTTCTAAGCAAGTTCTACTGAAATCCTCTCTAGAAAAACAGAGAAAAGGGTTTTTCCCCCCCTTCTCACCACTAATTAAAATCAACCCCCCAGCTATGTTCATGGTAACTGCAGATAAAGAACCCACACACCTTAGGAGGGACTTCATTAGAATCAGATCAACTGCACTGTCCTGCACTGGATAGAGTCTGAAGTAAAAGACACAGGTCATCTTTAACTCATTTCACAGATATGATTATTACAGACTCTGATCATAAAACACACTTTGTCCACAACATTTTCTGACAGCATTTAACGGTTTTTCCCTTCCTACACCTGCAATACCTGCCTCATTAACATGCACCTAAAGCCAGGATTATTTTATTGTGCCAACAATGAACTGAAACTAGCATTCAATCCTTCTAGAGAAGACAAACTGTTCATGATAACGTTTGCATTCGCTGACTAGCAGAGAGTAATATGAAGTCATGGCCATGCCAATATACAAGCTGGTTTTTAGAAACAGAACATTAGATTTGCTTGGGGTTATTGTCAAAACACTCTTCATTTTACATAATGAGACTGCATCTCAATCTAAAGATTTATCAGTCAGCTCCAGGAAAAATCCAGGTCCAGTAAGTTGTATGATGCAAGACTGAATACTGCATCTTGAAATTCATACAAGATACATGCCTGAGAAATAGTGACATGAACAGAGGGGAGGGGAGGAGTTCCTGAAGAGGTTTTCCTTAATCCTTAACAGAAAATGGCTTGAGAATAGGAGTGCTTTGCCTGGACAAGATAGATTAGCAGGTAGAGCACAGGCAAAATGTAATACACTACCTTTAGCCTACCAGGTGGCTGTAACTGGCTTGTGACACACTTCAATGTCTACTAAAAGATAACTCCACAAGCTGCAGAAAACAGTAGATTTCAGAGGAAGTGGAGCCTCAGGATTATGGCTCCATTACAACAGATCAAAGTGAATTGTTTGTCTTAGAGCACTCCCACAGGACCAAGCCACCACACAGACTGCCACAACAGCCTGCAGTTGTTTAAGTCTTGGAAACAAAGGAAAAACAGCGATAACCAACTCCTTTGGTTTTGGAGCCAGATATAGCCTTGGTAATGTAAAAGACACGCAGCATCTTCCTGTGCAGACAGCTCTGCCTTTACCCAAGAGATGGTCCCACGCTCTCAGCTATGGCCCTCCGTGCTTCATCCCATGTATGTGGCACTGCACAGCCCACCAGCCTCATCTCTGTTAGTGGTGCACAAGCAGTGATGCCAGTCATTGCCATTCAAACACTGACCCCAGTTTTCAGCTGCTGCTCTTCTTCCACATGTGTACGTATGTACAGACACACAGACCCCTCCAGTCTCTTGAACCTCCGTGTGTGTGGCATGGTGCCTGAGGAACAAAAAGTGGGGACGCAAAAGACAAACTAATTTCAGGCACAACAGGCCACTCGTGACTCACAGCTCCCAGACTGACCAGCACAAAGCAAGGTCAGCCAGACTTGCCTCAGAGATGGTGAGCACTTGTTTGCATCAGCCCAGACAGCTCAGAGCAGAAAGCACAGGGCAGATCCCTGGAAAGGGTCGGGACAGTACGTGGCCAGGTGGGAGGAGCCAGTCACAGAGGAAATGCTGCCATGAGACTCAAACCTGCAGGAAGCAGAGGGGGCAGCACCCAGGGCACAGGAAGCCCTGGTACACATTTAGCCTAATCGCTCACACACAAAAACCAACCTCCACATTCCAAAGCCTATTTTACTCTCTGAAAGCCGAGCAGTAAGAGTAGATTAGACTCTAATAGGGATTAATATAAGCTAAGGTAGCAGCGATTTCCACTAGGGAGACTAGAAATGTTAGACGCGGGATAGCATGACAGGTAGATGTAGCAAAGGCTTGAAAAAAAAGGGTAAAGGGAAGAACAAGCACCACAGGATCTTCCACTGACACCTGCCTGGCTCCATTTGTGCTCTCCCTCACGTTCATCCCCGTCCAAAACAGAGATTAAACGAGCTGCACTGTCAAGTCTTGCTCAGTGATTTCTAACAGGCTGTGTAATGGTCAGCAGGGGATTTCTTATCCAGTCTCAACAGCACTGACCCACTTTTTTCCAGCACTACCATCCATCACCTCTGACTGACAAGGAGACCAGTTTTCACAAAAGGCAAAACTTAACCCAAGTGAAGTCTGAGGCAGAGAATGGGAAGAAACTCGGATCCCATCAGGCCTTACTGCACCATTTCAAAGCTGTAAGTTTAATTTTATTAGCGACTAGAACTTCAGTTCATAAAAAAGTGACCAATAAAAGATAATGACAGGAAATTCAATGAACCTTGGCATGATTTAGAGGATTGCTCTGCAACAGCAAAACTGCACAGAAAGTACATTTGGAAAGGGAAAAAAAAGCCCCAGAGAAGTGATCATAAAAAGTTTCCAAACTGCTTCAGAGTCAGAGGCAAATTAAAACTTTGAGACTAACAAAAATGTGCAATATACACGAAACATACACATTAAGTATGCACTGTGGTTGCCATACAGCCAGAAAGAAACACTGGTCAGACAATCCATTCACTGCTTACCTTTTCACGTGTGCTATAGCAATGAAGACTTTATTAATCTTTAAATTCAAGTAAAATAATACATGTAGCTTCACTTAGTGCAGGGACACAACAGCTGCAGCGTGGTCAAATGAGGATAAAGAAAGTGTACTTCCATGACTCTTGGCTGTATCTTCAAAAATACACAAAACAATGCTTTTTTTTCTTTAATTATATAGGAAGATTAAGAAACCAAAATCTCTGAAGTTCTTCAAGTATGACCTTTGGGAAACAGGCTTTTTGTAGGGCTCCCTCATGCTCCAAATAATTTGGTGCACAGTATTGTACTAAACCAAGTTCCTTAGTTTTCATTCCAAGAAAGCTGTAAGAAGAGTAAGAGTACTGAATGTGTTGGTTAAAGAAAAACAAACAAAACCCAAACACCAAAACCAGCCGAAAAAAATCCTGCCGTTTGGTTTATGATTGAACTATCTAATCTTGCAGATACCCCTTTCAGCTACATAGTCAACTACAAACTCATGAACTTTCACCTGGAGAAGGCAAGTTTGTACTCAGAAAGGAAGGATAAGAGAGCAAGGAGAAAATGGTGGCAGAAAAAGGCAAAGAACTGTCCTTCAGTACACAACATGTAACTCCAATTGAAAAACAGAAAACAATATCTTTTCTGTATCAGACAAAGTTCTGTGTGTGGTCAAGTTCTTGGACTAGAAAAATTTTTGCTAAACCACATGATAAACTTGAACTTTGGAAACTGGCATCTATTCATCAGATTTTTTTTAAATAAACCTCAAGAATTCTGGCATCATCCAGGGTACCAAATGTTTCATTACAAAGATTTGTTTCAAAATAGGTATCAGTTTACTAACTTGACAACCCAATTTGTCCTTCAGAACTCATCATTTTCTCAGAGAAGCTTCTACTATTGTTTTAAGGTGAAGTTGAAATTCTGTTTGCAATTAGGAATTTTCATTTTCCATAAAAATTAATTAGGCAATGTAATACAGATTGCTATCAAGTTGTTTCTGGTGGAAAAACAGGAGTATTTTGTTCTGAAGAAGACCACAAAAATAATGATCTTAGGGAAGCATCTTCCTTCACAACCCGCTTTTGGGCTTTTATTTCCACTCAGTCATTTCCAACTGAAAAACACAGACAAGAAAAAAGGAAGCGTCTAAGTAGCTCTTCCCTCAGCCCATTTCAGTTGGAGGTGCATTTGCATAAGAAGGCCAAAAGACTGTTAAATTCCAAAGATTCTCAACAGTTCAAACCATACAGAGGATCTCACTGAACAGACAAGCCCAGATAATTAGTCAGTACAATGTTTACCTATTCAAGGAACATTTCTCCACTACGTGGAAGGCCAGTTTCAAGTCTTAAGAAGATAAACATACCAGTTTAACACTTGAGCGATCAGAAAGTTATGGAGCAGTATATCCCCAATCCTCCACTACTACAACAGATTTCTTCCTCAGAGGGATAAATTTCTGAAGGGAGCCAGGTATTCAAGATTTCACTAGCACACCCTTTACCGTACTCAAAACGCTCACACAGGCATCAGAGGATATTCTAGTATTTCTTCACCGCTGTGGACTGCTCAGTAACCTTATCAACAACTGCTCATAACCTTATCAACAGACACTACTTGACATTATCAGCAGTATGAAGGAGCAGCTGGTCCTCAGTATACAAAAGGTAAGATAATAGACTACTGTAGTCAACTGAGCTTTGAGTTAAGGAATGCTGTGTATTCATCTAAGTAGGGCCATATAGCAGAAAGTTAATACTTAGCTTGTAACTATACCACCAGTTTGCTGCTCATCTGAAAAGTATTTGTCCACTTTCTAGCTGTACCTGTATCCCCTACGCCTTTAGAGGACCAATAAAATTATCACATCCTTCAGATAAAAACAGATAGAACTGATATCTCTGGATGATATGGGATATTTTATTAATTATTTTACTTCCTAGGCACCTTTATGTCAAATGTATGTACAAAGGTACCTATGCCATCATAATATTCCCCCTAAACAATGGGTATAGGTATTCAGTTAGATAGATCTAAGTTCAGTATTAGGACATCCTTAAGAAATATTCTCCTTTCTATAAGATAGGCAAGGACGTGAACACAATTACCTTACTGCTACAACTGGGATAGTTCTTGACAGGAGTTAGACTTAAGAATAGGGATGTGGCAAAAAAATATGTAATTAAAAGTTCTGTCCAGCAGGTCAGAAGTATCTCCTCCACTTCATCTTGACAAACAGGTAACATTTGCACGTTTTCTACTGTTCCTGTATGATCTCCACTAAAGCAAGGGCCAATCTAGTGATACTGCTAAAAACCCAATGAGAAGATGTCAGTTTACAACACCCAGAGGAGTTAAGGCAGTTAAATGCCATCCTGACGCCTGATCCCAGATCTCCGAAGCCTAGCAGGGTTAGGCCCAGTTAGTACATGGATGGGAGACCTCCTGGGAATACCGGGGGCTGTAAGTTCTAGTCCTGAGGACTTCACTGGCACTGTCCAAGCTCGCTGAGCCGTGGCAGATGAACCTGAGGAGTCAAAGGGCGGGGCCACTTCCACGCACTCTGTGCCTCACCTAAAAAATCCACTGAGCAGGCTTGAAGGGCACACCCACGTGGGGAGAGCCCTTCCCAAATCTTGGTTCCTGAAGACTAGCCATGATGATTTGAGGAGTTAAGAGCAGAAAAAAGCCATGTGAAGAATGGCAATGTTAAATCCTCATTTTCAAATATGGCACCTTATACATGCTCTACAGGCCCTGCATGTTACAGGCCCCTCTTCCTCCAGTATCAATATTCAGACATCTTAGGACAGGATTTAGAAATGCACACATCAGAGTCACGGTTTCTGAATCACTAACGCCAATGTTCAGCAAGCTGGGCTCAGTGCACTCTCACTACAAGGTAAGGGATATATCTGGTGTTACACTCCTTTGTGCACGCCTGTCCAGAGGACCTCAAATGGCCAGTTTGCTGCCCAGTTGTCCACATCCTTCAGGCAACTAAACACATCAGCAGTGAGAAATCAGCTAGCCACCGTAAGCACCAGAAATCAGCAGCAGCAAAAGCTGTTTGGCCACACCCTTTCTCCTATCCTAATAGATGAAATTCCAAGCAGTACACATGGATCTGACTTGCCTGCATTTACATTCCCTTAAAGTTACCTTGTTGGCTACTTAGGGCTGACTCCTCAGCCCTTGAACCCCTCAATATCAAAAAGAGTTTCAACAGTTGTATCACTACTTTTTTATACTATCACTGAGCTGGTGTCAAACAGAAATGTCTCCAGGTTGTGCCACCTGAAGTACAATTGTTGCAATGCTTGTTAAAGAAAAATCATCTCTGGTTACAATTGCTAGCCCAGCGTACTTTTTCAAACAACTGCTAATCAACAATTCAGGTGAGACGTTGGGACCAGACTGAACACACACCAGACCACCACAAAGGAGCAAAGCAAGTTAAAGTTTCTACTAAGCTACATTTACAAATGCCACCTCCCTCTGCAATTATGATGGCGGACTATGACATCAAAGGAGAGCGAAGTTATCAAAGGTACTTTATACCTTAATCTTTGGTGTCTTTTGAAACGATCTATGTAGCTGAAGGGCATGGTATTTTTTCTTCATTATTCAAAAGAGAAGAATGATTTATGTAGTAACTGGCTGCAGAAAATAAAAGCTGAGCCTGGAACAATCAGGTTAGGGGGGAAAGCAAAGAACAGCCCGCACACTTTGCAATGAGCTTAAGATCTTGAACATTTTTTCTGCTCAGTGATCAAGACAAATCTGCACCACCTCCACAGAGAGGCAAAAGCATCAATCCTCCAAGGGCTCAATGGCAGTGAATCCACCAGCTTTGCGAGAGGTGTCCTGCCCATGTCAGACAGACACACCTGAAGCATGGCCTACCTACCAAGCTCAGAGAAGACTCCTCACTGCCCACCTGTCTGGCAGGTCTCTTATTTTAAGCCTAGATTCTTTCCTGGACCCAAAAAGTCTTTCATTAGTGATAAGCATTTTTCATAAAAAGTTAAGCTTAGAAAGAAAAAAAACCTCAAAAACTACTTTCCTTTTATGAGGGAAAAACCCCAACAGAACTCCAAGAATTGTCTTGAAAACTTGATGTTGCAGAATCAAGTAATAGGAAAAAATATTGTGTAATTACAGTCAGTAAATCTCTGAATAGCTAAGGAGTGGTCCCTTCCATCCTGTTTCAGATGCCTCATTTAGAAGGTCCCCAGCCCCTGACTGCATGGGGCAGGGAGGCTGTTCCTCAAGCCCATGGACCTGCATGAGGGCACACCTACCTCTGCCCATCGCAGACCGTGGGCACCATCAAGGAGGGAACACCCTATGTGAAGAGCACACTCGCATCATTTTAATTAAGAGAGTTCAAGTGTAGCGTAGCTTTTTAAATACTGCGTTTCAGGTTTGCATCCATCCTTGGATTTACTGCAATTTGTGTATTGTGCAATATTTTCCCCGAGAGC
Organism: Pithys albifrons albifrons; assembly: GCF_047495875.1. NCBI lineage: Eukaryota > Metazoa > Chordata > Aves > Passeriformes > Thamnophilidae > Pithys > Pithys albifrons. The sequence continues at coordinate 68,116,549 of NC_092460.1, forward strand.
ACCCAGAAGAAAAGGACACGAACCCAGAGACCCACACCCCACTGTCTATGTCCTTACTTCCCGTCTGTTTCACCCAAGGCACCGGCAGAGGGAAAACGCCAGGCGAGGAAACTCGAGGGTCTGGAAGCGCCGGTGGCAGAAGCCAGGATCGACCGGCGCTGTCCTTGGCACAATAGTTGGATGCGATACAGCCGGGAGATGCGAGGCTGAAATACTTCCTGGGATGGCTGAATGGGCTCATTCAGTAATCAAGGATAATTCTCTATTAGCCATCTTCTCAGCACAGAAACCACAGGCCTGAAGGGAGGGTGGGAGACACCAGCCATGTGCCTCGAGAAAGGGCTATGGCTTACTATTGTCTCTCGCTTCAGTAATTGCCATGCCTTTTCTTTTAATTGTCCTCCCCCCTTCCCCCCCCCCCTTCCCCCACCCCGTGTTACCCAAGTGGTGGAGGAAGGGAAGGTGCTCGGCTGGGGCCGGGAGGCAGCGGCTCGTCCGCTGCCCGGCCCCACCAGCCCCTCGCACCCCCCGGCGCCGCTCGGAGCACGGGGGCAGCGCCGCCGCCCCCTCCCCGCTTCCCGCCGCCCCCTCCCCGCTTCCCGCCGCCACCAAGTTCGGGCAGCTGGGACCGGCCGGCGGCCGCGGAGGGGGCTCGGCCAGCAGGACCGCCAACCCCGCGGGGCTGTCCCGCCGCCGCCCCTTTCTTACCTTTCACTTGACTTTCATACTCCGCTATAATCTCTTTGTCCTTTTTGAATCTGCTCGGGGTTGACATTATCCACTCGTTTCTTCTGCTTCTTCCCCTTGTTTTAAAATATTATTATCTCTAATTACTCCTGTTTTTCTGGAGAGGCTCTCAAGTTGTGTGAGGCTGCCGGGGCGGCGGCGGGCGCTGGCCCCGTGGGAGCGCCGCCGGCACCGGAGCGGCGAGGCGGGGAGCGGCGATCAGACTAGCCCCGGCGCGGGCACCATCGCCTCCCGGCACCGCCGCCGGCAGAACGCGGAGCGCGGCCCGGAGCTGCCGCAGGGCGGGGCGCGGAGCAGCTGCCGCGGGGCACCGCCGCCACTAGGCGAGGGCGGGGGCGCGGCGGCTGCGCCCCACCATTGTTAGCTCTCCTTGCGCCCAGGAGAGGGGAAAGCACGGAGAGGTCGGTGGGTGAGAGGCGACCGTGCTCGGTCTGCACTCCAGAAGCACTAGTTGTTACTGCCGCCGCCGCCCTGGGTTGGGTGGGAGTTCGGGTCGGCGCCCCGCCGTGACTAACCCCGGACGACAGAGCAGCGGCGCATGTCCCAGCCCCGCGCACCCAGCAGCCGCCGGCTCGGGGCGACTCCCCCGCCGCGCCCTGGAGAGGTGTCTCCGGGAATAAACTTCTCCCCGCCCTCCCGCCGCTGTCTCCTCCCTTCCTGCCTGCCCGCCCGCCTCCGCTACCCGCTGGCCTGTCCGCCCGCCCTGCCGCGCCTCCCGTCGGCTGGCAGCAGCCGAGGGGGGGCTGGACCGCGGGCACAGCGCCCGGCGGGACCGGGGGTTCGGGCTGCGGCGGGGCGGCAGGAGGGAGATCCCCGCCCCACTGCCCGCATTGAGCATATGTTTGCCGGGTCCCCTCGGGACGGGGCTGTAAGGCCGCTGTGCGGTGACAGAAGGCCCCTGACCCGGCGTGGAAAGTTGAAGTCCCGCGCTGCTCTCAGCGCCAAGCCGTTTGGGGAGGGGGGAAGCCGGAGGGGACGTGTGTCCTTTGGGGCCCCATGTGCTTCCCCAGTGCCGCCGGAGGCTGTGCTGGGCGGGCGGGACCGCGGCTGCAGCGGGACCAGGGCATAGCAAGCACCGAGGGGAAGAGCTGTTCCCTCGGCACAGCAAGTCCTGTTTCCACCGTCCTTGCCCGCCTGGAGCTGCCCTTCGCATGCTGCTTGCTCTGCAGAGCAGGAGTGCCAGCATGTCTATGTGGAGCACTCCCCAGAGCTCCTGGGGGAAACGAGCAAAGCAAGGTGGGAGGCCACCCAAAATGCTGCTCCCGTGAGCTGTTGTGCATTGCTCGCATCGGGGCTGGCTCTGTCTGATGGGGCATTAGAAAGACACATTCCAGCTCAGCAAGCGATGGTGTGCAGCCCTCCCAACGAAGCTGGGGCTGTGAAAAAGGAAGAAGGTGGTCCGAAAGAGCAGGAATAGCTGAAAATGGGGGGAGTGGCCAAAAGACATAGGTGACCCAGGCACGCCAGGGTCAGACAGATCCTGAGTGCCTCCAGCAGTAGAACAGATAGGGATAGCCTCCTTCTCTGCCTGCAGAGCTGCAAACTAGCTCAGCCCTTGGAAGCTGCAGAGGATGAGAGCTGGCTGCCAGCTCTGCAGGTGCAGCTGAGGCCGTGCCTGCCAGGAGTCAAGCACAGTGGTTCACAAGGCTGGTAGCCACACTTCTCCAAGGGCCCTGGCCCTTGGATATCACATGCAAAAGGGATCAGAGAGAACTCAGGTTACACAAGCCTTTGCCAGAGAAGAGTTTTCTAAAATAAACATTGAAAAGTCAGAGTGATGGACACTGCTGGCTTGTGATAGGCAAAGAATGTGGCTGTCATTCATAGGTCAAAGCCAAAAAATCAAGCCTCAGGGCCACAGCTGCAGACTTTGGGCTGCAGGGAGATCAGCTCTGAGGACATTAAAGGCAGGCAGGGGATTTTCTGAGGCACAGAGGGCTGCACTGGTATGTCCAGAAATGATTAAGCAAAGTTGCACACTATTCACAAGGACTTTCTAAAGGTAGATTCTGTGTGACTTGTGAGGTGAAAGTACCCAGAGATTCTATCTTGGACAGCTAGTCCTGGCACTGCCAGAACCTGACTCCTCAAGACACATAAGAGTGAATAGTGGGATCCTCTGCTACTGGGAAAGTTCAAGCTGGCTACCCAGTAATTTGGCTGGATTTGAGTTTGAGTGCTATGGGGACCTGGTGCTCGGAGGGCAATGGCACAGTTAACTGTACTCGTGCAGACATTTCTGCTTGTGCTTATATTTAATTGTAATAAACAATTGTCTTGGTCACTCACTTCCACCGCTGCATTTCAACAGTAATTGTACCTCTACCCTTTGTGGTTCATCTTTCAGTTTCATTAGGTACCATGCTCTCCCTGCTACAGAATCAGGGTAGTGGGATTCTGTTCCACTTTCCCTCTTCATGTGTTGTTCTCTGTAGTTTTATTACATTTCTTTCTCTTGCCCTCCCAGCAAAATCTTCTTCCAGTGCTGATCCCAATTCAGATCACCTTAACCAATCTTAATACAGGAGGTTATTGTCTGAAACCAATTTAACTCCAAGTTGGATGGTCAAATTACATCCCTTGAATAAAAAAGCCCAGCCTCAAAAGAGCAGTCATCTCTGTAGTCCCAAGCACTCTGATTTTTGTCTCAATCATTGATGCCAACATCTTGCCTCTTGGCTGTTCCAGTCCATCTGGCTGGGAACTGGCTTATTTGCAAGACAGTGGGACATGTTCCCTGGGGACAGAGGGCACTAGCTGGAGGTTAGCTGTAAGTCTTACCTGATCTTTCAGAGCACAGCATTTTACAAACAATGAGGACAGGGAACAGTGGTCATATTCTCTTGTGCCCTTCATGAGATTGTGCAGGCTGTCATTTGAGGCCAGACCAGTCCCTTTCTCCCTTCCTTAGGACCTGGGCAGGCAAACCATGCTCAAGATGTGGCTGGAAGTGTGGACCTTCCTCCTCCTCTCCTTTGGGCTGAAGGACACAGCCCTCTCTTGCCACTGAGCCTATGCTGGGAAAGACTGCCCAGGAGAAGGGTGCAGAGGGAGACTGAACACCAATGTCTACACTATCCCTTCCCTCTGCACAAGGTCCTGTAGCCAGAGGATGAGTGTGGCTCCACAGATCCAAATCAGAGGCTGTGGGTGTAGCAGTTCTGTTAATCTGCAAAGGCAATTGCCGGTGAAGATGCAGAAACCGTCTTTTGGCTCTGGAGATTGATCTCCCTAAATTCTGCTGTTTGGTTCAGGTCTGTGTGTCCATGGTAGGACCATCGAGCAAGGATGGGCCAGTGATGCAAGAGGCTTGCATGTGCAAGGCTCAGAGCTGCACAGATTCTGGATCCCTGAGTTAGGATTGGACTCTAGGACAACCAGGATTGAGCTGGCTGAGAAATCTGATTCTGGCCCCCTGTTCTTGTCCTCCCCCCACTCCCCCTTGCCCCCTCCCATCCTTCTTTAGGGATTGGCAAAGGATTGTGCATTATTACATGGGTGTAATCTTCTTTTAAGAAGTTCATGGCAGCTCAAGTCTCCGGACTCAATTCTGTGCTGATTTACACAGCCTGCAATCCCATTGTGAGTATGGTGATTGCATGGGAACAAACCCTGCCTGGGCTTGGCAATGCCACATTAGAGGTGACTTACAGGACACAGGAGGTTATTGCAAAAAATGCCTGTTCCCAAAGAGATCCCCACAGAGTTCCCATCAATTTCGAGAGCAGTGAGTGCTAGAGCTGTGGAACAGTCTTGTTATGTGAACTCCTGTGCACCCGTGGATGATGCTTGAGAAGTCATGTTTATCCAGTGTCATTCTGTGAACTCTATCTCATTTCTTGTAGAGCATATCCAGGTCTTGGCAGGGAGGATGCTATAGACATTTAAATAGCGTTAGGGTAAAGCTGATTGAGAGCACATGTGTTCTTGCAGGAGACAGAGTTGTATCAATAATGCAGTGTAGTACAGTACTGCTGCGGTACAGTACTGCTGCAGGGTTTGTGGATCGTGCCTCAGTGTATGGAGTTAGATGATCTGCTCCATTGGGGAATCGGAAAACCTGAATTATGTATGGTAGAACAGAGATGTATTTATACAGAGAGCAGTTCCTGCAATACTTCGTGCACTTAGTGCAAAAAGGGAATAATGTGGGCATTCTGCTTGCTTGAGAACTTCACTATTGCATTTCATTTACACAGCCTGATGAGCTGTGCAGGATTTGCTTTCTTGTGTGGCTAATAAAAACAGTCCAATAACTGGTTGCTGGAATATCACTGAGCTGTTTTCTGTAAGCATATAATGAAACACATCAACCCCCTTGAGCAGTAAAATCCTACGCTAATTTTCTATAGCCTGAAAAAAGACAAAAATAATTCATCTTGCTACATAATTGCAGTCAGTCACTTTAAAATTGGGTAGTAAGTCTTTAAGTGAAAGACCAAGCTTTAATTGAAACAATGAAACATTTAATTGTTATTGAAAAATCAGTAAGAGGCATCATTCAAAGAGCTTGTTCAAATGTTTGTCACTGATAAGATGCACATTACTGTAGAGTCGAATCTATTTGCTTTGGAATGAGATTATTTTAGCAAATACAGTGGCTTATCTAAGATGTAAACCCAACAAGGTTTTTTTTCTCTCCCCTACCCCCAACCAGTGCAGCACTTAATGCTGCTCCATGCTTATAAACTCCTGAAACATGGAGATGAAATCTGGGCTTATGGGGTTTGTCACAGACTGCAGAAGAGCTGGGACTTTACCCTGGCTGACCTGAAAGTGAGTGGCTCTAAAGCATTCAGATGGACCTTCACAGTAATGAAATGAGGATTGCAAACTGCACAAACTTCAGTAGTTCAGGAGAGATGTTTCCCTCATCTGAGTTTCTCTGTGAGCCTAAGCCATCGCTCACCTTTCATTTCCAGGAACAGTACTCTGACCACTGGCACAGATGTATTGATTGTTAGGGCATGTGGACACAATTTCTTCCAGAAGCAGAGTAAAGGAAGAGAAGGCATTCTTATTTCACAGTGTCTACAGGTGGAGTATGCAGAATTGATAACATGCTTTAAATTCATGCTATACCAGGGTCCATGACCGTTTTCAAGCCCTAGGATTTACTGTGTACCCCATCAGGTTACTTTTTTGGTCTATTGAGCTGAGTTTCTTTTGGACATAATTATCTGAGTGCCCGTTTTGTGAGCTTCACACACCTTAATGTAGGCAACTGAAGTCACATGCCCAATCCAAATGAAGGCTCCTCAGTAAAAGAGAGACATGGAGTGAGTCCAGTGGAGGGCTGAAAAGATGATTAGGGTACTGAAGCATCTCCCTTACAATGGCAGGCTGAGAGAGTTGGACCTGTTCAGCCTCAAGGAGACATGACTGAGGGGAGACCTCTCAATGTATATAAGTATCTAAAGGGAGGATGCCAAGAGGATGGACCCAGACTCTTCTTGGTGGTGCCCAGAAATAGGACAAGTTAACAGGCAGAAACTGATGCACAGAAAGTTCCACCCGAGGATGAGGAAGAACATCTATACTATGAGGGTGACTGAGCCATCGAACAGGTTGCCCAGAGAAGTTGTGCAGTCTCCTTCTCTGGAGATATTCAAAAGCTGTCTGGACACAATTCTCGGTAACATGTTCTAGGGAACACTGCTTGAACATGGAGGTTGGATTAGATTCCTTCCAGTGGTCTCTTCCAATCTTACCCATCCTGTGATTCTGTGATTCATCTGAGTAATTTAACCTCTTTCAAAAGTCAATCAAGAGAAATGGGCATCTGAAATTTTAGACACTTCATTTAGAATGGGTTTTGTTCCCATTTTCCTTACTATCATAACCAGGGATCATATAAGACAGGAACGATATCCTCTTCAGAAAACCTGAATGTAATATGCTGAATGTTAACAACAGTCTATTAGGAATATTTATAGTCCTTTGCTTCTTAATAAAATGCATGGCTAAGGGTATGCAGACTGCATTTGTTCATTTAATAATTGCAGTCACGTAGGAAAGTAATCCTGTCAGCCTGTGATCTAAAGGAGGATTCAGGAAAACAACCACTAGGTAAATTTTCTATGTATGAGCGCAAATGCATATGTATATACAGCCAATTTGCCATGTTCACAGAATATTCTGAGTTGGATCCACAAGGATCATCAAAGTGCATCTCTTAAGTGACTGGCCCCTATAGAAATTGAACTCACAACTGTGGTGTTATTAGCACCATGCTCTAACCAACTGAGATAATATCAGAGCTCAAATGCATACAATAGCTCTCTCAACATGAAAGACATGTGAATCCAGTGAATTGTTCTCATCACAGAAAAAAAAGAATCTTCCAAGTGAAATCACTGACTTGAAATTAAGAGATCTTTCTGGCTCAATAAGGTAAGATTTCAGCCCTGGAGGACTGAGAGATTCTGGGCCATGAACAAGCATTGTGTTTCTTCTAAAGCAAAAAGAAAAGCACCAAACCCAAACCTCCCCACATACATTTCATTACAATTTTGTTTGAAGAAGTTAATGGGACTTAAAGCATTAATTAGTATGTCAATATTTAATCCTTTGGCTTTACAGTTGTGAAGTGCATTTTACTGTTTCCTTGTTAACTTGTTCATTTTTAGCAGTGTTAGTAGGACTAATGACATAACTTAAAAAAAAAGTGATGAGGCTAATTTATGCCCTCTACTATTGCTAAGAATATTATCCTTTTTTTATATGGTGTTGCTATTCACTTCCCTGTTAGTAATTACAAAGCAGAATGAACTCTGAGTAATAACTTTCTTATTTAATGAGCAGAGACCAAGGCAGTCTTGCCATTTTGAAGGAGAAATATAAAAGTAATTGCATCCTCACTGCAGGATTTGTGTTCTCTGCAGGACTACTTTTGTTTTGTTGGTAGCCTTTAGACTCTGGTATTCTACTTCTGAACATAATATGCTGAATGCCTAATTTGTAAACTTCACTCACCTACATTTAGGCAATGGCGTGTGTCTTATACCTGCCAGTTTACATGCACTAGCATGATTCTGGATCTTTATCTTAATTCTTAAATTTAAGAATTGTGTTGTCCAGAGAAGCACTAAGATTGGTTTTGGTTTGGGTTTTCTTTCCAAGCTTGGTGAGGGAACACCAGTGTGTTTTGAGAGAACTTTTCCAAATGAGCCTAAGGGGTTATGTTAGTGGTATTTAAAGTGTTTGATGAGCAGATAATTGCAGCTCTGATAAACAGCTTTTGGTTTCAGATTTTCCACTTGCATTATTTGTGTTTGTTCCATCCTTCCTCATCTAAAGATAAAATACTTCTGCTACTTCATTACTCCTGACCTTCTCATGCTAATGGCTTTGAATGGCGAGCATTAGAAGTTGGGTTGAGTTTAAAAGGAGAAGAAATCGCTTGAAGCAGCATCAGATAATTAAGAACATCACATTTTAAAAATCAGTCCTATGTTCTTCATTGTGCTGCTGTTATCTGATTTTAATTGGAGAGCTTCTATGAATAAGGCTGCTGGATTTTACCCTTAGGACTTAGATAGTGGAACACAACTCCTGGTCTTGCTATCCTTATATGGCATTCAGGGGCCATCCCAATTTCCCATCCAGGAATCTCAACTTTCTGGGCTGCTTTCAGTCTGTGCCAGTAGTTTAGAGGTTGCAAATCGCCCTCATTTATCTCAAAAAGGCATTAATTTTGAAGCCCAGTAGTGACACTTCAAATGTCAGCCTTGTTCTTTTTCTCAGAAGCATCCAGATAGTTTGCTTATTTGTTAATGTGGCCAGAGGGGTGGGAACAGCTGCAGCCTATCCAGATAAAAAAGTGCCTGGCTATTAATGGTCTATGCAGCACACTGCTATTTCTCTAATTCAGTCCCTTGGTCTATCCTCTGGCTGATCCCTGGCCAGAGAGAAAGGAGTATGTGGAGAAGAGCAAGAATGGAAAAAGAAAGGCTATTTCTGCAGCATCTCATGTTTTTATTACTGATAGCAACACGATGCTGCTTTCCTGAGTTCTTTTTTTCTCTCTGCTATTTTTACCTTCACAGTTGCAAAAAGACAAACTAGACTTAGCAGAAGGGGTGTTAAACAGCTAAAGGTGGTGATCCCTGGGCAAATAGAGGTAGGAAGGGATACAGGCCCCAGGCTGGTCCTGGGGAGGCTCAGTGTTTCTACATTTTGCTTAATAACTTCACTCAAAATCCCATCCTTTAGCATGGTCCTAGAGCACTCTGGGGTGAGCTAGGTTGTGTCAGCTGGAATGGTTTCAGGCTGCAGAAAGAATGAATACAGGCTTGCTCCTCGGGCTGCTGTCCCCCTGTATTAAAAGGCATCCCAATGTCCTTCTCCTGCCACTGGATTTTAAAAAATAAGGATGAACATGAAAGCTGTTCCTTTAAAGGTTTGGTACTAGTGTGACTCTGTACAGGGAAGGCACTCCTTGGTGGAGTCTGCCTCTCCGGGTGAATCTTGAGGTGCCAATGATTCCTCAGGCAATGCCCAAGTCCCCGCTGCAGAAGCATGAAGCTGCTGGGGGCTGGGTGGCAGACAAAGCTGTGGGTATCTGTATCCATTGTTAAATCCAGGTTTCTGTCATATCCTCAGGTTGCAGCAGACCTGCTCTGCACACCTGGGCTGCTGGCTCATCAACAGGAGACATGCAGTAGTTCAACGGTGAAATACAAGGTATTAGCCTTACAACTGTGGCTGCAAAGTAAAGCTTTTAAGCTTTTCTTCCAGTGTCCAAGAAGATGCATCCCACACAGAAGAAAATCAATAAGGAGTTCAAGAGCAATTTTTCCTTTAATTTTTGGCAGGCATGTGATTGATATTTCTTAGTCATACCTTCCTTTGTTATTTCTGTTCAGCAGCCCAATGTCACAATAATTGGGTGTGCAAATATCATAAACTACACACAGGTGTTTGTCTCCAAACGAATAATTATTCTTATAGTCTGTCCTGTCAACACTGACTGCTTCAAAAATTCATTTTAACCAAAGACAATATTAGTTGAAGATGATTTATAGTTTTCAAAAGTGCATAAGACAAAGATGTGTCGAAAATCCTTCCTGAGGGCCTCCGGGGCAGTTTCCTGCCAAGGCTGTCGAAGTATTTCAGATGTCACAGCTCCCTCCAGCGGGAAGAGGCGGCCAGTAGACTACTGCCATTACTGACACCAGCCCAAAGCTTTCAAACCTCGAAAAGAAAATATTCAAACCACTTAAAAAAATTATTTTATTTTTTCCCTCCGGATGCAGCATCTGGTTCTGTCTTCTCTCCTTATAATGTAATAACATCTGAAGCTAAGATGTCTATAAAATCTGAGAAAACTAATGTACATGGACTAGATTTTCATGTAGACTCAAACAAATTATTTCCTATTGACTGACATGTAAATACAGTTGTTTGCATGGAGTAGGGTGGCAGGGCCTATGAAACCACAGTGTCTGAGATGTACTAGGATAAGGAATGTTGCCTATATTAACATCCTGCAGGTATCATTCTCCAACATCAATTAATGGCAACAAATCCAACACAAATGACATGCCATTCATTTGAACGTATGTGACTCAATGTAGATTTGCTTTCATAACATAGATTACTGGTATATTTGAACCTTGACAGGAGATTCCCAATATTCTAATTCTGGGTGTCATTTTTTTGTGTGATTTTTACATCACATGAATCTCTCTGGCTTATGGGGAATTGATGTCTTGTGCATTTTATAAATATTTTCATTTTCACAAATGCAGTAAAACCCACCACCTATATTAATAATTTTTAGATTGATAATTTGATACTAAGAGTAATGAAAAGAATTTAATGCAGTTTATTACTACACCTTTCCAATCAACCTCTGTTCACATTACTATGTTCAGTAGTGATTCAAGCTGTAGGTTTACAAATGGGCTTGTAGCTAATGGATGGTGTTTGGAAATCAAGGAATAGATTCAGCATGATGGTTATAGATAGGTGGTGGCTGAGCCTGTGAGAATCTACATTAAATACAATGGTATCAGCATCTGGAGGCACAACAGCAGCACTTCATAAATCATGTGCAGTGTTATATGTTCTCAAGATATATAATATGTTGCCTGGCAACTACTTGTCTCTCAGCTTGGCAAAGTAACTGTTTTTAATTATGACCCTATGATACTGTATGACCACAGAATTAAGAACACTAGCTCTGCCTGATTGTTTTTAAAAAGACATTTATTAAAAAATAAAGCTCTTTTTCCCAATCATCAATATGTCTTGCCTCAGTCAAGCATTCTGTGCTTCTGATGTTGTTTCTAAATACACATTACAGTATTGCAGTTCAAGGATAATTATGCAGAAGCTGTTTTCTTTTTTCCTGAATATCTCGGGATTTATAGATTTTATAAAGCATCTTTCCTTCTTTTTTTTTTCTATCAGTATATGCTTACATCCCTCTGCTCACAGAGAAAAGAAATTGGAGCTGTTTTGTTGTCCTAAGGCTTGGACTTTACCTTGTGTAAGGAAAGCCACTAATATGCAGACTATCTTGGCACATATCAGCAGTTTACAACATCCTTCAGCTAGATTTAGCTAAGCTTAGTACACATAAAAATTAGATCCCATATAAATTATATTTCCAGGTCTCTGTAGACTGTAACTCCTGCACTATATCTTAAAAAGACTGAGAGTGGAACACATTAGTAAAGCAGTCTGCAAAATAATGGAGCTCATGCACGATCTAATCCACAGTCTTCAGTGCACTAGTCTCTGTGTAAAACATACCTAGAGAAAAAACTGTGCAATATCATCAATCGTTGCAGATCAAGCTGCAGCAGGAAAGAACTCAACAATTCTCTGAAGCACACTGTGACACCCTGCAACATGGGACTCACCTCTCTGTTCAAACCCATTTTGATGGAGTGAATTAGGAATAGCTCTTCTGTTATAGAGGTGAATACTCTAACCAGAACGTGGGCCATAGAAAAGGTGTCACAATTTCACATCTCTGTTCTGTGAAGTCCTGCTTATTTGAGAGCCTTAAGTAAACACTGAGACAGCCATTTCGACTGGACCTCTTAAGAGGCTTGAAGAGATGCTTAATTGCTCATAGGCAAGATATCCCAGATGCATGGGAAAATTGTGCTACACCAAACAAAAAATTTCAAGTTGCATGGGCAAGTTTCTAGTGAGGCAACATGCCTTCAGCATTACTAACCAGCTACTGCAGTGTTCTTTGAATTGAATGCTTGGACATAGATATTCAGTTCTACCTTATTTCTATATTTTATCAAAACCCTTTTTTAAAATTAATTTATTTTTATATGGGCCCAAGTCCCTCTTGAGATAGTGCTCCTTGGGTGTTTTTACACATAATTGTCTACTATGAAACCTTCAAGTAATAACTGAGTAGTAGATCATTCTTTCTAAGAAAATAGCCCTGGGAGATCATCTAAGAGAGGATGGCATTAAGAGTACTTCCTCATATCATACTCAGCTTTGTCACTGTATGGTTACATGAGAACAAAGACCAGATTTTGTGAGACGCTATTACTGCATACTTAGAATATTGAACTGTAATTTCATATTACACTTTTTGGGTTTTTTTCTTCTATGTGCATGGAATCCTCTCCTAATTTTATAAAATGTAAGAAATGCACTGAACTTAGCATAAATATGAACATACACTTTATTAAACTCAGCACAGGCACAGGTTGCCCAGGGAGGTTGTGGAGTCTCCATCCCCAGATGTTTGGACATGGTTCTGAGCAGCTGTAGGTGGCCCTGCTTGAGCAGAAGACTTCCCGAGGTCCCTTACAACTTCAACCATTCTGATTGTGTGAAGCATATAGTGAAGGGAATCTGATCAGAAGACCCCATTACTATCTGTCTCTTCCTCTCTCTTCCTCCCAAACCCTCTCAGCTAACTTGAAAGTATGTACAGAGAAAAAAAATCAATCTCAAAACCCAAGCCCATGACTCTGACATGACTGAGAAGTTGGCAAATTCAGCCTGTAGAGTAGAGCAAAAAGTCGGTTCTTAAATCCAAGGCCTTATGGTTAGATCCCCAGCAGTCACCCTGAGCTGAGGAACCCACAGCTGATAGTCAGGACAGAGCAAGATAAAACCATCTAGCACAAGAGATATTTTTGTTGTTGTTGGAGAAGTTCTTGCTTTGGTTTGAAATTGTGTTAGGGAGGGCTTCATATCTCTTTTCATAAAGAGAACTGTGAAGGAGAGATACAAGATTATCAGCACACTTCACAAGTTGTCTTTCCTGTACATCAAATTGGCCCAGTGTAAGATTTTAGTCCCTACAACTCAAGCACCTCAGTGCCTAATGCCAAATATAGTCTTAGCTGTTCACTTTCCTTTCGTAGTGTATGGGGAGAAGCAACTGCCCAGAAAATCCTCTGTGCTGTGTGGAAGCTGCCTTGTGTGAGCCAGAAAACATAGGCATGGAAGTAAACCTAGAATCCCTCCTCAGCTCTCCATCATGGGAGTGGGAATACTCCCTTAGAAAGCATACCTGCCATAACCTGGATGATTCACAGCCACATCTCTTACTGCCCAAGAAAATAACTAGAAACACCAGATTGTAGGCAATTGTATCTAGGGAAGTAGTCTCTGCTGCACCTGTTAAACTTGTCTGGCTGCTCAGACACAATAATAAGATTCACTGAAGAAGAAACTGTCAGGACCACAAGAGAAAGAAAATGAGAGCAAGCCTTACTCTGCAGCAAGTCTGATGAGAAATTGAGGTGAGGGAGCCGTATCTTCTCTATATAGATATAATGTGGAGACAAAGTAGAAAAGAGATTATCTGATTAGAAATGTCTGCAGTGCTGAGGACTTTGAAGGTTTAACCTTGAAAATAAGTATCCTGTACCTGTAACTTTTGGGGTTTTGCAGCAGTAGCTGAAGGGAAACTTGATGAGCCTTTTATTATTTTGTAGAAGTAAAAATACAGGCTCTTATCATCCCGGCCTGACTGAACTTCTCAGTTCCTGAAAATAGGGCACAGTGAGAATCTGCACTAATTAGGAAAAGTTGGCAAAAACAATCATTGCAAGTTAAAAATGTGTGTCAGATCCATTTTACTTGCATAGTTGAGCTGGAGGTGATGTAATGAACAGGTTTTGTACCACAGCTGGACATACTGAACAGTATGACTCAGTGCTGGGAGCCACTGGGGAAAAGTTAAATCAGGTTCACTTTGCAAGAGCTGTAGCTTTTGCTGACTCCTCAAGAACAGCAGCAACTGCAGCTGCACCTTCCCCAAAGGCCCCACAGCATATTGACATTTATCCATGCAGTTAAAATTTTCCTTTTCTTCTCAGGTCCGATTTTCTGTTTGATGGATTTAAACTACTACTTCCTTGGGCTGGATTCAAGAGAGGACTTGTGTGCTGCTGAGTCAGAGAATGTACTGGCCTTGAGATGTTTGGGGTGCAAAACTCATTTATTATAATTTTACTGACTTCAAGATGCTGTAGGATTCTGTATCTTGGTGACTATCTGGATGACAAGAGAAGATGCATTTCATTTCTAAACTTTCAGCATTATTTCATTACATGAATCATTTCAGTATGCAAAGCTGTCATGAAGATTTACAAGCTTAGGCACATAGTCCTATTTGCTCTTTGTTTACTATGATGAAAAAACCCCAGTAATACCTTACTCACACATCAGGCAAACAGAATTTCCACCAGCTTGTTTTCCATTAGCTCTTTTTAAAAAACAGAGGTAGTGAGAAAACCCTCTGTCACTTCTCTTTTTATCAGTTTCTATGTTAACTTAAGCTATCTTGAGTCAACCCAAAAACTCTCTGAAGGTGTAGCTACAACTTATCTTGAACTGGGAAGAAAAGGTTTGATATGCCTTTTTAGAAAGGACTACAATAAGTCTGTGTCTAATGTCTAGAAAGCATTTTATCTGAGATGCTTCTTTCACTGCCAGAAATCCCATTAACTTTTTTAAACATGGCAACTGAAATTATAATGTGAGTGTGAAGTAACTTTTCTGAAAATGAACGTTTCAGAGTTCCTATCTTGCACAACTCAAACTGGGGATGTTTGTTGTGGTTGACTTTTGCCAAGGGAGTATGAAGCTAATGCCCTTTACAGAAAGGAGGCTCAAAGATGAAGAGAAAATTACGCTCTGCTGAAAGCAGTTCTCTACTTGTCAATGTTCTCTATTCTCTTTGCTGGGAAAAGCATATTTCCCTCTTCAGCTATGCTGTCAGTAGCTCATGCACTAACATATTAAATCAGATATTAAATGGTAATCACAACATCCCAGTCAAACCTCACTGCCAGAACAGAGCATGGGAACTGCAGTGCCTGTGTGAGGTGGCTTTGCTGGGTTAGGGTCCTTGTTCCATTTAGCTTCAGTTCAGTTACCTGAGACCTCATCTCATTCTGAGTCGCAGTGTCCTGCCACAACACTACCACTTACACATTGCTCTTCACAATTGTTCAAATCTTTTCAAAGTCCAACTCTTACATGCCAGTCAGAAAGTATCTTTTCATTCATTTTATACCAGATGAAGTAGTAAACCTTATTAATTCTTGTTTCCAAAGATGAATTCCTGGTGAGCAAGACAAATGAGACGTGAGACATAGCTTCCTGTCTTTCCAGCACTGCTCTTCCTTGCTGGAGGTGGCTTCTGGGGTGACCAGGGAGAGAAGGCAGGAGGTAGCTCTCATAACTCTAATCCATCTCCCTTCTTTCCCAAAACACTAGCCTGTTGAGGTGCCCATAAGCAGGATTTCTACCATTCTTTGCACTAGCATTCTGCCTCAGTGAGGGAGAGTGTTCCATCCTCACTTTGCTGCACTTCTAGGACTTTTCCAAATGTAACATTGCATTTAAAACTTCCTGTTGCACTGTGCTCCCAAGAAACTAGCCCATCACCAAGCCAGAGTTAATCTTTCTACCCCTCTGGATTCCTTCCTGTACCATGACCTGTCACATAAACACCCCATATTTACAGATCCTACCATTCCCTCAATCATTCCCAGGGACAGGGCTCCTGCATGCTTTGGAGCTGGACAACCAAAGGACTGGATGCCAAATGTCCAGATTCCATCTGGAAACATCAGGAAGCTCCATTGCCTGCACAACCACCTCACTGATAAGGAAGGGGGTGGTGGTGGTGGGAGTAGGCATGTCATGGAAGCCCAGGTCAAAATGCTGCTCTGTCTGAAATTTTGCAGTGCCATGAAAAGTGGCTTAGATGATGAAAATTGAAAGTCCTTTATTAATGAAAGTAATAAAAAAAAAGTTAAAAATATCAGATCCTCTAATTTTGCTCCTTTTTTTTTTAGTCCTCAAGAAGAGTAAACTAGAGTTGACTTTGAGAAGAAAGCAAAGAGTAAAGGTTGTGCTGCTCAGGCTCTTGGGCTGAACCCAGGCAAGTGAGGTGTCAAATGGGAAGTCACATTTTAAAAAATCTATTCTGCATAATATATGAAAAAACAAAAAACATGATTCAGCATGGCTACTAACTTTAATGAAAAAGACAACACATATGCTTTAAAGAAGGAACTTCTCAAGGTTTAAAAATAGAGGCAGTTTTACTCAATCCTATGACAATGTTTTGAAGGATTATTGCATGCCGTATTTAGTCCACTGTACCCTGTAATCTTCTCAAGATGAAAGCTGTCTGATGATAAAAAGATGAAGTAGATGAGGAAGAAGGTCTTGCATCACAATTTAGAGAAAGAGAGAGCCATGACTGAGTTGTTGATATTCTGGGCTTTACGTACAGACACACAGCAAAGTCTCTAATGTGCTTTCGCATAAACCCACTGAAAATCTTCATGCACAAGTGTTAACTGAACTTTTTGAAATTAATATTCATTATTTTCCTTGCTTCTCCATGATCCTTGGGGAACTTGTAATGAAGGAGCACATAGGAGAGAAAGGTAACGTTATTCTATCTTACAGCAAGATCCTTATAAATGGCTTCAAAGCAATATGAAAATGCTTTGTACTCAGCCACCAGTAAGTTTAGTGCCACTGTGTTCAAAAGGATCCTTCTGCAAGTTAAGCTTTAGCTCCCAGAGGGGGCAAAAGTCTCACTCTATGTGGGTGCCATTAATTATGGCAAACACCCAATAATCTCCTTTTTTGTAGATGAATCATTCTGCAAGGACAAATAAGATAATTTCCCTCACAGTACCAGGTAAGAAGAAGAGACTGCTGTGCCTTAGCTAAAAGTTGATTAGGGTATTGGTGTAGATTTTTTAAATTGAGCACACAGTTATGTATGTGCTTTATCTCAGCATCTTTTCATATTTTAATATCTTCCTTTTCTAGTAGGAGAAATTAAAGAAAAATCCCTTTGAGGAGAGGCTCTAATGTTAGATGACTAGTAATTCCCCTTCATCCCAACAATCCATTTCACTTTTCTCCTATGCTGCCCTCCCATCTGTGTATTTTCCCTTTCGATGGGTATTTGTGCCTCCATGGGCACACACCTGCCATTGGACGTCTCCTGATATGTGATAAGCCAAAGTCAGCAGGTCTGTAAAGTTGGTTCAATCCCTCTTCTGACCCTTTCTGGTCCATATCTGACCCACCATACACCTACCCTGTCCTCTTCATTCACTGGGTATTAAAAAGGACCATGGTCCGCTGGGGGAGAAGAAAGTATGTTCCAGTTTCTAGGGGCAAATGAGGTTTCCTGCTGACTGCACCAAGGTGTATCCATCACTGCAATGCTGCCATTCCTGCCTCAGCACAGAGTGAAGCAGAGCATGGTAGGGAGCAGGGTGTTTTGGCTGGTTGTAGGTTGATGCTTTGAGTTCAGATGACAGTGCAAATGTATGCAAACCATCCTCCGAGTGTCTGGCTAGGAATTACAAGCCTTGGGGCACAGTGACAGGCTTTGCTCATCAGAGGGCAGGGCAGGGAGCACATGGCCATCCCTCTTTACTGAGGAATGATGGCACTAAGCGGTGACTAAAGCAAACTCCACATTTGAGAAACAGTTCAGAGGAAGAAACAAGTATTGAGCATAAGAAACTGTGCTGGTTTAAAGGTACACTGGCAGGACCCAACTCAAAAGAGATTAAAAATCAGAGTTACAATTTAATAAAAGTATTACAATAAATGCAATAATACAAAGAGAAACCCACAAAGCCCAGATGTATAACCAAGCACCCTGGGGCACAAACAGAATGGTGTTTGTTAGACCTTGTGCTGAGCCCCAAGTGGTCCCCCTCAGTCCAAAGTAAAAGGGAAGGAAAACCTGTTGGTGAGGATGATGGTTGTAGTCTGGTCAAGAGTGGCAGTTGCAGTCCTGTTGAGGTTCTGGTCCTCCTCTGGATCCACTGAGTGGTACCAGAAGACCCGAAACCACAAGGTTATATGCCCTCTGGTTCAGGTGGGAATGCCGAGTACCTCCCCCAGGGCCGGGAGTTCCACAATGAGTGATTTACCCTGTGAGTCATGGGGTATTCCTGGAATCCTTGATGACCTATTAGCAGAAACGACCCCTCAGACTGGGTGTGAAGGTGCTGATGCCTCCCCAGAGGGGAGTTATCACACCTGAATCATTAGTGTGAAGACCCTGTCTCACAGGATCTCTAACACCGAGCTTGTAGCTCGAGGGGTCAGGTGTGCCCTGGGCAGCTGCTTCAAATGATTCTTTATTAACGGTTTGTTATGGGTTCACCTAGGTGGGCCTAAATATGGGCTCTGAAGTTTGGACTAGGCCAAAGCTGTCAGCTGACTTGAGCTGGGCTGAGCTAACAGCTGACTTCTTCTAGCCAGTAATTTTGTATTCCATACCACATTATGACATCATCTCCAGGGAAGTAGGAACCAGTGTGGGAGTGGTTAAGACAGTCGCTTCTCAGCCCTCCTCTTGGGGGGACGCACGATGCTGTCCCAGGGGGGATGGAGAGGACCAGGCCCACCACTGGCTCACAGGATACCTCAGGAAAGTAAAATGTATTGTTCTGGGTCTCTCCTTTCTGCTTGGGTTTGTCTCCCTGGGGAATAAGCTTCTTCTTAAGTAATGTGTGGTTAAGACAGTAGAATTTGTGTGTTCGTTAAGAAGTGGGGAACTTGGTGTTGCAGACTTGTGTGAGTGTATATTTGTACTCTCTTCTAATTGTCTCTTCCTTTCTGTAAAAATATATGTAATTTTAGTATAAACGTGGTTTGAAGTGTTTTTTTCTTTCCCCTCTCTTTTCCTCCCTTTCCCTGGTGTTAGGAGGGAGGCTTTTCTCTCTGTGCTTGGGGGGGTTGGCAGTTGCTTATCTCAAACCAAGACACGGTTTGTTAGAAATTATGTAGAGGGTGTAGAATACACAGTTTTGGTTACACCCACACAGTAATATTCTGGTCCTGGACGCTCTAACTACGACAGCAGCAATGGAGGTATTTTGTGTCTATGGTCCTTACTGGTCCTTACCACCGCATCTGAAGCTCGCTCAGTGGTGGTCCTTGCCAAGGCCTGGTGAGGAGAGACATGTTCTGCCATGCTCCATTTAGGAACAGTGATCAGAGACACAGAAGTCATGTCTTCAGCTTTCGCCTCAGGAGGACACCAAGCTGTCACTCTGCTTTCTGCCTACACTGATGGCCTCTCAGCCTGTCTGTAACATCTTTGCTGTACTCAAAACTGAATGTGGGTCAAATGATTTACTAGTCTGTACTGCACCTGGCACAGCTGGGGCTGGCTGCATTCATGCTGCGTGAGGATACCTTCATACTGTGCTGATGTTTGGCTTTTCCTTCATGACAAGCTTAGAGAGAGGCTGAATCAGTCCCGTTGCACACTCACATGTGAATAATGGCTTTGTCTCCACACACAGTTTAATTTACACTTCAGTTTCAAAATATACCATAACACATGTCTGTATATAGTCATTTTTAGCTTGATTTCTGGAACTTGAGCTTCTGGCAAGAAAATTACCCTATTGCTCATGATGAGCAGCCTGTACTGGTCTGCATGGGTGTAGTGCTAAGCAGGAGCTCTCTCAACCACACAGTGGTCATCTAAAAGTCAAAGTTGGAAGCCAGGATTTAGTAAACAAAATGTTCCACTAATTCTCCTTTCCCAGCTTCTAAATTATGTGGATCTTGTTTCCAGGGGTCTTCTAGAGCCCCACTGATTTAGCTGACATCTATTGCCACTTACTGTCTTCTGGTTTCCATCATCTAAAAGGGATCATGCACTTGGAAAGGTTATTCTCTTTCACGATGTCCTTTCCATGGATGGACTTATAAAATCTCTGATGATACACAGCAACTCAGAATTCATTTTCATTATACAAGAGTGAAAATTCATTGAGGAGGAAGAGGAAGGACAGCTTTCTCTTCTTTTAGATCTCCCAGAGCAGATTGCTCTCCTATTGCCTCAGCCTCATCCATGACGTTGAGGAAGGCAATATAATCATATTCTAACAGATATAAGAGGAAGAGGAAGGGAGGGTACATTTTACATCAGCTTCAGAACTGATTGTCTGAAATGGTTAGGAAAGCTGGCCCCAGTGTTCAAGCTGTGAATTCTTTTTTTCCTTTCTTCTTGGCAGGACTTTGTTTGATCACCTAGCCTGAGCAAAAACTGCGTATGTTAATTAGGAACAAAATGTCATCTCACTAGAACAAAATGTCATCTTACTAGAAAACCACCTGCCATGTGGAAAGTTGTGCTGAGAAACAACATCTATAGTATAAATGCAAATTTAGCTGTCTTGAAAACAGAAGCTGAGAGAGAGCAGACACAACTGAACAGCTACAGCAAGCCAGCCTGGGCTTGAATTAACACTGTAGCTGTACTTGGTATGTGTATGTTATGGAGACCCTCTGGCAGAACCACAAACTGCCATCAGATCTGGGTCTCTCTCCACCATCTCAACCTTCTTCACAAACACCTGTAAGACCCTTCCCTATGCTTAATATAATGTTGTGTTTGTGAAACAAAAAGGCTTAAACTTCTGCAAACACCAATTAAGGCTGGAGCTTTGCCTTCTTCAGTGTGGGCAGATTTGGGCCTTCAAGCACTAAGTTGTGAGGGAGTGAACAGGATGATCTAGAAAAAACATACTTGGTTCTTGGCCCAAGGCTGGAGTCCAAAGACTTTTAAGCATTGAGATGTGTCACTGGTAGGTTACACATATCCTGTTATAATTTACAGTGGGGTTAGAGTATTAATCTCTAAAGAACACACATGAGGAAACCTACTAAATTTCTCAGTTTATATCAGATAATTTTTTTTAAATCACCCCATACAGCTGAAAAATAGTAATGATAAGCTGGCTTTTCAGCCAGCTTTTTTCTCTAGAGATATAACATCAAGGTACTGCAGTGGTTCCTCAGTGGCTGAGAGCAATGCACTGTGAGCACTGCGGCTGGGCCAGAGATGCTAAGGGAAGCATCCTTTCCCTCCAGCTGCCTATGCACAGCTTGCTGTTATCTCTTAAGTTCAGTAAGTAACCAGCAGAGAAAAAAGACTGAAAATAAAAATAAATTAAAAATAAAATAAATTCAAAAAACAGTGCATTGTTAAATATACTATTGCTAAGATACAAGAAATGCTTCTGAAGGGTGTTTCTCTCAGAAAGGACATAATTTTTTCTCATCCACTTTAGAGTGACTTGACTTTTCCTCCCATGAATGTCATTTAAGTGACCCTGCTGAGCAAGAATTGAGTAGGAGTACACTTCGGTGCTTGCTTAAATATCACTTTTTCTCTACCATTATCAACATGGTCCTTCTTATTTCAAAATGGCTCAAATTGGGTGTTTTCTAGAAAATTTTACTTTAATTTGTTCCTGTTACTGGATTAAAATAAAAATGCATCAGGAAGTACAACTGATGAGAAATACAGAATATGTTGTTTTTACAAGAGTTGAGGCAGTATTTCTGATGGCACTGAGTAGTGTAACAGCATCTTCTGAAAGAGAAGTTCAAAAGGTACAGACAAATAACAGACCATTTATAGTTCTAACTAGCTGATCTGGTTGATTGATAGACAAAGGATTCTGCTAGCTGCCAGAATAAAATCACAAGCTCTACCAATCTTTCAAGCTCCTTTTAGTATTCATCTGTAACAGTAAAGCTCACATGTTGTTGCTTTAATTTTATTCTATAAAATCTAAGTGCCTCAGTGCTAAACCAGAATGATAACTAGTTCATCCTCACAATGCTGAACCTACAATGTCAGACTACAGTTGTTTGATTTTTTTTTAACGAAGTGCATAGTTTTTAAATATTTGGTTGATGCCTGGGGACCTGACATTCTGTCTTGACCAGGACTAAGAAAATTAAAGCCATCAAAAGAAGACAATGAAAAGCATGTGACAGATTCTAGAGCAGCTTGACACCATGCCAGTTCCTCCTTTACTTTTGTAAACATGCTGGCTCGTGGTACCCTGGGGATTACTTGTCAATAGAGTATTGACTCCTGGATAATTCCCTTCTTTAGTCATATATGAAAGCAATTCTCATTATATTTGCCACACTACTTCACATCCTCTGGGTATTAGAAAAGACTGCTGATCTCTGTCTAAGTAAAATATAGCATATACACCCAAATGTAAACTGTCTCCTATTAAAGGAAAATGTGTATAAAGAATGTCAAACATTACAATTAAACTGCATTTCTAAAGTTTAGTTTATAGCGTTTCCACCGAGAATATAAAATGCTTGGGCACATGGCATCACCCCTAAATTATGACACTTGCCTACATTAATGCTCATAGTTATTGTCTGAGTTACTTAGAAGTCACTGTGGATCTCCAAGGGTGATCTGCTGCTTTTTACAGAGCATGAGATTTCAGGAATGGCTGCTTCAGGTATAGTAATTCAGACTGAAAGAGAATATGGTTTTCAGAAAAAGGTCCATTCTTGGTTTAAATATTTGCAGTGCTGAAACCCCCCGAAATCCAGACAGAGTCTGGAGGGCAATCACCAAAGTCTGCTGAGCTGTCTGGGATTCTGCTCCACAGCAAACAATCTGTTTATGGCCAAAACACTGTCAGTGTAACCTAAACAACTACTCTTTTTTGTTGTACAGTCTTTTCTCCTCTCCTTTGCAAGATGAAGTTTTTACAAGACTAGAATCCCCTGATACTGGATGCAATATTTTGCTAGTTAGCAAATAATCATTTACTACACTGAAGAATTTCAAATTCTGGTTTTATGAGTCTTTTGTTTAAATTACTCACACTGAAATACCTCACAGTAATGCTGGTTTTTCTCCCTGCATGTTACAGCTGTTTATGTGCTAGCGGTTGTGCTTACCAAAGTGATATGATGGTCTGTGGCAAATGCCGACATGCAAGGCTCCTTCTGCCTTCACAGAACACCAATCCAGTGTAACCACAGCAATTTATTTTCGATCTGTTTGTGACTTCAAGAGAAATGGTGACATGCTCTCAGGCACATCGTGTGACTCTTGGGGATGTCCTGTGCAAGGCTAAGAGTTGGACTGATGGTCCTCATGGGTACCTTCCAACTCAGCATATCCTGTGATTCTATGTTTGACACAGAGACCTACTCAATTTTCCTTTTTACCTTCACTGTATTTCTTCATCAGGCTGTGAGAGGTTGTTTTAATAGTTTAATCATTTGAATCATCCTACAGGTCTGAAAAACACCAAGGAGCCAAAATTTATGTTATTAAAGGAACAGCTTTAAATCCTCTTGCAATTTCTTTCTCCTTTATGTTCTTTGGTATGTAGATCAGTTCTTGTTCTTATCATCCTGAGTTCAGGTGAAATGGGTGCTCATTTTTACCTTTTTGCCAGGAGCAATGGGAACTGGGGCAGAGCACTCAGTAGCGTCCCTGGCACTGGCTTGCACCAACAATTTCCACCCCACAGGGACTGACTATGAAAGAATTTAATCTTCTCACTGCAGAGGCACAGAGGAAGCTTCAAAGTGGTCTCAGTATTCCTCTGCTTTCCATGCCCCTCTGAGAGCATGGGCCATGCAGAGGGGTTATGGCACATAGCCACCAGTGCAGCCTCACTTTCTCACCTCAAAATGCATTCAGTCCTTCCTCAGCCAGCCCTGGAAACCCCTCAGCACACTCCTGCTATCTGCTCATCCCATATGGGATGATCTGTTTTGCTCTTTGTAGCAAAACACGTACCCCAGGAGAGCTCTCCTACTTGACTGGCAGCTGCCCTCAGTCAAGTCCCACACAGGGTACCCAGCTCCACTATCCATGCTGGGGATCCTGTATGCATCTGGCAAGGCAGATCCTCTGCTCCCCTCTCACCATGGCTGGTTATGTCCCACCTCATGAGTGTGCCTGGTCAACAGGACAACCAGTCTCTACCTTTACTGTTGTCTGTTGTTTGACTTAATCTAACTGCTTGGTTTTCAGGTAAGAAGGTTAATCTCAGGCTTTATTGAGACACCCATGAGATCTGCTATACTTGGTCTGCTCAGTTCTTTTTATTCCACTATACAGATGAGTCAATATCTGTGAGAGCCTTCAGCTATTTATTCAGCTATTTATTAGCTGAAATAACCAGCTTGAATTTATTATGTAAATAAGTATTAGATAAATGCAGTTTACACCAAAATATGCATGGAGAGGGCATTTCCAGAAAAAGATAAAATTTCCTTTGAAAAGCACCATAACATAAAGTGCTATTTCCCTCTGGTGAAAAGGTGTTGTATGAAAACTGGTCTAGCTACACACCATTTTCTTACATAGTCATCATGGAAATGCTCTATTTGCAAATTTGGGGGTAAAAAGAAACACAGAGCAACTTAATTACAATATTCCTCAACGATACCAGTCTTTTTTTCTGTAACCACTGAATATACGTCTTTTCTACTCATACAACATGGAAAAACCTGTAGTCCAATATTCTAGCAGTTATGGGGATTCCCAAAAAGACAAGGATAGTAAAAAAATCCTCCTGATGTGTATTTCATGAGCTTTATAGATCTTATTCATAAAACAGTTCTGAAAATACTCTTTTTGAACTAGAGTGGTTCCAGCAATAAACTCCTTATCTATCTGACTCGATTGGCAGGGTTGCCATATGTTTCTGTTCCTTAAAAAAATGAAGGCAGAGAATGTATCTCCCAATGTTTTGTGGAGTGCCGTTGATACCATAGACATGTGTCTCATTAGGTTCCCAGGAGTTAAACATTAGTAAATGCAATCTTCAGAGGAAAATTACAAACCTAACTAAATGGTTCCAGGCACCTGCTGCTTTGAGAAAGAGACAAATTCAATCCTCTTTTAGGACAAAATACCCTTTAGATACCCAAGGTGTTGCTGCAGTCGCCACATGCCTGTGCATGATCTTAATGGAGCATAATATTGCTCTGGCTAGTCATAGCTGCTCTGGGCATAGCAGAAGAACATCTCCAAAGCAGGATACAAGTGCTTTTCTGCATGTCCCTTTCCATTCCAATTCACAGGCAAGTGGCTGTTGAGGAAAGATCATGGACCTGAGATAGAGAGTATGTTACCAGTGTGAAGACAGAGGACACCTAGCTGTGTAAGCAGCTCTTCATGCATGCCCTGGGGGATTAGGAGCTGGAGAGAGCTGAGCAAAGAGGGTTTGAGAAACAGGTCTGTAACTACACAGAATAGTAGTTCAGAATTGCCAAGTGCTCTTTGCAATACCCTTCTACAGTGCTGTGATTTATTATCTGGCATGGCTAACTTAATAGGATGAGGTGATGAAGGAGAATAGATGCTACCAAGCAGGTGATGCCAGCTCCATGTCTTCTTGTATAAAAGTCCCCATATACATTTCTCAGGGGCACAAAAAGGGGACTGGGAAAGCCAGCCCTAAATGCACTTCCTAAAATGGTGAACTCTGCTATTTTCAGGAGATAATAGTAGTTCCATGAGATAAACTAGATATATTTACCTCATTGTTCCTTTCCTGACAAATGTAGCTCTTCTTCGAATAAAGAGGGTTCTACCAGACCATTAAACCACACAGTTGTCTCAAACTTACTTTAATTAAGTATTGCATTATTGCTTTTTTAATTGCTTAAAGAAAAGCTTTGCTCTCTGCAGTTTGTTTTTATTCAGTTTCTCAAGCAAAGCAGTTCTTTCTGTAAAAAGTCTGTGGGGGAGAAAAAGGTAAGCAAGAGTTCATTTACCTTTAATTATAGAAATTAAATGTGACTTTGAACAAGAAACCTCTGAGAATTTTTTCCTTATTCCTGATTCAGCTTTTATCAGAAGAAGCATGAACCAGAATTACCAGCCATAAGTACAATAGGAACAACAAACTTGGATGATAAACATGGAATGGATGTAGGAGCACAGTTGGTATCTTCTTTGAGTTCACACTGCTCCCTCAGATACTTGCTGTGAAGGACATACAAGGATGTGGTGTCTGCAGTGCTGCCTTTGTGACAAACTGTCCATTTGTTCAATGTACCTACTGATAATCTGGACTGATTAATTTAAATCCACAAAGTCCACAAAGATCTCATGCTGTGAAATCTCTAACTTTTGCTTTGCTGTTTCAAATGTTGTTTGTCCTTCTTGTGGTTGCCAGGGATATTTAAACTGTTACAGACTTACTACTGGACCTGTGGTGCAGAAGCACTTCTTGAGAAGACGAGTCAAAAGCATTGGCACATGGGCTATTACGATAGATGAGTAGTGTCTGTTCTGGATCACTGGCCTTTTATAAATACCATTTTGTTCACTGCAGCCTGAGTGGACTCAGTTTTTAGTGAACACCAAGGGATGACTTAGCAAAACTAGTCTTTTGCTAGTGCAATGAAGAGAGACACTTTTGGAATGATTCCAGTATGGCTTCTCTCCAAAGTTTCTTGGAAATCACATCTGGCAGAGGTGAAATTCATATGATAACTGCATTGAAGCAAAAGGTCTTTGACTTCCTCCACCTGATATTATATGAATAGCAGTCAGCCATGAAAAGCCACCAGTGACCATTTGAGGAAAGGAGAATGCTCAGGGGAGGTAGACAGCAGAAGATGTCATACTGACTCTGGCTGGGGTAAGTTAATGTTTCACACAGTGGCCCCTGTGGTGCTGTGGTTTGGGTTTGCAAGTAAAACAGAGCTGACACAACCAATGTGTGTTACTGGGAAGTGTTTGCACAGTGCTGATGCTGTCTCTCACTCTGCCCCCTCCCCTGCAGTGAGTAAGATGGAAATGGGTAAGAAATCTGGTCCTATATCTGACCCAAACTAGCCATAAGGGTATTTCCTGTGAGATGATGCCATGCTCAGTGCTGAAAAATGGGGCATTTCTCTTCCAAAGCAGCTGTTGCTCTGAGACTGCCTTGGCATTGGTTGGCTTGTAGGCGGCAGTGAATGAATGCTGTTGGATTACTTGTTTTTCTTTCTCTTTCCTTCACTTTTTAAGCTGTTCTCATCTCAACCTATGAGTGCTCTTGCTGTCACTCCTTCTTTTCTCTCCCTGGTCCTCCTGAGGTTGTGTGGGTGCTTAGCTGCTGGCCGTGGTCAACCCACAAACACTGTCCATGTCTGTGGTTCTCTTTATGCAGAGGTATCAGGGAGTGCCGATGAGTGCTTGCCTCCCCCTTCAGAGCCTATGTACCTACCTTTCAGACAGGCCAACACAGGAGGTCAAGCATGTCTGGGATAAACCCAAGTAAAATCTACTCAAATTGTGGCAGTCTTTTGTCTCCAACAAGAGTGCATTTACACCATTTAATCGAGTCACTTCACCAGTTACTATTGAAATAGTGGTCTCTAGGATACACACTTAATTGGGGTAGTAAAAATACCATACTGCCAAATTTCTTAGACTGGAAGTGAAGCTACTGTCTTGGGCAGTGTTTGAAGATATTCGAAGCAGAGCTTGCTACTACTGTCCCCATGTTGCTGCAGGCTCAGGTTTCTGTCCTTCTGTTTGTTCCTTCATCTTGCCCTCTAATCCCATCCATGTGAAATGCAAGCTACAAAACACTGTCAACAGGGTCACCAAAACTCAGACTGATATTTGATTATTGGTGATTAGAAAACATGAGGGTGAAAACTTCATATTTATTTTGCCACAGTAGTATTTATTTCTTACCAACTTAAATGTTTCTTTTTCAAGTATTGCTGCAAGCTCATAAAATATACAGTGAGAGCATGTCTTTTTTCTGTCTCCTGAACAATTTTAAGTCAGACTTCTAACACACGCTTCATGTGAACATTACGTTATACTTGCTACATCAAGCAGCTGACAAATCATTAACAAAGTTTTTGAAAGACTTTTACTTCTCATACCGAGATTAGGTATATCAAAGTGGTCGTTCCAAGACTTTGTATCATAATAAAATCATGTCGCTCTTCAGTATTATCTGCTACCTCTATTTGTAGCAGAAGGTAGCAGACAGCCATAATCATGAGTAGTCTTGCAGTATGACTTTGCAGTCTGAGGAACTAAAATTAGTTAAAGGCCCAAAGGAGAAAAGCCACCTCTAATAAAAGATCAGAGCAATCAAGCTGTTGGAGGGACAGGGTGTTACTGGTATGTTGTCAATTCAATAGGGAAAAGCTGTGTTTCTTTGATAAAACAATTTAATGTTGTGTGAAGGAGATTCAGTCAATAACTGGAATACTCTAATTAAAGTCAACAGAGGAAAAGGGAGAGATTGGTACTTGCTATATACAGTAGAAATGTTTGTTGATTATAGACCCAGAAGCAAGTTGAAGTGCTTGATTTAAGTGTTAAATAGAAAAATACTATATCCAGTTGTCAGCTCTGTTTATTTTACAGGCATTTGTAAACCCTATATAAAATCACAATCAGAAAATACTAACCAAATGTAGAAATTGCTAGGATAGTGATAGAATGTCGTACTCAAACTCCCCAAGTTTCAAAATGTATAGTTGTCAAACACAAGGATTGCAGGTACAGATTTGTACAACACAATAATTCTGCTAGGGACCAAACACCAGCAGATAAGTACAGCTTCCCAGCAGTTGCATCCATGGGAAGTGGGGGAGATTTTCTACAAAACTGGCAGAGGGGGTTGGGGGGCAAGGGCTAAACCCAGATGTTTATAAGTTGCTATTTAGATACAGTCCTCCTGCTGCTTTGTTTCTTTCTAAAATATTTATAAGCCAATTTTTATTAACATTCTATAAGTTGACTCCCCATTTACATTGCCATTGTGGGCATTTTGCAAGAATGAGAGCCAGTTCCTTGTGCTGTTCCTTGTGAAGCAGACAGGCTTGTGCACATGCCACATTTGGATGCACGAAATGATGTAGCATTACAGCGTTCAGATCTAAGCTTATAAACCTGTCCTGGTTTATGCTGTATAGGTGTAGGGTCCCTCACTCACACTGGTGCAGAGGCACAGAGGTGTGCTGGGCTGGGTTTGGCCAGGACATTGCAGTGGTGTCACACTCAGTATTGGGGGTTCAGTTTAGGTGTATGATTTCTGCAGCAGAGTCCCCAGTACCGAGTGATGTGTCTCTGTGGAACTGAGTTGCCATACAAGGTACAGGGTGTGCAACCAGTGATGGGAAACTGGTGTTATCTAATATCCTATCTGGATCAGAGATGGGAACTCAGGATGCCTGCCCACTAGGTGGATACCGTAACCAATATATGAATATTTTCTATTCCAGTGAGTACTGGAAGTTTTTCTGAAGAGTGGAATGACTTTAAATGGAGAAAGGCCAACTCCAGAGTAGGCTGACATTTGGTGCATTTTTCATTCTGGGAGCTGGAACATGTGGGTTCAAGTTTTCAGAGGTGAAGGGAAGTGAGCCCAATTCTTAAATGTCTTGGGAAAGTGCTTTCATGCCTGAACAGTGACATGAAAGAACAGGCATAATCCCAATCCCCTCCTTTGAAGAGCTGCTGCTTTTTGAACCAAAGTGATTGCCTTTCCTTTTTGCAGAATCCAATTTAAGAGGTGTATATTAGGCATGCTGTGGCATGTGTAATGGACCCTTGAGCAAAATTAACTTGAGAATGCATAGTGTGACGAGTGACATTTGGCTGGAGAAAAGCATGTAGTTGTTCAGCCCTGACCAGACCAGGGGACTCAGGGCATATGGAGGCACATGAAGAGAGTTTCCATTGGTGAGAGCTGGGAGCTCTGGAATAACCAGTAGGTTTTAAACCAAAGGAGCACACATCAGGTGTGAGGCAGAGGAAGAGCCTGTCCTCCACATTACATCATGCTGCTCTTGGATGATGAAGGAAATAATAGTAAAATACTTTGCAGATAGATAATTTTGTTGTAAAGTTCTATGACATGTTTGTAAATTCTTCACTGAAAAGCAATATCAAAGGAAGCAATCTTGTTTCACCACAAACACTGACAGCAGGGGAACTTCTTGTTTATCTGCCTGTGAGGAATGTGTATTTGCAATTGAGAAACAAAAAAAGCAACAGTTTTAAGGACAACCTTGTGGTGTTTCACAGCTCACCAGCAGGCCAAGCACCACGGGCTGTCTAGCTGTAGTTGAAATGACTGGTCCTTTGGACAGTGAATCTAAGCAGAACTGATCTAGGCTTTACACTGGATGTGAATATCCTCTGGTGGATTTCACCCTTGGTAGCTTAGGTTGAGTGGAACTGAATTCAGATTCCAAAAGTCATGAGCCAATGTCTAAGACTTCAGTGTCAAAACACCATAAGCTGTGACCACGTATCTGTAATTGCATGGGAAGTTTCATTCAGGGAATGGGGAGCATTCCTGGCTGCAAAATGGAAAGCAAAATGATGTTTGAAGTTAGTCCTCTATTCTCTCCTACATACATAATCCTTTTCATCAAACTCTTAATACAGATAATCAAAAATATTAAACAACAGACCAAATGTTTAAGAAACAAGCACTCAGATGACATAATATCCTACATCCTAGAGATGTTTTGGCAGCATGCTGGGAACTGCACGAGTTTTGCTATAGTAGAAATTCAGCAAAAGCCTAATTACATCTATACTGAGATTGGGTACCCAGTGGAAATTCTCCATGGGGGCAAGGAAATTATCTCCCTACCTGACAGAAAGTAATTTGCTATAATCTGAAAATAACAACGTGAAAAGAGGGTCAGCAAAGAAAAAAGATCCAGGAGAAGAATCAATCAGAGTCTGATTAGACAGGAGAAGGAAGAAAAATTGGTACAACATGGCATAATGTGCAGATCCCTGCTTGTGTACGCATCACCTGGAATAGGCTTTAATTTCAGCATTAGTAAGACTGTTTAGTTTTCACTGTAAAACCATCATGATACTCCACAATCGCCACCAAAGGGTTGCATTGACAGAGATGGATAAAACACTATTAAATTAATAAATTGAACCCTCCAGCAAATAAGGGATATGCAATTAAAGACTGCATACCAGAGAACACACATCACTGGTTGTCTTAAAGCTATGCTAGCATTTGAGGAAGTGTAAAGCACCCTTTAAATTCCTACAACAATTAATCAGTACACTCCACTTCCCTTTGTGGGAGACAGAGCTGTCCTTTAACTCTCCTTTTCCATATTCAGAGAGAATGACTATACCTCAGGAGCCTATCATTCCCCTCCCTCACCCTTCCCTGCTCTCTGTCAAAAGCCGGAGCAAAGAGATTCAACACTCAAGTTCCCTGTGGTTGTGTTTCTGAGATGGCAGGTGGGCAGTGGCAGTGTCCCAGCTGGACCAAAGGCCTGAACCTGGGTATGCCACATCCCAGAGTAGTTTGTGCATTAAGATATAGTACCATTGCTGACAAAGGTTGTCACAAATAGTAAAACGTATTAAATATGCAGCCACAGAGGAAGATGTTTCAGCATCTCCCATGAAAACATTGAAGTGGATCTCTACTCATGGCCATGGGCTACCTTTATTATTCAGAAAAGAACTCCATTGCAGAGGGGAAAACATGAAAAGAAAGAAATCACTTATGCAGAAACTGCATTTTGGGGCCTGAAAAAAACCACCTTTAATACAGCAAACTTCAAAATATGACTAACAGATTGATGCTGTTTGAATAACTTCATCTAAAAGAATCAGGCTAATTTCAGTAATTCAGAGATCTATTTTTCTTTTTTTGTGGCCACCTGCACAACTTCCTGTCTTTCAATAGGTTGTGTCTTCATCTGGATCTTGGTGAATGAGTCACGTCTGCTTGATGCATTCATTTTGCGTTTCATATCTTCTGAAAACGTGTATTTAATGGAAACTGTGTATAGTACTTCAGCTCTGTTTGTTTTAAAAATGCAGCCCAAGCTACAAATTAGATATGCCTGAAGACCATGGTAGCGAATGATGTCATGTGAAATCCAGAAATTTTGCACTGTCAGATGGGACTGTGCTGAATATAGGAAGCAATTTCAGGATAGTTACCCAAAGCTATCCTTGTGTGATTAAGCTGGTGTAACACTGGCTAAGAGAACCAACCATGCTATTTCATGGTGTTCTTGACAAAACACAGCTGTGTTGTGGGAATATAGATCAGAGATATCTGGCATTCTATGATAGCAGCACTCACTTAGTTGCACTCAGGTCCCAGGGGTGTTCAGAGAAGAAAATGTGAATAGCATTCAAAAGGGCATTCAACACAATTAGGAAGCAAGGGATGGTACAGTACAAATACTTTGTTGTTTGGCCAGCTTCTCAACACCATGCATTGGCCTTTGGGTACTGAACTACAGCAATCTTAACAGGTTCTTGATGCTCCACATGTGTAGCAGTTTCCTTTGATGGCCAAGGCCTTTTTATGGGACCTTGAATCAGAGACACTTAAAATACTAGCCAAGCTGAGCCACCAGACCCTAGGGGAACAACATTACATACCCTGTTTTGAAACTCTTTGCTTTGCCATTTTATTGCCATGTAGTTCCAGTTCTAAAATGGATTTTCTCTTAAATCCTTTGCATTAAATAAAACCAAAATGTATGTGGGCATTAACCTTTTTCTCTTTAGTGTTCTTCTTGACCCTCGGATTTTACATCTAGTGCCTTTTCAGCTTTTACATTATAAAAAAATAACAGCAGTCCTCCATTCTCAGATCAGTAGGAAAGATTTGAAATAAATTTATATTTGTGAGATATATTGATAACCATTTACTAGTTTTTATTGTTCAGGAAACACTGAAGAAATCCTGAAATTTGAGCCACCCAAAGAGTTTAAATATCAATCAGTAACACAACGTTTTGCAGTTAGTTCTTTATCAGAGAATTATTAGTCAATGATTTATAGACTGATTAGGAGTAAGAAATACATGTAATTCTTTGTAATGCATAAGCTGCTGGAATGAGAGGAGTTTAGAAGCACTGTCACTTTTGCTGCACAGCATGGTTTTATAGTATCACTTTGGAGTGATCCCAGAAGGGCTTATTATACAAACTATTTAACTTTGTGGATTCAGAGAGCAAAAAACCAGTTTCTTATTGCACTGCTGGAACTGCATTTGAAGTATTTTTGCCTCTCCCAACATCAGTCTTTATGACCACTCCAAAATAGTCATAACCTTGTTCCATCATCCTCCATTTTTCTGATCACAGTAGGAAGAATTCCTGGAAATATTTTAGAACTCACTAGCATGGAACATGCTCCTGAGTTTTCCCATCTCTTAGTGGTTATTACTAACATGCAGGGTTTGCCAAGAAGTAACAGGATTTTATTTCTGTGGTTTTGCAAGTGTTTTGGTGAGGGCAGTAAACCAAGAGAGAAACTGGTGATTCCAGCACACAGTAATCCTAATTCATACTTAATAACTGCTGTGAGAAAGGCATCAAGAAAACTCTTAGTTGAATCACTCCTTGTATAAGTTTTGGTCATAGAAAGATGGTATCTAAAAATACCAGAAAACCTAACTACTGAAATACACAATCCCAATTTAAATATCCAAGAATGGTAAGCAAATGGCAGCTGGATCCCTTTTCAAGCCAGTTCCTTATCTACAGGATTACAAACAGTTATGAAGACTGGTTAAGTTTCTTTGGAAACACATTGCTCTCTAGAAGCTGATTTTTTAAACTGTTTACACCAAATGTTTACAGCCACTCTTGATAGGTTCAGAATAATGTAGGAGAGTTACACTAAGTTGGGGCAAGCTTGATCTGTTTCTTCTTATAGCGAGGCAATCCAGCTTAATTTGTAAAGTCTTCATCAACAGGAAATACTTTGACTAATAAAACTGGTAGAGTGACATACTCCACATGACACTAAACACTGCGTAATTAGCATCTGTGTAACATTTGATGCTACAATTGGCATTCGTGACTTCAGGCAGGCTCGGTTCTTGTAGAAGTCCCTGACCAAGAGACATGGTTATGATAGGCATCGCTTTGTGCTTTGGAAAGCTGTGCTTCACCATCCAAGTCTCAAACCAGAGGGGGCTAACTGCAAAAGCATACATTCTCCTCTCAGTACTGAACAACTGAACTGACTGTCTTCTGACAGTAGATACTCTTTACTCCTACATGAACGTGTTGTGCCATCTTTTTTTGCCAGTGGCTTAACCACTTCCCTTCTTTTCAGTTTCCTTTATCACTGATAAGACATGCTCTCTGATTTCTTGCACTCCTGTCTTTCCTCCCTCAGTCTCACCCTTTCTTTGCCAGGGTTCCTTTTGCTGACTTGCTCATCTCTGGATCCAAACAGAGCATGAAGTAGGCAGTTTTCCCAAATGAATAAGTATCAGGGAGTAAAAACTGGAAAACTACAATCTCTCCCACAAATTGGACAGTGGAATAAGCAAACAAAATACTAGCAACATGGCTAATGTATTAGGAACCCTCTCTTGGCTTCAAGATGTTTTGCTCTCTTTGCTCCAGTAGCGTCAGCAATAGAACCCAAAAAACTTCTGGTGCTCCTGTTGCATTGAAGGTGGTGAATTTAAAGAGGCAAGAACTGCATAAACAGATAAAGTGCCAATTACTTCCCTTTGAACTCCCAAAGTAGGCAAGCGACTGCAATGTGAAATTCTGTGAAAACTTTGATTCTTGTCTTGGCCTCCCTTAAGATACAATTCCCACGAGTTTGGAAAAACTTTCACATTTACTTAGAAATTAATGCATGAATAGCAGCTGAGCTGTGACAGCTGTACTTGCAGTCTCCACTGAATGGTATTGCAGCTACACGATGCTTCGGATAAAATGGGTGCATTTTATCACAGGACATTCACATTAAACATACCATTCAGATTATTTGGATTTAGACTATTTGTCTTCTGAGAGCATCTTCTAAGAATATGGAAAATGCAATCTCCTAAAAATGCAGGTGTTCTGAAACATACCTTATTCCTGACATAGAGCAGCCACTGTATGACCCACTGTTGGTAAACAAAAACCCAGTGTTTTCATGTTTGGGGTTTTGATTTTTGTGTGTGTATGTGTTAAACAGAAAGGATGCAAGAAAACTGAAACAAAACCAAAAAAGTGCTCTTATGACACATGTTCCAAAACTCATCATCATCACGGCTTGGCTTCGCGAACAAGGATTTGGGAAGGGCTCTCCCCACGTGGGTGTGCCCTTCCAGCCTGCGCAGTGCATGTTTTAGGTGAGGCACAGCGTGTGCAGAACTGGCCCCACCCTTTAACTCCTGAGATTCATCTGCCATGGCCAAACGAGCTTGGATAGTGCCAGTGAAGTCCTCAGGACTAGAACTCACAGCCCCCGGCATTCCCAGGAGGTCTCCTATCCAAGCACTAACTGGGGCTGACCCTGCTGAGCTTCCGGGATCTGACGGGGTCGGGTGTCAGTGAGGCATTTAACTGCCTATTGCAGAACTAGACGTTAGACAAACGAGTAGTACTTAGCTGTAGAGGTGCACTGGCCTTTGAATTCTGTGTGAGAACAAACCCGTATGTCACACTGCTGTAGGATGGAAAACTATCCATTACACCTCCTTTGATGTGCCAGTGGTGTGTATGCGGACATACTGCTCAGACAAACACACAGGTAACAGCACAGACTCATTTCTGATGGGCAAGAATAGTAATGGATCCCTTTGGCTATGTTTAAGAAAAACACTGAAACTGTTTGTGGTACATGTAGTTTCATAAAGGTGCAATATTACACTTCTTTTGGAGTTGACAAGTTTCAGCAGATCTTGAGAAATCAGATAAACTACAAGCAGGTTCATGTTTAGGGTCTGGTGTTCAGAATGTACTGCTGTAACTGCAGGTAATGAATGTTCCTGAAGCAGAAGAGCAGAAAGATATGCCCCAAGACTGAACAGAAATGAAAGAAAGCCATTCTGAAATCTGAACTTAAAGGGGAAATATATTGCTATGAAATATATGTAAGAAAGAGTTCTCTATTTTTATCTTGAAATATACACTTTTATTCCAGTGTCTTTAATTAGCTTTATAGCCACTTGGAAATGAAAGATCAATCAAGTAAACAGTTCCCATTTTCAAAACAAGCACTTACCAGCATTTGTTCAACCTGCCAATTTTGCTGTAATACTTTCCTCCTTCAGTCTACAGAACAAATTACCTTACCTTGTGCCATACAGCTTTCATTCTCTTCTTTTCTTCCTACACAACTGATATCAGTTTTTATGTTGGATTTTAAAAAGTTCACATGCTTGAAGATACTCTCCAAAGAGAATTCTCTCAGGTCACATAGCAACATGGAAATTGTGGAAATAGTAATAAAATTGTTGGCATCCTTGCAGAGTACCATCCTACCAAGTTGACAACCTCTCTGAAAATCATTAAGGATGGAGGGACAAAACAAGCTCTTGGCCCAGCTAAAGCAATTCTGCTGACTTTAAAAGGAATGCATCCTCCCTCTGAGATTACTTTTCTGTAAAATTTGCCTCGGAAGGTTAATGGAAATTAACCTGGCAAACTATTCTAGATTTTCAAAAGGAACAATTTATCCTTTATCACTGGGCAAAAATGAATTTTCCAAAGTATTAATGAATTTCTGTCTCATCCATACTTTGAAGTTTTGATACCATTCTAAAAGCTTTTTTCTCCTTTGAATCTTTTCTTGTAAGCTCATTTTTTTTTCTTTCTCTAGAACAGCAGGAAGCTCATTCCAGTTTTTAATAAAGATAAATGGAGCTCCCATGGTTTTTAATAATTGTAATGGAGCACTGTGGTACATTGATGAATTTCCGCAATCACCCGGTGTCATTACATCTTCTATAACAGGCAGAGATCCATAGGAACAAGCTTCATAAATTCTGTAACATTCTGTATTTATTCCCACTGGGCACAATGTCAAATCACTGTGCAGCAAGGCATCTTGATAGTTTTTGAAACTTTCATTTGTTTCTTGAGGCTGCCACCTAGGAAAGTAAAGGGTGAAAATATTACTATTTTTCCACAGGCACTGCAGTGAGAAGTAAGTCATATGCTTTGATTTCAATTATCTGTTAAAGATGAAAATGCTGTCAATGTAATCAATGGGCTTTTAGTCTTAACTGCTCTTAAAAGAGTCTTCAAAAGAATTTATTGAAAATGTCATTGTTAAAAATAGGTTGTAACCATGTTAGATGTGGTCCTTTTAGGAAATTATTAATACTTAGAAGTGTAAGAAACAAACTGAAATGCCATTTTAAATCATCTGTCTGACTTGGATGATGCATATGTCAATTTACTTCACAGCACAGTTCAGAAATAGATGAACAGGGAGACACTCAATGGACTTTTAAATGACTTTGCTTGGCCTCAACTCTTTAAATCAGTAGAGGTTTGCTCTTCAAAAGTTAGGACGTAAAGGAACCTGTTTAAACTGAATCTGTCTGCTGAATTGCCCCAAAATGTCTGTGAGGTAAGAGTTTATGTTACAGATACAATCCACCTGAGATTCTTCATCAGGGTAGCTGAGGTCTTCCTAAGCACTCCTGTGCTGGCTATCAAACATTTTGCAAGTGTTGCTTTTCAAAATTAAGCAATACAATCAGAGCCCTACTCTTGTTAGTCAGAAGATCTGTTCCACCTACTTCAAATGAAAAACAACCGTGCTGTACAGATTAAATCCACTCTCTTACATGGAAGACAACAAAATATGTCTATCTTCTTTGTTCTACTTAAGACACTAAACCACACAAAATGCAAGACAAATATTTCTTCTTCTACCAAAATCAAATGTATTCAAGAAAAAAATCTTTGATGGTTGTATATATATGTAGATTTTTCTAGGCATTTAAAAATATGCTCTATGTAAAATATTGC
The DNA here is from genome assembly GCF_047495875.1 of Pithys albifrons albifrons. NCBI lineage: Eukaryota > Metazoa > Chordata > Aves > Passeriformes > Thamnophilidae > Pithys > Pithys albifrons. Next base: position 68,154,352 of record NC_092460.1, read on the forward strand.
AACAAAAAGGCTATTATGTTATGAAGACCTACACAAAGAGTCTCAGCAATGTTCTCTGATTTAATTATGACAGATTACTTTTATTTGTACTATTTTTAACACTCAAGAAAAGATTAGTAATAATGAACCAGGCAAAAAGTCTGAATACTTTCATGAAGTAAATTAAAGTCTTACTGTTCTCTGGCTGCAATCCAGCAAAGTTTGTCAAGCCCATCCTGCTTCAGAATTTTCATCAGAGTTTCTCTAGAAGAGTTCTTATAAACTGTTCCTAAGAAATTGCATAGATATGATCTTGGATCATGTAGCATTGACCAGCTGGGTTCTACAACTGGAAAATTTCTGTAGCTGTAAAAACAATGCATAAATTAGACAACTGTATGTTTTATGTCAAAGGAAAAACATTTTGCACCTTTTCATCTTTACTGCATCAGATTTTAAGACCAAAAGCACCTATTTGTTGCCAGTCCTCATCTATAAACACACACAGACCCACAAGTAAAACACCTCAAGTCCTGTCCTAGAAGTAGGTCTTTATTCTCTTTGCCCCATCACTCTCTTCAGAGACTTTCTAAAATATTTTTATCTTTTTCAACATCAGAAATAATATGTGTGCATGTTAAAAAATTTCCTTGAGTAACATGCTTTTCCAAAGCAACTGTTCTTAATGCAACCACCAGTTTTGACTCAACCTCTCAAAGCAAAATCTCACTTTGATCTGAGTGGACTTCAATAATCTAATCTTTTGGCTACTAAACAGCTTGTAATACATTATTTGATGGAACAGTCCTTTCCTAATTCTTCTTTGTGATGAACGTTTATTCACTTACTTTCTGAGAACCACTTTTTCCTTCATGACAAGTATTTTTGCAGTATTCTACATCTTCTCTCTTCACTTTGAATATCTGGCACATTTTCCCACCTTTAACCACATTTTTACACTCAGTGTGCAAGGGTTGTAACCCCCTGTTTTGATACCAAATTTATCTTTCTCTACCCAGCTTTACACCCTAGTTTATTGTTGTAAATGTTGTTGCTTTCTGTTAACTCTCACTCTAATCTCTGCATCTCAAAACTCAACTTCTTTTTGCTTAGGAACCTCCAATGCCAATGATTCTCCGACACCATCAGGAATCCAAATTAATCGTATTTCAGAGACACTGTGAGCGAGTTCAAGCTGTCTCTAAAGAACTCCATAGAGTTTTCCATATCGAGCCAACAGGATCAATACAGGAAATTGAACTGAAATTCAACACAAGATATGAAAATAATCCTGTACTCCTTTCAGTTTATATTACCACGATAAGTAGCTAAGCCACTATTAACTCTCTCTTAATAAGAAGTAAAAGTGCATCTAACTGAACTGAACCTTGATTTACTCCACATAAGTAGTCTGAGCAGTCAAGTATAACAAAAATGTTTTTGTAAGCAAACAGTTAAGCCATGTTACACTGCTGTGATACTGGAGTATAATAACTGAAAATGGGAAGCACACTATTGCCTTTTGAGAGCCATAAGAGGGGTTAAAAAAGTGCCACCAGTATGATCTTTCCTTTCCTGAACAAGCAGTACCTGAAGCTTAATTACATAAATATCTTTTAAATTCCCATGTCACTAGCAGGTATTACATCTGCAGTTATGATAAATCTCAAGAGCAAATCTACTAAAGAAAAAATAAACAGAAAACTTTTCAAGCTCCCTAAACAATAGCACTCTTTTCCTATTACCATTTTTATTTCTAAATGCAATTTCCAAATGTTCCAATGTTAAATTTATGAAATAATAAATAGGATTGCATTCCATGATTTACTTACTATAATTCCTTTGGGCACCATAAGTAACACTGAGTCATATTTTCTATACCTCATGCATAACAATTGCCTGCAGCACTTACGTGGCTACTCCCAAAGGCCACTGGAAAACATCTTCTTCATTTACAAATGCATAGTCATAGGTAACGAAGAGCAGATTTACAAAACCTCCGTTTCTTCTCAGGTATGGCTGAATCCACCCGTTGTTGCACTGCTCGCTTCCCAGCAGCACGACCGCCACGTGCTGGATTTTGCGGGTCTGAACCAGCGTTTGTGTGTAGCGCAGCCACTGGGTGGCGAACGCGACCTTCGCCTCTTCCCTCCCGTTCAACACCAGCACGACGTGCTCCGCTTCCACCGGGAAGGAGCCGGGAACTACGGACGGGCCCGTGAGGAAGCTGAGAAAAACAAAATGCAAACAGCAAACATCTGTAAGGCAAATTGTTGACCTTAATCCTCTAAACATTCTTACTACACCGTCTGTACTCCTAAAACTATTTTTCATCAATAAAGTAGACGCAATATACAGCAAACTGTAACCACTCCTGATGGTAGTATCTACTCCTTAGAGTAAGGCTGCCTTCATCTTTATTTGGGATAAATGAGATTTAGACTTAAATAAGGTGTCAATAAATCAGAACTAGTACCACACTCAAAAACAAATGTAAATCAATCACCTTTTAAAAAGGGGTGCACTTTGATGTTCACTAAAGGTCAAATGTTTTCTTCTTCCCAGTAATAACCAATGAATGCTGTATTAGAATGAGAGAAAAGCCCCCAAGAAACCTGGTGGGTATACTGAACCAGGTATTGCCAAGAGGGACAGTGAGCTGCTCTGGCACACTAATTTTCTCAGTAATTTTGGTTAAGTTACTACAGAGCAGAATCAGTAACACAAGAAGTATCTATCTAAATGTAAACCTGGGTTGGTTTTACGTGCTACTAAGCACAAACATTTTAGGCAGAAAATGGCATTTCTAGATCTTGCACAATGTATTTAACAGAGAAATTTCAGTCATGTTGCAAAATCATTACATCTGTAATAATTTACAAGTATCTGACAAAAGCCATTTATGAACTTCAATGAAAGAAACCAGAGTTTGCCAGCTCCTGCTCCTCAGTTCACTGATGTGTTAACATGTTATTGACAAAAGGCAAAGGAATAGTGGTTACACTGCTTGGGAAAGAGTGGAGGGGAGAAAATACTAATTTCTCTTTTTTTTCAAGAGTCAATTAAGTCTCAAAGTTTTCTATGTCTGCTGCACTACTGTTTTTTCAGCTACAAGCAAAACTTAATTTATAATGAGCATGTGTTTTAACTCATGAAGTGCTGAGTGAGGAAAAACAATTCACACCAATAGCTGTAAAAGCTACTCCAGTGGGGTTACCTGAAGCAGACTGACCTTAAGCATATTTTAAACCTGAGTTAAGCCAACATGCTGCTGGCTTGGTGGGAGTGGCATATTTTGGAGCCAAGATTCATGAGACTCATGACTTGGAATCAAGACTTCTAGTACATTAAATATAAGTCACACAAAGATTTAAATCCAAAGTCTAACAGACTATGAGAACAGAATCACTGGGATTCCTAAGAGAGAATACCTTGAGCTTTGGAATGCCTAAAACAGTGACTAGGATATGTAGATGGTTCAGCAATCCCCTTGCAAAAAGTGACCTGGGGGAAAGGGTTTTATCTATGACACAGCACTTTGAGGCTATCAACTTTATGGGAATAACACAATGTACAAGTCAAGAAGCAATGACCTGTGTGTAGGAAAATATGAAGTTTAAATGCATAAAATTACAGTGGGAAAAAAAGAAATATAGAAGTTTCATAAATCCCATACTTTAATAATAAAAACACAGTACTGGGGTCGTACCATTAACTCCCAGTCAGAACACAATCGGGACTGGAAAACAGAGATTACAGAAGCGGCAAAATGAAGGAAGTCGGACTAACAGTACTAACCACTCACATGAAGGCAGATCAAAGATGGTATGGGGAGATGATATTTTTTGGACTAAATACATGACTTGCTTTCTCCAAAGTCCTTGTTAGTCACCCAGCAATTCTGTAGCAGGAATATGATTAAGACTAACACTTGCAGCAGGAGAGATCATACCAAATACCTACGGCATAGGCAACAAAGGAATTATAAAAAAATGAGAAAATCAAAAAAAGAACTTTGAAAGGAGCAGTCCAAATCACAAGAAGTTTTCAAGGAGTTTGAAGACTGTTCAAGAACACTGTGTAAGAAGCCCAGGCATGCTGTGTGCTTTAATCCAAAAAGTAAACAACACAGACACTTCAAACCCATATGACTTAACAGAAAATTAAGACTCCTGCATGTTAACACATTCTCTTCAGAAAGAAATACAAGTTTAAACACTGCAAATATTGTATGAAATGGAGGATCTGGACCTGGATGGCACTTCAGAGTTTTGAAGGAACACGAAATTGCAGAACTGCTGGCAAAGGGGTGCAGCTGTCATTACTAAGAGAGAGACACTATGCTTTATAAGGGGTCCACCCATCAACAGAAACAACTTCTATGTACAGAAACAACTTGAGAGGACCCCCAGATGACACCAGTGTGACTTTTCCCTCTCTGGAGGAGTCTGTAGTTAATAGTAAAATCACTGGATCTTATCAAAAGGTAAGATCACTGATGACATACATGGGTAAGCACTGAGGAAATGAATTATTCTGTTTTACTGATCTGATGAAGATCTATGACTGTGTCAATAAGAACACAGATAAAGAGGATCCTGTAGACATATTGCAGTTGGATTTTCAAAAAGCTTCACTGAATGTTTTTATTAAAATTAAATTGCCACAAGCTATCCCTGGTGAAATCCTTTGACAGATAAAAACCTTTGCTGACCAATATGCTTTTATGCTGGCATGAATCAAGATGGTTGCAATTTGTGTACAGAGGCTGGGAGAATGGGGCTTCATTGCTGAATACCTGGGGTTAGCATGGCCTGAGACAAGACAGCACAGAATGTTTATAAAATAGAGAGGGTGTTACTCAGCAGAACAGAAATTTCAGTATGCTCTTATTAATAGTAGGAGGTAAGTAGTTTGGCACTCCCTGTTCTACAATGTCTTCTGAGAGGACAGCAGAGAAGGATGTGAATCGCTTCAGGCCAAAAAAAGTGCTAAATCCTGCTCTTCTGTCTCTTTATCAATGTGCCAACATGTCACTAAAATCCACAGCTATGCAGTTCCTTCTCCACTCATGTTTTCAAATAAACATCCCTGCATTTCATGGGGAAGCTGACACCTTCAATATTCTTTAGCAGCTTCTTTGGTGAACACTTGAAGTCAGTAAAATCTATATTAAATATCTTTATTTCCATCATAAATATATAAAATGGGCTTATTCATGCAACTATATGCAAGTGATATTTCAGCATTTTTGTGACTTTAGTTTTGATATGCTTTAAAAACATTCATGAGAGCTCTATTTTTTAACAATCATTAGACTTACCACAGAAAACTGCAGAGCAACACACATTCTGCAAATATGTCACCTCAGCTAGTTCCCTCTAGCCTCATCTAGTAATCAAATGGAGATAATTTACCTCAGTCAGGCAGTAAATTCAACAATTCTAGAAAATCTTATGACCAATGAGCAGCCAAAATCACACACTGATTCTTCTGCACAACAAAAATACAAAATCTTTCCATTTCAGAATCCTAGTTGTTAAGCTAACAGTTATATTTGCATATTTTCTATACTTTGCACATGTTCCTACCAGCCTTTCAAAAGTTAACCTTTGTTATGTTGGTGCCAAACTTAAGCCTTGTATTTTTATAAGATCCAAGTTGAAATTAAAATAAGGACTTGATTATCCCTGCTTCATGTGAACATAACAAAAAGATGAATGCAAGTAGAGAAGTCTTTCTTCGAGAGATGCGTACCCTAAGGAACCATGTGAAGGTATTAACCCTTTGAAACAGGCACACCAGAAAAAAAGTAACAATAATTAGCCAAGTGACAGATTCATTAAGTGCAGCAAATTATTTCCATGTTATTAACATGAAAAGCAAGGGCTTGAAAGAAATTCCAATTTCTGGTGAATACCAAGGAGATAATCTGCCTGGTAGAATGCCTTGGATTTCTGTAGCTTCTGAAATGGGAACAACAAAGTCTCTTCCCACCAAGAGAACACTACAGGCACTGGTCCCTATTCAAAGAAAACATTGTATTCTTTCTCTAAAACTGTGAATGGAAAGTTCTACTGCTCTGTCAAGGAGATGACCAAGATGCAGTAGCATCGTTCATAGTTGATTCTCAAATCTTGTTGGATCATCTTTTATTTCCAGACAAGGAATACAGCTATTTTTTTTAAAGAGTACATAATTTCATCAATTTCCTTAGATGTACAACAGACTCTTTAATAACTGCTATGCATAAATCAAACCCATGTGTCTTTCTAGAAAAGAGTTTTAATCTCTTATGAATGTGATGTAGGCATTACTGTAAATATTCTATGGCCTGTACCAGGTTCACTGTTAGATACATTGATAAAAAATTCAAAATGGTAAAAAACTTTCATGATCACTTAAAAATCCCTTTCAATTCACAACCACATATTTATGTCAAACAATACCTTGATATCAACGAGAACCACATCTTATTGTGCAAGGAAAAAGCACCCTTCTGAAACAACACATTTCTCAGCAGTTACACTCACTTAAGTGTGTAATTTACATACTAAGAACTTTTTTAACAGTTGGATCTTAGTGACAGTGACTTAACGTTGCAGGAGACCTACTGCTGCATGCTGGCTAACAGGCCAAACAGATAAAAAAATCCTTCAGCTTCCCTCTATCTTTAAAGAAAGCCTTAAAATGGTATTAAATAAGACTTCTAAGAAAAGTTCTGTATCCTTCACTGTGTAATATAAAACATTTGACTACAGCCTTAGAACATGCATGATCACAGATCATGCACCATTTCTAAAGCAAACAGTGCTTTAGGTGTAATCTCTCTTTACATACAAAATTTTGTTTTGCAAATCAAGTAGCTAACCAGATGCTGGTCCTCACAGATTGTTTTTCTTATAACCAGAAACAAATTAAGGTTTGGATGCAATCCTATTTATGACCAAATGACCCAAGTCCCTTTTCAGCATACACTAGAAACCAAATAGCAGGAGACAGCTCCGTGCGTCACAAGTCCATGCTTGTTTTTGTCAACTAGGAGCCCTCAAATCCCTGCTCTTAAGACCTTCCTGAGGATTGTATGCCCCCCACTGCCACGGAGGTCTCCTGGCTGTCCTTATTCTCAGCATTTCTAAGTCTTTCCATATTTTTTCCAAATAACACAAACCTTCAAAAAACAGATGTAATTGCTCCCTAGTTTTCTGGGTTTTAACAGTGACTTGTATGGGCCAGAATTAGCTGGGTTTATCAAGTGTGTGTTTCCATGAATAAACAGTATGACTGAATGACTGAGAAGTTGTGTATATGTTCCACAGTTACCAAAACATGAAAAAAATAAAATATTTCCAACTGATACTAAAATAACTGCAACTCTGAGACAGGCAAAACAATGTAGCTGTGCATCTTATGACATACTTTAACTTTAAAATGCATTATTTGTTAAAGTTTACACAATTGAAATCAACATCATGAACAACACCTGAAATACGTTTTTCCTGTTTTTTGGCTTCCTTCTCTCCACTGTGCAGTCCCATCAGCTGGCTCAAGGTGCCCTCCAAAAATATGCTGCCAAAGGTAAAGACCTACATAAATGAAGACATGATGGAGACAGTATGAATGCACTGAATTTACCTACTCTACACTCCTAGCAAATAAAATAATTTCTGGGAAACAAAAAAGCATTGCAACATAAGAACATGGGAAAGAAGTGTCAGAGCTTCTTATATAATGGGGACAGTGCTTCTCAATTTCTGTATGACTTTGAATTAGTTCAGATTAAATTTTCCCATATTGGGGCATTTTAAAAGGTTCTCAGACTGACAAAATACTAGCAGCCAAAGATATACCACACTACTACTTCTCTTACACATATCACTTAAAAATGAGAAAATATTCCATCAGCATTTTAAGGACAAGCATACTTCTCTTAAGCTTTTGTGAAACACACTAATTACTTTGTGATGGAATGTGCCATCAGGCAATTTACCAATACATTCTACAATGCTATATGCAAGTTTATCTGAAGCTGGAAACTTGGCATGTTCAAAAAACTAAAATACGAAAAATTTATGTCTTCAGCAGTAGTTAAAGATCTTGAGAAGACCCTGGCTCCCAGTTTATGCTGAAAGGAAACTCAGGGTCTTCTAAAACAGAAGAATTTCCAAGTTCATCACTGACAGTGGTACTGCAGTACAGAAAATGGTTTATTTCTGTGTGATGCTTTATTGCAAGTGTAAATGTGGCAAAAATAAACAGACTGATTTAGCCAAATAAGAGGCCTGTACTTGTGTTGTACTGTAAACTAGACTGGATTTAAAAAGTAACTGTGCTTCTCTGCTATTTGAGACATTTTCTTTGCCGGATGCAAAGGACAGTCTTGAAAGGAACTGATACAAAAAAATTGAAGTCTCACTACACTTATTTTGGTATAAATTTGAGGAACAGCTACCACAGATATACATACTATTGAATCATATCCATGAACTGTAGTCATTAAAAAGCAGAGAAAAGTGCTATTTCGGAAAGGTTACATGATTAACAGACATTGGTTACATCTGCTTACCAATTGCTGCTTTCCCCCAAATCTGTACTCTAAGACTGGTCTGTCCTAGATGAGATTTCGCATATTTTATCATCTTAAGATTAGCTTCGTATCTCTGCTGAGAAGCAGCCAGCTCGTTTTTCTCGTCCCCTTCCCACGGATTCCATTCCTCCTTTCCCAAGGCAACATGATCTGGGAAGCCTAAAAGCGTAATTTACATAAAACGATCAGATTCACGAGCTTAGGAAAACTGAAGAATTTTCTGGCATTCATAATATCAAGCATCACCTGACAGCCCTCCCCGACCGGGCCCGGCACCGCCACCGCGTGCCCCCGCCCCGCCACCGCTTCCCCCCGCCCCGCCGCCGCCTGCCCCGCCCCGCCACCGCTTCCCCCCGCCCCGCCGCCGCCTGCCCCGCCCCGCCACCGCCTCCCCCCGCCCCGCCACCGGCTGCCCCCTGCCCGCCGCGCCGCCGCCTCCCGGGGCGCTGGGCAATGGCCGCAGCCTGGACAGGCCCCGCGAGGGGCTGTGCGGCCCCGGCCGTCTCTCCGGAGCCGCCCCGGCCCCGCACCAAACCCTCCGCCCCGGGCCCTGCAGCGGCGCCGGCGGGCGCAGCCAGGCCAGGCCAGGCAGGGCCGGGCAGGGCAGGGCAGGGCCGGGGGTTCGGGGCGGCACCTCCGCGCTCACCTGGCGGGCCGCGGCGGTCCCGGTGGGGCGGGCGGGGGGCGGCCGAGCGACGCGGCCGCAGGAACACGGTGTAGGCCGCGTAGAGCGAGAAGAGCACGTAGGCGAGGAGGAGGGCGGAGCAGAGCCGCCTGCGAGCGCCCCGCATCCCGCCCGGCCGGGCCGCAGGGAGGCGGCGGCGGGAGGAGCCTCCGCCGGCAGACCGGGGCTGGGCCCGGAGCCCGCGGGGCAGGAGCTGCCCCGGCACAGCCATGTGGTGGTGGTGGGGAACCGGGTTGTACATGGGTAGGTGAGCAGCACAGTAGGGTCACAGGAGTATTATGTAATGGGGAGAGCTGAAGGCCGATCAGACCCAGTCGTGTTGCGTGGGAAGAGAAAGCTGAAGCTTTTTAGGCTATCCACGAGTTCTTCCCAGGGCTAGGTGTTAGAGCCTCTGCAAAGCCTCTGCCAGCCTGTTGGCAAACACCACGAGCATAATGGTAGCCAAAAGCACACCTTCACCTGCTTGAATGCGAGAGTCTAGAGCAATATAGATTACAATGCACTGCACAGCCCTGCAGCCTGCTCTGGATCTGAGGGTTTTTTCTTGATCAGTTTTTCACCCTAAGCACTAAAGTTTGGTGTTCTGGCCCTGACCTCAAATTCATTCAATGGACCTCTGCTTGTTCTCAACTAAAATGTAACTACTTGCCTCAGGAAACCTTCTGAAATAGACTTATGGTCATTATATTGACAAATTCTTAATTTAATTACTTACACACTCATTGAATTAGAAGTCTAGCCTGGATGACCCACAGTGGCAGCAATCACAGAATCACAGAATGGTTGGGGTTGGAAGGGACCTTCTAGATCATCTAGTTCCAGCCCCTCTCCTCTGGGTAGTGACACCTTCTAGCAGTCCATGTTGCTCAAAGCCCCATCTCAACTGGCCTCAGTCACTTCTAAGAATGGGACATCTACAATTTCTCTGGACAACCTGTTCCAGTGTCTTATCACCTTCATCACAGAAAATTCCCTCATGTCCATTGTGTTCCAGTTTGAAACCATTGCCCTGTGTCATGTTACTGGCCCTGGTAAAAAGCTTCTCACTGTCTTTCTTTTAAGCTCTCTTTATATATTGAAACTCTACCCATAAAGTACCTGCATGTAATGCATATAACTCTTGTAAATATTACCAGTAATCTGTTGCAGAATTGCAGGTCAATACTCTTGTTCCTGTTAGGCATCATGGCGTCTTTGCTTTGGTTATGGTGATTTATAATTTTATGGAAAAAGTGCACCACATAAATGCTTTCAAAATGAAGACCAAGCTTCTCTCTTGCCTTTCTAGCTTAGTGCATCTGTGTGAATGCACAGTGAAGTGGTACAGTCACAGACTTTGGGAAGACAAGTGATATGATGTCTACAGTAGTTGATTTAAAAGAAAATTTCAGCTTTGAATCTCTTTTCTAGACTGTATCAGTAACTGGATCTGTGTGCTGAGTTGCTCAAATTCATACAAAACCTTTGTAAAAATACTTTAAAACAGAATATAATGAAAGTATGATAAACATAGAACCATGGGGAAAGAGGATAACAATAATTAATTACAAAGGGCAAAGAAGAATGTAAAATGGTAAGTCATTTGGGAACACAGGTTTCCTATTCCACAGCTTCACTGCTCTGGAGGATAATTAGAAAGTTCTCTCTTCTCCCCACACAGATGCAGTAAATTTCTTATAAAAATGACAGAAGGGACTTGGAAAGTCAACAGGGATTAATCTGAGAAGAGTTTGCATTATAGACCATTTCAAAAATAGTGTCTTGAAAGTCTGCATTGGAATGTGTGAATGTCAATAAGAAATGGGAAAGTGAATGTGATTTGGAATAGTGATCATTGCTCAGCAGGTCTTTCACAATAGTGATGATACTGTAGTCTTACTTATAGCAGAGAGGGAAGGTATAGCAGCCAAAGTGAGGTACACAGGCAATATCAACTAAAGTCTTAGAACAACTGTAGTAGTTGGCAATGTTTGATCATTTGGAAAGAAATCCAAACACAAGTGAAAACGTGTCAGAAGGAAGAGCATATTCTTCCTGAGCATAGCATCTTAATCTTACGTTTCCTATCCTTATTAATTCATTGTACATTTTGCAAGTTTCATTGGCTCATTTCATGGGCAAAACAGGGTTGGAAAAGCTATACATAATGTAAAAAAGGTTATTTTTTAATAAAATTTTATATTCCTGACAGTTTGGGACAGACTCAAATAAATGGTTTTCCTATTATGCAAACTCAAATGACACAGAAATTTTTGGGAATTAAGAATATAATGCTAAGAATGTACTAAGGGATTGGGCGGGGGGAGGTTGGGGATGGGGATGGACTTAACAGAATACCTACATGAATTAAGATCTTGGAGTAGGAGTTTAGTCTAGGGATTATAGGAGTAAAAGTGAACCAGGAACATTAGACTGGAAGGATCACCTTAACCATGGTGTCCCTTGAAATCACGGAAAACTGTGCAGCAGATACCAAATTTAGGAAACGCCTGTATTTCATGCACAGGGTCTGCGGGACCTGCAAAGGCCTAGCAAGTACTAGTTCCTAGCACTCTATAAAAAACTTATGATATGTGGTAGAAGATCAAAAGCCAAGTGTTATGTCACAAGAAGGGAGAAGAGATCAAGAGCATTAGTGATGTCTTGGACCTCTGTGCAAACCAGATCATTATATCTCTAGATGATATTAAGAAGCAGACATGTCCTACAGTGTCAAAGAGGGTGAAAAGCCCAACAGCAACAGCTAATGAGACTTGGAAAAATCCTGAATCCAGATCTCATAAATCAGGAGGCTTAGATTCTTTCTTAGCTCTGAGACAGCTTGTTGTATGATCTTCTGGCAGATTATCTTGTCTCATGGGGCTCCAACTGACTCCTTGTAAAATGTACTTAACAGCTTCTGGGAGTGTCAGGAATCCGAGTTGATATAAAATAGTTAGTTTTCCTTGAAGGAAAGGTACTCAATAAAGACAGGAAGAATTGTAATGAAAAAGGAGAATCTATTTAATAACAAGGACTTTGAGAAGTAAACAATAAAACTTTACAAGTTCTTCATAGTATAAAACATCATAAATTGCGAGACAGAGGGGAAAGATGTATCATCAAGTTCATTAACTGTTTAGAGATAGAAAAAAAAGCACAGAAATGTCAAGTACATTCAACAAAATGTCTATGCAGTTCAAGACTTCATTATAACAAATGAAAATTAACCTGTAGTTTCAAAATTAGGACTCTGAGTGCATTTGAAAGCCTAAATCAAAATACATTCTGCTGTATATCAGGTAATTTGTGTAAGCACCTGTGAAAGTAAGATTTTTTTCCTCCATGGAAAGTATTTTTTCCTCTACATATTATGGTAAAAACAGTGCTTCCTGATACCTGTTTTTGCTACTCATGACTGCCTAAAATAAGTCATTCTTTGGACTCTTACAGAAAAATTCTGCAGCATTTCTTGCCTTATCTTGGTCTCTGCTCATTGACTGATGCACTAGACTTGACAGATGCCACTGGGAAGTTCCAAAAAGCTGTATTGATCAACATGTGACATCGGCAGACCTGAGCAAAGTTTTAGAGCAGAACGAGGAACGAGAGGAAGCACCAGTTAGACATCTAACCAGAACGTGGAATGGAGGCAGCTGCTGACGGAATCCCAGCATAAAGGTGTTGAGTGACTGCTCTATTGTTTTCATTAAGAAGTTTGCAGGGTTTTCTACTGCCACCTGCAGGTTGTTGTAGGCAGCTGCTATGACAGTTTTCCCACAAAAGCCTGAATCTCCACGTAAGGCTGCACAATACAAGGCTTAATGAAAGAGAGAAGTCTACAGGAGGCAATTAAAGATATGAAGCCAGAGAGGTCTCTCTGCTGGCCACAGATCACAGTGCCCGTTCATAGGCTTTGGCACAGGTTCTGCTCTGCATAAGTCTCTTGTGACGTGAGAGGTAACAGTCTCTGGTGTTCATTAATGCTTGATTAATAAAACCACTCCATTATACTGGCTCTGCTTCATACAAATACACCCTGATATCACCCTTCAGGCAGAACAAAGCTCAGGTTAACTTCACTTGTACCTGAAACTAATTACAGTGGCTGAATTACACTAATTACAGTGACCTCAATGTGGTGTTGCTTGAGGCAGCAATGACAGCAAATGGTAAGGCATTTCTGATAGTGGGAAAAATTAAGGGCAGTGAGCTCTTAAATTTTGGTACACCTGGATAAATAAGAGGGTGTCCACTTGTGGCCTTCTAACTTCTTCGTTTAAGTGTGGACAGTCTCTTCCTGAGAAAATAATGCACTGTAGGGGCATCAGAATAAAGTGATTTTTCAGCCTTATGAAATGACAAAACCATCATATTCAGTTCTGTGTTACTCTCATGTTCAAGTCAGACCTATGTGAAGATGGTTTTAGATAACAAAGGATTTTCTTCCTGCGTGGCATGTGTTATATTTAGAATGTCTCCAGGCTGAGGTCTGTGTAGACAAATATTCTATTCTATTCTATTCTATTCTATTCTATTCTATTCTATTCTATTCTATTCTATTCTATTCTACTCTACTCTACTCTACTCTACTCTATTCTACTCTATTCTATTCTGTCAAAGCATAAAGCCTCTCAGAACACTGCGTCTCCTCCTGAGACACATAAAGAACGGATCCAAAGCTGCTGTTTCTTAGGCTGTTTCAGGTCTTACACATTTTTCAGTATCTATGTTAGGACTAGGTTAGATCTTTCCAACAACTCAAATAGGTTTGATATGAGCCATGCCTAACTAACCATACCAAACTATGCTTAACCATAGTCCGTTGTTCCCTGAACTGTCACATCTCCAGTATTTTGTCAGGTTGGTATGCCATAAAGGAAGTCAGTAAAGTCAGTTCCCTGCTCTTTTAAAATTTCTTTGGATGTTCCCACCTGGATAAAAGTTTTATGGCTCATTCGCTATTTTCAACAGGCTAAATATACCCTCTTACAAACCATTGTTTTCAAGAATCTCTTACAATCTTAGTACAAATCTAAGACAGATAAATGTGTTAAATATATTTATAAAACTGACATTATTACATTGGCCTTTTGCATAAATCTTCAATGTTTTCATGGTATGAGTTATTGCATTGTGGTTAGATGGGATTATAATATCTCCTCACTGCATTCTTACTTTGAGTAGCATAAAGACATATTTGTATGATACTCTCATCTAACAGATTGAAAGGGAAAGAATTTATTCTTACAGGAAGAACTGTAGTAAGTTTTATACTAGCAGGAGTTTTGGCCATATTTTAGAATAAAACTGTATTAGCATATCACACTTTGGTGTGAGTCATCTGAGTTTCTGTGTCACATGGGTTACATAGAGAAGAAGGGGTCATTTAAAGTCTGCAGAGTTAATTGAGATGGTTGTAGTGCCATTTAAAAATCACTTGAAACTGCAATTTAAAAAATTCCTGGAGGGCAAGCAATGTAATCTCTCATGGAGGAATCCTGGAGCTGTAGTTTGTGGTTCCCTCTGGTGCAGGAACAGCTGTGCTTCTAGCACTTGATCAGACTATTTTCTGTGACATTTAGTTATGGGCCTCATTGACATGGCAGTTATACAAGTGGCAAGAAAAGGAACATGGGGCACCTGACAAAGAGCAGCAGTGTGTGACTTGTCTGAACAGTGCAGGTGGGCTGCCTGTATCTGGTGACTTAGCAGGAGACAGAGCAGGTCTGTGTGAAAGCTGTTCAGGCTCAAACGTTTATGGTCTGGGTATCATTATGGTGGGCGTTTGGGTTTGGTTTTTTTCTTTTTTTTTTGTGTGTGTGAGGTTTTGGGGGGAGGGGAAAGGTTGTGTGTGTTTTGTTTGTTTTTAATCTGTAGTGATAACACAGAAGAAAATGCTCTGAGATGAACCCGAAGAAATTTCTTCCTTAAGCATAGTGTCTCCATTCCTTTATGCATTAGTTGGGCTAGTGTCTCGGTTTGAGGGGAAAAAACCAAAATGTTTTACCCACAAGCAGGGGAGGGGCCTCCTCCACGATAATCACACCACTCTTTATCAAATTTAAGAAAAGGAATTTTAATACAAGAAGGATAACTGCTATATATATATATGTAAACAGACTAGTGCAACCCACTTCCCCAACACCACAAGAGAGGGAAAAAAAACCCAAAAAAACAAAACAACAACAAAACCCAGCAGGTTTTTTCTCCGGGAGGAAAGGTTATACTCAAGTGTTCATGTCACAGCCCGGCTGGCTGCAGAGTGAGTTTCAGTCCCTCTCCAGCAAGACAGACGAGCAGTGAGCTTTCAGATGGACTCAGTCTCTTCCTCCTGTGTTCCCCGTCCAAGAAGCAGAAAGGTACGAGCAACCAGCAGCAAATCCAAGGCAGGCAGCAGCAGCAGCGCGGCAAGAAAAGTAGTCCAAGGTAGGCAGCGGCAACCCCAGCAGTAACCAGCAGGGCAGCCTGCCTCCTTCGAGCCCCCACTCCCCCCGTTCCGCCGAGCCAAGACTGGGGAGAATATCCAAAAAAACCCAAAAGAGACAAACCTGCCCCCACCCCAGCGATCAACAGTTAACTGCTTCTTTTGTTAACCGCTGTCCTGGGCAGTTAAGTGGCAGGGGAGAGAATTTACATAATAATCCCAAACTACAACAGCTAGCTACCAAGTACAGTTAGTGTCATAGCTCTGTTTGGGTTTCATGTTAGCAAAGGTGGCTTAAGTGAATCTAATTTACTTCCTACTGTCTAAGTCTTAAGGAAATGTAAAATCAGTTACTGCTTCTTAACTGAGAAGCAGCTACTTTCAGTGAAAGGAAGATCATTTTGTGAAAACTAATGCATCTTTTTTGTGATTGTGAGCATTGCTGTCAGTTATTTATACCAGAATTTCCTAAGAAAATGCAGCTGTGCCCTTCTTATGTATGCAATCTAAATCAAACCCTTTGTGTCTATTTTATCTTCGTAATTTTTGTATTTTTTTCCCTACTAGATATGGAAATAATGGAAACCCCAGGCTTTCTGAATATATCCCAGTAGGAAATGAGTTGAAAGAACTAAAAAAGAAGCTAATCATGAAGATGTAACAAGTGGTATGATTTTATATTTAGAAGCCACCTTATTTTTGAGCATCTGATTTTTCCTGTTCAGCTCTTTCATCCCACTGAAATGTTTTATTTATATGGTAAATTCTCTTAGAGTCCTCAGATAGATAGTAAACAGAAGACTATTAAAACTGGGTTTTAGCATCAGAACTTCTAATGTTCTGAAACTTTGAATATGGATCTGTAATGAAATTAATTGGCTCCTGTTTTCAGGATTCAGGTGATTCTGTCACTATTGGCTGTTTACAGGACCTGCCATCTACTGTTGCTTCTAAAGTGGCTTATGTGGCCTTCAAAGCATCTGGCTCTGTGCTGGGCTGAGAAATTTTGTGAACTGTGCTTTGAAAACCTGCTTTGAGCGGTGTAATTTATTGTTTGTTGGGATGGAATGTCAAGATATGTTATCTTTGCTTATCATCCTTGCAGATCTCTTCTGTCACAAGAGAACAAATAAAGTGACTCCAGCATTTCTATTATGAATAGCATCTATTTATTCAATCTCACAGTTCCCTAATGATTAAGTAAATTATGGGGGAAGTGAAACTATTTAAATCAGAACAATTAATTATTATGAATTAATTATGAATGCCTGTTCCCTTATTTTCCAGTTAATTTTAGTACAACTTCTGTTTTCAAGATAGCAGTTCCTCTCAAAAACTGTGTATAACTGATAAAAAAAATCTTTTAAATATTTTCATTATGATTAATGGCTTGGTTTTATCAGTATTCAGTAAGATACAATTTTTCTCTCTATCTAGAGATGTTAATTTCAAATACAGTATCGCATGAACACCTCTTATACATGTTTTGACAGTAAAATGAATGAGGGTTTTATTTCTAACTTTTGTCCATATGAAGTAACTGAAGAAATACAGCTGATTATATTTGAAATGTTTGGTGATACTGAGTACAACTTGATGATGTTTTTGAATATAAAATCCTTTTCTGCAATATTCTGTGTATGACAGAAATCTACTAGGCAATAAGAGAGAAACAGAGTGTCCTAGTTCAGCTGGAGGGACCAGCTAACCCTGTGTGGGGGTGATCAAAGCTGTGTATTCCACCCCCTCTATTCATTCCCCAAGGACAATGGGCCATTAGCAGCAGCTGCCCAGGGAGCCATTATCACTTCACACCCAGCCTGAGGGGGGCGGAGCTGCTAATGGGCCATCAACAGCTCAACAACCCCTGGCTCCCAGAGTTAATCACCCATTGTGTGAGTCCCCGCCCAGGGGGAGGGACTGAGTGCTCCCTGAGGGTACATAAGTGGTGGGTAAGAAGACCTCAGGACCTTCTCGTCGGATCCAGAGCAGCAGCAGGACCTCGACAGCAGGAGATCACCGCTCTCGCCCAGACCACAGCCCTCGCCTGCACCAACAGGTTTTTCTTTTCCTTTTGCTCTGGACTTGGGGGAGCCACAGGGGTCTCAGCACAAGGGCAAACAAACCCCCTTGGGTTTGTGCCCCAGGACACTGGGTTATACTGTTGGGGTATTGTGAGTTGAAAGCAATTTCCCTTGTGTATCAGTGTTGTTATTGTAATATTATTATTAAATTTTAGCTCTGACTTATAATCTCTCTCGTGGTGAGTTCATTTCCCCTGCTGGTTCACCTTCAAACCAGCACACAGAGAAAAAGGGAGAAAAGAGAGAGAGATATTTTTCTTGAAGTTAATATTATGTTTAGTCTTTTGAATAACCATAATGTCTAAGACTGCAAATTCTTATCAAATTCTTCTGCTGAGTGTTACATGATGTCTGTACAAAGATATAATAGGATTAGTTTGTTTTTTGTATGCATAAGAATTTGCTTTATTTAAGGTAAAGAAAACCTCATCTGAATAATTGCACAGCAATATGGCAGATGAATTTCAGTGCCAATAAGGACAGGTAATGCTTTTGGTTTTAAAAAAGAAAGAATCTCTCTAACTGGGCATGCACAGTGACTGTTTCTGAATAAGTTGGTTTGATACCTGGAAAAAAGATCTGGAATTATTACAGCTAACACTGTAAAACCACCTGAGAATGTCAAAAAGGCCTCACATCAGAGATCATTAGGGAAGAATTAGAAAAAAAAAATCACTGTGCCACTGAAAAAAATAAATCTTTTTATTTTGTACTTTTGGGAGGAAAGACAGAGACTTAATGACTGTCGATAGGTTTCTTAATCAGATACTGAAGCTCCACCACAGGCATTCACTGCCCTTTTATAATAGTTTTACAGTGAACTCCCTAAAATAGTTATCTTACTGCTTATTTATTCTACTTAAAAGTAATATTTATTGTGTCTTGATACTACCGATTGCAAAAGTAATTATAATGTAGTTAACAGGATTTAAAATGTAGCTTTCCAGCATCTCCCTTATACCATGTGTCCCACCCTTACACTGATGGCATCTATGTTAACATGTAAACTCTAATTCCAAATTTAGTTCACAGATATAAAATTTTGGGAGGGCCTCTCTTGCAGTGAGGCCAGTACATCCAAAGGCAAAACTGCCTATATTTGGTTGAGATGAAAGATCCACCTTGCCAAGTGTCCTGCCAGTGATAAAGATCATCAACTGGGACATGGTAAGACCTCACCATGGGTGAGACCCTATCAAGTTGTCTGCAACCCTCAACAGACCATCCTGAAGATGAGCAGTGTGCAGATTTATTGCTTCCTGAACACAAAACCAGGTGAGTTCTTCCTGAATTCAGCCTCAGACCAGACAGCCTTGCAAATTATAACTCTTCCAGCAGGAGTGGCCTTTTGTGGAAGGCAGGGACTTTCATGGAAGGACCCTGTGTCACTGGACTATCTGATGTTGTCACATACAGGACAGGTAACCACTGCATTGAGCATCATATACATAGATGGGGCTAGTAAGGAAAACCTCGAAGTGCTGTAGAGCTTGTTCTCAAATCTCCCCTCAATTGTCACCATGTCACAATGTACATGAAAAAGACAGCAGCAGTTATTTTGGCTCTGTGGCTGTGTGTGGGGCTGGCTGTTCTTCACAGCATTGTGGTTGTAGCCTCATGATCCAAGGTGACAAAAGCCATTAACCTTTCAGCATAAAATGCCCATGTGGCACCTGCTGTACCAGACGCAGGTAACTTCAGCAGCTGTGGTACCTGCCCCTGCCAGCACATCCTGCAATGAGGAAGGCAGATGTGCACCACCAGCAAGTATGTCAGCACAGATGAATACAGGCAAGTCGAATTTATCTGTCTAACTTAGCAATACAAAATTTGCAGCTTTGCCTGTACATTAGGCATGTGAGCTTATCTCCTTTGGGCAAATTCCTTGCATTTTATTTGGAATATAAGTGGCAGCTGGCCCAGCTGACAGGGCACAGGGGCTAAAAACTTGCCAAGGGAGTCATCCATGATAGTAGAGCAATCTTCCCCTGCTTCAGCGGTTGTGTAGGATATTCAGTGAGAAGGCATATGGGGGTGGAGGATGTCAGCTGCCCAGTGTGAGCTCAATCCTGCTCTAGCTTGTATGGCACAATTCTGCATAGTGGGTCTGAATGTTTTTACTCCGTTGTAACCAACTGGTAAGATCATAGTGATCCTTTTTCTGCTTAAAAGATAATAGAAGAACCAAGGAATCAACACTTTAAAACCTGAAACTGTTAGAAAAAGCACCAAGATTGCAAATTCAGGCTCTTTATAATTAAGAAATATCAGAACTGAAGAAAAATTCTTTACAACCTTATGGACTTGCATTATACTGTACCCTTATTTCCTCTTTGTGCATCATTTTCTCATAGGACCTTTATGAGACTGACTGAGGTGACAGGATATATTCTAAGGAATAACTAGGGTTGTGCAGTGAAGGGGACTGCTGTTTATTGTCTCTGCCTTCTACACTACCGAAGCAAAATGATTTGTACAGGTCATAAGAAGGGATTTCAGAATAGGAAAGATACTTCTCTGAATTAAATCTTTGAACGTTGCCTCAAACAGGGTTTGGACACTGGGTTCCTTAAGTGCTCTACTGCAGGAATAATTTGAAATAAGTTTTCATCCAGAAGGGGTAATTAACTATGTGATATCCATTTCTGAGTTTCTATGTGAATTGCTAGGGTTTGATTTGTGGGAATACTGAGCTTTCAGAACCATGACTGATGCTAGTAGAAGCTATGCTTTATATATGTGAAGTGCTCAGAAGTGCAAGGTATTTTGAAAGATCAGGTACTAACCTTTCAAACTGTGCGTCCACAACTACAGGTGCTTTCAAATTCAATCTCATATTGGTGCTCTTTCCCTAAAATACCTGCAATTCCACTTCTCCATCCTGCTGTACAGATTGTTGTTGGTGCTGCACCCTAACAATACAGGCCAGAAATTCTATAAGAACATAATATTTTGGAACCATATAAGGTTTTGAATAATGTATTGTAAATAAGGCATGGGCCCCCCCACTCAGCAATGAAATGAAGCAACAGAGTCCTAGATCCTAAATTCAGAGGTGATAGTTTACTGACCTCCAGCGTAGCACAGGTCAGCTCTTCCCTGAATTAGTTTTTGTTTAACTACAACATCTCTTTTTAAAAGTTAGAAAATCTCAATTTAAATACATGCAGTATAAACAAGCTATCATTATTTTGTTAAGTTATTGAAGTGATTAATTTTCATAATTCTTATGCATGTAATTCCTGTTTCTGAATGTCTCTGCTTTCAATTCCCAGGCACTTGATCTTGTTATGTTTGTGCTTTTGAGACTGAAGAGCCCTCAGTTACTGAATTTCTATTCCCCCTAGAGGTAATTAGAAGCTGTGATCAAGAGACCCTTTAGCCTTTTGTTAAGATAAACAGACTGGACTTCAGTTTTCCATCAAGCCAGGTTCCTCAATCCTTTGTTCTTTCTCCTGGTTCATCTCTGAACCAGAGGGACCCAATTTATTCCTTCTTGAGCTGTGGGTGCTGGGACTGTGAAAAGCATCTCAGAAGAAGACTTGCTAGTGCCAGGTTGCTTAACCTTTCTCACCATTTTTGTATTATTCTGCTCATTTATCCCAGGATTGGCTCTTTGTTTTGCTGTTAGACCCTTTGCATACCGCACTGGGAGCTGATCTCCAGCTGACTGACATGATGCCCCAATCATTTCAGTTACTGTTCCCAACATAGTGCCTCATTATGTCTGTAATTCCTGAATGTTGTTGAAGTACAATTATCTGTATTGATGCACATGCCATTTGCTTGCAGCAGCTTATCAGCTCGTTTGTTTCAGTGTACCCTCCTCATGTATCACATGTACACTTTAATCAGTAAAGATTCTCTCCTTTTTTCCAGAGCATTAATAAGAATGTAAAGGCCAAGAACTGACCTCAGCATGGCCTTAAGAATACATGCCCTAAATGAGACCTCACTATTTACAAATGCATTTTGAGACCTGTCAACATCTTTTAAAATTCATCTCTGTGTACCTCACTGGGATATTTTAATTATCAAAAGTCTGTATAGTGCCAAGTTTGAAGGATTCTGACTTTTTCATATAACCTCTATTCCCTTTCTCAGTCACTGAATGAGAGCTCATTAGTCATACACGGAGTGAAATGGGCATCTGATGGGAAAAAAGGATGTGATGGTGGAATTAGTGTAACCACAATGCATTGAAATAAGACAGGTGAATTAAAGATGCTCAAGCCACCATAAACACCACATATCTAAATGTTTGTATGCTAGATTTTAGGCCTTAATTTTTGTGGTATGAAGGGCTTCTGTGTGTGTGAGTGTGTGTGAGAAAGAGAGAGTTTTGAAATATCTTTAAATATATACTGATTGGAATATCATTCACTCATTTAAATGTAAATGTATAAAATAAATTGCATAAACTGCATTCCCTAAATGCCTGTTCCTTGCTGCTCACTAGAGAGAGACTGTATAACCAACTCAGATGTAAATGCTGATGTGAGATATCCACGGTTAGGTAAGATGAATCCCAAACAAAGCACATGGAATTCCATCACGATTCTTGCTTTTTCATTCTGATAATGAAGTGGATAAACAAATTCATTTTTATGAAAACTAAGAATTCCAAATGTTTTGCTTTACTAAACATTTTACTTGTTTATTTAGCAGCTATGTAATCGTTAATTAATTAGATTAGCTTATTAATCACCATTCATTTTAACTACAGCATTAATTGATAGCCTTGCACACTGTATAGTCCCAAGACCCACAGCAAACCGAGGTGTGCCTGTAGAGCTCTGGTTCCCTTTGATCATCTGGGTACTCAGGCCAAAGAAAGGAATGAAAAGGTTAGAAGAAAGTTTAGGAAAAACATCTGAAGATCACAGCATATGTGTTTTACTAATTTTCTTAAAATAACTCATAAGAATTATTGAGAGAGAGATTAAGTAATTGAAAATATCTCTCTTTGTCTCATCTGTGGGCATAATTTTCTTTCTCTATCAGGGTTTCTGTTTCCAGAAATTATTTAATCAAGAATGTTGATTAAGGGACAATATCTCATGTGATGAAATGATCTGGGCACATTTGCATATGAATGCTAGATGACATAGCATGGAAAATGATTAGACCTTATCTGTCTCACATGCCTGGAGATTAATGCTTATAACACTTAATACATTAATATTCAGATTAAACTTGACCAGAGAAAATCAAGTGAAAAAGAACTTTGCTAAATACTTTGGAACTTCACAGACTTTTTTCCTTTTTTAATCTGTATATGAAAGTTTCTTCATCTCAGTTCTTGCTAACTTACACATTCTTAGAAATAATAATCTAATCACATGTACAGTCTGTAATGGCATGAGAAGGGTAACAGTGTTTATGATGGGAAGGTCTGTGAACATGTCTTTGACTTTTCCATTCTTTTGTGTAGATAAGGCAGGCAGTAGGAGTGAGGGTATGTGCTCTCAACAAAATTTTCGTCTTTAAAAACACAAGAGAAAGCAAGCAATAATTTTCAAGCCTTGACAAGGAGTTACATTAAATCTGATAGTGTGATCATTTGTGTCTGATTTAAACTCTCAGTATTTTGCTTATACTAGAATGGTCCTAGCAGCTTGCCCTGAGATGCTATCAGTGGTAGGTACTGCATGCCATCAGGATGCCATGAGAGTTTGCTATTTGAAAATTCACTGGACAGACTTCAGAAGTAAGTGCTTAAATAATGAATAAAGTAAAATAGAAACAGCTTCAGATTAAAATTTAAAAATAAATTAAATTGCACACAGCTCTCATCAGAGACCAAGCTTTACTTCTACAACTGCCTCATGGTAGGGTCAACCTGTCTTCACTGAAATGAGTAGCTCCTCTGTGGCCTCTGAGGCTCACCTTCTACAGTCAACTGACAGATTACACTCAGCTTGATGTCAAAAGGCTGCATGTCATCATTCCTGAGTACTCAAGCAGTTGAGGTACATGCCTGGCACTCGTCTCTCTCTCTGACTCAGCTGAAATCCTGGATGGAAACATTTACACGTGCAAAGTTCAAATATAGACAAAACTCATCTACTCATTAATTCTGAGGTTTTCTCATTTTCTAGCAGAGATAATTTTTGCAACACAGCATACGTGTACCACATGTAACATTCCAGTGCAGAAATGCACTGGCCAGAAGAACAACAGAAGTTGATACAAACGGTGGGGAAAGGTTATTTATGGTTTAACTAATGCATGCCTAGCCTCTGCTGACGCATTGAAGAAGAAAATGCCTGAAATATCTTCAAGTAAAGCCTTAATATCCATAAGGTAGTGCCTTCTTTGTGTAACAGGAGGCACTAACAATATTTTTCTAGCAGTAACTGGGTTATTTTGGGCATAGAAATGTATATTCTTTATTATTTTCAGCATCTGCAAGTCATAACAGCTGTAATAGTGGGTTTAGGTTTATTTACCTTTGAAGATTTTATTGTGAGGCTTTTTTCTTCATTTTATTAGATCTCAGCAATTTTTAAAGAAAAATGCAGTGGCCTATGTTAATATAACAGGAATTAACACAGTATCCACAATAATGTAATAAATATCCTTTTTAATAGCTTAAAAAGTATTAAACATGATGTCTCTCCCTCCAAGACCTTCTTAACTGGCAAGAAGCAATTGCAGTGTGCTCTTTGAATAAAATATGTCATCTGGTAAAACTGGAACTCAGTGATGTTTGTGTGTGCTGTGTTCTGTCTCTTATCATAGCTGTTGTTACATCCATGGGATGCCACCTCACTTCATATAAGTCCTTTTGATGTCTTCAGCCTCTACTGCTTACCTCTTTGTTTATGGCATTTGAATGACAGAGAGTGAACTGACAGCATCTCATTGCAGGAGGCTGGAAATACACAGATGTTTGTGAGAGAGATTCCCATCCATCTTGCCCCAGCAACTCCCAATGGTCTCATACTTTTCTCCCAGAGGCAAAATTTTCTGAGCAAAGCAATGGAACTCTTGGAAGCTTTGAGTGATGCAGAAAGAAAAAAAAAGAATAAAGTTTTGTTGATCTTCACATTGGGATAATTTTTTTCTTTGCTGGAAGGTAAATGAGAATTTACCTGCATATGTAAGATCTGTGTGTGAATCAGTTTCAATAGCGATTATGTAAATTTTGGTGTTGTAATGAAATAGTCTGAATCATCTGTAGTGAAGGCAGCAAGGTTTTGCTCTCATAAAATAGCAATTTGTGGCTTGTTTTAATTCTGTACTATGCCAGAACTAAGCTCTGAGGTAGGTGTTCATTCATCCCTATCAAAGAGAGCCCCTAAGGAGGTGATGTTAAAAATACCTGGCTTCAGGCCATGAGTTACATGCTCTTTCCCTTAGTCCTATGACTGATGTGGAAATAGACCTCAGAGCCACAAAAAGTGGTCTCAGATTATTTATCCTTACTCATTGAACATACTGTATTCACTGGGAAGTAAAGTGATACCACAAAGGTAGTATCCATTGAAAAGCAGAAAAAAATCCCTTTAAAATAATTCCTGTATAAAAAGTATTTCTCAGAAATAGGCTCAACACTTTTTATTAAGGAGAGCAAGAGCAGATAAAAGCTTCCTCACCTCCTCAGCCTGACTTTCTCTCCCCTGTCTTTTCCAGCAGGTCTTCCCCAGTCCCTCTGGGTTTTTTTTCTGGCATTGCCAAGCCCTTTTGAAGATGCACTGGGATTCACAGCAAGACCTGCTCCACACGCCTGCCCCATGCCAGCCTCTCGCCTCACCCTCTCTGAATCAACCTCTTCCTCCTATTTGCACCATGAAGTGGATCTGCATGGAAGGGACTCTCCATAGATACATGATAATGATAGTGAATGAAAACATTCTTGTGGGAAGCTTGTAACTTGTCTCTGTAAACCAGAGTATTAGATGTGGACTTAGCTGCTTGTAGGCAATAGAGGTGTTCCTTTAGCAAGCCCCAAATATACCAACAGGATGTAGTTTGCACATGTCCCCAGTTCTCTTTATAATACTGCAGCTATTGGGAATGGGGAATAAAAATAAAGATCTTGTTCCATACCTTTACATTTAAGAATACCACAGCTGACACATTGTGGATTAAGCCTGGAAAAAACCAGCCTGGTGCGTGCCTCAAAATCTTCAGAGACCTACTCAAAGGTTTCACCTCCCACAGGCTGCTGTCTGCACTGGAGATTGACACATGTCCTTATCAATTGCTGCCCCTTGTTTGATAAACACTGTTTCAGGTAATGCAGGCATGAATGATACACTATCTCTCTCAACTAGAGCATAAAAAAATCATCAGCTGCCTTCAGGAAACAAATACTGATCCCTAGAGTACACCCAAGAAGTCACAGAATAATACGTGGTACAAAGGAAAAGCAAGTAACAATAGCCTGGGGACAAAATGGAAATTTAATGAGTCACAGATGCAGCTTTCCTTGGAACAAACCAGAACACTGCATAGTTATAGATTTCTCCATATTTTTTAAATAGTTCTGTTGAATTTCATTATTCACAGGGCAGTAGAAAATGTGTGTTCTAAAATTCAATAGTAAATAAAATTGGGAAAATTGAGGCTACAATTATGTAACCTCATTGCACTTTGGCATCTCATTATGTATTTCAAAACTGTACAGAAAAAGGATGCATACAAAAATGTGTGACAAAAAAGAGGAAAAAAACTAAACAAAGAAACAAATACAACAAAAGAAGAAGCGTAGCATTTTGTGCAGGCTACATAAAGCGTTAATCATCATATTCTGATGGAATAATTTTCAGAATTCAGCTTTAAATGAGTTGGAAATATAATTAGGGAATGAAGTGGTAGAACTTGTGTGTGGCACATTTGATTTCTAGTGGCTTGAAGCATGGACTGTTCTCCTAAAATTCAGAATTCCATCTCCAGCTCGCTCAGCTGAATCCCATTCTCTTCACCGTGTCTAATGATGTGCTGTTCATAACATCAAGTGTACATTCATCCAACAGCATCTCCATATCACTAGGAACATTGACCAAAAGCTGGTACCATGTTCCCATAAGCAGAGTTTAAAAATGATAGGTCTAGGCTTGATTGACATTAACCATGAGAGTGGGTGGCTGAAGTTGTTGCCTGTTTGTTTGAGTTTGTGTGGCAAGGTTTTGATAGTGGAGGGTTGCAGGGCTGGCTTCTGTGAGAGGACACCAGGATCTGCCTCATGTCAGCAGGCTCTAGGATAGACTGGCTGCTGGCCAAAGCCAAACCTATTAGCAGTGTTGCTAGACCTCTGTGATAACATATTTAAGAAAGGGTTAAAAAAGGTTGAACAACAGCTGTGATGGAAAGGAGTGAGAATAAAGAGCAAAGCAGCTCTGCAGACATCATGGTGGAGGGGGTGCTCCAGGCACTGGAGCAGAGATTTCCCTACACTGTGCTGAAGACCATGGTGCGTCAGGCTGTCTCCCTGCAGCCCGTGGCAGTCCACAATGGAGCAGAGATTCACCTGCAGCCTGTGAGGAAGCCCATCAGACCAGGCAGATATGCCATGGAGGAAGCTGCAGAGAAGGTTCCTGACAGGATCTGTGACCCTGCAGGGGATCCATACTGCAGCTCTCTGTTCCAAAAGGACTGACCCCATGGAAAGGGACCCGCACTGAAGTGGTTCTTGAAGAACTTCAGCTTCAGGGATGGATCTGTGCTGGAGTAGCTCATGCAGGACTGTACTCAGCAGGAGGCACCCAATGCTGAAGCAGGGTAAGGGTGTGAGGAAGAAGGAGCAACAGAGACAGCATGTGATGAACTAGCTGGAATCCCATTCCCTGTCTCCCTGTGCCACTGTGGCGGAGGAGGTAGATGAATCATGAGTGAAGTTAAGCCTGGAAGAAGGAAGGGGTGGGGGGAAAGGGTTTTTAGATTTATTTTTATTTCTCAGTATCCTACTTTGTCATTAATCAACAATACATTAAATTAATCTTCCCCAAGTTGAGTCTGTTTTGCCCATGGCTGTAATTGGTTAGCAGTCTCCTTGTCCTTACCTCAACCCACAAGCTTTTCATTATATTTTCTCTCCTGTCCTACTGAAGAGGCAAAGTGAGAAAGTGGCTTGGTGGGCACCTGGTGCCCAGCCAAGATCAACACACTATGCCTATAGAGCCTTTCTCCCCTCACTTTATCATTATGGAAGTATAGAGGAACATAGTAGTCGTGCACAATAACCTCATGGCTAATATCTGGAAGTTGTGTAGGGTGCGAGGTTAATAAAATTTTGCCTTTTTTAAATTGGGAAGATTTGGTTCCCAGTGGCTCATTTGCCATTTTAAACGCAGGCAGATCTAGGGCTATCAGATTTCAAGATATAATCAAGGGCTTACCTCTGTTTGACTTTATGCCTAATTTATTTTTACAAAATAATCTGGTTATGCATAAGTACTGTCCTCCAAAAGAGAGAAAAAAGAAAAAAGTACCAAATAGTGACTCATTCCTATGCTTTTTTTATGTTTCAATGGGAATGATGCAGCAGAAAATGCTGCATGGCCGGATCAAAGGTTCCAGAATCTGATCAAAAGGGTTTGTTGAAGTTTTTGTTAAGGGTCATTTTACTGCACTGAAAAATGCCTGAAATGTGGACACACTTAACTGTCACAGCACTACTCAATGTATACTGAGTTCAGTGGGCAGAATGACATGTCATTTATTCAGGAAAGCTGCTGCATTTGAAATCTTCTTCTCACGTAGCTCATTTACATTGAAATTGGCTTGCAACATCACACCATTTGTTATATTTATGTCATCCATTGACAGGTAAATATTCTTTGGGGAAAATAGATGCCTGGCAACATAGTGAAAACAGCACCTCATGACAGAAAATTACAATTTTTTTGTGTCCATGGTTGTATGAAAAATGTTTAAGGAGATTGTGATGACAGGGCAAAATGGAAGTTGCATCAAATGTCTTTAAGTCTTGTGTGTCTACCTCCACAGCTTTTGAAAATGTCAGATCCATGCGAGGTATTATCTGTTCTGAAGAGGAATAATTTCTGCTGGTAGTGGTGTTTTTAAAGAGATGGGACTAGATGGATCACCACTGCAAAGTAGGAAATTTCCATTGACTTCAGAGAGGGTGGAAAAATAAAGGCAGGCCTCTTAGAATATTGTGTATGAAAAATTGAAAGGATTCTTCTGGTTGTTTAAATGACAGATAAAAACAGAGAAACTCAAACTGCACAGTTTGTGATGTAGAGACCTGGTATTTTCTTGACATACTTTGCCTTTTGGACTGATGATTAAATATTAACTGTAAATAACTACTGTGATGAATGCTGACTTTTCTTGATACCTTCTCTGATACTCCACTGTAAGTCATCATTAAAATACATAGCTTGAAATAAAAAGCCTTTCTCTTCAAGAATTAAAAATTATAAGCAGAACCTTTACATGAGGTGGTTTCCTCTTTCTTACACAGCAGGTTTTCTTACTCATTTAACTGCAAATGCTGCATTTCCTCTGCTGACATTGCCTTTGCAGATCACCTCAAGGTTTGACCTGCATCCTACTCTCTAAGTATGCTTTACATATGTCTGAAGCTGCTTTTGAATTATAGTATGTAGGAGTAAAACTGGGTCTTACTTCTCATATAGGGATTATTTTTAGAGTGGTTTGCCCAAATTGCTCTGCTGTGATTATTTTTTAGGAGTTGTTTGACCTTTGCATTGAGGCAGTGTGGGGAAATATGGCTTTGCGTCTGTGCTCTGCACATTTTGCTGTTTATCTGTCTCTGAGTAGTGTGTGGATGATAAATACATGAAAGTATTCTCCTGGTCTTTTCATTTGATTGAGATGAAACCCCAACAAGAATGCATTTCAAAATTATTTGTTGAGTTAGTGCTAGTGAGAACATACCCATGTTAAAGGTCAGCAGTTTTAGCATGTCTGGACAGAGCTGGTGAGATGAATCCTATAGGAAAAGATGATGGGAGTCTGGAAAATTGTATGTCCTGGAGGAGCAGCTGTTCCACTTCCCACAGCTGAGCTGATGTCCCCAGTGACCTTATGCAAGACAAAAAAAACATAGCAAAAACATCTTTGCAATGATTTCATAGAGTCTAGTATGGTTTGGGTTGGAAGAGAGATTCAGAGGTCAGCTACAGCAACTAGTTAAAAGTTAGGGTGGAAATGAAGTCCCTTCCAGCTTAGCACAGTTCCAGTGACAGCATGAGTATCCTGAGTGGTCAAACAGGTTTAATTTAATCTCAAGAAAGCAAGTTTGTAGCTACACACAGCAGCATATATGATAATGAAATATTGGTGATGATTGCAGTACTTTAAAAACAAAGGATATCATAGGTCTTTAACCTGTCTCAATATCTCTTCAGCACACCAATGTCCTAATTTCTCAGGTATGTTTTAGAACGAGCCGTTTCCTTATGTCAGAAAATATCTTCCTAAAACCAGAAGATGGAGCCCTGCAGCCAAAGCCTATTACCAATTGCTGAGTGTACACACAGAAAAAATACTTTTTAAATTGCGTTGAGGAGAACTTGTATCAGTTCTGCTTCCTTGTGATAAGATTTGATGTGTGCTGTTGCTCAGCAGATTTGTAGCTGTGGGTAAGAAAATGGTCTGATGGGCTTCTGTGTTCAGAACACGGCCAGCAAGTGGAGAGAGAAGGCTGCAAATAGTCTATTCAGTTTTATACAGGTGGCTAGTGTTGGTGCCAGTAGATGCTTCAGGTAATGTTAATGGGGCTGAGATGAAACTGTCTGGTGGGTGAGAGAAGGGAGTAGAGCAATCCCTCAGTTCCAGGTCAGTGGGGGACCTTGAGCTCACCCCTCTTGGACTCTGCCACTTCAAGGGTTCTGGCATGGGATGCCTGAGGGGGCAACACATAGCAACAGGGGGGTGGCACAGCTGGGCTCAGAGTGGCTTGTCATCCCCAGGGCTCCTGAACCCAGACACCAGCTGTTCAAGGCTCTGCTGTTTGCATGGTATTGGGCCATGTCTGACGATTTAAGCCATTAGCAGGGCAATCACGAGAGGGGGAAGGACCTGCCTGCGAGCATCTGGCATGGCCTAAAAGCCCTCTGTTTACTCAGCGCCTGATTTACCCAGCGTGTCAAAGCCTGCCAAAACTGGCCATTTCCCTTTTCACGTTATTAGTCAGTTATTAACGACGACAGTGCTTAGCAACTTAATTCAGCAACATTAGCCACGATCCGCCTGGAATACAGATGTCTAAGTTCCACTCACCACCTACAATCCTTGATTTCAGTGCAAGCGATTCACATTAGTGGGAGTCTGCCACCTAAATGGTGGCACAGGCAGGGGAGGCTGTCCATGGCATACATACACACACACACAAGGAATCAGGGAAGCTGTTCACTTCACTGAATACATACCTGCAAAAGAACATCAATCTTATGAAACCGTTTGCTCCCTGGAGTACATACATTTTTAAAAAAATGTAGAGCAGGGAAAACCGTTCAGTGCAGTTCTTTTGCTTTGTTTTGGCAACACAATCCGCTGGATGCTGGCCGGCTCTCCTGCCAGCTCAGACAGGCTCAGGGCTGCTGGAGCAGCACAGAGCAACATTTCCCATGCAACTGACCCTCAGCTAATTCTGTCAGGGTGATTTCAGGGTAAAGGAGGGAAAGGACAGCCCCAGTGTCAGACTCCAAACCAGCTAACAAGATTTCAGCTAGAAATTTTTTCTGTTTGGGTGAAGTCTTCATATTCGTAACAGTTTAGAAGTGCACTTTGAAGATTACACTGTTATTGGATAATTCTTTGATTCCTCAGCCAAAGTGATTCACTGAATGGCAGCTTCCATTGTGGTATAGACAGCAAACATGAAAAGTAGATTAAAAAATGGGAGTTTGAGTTGCAATGCTTTCAAACCCCTAGCTGGAGCCCTCTGAGCTTAATGGCAATGAGCACATTTTGAAGCTTTTCTAACATGGTAAGAAGGGACCCCACTGCCCTCACTACACTAGGGTTTCCAGCTCCTGCAATGCTAATCAGCACAGTATGAAAAGAGGGTTTATGGTACGGAAATGCTTCCCCAAACCACTTTTTAAAAAGGCAATTAAATGTTACACTGTTTCTGATGGTTCGATGCTGGCTGTGGAAGGTATCAGATGGCACCGAGTGGCTGCACTTCTCCACATGCTGCTACTTTCTTTGCACCAGTGAAGAAACATGGCATAGGGAAAAGAACAATGAGGCCATTCATCCAACATTATTAATTGAGATATAAATTTCTTGCCTCTACCTCAGTGAAAGAAGTTTTAGAAATTAATTGTTGCCAGCTGTGCACAGAAACAGATGTGATCTAATTGTTTGGCTTTGATGATTTTATCTAAATTTACAGCCTGTAAAGGACACTTCACCTGCAGAGTCACTGTCAAAGACACCTTAAATGTTGAAAGTGATGCTTCAAACGAATTTGAGAGTGGGGAATTGTCTCAAAAAACAATGTTTAAAAGCAGTCAACACAACAGCCTTCACATACCAACCTGTGCTGTCTGGCTGTAGAATAATTAACTCAATAATGGGCTTATGGCTGTGCATGCCAGACTGACATCCAGAAATGATAAGGTGTTTGCAGGGCTCCCTAGCTGACTGTTAGGAACCAGGAAGAGTTTGTTCTCCTTTTCCACTTTTATTTTGGCTGTTACAGACACAAGCCAAACTACCCTCACAAAAAGTCCTAGCAGAGGCTGTTATGTGTAAACTGTAAAGTTTTATTGCAGGTGGAGGTTGGGAGCATCTTTCAAAAAGTGCATTTATCATATGTTTAGTGCAGTTTGGGTTGTGAGAAGTCCTATCTTTTATTGAGTCAACTTATATAGCTGGGTAAAAAAGATGAGCTTTTGGCATACAAGCCCTTTGTTATTTGACTATTCCTAAGTTTTTACGTGTCCCTAAGGAAAAAACAACAGCTTATCTTCTAAAAGATATATAGTGTATGAAATATGTAATCTGACATATTTAAAGGACCGCTGGACACATTTTGTGGTAGTGTTAAAAGTGAGGGGATGCTTTGGTTTGCTGGATTTGTTGGGTGTAAGGTGATTTAAAGCCGCCTTGTCAAATGTTGAGTGTTTCTGTTAGAAATAATTGGTCCACAAATGCAGCTTCACAGCATATGGATTTCTCTGGAGAGTGTCAGAAGTTCAATAAAATTCACTGTTTTGGAAGTGAGTAATTAAAACTGATGCTTTGAAAGGATAATCTTGTCATCATCCAAGACAAAAACCCTGGCATTCTAGTTAGTTGATACGATGATCAAATGCTTTTCTGTTGCTATTTATACAGTAACTCTAGCTCTCATTTGATTGTTATCAGGGAGGATAAAAAAGAAAGGCCTGACACTCACCTTGAGATTCCCACAACTTCTGAACAAACAAAAATTTCCCTTTACCTGCCTTTCTGTATTTTCAACAGGAGCATATTATGATGAAGTGAATGCTTTTCAGCTGAAAGTTGTGGATTTAATACATTTAGTTGCAGTAAACTTTGTTCAAACAAACATATGCAGTGAATAATGTGAGGTGCTCTGGATTATTGCAAATTTACTGAGAACAAAGCTCTCCTCCTTTTGCTAGATGGTCTCTGCACATAAATTAACAGCTGTATTGCTTCATCTTCAGAATGAACTGAGTGAAGCTTTTAACCATGTCCTTTTGAAAGTCTCATGAAAGTCTCTGAAATTATTCTACTCAAGATCATATTTTAAATGGATACATTTCAGTGTACAAAAGATACTATATGCTATTACTGAGTCTAACTTTCCTGGCCAAATTCCCCCATACCTCTTTCTGAATTACTAATGCCTCTATTTACATCCATTAGTGAAAGCAAAACATGAACATGAGTATTTTCATGTGTTTCTGAAAGAAGCATGCTAGGAAATCAAATGGAAACTAATGTAGCTAGTACATGATGCTACCAACAGAGCTCTGTGACTTTTCAGAGCACTCTGAAGGAAAATTGAAGCCTCCAGCTGAGTTCAATGTGAGAGCCCATAATATTGAACTAAACAGAAATTTCAGCTTGGAGACTCATCTTTATGACACTACATTGATTTTTCTGGAAGAAAAAGGAAGGCATACTCTTGCCAGTATGAATTCAGCACAATAAAATTGATTATATAGAGGAAGACACTGGGAACTGAAGGAAGGAAGGTGAAGGATGAATAGTCACGGATGTGGCCTTAAGTTGGAATATGTGGTCCCATTATGGAAGGACAAGTGCATTTGTTTGATGCTGGGTGAAAATTTATCTGGGGTTGACTGCAATTCCAACTTGCCAGATTCTGTGTTTCTGTGATTCTGTAACTATTGCTTTACAGAAGTTTTCCCTTATTATTCCATTCATAGCAAAAGTCAGTCTGAAGTTTCTTTGGACACAAATTTGGGCAGAAGATACTTGCAAAAAAAATATTGTTAAATGTTCTTCAGTTTCTTTATTCCTAGAAAAATTTTTGCCACACTGCCACTTCATTTCTGTTGTCGCTGTGGCTACTGGGCAGGAAATTACTGGTCACAGGGACAGCTGAGGACCTCCTCCTGATGATCAGTCTCTCAGCTGAGGGAAGTTGCAGCCGAGTCTGGGTTGGATGAGTTGCTTGGGTAGCTCTGAGGAAAGCAAGCAGTATGGAAATCCCCCTGAGAGCTTGTGAGGCTGAACACCCTGCCCAGCAGCTGAGAAGGAACTGCTGCTGCCTCACTGATTTCTCCTGTGACATGTCTCTGTCTGTGCATATTTTGTGCTGAAAGCTTAAAACATTGAAAGCAGGTGTTTCAGTGGAGTTATTCCTTTACCATTAAGGTTAATTTCTAGGAAACTATTTGGTATTCTGTGGATTAGTAGGGACTGTGACAGAGCACCCGCAATGAAGATTGGTCCCTCCATATGACAGGTGTTTCAGACTACAGACTTCAGAGGTTTCATCTACATGAAGACTTATAAACCAAGAAACATGTGCATCTGGTTGCCTGATTCTGTGCAAGGGATGGGGTATTTAGCAACTCTTGCTAAAGATTTCTTATGTACACTATTTTGGAAAGCTTCTAGTGGGGGAAAAGTTTGGGTTTTCTTCCTAATTATAAGAACAAAAGAACAATTCATCTACTGTGCTTTAGATGGCGTGGTTCAGAACAGTGTTTTTTGGTGATAACCAATGTGGTATACGTGGTGCAATTGTTATCAGTAATTATGTTGATATGTTGGCTCTACTTTTGTTGATTTCCTTTTCAATTTCATTTGTTTCATTAACATTACTCAGGCACTGACTGTATTATGAAGGAAAATGTGCAAAGTGGTGATATATGCCTAGCAAAGTTTTCTTTAAAAAAAGAAGAAAGGAGAGAAATGTTTGCTTGTCACAGCCTGCAATGCCTTCCCTCTGAGCTTGGGAGAACGTACAGATAACAAACTCTGCCAGTCGTGCTTTCACAAATCTACTGGAAAATTATAAAGACATAGTATTGCAAGTAGAGATTAGGGTGGTTTAATTAATTGCCTTTTATCTTCATTTTATTTTATCTACCTTTTGTTGGGTTCAATGGTGTTAGATTACAGAATTCATATTTGGAATTATTTCCTTCCAACCCTCTTGTGTATTTCTTTGAGATCTTTTTCTTATAGGGATATTTGTATGTATATATTCTGTAAATATTTTTATTATTTTATGGGAGACTTAAAGGTCTCACTGATGATTGGGATGGCATCAAATAATTTACATGCATTGATTTCAAAGCCCCAGAAGATGGTTTTGTCATTCAGCAAATGTAGGTATTAAGGGACCTCATAAAATTTTCAACAGGAAGCACATGCAACAGTCAGAATAATTCTGCTGTGCTCTGAAAGTAAATGACATAAGCCTGACAGCTTAAGGTTGAAACAAGTTAAACATGTTATTGCTTGATAAAATATACTAAAGGTGCATTTCACAAATTGAAATTATTGTTCCTCATTTCCATTTCAATGTACTATTTCATATTCTTGTGGCTGGATTCTTCTTTGTATCATATTACGATAAATAAGGCTAAATGAAAAGAAGTATCCCTGTGGACCACATATTGCAATAACAAAAGTAAAATTAAAAATATAGGTTTTGTTGGTTCCCACTATGTTTCCCATCTGGTGTCATAAGTTAGTGGTAGACTAAACCGGATGTAGGCTAGAGATTGTATGTATAGAAAAGGGATTACACATTCATATTTCAACATTAGCCAACAAAACATTACACAGAAAAAAATACATTTCATACCTATTACCTCTGAAAAACATATCTGAATAATGAAACATCATGGTCTTCAACCTTGTCTGTAACTTTCGTAAAACATTTGTAGGAAACATTTTACAGGGACAAATTGTGAAAACCAAGCATATATGGATATTTTGGGGTTTATGTATATGTAAGATAGCATAGAAATATTTTAAAAGCTTAAAAACTTTTACTTTACCAGTAAAGCTCTATCCACTCTTACAGTCCATTTTGAAAATGACCTCTCCAAAGAGAACGTAAGTGGAGAGCATAATTGGATTTGTCCTGGAGTTGCAAACTGATTTTGTTAAAGCTAACATTGGCAAAAGGTTGATAAGGAAATACACCATCTTCAACAAAACACTGGTTAGCATTTATTCTATAGGTCAATGACAACACTATTTTGGTTTTAAAATACTAGGAGTCTCATGCAGAATGAAGAAGAGTGAAAAAAGATCTTGTATGCACAAATTAGCATAGTGTAAATTTTATGCACCCCATGATTAAATGCACTAAAATCCCACATAAATATAGTGCTGGTCTTGGAGTTTCAGTCCTAGCTGACCTTTCCTGAAACACTCAAAATTACATTTAAGGTGCAGATAGTGTAAATAATCCCTTCTGATTACTAAACTTGCTTAGTTTTTTTGAAAACCTGGAGTTTATATCCAGCCTGCAGCTGAAGCCCAAAGATAACTGGTGACTGGATAACTGTCCTGAGAAGGCAAAGGAGAGGAGACATGAAACTGTGGTGGTTTTGGGCTCCCAGCTGCAGATGCCTTTCATAGGAAAGACTTCATAGGCAAGAGGGAGATCAGATTGGTCAGAGCCCCATCTAACCTGGCCTTGAACACTTCCAGGGATGAGGCATCCACAGCTTCTCTGGGCAACCTGTTCCAGTGTCTCTACACCCTCACAGTGAAGAATTTCTTCCTAATATTTTATCTAAACCTACTCTCAGTTTAAAGCCCTTCTTCCTTGTCCTGTCACTATAGGCCCTTGTGAGGAGTCCCTCTCCAGCTATTTTGTAGCCCCCTTCAGGTACTGGAAGTTTCTCTAAGGTCTCCTCTGAGCCTTCCCTTCTCCAGGCTGAACAACTTTCTCATCCTGTCTTCAGAGGAGAGGTGCTTCAGGCCGCTAATCATCTCCATGGTCCTCCTCTGAACCCACTCCAGCAGGTCCACTTCAGACATAATGGGGCATTTTCATGTTCAAATAAATTTTAAATCATATTTTTCAAACATAGCCTGCTATATTTTCCTTAAGAGCATACTTTGATCAAATTAAGAAGCTGAAAGAACTGTACACTTTTTTTTAGTTCAGAATTAAATAAACATGGTATGCGACTAAGCTCAAAAGACACATGTATTGTTAAAAGTGTCATATATTTTTTTCAATAACAGAAGATTAAAGCTGGACTAAACAGTGAGGTGTACAGTCATGTTTTATAGGGCTTCCCCCCAGTCCCAATAAAAAAAATAAAGCACCTAATTCAATACACATGCATAGAAAAGCAGGAGTCTGAAATAGCTAAAACTTGATGGGGTAGTTTTGTTTGCTTCGTTTCTGAGACAATAGGATACAATATTTGCAAATTCCTCCATATAGATAATATGACGTTCATAAAATAGAACTGCTAATCTTTCCTGAATGTATTGAAAGCTAAGATCCTCAGGAAGTCTCTTTATTCTACAGCTGAGGCTTTATCAAGACTATGTAATATTGAATGAGTCCAGAATGAGTCCCCCCAAAATATAATAATTAAAAAAGCCACCTAATAATTTGGTATGATCTGGTTTTGCCTAGTTCTGTGTGGGTTTTTTGTACTAGGAATAAAATCTTGTTACTCGAGGGTAGCTATTCATTTTAGTTTTTATTCTGACCTGTGCTAATGATGATTAGAAGTTCAATTACTCTCAAAATTATATCTTTTTATTACACTACATATTTATTATTATTTTATATTTTTACACAAAAGTCCAATAATCAGTGTTTGGTCTGCTTTGACACTTAGGTTTGGATTGTCAGTAGTCCTTAGACTTTAATTGTAACTCACACATCAATCAGTCCAAGCTTAAATCCTGACTGTAAAAAATACTTTCTCTTCAGAATATTGATGAATGAACCAGGAAAAAAGTAAACCAGAAATTTATGTACTTCTTTTGATATCAGAAAAAAAATTGGCTCACGAGAAGATTGCAGCTGGCATGAAACAGTAGAAAAATTTCAAATTTTAGAAGAGAAATTAAGGAAAATTGTGATGGGACAAAAAGTAGAAAACAGTATTTAACAACACACATTTTGCATGAATGTTTCCTGGCAGTCTCTATTCTTATTTTTTACTAGTAAAAATAGAATTCCACATAAACAACTATGATTTTTTTAGATACTAGCATGAACTACTGCTATTCAATACTACTTCAAAGGCATTGAACTTCAAAGTTACAAGTTCTTCAGCCTCCATTCTGACAGCCTTCTTCTACAGCATCTTCTGCTATTTGCTTTTTCTGTTTTTGAAATAAAAAATATTCTAAAAGTAAAAGATGGAAAAAAGTCTTCAAAATATTGCTGTTGAGATGAATTTGCAGTTCTCTTGAAAGCCCAAATGTAGTGTCTAAAGACAGTACTGTGCAGTTTTAAGGCTGTATTTTGTAGTTCTTTGAAGACTTTTAGTCCAATCTGATTAGTCGGGTTAGTTATAAGGGATGAAAACATACCATGCATGAGCACTGAGACACCATTATTTTCCTTGCTGAGCACGTAACCTTCTGTCGCTGTATGTCAGAAACTCTTGCATAACTTTTTCTTTGCAGATTATGGCCCTTGTACAGCAGATAGAATGGGATACAGATGCAAAGATACTATCAGATGCAACCACATTACAAGGTGGTAAAATAGAACATGAAAGCAGAGAGGACCATAACATTGACATTTCTGTTACTAAATACAAGCACCTGCTATGAGCCAATACACATGTGAAATCCAGGACATCTGCTCCGTCCTTATCTCCAAGGAGAAATACAGACTATACACCCCTTACTTTCCCATCATCTACTTTTGTGTATGTGACATTTGTACTTAAGTACCAAAGGCCAAAGGAAACTCAGAATACTGTGGCACAGGAAAAAAATGAGGACATAGATGTTTCTAATCCCTTAAATCCTCCTGTCTCTACAGATCATTGGATTACATCTAACATTGACATGTGGATTTATTATGGTGATACCACATAAAGGGTGCTGTAAGAGAGCAACTATTCAAGTACACTAGGAGATATCTAAACACCAAGGTGGCTGAGTGATTGTTAAGATCTTGGCCTTAAAATCACATAAGAAGAATAATTCCACCTCAACATAAATAGGATAGAAATTTACGTTTGAAGTATTTTTGAGCTTAGATAAAGAGGAATATTTTAGTGCCTGAGAGGGATTATTACTGTGCTTTGTATTAAGGTTCCTAAGGCCACTAACTAGGATCCTTCAGCCTGTTTGCAGCTTGGGATGAAAACCAAACCTTCCAGTCACTGAACTGAGCTGTTGCCTCCTGTGTGTCCACTGTGACTACCAGCTTTAGCTCCTTCTACTGCTACAAAGGCTTTCTGAGGAAAATGCCAAGCAGTA
Source organism: Pithys albifrons albifrons (assembly GCF_047495875.1). NCBI lineage: Eukaryota > Metazoa > Chordata > Aves > Passeriformes > Thamnophilidae > Pithys > Pithys albifrons. The sequence goes on from NC_092460.1 coordinate 68,193,957, forward strand.
TTATTACTAATATTTAGTTCAATATTTTGTCTAATGCTAGCCCAAATCCTGAAACTGCAGGGCATTTTAAAAGAATTGTTGTCCCCACACACCTCTCTTTGCTTTTTATTCATGAGGAGTTTATGTTGTTGAAGGCCATAAAAACTCTTGGGACAGAGCCAGACTGATGAAAGCTTCAGGCAAAAGAGAGACTTTGCCTCTCCATCCCAGATGGAGGTTCAGGTGCTCTGTGTGCCCCACAGCCTGACTAAACAGGTTTCCCTTCTCCATCAAATCTGGCAGACAGCAATTTTGGATGTCTAACTGGGTTGGTGGGTACATATCCACTCAACAGGATAAAACCAGCTCTGGGAGAGGCAGCTCTATTTCCCTAAGAGGGAGTAAAGAGAGAACAAAGGTCTGGAAAGATCATGCCTTAGACCAGGTGCTGCGGCCACATCTTACTGGACAGGCACTCAATTTCTGGGGGTCAGCTGAAGGAGAGCAGGAGGTTCTGGAAGGTCCAGCCTGTGGCAGGGAATACAACAAAGGTGTTGGGTTAAGCTTCATCCTCCTAGTGCCAGCTGCCCCAGAGACATTGCCTTATCTGGAATTTTCCTGTATATATATTGTGATGACACCTCTGGGGAAGTTCAGCCTCTTTTTCCCCTCATGAGGAAAGGTCAGCAACTCAGAATTGGAGTCACAAACCACTAGATATAGAAGATAAGTACAACAGGACAAAATCAAGGAGAATATACTCTCAAGCCAGCTTGATGGTTGAAAAACGCTGCTTAGAATATCTGCAGAGGCTGTAATCATAATGTGCCTATGTATGCCTCAATTTTGAGAAATTGCTTTAGAGGCATGGGGTTATCTGTCTTTAATTTTCTCAAGATAATTTCTCAAGATGTGCTGTTGTCCGACTTCCTGCAACAGACTGCTGCAAACTTAATGCTCCCTGTGTTGGGAGTTGTCCAGGCATAAATAAAAATCCAGTCGGTAAGGGATATTTTAGACCATTTCTCTTTTTCTGACCTCTATGCCCTCATTTTGTGAGACTGAAAGATTTCTGTGTGCATTAACTGAAACATATCTTGTAATCATGAAGTACCCATCTTTCTTGTGCTCATGGCTTGCTGTTTCTAAGAGAAGGACTTGTCTCCTAACTGTAGAGGCTCTTAGTAGGTATTTAGTTGTAATCCCTCACTTTAAAAAGGAAAAAAGGTGTAAGGAAATGGAAGCTTTTAAATATTAACATAGATGTTCTTTCATGCTTTTACAAGTGAAATAAATTTGAGCAGGTGGTCATGCAAGTTTGACCCATCTCATCAAAAAAAAAAAAACACCAAAAAACCCAAACAACCATGACATGAGGCCTTCTAAAGAGAAAAAGAAGAAAAAGGGGATAATTTTTATTTCAGGTACAGCTATGAGGGCAGAACATAAGTCTAAGGTGCATTACTGGAGTAGAGGAGGCAGTGAAAAGTCAGGAAATTTGCCAGTGATCCTTCCTGGCTCCTGCCAGGTACCATAGGATGTTACACAGGTAAGATGGCAATTAAGAGAAATCTATTAGTTAAAATGTAGAAAATTGCTCTGGGAACACCATTAATAATTGTTCTGCATTGCCTCCAATCGGACAGCAACTCTCCCAGCTAACCCTGGCTGCACAGTGCTAGGTACTGACAAACTAAAAAAATGAAAGGCCACCTCTGTTTTGAACAAAGAACCTGGTGCTAATTTCTGCAGTACACAAGTATTATGGAGATTTCAGGAAAGGCCACAGGATGTGCAAAATCATCTACAGTTCATTTGCTGTTGGGACTTTACAACCTGCTCCATACATTTTCTCCAGGTCTGGAAAGTTGAGGACAAAGGAAGTAAATTGCATCTGAACATTCAAGAGGACACATATTAACTCATCCATCAAATCAATTAAACACAAACCTAAAGCCCTTTAGCTGGGCTGTATCATGAGCTTAGAGCAGCTTCCAATTAAAAACACAAGGGTAACACTGACAGCCTGTTCCTCACAGCACACAGTGCCATATGTGGTTAGTTCTGAAGGAATCACAAGCTGGAATCTGGCAGCTGAAGGTTTGGATGAATTGGTTGGTATGAAGAACTTGTTAAACTGTGCCTCATGAGAATGAACACCTTTCCACTGGATATATTCATTACTGCATCTAGACAGGGTGCAGCTCTGGATGTCCTTGCCTGGAGGAATCATCTCCACTGTAATTACCCTTAGATTGTAAATACTAACTAAATAAAAAAAATAGTAATTAAAAAATCAAGTTGAGGTTCCAAACACTCATAAAAGCCTTTCAAAGTCCATAATAGCTTGTTTCTGTAATTTTGTTTCTGTATTTTATCTCAGTCACTAAGGCTGAAACAGTCTTAGGTTTATGTGGACTACCATGAATGCCCAGCAGTCTAGTAGAGCTCCTGGACGCTTTTATCTTTGAGAGATACAGTTTACTCTGACATTCACAATGGAAAGGTTGAGTGGCCATCCTGTGAGCACAGTCCCACTGGATACAAAATTTAGAATACAAATTGCAGTTTTATTTGATCCAAGCATGGACACAGGTGAGTCAGAGTATTGACAAGAAAATATAGTATGTCATTTGACTATTTGCTGCATTTATTTCTGACGTTCAAAGGGTGATAGCTTCTCTTCTTACAAGGACCTACTTATATGTTAGCTCAATAAGGAAAAGGAAAGGGCCAATCTCATTATTTGTATTTACTATAAATAACTTGGTCCAGGTTATCAAAACAGTCAGGTGGATATACAGTTTGAATTTTTCAAATAGTAGTATTTACTCACAATTTCTAAGTGCTGTGGGAGATATGGTAGGATTTCTCTCTATAATTAGCCAAGAAAACAGCTGTAATGGCTATAATATAGGTAGCAATAATTAGCTGTGGCTTTAAATTTAAGCAATATAAGTAATTAGATTGGATGGAATTAATGGGCTAGTGCTTATCAAAATAAGTAAGGCTTAAATTTTGAGTTATCATATATATATACATATATATAATTGGGTGCAGCCAGTATGTGATGACTTGTATAGTCACTTAAAATCTAAGCCTCTAAAGCTACTAGAGAAAGGCAGTTTCTGAAGGGTTTGAGTTGCACACAATATCAAAGGCTCAGGAAAAGCACTTGAGCCACTACGAAAGAAATCAGTCACCTCTCTGACCACAGGAGTAAGGATTCTGAATATGACTGTCAGCACCTGCCTTTATCACCACAGCCAAGAAAAAAGGAACAATGCTCATAATTGAAACAGCCTAATCACAACCAAGGGTGCAGACAGCACTCCTGTGATACCCTGAAAAGGTATGTTACAGTCTCCAACAAACATTCCCATTAATTTCAGGTGGGTCATTGGTCAGAATAAACGCTGTGTATTCAGGTGGAGATAGAATATACACTTTTAAATGCCTTTCACTGGTCAGTGATGCAAGATACAATAATCTGCCTGCTCAGTGTGACCCTTCTCATAGGTTTTTTAGACAAATCAGTGAGTGAAAAGAAAACTGTATCTTTTTTAGTAATGCTTACTGCCTTTTTAAAAAGAAAAGATGATCTATTAGCAAACTGCCTGTGTGTTGGCTGTTCAATACTATACAGCTTTTTGGTGATTGATGGCATGGGGAGTAAGTTCTCTGGGCTTCACATTGCGGGGGCAAAGTTTGAAAATTTTCGTGTAGTAAGTAACAGTAAGAATTTGTAGTGGATCTGTTTGACTGCACTATGTATGTATGTTATACAGAAATGAAATTACTGTATTCTATTTCCAATGCAAAAGATAAATAATTCAGTTTACCTTATTTCACATTGAAAGAACAGTCTCCCAAAAGGACTTGTTTCAGTTTAATCAGCCAATTCTAAAAAGTAATTCTGATCAATTTTGTTGAATGTCTTCACGTGAAGAAGTCCTTCCTTATTAATGAGTAGCTGTATAAAAACATAGAAATGCATTCAATATTAAAATCAGTAATTAAAGTAATTAAAAGCAAGAAATGTTTATCTCAAAATAATATTGGATGTAGGAATATATAAGTAGCAAAATGTTTTAACAGTTCAGTGGTCTCCTTCAGCAGAGTTTAGGCCATCACTGTCTCAGTGATGGAATGCAAAGAACCTTGGTTGCCCAACGAAATCTGTTGTATGACTGCCACTGAGAGTTTGTGGAATAAAACTACTTTTCCATTTGCTCCCTGAGGGTGGTACCTGGAGAGGTGAGGGCTATGGTGGGAATGTCTGATCTCTGCCCAAGGCCTGGAGAGAAGAAAATATGGTGGTCTGTTCACTTCCTGCCAACCAGTTCTTTCACAGTTGATCTGTGCAGGGAAGTTCTTCTCACAGAAACAACAATATTTCTTTTTTCATTTCCTCTCAGGTTTCTTTAGACACCTGCTAATGTTGTTTTGTATGCCCCTGTGTCTGTACCAGCAGACATCTCCCCAGTTTGACCTGCCCTTGTCTTGCATGGCTCCAGCAGGAGAGGGATGCATTTGGCCCTGGGGCTGCTGAGGCAAACAGGCTCTACCACCACATGGTGTTATGGATTCCCCTACTTGCTCTGACCCCTCCACACGTAGTCCAGGATCAACAGCAGAAAACAGTTCCTTTATATCACTTTTCCTGCTTTGTTTTTGAGAGTAACTTAACAGAAGTTTCCTACTTTATCCAAATTAATTCAGAACTCCCTGTAGTCATTTTGCTCAGTGTTTACTTCATGGCTCCCAGTTTGATTGATACTTTTGCCCCATGAACTTACTCGTAAAGACTGATTACTATTGCATACCATTTTGCTCGCAGTAAATAATATATCACCTGCTTTCAAGAATAACTTTATTAAGGTTGCACCCTGGTGGTTTTGCTCTTGCTGCTTAAACTTCTCCTTTGGGTGTAATATTTCCAGACTAAACAGTAACCTTTTTGTAGTTCTAATAGAATCTGAAAATACAGAGAAATAGCTTATAGCTAGGAGTTCACAAGTGTTTTCTTTCTAATGCGTTGGCTGAGGCCATTATAGCTGTCAGTCCATGAGATTAACAGCATCATAATGATGTTACAAGCTTTCTAGAAGATCTATTTATAGGATAAATTATCTACTGGAAAAAAAAAGGTAACTTCCCTGTTATAGTTTTGGATACTAACGCAAACCCCTTTAATCAAAATTAACAATTTTAACTTCAAACATAAAAATTATTTTCATATTTTGATCAGGAAAAATTTGAATTGGGAAGAGTATTGGCATATTTATCTTTTAACAGATTTTGGATTCTAATACTTTCTGGCCAAACTGCAGAAGTGTTGTACTACTTTCTGCTAAGGTATGGAAACCTGGTTTTTATTTCTCTAAGACACACACATTCTGACATGATCTTTAAAAGAATGACCATGTCAACCAGTTTGACTTGCATTCAGTATATGAGATGACTTTTATGCCAGTGAATGCAAAGTTCAACATTTTTTATTAAAACAAAAGACTGAGCAAGACAATAACAGCATTTAAGGAGTTTCAGTCATCAGGATTTTTGAAGACAACTTGCTTTGAACTCTTCAGGGAGCTGTAACCCATTATGACAGTTTGATAATGAAGCAGGATCAGTCATTACCTCTGTGGCTCAGGCAGATGCTTCAAATATATTGTCTCAGCTCAGCACATCCCTATTATTTACTTCTGTTGCTGCACCATACTGAAGCTGTACAATAAAGAAACCTGCAGATATGAGAAAGTAATTGAATTTTAATTTTTCAGAAAGCTTTCTGAATTTTTTTCACTCCTGTTGGCACCCAATGCATTGCCAGGCCTTATATAGCCCCGTAGTGTAATCCTATTTGAAGAATATAACAACTCATAAGGAATCATTTAAACAACTGAGCCTTTACTGAGAAGTGCAACAACCTGGCTTATGTGAGATGGCAGAGAGAATAAAGCAAACCAAGTGAGGAAAGAGGGGAGGAAGTTCTCCTCATGATGGATGAGTAGAGGACCAGACTGTTCCTGCTGGAACAGTTTGGTCGCTACTCTCTGCCTGAAGCAGTGTGCCTCCTTCACTCACTTTGCAAAGGATTTCACCATGACTGCTCCTTTCTTTTATCAGAAGGCAGTAACTTTGCTCCAGTGCGTGCCCTGGGGTGTGGCTTTGCTGGGCAATGGGCTATGCTCCCCATGCCGCAGAGGCTGCGTGGCTGTGCGGGCGCCCAGGTGCCCAATGCGGTGCCCCATGGACTGCACCAGTGATGCAGAGATGCTCATGCACAGCCTCAGACACAGAGCTGTTGTACTAGCAGCAACTCCAGGCACATTCTGTTCTGGCCAAATAACACCCTGTTATGTACTTTTGCTTGTGGTTGCTGAAATCTCCAAGTTCTTCAATATTTGTTATTTCTTCCCCTCTCAGAAGAATACTTCAGAACATCACAGGAAGCAGATTAGCAGTGGTTTCTCATTTATTCTGTCCAAACTCAGAAGCAATCAGAATGCAATAATCAAATTTATTGACTGCCACACAGCATAGAATTCTGCAGTCAAATAAAGGTTACAATAGTCCTTGTATACAGCAAGTACTCTATTATTTCTTTTATAACTTCAAGAACTTGTTTAAAAGTTATGAATGCTTGATTCCTTTGGGTATCACATTGTGGCACAACTGGTCCAGGTGATGTTGTTGGTTCAAGTTTCGTTGGGTTTTTTGTTGGTTTTTTTTTTAGTGTATTTTAATACATAGAGTTGTTTCAGAAAGCCTCAGAAAGTTTAAGTGTGCACGTCTGTGAACCAAAAAAATACCAGTGCTTGCTGTTTTGTAAAATTGCCTTGGACCAGAGGTTAAAATTAGTCTTAAGGAGATTAATTTGATGGTTGGATTCAAGATAGTCTGACAGAAATCTTCTTGTGAAAACTAGGCAGGTGGTTTAGAAATTAAGGAGAGGACATGAAATGTTTTATGGTTTTACTACTACTCTCAGTAACTGCTCAGGATAAAGAAACCAAGGTTATTTGAATTTGAAGACAGAGATTTTTGTTTATTACAAACAGAACTGACCAGATATTTCACATGAGACAATTCACAACAAGCATTGGAAGCCTTTCCTATCATGATTTTTGATAATGTATAGAGCAGTATAATAAATATTTATACTTAGACACAGCAAGTTTTAAGAATTATCTGTGGTTCAGGGCTGATTGAAAGATAATTAAGTAATATTACAAATATCTGTTTTTAAAAATAATAATTTCTCTTAAAGATTCTGTCTGCAAACTCCCTTCATCCTCTTTTACAAGGTCTTTGAACATTTTAACTAATACATGATAGTAGACATTACTATTTTTTGCAAGGATGGTTCACTAAAACAACCTATGGAATCCCACAGAGCTGGTCATGCACAGTAACATTTGCAATGGAAAGATTTATCATATGTCTAAGTAGTCTTCCATTTCTATTTTCTATGCTTCACCTCCCCCCAAAACAAGAGGTATTCCATAGTAGTGTCTTTGTAGCAATGCCATATAATTGATAGCAGCCTGTAAACATATTGACTTTACAATGCCAGCATGAGTAGGATGATGATGCTGATGGTCAATTTTGCCAAGTTTACCAGGGTCAGGATAGGGCTTTATTTTCTTCCTCCTATGCATTACAGCCAAAGCAGATTCTTCTTTGGTGGGATGGATTTGGAGGTAGGATGATGGGTTATTAAGGTTGTAAATGGTTTATAAAGAGATAATCAATGATGAGTAATTGTTGATAGCAAGCTCTGAATTTCAGCAGCATGTTTTACATACCTCAGTGGAAAATGCACAAAGCCTGTGATGGCCAGCCTTTCCACCAAGAAATTATTGAAGTTTTGGAGTGGTAGAAAAGAGCCACACGCCCCTGTGTGTTCCCACTGTGGCAGGAGCAGGACCACACACACACTGGCTTCAGTGGGGCAGGGCTGCCAACCAGGGCTCTGGGCAGCTGTAGGACAGAGGCTGGCTCAAAGAGTTGGTTTTGCAGTATGGTTTTCTTATGCGCTAAAAACTCTGGACTGCACTGGGGAGGGAGGGTGTCTGGGGAGAGGCAACAGCAACTTTCACATTTTTCTCCTCATCCCTATCCATCCTGGGAGACCTCCAGGAGTGAGCAAGGTGAATGCTAGACCTTCAGAATTGCCTATCAACAGCAGCCCAGGTTGAGACACTTACGCTTCATGGGTCCTGTGGGATTTCCAGTGAAATTTATTGCTGCTGATTATCCCCTAAACAAAAAATAATATTCAGTTATTATTCTTTAGGCTCAATTTTGAATACATATAAAAATAGAAACTTAAATATGACCCTTTGTTGCTGTATCATTGTCTTCCTATTTCCACAATATATAATGATTAAACAGATCAGTCTGCCATATTGTGATTAATAAAATCACCTGTCAAAACGAATTAATGGAATACACTTTTTGCATATTACACTTGTTTGTTTTAATTAGCTTTTCTTCAAGGCCACTTTGGATGGGGCTTTGAACAACCTCGTCTAGTGGGAGGTATCCCTGCCCACAGTACAGAGGTTGAAACTAGATGATCTTTAAGGTCCCTTCCAATTCAAACCATTCTATGAGTCTATAGAATGTGTCTTCTTACTTGTTAACTATACTAAAATCGTAATATTCTTGTACATGAAGAGGATTATTAGAGTTGGGTAGTCAAAATAGTCTTAAGTGTTATTTTCATATATAAGGAGAAGAATCTACAAAAACTTTTATAGAGTAGCTGCTGAAACAGCGCCATGAATAATCCATTGAAAACTGTAGTGTAAAACAAAATGGTACCTGTTGAATTATTGATTTGGTTCTTACTTTGCTATAAATCAGAATGAAAATGGCCACACTGTAAAATGCAGTATTGAAATAAACATCTGTTTTTTAACTGTGCACAGAGGCTTCAGCAAGCACAGTTCGCTCTTGTGGTAGAATCAAGCTTGGTCCTGGGAATGTGAATTACAGCACAGGATCTTTTTTATCAAATAGGTGGATTATGCACAGAATGTCTAGACATGCGACCCATTAGCTGTATTTCAAAGAAAGAGAAAACATTAAGTCGTAATATCTAGAAGCTTGTGGGTGATAATATTTAAAATAAATACCTGAAATTCAACTTTTGTATAGAAAAAATTCCATCTAGAAATACACTAAAGAATATGCCTAAATTTAAACACCTGCATTGCCCCACTTAAGAACATAAAACTAAGCACTTATGTACATTTTCTTCTGAACTAGAAATCTAGTTTTGGCCTTTTTCCGTGCAATATATGGTTTCTCAAAATATTTGTTTTTCTACCTATTGATCCAAATAGGGGCCTGGCTACAAAACTGCCTTTACGGCTATTACATGTAAAACCAAAACTGCATATTTCAAATTTATCTGTGGCTTAGTTTGGAGTAGCTGTGGCATAGGTGGTAGAACATTTACAGGATGCAGGATGCAATATGAATCCAAGTAGCCAAAACACAGCAAAATATTAAAGCATGTGTTGAAGTATAAGAATGAATTTGTTGTTTTGCTGAGGTGGAATCAAAACCAGAGCTAATTAGATACTTGCAAGATCAGATCAAATCCTTTCATGATCACTGTCTGGCTAAACAAAATAAAGACAGTCTCGTCTTTATATTATCTTCTTTCTGACTTAGCAGTGACACCTTCCTTTCCACAATAAATAAACTTCTCTTACTTAGTGTTTGTTCACTATATTTGGCTGAACAGCTCTCTCCTCTCCATTCTCTATTGAATGGGCTGGAGATTTCTCTCCCCAAAAAAAGTTTCAGACCTAGTCAAAACCAAGGGGGAATCATTGTATTGTTACCATTTACAGGATCATCTACTGCTGAAAATTATTTTGTGCTTTAGTATGTAGACTTAATTTCTAATGAATGACAACGTAAAACTCAAGGAATTGTTTTTTCCTTAATTATCTTCTTCTGTTTCCTGGTTGGTAATAATTATTGGCTCTTGCACAGCTTTTCAGTTAAATCCTTAGTGCGACATCATCCTAGTAAAAATATTTCAGAAAACATTTTGTAAATGTTTGTTCTGCAGTCCCACAACTTGATATTGTACTATATGTACCACAATTTTTGCTTTAGATTTATCATCTGCTCTCTTTCTGTTTCAAAACTGCTTGGTAATTGCAACTGAAACAGTGTGTTCATAGCTCAAGACCACTTTTGAGACCAAATCCTATTGTCCATAGACATATGGTCCCATTTTTTACATGGATAGATCATATTTTCAGCAAAATACTGGCTTAAAGCAGCTACACCGTTGAAATTACTGGCGCTGCTGTTGAGAAATGAGTCCTAAATAATTCTTGGCACTTTAGAACATTCTGTACAAGAATGGAGCGTTATTTTTATTTTTAATCTGAACAGGTCACAATGCCATATCAAGGACAAATGTGCAAGATGGTAAAGAGGTCTTCTATTTTATTAGCATATTTGTAGTGGTGGAAATGTCTTGAAATGTAATGATTGTTTGATTTCCTCCTCAGTGGATTAATTTATTTTTTTTTATTGTGGATATTAAAACTAAAATAAACAGAAGTGAATTCCAGTGTACACATAGACAGACCAACATTGTAAATCCTGGATTAGGCTAGTTCTTGAATGTAACAATTGTATGAGTGATGACTATGTAATTCTCTTGGGGGAAAACTGAATCCTTCTGATGTTGGTACAGCTAATTCTGCCTATGAACCTAGAGGGAGGATGAAATTGATTAAATGCATTATGAAAAGTCTTTCTCTTAAGCCTCAACAATAATTGGACCATGCAATTGCTTCTCTTTGAGGTGTTGCAGAGGTGATGTCAGTATCTGTTAATCCTTCTGTGCACACGCAATGAAAGTCTTTATCCAGACTTCACTCATGCTCAATCACTGGAGTCCTTTCAGACTCAGTGGGTTTTATTTCAAGGGATGCTTTCTTCAGTAGCCAGCAGGGATATGTTTTTAGGGTGGCACCCAGATGGTGCTAGTCATCCCATCTGTCTGCACACATTCCTGGGGGAAAACTTAGCAGTCATTCAGGATGATGAAAATGACACCATGAGAAAAATGGGTGATGTCTTTCCTCTCCTTGTTGACCCACTCTGAGCAGTGGTAGCTGTAGGTGCAGAGATGTGGCACTGTCTGGGGGAGGAAGCCAGAGAAGCAGGTCCTGTTGACTCCCAGAATCATCTGTGCACCCTCTACCTTGATGTGTACCAGAGATGGTCCTCCTGCTCTGGCCCTGTGCAGATTTATCACTACCTGACATCCCTACCAGATAGCACTGAAAAAAGAGATTCCTCTGCTGACATGCCACACATATCACACCAAACCTGGAGAAAGGATGTTGGTGGAGTAGGTAGGATGTCATCCCAAAAAGGTTTTATTCACCCCAATGTTTCTTTCTGATAGTCATTTTTATGTGTTGCTTTATAATACTGGAATGATGTGAGATCACTATGGGAAAGAGCAATGTTTGTACATTACGTTAATAAAAATGTTCTGAGATAAAGCAGCTCTGGATTGTTTCACGTGTTTCTTATATATCTTGTGTATATTATTTATTTGGATATAGCCTAGGCTGAGGAATTTTCTAGGTTTCTTTCTTGGAATGTGAAGCAAGATCATGAAAGTGCCATTTATTTTTTTATTACCTCCTCTTTATGTAACTGGAAAGAATAGTTAAAAAAAAAGCTTCACACCTTCTACTTTAGGATTAGTGTTGTTGGGCGGGGAAGGGGAATGGGGATCTATTGCTCTGCATTAGTAATGTAGGAATCATGATTTTACAAGCAATGCCAATTTATAAAGAATTTTGTATAATTTCATTATTGCCACTGGTCATGATCCAAGCAAATCCTTCAGATGAGCACAACTATTTTAACTGAAGCTTTCAAGGCTGTGTTTTATGCAGTCCAAATATGATTTAAAATGAAGGGAACATTTCTAAAATGAAAGGAGGAATCTTCACTGGAAAACAAAGGATCACACACATTTACTCACCGGAAAAAAAAAAAGATAAAATTACAGAAACTTTTATCTGTTATTCTCTTGCTAAAGATGATACTGCCTTTGCTAGTCCCATCTTGTAAGGAATTTGTAATGCCTCAGAATACAGTACTAAAAAAGGATAGATGGAGCTGGATAAACTAAATGGAGGACCAGAATCTCATAAAAGAACTAAATATTCTCCAGACACAGTTGTGAAATTTCTGTGCTTATATGTGTAACAGACAGCAGGCTCCAGAATTTTGTAAAAAATACCTGGGAGAAACCTTAACTGGCTTCACAACTCAGTACAGTGACCTAATCAGTTGTTTGTCAAACTGGTGTTTTCATTTCAAACTGACGTTAAACTTCAACTTGAAAGTATGTTGGAGTGTATAGAAACTTTTGGTGAAATAGTGCATCAGCCATAGCATCTTTGTGCAACTGGGAGCAAAACCTCAGTCCAGAAGGCTTGGGTCAGTCTGTGACAGCTTCAGAAAAGGCTTCACCATGCAAAGCCTTCATTTTTCTAAATATCCTTGGACTGTGAATGAATTCATAGCTATAAACCTTTACTTTAAAAAACTCAGGGAAATTTCTGTAAATGCTCAGCATTGATTCAGTCTTATTCCTTCATTTTCTGAAGTCCCCAATGAATTAAGGCCCCACAGAGTAGCTTTGGACTGTCCAGTCCCAGAAAGATAATATTGTCTTGTTTGTAAAGTCCTACACTACCTGGCAACTTGATAAAAAGTTTATGACACCTTAAATCTGAGATTCTCCTTTGAAACAGGAAGCACAGACTAGTGGGTTAAGTTTTTCCAGCAAGCATCTGCTTCAGCTTTGTTCTTCAGACCCATTTCCAGCATGGACTTTGGTGATCACCAGCACTGCACAGTGAATGCACAACATGCAAGGGGGTCTGAGCTGCTTGTGCAGTGCTGTGTTAAAGTTCTACTTCTTGGTTGCCTGTCTCCGGTGAGTGGAAAGGTGCTGCTTCCACAGCCAAGCATTAAACACAGACACAACTCTGGCATCTCAGTGCAGTGAGCCTGTTGTTCAGATCATCTTTCTCGGTTCTAACTGAGTAGACATGCCCTACCATTTGGCTTGATGGGGACTCCTATGCACACTGAGCAGAAAGTTTCCAGGCTCACATAGATATTTGAATAACAGATGCAGTAGCAGAGTTCTGCTCTCCAGAAACCTGGCCTGCACAATTGTTTAAAGGAAAGTAACACATTTCAGTAATGTCAAATGTCATTTTAACAGAATTTAATAAGCAGTTTGTCAATACACTGAATTTGTCAAAAGTACTTGTTAGCTCTGACTAGAATTGTAATGGCTGGAATAGTCACAGGGGATGATCAGATCATTAAATCAACTCTTGTGCTTGTAACCATCACTTGTCAGAAGAAGATATTAATGAGCATCTGTGGCACAGAATAAATTATTAAAAAACCCCCAAATCTCTTAATTTTCACTAACAATTAAGTAAGTCAATAGATTGAATTTTTGTTGCTTTGCTGGTAGGAGCATAGAGTATAATTCAAGAATAGTAAAGCAAATGAATAGTAGCTGTGACTCTTTCTCATGCGTGGGAAAATTAAGAAAGAACATCCTTATTTATTGTTGGAATAACTTTTTTCCAAAACATCGTATTATTGAACCTGAAAATATCAGTCACATTAATTATCTGGAGACATAGAAGGGCTTCACATTCCTAACATGACTTTAAAAAGAAGAGTTTACTGGTGTTCTGTGGTGCAAATATTTTGATTGGTATGTCATGTACATTTCGAAATTGAACTTGTTACAATTCTTGTTTTCCTCTCGAAAAATGCTGTTATGCTAACTGTATGCTGGTGAATAGTAAGGAATTCAGTGGGATAGAGGACTTCCTGGAATGTTGCTGGAGGACAATCTCAGCTGACAGGAATGAAACATGATATGATTTATTCTCAAACACCAAGTTTTGGGTTTGAGTACTGCCTGGTTTAAAGGCAGTTTTGAGTGATCTACCACTGTGGGTAGTATGAATGAACAGGAGATCTGCAGTAAAATAGGAATTGAATCAGAATTAAGATCTAACATATATGTTATTGCTTTCAAGAACAGAGATGATGTACAAAAACTAGCAACTATTTGCCTAAAACTGTGATCTTGTTCTGATCCAACATGTATTCCTCATGTGGTAAGATCTAGGATATTACTAAGGTAAGAATTTTCATCGTTCAGACACATAAGATAATTTCACTCTTTAAAAGATAAATTCTGCAATGCTTGAGTAAGGCAGAAATTAAAATCCTCAGCAATATTGTTTTTTGCAGTTCACATATTTCTCTGCCCAGTCTTTTTTGTCTTTTTTTTTGTCTTTTTGTCTTTTTTGTCTTTTTCTCTGCTTTAGGCAAGAATGAGTTTGTGTTTACTATACACATATATGTACCAATATGCTTTTGAATCTCTGGGATCAAACACCACAAAGACGTCGTATCATTCTCTTCTCAGTGCATAAGAAGAGAGTATGTAGACATGTAGACATAGCCTAAAATAACCCCCTAGTGCTTTTTTCCCCTGAAAATTGTGTATTACTCAAAGGTCTTTTTACTGTACTCCGCAGAGAGTCAGCAAACTACAAATCCTGCTTTATCTGGCTGAACATAACCCTGATATACTCACTTCTCTTTATTTGCCAAACATATTGGCAAGGATCTCTGTGTCAACATTTATTAATAAAATTGGCTTCTGTGGAAAGCAGCTGGTCCACTTTCCCTACTCTTTAGGCATCTGAATCATCCAAGCTGCTATCAAAAAGCTCTCCCTCATTGTTATGGGCTCACCATCCTATGACATTTTTTTTTGTTTGCTTTTGTTTGTTTGTTTGGGTTTGGGTTTTTTGTTTGTTTGTTTTGTTTTGTTTTCTTTCTTTGCCTAACCTTTTATCTGCTTCCTTTACATTGTCATAATTTCATGGGAGATTCCATTCTTCTCTACTTCCAGTATTTTCTCATTAAATTTGGGAATTTATATATTTTGATGCTGAATTACTAAACTGAAGGAAGCTTATTTCTGCTTCATTCACCAAGATGAAAGCTTTAGTTATAATACTTCACATTATTGTCTTCTTATCTTTTGAGTCTTTACTCATTTCTCCTGGCCCATTTTAGACACCTGTAAACACCTTAAGTAGTCTAAGAACTGTAGGTTAATTCCCAGCTGAATAATGCTGGATGTAGCAATGATTAATTAAATCCTCTCACTCTCTTGAGGTTGCAGTTGATTAATTTTCTAAGGTGTTGGAGAAATGGACTATATTGATCTGGGTATATGGGTCATGTAGCCTAGCAAACATAGTCCTTATGTTCAGAATCTGACTTCTATTGAAGTCCACCTTTATGGCTTCATTCAAATTCTCTTCCTTTTCCCTTTCTGTTTCCAACATTTACTATGACCACCTAAAATGTTAAAAGTGTTGGCCTTGTGTGTGGGTGCATAAGAGATTTTGGTTAATGTTCCCTCCAGGGTACCTTTGATACAAACATACCTCCTATCAGTATTTAATTGCTCACCTCTTACAAGAAAGGCCAAATGACAAAACAATGATAATTTTGCCCCCCTCCTACTGACAGGCCTCAGAATCAAGGTAAGGGTTGTTCATGTGTCATCTTTGTGTGTCTTCCATCACTGATCTGCAAATTGGTTTATTGTAATAGGATACTGCTCTATTTATCTTTGCTATTATTTATTATTGTGTTAATTTTTAAATCCTCTTTCTTTTTATCAGGGTCCCTTAAATGTTTATAGAAATAAATGTATGTTGACTGTTTCACTGCACTGGATTTTACCAGGTTTTTTGCTCTCTGGGTAAACTTCTCTACTGTTTGTCTGCAAGAAGGGTTATATGTTGGTGAATTCTAGCACCTGTGAATGTGTTGGTATTCAAATCCCTAAATAAAATGGCCTTTATCCCTTTAAAAATAAGAGATATTCAATACACAAGGCAGTTTTTGATCTATTGCAAATATTGATACTATGTTTTGGTCCTCATTTACTGAGTGGAAAGGAATGTTTCATTCCTCACTGTATTTCACCCTTACTTACTCTTTTTCTTGCAGTACCAGCCTGGGTTACCTTGAGGGAACCTGTCTGAGTAATCATAATTGATTAATTTTCAAACCCCTTGCTCATAGACATAATTCATAATGAATTACTAACCCAGCAGCACAAGATAAAGATAGTTCTTTCAGAAAGGACATGCCTATATATCCTTAATTATTATAATGGGGAAACCAAGGAATCAATTGTAAGAAGCAATAAAAAATAGGAAAATATAATCATTATGTGTCCATCTACTTGACTTACGTGCACATCTCAGTCAGGTCCAGCTTTAGTGTTAAGAGAGAAATGCATACCATTCTTTGCTTTTTCCATCAGATGTCTTGGTTGACACAAATATGATTCTTTTTGAGCTATCTTTGGAGTTTCTGAAGTGCCCTGTGAAACTTAGCAAAATCCCAGACTTGACTATTATTACTGAGACAATGTGACATTGAAACATTCTTTGATACAAAGGTTCATCATCCAAATGTAAACATGGCTGTGAAAATTTTGGTCCTTAGTGGCAAAGTCCTAGGTACAGAGCTACCACAAAAATGACTTGCTATCAGGATGCTACAGCATTTAACTTAGCATGCTCTAGCCTCCAAAATGTTGCAGGAAGAAATACAGATATGAGTTAGCTGCTGGGGAGAAGCATAATGCACATTATTTTGCTGGAGATTAAGAGGTATCTTATAAATTGTACTTGTTTACAACATCCCTGAGAAGTGCCTGAAGTGCAAGGGGTCATGGCTAGACCTAGATCAGCTCTACTCAATAGACTAGCCTGCCTCGATCTTGCTTGGTTTATTGTTTACATCCTTGTCAGACAAGGTGTCTAAAGAGATCAGGCCCTGTATGCCATGCGTGGCATGCAGATGGTTGGTTTAGCAGCCACACCAGCTTCCTGATGATGAATGAATTGCATTCAGATTCTCTGATGTGTTTAGCAAGTAAGTCCCAAAGACTATTTCCCTGCATGTGGTCAGACAGAGCAGTTCTCTCCTGGAAGGATTGTTTCTCATAGAGTCTCAGCTATTTACTGTGCATACTGCTTTAAATGCCTAGATTCTTATTTACAGGAAATAAAGACGAAGGCAGTATCTTTGATGTCTCTACTCCCCTACCAGACTTGCCATAATTGGCCTATGAGTTAATTTGGGAGATAAACAGAGAGTGATACATGTGCTATGACACTCCACTGCTCTTTTCCTTTAGCAATCAGAGCTAAAGAAAGCATCTTCTCTCTGGCAGAGTGCTCTGGAAGAGACAGCAACAATTTTAGGCCACTTTGCTTGGAGCACAAAAGCTCTCCATCCCAATATGAAAGAAATCAAGAAAGGCAGACCAGAAACAAGCATGGCTGAGCAAGGATCTGCTTCTCAGACTGAGGAGTAAGAAGTGCAAGCAGAGACAAGTGGACTGGGTAGAGTAACAGGTATATAGTTCAGGAGTATACGGACAGGATCAGGAAAACTCAGGCACAGATGGAACAGGACTTGGCAAGTGATGTGAAGAATAAAAAGAAGGGATTCTATAATTACTTAAGTCCTAAAAGAAAGGTCAAGGAGAGTGCTACCCCTGTGATAAATGAGAAAGGAGAACTGGTGAAGATGGATATGGAGAAGGCTGATGTAATCAACGAGATCTTTGCATCAGTCCTCACTGGCAGTCAGGCTTTCCACTTCCCTCAAGTCCCTACTCCTCTAGGTAGTGGTTTGGAGAGTGAGGTGCCTCCCACTGTAAACAAAGACCAGGTTTGTAACCAATAAAACTGAAGAGCCACAAGTCTATGGGGCCTGACAACATGCATCCCAATGTCCTGAGGAAACTGGCTGCTGTTTTTTCCAAGTCAGTCTCTATCATATTTGAAAAGTCATGGCAGTCAGGCAATGTCCCTGGTGATTGGAAAAAGGGAAACATCACTCCTATTTTAAAAATAGGAGAGAAAGGAAGGCCCTGGGGAACTACAGACTGATGAGCCTCAGAAACATCATGGGGCAGTTCCTCAGGAATGCAAGACCAGAAGGTGATCTTAGACACTGAGCATAGTTTCACTAAGGGCAAATTGTGCCTGACTAGTATGGTGGTCTTCTGTGGTGGACTGACTGCAACAGTCAATAAGGGAAGAAAGACGCATCTCATAAACCTAGACTTCTGTGGTCCCACAAGACATTCTTATCTCAAAATTTGAGAGGCATGGATTTAATGAGTGGACTAAATAGTCATAGACTGGATGAATGCAGCCAGAGAGTTGTGGTTAATGGCTCTAGGCTGGTGATGTATAATGTCCCTCAGGGCTCTGTTTTGGACCAGTGCTCTTTAATATCTTTATCAATGACATAGACATTGAGATCAAATGCATCATCAGCAAGTTTGCAGTTTGCCCCATTCGTAGAAGTGTTCATGTCCAGGCTGGATGTGACCTTAAGCAAGCTGATCTAGTGCGTGCCATCTGAGGGGTTGGCAATTGATGACCTTTAAGGTTCCTTGCAATGCAAAACATTCTGGGATTCCATTATCTGAACCCAGCTCATCTTGACAAGACAGACCATATTTATTAGTTTTTTCAGAAGTGTAATCTGAGACATCTTTTATTCTTTTTTCCCTCAAAATCCTTCTGTCTAAGAGCAACCTTGGCTGCCAGCTCTGTGGGGAATATTGAGTGATCCATGCTTCCTGCACTGGCTGTTCACTCAATCCCTGTTTTCCAGGTCCCATGGGGGAACCTCTTTGGCACATGATCCATCAGCCAGATTGGGCAGTGTGTCTGTGCCGGTTTAGGAGCTGGTGTGGTGTGGGGCATCCTCTCCTGGACCCTGCATAAAGAATTGAGATCTCCTGTGTGGAGACAAAGGTAATGCTTGAACACCCACACAAGGAATTTTGAAACAATTCAGGTGCTCCTGCTTATGCTTGTCCTTGGTCTGAGCCACGAGAGTATCCCAGGCAAAGAAACAGAAGTAGAATTCTCCAGGATTCAGTGGCCTCTAGAGATTCACAAAATACATAATGGATGCTTTTCAGTTTTAGCTGTAATTTACTGTGTATTATTTATGTGCATACATATTATTTATATGCATTCACATTATTTATAGGCAGTAATATGCATACTGCACACTATTTATATACCTGTTGTAGTTTGGGATTATTATGTAAATTCTCTCCCCTGCCACTTAACTGCCCAGGCCAGCGGTTAACAAAAGAAGCAGTTAACTGTGATCGCTGGGGTGGGGGCAGGTTTGTCTCTTTTGGTTTTTTTTTGGATATTCTCCTCAGTCTTGGCTCGGCGGAACGGGGAGTGGGGGCTCCAAGGAGGCAGGCTGCCCTGCTGGTTACTGCTGGGGTTTTCCCTGGCTGTCTTGCCGCTGCCTACTTCGGACTACTTTTTCCTGCCGTGCTGCTGCCTGCCTTGGATTTGCTGCTGGTTGCTCGTACCTTTCTGCTTCTTGGACGGGGAACACAGGGGGAAGAGACTGAAGTCCATCTGAAAGCCCACTGCTCGTCTGTTTCGCTGGAGAGGGACTGAAACTCACTCTGCAGCCAGCTGGGCTGTGACAAGGACACTTAAGTATAACCTTTTCTCCCGGAGGAAAACCTGCTGGGTTTTGTTCTTGTTTTTTTTTTTTCTCTTATGGTGTTGGGGAAGTGGGTTGCACTAGTCTGTTTACATATATATATATATATATATATATATATATATATATATATAGCAGTTATCCTTCTTGTATTAAAATTCCTTTTCTTAAATTTGATAAAGAGTGGTGTGATTATTGTGGAGGAGGCCCCTCCCCTGCTTGTGGGTAAAACATTTTGGTTTTTCCCCTCAAACCGAGACATTTCTTGGCGCCCAACGTGTGGGGCTTGTAAACAAAGAAGGATAACTGCTATTTTGTGGCACCATGTGGGTCTTGAGCTTAGGGTTCATCAGGACCATCCTGTATAATATATTGGCTTTTTGTTGGTACAAATTCATGCCAAAAGGAGCGGCAGGTTTAAGTCTTATCAACAAATCAATGAGGAAAACTCAAATAGCCGCAATTATTATTGAGTTCTTACTCTGGATTTATGGTGCCATGAATTCGATGCCTTTGGATGTCATGTGGGTGGTGTTCTCCAGGCTGTTTTCCTGCCGCAACCTAAGCTGCTACCTCTGGGGATTCAGTGATAATAGTACGGACCCTTGGGAAGGAACAAAGGGGAATCTCTTCTCCCAACCCTTTGTCCATTCCCCATTCAAGTCTGCTACAACAGCTTTTGAGATGTTTAAATTCTCCCTGGATGCCAGAGATATCTTGCTCTTTATGGTTTTTCTGCAAGGTTGTAGCCCTGCGGCTTACAGAATGTTTGAAGGTAGGGCCAGGTTTTTTCCAGAATGCATTCAGAAACCTAGCCCAGTGAAGGGGGAAAAGCGAGAGAATGAAACCCCTGATGCCACAGTGAAGGGAGAAAAGGATGAGGCTAAACCAGGAGGACAGGCCAAGCCTATGGAAGTTGCCCCTATTCAGAAAAGGAAATATAAGACCAAATTAGACCATCCAGCGGACGATGAGGGGGCTGCTGCACCTCCACAGCAAGCAGACCCAGAGCCTGAGATCATCACTGAGTCATTGTCATTTGATAATCTCCGTAGTTTGCGGAAAGACATTGCTCGACACCCGGGTGAGCCCATCCTGACTTGGTTGATCCGAGTTTGGGACCTTATGGGTGAAACCTTACAACTGGATGGTGCTGAAGCCAGGTTTTTGGGGGCTCTGGCCCAGGATGTGGCTATTGAACAGGTGTTCGTGAGGGAATCAAAGCCCCTTTCACTCTGGGCACGACTTCTAACGAGTGTAAGAGAGAAGTTTGTTTATAGAGAAATCCTGCAGGAACATCATATTAGGAAGACTTGGAAGACGATGGAAGAAGGAATTTTACGTCTGAGGGAGATGGCAATGATGGACGTGCTTTTTGGAAGAGGTGGGCAAGCCAATAATGACCCTGACAAGGTCAGATGCACACCACATATGTGGTGGAACCTTTCACGCTCGGGGCCAGCTGAATACACCGATTTCCTGGCATCCATGTATAGGGAAGAGAACCAAGAAACAGTGGGCGCAGTAGCAAATAAGCTCCGGATATATGAAGGCATGACCCACAGCCCAATGCAGGCCCGTATTTCTGCTGTAGAGACATTGGTTGAGAGTCTCAAGACGCTACCTGCAGAGGTAAAAGCGATCAGAGAGGAAATTAGGGAAAGTCTCCAAGTGGCACCAGTGCGAATGAGAACCTCTGAAGTCAGAGCCAGACGCCCCCCAGCCAGAGGAAGTGGACAGACCTCACGAACTGAGATGTGGTACTTCCTGGCCAAACATGGAGAAGACATGGGACGGTGGGATGGGAAACCCACCCGTGCCCTTGTAGCCCGAGTACAAGAACTGAAGGAGAATGGAAGAAGGTCAGTGAGAGTAAGTGCAGTCCCAGTTTCCCACGGGCAAGAATCTGACCCACAGGAGGGCACCTCCCAGGTGTACTCATCGAGAAAAGGTTCTGACCGCTATGACCAGGATCAGTGTTAGAGGGGCCCTGCCTCTAGCCAGGTAGAGGCACGGGACAACCGTGTCTATTGGACTGTGTGGATTCGATGGCCTGGTACATCAGACCCACAAAAGTATAAGGCTTTGGTTGATACTGGCGCTCAATGCACATTAATGCCATCAGGACATGTGGGCTCAGAAACTATTTCTATTTCTGGGGTGACAGGGGGATCTCAAGAGTTGACTGTGCTAGAAGCTGAAGTGAGCTTGACAGGGAGAGATTGGCAGAAACACCCCATTGTGATTGGTCCAGCCGCCCCATGTATCCTGGGCATTGACTACCTCAGGAATGGATATTTTAAGGACCCAAAGGGGCATAGATGGGCTTTTGGAATAGCCACTGTACAGACAGAAGGGATTGAACAATTGAACTCATTGCCAGGTCTCTCAGAAAGTCCTTCTGCTGTTGGACTGTTGAAAGTTGAGGAACAGCAAGTGCCAATTGCCACCACGACAGTGCACCGTCGGCAATACCGAACGAACCGTGATGCTGTGATCCCCATCCATAAGATGATCCGTGAACTGGAGAGCCAAGGGGTGGTCAGCAAAACCCACTCACCCTTCAACAGCCCCATCTGGCCTGTGCATAAGTCTGATGGAGAATGGAGATTGACTGTGGACTATCGTGGCTTGAATGAAGTTACCCCACCGCTGAGTGCCGCTGTGCCGGACATGCTGGAGCTCCAGTATGAACTGGAGTCCAGGGCAGCAAAGTGGTATGCCACTATTGACATTGCTAATGCGTTCTTCTCCATTCCTCTGGCACCAGAGTGCAGGCCACAGTTTGCTTTTACCTGGAGGGGCGTGCAGTACACCTGGAACCGACTACCCCAGGGGTGGAAACACAGTCCCACCATCTGTCATGGACTGATCCAGACTGCACTGGAGAAGGGTGAGGCTCCAGAACACCTGCAATACATTGATGACATCATTGTGTGGGGGGACACAGCAGAAGAGGTTTTTCAGAAAGGAGAGAAAATCATCCAGATCCTTTTGGGAGCTGGCTTTGCCATCAAACGGAGTAAGGTTAAGGGACCAGCCCAAGAGATCCAGTTCCTGGGAGTGAAGTGGCAGGATGGACGCCGTCAGATTCCAACAGAAGTCATCAATAAGATCACAGCAATGTCTCCACCTACCAGCAAAAAGGAAACACAAGCCTTCCTGGGTGCCATAGGGTTCTGGAGGATGCATATCCCAGCATACAGTCAGATCGTAAGCCCTCTCTACTTGGTAACCCGTAAGAAGAATGATTTCCACTGGGGCCCTGAGCAGCAGCAAGCCTTTGACCAGATCAAGCATGAGATTGCTCAGGCTGTAGCCCTTGGACCAGTCAGGACAGGACCAGACATACAGAACATGCTCTACTCCGCCGCCGGGAATAATGGCCTGTCTTGGAGCCTTTGGCAGAAGGTGCCTGGTGAGACTCGAGGCCGACCACTTGGATTCTGGAGCCGAGGCTACAGAGGATCTGAAGCCAACTATACCCCCACAGAGAAAGAGATCCTAGCCGCCTATGAAGGAGTTCAAGCCGCCTCAGAGGTGATTGGCACAGAAGCACAGCTGTTTCTGGCACCTCGACTACCAGTGCTGAAGTGGATGTTGTCAGGACAGGCTGCCTCTACACATCACGCCACTGATGCTACCTGGAGCAAGTGGATTGCCCTGATTACGCAGCGCGCCCGTATAGGAAAATCAAATCGCCCTGGGATCCTGGAAATCATCACAAACTGGCCTGAAGGTGAAAATTTTGGTCTAGCAGATGAAGAGGAAGAGCAGGTGACACGTGCGGAAGAAGCTCCACCATACAATCAATTGCCAAAAGAGGAAATACGCTACGCCCTCTTCACCGATGGCTCCTGTCGCATTGTAGGGACTAATCGCAAATGGAAAGCAGCTGTATGGAGTCCCACACGACAAGTTGCAGAAGCTACTGAAGGAGAAGGTGGGTCGAGTCAGTTTGCAGAGCTTAAAGCCGTGCAGTTGGCCCTGGACATTGCTGAACGAGAGAAATGGCCAAAGCTTTACCTCTACACCGACTCATGGATGGTGGCCAATGCTCTCTGGGGATGGTTAGACCGATGGAAGAAAACCAATTGGAAACGCAGAGGGAAACCCATCTGGGCTGCCGTTATATGGCAAGATATTGCCACCCGAGTAGAGAAGCTGATTGTGAGAGTCCGCCACGTAGACGCACACGTGCCCAAAAATCGGGCCAATGAGGAACATCTCAACAACCAACAGGCAGACCGAGCTGCGCAAGTGAAAGTATCACAGACAGATCTGGATTGGCAGCACAAGGGAGAGCTGTTCTTGGCTCGATGGGCCCATGATGCCTCGGGCCATCAGGGCAGAGATGCCACTTATAAATGGGCACGAGACCGAGGGGTGGATTTAACCATGGACATTATCTCTCAGGTTATCCATGACTGCGAGACATGTGCTGCCATTAAGCAGGCTAAGAGAGTGAAGCCCCTGTGGTATGGTGGGCGCTGGGATAAGTATAAGTACGGGGAGGCCTGGCAGGTTGACTACATCACACTGCCACAGACCCGCCAAGGCAAGCGCTATGTGCTCACCATGGTGGAAGCAACCACAGGGTGGCTGGAGACACACCCAGTGCCTCACGCCACTGCTCGGAACACCATCCTAGGCCTGGAAAAACAAGTGCTGTGGCGACATGGCACCCCAGAACGAATTGAGTCAGATAATGGAACTCATTTCAAAAACAGCTTAGTTGCTACCTGGGCGAGAGAACATGGCATTGAGTGGGTGTATCATATCCCCTACCATGCACCAGCTGCCGGGAAAGTTGAGCGGTGTAATGGACTGTTGAAAACCACTTTGAAGGCGTTGGGTGGAGGGACTTTCAAACACTGGGATCAACACTTAGCAAAGGCTACATGGCTAGTCAACACTAGAGGCTCTGTCAATCGAGCCGGCCCTGCCCAATCAGAACCCCTTCACACTGTAGATGGAGACAAAGTCCCTGTAATACACCTGAGAGGTATGCTAGGGAAAACAGTCTGGATCAACCCTGCCTCAGGCAAAGGCAAACCCATTCGTGGGGTTGTCTTTGCTCAAGGATCTGGTTCCACCTGGTGGGTGATGCAGGAAGATGGAGAGACACGATGTGTACCTCAAGGGGAACTTATCCCTGGGTAAACGACTCATATTACTGTATTTGTAAACACTTAATTATTTGAAAGAAAATTTAAGTTTAATGTAGAGTATCGGCATGGAAGAGAATTTAGGGGTGGATAATGTTGTAGTTTGGGATTATTATGTAAATTCTCTCCCCTGCCACTTAACTGCCCAGGCCAGCGGTTAACAAAAGAAGCAGTTAACTGTGATCGCTGGGGTGGGGGCAGGTTTGTCTCTTTTGGTTTTTTTTTGGATATTCTCCTCAGTCTTGGCTCGGCGGAACGGGGGAGTGGGGGCTCCAAGGAGGCAGGCTGCCCTGCTGGTTACTGCTGGGGTTTTCCCTGGCTGTCTTGCCGCTGCCTACTTCGGACTACTTTTTCCTGCCGTGCTGCTGCCTGCCTTGGATTTGCTGCTGGTTGCTCGTACCTTTCTGCTTCTTGGACGGGGAACACAGGGGGAAGAGACTGAAGTCCATCTGAAAGCCCACTGCTCGTCTGTTTCGCTGGAGAGGGACTGAAACTCACTCTGCAGCCAGCTGGGCTGTGACAAGGACACTTAAGTATAACCTTTTCTCCCGGAGGAAAACCTGCTGGGTTTTGTTCTTGTTTTTTTTTTTTCTCTTATGGTGTTGGGGAAGTGGGTTGCACTAGTCTGTTTACATATATATATATATATATATATATAGCAGTTATCCTTCTTGTATTAAAATTCCTTTTCTTAAATTTGATAAAGAGTGGTGTGATTATTGTGGAGGAGGCCCCTCCCCTGCTTGTGGGTAAAACATTTTGGTTTTTCCCCTCAAACCGAGACAATACCTCATGTATTCACTGAGATATTCATACTGTGGTTACTACAGATTTGGATGGAAATCTAGAATAACAATGTCTGTATAATTTTTAATTGAGCATCTGAAAGAACAGTCTTCAGTTTCTAATTAAGGAAATGGAAGCTCACTCCAGCTTATTAGTAATTCCAGCTTCACTTACCTAATATTTCTTGCCTATCTCATCTTTAGCTTTATCAACATTAAAGTTAATAGGCTACATACAGTCTTTCTTTCTTCTACTTCAGTCAAGGGATAGCAAGGTAAGACTTTAAATACTTTTTCATGAATTAAAGAAGTCACAGCTGTTTGCACTATATACCTTACTGTCAAGGTATGTAGTCAAGGTAAGAGCTCTGGAGCAGGGGCAGGATGATGTTATATGCAAAGATTTCTGATTTGTTTTGTGTCAAGATGTGTCTGCCGAACCAGAGGAGAGGGTGATATGCAGCAAGTTTTTATGAGCTTTTGATTGCTTTGAGACCAGCAACAGATTAGGAACAGCTGTAGACCCATAACAGCTAGGACAGATTTAAGGTGGCCATTTCAGAATTGTAAAGGAGTATGGAAGGAACTGCATACCTTTTGAGTGGGAAGTGAAGACAGTAATACAGAAAATATGGTTTGTAAAAGAAGGTAAATCACTGCCATAGACATGTGCAGCTACATGAGAAGCCTTCAAAGCAGGGGTTCTGAATTTGATGGGAAGCTGAGTAAGGCCTAAAGACAAGGGTACGAGGGTAAGTTTGATGCTGTGTGGTAAAAAAAACAAACAATGCTTAGTATGAACCTCTGGAAAATGTATCACTTCACAGAGCTACAATAGCTAAATAAACGAACCTTTATGATAATCACAAGACCTGGGCTCCTTTCAGAGGTGATTTTATGATAATATAAACAAGTTTCTGATGGAGTATGAACTACCTTGGATGGTGTAGTCCATTACTGCAAGTCATATTTTTTAATAATTGAATTATTTCTTTTAACCTCTCATATAATCAGGTGGTGAGGCACTTTGGATTTACCTTAATAATCCCAAGAGAATTATATTCTTACCTGGCTGTAGAGCTTATGAATGACCATATATTGCATCCATTTTGTGCTGTAGTGTCACAAGGTATGACCTCAGGAGTAGCTGTAGGTTCCCTCTGACTTGGTATACACCAGAATTCGTCCCTTCAGGTCTGCCTGATGCTTACACCAGGGCACAAGTGATGTGGAGTGGAGACTGGAGGCTCCAGATACATGGACAGTGCAGATAGATACTTGACCTGGCATGACGTATTTTCCCATTTTGACAGCTGCTGTTTGTGTGGGGAGTTGCAGCCTTGTATTTATATAGTGCAATGGCTTCTCCATAAAAGTAAAAAGCAAAGAAGAATCTTCACAGCAGCATTATGAGTAGGTGACATGGGGGAAAAAAAAACAGTGAAGGAAAAGACCCAGTTGGCTATCAGAGCCTCTCATTGATTTAACAGTAGGATAAGAACAAGGAAGTTTGTCCAAGGACTGTTGTAAAATGCTTTTCAGAGTTGAGAAGAGCTCTTGCTCTTCTGAAAGAGCTCATGGAAATACCTCTTGGGATTATTTATTTTGTGCAGACCTTGCCATAAGAATTTCTTGTCTTTTTTTCCAACCAGGATTTCTCTGTCCTTCCTTTGCCTCCCTTGGCAAAGCACCAGAGACTTGGTGCGTATTGACCATGACAACCATGACATTCCAGACCAGAGGCACAGGGACCAGAGTCATGGGAGCAAGCCAGAAGAGAGGGAATTTAAGAACATAATTGCACAAGCTTCACATTTAAAAGGACTCAATGAATTTTATGCTGTAAAATGCTGCAGAATAGTAACTGATTGGTTCAGCAACTATAGCCCAGAATTGTCCAAATCTGCTGCCACAGCTGCAGAATAAGCAATGTGGCAGAACTCTGTTGCTCTAACATGTGCAGCTCAATGCACAACCCTCTTTCTGAGGGATTTTCTTTGTCAGACCCTAAATCCTTCCATCTAGGACAGTTATAATGTTGTTAGTGTACAATTAGAAGTAAAAGGCTCCTGTCTAGTGATGTTTCACTTATGGTGAAAGATTTCCTTGTGGAGGAGAGTTCTCCTGGAGTTAGGTCTGACAAGCCATACAAAGAGTTTCTGTTAGAGGTGGAGAAAGTGGGGGCATTCAGGAGAAATTTTAAATTTCTGTTTTGGTAGACACACACACACAGAAAGCACACTAGAATGTGATTGAGAAGAAAGTAACACTGGCCATCAGCTGGGAATGCCCAGTGCTTGTGCAGATGGAAATAGAAACTGGAAGACAATTTAGCTGGTAAAGAGTAAGGAACTGTCTTGTTGCTTAGAAGTTATGATTTTTTTCTTTTCTTCTTTGGGAGAAGCAACAATTTCTTTCTCAGAAACTGCAAGAACAAGAACACAGGAGCAAGATACTCCAGAGTCTTAAAAATACCAGTTCATATGTCTTAGATGCAAGATTTTTTTAAAAAATTAATTGGCAGGTTTGGGATATGAGCAGAGATTTTCCCTGAGGTAAGGCAAGTAGGTGTCATTGTATGTTTCATTCTTATAAAGCTCCTTCTGTAACTGTAACTACTGTTTCCCCAGTATCACATGGGAAAATATTGCTTGTCAAAACACCCATAAATGCATTTCAATGTCAGGAACCTCTCTCTGCCCATAACCTTCTTCTCCTCCTATCTACTTCACCTTGAGAGTTTGTGAAATGATTTTGAAAGAAAAAAAAATTTTTAACAGTTAACAGGTTTTTTAAAACAGTTTTTAACAGTTTTTAAGACTATATCTAATGTGGCCAGCATAGTTACATCCAAGCATCAAACACCCTGCAATGCTCTAGGGGGTGAGTGAGAAAGAAAAGCAAAATGAGTCAGACAGAAAAGAAGTGATATTTCATATAACTCAATTTAAGGCAGACATCTAATAGATCATGACCTTTAAGCATTTAATTATAAATCAAGAAAGTAATGTTTCCAAGTTTCTACAGTCAGAAGGCTTTGGAAATATTGGGGATTTCTGTTCACAAAAATTACTTTCCTGGAATGTTTTGCTGAAATGAACTTGAAATCCTGCTCACTTGTTCAAGAACTTAGTTGACAGAAAAACAGGTGCTGAAAAGAACTGATTTATAAAAGACCTTTGCTGAATACATTAATTGTGGGCTACATCAAATCAGTTAAAAAAGGTTTAAAATTATGATGAAGATCACGTGAAAGAGATACGTAAATAATTTAACTGTTATAAACTTAAAATAGTTGTTTATGGTGATTTCCAGGTTCTTTAAGTCTGTTCAGAATAGATCTCATCCAAACTTTAGATGGCAGGTATTCCGAATAGATCTCATCAGATGTACAGGTATTCAGAATAGGTCTGACCCAAACTTCAGATGCAAGTTGCAAGGAAGAAAAAGTTTTCCAATATGGATAGGCTGGGACACAAGTACATACTGCTGAACACAGAGAGAGTTTAATATTAGGTCAGAGTACTTCTGTCAAAATTTAGTTACTAATGAAGAAAGTGTATAACACAGATACAACAAGGAGATGTATTTATCTTCCTACTCTGAGCAGAATCGAACAAAGCTTTAGCCTATATCCAATACCTGAACCTGTGTGTGATCTTTGGTGATCATTTCTAAATGTTGAGGTGAAAAGTTCATTGCTTTTACTGCCTGTCATCCATGATAATTTTTCTCAAGCTATCTTTCTTTCACATTTTTTGTGCCCAAATTACATAAAAAATTCTAATTTATAAAACAAGATCAGTTTATATCCCCTAGACAAATTTAGGAATACAGTTTAATGCTTTATAAAGTGTATTAACTTCAGTAAAACCCCTTTGGCATTCTTTATATAGATTTCCTCTTTGATATCTGGATAAGAAGTCGTCTTTTTTTTCTGTAAAGCATTTGGTGTACTGAAGCTGTGGCGTATAGCTGGAGTATACTACAAAACTCCAAAGAGCCTGCAGTAGAGGCCCTGATGTAGGCATCACTTTCTTTAATTTACCCTTTGGTGTTCAGTTTTCATGGTTTGCTCCTTTTTTGTTGAATGACAGGTTTCCAGAAATACACTATTTCACATATAAATGCACAGATCCTAAACTGGCTGTTCCTGCATGTTCAAAGTTTAGAAATTAATACAAAGCCTTCAGCTGGCTTTCAATATTGAGTTAGTGGGATAGACATAATTTGATTTTCTTCCATGCAGGAGGTTTGTTCTTTGATATTGCTATAAAAAACAACAACAAAAAAAATGGGCACAGTGGAGCTGTCACCAAGGCTTTAACAAACCTTCTTCTCTGGGAAGCAAGTTTCATTTCCTGCCAGTGTCTCATATCTGCATTGCCCATGCTTGTCCCTTGCCTGCATCCAAGAAAAATCTGTGTTAGCTGTTCTGCCCAGGAAACATTACCCACTTCTCAAACCTGTTGCTGAGCCTCTGTGCTAGGATCAGGTGTGTTGTCACAAGGTTGGGGCCATAAGGTTGATATACCTCACCACCCTGCAGGCTCTGGTTTCCCACAATATGGAGGAGACTGATAGCTGCCAAGTGATGGACCAGTGTCTCTGTCCTTGAGAGACATTCCAGGGCATTATTTATGACCATCTTTCCATCACCAAATGGGCGTTTTGGCCCCAGATAGCACTACACACCCAGATGAACAACAGAGGACCTAGTACTCATGTAGTGCTCTGCTGGGAAGTGTTCCTGCTATCCTGCAGCAACAATGCCCCTCCCAGGGCCTGTGCATGTGGAAAGGTCAACCATAACCTCTGGGGCCTCATCACCTTGACCCCACAGAAGACTTTGCTGCAATGGAGGCCTCAGAGGCCACCAGCTGCAGCCACCCTGGGAGCGAGGTCTGTGTTTGAAAATGCAACTGGGACTGTATGTCTGGTTTTGCCTACTGGAGGTTGGTGTTTCAGGTCAGATGTCTGCAGGTAAGACTGAACATCCTCTGGGGTATACTGCTTTACTAGACCAAATGCCACTCAAGTTTGTTTGACTAATAAATGCTTGTCTCAGTGTGTGAGACAAAACTTTCTCTTGCACATCCTAAAATTCACAAAGCATGGCTCTTTTGGGATCAGGTCTTGGTTTGTTGTTTTTTTTATTGTTTATTGGCAATTTAAACATTAACAAACATCAAACAAATTTAAGACCAGTTCTCAAAGAGAACTTGACTACCAAATCAACCCTTCAAAGGTAATTTAACTGCCAAAATTCCCCCAATACTTCTCTTCTGAGGATAGTCTAACAGACACTAAGTTAATAATGGAAAACTTAAGATGACTTAATTAACAAGAGAAATTTTATTTTTCCCATTTTTCCTATTTAATAGAGTCTCTTATCAACAGAAGACACATTAAAAGCTCAGGTATATAATTTCAGTCAGCTTGTATTTCTGTATTATGGACAATATATGTGAAAAAATCCTCTAGGATCCTACCTCTGCTCTAATCTTTATGCTATTGCCTTGTCAATGAGACAGTAGCAGCTCTGTGCTGTCTAGAGTACACCCCAAGTGACTAAACAGTTCAAAGATGAGCAGCATCATAGAGTCAGATATTCTTACTGTATAGGAAACTACTAGAGGTATTACACAACTTGGAAGAAAATGGTTATCAGCTGTACTCGAGAGTGCCTTAAGAAGCTTTCGCTCAGAGGACTGCCCTCACAATGTTGCCTTTCCTCTGCCACTCATCTGGTTAGTCAGCATGTAGCTCCTAAAGCACCCTCCCTCTTCAAAAAGAAGAGTGAACTCTGCAATTAATAGATGGGAGACAGGATGACTTTATGTATACAGTTGGATCAGTCTGATCTGACTTTCCCCATTGCTGACAGTTATTTAGGATCATGCTTTTTGGAGATAATTGTTATAGGACTATTTATATAACTAATAGTTACAGGATTTCAGACAGACATAAATGCAACATAGGGAACTTCAAACAAAGTGGATCAAAGAGAAAAATGGGCTAAGAGAAGGCTTCAGGAGTGGTTTGCAACATCTTTCCTGACTCCTCTTCAGCTATCCCAGACTGGAATATGGTACTGTATCAGGGCAGTGGTATGATTGTACAAGTCAGCCATTCAGAGCAGCTATGCATAGTCATGTTGCCCTTGACCACTGTGTTGCAACCCTAATCCCCACACAGGCCACTTAAATTTTTGAAATGTCCTCCTGCACAGTGCTTGAGGAATGCCCTGGATCCACTGCCTGGAATGGGATGTTCCTGTAAAGGATCCAAGAGGAACCTCCTATTTCTGGGCCATATTCACTATATCCCATTAAAGCATCTGTCTCTTTGGAGCATCACACATTCCTACAGTGTCCTTAAACAGTGTCAGGGTTTCTGTTTCTAACCCTGAAAGGCACGCAAGTAACAGAATGGCTGCTTGGCACCCCTCAGAGCAATATTTTCACAGCATAGCATGCAGTGAGTTCCTCATGTTTTGAGAGTGTGTGAGTTATGTTGGTGTGAGAGGCTCCAGCACTTGCTAGGACTGCCAAGAAGAGAGTTGATACTTTATTAGTAACAGTAATGAAGTTACTTTAGTCTTTACTGAAGTCTTTAAAGGGCATCATTCTCATCCTAGTGGCCTTGCAGCCATTTGCTCTTCCCTGGCTAAGGAACATCCCTGACTGCCCTTGAACCCCTGATATCTCCTTCTCTTCCTGCAAGGGGAAGCCTGCCAGGATCTGAGCTGCCCAGAACAGTGGGCCAGGACGTGCTCACAGCAGTGTGAGCCCCCAGTCAGTTGACCGCCCTGCAGCTCCTTGTGCTTGCCATGCTGCCCACTGCCCCCGGCCAGTGGAGCTTCTCCTTGTGAGCAGTCACCCTTGAGCTCTTACCACTCTGGTGGCACAGATTCCTCCTGTCCCCACAGCTCCAGCCTGGCTTTCCCACTATTTACCTCTGCCTCATAGTGGCCTCCCCACCACCGTGCCTTGCTGCCCACCTGCAGCCACACCTCCAAACCTTCTGGCCCTTCCCAGCCTCCTTAATTCAACACCTTCCACATGCACATCAGTCATTGGTAGCACAATGTGCTTTTCTGAGGAACAAGCAAATACATTTGCTACTCAGACAATGACAGAGGACAATGGGCTCATCTCCAAAGCACTCTGTCTGGGGCATCCTCAGCCAGGCCAGGAGGAGAGGGATGGGACAGAGGTGAGGCAGGAGGGGCAGAAGACCCCTAAAGGGCAGAAGGATGAGTTGGGTGTGCTGGCAGGGGCAGAGAGAATAAAAGGGGCCGATGCAGAGGCAGAGAAGGAGAGAGGGGCTGAGGGAGGAGGAGATCTCTAGATCATGGGGAATTGGATAAAGAACTCTGAGCTACTGCTAGATGACGGGCATAGAGACATGAGATGAGAAGACAACAGTTTGACGGGCATAGAGACATGAGATGAGAAGACAACAGTTTGACTGGCACAGGGAGCCGGGGAGCTTTGGAGTTGAGCCAGGACCCTGCTCCTCAGGGGAGTAAGCATACCAAGCACTTCACTTCTGCAGAGACCTGGCTGCAGCCCTGGACTCCAGAGCAAGGTGAATTGTGAGTTGTCTGGTTTTAGATGGTATTCCTTGAGGAGTCATCTTCCCAAGCTGAAAGAAGTAGAGCTGGCAAGGAGAAAGGTTGAGGTAGACTTTCCAGTGATCTGTCCTGCTCTCCTAAGAGTATTGCTGGGGCAAATGCCATTGTTTGTCTTAAAGCTGCGCAGGGGAACTGCTCCTACTTGAAAATCAATCCCTGGACCTTGATGGCAGACCATTAAGAAATATAGGAGACCAGGGAATAGAGACATCATTGCTGTGTTTTTGTTTTGGGTCCAACTAATGAATAATGTCACTACAGTTGCTGTGCTGCTGCTGTTTCTCCTAATAGCCTACTGATTTAATAATGTTAATGGTCTTCTACCTAAAATAGGGTTTACTCTGACCAAAGTCAGATTCTGCTCAGGATGTATAGGCTGTTTTGACCACTATACAGGAATATTGTGGTTGCCTTCAAATACATTCTCCAAAGGCTTGTTCAAACTCTGCTTTTGCAGATGAATTGCATCTTCTCAGAGTAATACAGGAAAGGGTACAGTTAAAGCAACATGTTTTGGAAGTTAATGGCTTAAAAATGAAGGATCACAATTCCTTCAAAATATTTTTACAATTCTGGCTCTGTTTATGAAACATCCATACAGTGTAAAAGAAGCAAAAGAGGTATTATGCCTTGATTGTAGGCCAAGGACATACCAATTTATTTGCCTACTTTGTTTAACTTCCTGCTTGCAACAATTAGTCTGGTAATGTAAGGTTTCTCCATAAGCTTGCAAAGCATGTTAATAATGTATTTCAATCACAATATATGCACTCAAAATATGTTTATAAATTGTCTTTGCACCAAAGTTTCAAGCTTCCTCCAATTATGTACAGTAAATCCAAAATCCCAGTAGTGCTGGGATTCACCTCTGTAGTAACTACCTGAAGGGAAGTTATAGCCAGGTGGGGGTTGGTCTCTTCTCCCAGGCACTCAGCAATAGGACAAGGGGGCATGGGCTTAAGCTCTGCCAGGGAAAATTTAAGTTGGATATCAGAAAAAAATTCTTTACAGAGAGAGTAATCAGGCATTGGAATGGGCTGCCCAGAGAGGTGGTGGATTCACCATCCCCAGAGATTTTTAAACACAGATTGGACGTGGCGCTGGGTGCCATGATCTAGTAAATGGACTAGAGTTGGACCAAGGGTTGGACTCGATGATCTTG
Organism: Pithys albifrons albifrons; assembly: GCF_047495875.1. Lineage (NCBI taxonomy): Eukaryota > Metazoa > Chordata > Aves > Passeriformes > Thamnophilidae > Pithys > Pithys albifrons. The sequence goes on from NC_092460.1 coordinate 68,228,400, forward strand.
GAGGTCTTTTCCAACCCAATCGATTCTATGATTCTATGATTCTATGAAATTACTTTGCTGGAGAATTCTACTGAGGCACAACATAAAATTCAATACACAAAGTTTGAAACAATTTAAAATTCAATTCCGTACCTTCACAATTTTATGCTGGTTGAATTGATTTTTGGTGACAGAAAAATTACATTTGTTTAATTATGCTTTGGGAACCATCTCTGGTTTTTGGCATAAGGCAAATGGTTCAATATGGCTCTTTGTGCTGTTTGTTTTCTGTTTGAGCCTTCATTTGACAGTACTGTGAAGTGAATATCTAGTAGCATTTTGGTTGTCTGTGTCAGCTGGCAGGCTCCTGCTCCAGTATTCTTCTGGTCTAATATTTCTCTCTGCAAAGCTACAGCTGGCTATAGACTCTGTTATTATCAGTATTAACAATATTACTGTTGCTGTCTTATTTAAACCTTTAATTATAAAGATAACAGCAACTAGAATCTGCTGGAATGAGGACTTGAAAGGAAGTTTTTTTGGCATGAAGATGTAAAGAAAGAAGTAAAGGGAATGCTCCACATGCTCTTTTAAAAAGGAGAACATAGGGCATCCTGAAGCATGCCAGTATTGTGCAGGGCAGATGATGCCTGTGCATATTCAGTATGGAGCTGTAACAATCTCATTTGCCAAGTTAGTTGTAGTCTGCCATAACTTAGCTATATTTGCTTACCTGGTAGTTTCTTTGTAAGATAAATACCAATAATTTTTATTGCTTCTAATAAAATCCTTAAATTCCACTTTTTATGGTTCTAGATGACTAGCTGTTTTCATCTGGGCTGAGGAAAGAGAGATGCCTCAGAGATACTGAGGAAATCTTGGATCCTCCATAATTCTGGGGTCCTGAAGCAGGTGAAGGGAGACCTGAGGCTGGCTCAGATATCTACAATAGTGCAACATGACCAGGAGGAGAAAGGACCGTGGAACCAGATCTTCCCTATGCACTGCTTAACAGGATGGTAACTGGTGTGGTGTGGCTTGTAGGGCTGGTAGGAGAAAGCAGGTAAATAGTCCCTGTCACTTCCTTTGGCCATCCATCAGCATTTCAGATTTTAATGTTCTGCTTGTCTCCCATCTGCCACAGTACTGTTTTGAAAGTTGGGGTAGAATGCTGGGAAGATGCTTGCAAATTCCTTCATGATTATGGCCTTCCAGTCAAAGGGAGTGTGGATCTCCAGCATTTATTTAGCTGTGAGACAGCAGGAGGATCTACTTTACAACAGCCTTAACCTTAAGTCTTGTGCAAAAAAAGTCCTGAACTGTCTGAGTTGGGAGTTTGCTGGACAAAGGAAGTGACAAAAGCAAAACTAGTTGTTTCTTCCACTTGAATACAGCATGTGCTGCAGGAATTGACATTACATCGTTTGTTTCTGACTGTTGTAGCAGCCCTGGAGGAGTGTATGTGCTGATGCCCTACTTGCGTCCATGATCAAAACCTAAATTCAGTGCAGGCAAGACAGTCTGGGCTAACTCCAGCAGCTGAGACTGTCATGGCCCCTTACAGTGTGTGATTTCCTCCAGGTAATTCCCAGGAAACAGATATCACACTGATTATCACTTCAGCCACACAACCACAGTACAACTCCTGAGTCTTGACAAACATAACAGCTAAGCCAGAAACAACTTCCCAGTAATTTCTGGATTGGATTCATCCACCCTAACTTAGGCAGTCAGAGACGGCCCCCTTAAACTAGTCCTCTTCATCCCTCTTCTGTGTGCCTTGGGATCAACAGCAATTCCTCCACACGTTCACTGAGTCCTGCCCCAGCTCATAATCCCTCTGACACAACTCCCTTCCATCTTTTCTCGGGCCTAGATAACCTTGTATACCTGCAAAGTGATATTACACACAGTTCATTACAGTGTAGGTCAACAAAAGCTATGCTTCAACCAGACCAAAGCTATTCCACAGAAAAACCAGGGAGGTGAATTCTGAGAGAGGACAGGCAGCAGAGGTATTTCTTCAGACTATCTTAAACTGCAATTCTTAAACTTGCTGTGTAATTGAACACAGGAGGTGAAAAACTGGACTGTCTCTAGATTCCCTTCACTGGGTGAAACTCTTGTCAGAATAAAACATGACTGGTTCATTGTCTGTGCCTGCACTTGTCTTTTTAAAGTTCCTGCTGTAAAACTGCAAGCATCAAACTGATTCTCTTTTCTTGGATGATGGCACTCTGCTTGGCTTTTTGACCCTGGATACCTTGTTAGGGTTTTTATTTTTCACTCCAAGAGTTTGACTTTCAGGAGCTCACCTCTCCCCCAGTGTCCCCCAGTCTCATTTTCCTTCAGTCCTTTAGTATTGTCCATGAACAGAGGGATTTCCCAGGTGCTGCATGGAGTGCCTGTTGTTTGCTGTGTGTCTTTGTTTTGGCTGACACTTGTGGCAGCCACAGAACGCCCTGTTGTCTAGGTCATGCCTTCAGGGCACTTGCCACAACCTTATCCAGTTCACAGATCTCTATAGAGAGGTCTCCATTTTCACTGAAATAGTACAGTAAGAGGAGCCTTCATCACCCAAGTAAAACTTGCATGAAAGATGCTTGCCTTAGAGTCCAAGTAGGCCCATTACTCCTAGATGTAGTTGGGAATCCAGAAGGCACTACCTGAGAAAGATAACATCTGAGAAGGTATTTGACTAACTGACAGTGCCATGCTGTTACTGAGTTCGATTAAAGTGGTGCTGTGATGGTTGAGCCAGGTAATTGGAAAGCAAGTGAAGAGAGGGTCAACTATGAAGAACAGTGAAAGAAAGGAGTATGTAGTAGCCTTCAAAATGACAGCTTCTACTCTACATTACAATACTCAACTTATAAATATCTTACACTAACTTCACATCCCTGTTCCAATATTGGCAGCATGTATGAGAATACTCCTTTCACCCTTGAATCAACTTCAATATTTCTTGCATAAATTAGGGAGGTGATCAGTCCTCCAACAGTTGTGTGAACTTCCACATGCTGTTAGATGATTGTGCAATGGCATTTATTTTTAAATCGTTTTTCTCATGCATTTGACAGGAAAGCAGCATTTTGCAGCTATCTGTCCCATTCAGATACATTTGGGTATTTTCTGCTGTGGTAATTCCTATGCTACCTACATGATTTGGACACAGTTTTTCAAGTTACTGGATTTGCCCAAAGGGAAAACATTTAAGAAGGTCCTTTTGAGGATGCAGTTTTACAACTGACCTCACAATCTACAACTGCTCTTGCTACCGTAAGTGGAAGATCCTCAGCTAGAGGGATTGGAGAGGGTGAAGTTGTCCCTTTTAATGGCACATTGTTTTGAAACAGGGTACAGTTGCAGCATTTCCATAAACTTACATGCACTGATGAGAAGAGCAGACTCACTGCCTTTGGCTTTGATTACCCCATCATTCACAGTCAAGCATGATAAGATTTCTTTAGCATTGTGCTTTATAAACATAATACTAATGTGCACAACTATTTTCTGTTCTTTTTCTCTTTTGGGACTTTTGGTAGAATCTCATTTTAGAGTAATCAGCATGCTAGTTGTAATAGCTTGATAGTTTTCTGACTCAGTCTATGTCCCAAGGGTTTTTGTCTGATCAAAATTATGCATAATACAGGCATTCTTTTATCTGTGTAGTATTTATCACACGTGATGGAGTTCCTGTTTAATTAGATGCACTAGTTATGTCACTTAATAGACTTTAACCATTCTCTTATTTTTCCCTCGAAGAGCAACTTCTATTTTGCATGAAAAATCCTATGTTAGGTATTATGGTTATGTGATGAAAACAGTCTGTGAGCATACGGACTTTGTTTATTTTATGTGTGAAATAGATTAAAGTCCCTTTCTTTTAATATATCAATATTTTACACTTCAGAATTTAAAATTCTGGAACTGTAGCTGAATGGCAAATAGAGTAACAAAAACTTCCTGTTTGCAAAAGTTTATTTTTGGATTAACAGAGGTGAAAGTACTTAATGCTTGTCTACATGTGTTCCAGATGAAGGTTCACATGATTGCAATTTTTTTACTTTCTTATAAAAGTTATTCTTGTAAATGTATTTGTATATTGAGTTTGTTTACTCTTAATTATTCCCCAAACTATGTTGATTTTCCACTCTTTTCCTGAAAGAGAAACTGACTAGAGCCACAGATAAAGCAGAAGAGAAGAGATAAATTATATATTAGAATAACAAAAAATTTTCATTTGAAAGGAAAGCATTTATATTTTATAAGCCATGATTAAATTTTTTGTGATTCATTTTCAGCCTGAGGCTTTTTAGCCAGACTGATGTGAAGTCTGATTGAATGCCTTCATCCCTTCTCCTTATAGAATAAAATAGCATCTCTAACAAATATGTTACGGGTCATCTGGAGTCATCCTCCTGTGCCACTGCAGAACACCTTCTATGTTAAACCAGGACTGGTTTCATTGCATTACCTCAAACCCAAGCCAAAGGCTTACTATAAGAGCAAAATCCAATTATAAATATGTACTAGTTACAGGGGCTGGGACCAGTTTATCACTACGTGGGTATAACATTTTTCATGGCCCTGCTTTACTGATTTTGTTATGTGTAGGCTGCCAATCGCTATATTAAATCATAGCTGATGATGTTCAGAACCCCTAACCTTGGGCCTCAGAGGGATATAACAATTTTTTGTTTGCTATGTAGACTTTCTGGCCCAGTTATTGCAAGAAAGAATATATGTTACTCCTTTTAAATGTATCTTGCCAGATTCTAACCAAGAGGGAAAAGTTTCTTAAAATGCTTTTGCCTGCACATGATTATGTCTATTTTTTTACTTACCATTCAATTTTCTTTCTATAATCCAGAACCTGACCCCTTGACACAGCTGAATGAGCTAGGAATATCCTTTTTACTTTGTGAAATCAATGCATCACAGCAATTCCTTGAAGTGTCTCCTTGAAGGAAGCCAACAGATCAGCAAACTCCCTTCTGTGCTTTTTGTAACATTGTTTTATTTTTCAGCTATGGCCACTATTCCAGTTTTGAGAGGTCCTGCAACAGCCACAGCTGAACTGCCTCCAGAGAGTTTGGGGCATTTTCCTCTGGATCATTCTAGTTCCCTGTCTTTGAGCACATTCTTAGTTCACTGTAGTGGGCTTACCTGGCAAAATGCCAAGTACTCACTACAGGGACACAGAGCCCTTTCCGAGGGAAAGGAGGGGAACCCTGAAAACTTAAACTTAAAATGGAAAGTTTTATATATTTACACAAAAAAGGAAAATTTAAGACAAAATGCAATATAACACGTCCACACAAGAGTAAAAGATTACAACAATCCTCCACCTCCCCACCCAAATAGCAAAACTGAACCCCTCGGAACACTCCAATAAGGGCTAACCTCTCTGAGAGATACCCAAACAGGAGAAAAGGGAAAAGCTAACAATAAAAATGTTTACTTGCCCGAGATATTGTCTTCCAAGAACAACACAGCATATCCTCTCCAGACAAGTGGCCACGATGGAAGAGACCCAAGCACCTCTCTACACTTGCTTTTACACTTGAGCTGACATCAGCTGGTATGAAATATCTCTTTGGTTGCTTAAGTCTCTTCATATCTACATAGCACCTACCAATGCCTACTAGAACTAAGGCCTAAACTACCACATTCACCCCAAACCACTCTTGACCAGTTGCTTCCAGCAAGGTGGGAAACAGAAAATATATTGTACTCACTTCACTCTTTTGTAGTAGTACTGCCTCGTTCTTGTAGGACTCTTCAACCTGCTGTAGCTTCCCTTGCACAATGTCCCAGCCTTCTGTTCTGTCTATGAACCAGCCAACAGACTTTCAGGAGTATCCACTTTCAGTAGTTGATTATGTCTGCAATTTTTATCACAGTGGCCTGCTCTGTCCCAGTATCGTGCTTTTCCCAAAGTAGGCAGAGAAATGCATGGACAGGCAAAGAGATCCACATTCTTTTGTCACCAGATGAGGCTAAAGGCCTTGTACATATCACTTGAACACCAAAGAAAATACTTGTACACTTGTTTTTTCTTGGAAACTTGACTTTTCTTGTTCAGGTTGGTAGGGTGCCTCCTGCATAGTTACCCTTTTATCATGAAAATATTTAGTCTTGCTGATCCTTTCTGATGACATATTGAACTCTGAGAAATATAAGCACTGGAGCAACCCAGAGGGACTTACTAGGATATATTTGGATCTCAGATCTGGAGGCAAATGACTGAGCCCTTGAGCTGCACTTAAGCAAACATCACAAACACCACCTGGGTGAAGACAGAGTGGTTGATTCAGCTAGGACTGGATTGCCTGAACACTGGGAGATCACTATGAATGTTTCACCTACTTTAATCTTGGTCAGTGAGAAAAAGTACCTGCTTACTCTTGAAGGCAGGATTATTCTGGAATACACAAGCAGGGAAATGTCTCCATTACAGAGAATAGTGGTGAAAGCAGAACTCCAGAACAGGAAAAACTCACCTGTTAGTGACAGTGATACTGATACATAGCGCTGAGGGATGAAAAGGACTCCTGCAGTGCCTAATGGCTTGTCTGAATCTCAACAAGATAATCATCTGGGCTATTGCTACATGCTTGATATGACAAAATGCTGCTGAATGCAAAAGGAAAGAACTACTGACCAAGCATGGAACAAAGTGGTTTATGTCTGGTTATTCTAGGTCAGCAGATAGTTACAGCAGTTCCAAGTACTTCACAGGAGAACTGCTTCTGATTTCACAAAATGTTCTGAATTAGAAGGGACCCACAACGATTATTGAATCCAACTCTTAAGTGAATGGCCCATACAGGGATCAAACCCAACACCTTGGTGTTATTAGAACCATATTCTAACCAACTGAGCTAATATGTCTGAGGACAGAATTGGAATATCATTAATAACAGGTCATACAATTGACTGTTTTTCCTGGTGCCTTATTTGAGGAGTGGATTTTGATACAAATGACTTTTTGTAATAACTATTCACTGGCTCTTCAGAAGCTGTGGGCATTCATCAATAAGTCTGTTGGGAAGCTGAACATTGTCCCTGCATATAGACAAAAGAGAAGAGCAAATGGAGAGGGTAGTAAGTGTGCTGGAGCAGTAGGTATCATTAAAAGTGGAAGGTGTTTGTTGACTTTATGCTTAACACTGATGCAGGTACTGTGCTTTTCATCTTTACACAGAGCATTCAAGAACATCTGACATGGTTCTGCCCTGTGTCAAGGAAGGTATGCAACTCTATGAAACTGACTTGAGTATGAGGTACAAAATGTTTACTCTAGTGTGGTCAGTTTTCTGTTCACACTGAGGGGCACTGATGCAGGGGAACTCAAAGCTCAGTCCTTTACAGAGCACCCCCTGGATCCAGACCCCAGGAGACTGAAAGGACCCACAAGACATCCCCTGGATCCAGTGATGAGACCTGGCTGCTGCAGCTCCAATGGTGGTTGTAGTTCCAATCCACTGAGGTGGTGGAAGAAGCCCCATAAAGAGAGGAAAGGAAACCTTCAATCCACCAAGTGAAGTCCAAGTGTGGTTTTTATTTGGCTCAGGATATGTGGGAATGCCTCTGGTACCTCTCCTAGGGTGGGAAGTTCTTCATTGGATGATTAAACTGGATCGGGGCATTTCAAGAGTTTTTGACACCTTCTAAGATGTCACAGCCGTGTGTTATGTCAGCACAGGTGGATCCATTATGGCCATCAGAAGAGATGAGTATCTTCAGGCCATGTGTGTGAATTGTCCTAATGCCTCCCCAACAGGAGGTATCACAGATCAGCAATTTGTGTAAGGACAAAGAAACAATGCTTATCTTGTAGCCTGAGGTGGCAGGTGTACATGCCCTCAACACCTGGACTGTGTGAGTCATCAACATTCCAGTCTTTTCACACTCGTGGATACATTCTTCTCCTAGGATAGTAGAGTACCTACCTTATGTTAAATCTCTCCCCACAGTCTAAATTAGTAAGCATATTTGTGAAAAAGAGAAAAGAAAATGTGGATACCAGAGTCTTTGTGTAACTTAGGACATGGTCTTACAGTGTTTCTAGAGAACTGTTAGCTTAACAGTCAGGAACAGTCAAAAAATCCCTTGCATGTTAGAGGGGATTAGGAAGGAACTTAAGCAGTTAAGTTGATGGTGTGCTCATATCTGAAAGGCTACATTGTGTTTCTGTTCTTCCATTTCAGAATGGGCAATACCAATAGAAACGTTACAGAGGTAGACAACAAGAGTGTTAAAATAATGGAATATATTTTGTACAAGGAATGCCCACATTGACTGGAAAAGATCAGGAGGATGAGATATTACAAAAGTCTCTGAAATCATGAGTAGCATTGGTAAAAGAGTTCTTCAGTTTTTGTTTAGTACAAAAATGAAAGGCATTGAGAGCAAACAGCTGGTGGTATGTTCAGTATAAAAGAGAGTCCAGCGTTTGGTTCTTCCTACATAAGCAAGTGGCAGACATCTGGCCACGTTAGAACATTTACAGAGTTCAAATGGCAACTGAACAAAAGTCACAGACAGCCATTAAACATGTTCATCCCCTCTGGGTCAGTAAAGTCCTTATTCCTCAAACTGCTGGAGGGTGGAAAAATGTTTGTTAAGTACAATGACACACATTTTCTCTTTGGGTGTTGGCAACTGGCACTGTTAGGCTACAGACTCAGACAGGCCCTTATTCTGGCCAGTACAGCCATCTTGACATTAGCTTTTTGCAAATGTAGGCTTGTGAAAAGAGAAGACAGAGAGGGCCTGGTCCGTCAGGGTGCAGGACAGGACACCAAAATGGAAACTGGTCACCTGGCTTGGAGAAATTGATTCCTCGAGCAGAGGCTCTTTGGAGATCCAGTGCAGGAAAAACTAATCTGAAATGAAAATGGGAAGATAGATCCCACCTTTTCATGGAATAATGACGCATTAAAAAATTAAAAAAAAATAGAGCAAGCTGACACAAAATATCTTAAGTAGAATGGCTCTTTGTTCTCTTTATGAGCTTATACAAAATGTACGGGACTCCTGTCATGGCAGCACAACAGAAGTTTCCCCAAGCTGCTTGTGCAAGGCACAAGGTGTTTTGTGAATATAAGGCCCTTTATTGTTACAAGTGATGTGAAGAGGATCCAGAGCATACATAAGAATGCTCCCTCCTATCTGGCACAGTACTGCAGCTGCACACACTCCACACATGAACTACTTTATCTGTTTCTGGCTTTTTTTTCTTCACAGAATCACAGAATATTCTGAGTTGAAAGGGACCCACAAGGATCATGAAGTCCAACTCTAAAGTGAATGGCCTGTACAGGGATTAAACCTACAAACTTGGTGTAATTAGTACCATGCTCGAAACAACTGAGCTAATCTCAGGGTGATTTGCAGTAAGGAAACAACAATATTGTGTTGCTTGTAATAATGAGAAATTTTACAGTCAGTAAAAGCATCTGGGGGAAAAATTAAGTAAGAAAAATGAGCAGACCAAGGCAGAAGGATAAACTATTTTAGTCTATTTTCACAATATGCCTTACAATCTGCACTGATCATTACTCGAAACTCATACACTGTGGATCTGCATGAACCTCTGTTGTGCTTTAACACAGGAGAGTAGAGGTGATATGTGTGTAAACTTAACATGACACATGAATCTACTATCTAAATGAGCTGCATGTGTTTGTACTTATACAAAGTAATCAGAAACCTTTAGGTAGAAAGAGAGAATTGGAGATTGTCTGGTCCACCTCATCTGATCAGAGGCAGGGTCACTTAGAGGAGGTTGCCAGAACTGTGTCCAGTCACGTTTTGAACCGCTTCAAGAATGACAACTCCACAACCTGTCTCTTTAACCTGTTTGATCACCCTTACATACAAGGTGTTTCCTTCTGTTCAGAACACCCCTCAGACTGCAGCTCATGGTGTCATGTCACGGGTTTCCCGTATTTTGTGTGTGTTTTGCTGCAGTCCATTTGTTTTGTATCCAGATGTATAGATGTTTCAAATACAAACACTTCTGACTGAGCTATATTTAGCTTTTGCATGTGTCCTCCTGCAGTAAGTCATTAGGTAACTGCTCTGCTGGCTGAAAAAGGCTCTCTGAGTTTTTATGCCTGGTGGATAACTTTCCACCTCATTTCCAGACTTCTTTTGTATCATCCATTTGCCTGGAGATTGAGATATATAGATATATATGATCTTCTCAGTACTAAGTTTCTTTCCCCTCAAAATTCTTCAAGATAGTAAATCACGCTTGGTTTCCCTCCCTGTTGAAAATAGGGTACTGAGAAGTGACAACTGTATCAGAATTAAGTAGTGATAAAAATGCTTATCCTTCATGTTTAGTTTGCTGTGCTGGCTTCAGAAATTCAGATGTGATGTGCTGGTTTTGTTTCTGAAACTGCCAGCTCAGTACAGGTATTTGGGTAGCTTTCTATTTCTCTAAAAACCAGGTCAAATTCAAGAAGGAAAGTCTTTCAGAAGTAAGATAGTAATTCTTTATTCCAACGACCATGTCTCATTTTCTCAGCCACTTTTCTGAACTCCCACATCAGCACCATCAGTCTTGGAACAGCAACTTACTTTTCTCTTGAGTCATTCTATACTGGCAAAATTTAGAACATTCAGCTATATGGTATTTTAAACACAAAAATTGTCCTTCATGCCGGAAGTGTGGCATCAAATTTACCACCTGCAAAGAGTGTTGAGAGTATGTATTATCTTTGGTTTGCAGGTCATGTGGAAGCAAAGTGGGTTTAGTGCCTCATTTATTGCTCAGAAGCTGCAAGCATCCTGTTCTCAAATATTCTGATGCAAATATGAAAGTTAATTGCAATCTACTGCAGGATTTGGAAGGATGGCACTGGTTTACTGAAGATTATGAGAGATCTTTGCTTGTTTGTGGTGTGATGAAGTGGAAAGGGTTCTATTGTCCTTAATCACATACTTCAGTGCAAGATCCCCCAGAAGGAAACAAGAAGATGTGTAAGGGAGAAAGGGAGAACACAGTCCTGTTCACTGGACTAGGTTGACTCTGGAGCTACAGGTGATAATTCTGTATGTGAAGTCTTGATTTCACCAAAGTAAGTAAGAGCAAGAGAGGCATCAGGAAGAGTTGAACCCTCATCTCCAACCAAATCAGCTCAAAAGTTCTCTTCCATGCCACTCCTGATGGCAAATATTTGCTGCACCCTTGGCTGACCACTGGCAAAACCGCAGGTGACACAAAGGAGTGTCATGGCATCCAGGTCCCAATTGTTTGTTACAAGACAGAATTTAGGAGTGTCTGAAAGAACATGTGGGTTATTTTTCCTTTTACCATTGTCCTTCCACCCCATGAGCAGTTTCTCTGATAGATCTGGTGTTGTACACTGTGGAGCAGCATCACCCAGGTCTTCCCCCTCAGCATGACAGACTTCCTGCCTTTAGAGGAGCTGCTGGAGTTGCAAAAGTCTCCATCTCCAGGTGCGTGTTTTGTGAGATATGATTACTGAGACCCCCCAGTGGATTTTCTGTGCTCTGTGATTTAAATGTCTTGTGCCTAAAATTTGAATCTGGGAGATTTCTTCTTCTGGTAATGGTGCTAGTCACAGCTTAAGCCCCGTTTTTCTTTGGGACAAGTATGTGAGCCAGACCCTGTGCATGCTATCTCCAAATACACAAGTAATAGATTTAAACTTCTGTTTATCATTTGTTTCCTGGATCCCAGCAAACAGTGGAGGAAAATTGTTTATACTGCCTGACAGCAGAACAGGCAGAAGAAGGGAATGGGTGATGTAGCCAGGAGCTATAGGCCAAGGAAAGACAAGGAGGGAGATATTCATTTTTCTGATATGCACTAATTTTTCTGATATGTACTAATAGCAGAAAACTGAAGATTACCTCATTTCTGGTGGTAGAAGAGAAGTAAAGACTATTTTAGTGGAAGAAAATGTAAGAACTGTAATGTGTGAAAGTATCTGCATTTCAGTAAGAAACTATGATGTGTCTGGTACTATTAATATGAAATTCTGCTTAAAATCTTCTAAGTCATGCATTTTAGTGTTCATAGTACAGAAACTGTAGGTACATTTCAGACCTCAGGAACCTGGGTTAGGGGTGCTCATATAGAACCGGAAGATGACCAGGAATACTGATAAGGGAATTAAAATATTACTAAGTGCTTGTCTGCAAAGTAATTTGGATAATGGATGGATCTGCCTCCCATTATTTTGTCAGTTATCAATCTTCACAACAAAGCATTTGGGTGTCAGTGAATCTGTTGAAATTGACTGAAAGGAGAAACCTGCGTAAGAATTTGGGACATGGCAAGCATTGGCTTTGCTACATTTATTGATGCTGAAAGGGATTTCTACACACAAAGAGCATATTTGATCTTAGTTCTTCTCTACCTGGAGCAATGACAAATACTTATTTTATTCCACAGTGCAGGAGAATAATATTGCCTTTAATTTAAATAGCATTAACTTGAAGTATTTCAGTTTATTTTAATCTGAGAAGCTATCATAAACCTACTTGAACAGCACAGAATAAGTGATAAAGCAGAGATGTTCCCTGTGAGCTGAGTCCTGCACACATTTCCATGATCAATGTGCCAAGCAGAAGAGAAAAGACAAGAACTTGAAAGAAAGTGTGGGGGTCCTTCTTGTGTGCATATGCACTTGACCTTCACCTGCCACTCACAAAGCATCTTCCTTTCTTTTCCCTCTTCTTCCTTGCTTTTCACAGGATCTAAAAGGTGATCTGGAGTAAGGCAAGGTTTTGCACTCCAATTGCTGCTATAGTAGTACCACTCTATGTACGTATATTGCTGTCACTTTCTCTCCAAGGTCTACACTGACACAAAAGGGTTATAGAGCAGACCTCACAGCTGCTAAACTATTTTAACCCCCTGGCAACTTCTGAAGGGACAAAGGTGATGATGAGAAATTCAAGGCAACATTTTTTCATAGGTGATGACAGAAGTTGTGAGACAGCAGAATGAATTTGGAGACCTATATACAGGTAGATCAATGTAGGGATCTGCTGAGAGGAGATAAAACCAGCCATGTGGTGGAGTGCAGGGTGATTCTTTCCCAGACAAACTCAGTTGCCTGCAAGAGGACCATCTCTATAACCATATAGTAACCAGAATGACCCTGACTGATTTCTGACTATATGGCCAAGAGGCAAGCTTAGCCTGTGTCTTTATACTGAAAATTGCTGCCTCCAAATTAAGGTGACTGCATCCAAACTATGTGCTTACTTGGTGGTGACCCTGGCAAGAGTCCTAAAAACTTCTGGCCACTCACACATTGAAATTGATCCTGCATTCTGCAGGGTCTTAGTGGAATGGATATTTGGATAGCTGGACACAGACACTGGGAGACAGACATGCTGTGGCTGCTGCTAATGCCCTAACAACCTATGGAAGCACCTCATAGCAGAAACACCACTAATGCCTTCCAGGCCCTGTGCACCTACTATGACCTCACTTTCCTCCACTGTCTCAGCAACAGACACCACCAAGAAGTACATGAAGCCATCTGTTGCCATCACAGCCCTAGCAAACACTGCAACAGAAGCCACGATATCCTTGTGCCTTACTCTAAGAAGAGTCAGGAAACAGACCTCTGTTTTCTTTTCATTTGTGCACATTCCTCATATGTGCAACCTCAACACCTCCTTGCCCTGCTCTCTCCTATTTCTGCTGCATTTTTGACAGGCAGTTTAATGCTGCTCACCGTGGTCCCTACTTTCCCATTAGATTCTACACTTTTCATTCCCCATGTGCTTCTTGCAATTTCTCCCCACTACTATTTGCTCTCTTCCTGCATTTTCTGCAATGCCTCTTTATAGTACACAGCAAAAGCAAATTCACAAAATATTTCCTGTCCCCTCCATGCAAGATTTGCTTGGGCTACTGTCAGCTTACAAAATTACTTTGTACCTAGTTGGGCCCCCAGGATCCTTTAAGCTTTGCACTTCTGCATTACATATCCTGATTACTGTTGCAGCTGCCTCTGCAGCTTGTCCTGTTTCAAAGGCTCTGCCACATCAACCAACAATTTCGTGTTACCTGTGCGTGGAAGTTTCAGCTAAATTGTTCAGGGAAGCCCAGTTCTGAGTCTTGTCTTCCCTAGACTATGAGCCTGCCACATCATCCACAGGGTACCACATCTTGTTCCTGCATGATGGATCATGTGTAGATGTTGCCACCTTGGTATGCCAGGGCATCAGAAGCTCTGCAAAGCCCAGATAAAGCTTACTCTGACCCGAGTAGCATTGGAGGACGGCTGGGACTTCGAAGATTCCCAGGCCCATCTGGAGAAGAGATGCCAAGTAATCTCCTGTCTTTAGGGTAACCCTGAGTGAAGTAGGGGTGCCTGATTAATTGTCTTGTTTGGGAGATCCACGCATCCGAGTTTGTTCCCTGCACTCAGTGGGGACAGCATCTTGGAGACATAACTGGTTACTCTTTGAAATACTCTTCAGCAGCTGTTTCTTCATCTGCTATAGTTACTGTACGAGGCTTTGCAAAGCTGTAGTGCAGCTCCCACCAGTCACAGGACTCCTATCACAGGACTCTTAGGGTACGTTTAGTGTGATTCCCCTTCCTCCATATATTTTTCTCTTCTGAGGCAGTGGTAGGCAGTAGTTACAGATTAATTCAGCAGTTAGACAATAAAAAAAAGAAATTGTTTTGAACCAGGGCAGTTATTTTAGGTAGAAAATTATTCCATGGATTCGGTGAAGACAGTTGTTGATATTTTAATTTGCTTGACAAGTATTGTCATGTTCAATGACAATCAATGGAAAATTAAGTATGTTAAAATCACTCAGCAAAAGGGAGTATTAATTTTCAATTATGTTTTCTGCTGCAAGCAATATTAAGTTTTTCACAGGAAAGTGAAAAGTTTGAGGCATTAAGGTTCAAGGATTTTCAAAAAAAATCCTGAAAAATTAGAGGTGAACATTTCCTTAATATACTCTCAACAAACAAAAGCAAATAGGCAAAACCTCAAGTCAATCAAACTTTCTGACAGAAAACTTTCAGCTGCTTCTGGTGGTTGCCAGTACAAGAGGCCACATTAGTAGGAAAAGGTAATAAGATTCATTTAAGCAACTGGCACAAATCGTTACTAATGATATTACCTACAAATCTTGTCTCTCTATCCTTTGACCACTACAGTCACAAAAACATAGCTATTTCACCATTATGGGCAGTGTCCTCTTACTGATGCTTGATCTTCCCTCATTTCCACATTTGCCTCCCTCTTTCCTGTTTCTAGTCTCCCCTCCTGTCACTCCTGCATTTCCTTTGTTGTAGCACTGTTCATTCCCTCTCTAAAATGTTTCACCAGAAACAACTTGTTACCCCTTAGTAAAATTATCAACCTGCATCTTGTCCTTTGAAGTCATAAAAGGGTTCCAGTTTTGGAGTCTTTAAAGAGAAACTCTCTTCTTTCAGATCCACTGTTACATACTATCTCTGGATTCAGTTTATAAGGTAGCTCCCATGCTTGAAAACTATATATTCTCATGTCTACAAAACCTATGCATTTTTCATTTGTAAATGCAAGCTTGAATTCTGCAAAGGCCACATTACAAGCAGGACAGATTTAATTTGTTTCTCTAAGTAACGTTTGAGTTTGTGTATTAGGCACAAGAAAAGAATTAGGACATTATATTTCTCAATTCGTCCCAGTCCCAAAATGCTGGGCATGTGTCATTCTGGCAAATAGTTTACATCTCTACATGATTTAATCTCTAAGTAAGGGCTTCACGTCTACAGTGCTCCTTATCTACTGCATGGTGCTGATTTAGAAAATAAACAGCATTTACATAGGGACTGGCTATCAGAACCCATAACTTGGGAAAGCACCTCTGCTCTGCAGGATCATTTATACCCCTGTCCCATTGCTGTTTTGAT
This sequence comes from Pithys albifrons albifrons, assembly GCF_047495875.1. Classification (NCBI taxonomy): domain Eukaryota; kingdom Metazoa; phylum Chordata; class Aves; order Passeriformes; family Thamnophilidae; genus Pithys; species Pithys albifrons. The sequence continues at coordinate 68,244,304 of NC_092460.1, forward strand.
TCAGGGCACAAATGACAAACAAGAGATAACAATTCAAAACTCTTGGTCTGTTCTACATATTCTTCTGCAAAATGCAGGCACACAGGGAGGCTGCCCCTCTGCCATCTGCCGTGCACATACAAATTTCTCCAAGTCCTTGTATGTTAGTTTTTTTATTTTACAAACCCAGAAAGACGAGAAATCTATGCAAGAGAAGCAAAGGGGAAATGCTGCAGGCATTTTTTGAATGGCTGTGTAAGTTTATTAATTTTGTTCAAAGAAATTAATTTCCTCAATAGTTCTCATAAAAGCATTTGTGGCTGGTCATTGTATCACAAGGAAATCTGTGATGTTTCTTAGCAAATGTTAGATAGCACATACACCCACCAGCTCAGTCTGCCTGTCTCTCTCTGTATCTTGTGCAATCACAAATGCTCTCCTTGTATCCACAGATCCCAAAGCACTAAGGAAAAAATTTAATTCACATTCTAGGAAGTGAAACAAACCCACCATAACTTCATCCTATATTGCAACTCATTCTGTTTCTTCCTGTTGCCCTTCCTGTGTATCTACAGGTTTCATTGCAATGTGCAACATGCATGACAGTTTCTTGGAAATTGTTTTATCATTTGGATCCAGAAAGTCAAAAGAGATCTGTATAGTCCAACATAATTTTTATCTATGTTTATTCTTACTACAGAAGAAATAGCCTCATTCTGCAGAAAAACCAAATCCTTTCAGAAAAAAAAAGCTTTTATTACTAGCAAACCTCTTTGTGCAGAACAATCAGGCAACATTTTTGCATGATGCACTTTAAAATCAAACTTTTGCATATTGATGAACTAAACTATGAACACACAAAAAAGTACATAATGATGCTGTGAAGGACTGTATTGCTTAATTAATCTACAAGCCGATACTCATTTGGCTTTCTGTCATCTTAAAAGAGCATCTACAGTACAATCAAATAAGCTAAAATTTATGAAGACTAAGCCAGTCCTTACTGCACATTCTGAATGGAGTTCTTCCCTTTTGATTTAAGTAATAATTGTACTAAAGTCGTCAGGCAGGTGAGGATGTGTTAATGTCAAGCAGAGTAATTCTATTCAAAGCACATACATCATCATCACCATCCAGAGGAGCAAGGAGAAGCAGATCAGACCTTTATGACCTTCTAAATGCCTATGCAGGCACATCTGTCACTTATCTAGTTAAAACTAGAGATCTCCAAAGCATCTTTGGAACTGCGTAAAGCAGTCACTCTAAAGGACATAAAAAAATATTATTCAGCAAATTAATAGTTGCTAAGAATTTCTGCTGAGGTTAGTTCATGTCAGGTTTCAAGACATAATTTTATTAATGGCCATGACTATTTATACATAAATTAAAGTGATGTACAGTTGGGAGAATGTCAAAAGTTTGTATTTTCTAGTAAACAGTCCATGGTTTGATATGAAACCAAAGAACACTGTAACAAATAGGTTTCATTACCTTGTTAAAGAGATATTTTCCCAAACTGTACATGTGGATTTGCTATATAGTCCTTTCCATACCCTATAATGCTGCATAGCGCTGACATAGTGACCTAAACTTCTATCTTGCAGTGTAGTCATGACAAACGTGAAGTCACTGTAGGAAACACCCAAGCTGCAGACACTTTGGATGCTGATGTGAATAGGATGCTTGAATGTATCCTTCAGTGCTCTTTCTGATGACACTGTTGAGTGTCATGATGGCATGACGGACCATGAAAAGCTATGTTTTAAGATTGATTGTTGCCAGTCCTAGAGGATGGGAAAAAGTTGAGATGAAGAGTATCTCTCAGTATTTCAGGTAGTCTTTTCCAGGATTTCTTGTATGCAAACAATGCTACCAGTATCTTGTTCAGAATCATTCACTGGCAATGAACTTCTTTACATCATTCATACATGTGAGTTGCCAGTCACATTTCTAGCTAGGAGGGGCTCATTGATGACTAGCTTTAGTTTCAGCTGGTCTGATGACTAAGACAGCACTGAAGCCTTCCTGAACTTGGGATTACACTCCACTTGCCATTTTTATCCCTGAACTTGTTCCTTGTGCCAAATAACTTGTGAGTTGGCTGAGAAAATATTTTTATACAATTACTGGGAAAATTCATGTGCACCTCTTGCATTACCACCTCTTAGGTTTTTAGTTTGTCAGATTTAGTTCTGCTAATTTCAGAAAGCTATCCAAGGCCTCATTCTGAGAGGTTTAAAGCTGCAACAACTCACAGCTCAGAAAAAACAATCTTTAAAGACCCTCCAAAAACCATTAAGCCAACAGAATATAAATTTAGAAGATTTAATTATTTGTTGTGTTAGGTTATTTTGTTTTATTAATGCAAGGTTAATTTGGCTCAAGGTTACCTTATTGCTTCAGTCCATAAGGTAGCAGCTTGACAGTTCTAAATTCCATGACAACCCATTTTAAGCAATTTATCCTTTTTAGTTGTTGATTTCATTATCATTTTTAGCTACCCTAAAAATTTAGAGTTTTTCTAGTGAGTGGGCCAGAACAGACTTCCATACAAAGCTTCTGATTCCTGTTGGTAAGGTATTGGCTGGTTCCATAACTCAGAAATGTTTGTTATGCACAAGGTGATAATGAAGTAGCAGAAGGGAAGGCTCTATTAAAAAGGTGCTACACTAAGTCGCAGTCCAGCAGGAGCTGTATCCCTACAAGGGCTGAAGATATTGTAGTGTTTAGGAAGTGGCAATAGCAGTCTATTCACCTTAGTAATTTCAATTAAATAAATAACAGCACAAATCTACATGAACGTTAACCAGAAGTACATTAAAATATAATCAAACTTTCTAATTTAATAGGCAGTTTAATTACTTTACTAGCAATAGGCAAGTGAATAAATGTGTTCTGTGGCAGCTGTAGGGATACACTTGTCCCCCAAAATTACAGACTCAACCTCCTGGGGAAGATCAGGTCATCTCTCTTTAAGTGGATTTCCTCTCATACTGCTGTTGGTGACAGCAGCAGAAACAGAAGAAGGATGTTGACTCGTTCAGAACAAGGACAAGTATTTCCTAGAACTCACTTGAGGCAGTAAAATAGCAATGACCCATACTGCTGAGGGTGAAAGAATTTAGAGAAAATCAGGATTCTCCCAAGCAGGGGCATAGGTGTTACAAATATGCCGTAAAGGTTCTATTGCAACATTGTAGGCAGAGAACAGAAAGGACTCAAATTTAAACAGAAAGTTCATAATGTTAAAGAACTTACTTTCTAGAGCATAGAAGATTTATTGCTTTGGACTCCTGAAGAACTTGAGCACAAATGTGATTTTAGATCATGTATTTTACTGCCACTCCTGTGATTGTGATATCATGAAATTAACTGGTGCAGTGTCTGAAGGCTTGTTGTGGATGACATTGCTGTTGTATTTGTACACAGCCTACACCATTTCTTATACATACTCTCCTGGTAGTTCCCAGGGTTTCTCTAGATGAAATATGACATACAATGTTTTCTGTACCAATAAAAAATGATTCAGAGAAAATCACAACCATTATGAAATAGCAACTGATACAGGCATTCAGGAGAGGCCACTGAGAGCAAGCACTGACGGAAGCCTTCCATAAGGGTCAGTTCTAGGAAGATTTCACGTTTACTTTTGGAGAAATGCAAAGAAAAGTTCTTTCTTATTTCCTTTTGAAAAGGTTCATATATAAATACTTCTAGGAGTTTTAAGACTTTCAGGAAAACCCCATGTCTGACTTTTAACTGTAGAATTCTGTTTCAAATTTTCTTTACATCTCTGCTCTATAAAGTGTGACCTGGATCTAGCTCATCTACTACAATCACCTCTGTTCCTCCCTGTACAGCTGACAAAAAATGAAAATTATAAAACCTGTTTTGTGTAGTCCAAAAAACCCATCTCACATGGTTTACTAATCCCGCTATTGGCAAATCAAACATAAACAATGTAATGGCAAAACTTACCCAGAAACCATTAAAAATATTTATTCACTGGAAATAAAATTATACACTTTGGCTTATAGCTGGGCTGTATCTCATGGGAATGCTTTTCCTCTCATGTCATGCTAGCTGGTTTATTAGTACCTCCTATCCCATAAAATTTATTGCTTCATTCTCCTTCTTTATCCAAGAAGCATGCAAATTTTCCTCTGGTCATAAAAGGAACAAGTTAAAAGTTATATGATACAGAGCTGCTAAATGTGATGACAAGGGAAGTGCAAAGAGAGTCTGCTTAAAACTGCCAGGAGGAGAACTTCTTTGGAGTGAAAATTATAAACTGTACTAGGTTAAAGTATAAAGCAAGAATACCTCAAAGGGTCCTGAAACCGCAGTAATTAATGTTAGTAAGTTCTCCCTGTCTAAGTACTTGCCATTATACAATTTAACTTACAGCAACTTGGATACCTACACAAAAATCATTCCATATTTGACAATTTGAACTAGGGCTGCTAACTCTACCAGTTTGAACCCCCACGCATTTAAAGAAACCCCACAATGAAATCAGCAGCCAAGATACTTTTTCCACAATCTAAGTATCATTGATCATTCCCACTTTTCTGATCTGCTTCTTCTGGTCTTCTTCAACACCCAAACCTACCTCATCAGTGTTTGAAACTAAGGCTGAGGCACCACCAGCTCATCTCTTCTGTGCTCATCCCTGAGACAGAGAGCTGCTGCTCATCACCCTTCTTGAGTTCTCCTCTCACATCTCACAGGTTACCCTACAGACAGCTCCAAGATCCACCTAATTCCCTGATCCATGTTTCAGCTTTCTTCTCTCTGACTGTCAATGTCTGGCCTTTCTCTGCTTTCCTCAATATCACTATTTATTTTGTTTTCTCTCTGAAGAGGCCCGAGCAGGCAAGAGCCTGCAAGGTCTGGACTGCCAGCTTGTTGCTGGCTCAAACAGGGACAGGAGATGTGATAAGAGAAGATGCACTGGAAACAGGTAGGAAATGTGCTTTATGCTTCTTCTGCATGCTGACTACCCTGTAAGCCACAGCTCAGGTTAAAGACAGCAATACATCTGCAACCTTCAGGATCCTTAAATTTGCATTATAATGAAAAAAGCATTTTGATTAAAAGATTTTTAGCCAGTTTTCTTCCAGAGACAATTGGGCTTTATATGGAGAGGACAGCCTCACAGAGCCTAATCCTGAAGAAGCTGGAAAATGAATGTGTATAAACATCCATAAGACTAGCTAGCATTTGTACCTTCTCTGGTCTGACAGAAAGACTGGAACCTATTTCTCAGGAATTCAATGGTAAAATGACTGTGGTGGTAGCACCCTAAACTACCAAGCTTGTGAGAATGCAGCTGCCACAGTATTTTCAGTACAGATTATTTGAGAGGGGTTTTCTTTACATAATGGTTACATCAGTATTCTGCATCAGTCATCAATATTCCGTATCAGTAGGCTCTTCAAAATGTTCACTGTGAGAAAAATGACAATTAATCAATTAATTTTTCACTGCTTTAGAATGTGTTTCTTAATGATAACTACTGAAATAGATTTTACAATAAACAGAAGCATTATTACCTTTATACCATTCCACAAGTGGCTTTGTCTTTCAATTAGAATTATGAAGCAGTAATGCTCTGCTGGTGTATTCTCAAACACAGTATGCTTTCATTTCTTGGCATATTTCTGGGATAAAGAAGGCAATTTAGTACAAGACTAGCTTTTGCACAAATTCATCATTTCCTAGAATCAGTTGATAGTGTCATTGTCAGATACAGTCAAATCTCTCAATAAAATTGTCATGCAGAGATTGTCTGTATTCCTTTCTACAAACTAAATACCTGAAGAGAACTTTTATTAGTATTATAATATTTTTGTAAGACAGTTGCGTCTCATTATGTCAAGTATTCTGTAAGGAGAAATCACAGGAATAACCATTACAGTTCATTTCACTTTGTTTATACCGATCACTTGTCACTAAAATTTATAAAGTATTTTCTTTTGCCTTGACTTAGTGTATGTTAACTAAGAGAGAATGCAAATGTCATTATTAAATTGCCCCTTGAAAAATCAAAACTTGCACAACGCATAAGGAAGGTAGGTAGGTGTTAACACAGTGATAGAGTAGGTGTACTGGATTTGTGTGGCAAAGTCTGGGGGTATGGGGTAGGGGAAGGTTACAGCTTCTATGAGTAGCTGCCTGGAGCTTCCTCTGTGTCCAACAGAGCCAATGCCAGATGGCTCCAAAAGAGACCTACTGCTGACCAAGGCCAAGACCCTCACCAACAGCTGACAGTGCCTCTGTGATAATGTGTTTAAGAAGGAAAACCCCCCTGCAGAACAGCAGCCAGAAACAGCAGTCAGAATATGTGAGAAACAACCCTGCAGACATGGAGATCATTGGAGAAGGAGAGGAAGGAGGTGTTTCAGGCACCAGAGCTGAGATTCCCCTGCAGCCCATGGAAGACCTCATGCCACAGCCGTGAATGTCTGCTGGAGATAGTGACCCCATGGGAAGCCTGTGCAGGAGTAGGTTTGCTGGCAGGATTTGTGACCCTGCAGGTCTAGACCCACACTGGGGCAGCCTGTTCTTGAAGGACTGCACCCTGTGGAAAGGGACCCATATTTGAGCAATTCATGAAGAACTGCACCCCATGGGCAGGACTCACATTGAAGAAGTTCACAGAGGACTGTCTCCCATGGAAGTGACCCCACACTGGAGCAGGGGAAGAGTATGAGGAGTCTCGCCCCTATAGAGAAAGATAAACTGATGATAAAATGACCACAGCCCCCATTTCCCATCCCCGCTGTCGGGAAGGAGGTAGAGAATTCTGTAGTGAAGTTAAGCCTGAGAAGAGGAGGGGAGAGGAGAGGGATGGGGGAAGGTGTTTTTAAGATTTGGGTTTATTTCTCATTATCCTGCTGAGATCTTATTGGTAATAAACTAAACTAATTTTCCCAAGTTTAGTCTGTGTTGTCTGTGATGTTAACAGGTGAGTGGTCTTGTCCTTATCTTGACCCACCAGCTTTTCCTTCTATTTTTCTGTCCCTTATCCAGCTAAAAAGGGAAGTAATAGAGTGGTTTTGGAGGACAGCTGACATCCAGCCAGCATCAGCCTGCAACAGTATGTTACAGATGGAACGAAATTCTAGGTGGGAGTAATTTAGAACCTGGCTCAAGGCAACAAGAACCTTTTACATCTCTGAAATAAGAGAAGAGATTATGTGCTTAGAGCAAAAACACTGATGCAGCATCCGTGGGTCTCTTTCAGGTCTGGAAAGTCTGAGTTTATACCATTTTACCAAGTAGATATAATGTGAGGAAGCCCAGTTCTAATCTTATTTTGCTAATGACAGCATTGAATGAATCTGTAGATTTATGCCCTGATGATTTTAATCCTTCAGATTTAATGAGAGATTTGCTGGCTGATGTTCTATTGAACATCTCATACAGATTTTTATTGTGTCTTGGACATGATGAAAGTCTGAGCAGCATGATGCAATGGGGAAATGCGGCTTTCCCCATGGTTTTTTTTGGTATGTTCTTTCCACAAGGTTATAAACATGGAAAGGCCAATTGTCCCTTCAAATGCCCATTTCCTTCAATGCTTTGAAACCCAGAGAAGCTGGGAAGCTGCTATGTTAACATTTCTTCAGGGGAATGGTTGAAATCTCTGAATCCTGAAGGCACTGATTTCTGTTACGCCGGATCAGCAAGGATGCCAGGAAGGAGGCAAAAGGAAAAGGGCAACATGACGCTTCTTCTGGTGACATTTAACTTCACAAGCTGCTCTGCAGTATTACCTGGACACCACAGACAACATCCATATGCTGGTTTTGGCTGGGATAGAGTTAATTTTCTCCACAGTAGCTTGTGTGTGGCTATGTTTTGGATTTGTGCTAGAAACCAGGTTGATAATATGGAAATGTTTTTGTTAGTGCTGAGCAGTGCTTACACAGAGTCAAGAGCTTTTCTGCTTCTCACGACACCCCAACAGTGAGTGGGCCTGGGTGCATAAGAAGCTGGGAGTGGACACAGCTGGGACAGCTGACCCCAATTGACCCCATACCATGGTATCTCCTACTCAGCATATAAAGCCAGAGGAAGAAGGAAGAGGATGATCAGAGTGATGGTTTGTCTTCCCAAGTCAGTGTTATGTGTGATGGGGCCCTGTTTTTGTAGAGATGGCTGAAAATCTGCCTCCCCATGGGAAGTGATGAATGAATTCCTTGTTTTGCTAGTTCATGTGCAAGGCTTTTGCCTACAAAACTGGTTTTTTCTCAACCCATGAGTTTCCTCCCTTTTACACTTCTGATTCTCTCCCCATCCCACCAGGGAGGACTGATCAAGCAGCTGTTGGTGCTCAGTTGCTGACTGAAACCATGCCATGCCATCACAGAAAGAAACACAGTATTCCAAGGATGGTCAGACACAATTTCCTGTGTATACAAATACCAGAATCTGGATGTGTCTTCAGTTTAACAAGCAAAGGAAAACTTGGGGCATAACCCTAAAGCTTTTTGTTTCCTGGCCACTTTTAGGGGTTTCAAGATAATGAATTGAAGTTTTGCAAACTGAGCCCTGAGGCCTGAACATCAATTCCTGTCTCTTACAGATCGTTTCTTAATTCTGTGTTTTACACAGTAGGAGTTTGCCCTCAGTCTTGCTCATTTCTTGGTCTTGTATTACAGGCTTTTCAGAACTCCGAATTCAGACTTGTAATCTGCTTTGAAGGCAGTTTGGGGCAATTCTCCACTTAGTTTTGCCCTGGTAGCCAAAAAGCTAGACCAGTAGCGGTTGTAAACAAGGCATTTTTTCAGGAACCTGCTTTGTGTCCCAGGTGTTCTCCTGTCTGTCTTCAGGTGATATTTCCTTCCTAGGGATAGCAAATGGATGGGGCATCTGCTTGCCTCCCTGGTGACCCCAACTTCTAGCAGTCTCCCTCACTCAGCACACGGGTTTTTTCCCATGCTTGGTTCCCATAGTTATGAATTTAAAAGTTGGGATCTGCAGCATCTAAGTTTTTTGGCTTTCTGAGAAGGGCTATCAAAATCATCCTTCCTTACTAAATAGTGTTGGTCAAAGCAAGCAGTGCAAATACTTTGAACTTGGAGACAGATCACAGAAGACAGCTGTTCATATCTATGGTTTATGTGCTTTTTAACAAGGCAGCTGAATCCTCTACAAATAAACAGCTCTCCTTTTTTTAGCAGTGCTTTAACCCTTATCCTGCATGAGGAATTTATTTTATTAAAAAGCTTGACTGGTTTTTTGCTTATATTGCTTTTCTGCAATTCTAATAACTAGAGCAACTCTTCACAAAACCTGGCAGCCAATCGTGGTTTGACCGCAAGTAGCTACAATTCAAAACTTTCAGTTTTGCTGAAAGCCTGCTATTTTTTTTGTTTAAAGTTCTCTTGCATGATAGAAATCATCATAAATTTTCCAGGATTAAAATCTTGAGCCTTTGACTTGCTCACAGTATTTCCTTTGCCATGGAAGAAGAGGTTAAGACTGCAGCTTAAGTCATCACCACAACATCAAGGGATGAATGGAAAACAGCTGCATTTGGCAACACACTGGATCATGGTCCAGTTAGTTTTTTGAATACTTTACAGAAGCTATTCAGTCTCCAATGAATTCAGTGTTCATAAGGTTATCTAGCAATCTTTAAGCACTTTAACAGAAACCTTTATGGCAGCAGAGAATATGCTAGAAACCCTTGCTATTCTCAGATATTTTTACAGAAAGCTGTGTGCTTAGTGAGAAAAAAGAAAAGTTTCTTGTAATGGCAGTTACCATTTTCTTTACTCAGAGTTCAGCTCCAAGCTGAGCTCCAAGTGAGTCGCAGAGCAAGGATGTGCATTTCACCTAGCAGCCTTGCCAGTGGCCTTTGTTGTCTTTGTTGTCTTTGGAAGAGAATTCTACAAGTTTTCCCACATGTTGATCTCCATGTTACAGATTTCTGTGGGTAGAGGAACCCTTTCCATGTCTGGTCAGTCTGGTCACATAGGAGAACATTACTTATTCAGCTTGATAAAGACACCTTACTTGGAACACTGAAAACTGTACTGATTAATTTGAAGAACACCAATACTGTAAGAATTAAGCAAACAAGATCAGACTAGGTGCTGATTAAACTACTATAGAAACCTAAAGAGTTGTGAATTTGCTTAATATTTAGAGCAGGAGGGCATTTTTTAACTACTAGATATAAATAAAGCTCTACTGAATTACTTACGTTTGTTGAAACAAACAAATTCGCAACAGCCTTGTTAGATATATTGTCTATTAAAACATCAATATTGACTAATTTTGAGAAATTGAGAAAAAGAGGCATAGAGACTAGCCCTAGATTACTTTTTTTCTGATGGAGTACAATGCAGCAAAAATTATTATCAAACATTGCAAGTAATCACTAGGTAAAGCCTTGGGCAATGATACTGAGATGCATTTACAGCCTTTTGCTGTGGAAACATTCTTATAAATGCTATTCAGAGGAATAGAGAGAGGATGGGTTGGAAAGGAGTATTTCTGAGATTATATGGGCTTGACAAACTCTCAGTATTCTGAACAACCATTCTTATCTTATTGTCTGGCTGTTAAAAATACATCTTTGCCAACCCTGAATTCTGTTAATGGATGACATACCCAGAAGAGAAAAAGCTTCATAATCCTCACATGGTTTGCACAGCAGAGAAACTGTTAGCAGAGTTTCATGAGTAACACTGTTCATTCATACAGCATTGAGCTCCTGTAAAGCATGTCAGAGAGACTGGCAAGAAATGTGCAAAAAACCATGGTAGCGGTGCTGTATTCTGAGATTTACATAGATTTAATTTCCCTCTCTATTTGATCTGAAACATGCTGATGTGTTGTGTGGTGTGCAGTTTTCCAGGTCTAATACAATGGAATAGGCACTAAGCAGTGAATAATGCACTGAATCATTCACAAAAATCAGGCTTTGGAACAAAGGCAAGTTTAAAGAATTAAGTTTACTAGAAATTCAGGACAGATACATTTATAGTTTTCCAGGGTTGGGGGCGGGGGGGGGGGGGGGGGGGGGAGGACGGGGTCTGCAGCTTTTTGTGGAAAAGCTCTTGACAGCTCTTTGCTCTGTAGGAGCAGGTGTCCTCCTAGATTCCTGTCGCTGACTCCCAAGTGAAGGAAGGATAGTGACATACTGAGGAGGGTGCACATACCTTCCCACAGGTGAATGAGCCCAGAAAGGGGCAAAAAGCGTGGGATAAACCTTGCACAATGCTACCATGTTCAGAATCATATAGCCTTCTTGTATTTTAAACTTTAAGACCATTCTGGAGTCAAAACTCTTAGAAACACATTTTTAATCAAAGAAGTAAGATTTAATCTTTCATACTTCCTTATTTTTCCTTCTCCCTATAAAACCACATGCTTTTTATAACTAAATTTAACTGCAATCACATATGACCACACCCAGAGAGTTTTTTATTAAAACCAAAGTAGGGTTGGCATCTAATGAAATATTTCTTTGTTGTGATCTTATGCATTTTCTTGTGACTGAAGGAAGGAGTTTCTAAATGAAGGATCAAATTCAGGTTCTGGTGAAATCGGGGTGTAAACCCACAGCCATGACAACGGGACTAGAATTTGTATCAAATCCATTAACTCTACCAAGACCAGGACAGCTGCTCAGCTAAACCATGTTTAAAACTGGGACCCACTGCCAGAAACTCTGTTGGAAATGTGGAGATTTTGATTGTACTTGCAGAAATGTATGGTTTAGACCTCTATGCTAAGGTCTGGATGACATTTATTGTCCTACATGGAAGTCCTGAAACTTTCAGAAAGGTTGCTTTCAAACTCTGTGCTGTTTTTTCTAATCATTCACTTTCCTGGGATTGATCCCAGCATGACTGTGGAACGCCAAAGGCCCAAACTGGATTTCTCTCAGAGTCAAACTAGCACTTCTCACCGACAAGCCACTTTGCCTTGGCTAGAAGCCGGATCGGAGTGTGCAGACTGATGGTGACAGATTTCCGTCTATTCTGCATGGTAAGGACAACAATTTTATTCTCAATTAAGCTTCTAAGCGGTGCTTTACCTGGCGGCGAGGGAGCTCTCCCGGCGTACGGTTCTGGTTCGAGCAGCCCTTACCGCCCCGCCGGGCTCCGCGGGGGCCGGGAGGAAGTGTGGGACCCGCTCCCCGCGACGCAGCGCTGTCTGGGCGGAGCGGCCCCGGTCCCTCGGCGGGAGCAGCCTCCCCGCTCGGCGGGGCGGCCGGGGGGGCGCGGAGGGAGCGGCGGCGGCAGCCTGAGGAAGGAGGGAGCTGGCGTCAGGCGCGGGGCAGCCACTGGCAGGGGAGCTCCCCCTCGCCTCGCCTCCCGCGGCGGGGAATAAAGCCACCTGGCCCGGCGCTCCCCCACCACTGGAGCGGGGAGGCGGTGGCCGAGCGGACGTGCGGGGGTCGGGCCGGGCTCCTCCTCGTAGCCCTCTCCATGCGCCTCGACGGCGGTGCCGGCTCCCCCCGGGCCGCGCCCTCGCCCGGGAACGGCAGCTGGTGGCGGGCGGCGGAGCCCGGGGGCGGCAGCGGCAGCCCCAGCCCCGAGGCGTGGTCGGGGTCGCCCAACGGCAGCCTGGGGGGCTGGGACCCCTTCGGACGGGACGAGGAGCTGGCGAAGCTGGAGATCGCGGTGCTGGCCGTCACCTTCGCAGTGGCAGTGGTGGGGAACGGCAGCGTGCTGCTGGCCCTGCGGCGCACGCCGCGCAAGGCGTCCCGCATGCACCTCTTCATCCGCCACCTCAGCCTGGCCGACCTGGTGGTGGCCTTCTTTCAGGTGCTGCCCCAGCTCTGCTGGGAAGTGACCCACCGCTTCTACGGCCCCGACGGGCTCTGCCGCGTCGTCAAGCACCTGCAGGTCTTCGGCATGTTCGCCTCGGCGTACATGCTGGTGGCCATGACCGCCGATCGCTACATCGCCGTCTGCCACCCGCTGAAGACGCTGCAGCAGCCCACCAAGCGTTCGTACGGGATGATCGCGGCGGCCTGGGCGCTCAGCCTGCTGCTCAGCACCCCGCAGTACTTCATCTTCTCCCTCAGCGAGGTGGAGCGCGGCTCGCAGGTTTACGACTGCTGGGCACACTTCATCATGCCCTGGGGGCCCCGCGCCTACATCACCTGGATCACCGGCGGCATCTTCGTCGCGCCCGTCCTCATACTCGTCACCTGCTACGGCTTCATCTGCTACCACATCTGGCGCAACGTCCGGGGCAAGACGCGCCCGGGGGAGGCGGTGGCGGCGGCAGAGGTGGCGGCGGCGGCGGTGGCAGAAAGCGGCGGGCGGTGGGCGGCTGGCGGCGGCGGGCGGCGGGGGCTTCTCCTCGCTCCCTGTGTCAGCAGCGTCAAGACCATCTCCCGCGCGAAGATCCGCACCGTCAAGATGACCTTTGTCATCGTGTCCGTGTACGTGGTCTGCTGGGCTCCCTTCTTCACCATCCAGATGTGGTCCGTCTGGGACCAGCGATTCCCCTGGGTCGGTAGGTGATGCCTCCACTTCCCCGCACCTGCCGGCCCGCACGCGTTGGGGTCCCCCGGGGGCACTGCCGGCTGTCCCGGCACTGCGCATCCCTGAGCCGAGCGTGGGGGAGACAGGGAGCGAAGTGAGAGCGGGACCCGAGCGTGGGGGAGACAGGGAGCGAAGTGAGAGCGGGACCCGAGCGTGGGGGAGACAGGGAGCGAAGTGAGAGCGGGACCCGGGCGCACTCTCCCCGCGCTTCCCGGGCGAACGGGCCCGTCTCCCGCCGGAGAACAGCGGCTGAGCGCCCTTGTGCGGGAAGGTGAGAAAGCCCTAGGGCCGTCGCCGCCCTCGGGGCCGCCCCGCCGGCAGCGCTCGCACTCCCGGACCTGGCGGCCCCGGCGCTCGTCTCGGCCTGTCCCGGGAGCAGCCGGAGCGGAGCGGCTGCTGGGGGCAGCTGGACCCCCGGAAAGGAGAGCAGCCTCTGGGTTCTCATCCAGAGAGAAACGAATGGATGGCAAATGGCAAATATTTGCTGCCATAATTTGAACCAGCAACATTTTCGTCCGTTTGAAGCTGCCGATAAGAAAACTTTAGAAACGTTTTATGTTATTGTGAAGCATATACACATGTATATCAGGAGCAGTGATATGAGCAGGGAACTTACTTAGCCTTCTTTCCTGCATCTGCTGTCTAATAGTGACGTTGAGCACACCCTGAAGCCTTCCTCTCGGCAGGGCAGTCACCTCTGAGAGTAGCTCATTTAGTCAGTCACCAGTTTGCACGAATCAGTGGCAATGTAAATTTCGGAGTTATCTGTCCTGCTGTTTAATTTGGCTGCAAATAATTCGAGAGTTTAAGAACTATTACATAGGTAATAGCAGGCAATAACATATACTCTGTTTCCTCATAATGAGAAAGCACTAAATCAAAGTATTGGAATTCATAATGTTTAATTTTTTTAATATCCCCAAATTATTGCTTACTGTATTGAGAGCATTGATTACCTCTAATGTGGTACTAAAGTCAAGCCCATAATGCAGGTCTCTACAGAGAAATAAAGACACAATTGCAGTAGGCAAATAGTTTTGTTTTTTTTTTTTGCTTCAAAAGTACTGAAGCCTGATTGAATAGATGAGTATTTGCTAGATTTGTTTGAACAGATTCTTTAAATCCATGGAAGTGCATAACACAACAACTCTACTTTTTGGAGATTCAATAATTACAAAGAAAGTTCACTAATAATTGATTAGACGAAGTATATATTTGGAGTATTTGATGTAAGTACTAACTAGTTAATGAAGGCAGAAAACAATAGCATTTTCATGGCATAGTGCTAACTTTGGTTTTCCCTTAAGTAAAGTTTGTTTAATCTTCAAAATTCAGATTTGATCAACAAACCAGTAGTCAGTTGATCATTCAACACTTACCAGCATGTAGATGTATATACCTAAATTCAGTGTTATTGAAAGCAGTGGAAAATCAGTGGGAATTTTGCCATTGTCTCCCAGGGTTCTGGATAAAAAACTGTTCAGTATTTAAAGCATGATCTTATCAACACATGGATACACATCAGTGGAAATGGGACTAAAGCATTAATTTGGGTGGATTATCCCATAAATTACTCTGTCACAGCTTTTTGAAGTCTGTTCAGACAAATTCCCATTGACTTCAATGGCAGCCTTACGTACATAAGAACTTCCCACATATGTTCTCATTTCTCATTTCAAATGCTGCGGCTCAACTTTTAGAACTAGAATATTCAGGAAAATAAATCCAACAGTTAATGAAGCAATTGACCGAATGGTGCAAATGTTCTTTTAGCGATTAAACGGTTTTTTCCCTCCTCCCCAGATTCTGAAAACACTGCAACTACTGTTACAGCTCTGCTGGCCAGTCTGAACAGTTGCTGTAACCCATGGATCTACATGTTCTTCAGTGGGCACCTCCTGCAAGACTGCATACAGAGCTTCCCTTGCTGCCAAAAAATAAAGCAAACCCTAAGTAAAGAAGATTCAAACAGCAACAGCAGGCGACAGACTTCTTTCACCAACAACAGAAGCCCAAACCACAGCCTTAATACCTGGAGAGAGGTGCCCCTCTCCAAATCAACTGGCTTCATCCCCATTCCAACATGAGACAGGCCTCGAGGCAGGGAGGGCTTGCAGTCCCATCACAGTGTTTGGGAAGGTTACAGCATGGCACTCTGTGCCTGTCAAAAGCACCGGTCATGGTACTGAGGAATGACTAACATGACCATAAGACAAAATGTGCCACCTTGCTCAATAAGCTATTCTGCTGCGTGAAAATTATTTTTTGAAAGGTACTTAGGACTTGGGCAACTGATCAGGAAGGCAGGCAACAATAAAGCAATTATTTTTTTAAATAGAATTTATTTTCATTTTTTGTCTGTTTCTAAAATAATAACTGCACTGTTTGCTTGCTATTTAGAGCAGTAAAAATAGCGGAGTTGTCATGTATTGGGGTAACTCTTTAGTTTAATGCCTAAAACTTCCCATGGTTGTCTGATGAAGTCACAGGGAAAGAAGGCAATACAAGCAAGACTACAGTTTAGTCTTAAAACGCACAAAAAAAAGAGATAGAAAAAAGTCCTGGCTGTTCAGATAAGGAACGTGGTTAGACAGACTCCGAGTTGTTGGAGTTCAGTTGCTCATACTGCTTTATCTTGTAAAGGTCTAGCAATTCTCAGATACTGAAATTTAACAACCCTTCTGAAGGCAAATCCTTTAGTGCTGTCACTGTCTGTATGTGTATTGTAGGATTTCATTTTTAGGGTAACATTTCTTCTTCACTTAATGTAAGTTATACAACATATTTTTGTGTGTGTATTGTTGCACCTACCTTCATTTTTTTAAACTAATTTAAAAAACTATATTGATAAATAAGTATAAGATAGGAGTAGCTCAGCACTATGACAAACAGATATGCCAAGAAAATGCATAATGAATACCAGGACAACTTGCTTTATGGGCAAGAATTCAATTAGTCTCTTTTTTTTCTTCACTAAGATCAAGCTAGGATCAAGCTACATTTGGTTGTCAAGCCAATAGCCCCATCAATTCGTGAGAGTGGCCATTTGGTAAGAGCCGTAGAACCAGTATATTCCAAGCCACAAGATCTGAGAATCAAACCTGTAAGTCTTCTGGGAACACATAAAAATTGTCAATGTTGTTGGGTTGGTTTTTTTAAAATTATTTTTATTACCAGATCACAACAAACTGGCAGTAAACTGCAGTAAAAATTCATCATAACACATTTGCTAATTACAGAGCATCCAAGGTGTGCTTATGTTCTGTACAGTGCATGGTCATCTGTAGTTCATTCAGATGGTAAATAAACCTGTTACGTCTTTCAGTGGAGTCTGTCATTCATCTTAAGGTTGGGTTTTGAAGCTACTTGAATAAGTTTTGCTGTGTTTTTAAGTATTGAGGATCATTTTGAGAAGTACCAGTCTGCTCTGTTTTCCTGGGCTTTCTCTATCCTGAAATCCAGGTGTTCTGGCACCGTGCAGGACTGCTGATGCAGTCACAGCTGGCTACTGGAGCAGTGGGGCATGTGCATGGCTGCATAACATGGAAGGAAGGAGGAAGCTCAGCAGAAGGTTTCTCCTCTTCCCATCAAAACCTAACAAGATTGTTTTTCTAATTGCTTGAGGAGAGTAACAAATGGGACCACCATGTGGCTTCCACTGGGGTTATCCCCATGCCAGGCAGTTAAATGCCCCCTTGACACCCCATCCCATCAGGTCTTGGAAGATAAGCAGGGTCAGCCCTGGTTAGTACTTGGATGGGAGACCTCCTGGGAATACCGGGGGCTGTAGGTTCTAGTCCTGAGAACTTCACTGGCGCCGTCAAGCTCGCTCGGCCATGGCAGATGAACCTTAAGAGTTAAAGGGTGGGGCCAGTTCTGCACACACTGTGTCTCACCTAAAACATCCACTGCGCAGGCTGGAAGGGCACACCCATGTGGGGAGAGCCCTTCCCAAATCCTTGTTCGCGAAGCCGAGCCATATATACATACAGTCCACATGCCCGTCCCGATAATGGCAGCAGAAGTTAATAGAGCTAGTTGTAGGATAAGATCATATTAAGCCTGTTATGGGGAGGCCCCGTAGTGTAAAGGAGACCACTCTGGACTCTGAATTCCAAGGACCTGAGTTCAAGTCTCAGTGGGTACCATCCTCTGGCAGTTCGATGCCTCTCTGCCATCTGATCCTGTCAGATCTGGGATATTAAGCAGGGTCAGTCCCGACTAGTTCTGGGTGCTCTAAACAGTCCCGAGGACTTCACTGTCACTGTCCAAGCTTGCTTAGCTGTGGCAGATGGACCTCAGGACTTAAATGGTGGGGCCCCTTCTGCGCATGCTGTGCCTCGCCTAAAAAATCCACTGTGCAGGCTCGAAGGAGACACCCATGTGGGGAGAGCCCTTCCCAAATCTTTGTTCATGAAGCCTAGCCATACATACAAACCTGTTATCCACTCCAGAAGCTTCTAGACATATCACTGAGTATTCTGGGCAAAAATTAGGAAATAATATAGTGTAAAAAGGGGAAAAATTAGATTTTATTGTCTCTACAGAAAACTTGGCTTGTCTGCCTACTTTTCTTGTTAGCAATTTCTGCTCTTCAGCAGAATAATGTGGTTCAATATTTTGCTGTTTTTTAAAGCACTAGAACCCAGAGGACCATGTGGTAGAATGGCTTATATTTAACAGACTATCTTTTTTACCACCCTTAGTACACAAATGTGACTACAGCTCTCACCGGTTCTGGACAAAAGTTTGTGAACCTGAAGTTATATTTAAGTCAGAGAAAAGGCATGCAGTGGCATTGTGTGTGTCTTTGTGCACATTATACGTACTGCATATATTTTGAAAGTAGGTAATTCACACTTACTGGAATTGCAAGTGTTTCCAATTAAGTACATTATTGTTTGTCTAGTTTTCTCTTTGTGCTACTACTTTCTTTGTACATGAAATCTATTAAAAAGCAATTAGCTGTACTAACCGAATTTTCATGTTTGCATAATTGAATTGTTTTTCTATTAGACTTTATATTCAAACAGAAGAGATTATGTGAGAACATATGTATAATGATGTGGATAACAAAACTGAGCTGGGTAATGGCCAATGTATGTATTAAAGCAAACAGACTCAAAATTATCAATTTTAGTTTCTTCTAAATATGTTATGAAATATAGGCTTACACTTGGGGTACGTCAGCATGAATTTCCCCTGTGAGTGTTCTATAGTTTCTGCAACTAAATTGACAACACAATTTAGCAGTATTTGTTTTCCAGATTATCTTTTGTAAATACCAAATTTTGCACAAAGTTGTAGCACTGGAAGATACAGCCCATATTTTTTAATTGTTTGTCTGTGGAGATATTTTTCTAACAGCTCTTTTGGGTTATCATGAGGTCACATTAATGGAAACAGAAGGAAACAAAAAATTGTGAAACCATTACATGTTTAAAACATGGAAACATGCTCTAATAAACCTATATATTTGTTTGATCATTTTGTTGTTGGGTTTTTTTTCTTTTCTAGATTTTGCAGGGCCAGAAATGTATTTGGTAATACAATATATATTTTACAAAATGTAACACTTTTTTGTTAATTTTAATAAGTTGTTTCCATGAAAACCTTTAAGGAGTGAACAAAACTATGTTTTTCTATTGCACATAGTGCATGAAGGGTATGAACAAAGAAGGAACATGCAGTCAGCTTTCCACTATATGCTGCTAGTATTGTTAAAACATTAGCATGTAATCTAGCATTTCTAGAGGGGTTATTTGGATATTTTATTTTATTTTATTTTATTTTATATATTTAGCTTCTAATGTAAAACATGATTGAATGGACGAGCCTGCACTCTGTTGTTTGGGCTGGTGTTACAAAAAGTACAGGATTTTAAAAACAATTAGAGGGCAAAAGTGGAGATGATACAGAAGACAGAAAGGATTTTGTTCTTTTATATAAATGTAAGTTGCGAAAAAACTTCATTAATTTCTTTTTAAATTATAAGTAGACATATTCTTGGCTCAGAGCAAAAAAAACCCAAATTCTGTATTACCACATCAAGACTAAAATCCACAAGAGACACAAGTTTGTGTGTGCCCAGTACTGCAAAGACAAAGGTTTTGTCTGCAGAAAATCTTATGGCTGATTCCAAATTGTCCAGGTTGAAGGACCTTGCTAAAGTGCATGCATGCTCCTTTCCAATCATGCACATGGAAACCAGGGCAGAAGAAGGGAAGGATCTGCAGAGCTGGATGTTGTTCCAGTGCAGGTACCCAGCTTTGGGAAGTGAACCCAGATCTTACAGCAGAGGTACTGCTGAATTACAGTTACTTGTCGCGTAGAAGAAACTCTTACTGAGTTCTCCTAGACTGAGTTCCCCACTTACAGAAAAGACTAGCTAAATACAGTGTCCTTTTTTAAAAAAGTGTCTGTGTGAGTTTCAGTTGAACACTCCCTTCTGTACAGGATGGAAGTCTGTTCCGTGCACGAAAGACTGGGGAGGCAGACAGGAGTTTGTGTGCTAAACATCAGCTGGAGCTGCAGCTACTATTACAAGCTACTTTTTTTGTTTTTCTTTAGGAATCAGTTTTGCCAGAAAATATGTCATTTGCTACTTAGGTAAAGGAATATTTAAATGAACGGATATATAAATGAACAAGTTTCAAGGTCCAGGGATTGATTACAGCTGCTCCACATGCAGTAGTCCAGGCTGGTTTAGGTAACAGTCCCTCATACATGAGTAGGTCCAGCTAGTCTTGAAAAAGGCAGAGAACTGCCAAAAGTAATGTAAGTCATGCAGCAGGGTTTATGCAAGCAAACAACAATCACAACTGGTCCCTGCTGACCTTGGTTAGAGCCAGCCAGCATGGGTCTGCCTCTTCCAGGACAAGTGCTGCAGAAAACTCTGGATCTCATATGGTGTTAATGAACACTGTATTACTGTTTTGGTACAGCTGCTCAGTAATTTGCCATGTATTAGTATAAACTTGCTTAGAGTAACAGTTTACATGCAAATTAACTTTAGGATATTTTTAGCTAAATTCTTGACACAGTCCATTGGGTTACTTCATTTCTGAAAAGTGAGACTGTGAGGCAGCATTGGCAGCGCAAAGCTCTCTTCCCAGCTGTATGGTGAGGAGACTGGCAAGTGTCTTTAGGTCTAGGTAGACAAGATGTTGTTGGGTATGGGGGAACTGCCCTCTAATCAGAGAAGAATCTTTTGCACAATTCCAATATTTTTCCTGTTTCTAGCATTTGTTTTTTCAGTGGCATGGGTGGGAGGGGAGGCTTAGGGATACAGCACTTTCTCTGCAAGCAAAGGATGGGTTTGAGAAAAAATTGTCAGGATCAGTGGAAGGACATCTAAAAATTCCCCATCTCTGTATTAGCTTATATTTTCTTCCTTTTACTGATGAAGCAAATGCAAGAGTGCCTTTCTTCCCATGTTATGCCAAATTAAGTAGTTCCCGAAAATAATTTTGAACTGCTGTCATTCATTATGGGTTTTTATAAGGTGTTAACACTAGTAACAATTACATAACATTTAATGTCCTCCAATTGCAGAAATCAGGACTACTGTTTCATGACTGTCTATTGTTAAATTGATTGTGTTCCTACTTTGACAACAGGATCAAGTGCTATTGAGATCACAATCCTCTTTCCAGAGCAGTATTTTATATGCTTAGAACTATGACATTTTATTTTTCCTAGTGAAATGTCCTAGGTCTAGATTATACCTTTAAGTGATAGTGGCTGTTATATCCAGTATTTTTCAAGCTAATTTACTGGTGCCTGAGTTATCCATCCTCAGTTCAGGATAATGATGCTTATCTTTTTCCTTAAGTTCTTATAGGACATGTGGATAAGAAGTACTACAAACAAGTTCAGTATTCCTTTTCAAGTAAAGCACTGGCAATGCAGGCTGTAGTGTCCCAACAGCTCTTACACCTTTGTAGCAAAATGTACCAAAGTTAGCATTGAAAACTACTGGGCTCTCCAGAGCATAAAGCCTCTTCTGGAAGACAAGAAGAGGTCACCAGAGACTGGCACAGTGACTGCCCCAGCCTGTTTTGCCACTCCTGCTGTGATTGCTCCTTTCATAGTCTGTCCTGACCCTGATACTGTTGGCTGCAGCAGTAATGGGGACGGGGACCACAGGACCAACAGCAGACAGAGTTGTAATTAAAGCACATTAATTTCAAATTCCTTTTGAAGGGAGGAATGTGGATGTTATAAAATAAAAATCCACAGTGAATATTGGAAGAGAAATGAACTGGTGATTCAGAGAACAAATAAAACATGTTTCAGCTCAAAGGTGATTTGACAGTATCAAAATGCTTTCCATTTTGCAGTTTTAAGCTGTGTTTTATATATTTAGAAAAAGAACTGTAGCAACATGAAGGTCCTTACAAATCTACTAAGTATCTCTGCTGAGATGGCCACAAGGCTATGTATAAAAAAGGATAATGATCTCTCCAAGCTAAGCATTCAACATGTGACTTGTAAGGTCTTGGCCCCCACAATACAAACTTGGCCTGTGGGAAATATGGACAGACACAGTTTTCAGGGAGGAGCAAGGAAGGCGCCTAGTTATCATTCCCCTTTTTTGGAAGGAGGTAATAGTCAGGCTACATGCCTAAACATTCAAACTAAAAGGCAATGATCTTCCTATTATTTTAGGAAGCTTTTGGTTGAAGATGATGTAGAAGTGAGAAGCAGTGGATGAAGAACCCAAAGGCTTAGGAGGCATGTAACTTGTCAAAAGGAGAAACTTGCTTAGGTGTTGCTCAAATGTTTATTTTAAATAAGAATAGTAACTGTACAAAATAGTGGCAAAAGTAACAAAAATCTGGATTGCAAATGCTCTGTCCTGGCTCACTGTAAAACAGGCAGAGTTATGCAGTAAGACATCAGCAAACTGAGGTTGGCACAGACAAAGGCATCCTCAGAAATACTGTAAGTGTTGGTCACTTCAGAGGAAAACACAGATAACAATTCACTCTGTTGTTGGCTGAGATTAGAAAAATAAGGAAATCAAATCATCAGGCTAATTTGCTACACAATTAATCTGAGTAATTTCCTTCCAGAGAAGAAGAAAACATCATTAAATAGCCACTATAATATTTTCTAAATGTGAGACATTTCGGTGTTTCCATGGGAGCACAGGAGTACTTCCAAGTATGGAGTTCAGTAAGACACTTAGGCATTCATGTGGATTTCAGTCATTATGTAGTCCCATTACCTCTAATATTTCAAACACTGTGGGGGCAGTCAGGGCTACAAGGAATTATATGCAGTAAATAATAAAGAAAAGTAAAAGATAGATTTATGTGACTATATATAACCTCATTTCCCAACTCAAATTTTACTCATCTTTTTCAACAGAAAAGAGCAAGGATTTAGTTATGTGTCTCTTAAACCTAGTTCACCATGAAGCTCATGTTCAGAGGCTCAAGAATCCTAAGTTCTACAGATGGTTACAAATATTCTTCATTAAAGTGATAGGTTTGAAGTGTTATTAAATTGAAGAGCTGGGAAAGCAAGGAGAGAGTTCTGCCTTTGTTCTGTTTTGTTGTTTGTTTGGGGGTTGAGGTTTTTTCATGTATTATGACAACTCCCCTAAAAAGCTATATTTTAAATATGCTATACTGGAGATGAGATGATCCAAAGCACCATGAAGAATCACATCTCGCTCTTTCAACATAAGATATACTATTAACACTTGCTCCTCTGTGCCACAGAGGTCACAGTGTGAGGCACAATGTAATTAAACAACAAAATCTCATTTCTTCCCAAATTTATGACCCAAGTGCCTCAACATAGGCATTCAAATCTGGAGGACACGAAGGTGGAATTCATCTCCATGAATGTTCCTACAGTTTAGGTGTGTCCACCTGAACAAGAGTGATTATTTTTGTAGCCAATGCAGAACTAGTTTCTGGGGTCCAGGGAGTCATTATATGAAGGATATCAAGAACACTGCCCTTATCTCCATTGATATATGGACCAGAACATTTCTTATTCATTGTTTTTAATGGCAGGTAGACGTCTAGCTCAAATTGGTACATTTGTACTGCAGATAGCTGTCTACACATACTATAGGTTTTATTGACAGATCTCAGGAGAGACCTCCACAACACGCATTTAGGCTGTAACTTTATTTAAGGGCAACTACAAAATGTTGCCATCTAATAACATCATACCGGTTTGAGTGGAGTTGATGATACTATCCCAATAGCTAACCAAGGAGGGTCATATTGCAAAGATTCTGCCAGCTGGGTGCCTTTGTTAGCCATGTCACAAGAAAGACCAAAACCAAAGCCTAGAAATCAATTTACCTCCTCACACCTAGATGCCATCTCTGACCTGACAAAGAGGGAATAATCTCTGCAGCTAATCTCTCTGGGTCTCCCATCTGTGCATGCTGAACCTTTACAGGTTTCATCTCCTTTGTCCATAAAGGTAGATTTGCAAGAAAATCCTTAGTTAGGCAGAACTCTCGATGTACTCAGATAATACAACCATAAGTGCCAATGTACAACAGAGAAAACTGTATCTTATTACAAAAAGAGTTAGAATAGGGCAAGGGGAGTGGCAGAAACATCAGGATAAGACCTAAAATTCTTGGTAATATTGTGTGGAGTAAAAAGAATTATAAGGAAAGCAAGAGTGGCATTTTGGGTATGTCTGCCACATACTGCATATAAAGTCCTGTTTTCCTAAGAAACTGAATAATTATAAACTTTGAGAATATAATCAGTGTAAAACGGTTTGCAAGAAAAAATATGGCAATGATCTGGTCAACACATTTCCTTCCCAAGTGTTTAAGTGAAAAGTTAAAGTGATGTAATGTATGGTTTAGTGGAAAAAACCCCAGGTTTGACCTCTTTGATGAAAAATGTCTTTGTCCTGCCAAAGATGTGAGGTTCCTGTAAAATAAAGAAACAAGTTCTATGTGCCTCCAAGTCCATGTACCCTGTAGTCTGAGGAGCAGGGAGGGCAAGATTTCCCTTTTCTGCACTGCTCCTGCTCCAGGTTAGCAGGCTCTGGGAAACCAGGCATGCTGTCCCCTCCCCCTTGGAATATGTTGGAATACCTTCAAGTGAGGTCTTCCAGACCACCAGTGTAGGCACCCATGGTCCCTTGCCTCTGTGTGTGCCTGGAAAGAAACTGGGTCTCTTTTGGGAGACAAGTGGTTAAAACCCTTCTCTGCACACTCTTATCTGGGATGGGAACATTTCCAAAGATGGGAGCTGAATTTCTTCAACAATGTAAAGTCAGATCATGGAGGGATAAGTCCATAAAAATGCCTTGCAGATGAGATGAGAACTAAATAGGATAACGGAGGGAGGCGGGTTTGTGACCTGCAGAGACGACTTCACAGAAGTTAGCAGCAACAGGCAACTTTATTCATCCGCTCACAAACTCTTATACACTTCAAAAGCTGAATCCCTCCGCAGCTCTGCCACCTTGGCACTGATAATTGGTTAACAATGCTGTTTACATGACAATGCCCGCTCTAATTGGCCAATTACACACATCTGTTGAGAGGGTGGCAGGAGCTGCTGACCTCATTAACTAGTCCTTGAAGCTACAACACGCTAAGTACAGAAACAAGTTCAACACACAACTCACACTTTAGATCTAAGAGCATATAAAATCCCAACAATAGGAGGGTTTTTTTCTGTTTTGTTTTTGTATATTTGTTTCTTTGAATAGAAAATATGTGGTAGCTGAGAGTCCTTTCAGTGAGTTTGTTAGCAGGAGCTGGGAAACAGAGATGCAGTAGGTCCGTCTTTTTCTGTCCAGTGTTTTACAGGAGAATAACAAGTTTTCTGGTTCAAAACATTTCACTAACCTGTCTCAGTCTTGCTGAGTCTCTGCGCTTGAAAGGGTGCTATGATACTACCACCTATTTCTCACATCACGAGCTGATGAAAAAGTAGTCAAATATCTATATGTATTTTGACTTTAGACTTTTTTTACCAACTTTAATCATGACACTTTTGATGTACGATTTTAAAGCAACATTTTCTAGTGATAGAGGTTTATCACAGAACAATTTGTTAAGATAAGAATATAAATCACTTATCTATTATTATTATCCTGTAGTGTTAGTAGTTTATGGCTAAATACATCTTATCATAAAATCATAGAATAATTTGGGCTGGAAGATACCTTTAAAGGCCATCTAGTCCAACACCCTTGCAGTGAACAGAGACATCTTCAACTAGTCAGGTTGCTCAGAGCCCATCCAGCCTGACTTTGAATGTCTCCAGGGATGGGGCACCCTGAGGCTCCTCTTTGCCAGAAGAAACAAACCCAGTCCTTTATCCTCTCCTCACACCACTGAGTACCTTGCAACCTGCCACTGGACATCTTCAGTTCCTCAACAACCCTCTTCAGCAGGATGCCTAAGTGGGACATCATTATAGCTATGGCCCTACCTGCAGCAAGCAGAGCTTGATCTGCAAACCACCCTTCCTAGTGTAGCCCATTTCCCAATTTCTGCTTGTTCCTGGTCAGAGTGTGCTATTGGTTTGTGCTTGCCCAGACACCCCCCATATACACAGGTCCTTTCAGGGGGCAGCATTCTGCACCTCTCCGTCTTGAACCTGCCTTCTCCCTGGCAGGCTCGTGGCAGTCTCCTTTCCCAGAAGACTTAGGTAGTCATTATGGCATTTCCCAGAGGCTGGCGTACAGCCACACGGCCCACAGCCACAGGACTCCCCATCAACACTACTCTCTCTCAAAGGATCTGTATCTGCTCCACAATCACACAGAGGCAAACCAACAGTGGGACAGGACTGAAGCAGGGCTTCCTCAGTCCACTTCTGTCCTCTGCCCTGTGTTGGGACACCCGTGCTCTCCCACAGTATTGTCAACTCCATTGCATGGAAGCAGGGAAAGGGTAAGGAGCTGCTCACACTTCTGGCAGCACACATGACCATGTTATAGCTTGGGATGATGGGACAAGGAGTGCGGAAAAGGTCTCTCACAGACTTTTACTCTGAATTTTCTGCTGCTCAGCTTTGTCTCTACTCGATGCCTTCAGCATGTGAAGGTTTGGGTATAAGTAATGAGGTTGCTGGGACTACTACAAAAGACCAGAGATTTTGCACACATGTGATCAAATTTCCTGGTTCCTTCTGTGTCAATAAAAAAAACAACTAGATGAGATATCTCTTTCAAGTCCGAAGCCCTGAGGCAGGGTGAAGTTCATACACATAAATTTGCTTTCCCTTGAAAACATCCAGTGTACCTGTGGGCCCTGACTCCTGCTAACCACCAAGTTCTTTGTGGGGTTGCACAGACCCCAGCTGTTTAAAGGTCAATGACACCAATTTCCCAGCACAGATAATGGTGTGTCTGTGCTACATTCCAGTGCAGGGATAGCAAGGGCAGATGGGGTCTCACTGCAGACTTGCTTGCCTCCTGTCCTTGGACACAGCTGGGCTGTGCCACAGTATTGACACTGAGATAGGATGTCATACCTGTCTGCCTCTCTGCCTGCAGGCAGAGTGTCATTGGAAGCCCAGCACAGGCACCCCTTGCTCTCCATGGGATGTTGGACTGGCCCTGCACCTCACCTCTGGCTTCTATGAGAAGAGCAAGGGTGTTCTGTGCCCAGCAGCCTATGAGGAGTTTTGTCTATGGCCACAAAGCAAGGACACGATACTTAAAAACTCACAGCGATTGGGGATGTACCTGGGGGATGAGGTGATGTTTAGCTCCCAGGAGCAATCCCTGCTGGGGTCACACCAGGCTTGCGGTGCCTGTGGGTGCTGGTAGTCATAGTGTGAACATGGGAGAACGTGTGGGTACCAGCAAGCAGGAAGGAGAGGAATTACAAGTTAGTGTTCAGCTGAGAGGCATTTCTCAGAGCAGGTTCCCCCCTTGCCCCTGCTCTGCTAAGGGGTGTTAAAGGTGAATAGCCAAGGTATCTAAAAGAGCACTGCAACACTGGAAGGCAAAGTAAGTCCTTGCCAGAGATTTGCAGAAACTTTATGGCTGTGCTGGAAATTAAACCAAAGCATCCTATTCCCACTACAGCACTTTAATCATCAGATGATCTCCTCTCTAGAGAGCTAACCTGTTATTGGGAGAGAAAATGTCTGTGATGTTACAGAATAGCTCTAAGGGGTATTCTTGATGATTTTCCCTAGAGGTTGGTAATTTTATTTTTATAAAATGCTGGCACTTAACGAACAAAATTATCTTTCTTCTGTGGTGTGCATTCTCAGGCACAAGTAAAGCTTCAGTTTTGACAACTGACAAAGAATTAAAGGGATGTGATACATGCATTATTTTCAGTTGTTCCTGGAGCTGGACTTGAATGAGTGTCATCTGAAGGGATGCGGTGGGTAAATGTACAACTAGCAGGCCAAAGGGCTTTGCAGGCTCTTGTGTAGCTATAGTGAGGACAGCAGGAAAATTCATGTTTACTCATTGAACCCTGACACTCATGATAAAGCTGTGGCAGTGGTACAAAGCAGAGTCTTCCCTTTTGAGACTTCTCCATTTCCAATTTGCCTCAGGGCTACCTTTTAAGTATGTTTTAAAGTATCTTTTAAAGAATGCTACTTGCTTTGTTACTTTTATTGCACATAGTCTTTTAGCCAGGCTTGGCCTAAGACCTGAATGAGCTCCTATGTATGTCCAAATGCAGCATTTCACTTACTGGTTCTGACATTATGTGTTTTATGAGCCTTTGCTCAGCTGCAGCTGAGAATTAATCATTGAATTCCAGTGCTTTTCTCATCCAACTGAATTCAGGTGGAGTTTTATATGACCTTTTGTTTACCTTACATTTAGTGGGAGGGGTCAATGCCCTAACTAAATGAATCTCATGCAGTCTCTGGTATTAAATCAATTGGGCATTAAAGAAAAGAGATTATAGGAGACATTCAAGGATCATGGAAATGCTCCTTGCTTCATACTGATGTATGTCTGGAAGTTTGTTGAGGCTGTGCTTTTGGAGTTTATGGCCATGCATAGCTGTATTGCACAGTCCCTCCACCAGCCAGAGTCCACCAGGTCACGCTGGCATGAGGTGGTGGAGTGACGCACTGTAACCAGCAGCCAGCCCCAGTCCTGGAGAGGACACAGCAGCAGCAGTGCGAATTTGCTGAGATTTGTAAGAGAAATATTAAGATTTATATGAATTAAATATGGATTGAAATATTTGTGTAGAAGTTGTAGATGAAACAGTAGAACAAAGTTTAGAAGGAGAGGTAAGATTTATAGCTCCATATATTTCATTCAAAGAAAGAGGAGGAACAAACTGACCTTAAGATAAGGTGACAAGAAGATGAAGAACAGGACTGGTGCCATAAAATAAGCAGATAAATAAAGCAAGAATTATGAGGGTTCAGTTGACATACCGAGGCAAAAAATCCCAAACAGCACCCACTCCTACAGGGCACAAAGGCAAAACAGTATCAATTCCTCACTGTTAGCCCTGGCATCTATGTCTTAGTGTGGATAAGCATATGTGTGTGAACATGTGAATGGTGAAAATCAGTGTGGAGATACTGTAAATCAAAACCACCTTTCCCTTCCATAAGACCCCACAGTGAATTAGTCTTACAGTAATTTGCTATAAATTGGCCTTGCTGAGATGCAGAAGGAAAAAACACAACAGAGCACTCAATGATGTAGCAATTCTGGTTTCAAGAGGATCTCTCTCCAAGCTTAGGTCACAGGTGAAGGTGTAGCAAGTTGGCAGGTGTCAGCTCAAGGGTCTGGATACTATACCCCCATGGAGTTTGATACCTGCAAAGTGAAACATTTTAAAAAAAGTGTAAAAGACTTTTGGACAGTATCTGAATTTTGTGCTGGCCCACTGATCATTAAGGGTAATGAAAGTATAACTACTGTCAAAACAGGAACAGATGCACCATACCCAACCTTACACAAAAATAGGATCAAAACCATTTTAGACTTCAGAGATAACAAAGACATATTGCCAGCAGCCTTTCCAGTAACCTGTAACTGTTATGTGTCAAATTTAATTCAATCCAGCTGAGATATGAGCCAAACTTGTACTTTGGCTACATATGTTCTAATTTTACTGAGAGATGGAACAATTTTGGTCCCATAGCTCCAAGTTTTAGCCCTCTTTTATTTTATAATCAAACTGGAAATATTAGCAAGCAGTCTTTCAAACTACATCAATTGCAGAATTAAAGTTACCAAAAAAGGAAGAATCTAGGGACAAGGAAGAGATGGGCAGGAAGATTTTCAGCCATATGACTGAACAATAAATCTCTACAAGGGAAGAAGGTTCAGAGGAGGTGGTCAAGGGTGATGTAATCATGAAGATCAGGGAATAATGTAGGATGTGACTGATCACAGCTGTTGCGAAGAACTCAACTTTTTTGCAACAGGACTCCTTTGCAAAGGAGGGTGACCTTTGTTTTAGATAAGCAGCTATGAAGAGTCGAGTGGCTCATCTGGTAGTGTAAATGTTTCTCACCAAGTTCATTAAAAGAGTGTAAATGTCTCCCTGAGTTAGCCAGAACAGCATGGGAGAGTGAATATGTGGCTCAGTCTGACACAGAGTATAAAAAAAACTAGACAACTAGCAAAAGTATTTTAAAGAGAACAGGCTGGAGTTGGCTCCAACCCAAATGTTCCTTCCTGGCAACTGGGAATGCCCAGCCTCATGACAGTGAGTGTATTATAGAGATGGATAATGGGAATCACACAATTAAACTGTTTATTGCAATTCCTATATATAAATTTTGCTTAGTCTAACTTACAGTGGTGTTGTGATTTCAATATATTAGGCATTACTCTGCTAAATCAGAAATCACATGTAACATCAACTATCTTTAAATAAGTACATTTGACAGTAAACATTTCACCTTTCATACATGGAATATCTAAAAGAACTCAGTAAGGGACTATTGGACTCTGACAGGCTATTCCTATCTTCTTTCAGTGCTGGGTTGCCCTGGGAATGCTGCTGATCTCTGAGAAAGTTAGAAGAAAAAGCGTTAGCTTGCCAAAGCTGCAGTAACTTTGCTATGAATACAACCCTGAACTCTTCTTTTTCTCAATAACCCTTGTGCATGTACCTAGTTTGACAAATTATCATGTGTTTGCTAATGCATATGATATGACTTTTGAAGGGATTAATAGTAATAGTAATAATAATAGTTCTTTGCAATATAATAATAACAGCAATAATAATCACAATAATAATAGAAAATATTTAGAGCTTATTTTTTCAAATTGATGGCATTTAGTGTTTGGGCCTCTGGGAAAACCTGGCAATGTGTATTTGGAGATGCCTACTTCCTAAATTTTCTTGGTTGCTTTGAAAATTCTCTCTCAGGAGTATACTAAAGGCAATTCTTCTATCAGAAGTCTGCTGGATTACGGTCAAACCCTTACTCCCAGGTATTCCTTTAATTTGGCAGCAGACATGGAGTGCTGCATTGCTTTGTCTGATAGCCTTGGCACAGCTCATTGCATGCAGTTCACTACAGTATTCCTTAGGTGAAGAGACACAGCTTTTCAAGTCTGATCCTGTACATTTCAAAATGAGAGAGATTCAAATAATATTTCCCTCTTCATAGAAGAGGCCTATCTACCTTTCAGGCTATGTAGTATGTGATTTTTTATTCTTAGCAAAGACTGCAATAAACATCACGCCCTAAAGTATTTGGGGTTTTTCATTTCTTGTGATGAGGAGTGTGACTTCCTTAACCTCACGGAGTATTGTAAGGATTAGCCTGTGGCAGGCATAGGGGCTGTTTCCTTCTGGACATGGCTCCTTTATTACCAATTCTCTTTCCAGTGGGGATAAATTAGAGAGAAAAGACTATTTGGAATATTGTTTTCCAAAAACCCCTCACCCTCCTACCTCTAGGCCAAATTAAGACTCCCAGTTACACTGTATCTTTGCAATATTGTTAAAGTCAGCGGTCTCTTCCCTTTCATTTTTCTCTTTAAGATGTAAAAACTGAGGTAGAAATTGCTGAATTTAATCAGTTTTCATATGCATAAATCTAAGAGTGGATTTTCTTACATTAAATATTTTAAAAGTGAATTTCCTTTAGAAATAGCAATCCAGTAGTCCTCGTTGAACCAGCACTGTTTGACAAATTACAAATGCCTTGAAAGCAAATCATAATCCACTACAGAACTTCCCTCTACTCCCCGCTGTAAAAGTATTTATAGCTAGAAATAAAAATAAAAAATACACAAAAAGAAGATATAAATGGCAAATAATAAACAAGTGCTCAAGGGTTGAAAGTCAGTAGAAATTTTTAGATGACCCCAAATGATTTCCCATTTTTTAAAAAGAACACTCTGTCCACTTAATGACTTGACCAAGGTAAGACAAAATAAATGTGGCAAGTGCTCTTATGGCATGTGTCAAAAAACTGGGAAAGGAATGTGTGTGAATTTTTAGGGAGTTTTTCTACTAAGAATTAATATCTCTTAGTTAAAATATGTCAGTCACAGGGGGCAGTCGAAATTTATGGCCTACAGATATCTGCCTGGGAGGGATGCAAGTGGAAAATGGTCTGCAAGTCACTTCACTGCTGGTATAGAAAACACTGTAAAACATTGAATTTTGTGACATCTATGTTCAAATGCTGCTTTTGTTAACAAGGTTAAATAAATATTTCCTGTGTTGTTTTAAGTGCCTAGTGGCAATATAAACCAGACACCCATCTGTTTTGCAACATCTGACAAGTTTTAAACACCTTGAGAAGACTCAAAGGCAGACATCTGTATATGTGGGAAAACTGCAATACTCAGTGTAAAACCCTTAGACTTACAAAGATTAAAATCTTTAATACCTAAGTGCTTGATTCAGAGATCCATACCTTTCAGCAAGAAAGGTAGGGCAGGAGGAAAGAAAACCTCAACGGTCAGATTATCTCCTCCTGTCTTCTGCCATTAGTGACATGGAAATGGAAAGCTGAAGGAAGGGAAGAAGGGGCATTTGTTCCCACAGCAGAACAGGCAAAGAGAAGGATAGCAGTAGAAGGATACAGCCTTGAAAGGGCACTGATTCCCCCTGTGCCAGGTGTGCCAAATATTGGGATGAAGAGAGCTTGTACCCAGTGAGTACAGAGCCACCCAGGGCACAGGGTCAGCATGACAGCCAATGTTTTTACACTGTGCTTGGAATCAGTAGACTGTTAAATGTTTATTAAAGGCTGCTACAGAAATCAGTGCAATTTCCTGCTGCTGTACAGCACTGAGCTGAGGACTATTTGGTGGGCAGTGCTGCGCAACACAGGTTACAGACTGTTACCAGGACTAGAATGGGTAGGGACTCACCTGCTGCTTCTGGAGGATCTCAGGGTCTGGGGATGCTCCTGACAGCCCTAGTCCTAGTATGAGACATCATTTCTCCACTAGCTTCTGCCTTCTACTGCCTACTGATGCTGGATCCCGGTGCAGCATCACAACATTTGAGTCAGGGGCAAGATGGTTATGTCCTCTTTGAGTTTTCCTCAGTGGGACTGGGTCTTCTCTGTAAGATGCTGATGGTACTCACCAGCAAATAACTCAGAATACAAGTGCCATAGAGCAAGTCACTGGGAAGCAGTGCAGATCTGAGAATTACCTGCTCTGTTCACCATTGGCACACCAACTGTGAGGGAATCAAATGGTTAAGGGCTGGAGACATGTACAGGTGTGAAAGAGGGAAAAAAATTCCCACATCAGTGCTGTGCAACAGCAGGTTGTATGGGTGGTGGCTCACTGCAAGTAAAGCTTATCTCATCCCTGGTTAAGAGAGGCAGCCTTTGGGCTATGAGATAATATTCTTTTCAGGGTCCTTACATGAGTGAATAGACTTGAGGGAATCCATCCAAATCAGTGTAAGACTTCAAGAAGAATTAATTTACTTTTGAAGCTGAAGATCTAAGCAAGCCTAAAAGCCCTGCTCTTTTTAGCTCACTGTTGTGTTTATTGATTTTTGTTGTTTTTTTTTAGCTGAGTTTGTCTTTTACGATAAATATTAAATTAACTGACTCTCCCTAATTTCTTGGGTCATGACTGGTAATAGGAAGAAGATTACAGCATAAATATGAACTTTGCAAACTCTTACCATGAGCTGTCCCTCTACTCTTCACCCTAGGGACAATTCATCTCTGACCTATGAGTACAGTTCTCAGCAGATAGCTAATCTGTTCTATAAACAAACTGATTCCAATTCCCTTGGAAAAAAACCCAACAAATAAATGTACAATCTATGAAATCAATGTTCCAATCCCATCAGAAGCAAACACCCAACATTTGGCATCTGGACTGGTTTTCTTCTATGCCCTCTTGATGACACCTCTGCAAATCATTAGCTGTTTCAAGGAAAGGCCATGCACCATTTTTGGTTTTTTCCCATGAAGGAGAATGAAGCAGTTGAATTTGCTGTTCAAGAATCCATGAGAGTTAAAGTTTAGAACTGCATTTATGTCTGTTCTAGTCAGTGGAAATGTTAGAAATGAGCAAGAAAAAGTGCATGACTGGTACTTTTCCCATAATCAAAACGTATGACTTAGTTCTGGTCTATGACTGACAGTAAAATAATTATTTTATCATTAACTACAGCAACCAAAGTCTCTTTCACTGAAGTCACCCCTAACTACAAAGACTTGTAAATCCTATTTTGATCTGGGACCTGGATTTTCTCCTCACATTCTCCCAGCTGCCCAGGTACTACAAGCTGTGATCCTGCATAGCTCTCTGTAGGTGAGGTTTGCCAGATATTCTCCACCAAGTCATTCTTGACACCCCAGCAGCCCTTTGGCTATAAAGGTCGTAGGCACCCCACAGTTTCTAGGAAGGTTCAGAGGTGCTGGATGTAAGGCGCACACTCACAGTACTGTTTTCACCCCTTTCACTGACTACAGTGATTTTCATGACCATATGTATTTCCTTGAACGGTACTGCAAATCCCTCAGTTTGGTATAATATAATCACACTGTAGTAATATTGATACAATATTTGATGTAAGATAGGGTCTGCTGAACTAGATGAGCTGATTTCCTCATACGGGGAACTGTTTTGATGGTTTAGGCTCAATGCTACACTGTGCTATTGACAGAGCAGCATAATCCTAAATAAGTCTAATTCATAGACAGGCTATGGAAAAAAAGATTTTATTATATTTTTCTAATTCTGTTTTGGCAAATATTAGCCAAATGCAGGAAAAATACTCCATGGAAGACTGTGAATCACCACACACCCATTACTATCTGTATTGTAACCTAAGAGGTTTAACTCAATACCCTCAGGGCTGTAGGGCAACCCCTTGTCCAGTACTGTGTTTCTCACCCCTGAGGAGTCTTAAAGCTTGCCTTGGAGCACAGATCTGGACTCCCAGTACAGAGGAGTGGTTGCAGAACTCGAGGTCTTTCCTAGAAGTGATGGGGTGAGACATTTAATTTGATTGCAAACAGACTTTCCCAGAAAACACCTTAATGATTGCTCAGTTTCAGCATGACTCCAGAAAGTACCAAGCTCATGTTGTACATTTCTAAGAAGTGTGTAACATGAAGAGGGGGGAACAGATTTATGCACTATCCTGCCAAAATCCTGGGTGTTTGGTTTGCCTTCTAGGATATCTTGCAAACAAATGCGCTGCTCAGAGACATGTTGTGGAACACAGCTTTTGCCCAGCCTCTGTTTGAAGATGACAGAAATAAATCCATGGGTATAAACCAGTCTGCAGATTCAGACGCTTACTTTACAGAGATGGGTCTGAACACCAAGACAGAGCACATTAGGTGAGGTGATTCTGAACATCTGGAGGCGCGCTGCAAATTTTGAGCTACAAGCTATGAGCTGTACAGCCAGATGAAGATAAAATATCTTTTGCATGGAGAAACTTGTGGTCCACAGTACAGAACATGCATGGATAGAAGCTAGTGACAGGCCAGTCAAATCCAAACTTACACCAGTGTCCTTGAAGCTGTAGACTGTTTTCTGAATCCAAATCCTTACCTTATCCTAATGGCTGCTGCGAGGTGAGGCAGAGGTCAGCAGCACCACGGGTGGCCCAGGTTAGAAATGTGTGAAAGGAGAAGGTGAGTGCAGGGCCAGGCACACACTGGCATGTCTTTTCCAGTCCTAGAGTCCCTGAAGCTTTCAGTTTTGTGGTTCTCTGAACCCTAACCCTAATCCCAACAGCAGTTTGGATTTGAGGATTAGGTCCCTAGGATCATGAATGGCCCAGGTTTAAAAAGTGTAGAAGGAGCAATATTGGTGCAGTGCTGTGCTTTCCTTGGCATGTATTTTCCAGTCTCAGTGGCCCTGGAACAGTTGGTTTTGCAGGTTTTTGACCCCTGACCCTGATCCTAACACTAATTGCAGCTTGGGGCTGCAAGTAAGGGCCCAGGCACCATGGGCAGCCCAGATCAGAAAGGCGTGAAAGGAGCAATGTCGGTGCAGGGTCATGCTTCCCTTGGCATGCCTTTCCCAGCCCTGTTGTCCTTGCAAATGGAGTCATGAAAGGATTGCTCTATGTTCCTCTTTATTCTCATATTAATAAGGCTTGTGCTTAGTTCTAATTTACCTCACAAAGAATGTGGCAATATCTCAGCAGTTCATCCATTTGTCCATATATCCAGCTCTCATTGCTATGGGAATGTACTTTTCTCCTGGCAGAAGGTCCTACATTTTCCTTTTTCTTTGGGAAACATGTATCTTCCAGTTGCATGCGTCTGGTTGAGATGTAAAATCTTATTCTCTGAAAAGTGCATTTTTGTGTTTTCTCTTAAAAATGTTATTGGTTGTAGATTTTAAACAATCCACAACCATAAACTGTGCTAATCCAGATTCCTAGACTGCTTTCCTGTGCTTGTATAGTTCTGTCTTGTTTTCCCACACTGCAGTGAAGTGGGAAAATAGGTTTCCATTCAAAATGCCAATTACATGAAAAAAAGAGGGCTATCAGAAGCATGTTTTTGCTCAGAGTCCCAAAATTAACTGTGAGGGATGCAAATTTCTGTGTCAAATACTGTATTACTTGGTTTTCTTTACAAAATGTATGGTTATGTAAAATTATAATGAGTTTCTTCACCAGGTTTAAATTTTTAATACAAGGCAGATGGCACTTTTCCAAGAAGCACTGCATAGATAAAAAAATTATCACTCTTATTTTATCTTTTTATTTTATCTTCTTCACAATTATTGAGTTCTTTTTCCATTAAGAGGCAATCAACTCAAAACAGCCAATAGTATCTAAAATTGTGCACTATGGGAATTGTACTCCAGAACTCTGTTCCTATATGTCTGAACAAAAGTGAACAGATACTCTTTCCCATGAAATTCCCAAGATTTTTTTCTGCTTATTTTGTTGTGATTTAGCCTTGTAGCAAAATAAATAAATAAGATGGTCATATTGTTCTTTTTTGCTTCACATAATGGTAAATCTTGTATTTCAGTGTTTCAGGATCTTTAATTTGGAACATTACCATGCAAGAGTTTTTTAACTGAAGTTCAACCTATTCATCAGTTGCCTAAGATACACTTACATACCTGTGGATCAACAATACAGTCTATGAGCAGGACATTCCTGCAGCAGTTCAAGCTAGTCCATCTGGCACTCACACAGAAATTGGACTTGAATTTGTAAACAGACTACCACTCTATCACATCTGGATAAATTCAAATCTCTCTCTCTCCAGGCAACATTTTGTGATACAGAACTCCATGAGAAGAGCAACAAGGCTGGTGAAGGGACTGGAGCACAAGCCCTATGGGGAGAGGCTGAGCGAGATGGGGTTGTTTAGCCTGGAGAAGAGGAGGCTCAGAGGTGACCTCATCACTGTCTATAACTACCTGAAGGGAAGTTATAGCCAGGTGGGGGCTGGTCTCTTCTCCCAGGCACTCAGCAATAGGACAAGGGGGCACGGGCTTAAGCTCTGCCAGCGGAAATTTAAGTTGAATATCAGAAAAAAATTCTTTCCAGAGAGAGTAATCAGGCATTGGAATGGGCTGCCCAGAGAGGTGGTGGATTCACCATCCCTAGAGATTTTTAAACGCAGATTGGACGTGGCGCTGGGTGCCATGATCTAGTAAATGGACTAGAGTTGGACCAAGGGTTGGACTCGATGATCTTGGAGGTCTTTTCCAACCCAATCGATTCTATGATTCTATGATTCTATGATTCTATGATCATGTTTGTTATGCAGAGAATTAAAAATGTTTGGGATACATGAAGATGATGTGTTCAGATCTACCTGAGCACTAACCTGTAAACAGTGGTACAACAAATTACCAGCATCTTATTTAGGTCACAGAATATTCTGAGTTGGAAGGGACCCTGCAGAATTAGCAAGTCCAACACTTAAGCAAATGGCCCAGACTGGGACTGAACCTGCAACCTTGGTGTTATTAGCACCATGTTCTAACCAAATGAGCAAATCTCAGGCTCTGATCATGCCAGTTTCTTATGCAACCTGATTTTCTTCTTCATCGGTTTCTAAACGAAATTTTGAGGGCACCAGAAAGGGTGATGCTCACTTCCCCAAGGAATCATCAGAACACAGCCAGGTTGAATACCCACACCTGGGAGCTGGGAGACATTCTAACACCACACAGTATAATCACTGCCACCAGTAGCCAATTCTGTACTTTTGTCTTTTTAACCTGCAAATCATTTGCTTTCCAAGGCTCTCAATCAACAGGCTTTACTGTAGTTCTCAGAAAAGTCACTTCCTTGGCAAAAGTTGCCCTCTCTCAAACCCTGAACTGTTTATACATCTTACCTGTCAATTAAGCAAGTCTAGTCCAGATTATTTTCCCTGTGTGAGAAGAAAACTGTTTTCCATTTCTATGTGTATTTCTTATGACCAGTGTAAAAAAAAATTTATGGGGTGCAGAAGTGCTGACACATTTAGGACAGCATTTGGCAACTCTGAATGACAGTGTTTATTTTTTGCCAAAGTGATAGCAAGGCATCTCTGCACCTTCTAGCATGCACGTAGCATCCTTTCCTACATTTTTTGAGTTATCATGACTCTGACTTATTCATGGTCTCTGAAATCAAGCTGTGGATTCTCTCATGGCTGACTGCTGTCTTCCTGGTCCCCTTGTCTTTTGATGTGAATGTGGGCTGGAGTTTGTATGAAGGTTTCCAGCAGAACTTTCAGACATCGTTCAGCAGCAGAATTAAAAGATTTACCAGTGCTTTTCATTGTCTAATATATTCTTGGGCATGTGTATGTATGCTGTGTGAGTGTAGGGTGTAGGTTGTATACATAGACACATGAAGTATATGAATATAGTAAAGCTCAATGGACTCCAGTGTT
Source organism: Pithys albifrons albifrons (assembly GCF_047495875.1). NCBI lineage: Eukaryota > Metazoa > Chordata > Aves > Passeriformes > Thamnophilidae > Pithys > Pithys albifrons. The sequence goes on from NC_092460.1 coordinate 68,283,080, forward strand.
GCCAGAACTGCAGTAATTATCTTACTATGTATAAGTAGCCTGCAAATAACAAAGCATATAAAATAAAATATTATAAACTTTCCAACCAGAAAGAAAACCTTTGCAGCTCCTCACATTACTCATCACTCAGCCTTCACAAAAATGGGAATGTAAAACCTTGGAACAAAACATTCAATCAGTTAATAAATGGATTCAATGTTAGTCACACCAGCCTAATTTACTGTGTTTTTTCAAGCAGCATCAAAATGCTTGATAGTTTAAGAACCTAATGCAAAGTGGTGTTTCTTGTGAAGTCTGTTATGGGGAAATTTAGCTGTCCTGCACAATTTACAAAAGATCACTGGCTTTCATGTTTAGATGCACAATTCTGTAAGCAAGGTACAAACTCTAGTTTTTAAAAGGCATATGGCCAAAACAGAAAAATGTGGGTATGGTAATTTATAGGTATATGATAACCTCTATCTTCCTGATGTTTACAATTGCCACCCTGCCCATGAAGCCAAGGTCTTATTATATTTTAAAAAAGAAAGTTTATATTAGGATGTTTTTGCTTTTATTTCATTGCAATTAAACAAGATCTTAAGTTTATAAATCACATCATTCCTTCCACCATACGCAATGTGAAAACCATTTTCCAACATGATAATGAAATTAATATTCCTCCAACAACACTTTCACACCAGCATTCAACTGAAAATTTTCTCTTTATCCTTTCAAACCATGTTTCCCTTCCTACATCTTCCAAGAGCAAACATGAAAATCCAGTTTTTGGAAATGAGTCTCACATTTTATTCAGCTGTTGCGAGACAGGATCATAAGAGCTTGAATCTTTATTTAAGAAAGGAAAATTGAGCTCCTTGAAGGCACAGATGTCCTGAACATCTGGCAAAGAAAATCAGCCACTGATGTCAATAACACACTCCATGTTAAAAAGGTAGTGATAAAGTGGTGCAGCTGGCCAGTACTGCAGCTATTCCCTAATCACCCCTGCTTATTATCTGGGGGGATTGCTTTGTCCTTTGGGACCATACCACAAAGCTCACATGAGCATCCTAATATGCCATGTAGTGGCTGCGAGAACTGGCTTTACATTTCCAATCAGCAGAAGACACAATGAAAAAGATCCCTGCTTGGTTTCCATAACAGATGCAAGACATTTTCCCACCAGCCCTTGAAGATGATTCTAAGCACTGCCAGATGAAGAAAAATTACTATTTAAGTTGATGACTAATGAGATCTCTTTAAATTAGCGCTAGCATTAATTTGACGCCCTGGGGTCTCTTATGCTCACACCTTTCAGCTTTTTATTTCCATGCACAGAACTTTAATTTCTATCATAGTTCTCCGACAAACATCTCCATTCTTACCTCTGAAAAGCCCTTTCTGCACTGAAATTCCTTTGTTATGCACACCACTTTATTGTTAAATTATTCCTTTTCACATTCTCCAGCAATCAACATCCATCCACACCTTTTATTAAGGCTACAGCGCACATTTTGGTGTTTGCCGCATGTGCCTTAAGATTTGCACAATGTTGCAATATTCTACCTCTATTCTTCACATATTTAAGGGCTTTGATCTAAAATGTATTATTAGAGCCAAATTGTGAGTGATACAGGCTCATTTCTGTCAGACTTTAGATTCTCAGACATTTATTATACCTACAGGAAACTTTTGTGCAACTACCCCAGTAAGAAAAAAGGAAATAGTCATACAGTAGATGTTTTCAAGTGGTGATATATTACTGTGGACATTTTTTATTATGTTACAGCTTGCATGAATTCCTCATTACTTCCAATTTTTATAAGCAGCTCTTTGATTTAGAAATGTGCTTCAACCTGTGTCACAAAGCATCCATTCTTCACACTGAATTGAAGGGTTATCAGTCTCCTGGGTTATATGCATTAACATCATGAGACTGTTATGGTCTTACATTACATTTAATAGAGAAATGTCATGCACTAGATATTTGGGGGCCAAGGAGACCGATTATTGTGTAACTGACAAATGCAGTAATAACAAATTAACTTTTCAAATACACATTTGTGTGTGAGGTGGAGACCATTATGGTTCATTCTGGTAGTGACCCAAAGCTATGCAAGCCTTGGGCAGGGACACCCCCACTACAATTTTTACAGTTTCTCTTACAGGCAATGGTTAACACTGTAAAATGAAGGTCTAGGAGACAGAAGTGTAAGACAGCATAGGCAATAAGCTCCTAATGACAAATATCATTCATTATCATTAAGATACTGTCTACAGAGCATTAGATTAGCTCAGGAAAAAGAAGGTGACACTTTTTGTGTCTGCTAAATTCACTTTCAAGAGTTTTACTCACTGTGTCTGTTTAACTCACTGTCAAGAAGCCTCCAAAAACAATAATTTAGATTTGAAGACATCTTGAATGAGAAATGCCAGTAATTAATTTATCTGTAGTTTGTTCTAGACCTCAACTCAGCTGCCTGTTTCTTGCAGGATACTTTAGCTGGTTGTGTCACTCCATCCAGACCCCATTGTCATGATTCTGGCTCTGCAGATGGTTTCTGTACCATTAAGGACAATTTTACTCTAACAAAATATGAAGAAGTTTTATATTTTTGTATTTTATTTTATTGTTTTTTATTTACATATATTTTTTCTAATTTAAAAATTGAAATTCGAGGCTCCCAGGCACCTCTGCAGCTGCTTTCCCTTTCAGATCTAAGGCCAAAGCATCCTCAGGTAATACGTCCATTACTGGTAAGATGTTCCTCAAACATGAGTTTAGGAAATGAGCTGAGCTTTAGCTGAGTTCAGGTAATTTGCCTGAACAACTCACAGGGTACATATAAATGAAAACAAATAGATCTTGTCTCCAGACAAAATTGTGGGGGTTTTTTTCCACAGAAAGATGCATCTTGTGGTGAAGATATTTAGAAACCAAATTTGCCACCAGGAGGAATCTGAAAACTCATACCGCCCTCTGCTCTGGTTCTCCTTCAGGCGCTGGTGGGGCCAAAGAACGCTGGAAGACCAGAAGTGGCCCTGAAAGAGCAACCCCTTGAGCTGTGTCAATATTTGGGCACTATGAAGGGGAAGACGGTCTTTGTCTCAGTGTTAAAACAAACAAAAGAACCCAGTGTTAAAACAAACAAAAGAACCCCAAAGTCAGAAACAAACCAATCTAGACTCAGCCGAAAGAAGAAGCGCTGTCTCTCAGACCCCGGTGTGCCGCCGCGGGAGGCCACGCTCGCCTTTACAGCGGCGCCGCCCTGCGGCCATGCGCTGCTACTGCAAACCCTCCGCGACTCAGACAGAGCTTGTCCTCTGCGGTAAAACACTGCTAAAGAAACATATTCATCCTACGACATAAAATAACGCAAGGGTTCTGAAACGCGAGGTGCCCGCTGACCCGCCTGTGACCGGCAGCAGCTGTGTGGCATTGCAGGCCGGGAGCGGAGGGAAAGGAGCCGGGAGCGGTAGTGAGCAGGCTGGGAGCGGTGGGAGCGGTGGGAAGGAGGACGGGAGGGGTGGAAGAGAGACCGGGAGCGGCAGGAGGCCGGAGCCATCACTGCCTTCCCCGCGGCCGGCCTGGGATATGCGGGAAGCTGAGGGGATACACTGAGCTCCACGGAAAATGAAGCAGTTCCCTCTCCCCGCGGTGCGGAGCTTGGGCCGGCACTGCCCCAGGAGCGCGGCCGCAGCAGCGCAGCCATCCCATCCCACTGGAGCGGAACCCAGACACAGGTTTCCAGGAGTGTTGCTCAAAAAAGCCTGTGCGCCGCTGGATTTCCAAAGTGCTTCCGCACAAACTTAAGAGAGCTAGGGTCTCCATGTGTGTAGCATTTTTCAGGCACAACTGGAATCGCAGGGACCCCGAGTTTTTATGCCACATGGCACATACTCACCCGCTGCCATATTCAGACACGCACTAGACCGTAACTTTGGACATCTACACAATAACTTGTCCACTCCCCGCAGTGTTTATGTATCTTACAAACAGCAGATGTAAATAGCATACTGATGTCATCCTGCACACTAGCACCGAACAAGGAATCTGTCCTGCCTTTCCTTTCTATCTAAAGCTTGTCTTCCTTGGATTTCTGGTATTGGTACAGCCTCTACAAGAGAGAATTACAGACTCCTTATTGTCAAAGTCCAATCTTTTGAGATTGACGTATTTTCTTACTTCATGAAAATTTATCAAAATTAGTTACTCAACGCTGAAAATTTGACAGTTTAATATACCAATCTCTTGCAATTAAACACCAGCTGGTACTCAGAATTTAGAAAAATGGTAACTGTTTCAGAACACATATTGTAACTCACTGATCCACAGGGGCTTTTCCAGGGACTGATCCTGCCATTTCTGTGAATGCACCAGCATTTCTGTGAAACTGCAGGGATGTCAAACACTTAATGTTCATGTACTGCTTTCTGGTGGAATAGATATTTTATTGATTGAGGTATGTCCTATATGTCTGAGGTTGTATTTCTTATAGTTCACATTTACTCTTGATACTATCCAAATATTGATTTAAATAATGCCTGTGAATACCACAATGGCCCCCACGTTGGGAAAATTTCACTCACTAATCAATCTGATATCTCTGCATGGGGAGATGGAAATGCAACTAACACAAAAGGACACCTTAATATACATTGAAAAATGTGTGAGCACTGCCAGATAACTAATTATTTTATCAACTTATGAAGCATAAATTGAGGAATGAATTCTTGATATTTGAGTAATTACTGATCAAGTCCAGAGAGATAACATGGAGAAATTTCCTAGGGTGGCTCCTTTCCTTTCTTGGTTATTCCTTACAGTTAGAGGTTGTTTTTTCAAATTTGGATGAGTTACAGATATTTTTTTCAAAAGCTGAAGATTTTTTTTACATGGACACTGAAAATGTCTAGGCTGCTTTAAAACTGAAAGCTAACAATGTAGAAAAAAGTAGATTTAGAAAGTGGGTTAAACCATGGCAAATGAAACTTGCTGCCCCCTTGAGCACTCCCTTGCTCAGTCTCGTCAGAGGAGCAGAACATTAGACATGAACAGGTCCCATCCAGCATCCCGTTCTGCTCAGTAGCAATGGTAGATGACTAGGATAAGCAGAAAAGCAGGGAAACACGTAGTGATCTCTTCCCAGTATGATCCCACATTGCTTCCACTAGCTTGTAGCACACAGACCTCTTCACTTGGTCTTGTTACAGTGATTTAATTTCTTGTTTACACTTCTTGTCTCCTGCTAATGTGGTCATGTCCACCAATGCAACTGGCTCATTTCAGCTTGCTGCTCCTGACAGGCAACACTCCCACAGCAACCAACAGTAGCAGGCAGCTGGCAAGGAGGAAGGAGAAGAAGGAAAAGGCTGCATAATGTAACGAGGAAAAGCTCTCAACTCGTGATTTTTCATTCAGACCCCTTGTAACAGGATTTAAATATTAAAGCTCATTAACAATGATATTGGTAGAAAGCTGCTCCACCAAAATCCTGCTCCCAAAGGAGTCTTGAGATGAAGTACATGGAAAAATGTATGGATTCATCTTCATGTTCTTGTTTAACTTCTAAACTGTCCAAATTATTATTGCTGAAGCAAAATACTAAAAACATTTTGGAGGGGCCTATGGAAAAGAATTATATGCAAACTATGACAAGCCGAAAGAAATAATGGTATTTAGTTAAAGAATTATAGATTGCCTGTCTTCAGACTACTTACTGGATTGCTTCTTTCTAAATAAAAATCATCCTTTGTTTGATATGAATTAGTAATAATCTTTTATTTCTGTCTCTATGTAAAATATTTATATAAACACAAGCAACACCAATGATGTTTTAAATTATATTTCTTTGTTAATTTATCAACTACTTTATTTGTCCCTGATACACACTGAGATAAGTCTCACAGTTGATATGTGACATGTTACACCTAAATCCAGTAAAGAGTGGTCCCAACAACAAACCAGCTGAAATAGCAATTCTTTTCTGCTTTCTTGTATTCCTTTTCACTCAGTTTTTTAAAAAATCATGAAAGAGTAATAGCCAATCACAGTAAGTATTGCTCTCACACTGTAATTTGGGCAAGGTCCTACATAGTAAGGACCCTATGGTTAAGTAATGAAAGGCTCATATCTGTTTTGACAAAAGGAAAAAACAGACTTTTGCTACCATTTCTTTATAATGATTTTATCCTGATTTAATAACATTTGGAATAAAATTACTTCATGTTTTCATTTGTAAGTTCCTCTTTCTTCTTACACAGATAATTCTCAGGCCAGAAGATGTTTTGCTGCTTAAGAAAGAGCAAATGGAATCTAAAACTGTAGTCTGGAATAATTGTGTCAGTCAGCAGGGAATAGACTCCTTTCACTCTTCCCTCTCGAGATTGCCCTTAAAAGCTGCTTATAGTCCTAACCACTTAAGTAGAAGAAAGATGTAAGTGCCCTGAAAGTAATGGAAAGAGCAACAGGGATTAAGGGGCTGCAGGGATTAATTTACAGAGAACTATTTTTAAAGCATTGCTCCTCATAGACATGATGTTATCCTGTGTGGAAGTGCTTTTCATAACCACCACCATCTAGTCAGCCAGGGAAAGCCACTTCTCTCATGATTGTCTGGAACCTGTAGGTGATCCTCCCACTAGTTTTTCATTGTGGGAGTGACAGTGTGTGTGTGGATCTCTTAAGGTCTGAGGTGATCCTTAAGGACCAGAGAGGCACCTGTAGAAGTGGATGCCTTGTAACCAGTAGAATCTTTCCATGTATATTAGGTGAACTATTGACCAATAGTGTACTGGCATGTTATATACAGGAGTAGATAAAAGTGAAGCTGTTACTAAAAATAAAGTCCTTTGTCTTCAGTGAAGCCTTCTGATCACACTGCAGCCTGAGTTGTCTCTGCCTCCTCTGACTACCGCTAAGATACTTTACATTACCCCAATAAAGGGTGACCCCAATATTTCATCTTCCTTTTTTTTTTTAGTTTTATTTTGCTGTATCTCTGAAGTAGATAATATTTGTAGGCCATAAACTTCCAGGTGAGTAACAAATTGCTAGGGCTACACACCACAAGTACACATATGAAAATGTGCCTGGCTATCTCAGGAACTCCTGGAGCAGAGATATGTTTGACTGTGATGCAGCCACCCATATCCTCCCCTGTCTTCCTCTTCCCCCTGATTTTGTTGCTGAGCATAACAGGATATGATATGGAATACCCCTTGGGTTGGTTGGGGCAAGCAGTCCCTTCTCCTTGTGCCCCTGTGCCTTAGTTTGAGGGAAAAACCAAAATGTTTACCAAAAAACAGAGGAGAGGATTCCTTCACAATAATTACATCACTTCTTATTAAATTTAAGAAAAAGGAACTTTAATTAGAAAATGGATATAAGAAGGATAACTGTTCTTAACTACTATATATATATACATATATATGTAGATATAGATGTAACTGTACACAGACCAGAGCAAACTACTCCCTCAGCACCAAATGAAAAAAAAAACAACAAAAGAGAACAACCCCCAAAGGGTAGGTTCCTCCTGGAGCAGTTATATTTATGGACAGTGTTAGTGTCACACCTCGGCTGGCTGGGAGGTGAATTCTCAGTCTTTTCCCAGTGAGGCAGGGAACACTCATATGGACTCTCTCTCTCCTTGTCCTTTGTCCCAAACAAAGAAGAAAAAAGCTGGGAGTGGAGGGATGGTGATAGTTCCCAGGAAGGAAAAGTCTGCTGCGTGTCCCGAAAGCAGCCGTGACTTTTCTCTCTGTCTCTCTCTCTCTTGGGTCGCTGCCACTGTGAGACGGGCAGGCCACAACACTGCGGGTGACGGTGAAGCTGAAGCTGCGACCAGGCCCACAATGCCGAACCAGGAGGAAAGCAATGGCAAGAAAAACCAGCTCACTAAACAGCAGCAGCGATGAGCAGGAGAGTGGCCTCTCTCTGACAGCGGCACACACAGCTGCAGTGTTCAGCCAGAGCTGTGGATGTCCTCAAAAACAAGAGGCAGTGCAAACCCGTTCCCTGCCACACCTTCCCCCAGTCTGCCCCCCCCCAAAAAAAAACCCCACCAAAAACCATCAAGCAGGAATTCATAGCAGTTGACCACTTCTTTTTTTAACTAATGGCATGGGGCATTAGGCATTCAGTCTTTGAATCCTGTAGCGACAGGGAGATAATTTTTCCTTTAACATCCCAAAACTACAACACCCAGTGTGCACCCTCAGCATCTTCACTGGTGGGGCGCTATGAGAAACATAAAAGGCCTTGACGCTGTGCAAGTGCCGCTCAGTAGTAACAAAAACAATTCTGTATTATCAACCTGGTTTTCCACATAAATCCAAAACACAGCCCCATATTAGTTACTGTGAATAAAGTTGACTCTACCCTAGCCAAAACTATCACAAATACACGAGGACATGGAGACAGCTGTCAAGATCACATACCAGTGTGCCCTCTCCAAATGCTGGAGACTAAAAGTAGACATTTACAGAACAGAACTGCCCCTTAGAGGAGGAGTTCATGTAAACTGTGCATCCAAAATCAGATGTCTCAAACAAGTGAGAAACCCACATCCTAAAAACACCTCCTGTTGACAACAGAAAAATTCTAAGGAAAAATGCTTAGTTACGGGAGCCTGTGCTGTAGATTTCTACAACTTGTGTAAGACCATCACTGTATGTCCATAAGGCAATTATAGTTCAAAGAATGAACTTAAGAGTCCTTGCTATTGAACAAGAATTAATTTACCCATGGCATCTGATGTGGGTAAGTAGAGCTGTGTGAAATCACTCTTCTGTGAAAATGTGATGCTCAGACATGGACAACATTCAAAACCTTTGATGTTTCACTCTCCATTTTTCCATGAGGTTGACACAGTTTCTCCAGGAGTACAAGGTTACCAGCATATTCTAGAGAGCAGTCATAAACAAAATATCTTGCAACTTGGAAGTATGATAAATGGTAATTTGATAAAAGCAGGGATTTTAATCCCTATGATAAACTAATTTATCATATGATCACAGTTTTTGCCACTTTATCTCATTAATCCCCTTTGCCAGAGAGAAGTCTTGGGGTGCACAAGGAAGGAGTTGGGAGTGGGCACTGACCAAAGGGATATTCTATACCATATGACATTATGTTCAGTATATATTATAGAAAGGGTGCACCCATATATTCTGGGGGGAGCCCCCTACACTGAGCTGGGTTGTGAACTGGCGGTCAGAAGAGCTCCCGCACAGCAGACATCAGAAGGCTTGATCAGAAGGCTCACAACTTCAGAGTTTATTCAAGATAGGTTAACAGACAGTTCTCATAGCTCATAGTAGAAGAAGTTAGTTCCTATTACATCAGTAGATCTAGATCTGACTCACTCTCACATTCTAGTAAATCTCTCTCTCACTCAGTAATGTCCACACCTTTTAAGCACTCTCATATCCAACATGCCAACACATAATTGGTTAACCAATTCACCTTGCATACACCACAGCCTCTCATTGGTCACAAGCCACCACACATACTCCAGGTAGCTCTGTTCTCTTTAAGGTGGAACTCCTAAACAGCTTTCCTTAAGGGATGCACTTACACTCACCCCCACAATATATTACATAGAAAATGTGGGAAATAAAAATGTTGTTAATGCTTTGAAGGGTTTTGTCATAAAAACAGTGCAGGCATATCAATAGTTGAGGATAATCTATAACTGGTTGGCTCACTCTGACTCTGCAGTTAAACTTTCCAGAAGAAACACAAAGCTTTCCTTGAAAAATGATGGTGCCTATCAGACAACATCCAGCTATAGTGCATAGTTTGTTATCCCATTTTCAGTAATATTTGTCCATCTATTTTGTAATCTTTTCTGCATGTTCCCTTGGCAATGAGGAAATACCTTATGAGCCATGACCACAAACAAAAACTATAACTTCTCGTTCTTTGGGCTAAGAGGCATTAAATGGCAGATAAATGGTAGTCCCATTGGGCTGTTAGCAGAGCATGGAAACAGTAGACCAGGGCTGAACTGCCCTTTGACTGCCCTTGATAGGGAAAATGCAGCTTGCACTCAAAATACAGCTAGACAGAATCTGTAATTATATCAAGCCTTATTTTTAATCTATTTTAAGTCAAGAAGTTTTAAATGCCTCCAGTCTCCCACTAGCCTCCTCCTTTGCTTGCAGCCAGGGATCTGCAAGACTCAGGGGCTGACAAGGCACAGGACTGAGCTCCCTGGGATTTAGTTTTGCATCTTTGGTCACAAGAGGTCAGAATAAGCCAGAGTCTTCATAAATCCTGCTCATGATGCAATACTCACATATTCCAGTCCTGATTTTCCATATTTTTCCCCCTATTTTTTGTGAAATGGTCCAGATAATGTGCTTATACAGTAAATCTAATCTGTCTATAGGTGAAGGGTTTAAAATTGCTGAGAGAACTGCTTCATTTGCTGTAGAAGAGCTTGCAGAACTGTTTAAAAAGCACTAAACCAGTCTCCCCAGCTTCTTGTGTTCAGCTTACCATTCTAATTACAAGGAATGGGAAAGTGACTGATAATTTACTCACATTATCACAAAAATACTATTTGTCCCATGTAAAATAATAAGCTGTTCTCTACCACCAAAAGGAGGAGACATGTTTTTGAAGATGGAGTGTCTTGGCTCAAAAAAGCTGCAGACCCGGAATGTATTTTTTCATATTAGTGGCACATTTAAACAAAGGTGGAAGATCTTGATTTAGCCATTAGAGGTCAGTAAATCCCAGGTTATTATTTGGTTTTTTGAACTCAATTATTGAAAAAAAATAAAAACAAGGTAAATATTGTTACAGCATTTCTGAACAGCTGGCATGAAATGTTGGTTGAAACAGAGTCCTGGAATAGAAATTATAAGAGCAAAATCATAGCTGTCAGCTGAATACGAGCACAGATGAAAAATAGTTGCCATCCCTCAGAATTTGTCAGTGTTCTCTTTGTAAGCCTTATTTCAATAACTTAAACAGAGATTTCATCAAATGACTGTCCAGTACAAGATGTAGAATCAATTTAGGGAGCAGAGGTCTGGAACTAGAGAACACTTTTCTCATACCTGGGCATTTAATTCTTACACTATGCTGCAATTACATTCTTGTATGCTGCTGCCCTCTCAGCCCTGGGATTTGTCCTTCCTGCTGTGCAGTAGCCCAGCTGCAGTGAGAAAGCTGCAAGGAAATAATTATTTCCACACACGTATAGAGGGACAGGAAAGTTACACTATTCTTCTAATAATGCTGCCACTAAAAGGAAATAATCTAAATAAGGTAACAGCACATGATTTAGTAATCCTAATTGATGCAACTTGATCTTTTGACCAGCTAAAACTGTTTGTTTTCTGATCTCCCATCAAAGGAAAACTTGGATTCATTTATCTTCTGAACCTCCTCCCTGCAAAGGTTTTTTGCCATCGAATTTTCTATTAGCCTATCTGAAGCTAACTTGATGTATGCTAACTCTGATTATTCCTCAAATTTGCTAAATAGCAGATCATCTCTTAATGGTCTTGGCCACCCAGGAGCTAACCTGCAGCTTAGAGGCACCTCCTTGCTCCGTGCAAGCACATCCCTCTGGACCATATGTCTTGCTGTGACAGTATGCAAGGTTACCTTAATGCCTAACTCCCCAGATATTTGAAATACTGGAAATGAGAGGACAAGTATGATGAAGTGCATATCGTGTTGTGTGGACTCACTCTCATTATAGGCCCATGCCAGGAGGGGAGACAAACACAGGTCTCTTAATCAGTTACAGGAAGACTATTAGGCTATGAATCTGATGTCCCTGTCAAAAAGAAGAAAGCCAACCTGAAAGGAATATCCTTGGTGTTTATAACATCGTATAAGGCCAAGGTGAAACTTCCTCTGGAGTTGCATGCAGTCCATCGTTGAACAGTCAGACATCCAGGTGAGGCAGACCACTGAAATGATGAATAGATGCAGCCAGAGTGATAGTGATGATTGAAAGGAAAACAAAGAAGCAAAAACAGTACAGTTTGTCTAGCCTGGCAAAATAAAGGCTGGGGATATTTATGAGAGGTGACTATAAATACGTTGAGGGATGAGTTTTGAGGAGGGAGACAAGTTATTCAAGAATAGACTCGACACAGAAACAGGTGGGTATAAATTGCCTGTAACTAAAATTTAGAGCAGAACTCAGGAAAAGGTTTCCAGATCTCTCAAATGCCTCTATTTCTCTTGGGCAACAAATGATTAATTTAAATGCACATTTTTGATAATTAAAAAAATGACAAGATGTGATTGTCTGTGACAGAAGGGGACTGGAATTGGTGATCCAGCAAGCCTGTAGGTTCCTTTGCTAGACACACTCTTTAAAAGTGCTTTATAAACAGATGTTCAAATAACAGCTCCATGGAGTCCAGTTCTGCAATGGGAATCCCTCATGGTGATGAAATGAAAGCTTCTAGGCACTGACTGACTGACCAGTGATTGCTAAGGCCTGCATGCAAGACAATACACTTGCAGATCATGTGAGCTTTACATCAGCAAGGAACACCAATCTTGGATGGGTGAAGAATCTCCTTTATGACTCTTGGGTATTTATGTTGAAACCTGTGGTCCTGGGATGAAGGAAGAGAAAAAAGGATGTCTTCTCTAAACTCAAAAACCAGATAGGCCTGAGAAAGGTTTCTGCCAAGACTGTGCTCAGCATAGAGGGGAAAGACATTGAGGATATATTCAGCATGTGCTCAGAAGCTTCTTCTTTTATTCTGAAGAAATAAAACCAAAGCAATAAAGCAAAAGGAACTGAATCCTGTGTTTGGGGATTTGAAGTCAGGCTGGTGAGTCAGCCCTGTGGCATCTAGAAATAGTCTTCTGCTTCAAAACAAAATATGTGTGAGCAACTGGTTTTTCCTTCTGAGGAGAAGCTGGGCCACTCCTGGGTGGGTGACTGCGACAGTGGTGGGACAAGGAAAGACTTTGCCTTCATCCCCAGGGAAGCCAATAGGAAGGTAGGGGCTTCCACAATCCTGCAATAGCAGGTTCTGCAAAGGTTAGAGGATAGGGTTACTCATGTTGAAGGGTCACTCCACAGCCTCTGTCCCTCAAGAACAACACACTGACAGATTTTGTTCTTCAAAAGTAGAAGCTGAACTTCATACTCTTCTGTCCAGGCTCAGGAACAGTCCCATTTATGGATCTCTTGTGCATTTAATAACTTTCTTTAATTTCAATGATTTGTGGTTTTTTTGCAAATAATGTATTATTCTGTATTAATAGAGAAGAATGCTGCAAGACTAGCAAAATAATAAACAGCTTGATGTATGTGACAATTTAATAATTCTCCTCCTCAAGTATCATGGCCCTTATCATCATCCTAACTCAATGATAAATTATTTGATCTTTCATTTTTTTCTAATCAAGAGCTATGGAACTAAATAATTTCAATTAATGGGAACAGCAAAGTCACTTGAATTATACAAATTCAGAACTCAAGTCAGATGTGACTTTTGAGCAATGTGCTGTTTGGGTGAAACTGAATAAAAAAAAAAGAAAGAGTGGAGACTAGGATGAAAAAGACAAGAAAATAACCAGACACAGAAGCAAAAATTTCATCTGTTTCAGTTTAGAAGATAGCACATCACATTAAAAGGCCAGAAGATAAACACATCATCAGCTCTGTTTTGATAACTGAGAGTAGATATTTTAAGAAACTTCATCAACTAAGTAGGAAGTTGCTATGTGGCTAATAAGGAAGACTGGATCACAACTGCAAACAGCCTCAGGAAAAACCCCATGATATAGACTGATGACTACAGCTAAAAGCTGCTATTTAAACATTTTTTTATTGATGTAAGAGCTATCATGTGTTCTTCATGTGGCAGTACTCACCATGAAGGTCACATTGGAACAATGCATATTGATCTGAGCCTATGTAAGAGAGACATTGTAGATGCAGAATAATGATTTGGTCCCGGCACCATGCACTGAGGCTAAATGTGTGAGCACAATGCAAACCACTTCTGACATCTCTCTGCAAACTACTCAGTCCTTCTCAAAGTGCTGTGATGTGAGGTAAGTTGGGGGCTCCACAGGAAGAAACTTTCTACTGAGGGTGTGCAGCAGATGTGATTCTCCAGGCACTGCTTGTGTCCATCTCTCAGTGTGCTGGGGTGTAGGAAGTCCCACCACACAGTGTAAAGCAATGTGAGCAGCCCACAGCAGCAAGAGCTGAAAGCTACTATTCATACCAGGCTTCCTATTGATTTGAAAGCAATTAATTGCCTGAGTAAGCCCTGCTCATCTGAGAAAGGGGTTGCAAACTCGTGACCAGAGGCTTATGAGAGCTCCTATCAGTCCCAGATATGTGTTGTGAGACCTATGCTCTATTTTCATGAGGTTCTTACAGTCCTGAGTCTTTAACCAAGTCTTCTGTGCTCTCCTGTTTTGGAGTTATTCTGTGTGGCCATAGAATTGATTCTTTGCTGTCTTTTAGAAAGACTTGGGATATGACTAATTTTGGCAAGCTTTATAGCCCTGCCAAGGGTCTTTGCTACTAGCCAGCCCTTGATATGATTCCATGAATTTAGCTTGGACTTGTGAGGGGCTGATGAGAGAACAGGACTGTGTCCAGCTTGGCTGCAGTTCCCTAAAGATGAACCAGCCCTTTTCAATAGCTCTAGAGGAGGATCACGAGGTGAGATTACTCCCCATTTTGGACTCTGTGGGCTGCACGATGTATTAGAACTGCCAGAAGGTAAAGGTACAGGACATGGTATCAGCCTGGATAAATTGAGAGAGGGATGGCTAAAGAGGCAGCCCAAGAATTGCCTGTAACCACAGCAGCCTTGTCAAATAGACACGTCCAAATTGCATCCTGCTCAGCTCTGAGCACATTTTAATCTGACTGTGCTGTATCTGGTTGGCAATCGTCTACATGGTGGAAAGGGCAATAGTAAACATTTTGTTCCAAGCAATAATGAGAGAAGGTAAAGTCTTCAGAAGCAGTTTCCAGCAAATGATTCGTAAATGTCTACCACTGTGAAGAGGCTGAGTGACTCAGTGGACTAAGATTATGCAGGCAAAATTCAATTCTATTCAACTTCTGGTTTACTACATAACTTTTGGCCAGCCATTTCCTCTTTCCCACTCTCCCTTATGTGTAATGGTGCAGTAGTAGGACCCAGTTCAGGGCACAGCGGAACTGTAAAGGTCATAGAACTGCTGAGCATCTCTTGTCTCATTTGAGTTATACACCTGGAAGCTTGAATGGTGTTAATGACAAACCCTTAGTAACAGGAGTGCTACAGGTATGAGCACATCTATTAAGTACAGGTAAATCTTCTCTTTGTGTGTGTTGTGTCCTCAAGTGGATCCTCAAAAGCAGTCTTTGTTTCACATATATTAAATGACCTATCCTGAATCTTAAGGATTTGTGTCTATCTGTAGCACAAATTCTCTGCAAGAACTTGCAGATGGCATGAGTTAAGCATGATCTGATTTGCTTTCTTTATACCTCTTTTTGGGGTTACAGGTCTATGTGCGAAATCATGAAGCCTCATTCTCATGTTGCCCTTTCATTCATGTGATTGGTGTGTTGGGTACTATTAACATTTACAGCACTATGAGTATGTTCAGTCAGTAATTAAAGTCTTCACAGTTTTCTCAGCTACTGTTCATCACCTAACTAGTATGGAAATATGAAGAATACATATGCTTGACCATTGCCATTTGTTTTTAGAATACATTAGTTCTCAAACAGCATCATGGAAAATTTTGTAGGATCAATGTCTTGGGTGACAAACAGAATGACAGAGGTCATGTAGCCCTCCAGCACCTTTTTTCCAGCTGCTGAAAGAGAGATGCTGATTTTTATCTTCACAATAGAGGTCATTAAAGAAGACAGAAGAAATGACCTTCACAATAACAGAATAGTAGAGAAATAGTAACAAAATCACTTAGGAGTTATCCACATTCCAGATGCATTTGTGATGCCCAGAATAAATTCATTTCATTAGAATCATGGGCTTTTGTTAAGAATTAATTGAATGGAGATACGGTGTTTGTGGCTAATGCAGGGACAAACTAGCTATTCTCACAGATTAATTGCAGCCCTGCAGATCATAAAAAAGCAATTAATCTGTAATCATAAAGTTCATGTACTCCATTTGAAATTTTTGGGGAAAAAACAAATGCAATTCCTAACATTAAGTGAAAATGAAGGATGCAATATGATCTTTTCATTTAGAAAGGGACCTTAAGTGGTCTTATAGGGAGACCAGCCCAAAGCAAAATGAACTGTTAGATAACTCCTTTTAGCCGTGTGTCCCTTCTGTTCATAAAAGACTCCCTTGATAAAGATTTTTCACTCTTCCATTGTAAACTTACATTTGTTTTCTCCAAAGAGAAATTTAGAAGTCTGTACTAATTTCACTGGCACAGCAACTTTTATCAGAAGTTTCTTAGCAGTGATGAGTGCTTTTTCACTCTGCTCTGTAGAAGAAACTGCCTGCATCTACGAAGCTGTCCCACTTTACAAACCCAAATGTTGTCCCTCCTTGCACTGAAAAGTCTCTTGGCCAAATAACAGTAGTCTGTTAATTTTATAAATTCTACCAATGCAGTGTGATTTTTGCTGGTGTGGTAGTGATTTTACAGCTATTGTCATGTGCCTGTGGGCCCACAAGTCCCCTGGCAGGCAACAGATAGACCAGACTCACTGTTCTTTCATGGAAGTGGCAGTCTTTGCCCAGCCTCTGTGGTGAGGAGGAGCTGCTGCAATGGACCTGACCCTCACTGGCAGAGGGGAGCTCACATATACGGGGCTGCAGAAAGCCTTGCTCTCAGACCATGCTTTTGCTTTCTGAAGGAACAGCTGTCAATAGCCACTTTTGTATGTTTTTGCATTCAGGATGTAGAAAATCCCATCCAGGAGGCCTAAAGAAGTCCACTGGTATGACTGACCAAAGGCCAAAGTCTCTGAGCCCCGATGCCCATCATGCTTATTTATGAGGCTTTTTTATCTAAAATCTGACCTGCATATTGCAAGCCCTCATCGTCCATTTAATCGCTTGATTTATTTTTTCTCTAGATATTAAGGCATAAGACATTTACTTGTCTCTTATTCTTCCATTGAGATTCACACTGGAATGGAAAAAATGTTGCTTTTTCTCCTGACGTGCAGGTGTTTCAGCTGAGTCACGAATGTTCCTGCTCCTCCAGGACTGCAGCTGCTCTGTTGCTTTCTGACTTGAAATTACAGTAAATTTTGGGAATTACCTTTACTTACATATTTAAGTAACATAATGTGTTAAGTTTAAAATACTTTCCCTTTCTCTCATGTCTCCCCCCTACATTTATTTAGATCCTTTCCTTTTTCACTCCCATATTTTTTCTGTCATAAAAGACTTGCAAATATTTTCAAACAACTTTCAAAATACCAACCTTTATCACATCTGTTTATTCAGTTGATACTGCTTTTCTCTCATTTTATTTTTCCTTTTTGACTTCACAGAATCACAGAAGAATCATAGAATGTGGGATGTTGGAAGGAACCCATCAGGATCATTTTGGCCCTGTACAGGACACCCCAAGAAACACACCATGTATCTGAGAGCATTGTCTGAATGCTGCTTGAAGGCAGGCAAGCTTGGTGCTGTGACCACTTCTCTGGGAAGCCTGCTCCAGTGCCCAACTACCCTCTGAGTGAAAAACTTTTTCTATTCAACCTAAACTTCTCCCCACTCAGCTTTACGCTGTTTCCTCAAGTCCTGTCACTGGTCACGAGAGCCAAGACATTGGCACCTGCTCCTCCACTTTCCCTTGTGAGGATGTTGAAGACCACAATGAGGTCTCCCCTCAGTCTCCTCCATGCAGAACCTCAGCCACTCCTCATAAGGTTTCCCCTCCAGACCCTTCACCATCCTCATGGCCCTCTTTTGGATGCTCTCTAATAGCTTAATGTCTTTTTTATATTATGGCACCCAAAACCGCACACAATATTCAAGGTAAGACTACACCAGCTGAGAGCAGGTTGGGACAATCCCCTCCCTCGATCAGCTGGCGATGCTTTGCCTGATGACACCCAGGACATGGTTGGCCTTCCTGGCTGCCAGGGCACTGAGGACTCATATTTAACTTTCCACTGACCAGGACCCCCAGGTCCCTTTCTGTGGCACTACTTTCCAGCATTGCATTCCCCACTCTGTACACACAACCAGGGCTGCCCCATCTCAGGTGCAGAATCTGGCACTTGCCCTTGTTAAACTTCATATGTTTGGTGATTGCCCATCTCTCTAATCTGTCAAGGTCTCTCTGCAGGGCATCTCTTCCCTGGAGGGAGTCAACAGCTCCTCCCAGTTTATTGTTGTTGGCAAACTTAGTATTATTTAGAGTCCTACATCCAAGTTATTTATGAAGATGTTTAAGAGAACTGGGCTGAGGATGGAGCCCTGCAGAATCCCACTAGTGACTGTATGCCAGCCTGATATTACCTCATTCACTGTAATTCTTTGTGCCTGACTCCTAAGCCAGTTGCTTACCCCTTGCATAACATGGTTATCCAACTGTGTGCTAGACATTTTGTCAAGGTTACTGTGAGAGACAGTATCAAAAGCTTTACTGAAGTCCAAAAGGATAACATGTACTAGCTTTCCTAGATCAACTAGATGAGTTATCGTGTTGTAGAAGAAAGTCAGGTTTGACAAGCAGGACTTTCCCCTAATGAAGCTGTGCTGGTGGTGAACAGTGACTGCATTGTGCTCCGGATGTTTTTCAATACTTCCCAGAAGAGTCTGTTCCATGATTTTATCGGGCACTGAAGTGACACTGAAAAGCCTGTGATTTCCAGGGTCTTCCTACTCTAGAACAATTCTGTGTGAGGAAGCAGGAATGAATTTTCATTTGCTGACTCTCTTTGAAGACTTCACAGATGGCCCTGGACTTATCGCACTGTAAGACATAGGGAGCAGCCAGAGATCATCTTGCTCGGGGCTCCTGCGTTTCCCTCCGATTCCTAATTAACCCCTTTCTTAGAAGCCTTTACAGGCCTTTCTGCCTCCTTTTACCTCTGCTCAGTTGATATGTCTCTGCTTTGATCTGTCTCAGTGCCCACACTCCTCTTCTCTCCCTGCTTAGCACTTTCTCCCACAAGCACCCAGAGAAATTTTCCCACTGCCGGCATTTTTAATCCTTTTGGCTGCCCCGGTGCTGCTGAATTTACTCAAGGCCTGGGAAGGCAGTGACTGTAGTTATGTCCCCAGCGAAGAGCCTGCAGAAAGCCCCAGTGTCCGAGGTCTGCTCAATGGGGATCCTGCTGGTTTCTGCTTATTGCTGTTGGCCTCTGGCCAGGCCAGTGCAGCCAGTGGGCTCACTGGCCGTGCTTGTTTCTGGTTGCTCTGCCTGCACTGAAGGTTCCCCTGAGGAAAGCCTGGGGACTGGAGGAGCAATGTGCCTGTGTGTGTGCACACATGTCCATCAAACCCCAGCACAGCCCCGTCTCCTCGTGCAGGCTTCCGCATGCTTTTTATTGCTAAATTGCCATTTTCCTGCTACCCTGGAGGAGCCTCTGGCTCCTGCACATCTGGCTGGAGCTCGCTAAAGTCTCCTCCGGCATCCCTCCATGTTTCCTCACTAGTAGGAGGGGAAGAATAGCACTTAGTGAATGGCCCATTCACGCCCCGGTAGACTCAGAAACCACACAGAAATACCAAGGGCCCCTCTGCAAAGACGCTCAGACGGGAGCATGGAGTCAGCAGGAGACTCGAGGCATCGCTGCTCCCGCTCGGGACTGGTCTGGCATCGCTGAGCATGGGCTGGCACAGCAAGCGGTGCCAGGGCAGCCTGTGCTGTGCCAGGGCAGCCTGTGCTGTGCCGAGGACATCAATCCCATTGCCCCCTGCAGACCTCGCAGCAAATTAATGGGCGGCAATGGCCTCTGAAAGTAGGCTTGAGCTCCTCCTTCAACTCCAAGTGAGAAGCTGAATCTTTTCCAAAGGCAATGTTATGTGTACTCATCTGGAGGTTGTGTAAATAAATCCGTTCAAGGAATTAACTGGATTTTCTGAGTAGCTGCTGCTTCTTCCCTCTTGACCATTGGCAAGGCAGCAATCTGCTGTACTCACTGCAGCACTGACAGCTGCGCTCCCTGTGCTGTCCCTGGTCCAGCAGAGCTCTCTGCTGCCCAGGAAAAAATCGGTGGCAGGGCTAGGGGTTTCAATCATTCATACACATTAACTGTGGTCCTGAGGACTTCAATGCCACTGTCCAAGCTCGCTCGGCCGTGGCAGATGAACCTCAGGACTTAAACGGTGGGGCCAGTTCTGTGCACGCTGAGCCTCACCTAAAAATCCACTGCGCAGGCTGGAAGGGCCCACCCACGTGGGGACAGCCCTTCCCAAATCTTCGTTCGCGAAGCCGAGCTACACACACACACACACACACAAACTGTGAACATCTGTACCTTGTTCATATAGGACCCTTTTGTGCTTGGTTGCATGTCAAGAATTTGCAGCCTACAAAAAGGCTGGGAGTAATTTTCAGCCTCTCTAAATAAAAGTTTACATGGTAGGCTTTTAATTGCATTTTCTGCTGGCACATCTGGTTATGGCCCTGGTACCTGGGCTCTTGCTGTAGATAGAATCAATATTGCCTTATGTTTCAAAAGGTGCTTTGGGAAGCCCTCAACATCGGACAACAACTGCACATAGCAGCAGTGCTCTTATACTGGGCCAGGTATCCTGGACTGTACAAGCAGCTTCCTTGTCTACCTATTTTGACAAAAAACTGTTAGGGAAATGTGATCCTGAGCCTGCATGTTTGAACACCTGTTCACCTCTGGAATTCTATACATTACACTTTCATATCACATGCTTTTTCTTAAGTTAACTGAACTTTGAATTTAGGCAAAGGAAAATAACATTTTAGATAAAATCCATCAAAGGTTTGGGATGAGGAACTTTCTTTTTCAAGTCTGACTGGACTTCCATAAATTTTATCAAAGATCTCTTTTCACATTCTCATTTCTAACACTGAAAAAAGGTTGTTTGGATGTCCACCTCACAAGTCTCAAAGGGCTTTTGAGACTGAAAATAATTTCCTGTTCTTCAGTCCCCTTACCCTCTTACGTGTTGCTTGGAGGCTTAGACCATCAGAGATGTTGGAGGGAGTGGTTACTAACAGGGATCAAGCTGGATAAGAGTAACCCAGGGAATTGGAGGATACTAGGTTTGTAATGCTCCTGAGGTGCATGGCAGTAACTTGATCTCGACTGTAAGTGTTCCCAGTGTGTATAGATCACCAAGGGTCACACAGATTCAAGGGTTACATATATGAGTAGCTGCATAGAGATAAGATAAGTGGGGGTTTGGAATATCTGAGATATTGCTGCTTCCCATTGTGAATAAAAAAACCAAATTAGTATCTTGATCTCACTGTCATTACACAGGTAAGAAATTTATTAAATCAGTGTGACTAGTCCTGTGATTAAGGACTGCAAACCAGGCTTGGGGCTTAATCTCTTCTGACAAAATGCCAGTTTAACAGGAGTAAAATGAAACTGGTACCAGGTTACAAGGGCTGGTATTTATTTTCATTTTGAAGAGATATTTTCATATTTTGGTAATTCTGTTATATATGTGAAGCAATTGTGTCTTTGACTCTGCTTCTGTAAAATAATGAGAGTTTTTATTAGAAAATTAAGATCATCTGAATGCAAGGGCTCTTTCAGAACAGAGCAGTAATTTTGAAGCATGAAGTGAAGAGCATGGTTCTTCGCAAAAAATACAATGACAGAGAGGGGATGCAGTGTCCTTTTTCAGAAGTCACATTTAAAGGGTAAGATTAGAAGTGCATTATCTTGATGTGGGATTACAGAGAGCCCACTTGCACAGCTGGTGCAACTGGCACTGAGAGGAAGACAATCTGCCTGCTCTTCAGCTTCTAAGCATCAGTAATATCGCAATGTTTTCAACATGCTGCAGGATAACACTGGGGAAGGGTCTTACTGAATTTTAGAATAATTTATATATATGTGTGTGTGTGTCTGTATGTGTTTGTGTCTGTGTGTTTATTATCTTTTGTTATTTCATTTCTTAAGTATTGCACAGAGCTGTTTAATTCAGGTCAACTTTTTAAATTTCCTTTGACCCTTATTTTTGAATGTCCTTTCAGTGTTCTTTCCAGTAAGGGAGGGAAGAAGGAGCTGAAAAAACATCCACAGCTAGATCTTGTTTTCAGAGAAGTTCAGTACATTCCTGCAGACTGGGTAGAAGAAGAAGGGTGTCTGCTGTGTTTTCTCAATATTACAGGCAGTCCAGAGAATTCAGAGATTATTCATTTGGGTGGAAGTGGCACATTTTGCCCATCCACATATACTGAGTGGACCCAGAAGAAGATGAGAGCACAGACAAATGCAGCAACCACACCTTCCAGGTGGGACAAAGGGATCTGTGAACTCAATCATTAAACAGCAGAGTTTACTAACAGTTTTATCAGAGCATCACAGGCTATCTGCAAGGCTGAGGCAGAGAGACCTTTGCAGGTTATTTCTACAGATAACCTGAGACTTCTAATCAAAGAGTTTATAGCCTTTGTCTCTACAATTATTGTGTTTGCAGGTACCTAAACTTCTCAAATAGAAGCTGTGTGTGCAATTAAGCATTTGCAGACTCAAAGCTTCAAAGGTCAGGTGATAAATGAGCTAAATCTTTATCCTGATTAGCCCACACCACCCACCCCTAAATAGAGAATCCAAACATTCTGAAACTAAGGCTTTGTAGAAATGTCCAAAGCATTGAAGCCTATCTTTTTTGAAGTGGTGAGTTTGGAGTGTTTTTTGGAGATTTTTTTAGTGTGTTGCTATACTTTGTAAAAGTGCAGGTCCCCTGTGATGCTGCAGTGTCTACACGCAGCATCACAAATGCTTTACCAGGGTCTGGTGTAGAAGGCAACTAATAAACCAGCACAGAATAAGAACTGGTAAGACAGTACAGATAGTCGACTGTTCCTCCTTTTGTCATAGAAGAATTTTCCTCTTTTGTAGCTCCTTAGTATGTACATTATATCAGCAAGGTGTGTATTGGTCTTTTCTCCCAGGTAACAAGAGATCTGAGGAGAGGAAACGGCCTCAAGTTGCACCAGAGGAAGTTTAGCTTGAATATGAGGAAAAATTTCTCCACAGAAAGGGTTATCTGTTGTTGGAACAGACTCCCCAGGGAAGTGGTTGAGTCACCTTCCCTGCAGGTATCTAGAAGACATGTAGATGTAACACTTAGGGACAAGGTTTAGGGGTGGACTTGGCAGTGCTGTGTTAATGGTCGGACTCAATGATCTTAAGGTCTTTTCCAACCTGAATGATTCTGTGATTCTACAATTATTTTTTATTCCATGCAAGCTGAAAGTGCCATTAGTGATGGTACCAGCATGTTACAGCTGGTAGCCCGTCATCTCTCAGTTGCCTTACTGATGGTTTGGGCTGGCCACAGACAGGCTCCCAGCATGCTTATAACCAATAAAGGAAGTTGAAAGAGATCAGAAGGTATATTCATAATCACTTGTTACTTGGTTCTAACTGGGAACATGATAAAAGACGCAAAGAGGGAGGCCACTGATTTCTTACTGCATTCAGAAATCAAACTGAAAGTCATACTCCAATAACAGCAAATGTCACTGCTGAGCTCCAAGCCTATTTTTGCTTGCAATTTCACTGCAACAGAGTGGCTTCAATAACTGTCTAATGAGTCAGGCCTCCAAGGAGCAGCATTTGACATCCTGGCAGGCAAAACATAGCTTTAATTGTCAACATCTCAGAATCTGAAATTTCAAAAACTGATCGTTTAAAAGCTGCTGATCCATCCTGAGAAGATACATGTTTTCCTTATGAATTGTATTTCTTTTGATCTTTATTTTTTCTTGATGTACCTCTGACTGCAGTTAACAGGGGCTATCACTCACTAGCTCTGTGTTTGGGTTGTTGGGTTTTTTTTTGAGTGCTCCAACTGATTCACCTTTTATCATTCATCTTCTTTTCTCTTGAAAATGCAACTTGTATATATTTCATTATTGGCCCACAATAAGCTTCCTCATTATCCATCAATCACTATCATCAAGAAACATAGAAAAGAATAAAAACCAGACAAAGGAACTAGATCTTTAGTGCCACTTGGTGTATCTGACTCTAGTTATAAATAAAGACACAAAAGGGAAACATTTTTTGTAAAGAACCTGAAAATTACAACACTGCAAAGATCCTGTTATTTATATCTGGCAGAAACCTTCTCTAACTCCAGGGTTTTCCTGTGAAGGAGAGAGATTAAATTTGATTTTCTGTATTCTGTCTATTTGCTTCCCTAAATTGGATATTTTTCATTGCTTATCTTCCCTAGAAGAATTGCCATCTGGCCCAAACCTCCCTGATTTTTAACACTTAACTTGACATACAGAATCATTATCATTTCTCCTTTGGCTGTTAAGGAAAACCATTTACCACCAGCATTTTTTGCTAGAAGAAACACTCAAGTCCTTTATCTTCATTTTTTAGAGGACAATCACAGAAAACATAGCTTATTTCAGTGTAAGTTATTAAAGGTGAATTTTGAGCTTTTCACCTCACCCAAGGCATGATGAAAACCTAGTTGCACTGTACAGAAACAGGCCAGGTTAGAAAAAAAAGACTCATCTGTAAAAATCAGGACAGATTTGAAAGCAAGAACATGTGCATCAAAACCCACTGAGTGATTGTTGCAGCACCCAGTGCTACAGCTGAAGGCTGGGGTCAAAGCCTCACATCCGTGCTCCAGGAGACCTGATTTACGACTGCTGGATGTGGAAGTGTCTGTTTGCATCTCCAGAGGGAACAGAGGGCACCAGAGGGACCCAGGTCTGCCCAGCAGTACCAAACTCTCCTCTGTTCTCCCCATGGACAATGTCCCCGGCTCAGCCGCAGCACGCCCTTGAGTCCATGGATGCAGCCAAAAGATGTAAGTGAGGAGCAGGTCAGGCTTGGCCTCATGTGAGCTGCAGCTTAGGTGAACAAGGCTGTGATTCATAGCTAGGCCATAGCTGGTCCCCTGTCAAATCCTGAGCTATTCAGAGCATAGTGGCCAATGAGAGCTATTTCAAAGCTCTGATGAACAAATCCTTAGTCTCAGGGAGAAAACTGGTTGTCACATGGCTCACAGCAACAGTCAGCAGAAGTGTGCATGATCTGCCTCCAAAAGCAAGTGCCTCTGCAGCCTGATGAAGGGAATGATTCCTCTCTACATGGTACCACTCACCTCTGACACCCATCAACAGATGACCATGACAAACTGGCTACCTAAAATACTGCAAGAAATGATTGAGAATCACTGAGTGATTAGAAAGGTCGTATCATCCTAAATGTAAAGTGAGATCATCCTTACACCCAAGCACAACTTCTAAGCTAAGATACCATAAGAATGCAAGGTGCCATTCAAGGAGCAACCAAGCACTGCCCATTCCTCATTTTCACAGTCAGAAGGAAGAGTCTTATTAGTCTGCTTACTTAAACTAACAAGATGGCAAAGATATTATTTGAATAAAATAAATGGCATAGCTATATAAATTTCCTGTTTAATCCATCAGTCAGGGCACAAGCAGCAAATGGAAGATGCTCATAAACAGTTTTTCTTTCAGTGACATCTGAGTCCTTCAGGTGACAACTGCTTGTGGGAAGGCAGACCTCCTAGCTCATAACATGGGCTCCCAATGGGCCTGAGGAGCAGTTAGCCTCTTCTAAGTATTTTATTCACTGCAATTATTTCTCAAGTGTTTTATCCACTGTGATAATGAAATGTTTGACAAACCTGCCACTCTTGAAACATGTTTTCATTCTCCATGGGCTAATCACAAACTTGAGCCTAGTGTGACACCTCTGAGTTCTAGTCACTCACTTCTTGCCAGTAGGCAGGCAGTGAAAATGCTGACATCTGACGGCTTGAAAGAAACAGCATCAATAGCTGAAATCACAGTTCAGCAAAATGGGTGCCTCTCTTCCCCTTCTCTCCTCTCCTGGTTTTGCACAGTTTTTTGTTTCATTTTATATAGTGTTTATGACCTTTTTGCTGTTATTTGTTTTGCACATAGCCTTCAGGTGTCCAAAGAGATGTGATAAACAGGCACAATGGCGGAGCACTTTTTGAAGCATTTTTCCTATTTATCAGAACTTTACAGTATCTTTCCCTGTGTCAGGCAATTTCTTCAGTTGCTTTTCTGTACTTAGTAAAACTGTTTAGAATTTTAAGAACCAAACTCTAACCCAGAAGGAATTCGATAGTCACCATATTACATGATTCATTGTTTCTGAATGTTGCAAGTTAACTATCTTTAGAAGCGAGATTCCAAATCTGAGTTGATTTTACCTATTTCCCACTGCTATTCAGCTGTTCAGAGCCTCAAGCGCAGCTGGCCAGGTCATACTTTTGACTTCCAGTGTTTTGCTCAGTGTCTTTCCATTAAAAAACCTGTTGGCAAATCTCCATTTTTGGTGAACATCCTGACTTATTGGGGCCTGTCCTTTGGCCCAAACAAGAGTATGTTTATACTTGATGATCTTAATGGTCTTTTCCAACCTAACAAATTCTATGATTCTGTGATTTTAAGATCCAGTAGCAGAAGGCAAATTTGTAAGCTTCTAACTTACACCACTAGTCGTTGAGGTGTGGCTGCTGTCAGAGCACATGCTGTCCCCAAACCTGGATGTCAGTCTCAAAAGCTGTAAGAAACAACTCCACTGTCAGTGGGGAGAGACCAATGGAAAACAGTGAAAAGGTAAGAACTAGAACCCTTTTCTTATGTGAGGAATGCCAGATCAAGAGAAGTCTGCACTATTGTTCCAAATACAGAGTTCTTGTTCTTGGGAGAGCTGATTCTCACACTGAACTGGTGTTTCTCCTTGTATGAAACTGCTAAGTCACCACAAAAGCTACAACTTTATTGTGAGTACTTTCTAATACTAATTCTATATAAACAACTGCTGCAGGTGCTGCAGAGACTGCTGTGACTTTCATGGTAGCTGTGCCCAGCTCCAAACTGCACTGCCATGTGCTGGGGCAGTCGAAAGAGTAATTGGTTCTATCCCCCTGGAAGGAGCAATTTCTTGCAGGGTTGCTCTTTCCACTTTGCTGTCCTCTGTTCCTTAGGAGGGACCAGACTTCTCCTTATGCTACATAGTCACCTTCTGCCAGCCAAACAGGGCAGAGGTGAAAAAGGCTGGCCAGTTCCTCTGTCTTTGTCATGCTCTTTTTCACTGGGAACAAGAGGCAACCATGAAAACACGAACAAGCAGAGTCCTTCTCTCCATCCAGGGTCCTCTCCTGCAATTAACAGATGGTGACAGTTTTTATCTTGCAGGCACCCAGGCCTTAAAGATCCATAGCTAGTACATAGGTTGCCCGTTTGCTTGTGAGGTTCATGTGTCTAATCACTGAAACAACAAGGAAGCCCTCACACATATTAACTGCTTCCTCTATTCAGAAAATTAAATGTAATTTAAAGCCCTGTACAATCCACATTGCCTAAAAAGCTTTCTTCATGCAAATGAACACCTCCAGTAATTATTCTATTATAGTGAGGCAAAGAACAAAAATGAAAAAGTAATTAAAAATAATTATAAAGTTGGAGTTAGATCATTCTCACTTTGAAATAATGCAGTAATATTTTGGTGTAACAGTCCTTCCCTTTGCAAATTTCTAGAACTTGGGGAAATTCAGGAACATTACAGCGTAATTTTTTTAACTTCAATATTGTGGATTTCCCCTGAGTATGGCCTTTGGTTTGATTAAGGTATGAGAACACTGCTACTGGCTGATAAAATACCAGCGGGCCAAGCTAGTGATAAAAATACCTCTTTTTTATTTGACTAACATCCTAAATAGCTTGATACTTTCCAAGTGAGAATGAGGACAATGATGAATAATGATGAGAAATAGGTTTCTCTAGTATCTTCAGTTTAATGATGAGTCCAATTCAGCACCATGACAAATCTGAATTACTTCTGATCCTAACATTACATTAAACCCCTGCTAAGGGATTCTGCTTTCACAGCCAGCTGTCCAGTAAGTGGTCACCAAGATGAATTTAACTTCACAATGCTGCCATTTGTCTTGGTTATTCATTGCCCTTATTTTATTCCTCTATTTATCTCAGGCAGGCAGGTAAGAAAATATGACAGAATGGAGCACTTCAGCTAATGGTCTCAAGTCAGCACACATTTGCCACAATTACTTGGCACTGTGGCAAGTCCAAACAGTTCAAAATCATTAGTCACAAAATTCACTTTCAAATAACGCAGTTTTAAAGAAATCCCCAAAACCAAATCAAAGCTCTTTCAACCTGCCATTTTGTTGCTGAAGGATTTGTTCCATTTTTAATAAAATTTGGGATTCTCATATAATCTGAGATTTTCAGAGACAGGGCCAAAAAGAAAAAGTGTTCAAAACT
This sequence comes from Pithys albifrons albifrons, assembly GCF_047495875.1. NCBI lineage: Eukaryota > Metazoa > Chordata > Aves > Passeriformes > Thamnophilidae > Pithys > Pithys albifrons. Next base: position 68,311,497 of record NC_092460.1, read on the forward strand.
TTGTGAGTTGGAATGAAATTCAGACTTGGTAATAAGAACAGTTTTGTTCTCACTTATGACTTTCAGGGTATTTAGTAACACAGATAATTTTTTATTAAAAGGAATTCTAAACATTGCCATTTGTCTAGACTCAGATGAGTTCTAGGCATAAGTTCATAACTTCAGCATTAATTTTTGGCTTTAAATAATTTGTGTTTAGGGTTAGACATCCTGCTGAATCAGGGACATAGAAGTGTCCCCTGTTACAAAAATAGTAAAATGACATGACCATTGGCAAGAAACCGCTCCTGTGTTGATGAAAGCTGGGAGGGTACAGTGCAGTTATGGTGTTACTGTGTTGTATTTTAATAAGATTCCTCTGCACAATGTGCACAGTTATCTGGGCTCGGCCTTGGTACCGAGTGAATAATCACAGCTAGGAAGGTTTGAGAGCAGTCATCCCTTGTTAGTTTAAGATACGCAAAACTGTCAGCCTGCCAACAAAGGAGGATGAAGGTGACAAAGATGTCTGTTTGCAGATCTAACTTGACATCCCAAAAGGGACAGTGTATATTGAGAGCCTGGGTCAGAGCTGTTAAAAAACCTCTCCCACTAAACAAACCCCTGGGAAAGCTCAGAGTGAGCACTTTGCTGTGGGAGTCTGCAAGGATGGCTCTCACAGCACCTCCATCTGAGGGCAAGGTCTGGGGCAGAAATAAGCATCCAGAGAGGATGGGGTGGCCAGGAGAAAGGACTTGGCAAAGATAGCAGCTTCCCACTGAGGAGGCAGTAATACTTGAAGATAGAGAGTACATCTCACACAGAGAAGTGAGAACATTATCAGGCACGGCCTGAGCCAGCTAGTATAGAGGTGGATACTGCATGTCCTGAAAACAGCAATAAAACTCCCCTGGGAATGAGAAGGAACAAGAAAGGAGTGGGATGATTACTTTGAAGGACTGTATGCTACTATAAGGAACATGAAAAACGAATTGAATAAAAATTTCATTCACGATCAGAATTATTACTTAACTGTTTTGATAAGTGAAGGGATTTTATACATTTATGATTTATTTTGGGCAGGAGGAGATGAAGAGGGGAGATGAGGCGTGTATGGTGGCGGTGTCTATCTGCTGTGAGCACCAGTAGTCTTTGATAATAAAAGAGGAGGAGACTCTCCTTTGGATCTTATTTCTGCCAAGAGAGGAGAGGTTGGTCTGGAGGGCAAAGGGAGAAGCCAAGCCCTATGGACAGGGATAATAAAGAACAGTACTCCTGGCACCTGGCAAGAGAATAAATGAAAAGCAGTAAAATAAAAATAAGGGATTTCAAGAAACAGAGCATCAGTCAACTTGGAGAACTGAGAGAGAAGAAACACAGGATGAAAAAGGAAGTTTAAAGGAAGTTCTTAAAAAGGCAACCTCAAAAAGACAAGCCCAGATTATTTCCTATGAAGGAGATACAAGAAGTGTAGTAAGAAACCACTTTTGCTCACTCAGGAGTTTTTCAGTAACCTGAAAATTATTTGGCATGGAAAGTAGGTCAAGTTACTAGGAAGATATATGTAAGACTAGCAGAAACCTACAAGGACAAAATCAGAAAGGCCAAGACATAGAACAGGAGTTAACAACAAAAAGGAACAAAAAAATATTTGGATAGAACATTTGCAAGAACATGAAGGCATGGAAAAATATGGTACCCTGCTAAGGGCAAAAAGGTTTAATCTTGTATATAGATAGGAAATGAGGGAAGAAGCAGTACCTTTCTGCATATTAGCTGTAGCACTGCTTTCAACTTTGCTTCCCAAGGGAGTCTCATAAGCAAATTAAGGAAACAGTTTTATTGAAAACACTAAGAAATTGTTGTACAAGTGACTGGCAAACTATACTTCTAGAGCAAAGGATGAGTAAATCTCTGCTAGTGTTTCTCCTGGTCGGTGTTATTCAATATTTAACAGTTTGGACATTAGACAATATAGATCTCTTGTACAGGACACAAGCTGGTGGGCACAACAGGAATTCGAAATTATTTTGAAAAATTGAAGTGGTCTGAAATAGATAATTTAGGTATCAAAAATACAAGATGGAAAATGATGGACTGAACAACTGCTTTTTATTAAAGGCTCTGGGTGCATGAGAGCATTTGGGTGAGGATGACCTGGGTTGTGATGTTGCACTGCCATGACAATGAAGCTTCACAGCAGGCTGCACAAAGGAGCTGTATGGAAGACACATTCTGCCTTGTTTGTCACTGGTAACATCTTAGCTCTACTTTAAGAAAGATGGTATCAGCTTAAGAGAAACCAAGGCAGAAGCAACAAGATGAAGGCCAAGAGTCCACAGTTTCAGAGGCAAGACTGAGAGTACTGGAGCTGCTTAGGCAAGAGAGAGCTGAGGAGAAGTATGGTAACAGCTTTGGTATGTGTAGAACTGTTCTGCAGATGATGGCACAGGATAAGAAGAAAGGGTCTTAAAAGCTGCCACATGGAGTGCTTAGGTTAAACTAGGGATTTCAAAGAACTTATAACAGGGCTGTCTGTCTGTCAGGGAAGCTGCAAGTTGTGCGGATGGTGGACATGGACACGGACATGGGAGGATCTCAGAGGCAGTTTAGACCAACCTCTGCCAGGGAAAACTTGGCAGAGCTGAGTCTGCCCTGGGTCAGGGGTGGTCTATGTGACTCCTCAAATACGCTGCCAGGTTTCCATATTTCAGTAGAAGATTTAAATATTCTCTGCAATGAAAATGGTTGTTGCAGAGAGATTTCTCAACTGACATTCTCCCTGTGAAATTCATAGCTGCATCTGTAACAGGAGTGACCAGAATACCTAATGACTCATCCAGATAAAAATATCCAAAGGAGCAGAAAAATGAGAGCACTTATCATCTGCTTCAGTCTTGATAGGACACAGGAGCAGATTTAATTTCCAATTGTGCCACATGGTAAAATGGTGTATTTCAGACACAAACAAGATTTCTGCTACATTGATATTGCAAAGATGAGAAAACATTTATCAGAACATCACTCTAAGTTGAAAATATTGGCTCATCAGAGAGATCATTCCAATTAAATATAGGCAATAAATAGAGAAGACTATAATTGAATTATCTGTTCGATGAGCTTTTAGATCTGTAATGATCTAAAAGTGGGGATCCTGATTCTGCTGTATCAAACTCACTTCGAAACTGTGCTACCTCCAAGCACTGAGCCAGACCTGTCCCCCATTTCAGGAGGAATGCTGGTGGGCAAGTACCAACAGTGAGCTAGTTGGTTTTATGCTTTGATTTTGACTAAAATCTTATTTGACTCTAACATTGAAAACTGACTTGAGCAAGAAATTTGTTCTGATGTCTTGTTCACTCTCTATGTGAGAAAATAAAATCTCCATTGCCTCTTTGCAGTTATGTGGCACCTATGTACATACTGGCACTTAAATGCTAACAAAAACCATTTTTATAACTCTCTATAATAAAGATCCACATGACTGTAGAGAAGGCAAGCAATGAATCATCAAATCAGTAGACTAAAACTGAAAATTTGTCTTGGATTTCAGTTATGTACGCAGTTGCACTCTGAAAAAAAAGGATTTTAAAAAACCAAAAAACCCCGAAGCTGAGAAAGACAAATGGAAATCATACCCCTGCCTTATTATGGCATTTTGCTACAAGCAAATATTACTATCATGATTATCTATACCAAAGCAAAATGCAATAGCTTATGTAGTTGCAACAGCTCAGACAGATTTACTCATTAGGAAATTATCTGGAGAGTTGTTTTAGGAGGTGAAAGACATCATATTAACCATCTATTCTCATTCTCTTTTCCTCTTGTCAGCTGTGTAGATGGATAAGTTCAAAGATAATCTCTTAAACTGTATCTGCTACAAGTCCAGATGTCATAAAAGCATGGTACATTTGTAAGTTTAGGTACAGCAATTATTTCCTTTGAATTCAGTGGATTGTCTGGTATATAAGAAGAAGCGTAGTACAACTCCTGGTACAATTAGAGCCTTAAAATGGTCCTCATCTTTACTGAAAAGGAGAATAAGGCCTTTTTATTCCCCCCAAAGGTTTATCACTGATCATAAACAAGAGGATAACTTTTTATTAACTTGTGTATTCCCTGTGGCAAAAGAGGGTGATCAAAGGTTAGCAAGGGGACAGAATCACTAGTTATACCCATGCACATTATTTCTAAGGGACACATGTGAGTAACCTAACAAGAGACTCCTCGACTAAGAGGATACTCAATGGTTTTTACTGAAGTTCTGGTTGGGAAATTAAACTCAGCAAATAATGTCAAAAAAGGGCCTATTTCCTTATAAAACAGACTTGCACCTCGATGTTCTGCTAGGGGCAACCTCATGGAACAACCTTCATTTCCCAGATATGGAGGATCTGTAGTATGTAATATGGGGTCTGCTGCTCAGGGAGCTGAGACCCTCTGTCCCAGAAGGCCCTCCACAGAGCCTCGTAGGACCTGATCTCCTTGGTGTGGGAGTCCTGCCTCAAGGGGGCAGGTAACTGTGTGACCCAGGGTCTTGCCAGCCTACATTTCTGTCTTTTCATGATGAATGCTAGAACAAGAAAGCTAGTTCTAACCAGATTGACACAGGACTTTACCTTTGTACTTGCATAAGGATTGTGCGTTGGGTCTCGTAAAAAGGTTGTGAACTTCCCAGGATGGCTGTGCCTGTATGTGCACTTAAAATAAATGCACTGAGACTATTAATCTGTGCCCTTAAATAGGAGAAAACATTTGCTGATTGTCATGCAGATTCTAAGAGCTTTGAACAGCAGGACACAGTTTGATGACTGTTTGCTGCTGGATTACTTGTGGTGCTGCCAGCATCATTGCTCGATGGGGTCTGTCCTCTTGCCAGGTAGTCAGCAGGAGAGGATAAAGCAATGCCCAGAGTTATCTTGGATTCTTGCACCATTTGCAAAGAAAAGAAGTAATACTCTGCCAAGTATTACAGCTATCTATTGAGGCTGATAAGATCCCAGTGAAACACGTGTATTAATTATTAATACAAATGGCATCAGATAGCAAAAATTCATGCATATAAAATTGACTAATATTTACATTTGAAATGTTTTTCTTTTCTCCAGTATGACAATTTGTCTGTAATGGCCTATTAGGGCTTGGTTAATGCTGAATTAGCTGATTTTTAATGTACTGAATGAGCAATAAAAAAATCACAATACAGACATTACCTCAAGAAGAAAACACAGAAGAAATCATGCATGGGAAAGAGGTGCCTATTTTTCATGGTCTGTTTCATCAAACAAAATTCATTAGAATTTTAGAATTCAGTCTATAAAATAATGCTCAGCATATTACAAAGCTCATGTCAAGGGTAATTTTGTAGTGTGATAGCAAGGGAATTAAACCAGCCATTCACATTAACAATAACAAGTATTCAACAGCTAATCACCTATGTACCATCTGAAACTTTCCTTCCAAATGACCATGTCAGTGTTTACCCCTTTTTTCTGATGAATTTGCCTACTCAGAAGAAAAAAGGAATTTTAAAAAATTCTAATGTTTTATTTGCAATTTTTCATAAAATATTTTAAATTAATTTTTCAAGAGAGCTACACATAGGTGATATAAATGTAAAACCCCATGTATTTAGTGTGTGGATATTAGACAGACTCTAGAGTGGCTTGAGCTCTATAGGTTTCCATAGAGACGGTTACATTAAGGTTGTGTGATATAACAGCCTAAGCTGACATAGGTCATGCTAATAGGAACTTGACTAAAGGGAAACTATAAGTGGTAAGGTCAGAGACAATAGGTATGAAGCAACTTCCCTCCACAAAGCCTGGCTAGTAGTAACCAGATCACAAATCAACTAACAATCCAGGTAAAGTGGTGTCTGGGCTGAGGCCACCGCAGCGCTGACAGACCCGACAGACTCTCGCCCAAGGCGAGAGCACTGTGAGCCCCCAGAGGGGCTGCACAGCAGGAACACTGCAGCCTCCTCCACAACAATGCCCTGCATAGGCAGCATCCAGCCAGGGAGTAAGCAAACTAAGAAAGCAGAATTCACTGGAAGTGAGATGGCTTTCCATGGTACTAAACAACTATTATATGAATATGTACACTATAGGAATAGTGTATGTATATGTATATGTATTCTTTACTTCTTATTTGTATGTTTTACTCTATATTTACTTAATGAGCTGTATGCTCATGAGTTTATAAACAGACTTTTACGCATATTAGTTCTTAATTCTTGTTTCTCAGGCGAAACGTCCTTTATTTCTCCTCATTCATATTTTATATTTCATGTTTCTTGTATGTCTATATTGTGTCTTAAATGATTCCCATTAAAACACAGTCTTTGTTCATGAAAGGTAGGATTTCTGTCACTTAATTTTAGACTCATAGATTTCAGTATCTGATCTGTTGTCTGGGTTTCCTCTGTTACCAGTGGAGAGGGGTCTCCCAGAGGGCAACTCCTTTGATTTACCTCAGAAGCCTTCTTTAGATCACAATGAATCATTCCATCATGGGAGGGCTTATGTCTCTCTGCTTTGATTTTAGAGAATGCCTGTCCATCTCCTTTATACACAGTGCCTAGCCTTTAGATGATTTGAAGTCAGGAGAGCTGGATTTAGTCTATTCCTGCTATAATGATGTTCCTCTACAGCAATGACTGCTTTAGAAGGTCTTCCCACGTAGTTGCTGAAACAAGCCATTATCCGTATTTGCTCAGAAGAGCACTTACAGCAAATTTGTTCTCCTTGATCTTCTCTGGCAGATTTGGCTTGATAAAATCTGTATGGTGGTCAAAACCCTACCATGACAGGGCTCAGATCTTGTTTAAAAACTTCTTCATGGCTCTGACTACTAATGTCTCTGAGCCCTGTGCAGATGCAACACAACCTGCAGAGCTTCCAGTCAGTTATTTCTGTAGAAACCACTTCTCTTTGGAGTGTCTGTGAGGAGCTGTCTGGGATCTCCTTCAGTCCAGAGCCTTTCCAAATGCTTCAGCTTCACCACTGTGCCACATGCACTGTAACACTCCTCATGGCCATTTTTGAGGGGGAGATGATATTTAAAATTATAATCTAATCAATATGATGAATGGGCTCCCCTAGCTGGTAAACAGAAATTTTTGCCTGGCAATAGAAAAATATTTTATGGACTTCAAGGAAAAATTATTTTTGTACAAGGGTGTAATGTAAGGTCTCTATACTGCCTAATTTTCACTTTTAATTTTAACACTTAAGGAGTGCTTCAAATGTGCAAAGCTACTGGCCTGGACTTTTGACTTTCATTGGCTGTTTAGGATCAACCTATTAAATGTTAAGGTCATTGAAAAATATGGACACAGTCTAAGACAGAAGTCAGTTCTCAGTTCCTAAGCCCCAAGACCTTAGGTGTCCTTATATATAAAAATGCTCACTTTCTGTGCAAAAACTGTCAATCATCTTCTATAGAAGCTTTTCAGATCTTGTTTTTAAAGCACTTCTACAGATTTCTGAAGGTTCTTAATGCCTTGTTAGTATTTTTGCAAATTGATCTCTCATGACTTTCTCCCTAGTTATATATTCCACAGCTGCAGTCTTGACAAGGCAAACGGCAGGAATCTGATCATCTTTGGGCTCCCTTCTCTGACAAGGTGCATTTCATTCATACAGAGATGTAATTAACAACCTTCTGGCTTCTCCACACAAGCACGCCTTCTAACTGATCATTACGAGAAACAACAGGGTGTTCTCCATAACAACAATTTCATTTGCATTTAATTATGCTGTATTAGGTGACATTGAACGTGACACTAGAAAAGGTAAAATAGTTTTGTGTTGATTCAGTTCAGTTGTTTCTGATGAGGTAGATTGTGCTACATGGGCATTTCCAAAGGAGTATGTGCCTCTTCTGAGAAGTGGGAAGTTGTCCGATGTTCACTTTTGCTGTAATCAGGACATTCTAAACTTTCTCGTTTGCAGGGATTTGCTCCACTTAGCTTCCTCTGATGCTAGGTGGGGTATTTTTTCCAGCCTATCTCTTATTTTCCTAAGCAAACATTACTGTGCAACTCTATTGGAAATGGTCTTCATGCTAACTTTCAGCTGATGATGCTTTTGATAGGATAACTTTCTTCATTAAAGATGTAGCTAGTAGAGATGTAAGCTACAAAGTAAGGTTTCCTTTAGAGCAGTTTTTCTCTTCCTTAATTAAGTGATCCAACATCTCTCAGAGCTTTATCCAAAACGCTAAAATCAGTGAGTCTTCCCATCGATGTCAGGGGTCTTTGTCCCCCTTCACTGGTGATTCTGTCATTTAGTACTTAAAAAACTGTGAAAGAATGAGTTTGTATCAGAAAGACATCCCTATTATTTGCTTGTTATAGCACCAAAGACCTAGAGAGCCTGGGGTGATTCAGAAGCAGCATCCCGTCAGGCTGCCAGAGTCTGTCTGCCTCAGGACAGCAGTCCCTTGCCACCACTCCCTCTTCAGCTCCAGCGGGACTTACCTTACTGATACATATTTACCCCACCAAAGCCACAGACTTCTCTATCAATCTTTGACATCGTTCATGCATTGTATGGTGTGTGTTTAGTGGAAGAACTGCGCACAAGAGTGTATGAGCCTCAAATGCAGCTGCAGAGGTGCAGTGAGTTACAGGATCTACCCTTTTCTGCTATTTTTCAAACACTGCTTGTAATGTATTACTCCCCATTCCCAAAGATAAATAAGACAGCAAACCACTTTAAAAAGTAGTTTCAATGAACATTGCTTTTGCAAGAATAATTTACAAAATGTATCAGAAATGTTGGAACAGACAAAAAAGTCAATATTTTAGTGATATGCATAGGAATGAGAACTGAGGAACAGAGCAGACTTGTATGGAGAATATTCATACAGGAAAACTCAGTATAATGAATGAAGCAGGAAATACTTCCCCATATGAAACAAAGAAGAATTCTTTCACAGTTTATAATCCTTCTCTCTACTGCAGTCCGTGATCAAGTGCAGGACTGAGTATTGCTCTGTGCATGAGCTTTTCACTCTTCATATCTTTTGCAGGGTAACCAGGAGCACATCAGTTAGAAATGTGTTAGCCTGTTACATTTTATGAGCCGTGGTAGCTCAAAAAAGGAATCGGGAACCAATTCTATGGTTTCTTTCACACAATGCAAGCAGGAGCTTTATTCTAGCTAGTTCTGGCCAGATATTTGCTTCAAGTACATATCTTTGGGAGCACACCAGGAAGGAAGCTATAAAACTATATTTGAGGATCTCGTCAAGTTTAAAGTGGTCAAGAAAGAATAAGTCTCCTCTAATACTTCAGTGCATTCCAGAAACTCACCCTGTTGGCTACTTGTGTTTTCCCTATGCCAAAACCAGACACTATTCTTGAATATTTTCTTTCAATTTATCAGCCTACATTTCCTGTAGCTTTCCTGTTAGAGTCCTTTTCTGTAAGGTTCAGAGTGATAACTTCTCTATGTATTTCAAGTGAAGAAAAGCCATCCAGTTCTTTCTTAGGAAATATCTGTTGACCTCCAGTTGACCCAGGCATATGTGCACAGAAACGGGGTTTTACAATGAAGGAAGTCAAATCAATAGAGAGCCTGTTTCAGAATTAGCAAACAAAGATTTAACTCATACAAACTTTAGTTCTAGAGGCATTTGTAGAAAGGAAATGGTAATTATTAGATAGCATTAATGACAACAATCTTTGTATGCCATAATCAAATGTATGTGCTTATATTTGCATACTTCACATTCCTGCTCTTATTCTTTGTGTGAAAAGAGAACAGCACACATAATAATGGCACACTGCAATAGTAATGTGTGAAAGAATCGAATCTGTGGTCTAGTAACCCCTCTGTGCACGTAGCTAAAAAGCTGTGAGTCAGGCAGTCTGGGTGAATCCAGAAGACCTTAGGCAGCTGGCAGAAGGGTTCTGTACCTCCCACACTGACTTCTTACCCTCTGCTAGATGCAGCCTAGCTCTGACATTTGAGGGAGACGTTCTTTTAAGAGATTGAATTTTCTCAGATATTACCCTTATTGAGAGAGCTTTTAAAAGTCTGGCAGTGAAATGAAAAAATATGATTCAACCACATAGATGTCCATTTTGGGGTGCATGATTTGCCCTGTGGCCTTCTCTTCTTTGTGCTGAGTAAATACCCAGTGTTTTCAATGGGAATTTATATACCTACAGGTTGATTCAGTTGCATAAACACAGGGATAAAATGTAACTCACTTAAGATGTACTAGCTTATTCCAGTCACCTTACTTCTGCTGCTCCAGGGGGTCATGTGGCTCCCATAGGTCACAGTTGCCCAGCCTGCATGGGTTGGTGGCTCAGACAACCACAGCTTAGCAGTTAAGCAGCTCTGATTGCTCCAGAAATATGTCAAGCAATTGCATCATGCCCTTAGCTCACATACTTATGCTTACATTTGGAAGTTAAAAGTTTGAAGATAATTAGATGAATTCTATATTTTGTTGGAATAAACCCTATCCACCTCAGCCTCTTTCTGAATTGTGGTCAAGGAACTGCCAGAGCACTGTTCACTAATGATGAGTTTTCATTTCAGTGCTTACTGTGCAGAGCTAGATACTGAGGTTTCAATGCAAACCATATGTAGTGCCTCACAGATTTCTGGTATGACTGCTGAACCTCATGGATAATGGTTTTTACTCATTTTGTAAAGTAGAATGGATATGACATGATATTTTACAGTGATTTACAGGCAAATCCTTGCCCCAAGAAGCTTAAATGATATAAGGAGTTTAAAACAGATTAATTTCTATTGCTTGTGGGAACCTTAAGGTGTATAGCCTTTGCTTCATTTTCTACCCAACAGACACTTATCTTTCTCTGAAAGCTTACACATAATGCAATGTCACTTCCTGGAGAGCAGAATCTAGTTGTGGCCTGCATAGCTGAAATCCAGTGCACTGAACTAGCTGTCTTTTAAACATAAGACAGGTGGTAGAAAGTTGTGGGAAAAGAAGTAAAGCAAAAGCTGTACCTTTGGTGGAAGACAACTCTAAAAGTGAATGGGAAAAATACAGACAGGAGCTGTCACAAGCTCATGCAAGCTTCAGTGCAATGTATTCCTGTGCTGAGCTGGCAGTCCTCTGCAGTGCCTGCAATCTTCATTACTTACAGCTTAGTGTGTGCAGAGCCATAGGAGAAAAGTGTTCTTAATTCACCTGAACAGCTAGAGAGGGCCTCAGCATGCAGCATGTTACTCTAAAGTCTAGGTAGCAGTGAATTTTTGAAAGAGCTCCATAAATAGACCTGCTTTTCAAAGCCATGAACAAGGTACGTTGTGGAGGTACAATGCTTATAGACATTCAGTTCAGGTACACTGCGGAAAGCTTTAGCCAGCAGCATCCAGTTGCAAAATATTTCTCAGATTTGTCAAAATGGCAAGAGTATTGTAACTAAAATATGATTTTTCAACTTTGTCATACTCATGATTTGGATCTATATTTAAATAAGTGACCCAAGCAATATGTACCTCTTCCTCACAGCAACAGCCATTCCTTTCCCCTCTCCCTCATAAAGCAAAAGTAGCCAAGAGCAAGCTGAAGGAAGCATTGAAAAATATTTCCTACTCAAGATTCAAATTACTTTAAAAGTCAACTTAACACCTATTTTAAACCATGTGCTGTTCAAGATCTCAGAGCTTTATCCCACAAAATCCTTATTTAAGGTGATCTGAAACTTTTCATGCTTCAATAGAAATAGAAAGCAAGTGTTAGAAGACCAGCAAACCTCATAAGCATCTGACACCATTCTTCTGGACAGGAAACTGCCAGTAGTCATTTTTGCCTTCTCAATAACTTTAAAAGAAATTTGCAAGATGATGACAACTGTCATCTGTATTTTCAGAATATTTTGTACAGAGAAATACACCTTTTACTAAAGCACAAGGCAATCATGACTTAAGGTGTTGGACAACCCCATTGGGACTATAAGCACATACCCTATTACCTTTCTGTGCAACTTATTGTAAGAAATGAAAATTTGATAAGAATATAAAAGAAATCTGTCAATGGTCTTCCTTATTTCATAATTTAGAAAGACTCCTTAATCTAGCCAGGATTTAAGGGGAAAATGTTTTGACTTTTCTTTGTCTCTCACTAAGTTCTTACACTCAGAGCAAAACTGCATTGAAATTTTTTAGCATTTCTGCCAACAAAATAGAGAAAACATGATGTGCCTTCATTTACCTCCACAAGAAAGTAATGGTCCTAAAAGTGGAGTACTGTGTACCAAATGCTCACATAAAATTTTTCATAATCATTCCCTCAAAGCAATTAACATTTTTAATAATTAATAACTTCAAAAAATTACAATCTGTTCAAAGACAATCTGTGAAAAAAAGCCCAAGACTGCCAAACAAGTTTTTCATTGTAAATTACTGCTCTGCTGATGCAGTGACATTACATAAAATGAAGCACTCAGCCCTTCAAAACCAAATGTTTTGCTACCCTTTCTAATGGGTGGCAAACAGATGAAATGAAGCACACAGAGAGAACTAACAGAGGGAAAACCTTGCAGTGTCAGGAGATTATCCTCAACATATATCACATTTCCTATACTGGGAGTGCTGAGGTTCTTTCTAAGTGGAATAATGAAAAAATAATAAGGTAACATCAGAGCAAGAGGGATGATGAGATGAGAATGAGTGTCGGTATGAATTTTCATTAGGCACAGCTGGAAGGTCTGTGAATGTGTTGTGTAACCAAGTCTATGAAAATTAAACAGTGTGAAAACTGCTGACACAACAACTGAACTGCTTATACCAAAGGGAGCCCCACAGCTGGTGTACAACAGTACACATCCCTACACAGACCAGTGAACACCAGTTGACTCAGAGGTCATCAACCCCATTTTTAAAAAGAATCTTCAGGGACTGAAAAATGAGCAAAGTTGAAAATTACCTCTAGGTTTATAAACTCCTGCCAAATCCTTTGTGGTGTATGAATGATAGACTTTAATGAAATGTGGGATTTTCTTCCACAAGATACTATCAAAACTATCTGGTACAATGAAGGTAATATCTGAGAAGCTTTCATCTTCTCAGTCCTTTGTTAATAAAACACAGACACTAATCAGATGTTGCCTTTTAAGTGCAAATCGGAGCAGACATTCGCATTCTTAAGGGAATTTTAACAGTGCTTTGTCCTACTGTCAGATATGAAAAGTTTGCAGGCTGTAAATGTGTAACTGAATATGCTTCTTCCCTGGGACAATTTCAAGGTGTTTCTATTACTCAGACTCCTATATTATTCCTATAATTCGGATTTAGATTCAAGACATACTTCACTGTTTTATATACATGCACTGGCTTTATACATGAGAAAAGTAGGTACTTGTAGAGGGGATCAGAGCATCAGGACTGGCCAAAGAGCCTTATCCTTTCTTTACTGCCTTGTGAAGTGGCATTACATCTCTAGAAAGCTCATCTGACTTCTATTGTTGAGAGGGGGGTGGATGGGGTAGAGAGGTGGTGAGGTGGCTGCTGGCCCTGTTCCTTCTGTCTCTTCAGTGGCAGCAGACCTGCCTCCCAAAGGCTCTCCCCCTAATCTGGTTCACGTTCTGTGTGAGGTTTCCCCTTAGGCTTGTCTGTCCTACTCACCTGGGAAATGTCCTGGCCCACGCTCAGATCACCACCCCTCCATTGTGCCTGTTTTGCTGAGGAGTCATCAGCTCTCTGTGCTGTTTGACTAGTTCACAAAACAGAGTTAGAAGAAGTTCTTAGGGCTCTGCTTCTCTTCCAAATCTTTTTTAAAAAGTAAGTTACCTACTTCTCATTCTCAAGGTGTGCAACATTATTTTTGCAGTGGATTTTATTCTACACTAATAAAATTCCACCTAAAGTATTTTCATCAGAACAGCATTAAGTGCACTAAAACTAGGAAAGATCCCTGTCTTTTTTCTCCATAAAATATTGTTAGTTAATAACTTTATAAAATTTTGCATGGCTTTAAGATCAATGGTTGAATTTTCCAATGGAAGAGAGCGTTCAAGTTATGCCTCCAAATGAATGGAAACTGAAGTTGCAATTCAGTGATCTTCATTCCTGATAGCCAAGTCTGCATTATGTGGACCAGAGGATCTACTGCCATCATCATGGCTCTCTCCATGCTGATGTAACCAGATTTTTTTCCAAAAGCAACTACTGGGCACAAAGGGGATGTCGCACACCAATGCAGAATGCCACCTTACAGGTCAGATGTTGTCCAGGTTGCTGAGGACCCCCCCATACAGCAAGAGGGACAAAGCCAATGTAAAAGTCCTCCATTTGGAAGCAGCAGTCTTATAAGGTAGCAGAGAAAGATAAAGGTGTACTTCAGAAGTTACCAAGTCAGAGATTTTGGAAAGCTCCAGCAATCAGCTTGGGCAGTGATGAACATACCACAAACCCAGCAGTGCTTTAACATGAGTACTGGTTAATAAATTAACTTACTATTACATGAAGTTAAGAATTACCTTACTAATTACCTGATGAAAGGCTGAGGCAGTTAGTGTTTTCAGCCTGGAGAAGAGAAGGCTGGAGACAGACCTTATAGTGGCCTTCCATATGTAAAGGAGGCCTGCAAGAGGGCTGGAGATGCACTTTTTACAAGGGTCTGTCCTGATAGGACAAGGGGCAATGACTTCAAACTAAAACAGAGTAGGTTTAGATTAGATACTAGGATGAAATTATTCATTGTGGGGGTGGTGAGACACTGACACAAGTTGCCCAGAGACGTTGTGAATACTGCAATCCTGAAAGTGATCAAAGCCAGGCTGGATGGGACTTTGAACTGCCTGGTCTAGTGGAAGGTCTCCCTGCCCACAGCAGCAGGATGGAACCAGAGATTTTTAATGTCCCTTCCAACCCACACCATTCTGTGGAAACCTCTTTACTTCACAGTATCCTTTACATTAGCAACTTCCCTCAGCACCTGTCACCATGCCTCCATGGCTCAGAGACAGTCGAGTGCTGTTGCTGGAGGCTCCAAACCTAAACACTTCCTGTCTACACATCCCACAGAAAGGGATTTTCCACTCTCCACTCATCCCAATCATTTAGCACAGAGATGATAAACTGATGTACAAATAACCTCCAGGTAATCCTATGTTCAAGTGTTTCCTCACATACATTCATTTGAGGATTTGAAATTATGAGGAAGCCATTCACCATTTTGTGGTAAAGGAGGTATTGGGCTGTTGAAAAGAAGCAAATAATCAGGGTAAGAAACATTTTGTTCTGCTGTATATT
Source organism: Pithys albifrons albifrons (assembly GCF_047495875.1). NCBI lineage: Eukaryota > Metazoa > Chordata > Aves > Passeriformes > Thamnophilidae > Pithys > Pithys albifrons. The sequence goes on from NC_092460.1 coordinate 68,326,730, forward strand.
TCTCTTTTCATACATTGCCAGGAGATGGTAATGAGCAGTGAGTCATGAGTAGAGTTTCACTGGAATGAAAAGTGGCAGAAATAGAACAGAAAGTACACCCTATCCTTTCAAGATCCTCCATCCCATAAATATCCAGAACTTCTTTAATTAGGGCTTGAATGTAAATTATTGCGATTTTTGAAAATAAATGCTGGGAACCAATCCAACTGAGTTGCCCAATAGATGTCACTGAGAATGCCAAGGCACATATACTTTTCCCCACAATGCTGCTGAGAACCTCATCTTCCATGGCTCTCTGGTATTTACATGCTCCTGGCGAGACATTTAGCATCATGCCTACAGCAGCTTTGAGCCCTTAAGGCACTGAAAGAATGGTGTGAAGCAATTTTTAGGTTTATTTCAAATGTAGCAGACACTGAATAGCATATTACTCACTATTTTTAAGAGTGCTTGGATGTAAGTCTCCAGTTGGTATTCCAGAAGAACTCCAGATTAACTGGAAGCCTCATGTCCTGGTGTTATTCCCATTATTTGTGTTAAGATAGCAACAAGAGGCCAGTGATCCAGGATGGCAGGGACTAGGAATAAACAGACTGCCCCTCCTTAGCTTTCCTCCTTGCAAAAAATAAAATTTACTGGTGTCATTGTTGAAGGCCACGTTCTGTCTATAAGGCCAGAGGAGGCTGGGAAGCCCTGCTGGATGGTTGTTTTCTTCCTGAGCCCACGATGTTAGAGCAGATCATTCTGTTTTGGAAATAGACATCCCTACTTCCAGAGCTCAGGTCTTTTCTTGGAAGTGTCACACTGCTCCTTGAGAGCTGGTCACATCTGAAGTGCTCTTTGGGCCAGTAGGAAGACAGGTTCTTTCCCTTTCCCCCTTTTCTGCCTTTTTTATGTGATCGTTTTTAGCAGCAAGTTTTACTCTGTTCCTGACAGTCTTTCTATTGCCAGAGACACTTGACCTGTGATTATCACCTGGTTGAACAAAACTTCCAGTCTTCCTTATGCTGCCTTATGCATGTATTTTTGTTCAAATATATCACTGATGGACAATTAAGTAACCTGAGCTTTTTGCAACATATCTTCCAAGTATGCTCATCACCCTGCAAGGCATCCTTCTGTTGCAAATGTCTACAAAAGCTTCCCAAACTAAATTTGTCAGTGTCAGGTTCCCTGACTGCTTACAATCTATTTGGTCTCATCAGGACTCAGTGTGATAGTTGGAAGAGCCACCAGCATGTGGTCTGTATTTCCTTGCCTGCAAGGAATATCTGGATGTGATCCAAGAGGAACTTTTGCTTCTTAACTCTGTGTAGTGATTATTCCCATCTCAGAAGGGGCAGGCTGAGAAATCCTACTCTGTAGTTAACCTACTGGTCACCAGTACAAGCAATCTCACATACTCATAACAGATGGTCAATGAGAAAACACTGGATATTTCATGTAGCTTTGCAAATCTCCAGAAAATTAACAGACTGGTGTGAAGAACCCTGCCAGTTTTGTGCCATGTGCTGGGTTCAGCAGATTTCTGATTGTGAGCAGCTGGTGGGATCACTTCAACATCTGGGGGTTTATCCTGTGAGCAGGATGTAGCCTGATGTGCTGCTGCTGCAGTGGCTCACACCTCACTGCAGCTGCCAAACCCAACTATGAGAGCAGGGCTTGATCCCAGGACCACACTACAAACAGGAACATTTTTCAGCCATTCTAAATAGCCATCTTTGGCACCAGAATTTCCAGCCAAGGTGCTGTTTGGAGACAAAACTGAGAAAAACTAATAACTGAGGTAGCAGAGGAAGTCCAGTTATCTTAATTTTGGACTCTTCATACACCTTACCTACAAGACTTGCACCTTGAATCCATTATTATTGGGAAGATTTGATCCCAAACTTTTGCAGAACTGTTTAGAAATTCATTAAAACCTCAAAAGAGACACAAGCTTGTTAAATGGCACACTCTAAAACTCAGCCAAGTTTGAAAGAATCTGTATGTCCTTATCAATAGCTTCACTATTTTGACCCATTTGATCCTACAGCTATCATTATTTTAGTGTTATTAAGTTAATAAAAACTGTGGCCACAGCATGATGTGCTGTCAGCATGATCCAGGCATTTAATGTTCTAATTCTTAGTGTTTCTAATAGTTTGGTTATAATGGTGGATTATGATAGCAATCAGAATTATAATAAATTTGAGTTAAGCCTTTAACTGCACTGTTCCAAATGTTTATTAATCAATATGCTTATCCAGTTGGTTTTTTGAATGTGGTCTTATTCTTGCAGCAAGTGCATCTTACTTGCATGTGGAGTGAAAGACGATCACTGTCATCTAATATAAAAGCAAGTGAATGACCTCCACCACCAGAACAGCCAAACAGCTGATTTGGCTTGCACTGGGACTGGGATGAAGCAATGTGTCTTGGTTTGAGATAAGCAACTGCCACCCCCTTCCCCCCCAAGCACAGAGAGAAAAGCCTCCCTCCTCACACCAGGGAAAGGGAGGAAAAGAGAGGGGAAAGAAAAAAAAACACTTCAAACCGCATTTATACTAAAACTACATATATTTTCACAGAAAGAAAGAGACAATTAGAAGAGAGTACAAATATACACTCACACAAGTCTGGAACAACAAGTTCCCCACCTCAACTTCTTTACGAACACACAAATTCTACTGTCCTAACTACACATTACTTAAGAAAAACCTTATTCCCCAGGGAGACAAACTCAAGCAGAAAGGAGAGACCCAGAAGAACACATTTTACTTTCCTGAGATACCCTGTGAGCCAGTGGTGGGCCTGGTCCTCTCCATCCCCCCTGGGACAGCATCGTGCATCCTCCCAAGAGGAAGGATGAGAAGCGACTGACTTAACCACTCCCACACTGGTTCCTACTTCCCTGGAGATGATGTCATAATGTGGTATGGAATACAAAATTACTGGCTAGAAGAGGTCAGCTGTTAGCTCAGCCCAGCTCAAGTCAGCTGACAGCTTCGACCTAGTCCAAACTCCAGAGCCCAAATCTAGGCCCACCTAGGTGAACCCATAACACAATGCATACTTCAGCTACAAAGTACACACCTAAATGCATGATGCAGGACAGGGAGCACCGGGAGCTCAGAGTCATGTGTATGTGAAACAACCCTCAGCCTTGTACTTTCTTATTGGATGCCTGCAAGCAGATCCGGTCTCTTGGTGTAAATTTGCTGTAATTTTCACCTGCATTGAACAAGTGCAAGAAAACCTGTAGGGATTGAGATTTTCTTGGGTTTCTAATACGGGTAGGTTTTCCAAGAAGAAATAACAGAAGCTTATTGAATCTAGGACCAAGTTCCTTGCCAAATATTTTATTCTTCCTCTGATCTAAAAGGTTCCTACAAGTACTTTATATTAGAAAAAATATTAGGTATTGAGAAATCTGACACCTATTTCTATCATTCCTTTCAATCTCATCTGAACTTTTTGGAATTATATTTGACATTAAAATTCAGTGTGAGGTAGAGTTCAGATAGAAAGTACAGCTGAATCAGTTGTAGTTTCTTAAAGAAAAGCAATTAAAAATGAAGTAATATAACAAGTTTAGACTGACCTCATAAAGGCATCTGAAAAGCATGGTTTAAATAAACAGATAAATGCATGATGTTTTCTGTACAAAATTCACTCCCATTCATCCCATAATAATTCGTTTTCATTTTAATGTAATAAAATGTTTGTAACACCCACAGCACTGCCTTTAATTCCTGTATAACACAGTATCAATTACACTCTTTTCAGAGAGTTGGTTTTTTACTTCATATTTTGCTGCAGAAGAAATTATTAATATCTTTCATCTAGGCATACTCTGTGTGCTGTTATAATGTTGTTATCCAAAACAGATTACAGAATCAGGTTCATCAGCTGAACAATCTTATGGTCTCAAAATATCTTTTTCAGTATTGGAGAAAATTGTCTGGTTTATTAATGGCTGCTGTTTACCTAGAGTTTTTCTGCAGAAAAAATAATGCAGCTATATTGCTCTCTCTGTGGCAATATAAAGTATATTTTCATGGAGATAACAAAGAAAAGATACTGTTCTTTATCATTTATTGTATCTCCATTATCAAGGCAAGTCCCAGCTGAAGTAAGGACCTCAGTGTACTGGACTACAACCATGGAATAATATTTTTCTCCCATATATTTTACCCACCTGTCAAGTATATTCCCTTTCAGAATACCTATTGAGAGAACAGAAAGCAAGGATGCATTCAGTGTCTCTGTTCAAATGAGAGGCATTGTTATTTATTTCAAAGGGACAAATATGAGTTTGCATCAAAGATTTTTCTAGTTTCCTTTGTTACCTCTCTATTTAGGCAGAGGCAATAGTTTTTAGTACTTTTATAGTTAACATTGCAAAAGCTCCTATTTTGGTTTGAAATGTACATTTGAAAGCAGCATTTACTAACATGCCTTGATAGCCAAAAAGAATTTTAAGCACTTCAAGGAAACGTATTTTATTTCCAAATAATCGCTGAATAGTGATGGCCAGATTTTACCAGGCTACATTCAATTCAAGGTTAAGTCTGTAGGGCAAAGATCACTTCAGGCCACTTTTATAGTCCTTTTGTATGAATATAGCATTTCTCAGTAGAAATTAAAATGAATTTAGGGAAAATTTTGAAAAATATTGTAAATAGGCACTGATGTTCCCTTAAATCTGCTAAGTCATGTTCGTTCTGCTGCTATTTATCTTTCCACTGGTTTTATTTACAGTTTCATTCTATAGATAGTTGCAGGAAAGAGAGCTGGACAAATAATATCTGTAATAAGGGATGGTTCAGATATTTTCATATTTGTCCCAAGTAATTTTGGAACCAATTTTAATGGGAAGAAAACATATAAAGAATTTCAGTTGAGAAATGCAGAAGTGTTTGCTGGATGTGCAGTCATGTAACAGCCCGGGTTTGTTATACTACTCTGGAGAAGAGATGCTCTAGTGCATGATAACAAGGAAATTTATTCCAAGGGCCTGAAGCGCTAAGGATTGTAGTTCAGATTAAGCAAAGCCAAGCCAACTTAAATTATTTCCATTCTCTAGTGCAAGAAGTCTGTAAATTTAACTTTTTTTGGTGCAATTTTGTCATTTTGCAGGTCTTTACTAACACTTAAAATCCCATTTTTCTAGGAAAATGCCTAGACAGGTCCAGGAGAAAGCAGATCTTAAAGCCACACACTGACATATTCAGGGAAAATTAAGTGTTAAATAAACATATGCAGTGTGAGTACATACTCACCCAGGAAATGACTAGTAACTGTGACTTGACCCAGCAATGTCAGCTGCAGGTGTGAGAAGATAATGTTTCAGCATGAGAACTCTTGTCAGTCAACCTAGGGATAAGGCAATTTGCAGAATAAAATAATCCAAGAGATTTCACAAGCCGATTTCAGGAAATCATTATATGTTCATAAAAATTTTGTGCGTGGGGTGGCGGGTGGTGGCTTGGATCAAAGGCTAAATCTGTCACAATATATATAGCTGCTACTCTTTCTACTGCCTCAGATATAAAGTAGTATCATTTACAAGATATTGAGGATATCATTAAACTCCCTTCTGGAACAGAAGTTGCTCTTCCTCTGCTCATTTGACTGTCTTTGTATTATCATTTAGGAATTCCAACACATTTAACCATAAGGAAATGTTGCAAGGAAAATATGATTTGTGCACAAAATGCTTCAATTTAAAACAGAAACGCTCCTCCTTTGACAAGGTTAAATGCAACTTTTAACACTTTAAGGATGCCAGCAGATAAAACACAGAAATAGAAAGCAGGGAGCCAAAAGACACATATGAAGTTAACAATGCTCCTTAAAAATGCAGTGGAGGGGACTGGCTTTCTCACACATGCCTTCAGTAAACACTGCAGCAGAGAGGGCTTTAGCTCAGGTTTCTAGGATGGGAAACAGCAGCTGCTTTGCCCTGCTGTCTTGGTTTTGGCTGGGAGAGAGTAAATTTTCTTCCTAATAGCTGGTACAGTGCCATGATTTGGATTTTGTATGAGAATAATGGTAGTGCTTACCTCAGTCAAGGACTTTTCAGTTTTCCATGCTCTGCCAACAAACAGCTACAGGCGCTGGGAGGGAGCATGGCTGGGACAGCTGACCTGAACTGGCCAAAGGGGTATTCCATACCACAGAACATCAAGCTCAGTATATAAACTGAGAGGAGTTGTCTGGGAGAGGTGATACTGCTCAGGGACAAGATGGGCATCAGTGGTGGGTGGTGAACAACTGGATTCTGCATCACTTGCTTCACTTGGGTTTTATTACTTTCTTTTTCTTATCTTTTTATTGCTCTTGTTATTCTTTTATTTTTCTTTACTTCAGTCATTAAAGTGCTCTTATCTCATCCCATGCATTTTACCTTTTTCTGATTCTCTCCCCATCCCACGAGGGACAAGAAGGGAAGAAGAGAGAGAGGGAGGGAGGGAACAGCTTTGTTGGTATTTAGTTGCCAGGTAGGGTTAAGGCATGACAGTCCTCTTTCAGAGAACTCCCTTTTGCATTGGCTGCTCCCAAGCAGACTGAGGGTATTGGGGTTCATCCCTGAGACTGGTGTGATGGGTGCTCCTGAGTCCAGCCAGATATGTGAGCGATGGTTGTGCTGAGCCTTGTGCAACATCATGAGATGATGTGTTTCACTGTACACCAAAATCTGGGCCAGAACTCCCCGAGATTAGCTCAGCTGGTTAAAACTTGTTTGTAATAATGCCAAGGTCATGGGTTCAATACCCTCTGTGGGCCATTGACTTAAGAGTTGGACTCGATGATCCTTGTAGGTCCCTTCCAACTCAGAATAGTCTGTGATTCTGTGATTCTGTGAGGCAGTACTCTGACCTCTGCTCTTCCCCTTCTAAGTTATTTGCACCCCAGCAGGACATGGTTTAACATTTCGTTGGCTGGGGAATTCAAAGGTTAAACACAGTTACAAGAAACTGTTTATCTCAAAGTTTTCTTTACAGTGGAGTTGTCTCCTTTCCACTCCAGGGGAGATGCTATCATACTTGTAACTTTGAATTACAAAGGAAGAAGATGGAGAGGGGCTACAAGGTGCTGGGAGAGGACACAATCTCCTCCACAATTCAACAGCTGTGATTCTTGTGATAACTCACACAAATCAACAAACCATTCCTGATTCTGACCTGCTCTATACTTGTGCACCCACACATCAACCCACTTGCACTGCTGGATGTAAACCACACCCAGTCAGAGGTGAATTGGCCTGCTTATTCAAGAGCAGCCTGCCTCTCCAAGGCAGTGTGTACACCAGAACAGTGCCTGGACCGGTTCAGTTACTTATACACTGAACAGACATTTGGTGCCATCTACAAAGAGGGTGCACACGGGTGCAGCCCTGTCCCCATGCAGAGCAGCAGGGGCTGCAGGCAGCCTGGAGGCAGTGGGGCAGTGCAGGGGCAGGATGCGTGCACACAGACAACACTTACACCAGGACAGACTCAGTCATACCAGAAACCACCTCTTTCACTTAAGTGTCATATACCATCTACAAAAGCATAAGGTGTTTTATATTAAAACTCTGTATGCAGGCACACAAATGCATGCGTGCAATACAGCTATTTTAACTTTCCAACAGAGATAGTTCTTCCCCTATACTGGACAAGAAGAAGCCTTGGGTACCTTTGTTTTATCTTATACTGCATTTAAACTTTGCTATTCAGATTGAATTTTAGTGAGAATCACATGGTCATGTTGATGCTTCAGAATGTAAGTGCAGAATTCCCTTTTGGCTTTAATGGCATTTATGAAAGAATCAAAAGAACTTGTACAAATTTAAAATGTAATATTTTGCCTTCTGGCTATTTTTTAAATTTTTTTTATTTCTGTAAAAGGAAAAGAAGCAACAGTCAGAAGAGATTTACATGAAAAAATATCAAAAGATCCACCACCCTGGAGGAGATTATCACATACCATTTCTCTCTGTTGTAAAGGCAACAGTTTTCTGCATAAATTTTGCTGTTGTTTTTATGGAATTAATCTCTATTTGATTGAGAGCATTCTGAGCTCATATGAACTTTTTATTATACAAGATATGCAACCACTCTGTTAATGGTTAGAAGTGATATGCAGAGACACTGAGAATTTGCTTGGAAGAGATAGAAGAGAAAGAATACATATGACTCATACAAAAATGTATTGACCATTGTGCTTCTACACAAGGTAATTGTCTAGAAGCCTGAGAAGCTCAAGCTGCTGAGATCTTATGTTCCCTTTCACAGAGAGCCCATGCCAGCTCTGTACCTGGGCAGTATGGAAGAAATCAAGTGCCACCCCAGTCTTTAGAAAGGACAAGAAGGACCCAGGAAACTACCAACCAGTCAGCCTCGCCTCAATCCCTGGAAAGGTGATGGAGTGCCTCATTCTAGAGGCCATCTCTATCCAATTGGATGACAAGACAGTGATCAGGAATAGCCATCAATTCACTAAAAGTAAATCATACTTGACCAACCTGATGGCCTTCTATGAAGAAACAACTATCTGGATGGATGATGGTACAGCAGTGGGTATTTCTACCTTGATTTCAGCAAGGCTTCTCAGTGGTGCCAGGCAATAGGACAAGAGGCAATGGGCAGAAACTGATGCACAGGAAGTGCCACCTGAATATGAGGAAGAACTTCTTTACTGTGCAAGCGTTTGCACACTGGAACAGGTTGCCCAGAGAGGTTGTGGAATCTCTCTCACTGGAGATATTCAAGAACTGCCTGGATGCAATCCTGTGCAATGTGCTCTAGGATGGCCCTGCTTGTGCAGGGAGCTTGGATCTCATTACCTATTGTGGGCCTTTCCAACCTGACCCATCCTATGATTCTCTGATTTCTTCAGGGTAGCCTTGGCTGAGAACACTTCCGTTTAACTGAGGAGAAGCAACAGATTGGGCTTCAGTGCAGGTCATGGGGAGATTATCAAGAAAAATGTTGGATATTTCCTCTGGCAACTCTGTTATGCTGACACCTGTATTATTTCATTTCACTGTGACCATAGCTGCTACCCAAGCTATCAAAACTAAAACCACATGCACTGCAGCTTGCCTTCACTGCTATCTTTGGTATAGCAATTATCACTAAATAAAGGACAGAAGACATGATTGTGTCCTAATCCTGCCAGTGTTGGCATATCAGTAATTTTACATGGGTGAGCAATCCTGGCAAGCTGTCATATAAAAATTTATTTGGGTTTATGCATTCTTGCAGTATTACTATTATGATACAATAATTTGATTTTTCCTAATTGGTGTTCAAGGTACAATTGATGATGTGTGTGTTAGCAAACAACAGGAAAAGATGAGTATTGAAGGAAGCAATATGAGCCCCTATTTTTTGATGAATTACAGTCACCATGACTTTTTATAAAAATTACTATTTAGTTAGAAATTCACAGTCAAATGCTTAACTCCAGATCTGAAATAAAACTGTGGGTACAGATGTAATTGCACTGTTTCTCAAGAGCTGCTAAGCACACACAAATTTTTCTGAAGCTAAAAAGTGGCTGTAGCCAAGTGGAAGAACTTTCTAAAAATCAGGTTTGCTATCCTTGGCAGCTTCAGGAGCAGTTGGAAGCAAGTTCTAACCCTGTAGTTTCTGTGAAGCTCTTATGGCTGTTTTTTTTTTGCAGAGTAACAGCATCAAGGTGGCTTAAATGGATATGAATTTCCTGTAGTAAGGTCTCCATAACAATGTTTAATAAATGGCTCTAAAATTACAATGCTGTTAACTTCAAGAGTATTTACCATAACCTACCAAATCACCCTTTATTCATTAAATCAGTGGTTCTCAAACTTCTTTTTCACCAAGAATTGGAGTCTTTTCTGAAACATTATTATGGAACTAATAATGGCATTATTGTGATAATAGTTCAGAATTATCATATTCTGTATTACTTCATTAATATCTTTGTGATTGCTGAATGCCTTTTCCACTTCAACCCTCCGCTGCCCCATCTTAAAATCTCAATAATTTTTCCCTATGGGGTAGCTGCCACCTCCCACAAACCATTTCTCACCAAGTCTGAGCATTTAATTCCTTTCCCAGGAGGGGCAGGGACTTGTTCCCTGCTCCCATCCTTGAGGGGATTTCTGGTCATTTGAAGTTTGTGCTCAGGGAAGAGATGCTACCTTGAGACAAAGCCTTTGAGAAAGAGCTATCACATGAAAATCATGGGGCATGGTCACTGCTCTCCTTGGGTGAGCCCCCTGTGCACTCACAGAGAGGGACAGCAAGCTCAGCATACTGCAGAGCCAAAGAGCAGCTTCAGTCCCTCGTTAAAAAAAAATGTCTGGATGTGGACTCTCACTGAATGGCTTTAGGGCATCTAGAATAAAATAATAATTGTATGTGTGAGCTGTAATCCTGTGTCACAAAATCCCCTGTGAGAAGCACATGAAAACAAGCTGGGAAACAGACCGGCACAGTGTCACTGTTTAACGCCAGGGAGTGGTTAGCTGTGACTGAAAGCCCTAACAGGTCAAACTTTCCCAACAAACTTCTATCAAAAAGCTTCACCACTGAAAACCTGCTACATGACTGTAGCAAAGAGGGTCGGAGAGATACGTGCTTATCAGCATCTTTAAGTGCTTCCTATGCAGTTGCACGAGCCTTTCCAACCAGCTTTGAATTTCAGGCTTCATCAGATTTAATGGAACACCATAGCTTTCTTTGTGGTGTCAGCCCTTTTCTTCGGTCTCCTCTTGATCTTCAGACTCTTGCCCTGCTATCATGACAGCAAACTTTTTGATCCTGACTTCCAGGCCCACATTTCTCCCTAACAGCTGCTGAAATGGAGGTCTGCCCAGAGCAGGGTTCTTTTGAGCACTGTCAAGGGGAGTATCTTACAGTGCTCCTCAAACATCCAAATCCTTTATTATTAAATAAGTAACACATAAATACAGACAATCCATTTCCAGATTTTTCTTAATCACAGGTCTTTTTACGGAACTCTAAACTCCTGTAGTTCAGTAGGTCCTGTTGTAAAAATTCAACAGAGATATACTGAAACCCATGGAAGGAATCAATTTTTGGCTTGGGATAGCAAAACATGGGCACAAAGGACCAAGGTCAACAGTGTAGCTCTGAGACAGGTTCTTGTTTTTTGGCACAGGTAGATGGTTGTGTGAGGGTTGGAGCTTCTAAACTTGGGCTGATCAGCCCACCACCTTCACTGCCAGCCCCATGCTGCACCTGTGGAGTAAAGCAGTAGGCAGCAGCAGAGTTACTTTAATCTTGTCTTCAGGGAGACCAGAGTCAGTTTTTCCTAGGCTGGTGTCAAGCACGCAACTGCACTGCATCCTGGGAGGCTGCAAGATTGTATCAGCCACGGGCTGCAAGCCCCTGCTGCCTCCCTGCTTCAGACAGGGCTTCAGGAAGGGGCTCAGGTGGAGGGTAAAGGAGTATGAAAACAGAGGACAAAAGGAACTCCCCTGCACTACAATGAGAATTGTTTTCAGTGCCTGAGCTGAAAAATAACTGGTGACAACCAGCATTAGGTCATGGCATGCCAATTATCTACTCTCATTACTTAAATGTATTTGAGGTGCGTGTAACACTCTCAAAAGGGGCTACAGCTCCATAGAAATAACTAAAGATATGCTTAAAAATACTTTACATTAAAAACCCCTGTAAATGCAGATGTTCAATCACAAATAATTATATTTCCAGAAGGTCAGCACATTTATTCTATGTCAGCTATTTGGTGGAAGATTATGATTCTTGGTTTATTGGTTTAAATCTGTTTAAAAGCATCTTTTCTACCCAGTTTCTTAAGTTGCTACACACAATACTTGAAAGACCATGACCCATAAAAGTCAGAGGTTAATTTGATTTTCAGATACATCAGCTGCAGTAAGCAGGTTGTGCAGATTGCCTATTGTTGTAGCATTGTGTGTGGTTAAGACATTTCCTGTGGCTGCCTTGGCCACAGAAACAGGGATGTTCAGACAATCCTGTTTGAACTTTTTCCCCATCAGCTTGTTCCAGAGCTGAACTAACTTACCCTTGACACAACCTTTTCAGACTGAGCCTCCAGTTGTGTTGCAGTGTTTTTTTGTGGTTGATTTGTTTGTTTATTTGGGGGCTTTGTTAGTTTGGTTGTTTGGGTTTTTGTTGTTTGTGGGGGTTTTGTTGTTGTTTGTTTGGGGTTTAGGAAAGGGGATTTGGGGGGGGGGGGCTTTTTTGAGAACATCTGAGGAAGCCGTGGTTTCTGCAATCTGAGAAAATCCTTTAAGTTAACCCGATTGCTGTATTACAGCACAACTGAAATGGGCCCAGTTCCCAACCACAGCAGGATGGCCATACCTGTCACACTGTTAAATGCTGTCAGTGCTATGAAGTCTGTCCCTTGACTGGCAACACTGTATTAATTAACTAAATTAACTCCTGGGGTTTGGTCACCAATTTAGTTCAAACTGTCACATTTTTGTGCCTTTAGGAAGAAGCATGAAAAAGAAATTCCATTATTATTATCAATAATAATAATATTAGTATTTTTTAAAACTCACTCTGCAGAAGACTGTCAATAGTCATATCTTCTAATCCATAAAAATGAGTAAAAAACGAAGATTAATAAGCCAAAAAACCCTCAATAAATAAAACAAGATGAGGAAGAATCCATTTAAATAAAACTGTTATGAGCATTAATAAAAGAGACTGCTGAAGTTATAAAACAAGAGTAGGGAAGAAAAAAATCAATGTGTTTCTCCAAGCTAAAAATGCTTTAGGTACTATAGCAAGAGGCCTTTGAGGTATGCTGTAAAAAAAGGGACAAAATTCATAGTATCATTTTTCACCACTAAACCAGGAGCGCTCTCTTTTTTTTACTTTAACACAACTTAATAAATATTTATATTCTCACTTTCACGTCTTCATAAAACTTTTGGAAGTGACAACAAATTCTAAATATAAGCTTTTGCCTTGTTTGTTCTTTTTTATGTTGACAAGATTCTGTATAGTAGTTGCACCAATCTGAATGAAAGGATAATAATATCAGAATGTCATCTATCTGGGAAAGAAGACAGGCTTACATGCAGGGTCACAGACACCTCATGAGAAACACTGGAAAGAAAAAAAAAGGGGGAATTAAGAAAATAGTTTCCTTATTCCTGCTTACAGAAGGTGTGGAGGAATTCAAGAGCTAAATGCAAAAGTAATATAATTTCTATAAGTTTCTCTGCCCTCATTTAGGCAGCTGAGACTGTGATTTATGGTGGCATAAAACATCTGGTAAACTCAACCTGAAGTCTAGGAGTCTGGAGTTTTGACAACTTGCTCAAAAATCCCACTTCCTTCCTTGGCAAAGTTGGCTGAGAACAAGTAACGTGTAAGTCCAAGCCGATATTCAAACCTTGAAGTTCTGCCAGAACTGTTCATTTCATTCATTAATTAAAATAATAATAATAAAAAAGCTTTGCCTAACAAAGCACTGCCTGACTCCAAGCATGATGGTTAAGGCCTGACCATACTGCAGACAGTACTGTGACCAACCTGCAGCTGAAAGCTGGTATATGGCTGACCTGAACTGCAGGAAAGTTTGTGCAGCAGAAGCTGCAGCCCAAATGTATGAAGAGGATCCTTCTTCATGTTCACCATCTGCTCCTAAGCAACTACTGGCAGACAAGAAATACCTCACCCACCCATCCCACTAGCTCTTGAGACAGCTCCATTTAAGGAGTGTCTGCATTGAAGGCAGTTAGCAGGTTACTCAAAAATTCCCCACCATGTGGTATATACAAATCACTTCCCTGTATGTTTAACCCATGTTTAACTCAGGCACGAGTCGAGACTAATATTCCAAAACATGCTCTTATTCGGTCTGAAATGGTGAGGTAGTTGAAATATGTCTCCCTGTGCTCAGCAAAGTTTTAGTGCTGTCCCTTAACCCTACAAGTACCCACTATCCTTTCACCTGCTCATTTTCCTTTTGTCTCTGCATTGCAACCTATTTGATTACTTTCAGCTCTTCTGCTGAGACTGCTGGTGAAAGTGTCACTGCTGTCATTTTGAAGCATCTCACAACATCATCAGAGCAAGATGTTCTTTTTCAGGAGCCAGGGCAAAGAGAAGATATAACAATTTTGCTCCACCTCCCTTATGAAAAGCTTCCCACAGGAGCACATAAACAGACTAATCCCTATTCCATCCCATTATTAGCAGATTTAGCTACAGGCATTTAAAAGGAGCAGATAATGGAAAGTAAGAGAGACTGTAGAAGCAAAATTGTGAGGAGGAGGATGATGCTATTGTGAAATTATTTTCAGGATACTTGCAGATAGATTCTTGTAGAAAATGTCATTCTGTAGCCTTTGGAAAATGTGAGACTCTTGGGCTTATGGGCAGATTATGTTGAAGTATTTATTTGTATTTATATAGATTGCAAGCAGTTACAAGATTTTGTGACACCTTTGCTGTGATTGCCAGTCAATTAAGATCCCCCCTCAGAGCCTTTTCTCTGTCTAGGTGCATAAATGAAGTCTGCTGTCATGCAGCTCATAATGTTGCATTTGTTAGTTCTCTGCTGTGAGAAGGGATATGAACCCACTTTTCTGGCATCAGTACTTTCTCCACACAGCTGTAAAGCATACTTTTGAGTAAGGACGGGGCTGTGGCAGGGCTCCACTTTGTATTGCCTCCTAAATATATCTGGGAAGGGGCAGAAAGAATGAGTCTGTGAAAGCAGGAAAGGGAGTCTCTGTTCAGGCATGAGACACTGGGGCTCCAGCCTGGTTAACCAGGTTTTCACCCTGGCTAAAGCCATTCTGACTCAGTACAACAGTTGAGCTCTGAAAATACCTTCTTGGTGAAGTCCTGCTGGTGAGAGACTCTCTAGCTTTCAGACTCCTAAAAGTATAGGATTTGGCCATTCAGCATGACCAAAATCAAAGGTAATTCTCCACATACATTGTTAAGGGTGGGGAAGAAAATTTCTGAATCCAGTCTCTACCTGCCCTCCCAGGGCTCCTGCTGTGTGCATGTTACATATCAGCATGAAATCCATGCATACAAGTTTCACTCCTAGTTTCACGCTACTCTAAAAGAAACCTTGTATGCTTGCTTGTCCTTCCCATGCCCCCAACCCACAGTGTGCTTCAGCAGGTCTTTGATACAGGCAATGCTGAGGAGGACCTGCAGACAAGAAGCACCAGGCCATGAAAGGTGGATCCAGCTGTAGCCCTTGTAGCTTGACAAAGCAAAAATTCTCACGAGTTTTTGTCACCTTGTGGTTAGGACAGCAATGGAAAAAGAACATTTTACCCTAAATTTTATGCTGGAGAATAAAATATATGGGGGTTTGGCCCTGATACCGTTTTGTTCATTTGGACTCTCTGGGTAACAGCCTTCACTGGGACTACCCAATTCATGCTCTGTGGGGGACTTGACTGGAGCACAAAGCCTTGGGACTATCACACTAACCACATTCTGCCAGAGATGCTCTGTCTGAGATTCAGTCACAGAAGTCTCTCAAAAGGAAATCCATGTGTGAAATTAATATTGATTACAGGATAATACAGTAGAAATCAGGTATAGCAGAGGAAATACATCACTTTAAGTATTGCTAGTATTTATATATTTTTAAATTTTATTGGTGTTTCTGCATGCAAACTGGCAGGAGCACCAACAACTTCCATCTCATCATCTCTGACAAGCCTAGAAATGCTGGGGGTTGTTGCAGGCACAGACAGGAGTTCTGGTAGTGTGGGAAATAGGATTGATGTCTTAATAAGTGGCATTTTGTCCTACACATCATTATGGTGCCTCAGGCACTGTGCTTCTGAAGGGCCTTTCTCGGGAGATAAAGAGCTTCCTCATGCTTATTAAAGGTCACACAGTCCTTTTGAAAAGGTAAGAATAACTTCACTGATCACCACATGACATGGTGATCTTCCTAAGTAAAATCATACACAAAAAAAAAGGATTTAAGTATTTTTTCTATGGGGGATTAATAGAGAAGTACAAGCAATTTTTCCTTAAAAACTTTTTCCCCCTGCATATGCAGTTTCATCACCATAATGTCAGACACCTATTCTGACATGATCTCCAAATTCATTTGGTAGCTGACTTCATATCTGTGGATATTATATACATCTGTGATAACATGACACAGAAGTTTGTGTCTGCAGAAATGATGCGTTCATCTCACATTAGACCTACTTCTTCTCTTACCAAAGTCTTTGGGAGCTTTTCCATTGCTTTTATTCAAAGCATGAATAGCACAGGAAAGAAAACTTCACGTGAACAAGCAACATAAGGTATAAACAAGGTATGAGCTAGTAAGAGTTACACTGTTGAAATAAATTGCACATTCCTTTGAGACAGAACTCTGAATATTGCCATATTTTGCAAAATAAACAAAAAATGCCCTGCTTCTGAAATAATTTTTGTGATCAAAAAATATTTAAACACATCAAGTCAATGCACTTTCATTGGATACACTTTCAGCTACTTCACATAGTAAACTCTCTGCTCAAGTACTCATGAGCCAGAGTCAGAGTTTTCACAGCCAAGCAGATATTTCATTTTGCACACTTTTCCTTTATTTAAAGCGAATTTTGTTACAGTTCTTTTAAAAAGTGGCTAGAGAGGCAAAAATAAGATACAAGGAAATGGAATGAAGATGCATCAGGGGAGGTTCAGGCTGGATATTAGGGAAAGTTCTTCACTGAGAGGGTGCTTGGTCACTGGAACAGTCTCCTCAGGGAACTGATCACAGCATCAAGCCTGTCAGAGGTCAAGGAGCTTCTGGATGATGCTTTTAGCCCTATGGTTTAGTTTTAGGTTTAGTACTGCAAGGAGCAGAGAGTTGGACTCCATGATCCTTATGGGTCCCTTTCAACCTGAGATATTCTATGGTTCTATCTTATACCTACAGAGATTTTGTGATAGCCCCAAGCGTTTCTTTGCTGACTTGAAGTATTTGTCTCCTTTCCCCTATATTGTGGGTAACAAATTGATAACTGCAGGGCAGGACTGCCACTCAGAGGGATCTCAGAAGTGTGAAGAAATCGGCTGACAGGAACTTACTGAAGTTCACCAAGAATACATGCAGAGTCCCACAACTTGGATGACGTCAACCCATGCTGAGGGCTGACTGTTAAGAAGGCATTGTCATGGGAAAGGGTCTGAAGGTCCTGGCAGACAGGAAAGTGAGTATCAGCCACCAATGTGCCTTTGCAGCAATGAAGGTTAAACACACAGTGCAGTGTATTAGCAATAGTCAAGGGACGTGATCATGCCCATCTAAATGGCACTGATGAGATTGTGTCCAGTTTGGGGCTACCCAGCCAACCTACTGGACTGAGTCCAGCAGTGGGCCACCAAGGTTGTTGCAAGATGCTGAGACAAATGGATTTGTTCAGCTTTTAGAACTCAAGGCTAAAGTGAAGAAACCTTACTTCTGTTTTCATCTACCAAATGAGCGGGTATAGATTGGAAAGAATCATATTCTGAAAAGTAAATGGTGATGAGAGGCAACAGATACAAACTGCAACAACAGAAATCCCAAATGGATAGTGGGAAAAAAAATTAATGGATGGGTAGTTGAAGATCAGAACTGGTACCCAGAGAGGCTGTGGTATCTGCATCCTTGGAAATATTGAAAACTTGACTGGACAAGTTTCTGGACAATGTAACATAACTTTAAAGTTGGCCCTGTTTTGACAAACAAGTTGGAGCACATGATCTTCAGAAGTCATTTCCAATCAAAATTATTCTATCATTGCATGAAAGTTTAGAGTGTTTTCTGTGTAAATCTGTTTTCATCATGATCAAAATGCTCTTGAATTTGTTGAATGACAAATATGATGCATGGCAAGGTGACAAAACATAATTCAGATGGTTCAAAGAGCTCATATGAATGTGTTCTGGCCCACACACATCTTCACTAGCTTCCCAGCATGGTTAGCCATTCAGAGAGAAAAGTATATTTATCCCAATATCACAGATAAGTTTACATTTTAAAAAATTCCAACATGTCTTCTTTCCTTTGCATTACTCATGGATTGCAGAAGGACAGAGAGTTGGTTTTCAAACATTTGCACAGAGAATTCAGCTTCAAATTTTTATTTGAAGTCAATATCCAAACCTTTAGAGATCTACCCACCGCCAAAGCAAAATGTCTGGCTTCGACCAGATGGACCACAGGCTAGGAGATTTGGGGAACTTGCCCAGGCCCTGCCATTACTTCCTTTGAGAAGTGAGGCTTTACCTCTGACTCAAAAGTGAACATGATCCTGTTTCCCAAAGAGAACTGAAATTAAAGCATATCTATATTTTTCAGTATGAGAGGCCATATTGCACCTGCTGTACTGTTATATCCTTACAGCATTCTTGTGCCAGAGGCAAGCATCCACAGAATTTCAAACAGCACACAGATCTGTTTTGAGTGGTGAGCTGTTAAACTGTCTCCCCATATGTCTGATCTGAGCTTTTCCTTGTCATCTAGCAGAGATAATCATTGAAACACTAACAAGACCACACATACTCCCTTACATTTCTCCCTCATGTTTTGTGCAAAATAGTGACTACAGTGTGGGGCCAGAGGACAAACACTGCATTCTCTCTGAGTTTTAGTCTAAGATATTTTTAAAACTTTTTGGATCCAGTAAACAGTGCAGCTTCTCCAGGAATATACTTCATACCCTGTGAGGGGTAGAGGGATACATGTCAAGTTCTGCTTGTGTCCTTCTTCTCACTCCTATCTTCTCCTAGTGGCAGGTCCATTAAAACCTTAGTGAGGGAAAAGAGTACTGGAGTGCCTGTCTGATGAAAAAACACAGGCCATCCAGCAGACAAAAGATAGTATAAAAAGATTGTCCTCAGGTGGAAGGAACTGGGAATGAACTGGAACTGGATAAGTCAAATATGGTTCAGGCCACCAGAGTGGCTAAGGGGCTTTGGGAATCTCACCACCTCAACTTGCCTTTATGTGGAATGTCTTAATGTAGATGAACAACACCAAGACAGGGGGCTTATACAAACAAACAAACAAACAAACAAACCAACCAACCCAAAACCCACACCTCCCCAACAAAAACAACAAGCCAGAAAACAACAACAACAAACACTAACCTCCAACTGGGTTTTAACAGGCTTTTTGTTTCTTTTTTATTTATTTTTTTTTGTTTAAAGTCACGACCTCTGCAACATAACCAGGAAGCAAAGCAAAGCAAGCAGAAATACATGCACAAGAAAGATCCACAAGGTTTCCATTATATTATAATTGAAAGGTGAGTTATTAGTGTGAAGTATTTTTTTGACCGAAGAGAGGTTTACTGTTCCTCAAAATACTTTTAATATCAACCCTGGAAATTACTAAAAAAGAAATAGGAAAAATAATCACCTTGTCCCATAGGAGGTGTATATGTAATATTTAATTCAGGATAGATATTTTTCCAACTCTACTTCAGGAGGCACTTAACACACTCTTAGCATCCCTGTTCACTAATCTACTTTTGACTCTGTAGACTTTACTAATAGACAGCTTTAACATAAAAACTTGTGTCACATTATCTTTACATTGTTCATGTCTGTACAAAAGGAACCTGGAACACAGGCATTATTTGAACTCAGGTCTCCAGATATTGTCTAATAATCAGAAACTGAACAAGCTCACAAGGCTTATTCTCAAAAACTCTGTAACTGTGTTCAGTGGTATGCCAGCTGGTTTCTAGTATGAGCCAGTGTGATGACAGCTGATCATCCCCACTAGCCACATATGATGACTAACTGGCTTTCTCCTGCTAAGTTCTAGTACTGCACTGCACTCATGGCTTGCTGTACCTACCTGCTCCATTTTGCATGTCGCTGCCTTTCAGTGAGACACAGCTCCCAGGAGTGCTGCAGCATCACAGGGCACAGACAGAGCCATGCTACACAGGACAGACTTGCTACATACTCTCGTTGCATTCCCTTCAAACCTGTTTTCTTCAACCTTGGCACGCCCAAATGTGCAACCTTTCCGCACATTTGGGTGACCACCATGTGCAACTGACCCCCGGAAGTTATTTTTTTCTTCAGAGTATGACATAGTCAAAATGACAAAGCAAGAGAAGAAAGGGTTAAAACATCTCTGTCCTCAAATTTGGAGATGTTTAGGCCTGTGCTCCATGGCAGTACTTTTGCTGCTGACAGCATCCTCAAGGTCCGGCGATGCTCGGAGGCAGCCGGCACTGTCACTGCCCCACGGTCACCGCCGGCGGGGCTTGTCCCCGGGCAGGCAGCGGGCACACACAGCGGGCCGGCGGGAGGGCTCCCTCTCCGCCGCTGTCCCAGGTTCTTTCTTCTAACAAATGGTTTTGTGGAGGAAACATCCTTCCCATGTTTAAGAAGCAGAGGGCACGTAAACCCTCCAACTGGGAGCCTCGTCCCGCAGGATCAGCGGGCTCTGCCGGGGCTGGGACGGCGCTGTTTCAGCCCAGGGGCAGCAGGGACAGCGCACTGCGGGCGGCGACCTCCGGACCCCGGGGATGGAAACGCCTCCCGGGAGCTCATCCCGGGGCCGGCCGCGGGCAGGACGGCGGGTCGCGGCCGCATCGCTGCGGGCAAGCGGGGGCGGCCCCGCCGGGCCCAGGCTCCGCCCGCCGCACCTGCCGCGGGCCGCCCCCGGCGCGGGAGGCAGGCGGGGGCCGCCCGTGCCCGGCGTGTGCCCGGAGCCCGCCGGTGCCGCAGGAGGAGCAGGAAGCGCCCGGCGAATCCAGCCGCGCTATCACATGACTCAGCAGCCGCCGCCGGGCTGAGTTCACCCAGCGCCGCGCCGGGAGGGGGAACCTTCAATGAGGCCGCGGCCCCGCGGCTGCCCCTGAGCCCGCCGTGCCCCCGCCCTGCCCCGCTCGGCCCGGCGCCCCTTCTGCGGGAGCGCGGCGGGCGCTGCCGGAGCCGCCGCCGCTGCCCCCGCAGCGCTGCCCGCGGCGCGCCCCCTCCCCGCCCCGCGGCGGCCCCGGCGCTGCCGGCGGGGGTACTATTATGCTCACGCGGGTGAAGTCCGCCGTGGCCAATTTCATGGGCGGCATCATGGCTGGCAGCGCGGGCGCCGACCACGGCAGCGGCGCGGACTTGCCCCTCCGCTTCCCCTACGGGAGACCCGAGTTCCTGGGACTGTCCCCGGACGAGGTGGAGTGCTCCGCCGACCACATCGCCCGCCCCATCCTCATCCTCAGCAAGGACACCCGGCGCCTGCCCTGGACCACGGGCTACGCGGAGTGAGTACGGACCGCGGCCGCCGCGGCGAGCAGGTGAAGCGCGGCCGAGCCCGCCGCCCTCGCTGCCGGCGGACCGGCGGCGAAAGGCGGCGATGCCGGGGGACCCTCCCCTGGCGGGTGCCGGCGCTGCCGGAGGCGGCGGGAGCGCAGTCCCGGCCTGCGCGGCCCCGCGGGCAGCGGGAGCGGCGGGGGAAGCGGCGGGGTGGGCGGCATCCGCGGCGCCTGTGTCCGGCCCTGGCTGTAGCTCTGCACCTGGGTAGCGCCTTCTTGGGACCCAGAGGATGCGCAGGGTCTGCTGCCCTTGAAAGTGCCCGCAGGAGCCGTCGGTACCCGGACGGGCAAAGGATGGCAAGGGGCAGCACCGGGCTCCTCTACTCGTAGTGACGGCTCTGGGGGCGCAGGGGCCGAGGATGGGGTCCCCGCCGAGGAACAGTAGTCTCGGTTCTTGACCCTGGAACGAAAAAGGCTTTTGATAGGAAACCCGATTTGGTTTGTGCGGTTGTAAATGCTTCCCGCTGTCCAGGGAATAATGAAACGTATGCGGTTTGGGACACCTTCCTTGTGGACCTGGCAACCGTCGCACTCGCTGGTGGTGGCTGGTCACATATTCCCAAGTGCTTTCCAGGTGGGGAGACCCTTGAGGGACACAAGCTCCAAACTGAAAGAAAAATCCATTGGACAACCCCAGAGCTGGGCTGCCTTTCCCAGTGGTTTGTTTCCCTGACTCACTCATATCATGGTATTTACTTTAGAGGCTGTCTGTTCAGGACCTGGTTGTAGCCTTGCCAGCCAGGCAAAATACAGAGTGTTCATTCGGATGCATCCAGCTGACAGTGGGAGTAGCTGCGGAGGCAAGGCATGTCCTTGCACTTGATTCCTGGATTGGTAGACACATTATTTTCCTTGATGATAGTAGGGTGAACGACTCAGTACATTGTTTCTTTCTGTTAGAGACTTGAGCACGTCTGGCCATTTGTGTTGCTACCAACTCAGAGATTACAGAAGTTCAAGTGAATTAGCTCTTGAAGACTACAAGCTGTTTTGCTATAGTCTCTTCAGGCATACATGAATTCCCCCCAAAACTATTGCAAAATCTACGGTGAAGGCTTCATTTTGTTAATGAGCAATCACTACCTTTATTTAAAAGGTTGTTCTGTCATTGGGGATGCTGAAATTGGATGAGAGAGTTAAAGAATTTCAAATTGGATTGTTCTCAGATTATTAAAGTATTGAATAAGCTACTGAGCAATTCTCTGGGAACTGTAATTTGAAGTATTTTTAAGTAAGCTTTAATTGTTCTGCCGCTATAATAGTCCCTCAAAAACCAGTTGAAAGAGGTTCACTGGCTCCCAGATATGGACATCCACTGCTGACTACGAACTTCCCGGAGACTGTCTGGCAGAAAAACGTGGGTACTGGAAAGTGAAAGTGCAGGTCGACCCTGTTGACGAAACCTGATGTGAGGGAGTGTTTGGACATAAAGTAAATGGCTCTGGTGATTATGAAACCAGAACAACATACCAGGATTGTTATCATATACTTGTTACTCTTCCCTCTTAAGCTTTGAGTAGTTTGGTTAATTGGGAGGCGTACACTGGCTTTCTCAGTTCCTATTGTTATGTATGTGAAAAGAGATTCGCCTTTTGCTTTATCTTTGGTGTTTTGGGTTGTGGTTTTTTTTTCCGTTTTCCCCTTCCCTTCCGTTCCCGTGCAGTTACTGGTTCTAGTGTTGATTGAGCAGAGCTAAGTGAAAGGTAATACTCGTCAGAGGGGAAGAACAAGTGAATGTATTACTAGCTCTTCCCAGTAACATGTATTTGATGGTGCGTAATGGGGTTTCATTGTAACCAGAAGATACCAAAATGCTCGCTGTGCAGAAGCTGAGAGGAAAGCAGTGCCACCAAAATTGCATTGTCTTCCAAAGAAAAAGCGTTGATGAATAAAGAAAATGAAAATGTGGACAAATTCAGATTTTGCCATATATGACTTTTTTTAACTCCTACTAAGCTATTATCAGGCTTTCTGAAAATAATGTCAAGATTTCCTTTGAGGTATACATTGAAACTATGTTTTTCTTTTGGAACAAATTTGAGTTACGTAGAGAAAAAAAATGGCAAAAATACCAGGAAGGTGAAATTCTGAAATTTGTTGGCTTGGGGAAAGTAGGGCATAAAGTACTTTCATGCTATTATTTAGCATTTTGTTTGTGTCTGTATTAGGGAAACTATCAGAGCAAAGTTTGCCTTTTGTTACAGTACAAGTGAGAACTTGCAAGAATGTTTGGAGGAAGTTTGGTGTCCTCACGAGCTTGTAACATAACACAGAGGTCAGCCATTGAATTCACATTTTACTAATTTGCTTTGGTATGAAGACATCATAAAAGATGTGCCATACCTGCAGTGTGGAAAAATCCAGTTTCCCTGAGCTATTTCCTTCTCTGCATTTTCATGTTTTAGCAAATCAGTAAAAGTGATTCCAGTGTTTTGTTGATGGGAATACTGCTGGAAACAAAGGGATTTTTACTTCTTGAAGTTAAGGAGACGTTTGTTGCAGTTGTAAAACATGTCAGTTTACACATGATACTGGAACTGCTTGATGTCGTAATGTTGGTGTTTCATCAAAGATGGAGAAGGTGTTTTGGAGTTAGACCTAGTTCCCATGCAGGACTGAAGCGCTCTGAGTCTACAGAATACTATGTTTTTTTCAGGGAATTCCTCTTGTTTCTTTGATTCCTGAGGATCAGTATTTCTTACTAAACAATGTATTGGCAAGGAAACTCAACCTGTTGACTATTTCTGTTTCCTGGGATCTGTGTAGTATATGCCTGTTCATCTGTCTTGTTCCCCTGGAAGAAGCACTTCTCCTTCTTTCCTTTTTCTTCCTTCTCTTGTACTGAACTTCTTTTGTAATGAGTATTTTTGCAATATTGCTCATATGTGTCATATTTTTTAACTTATTTTTAAAATTACCTACTTATCTCTGTTGTTGTATACTGAAATGCAATTTAGCCTTTATTTTTTATTATTAACTTTAATAATGTGATCATTATGCAAAACATGTAGACAGGCAAATGAAATCTTCAAAAAGATACTTGGTGCTGGGATAAAACATCATTGCCTCCTAAAATTTCAGTGGGAATCCCATAGGGACTCAGCTTTCCTTAGTCAGTAAGCAGCCTGAAAATTGTCTTCTGCTATGACTGTCCTACTGTCTGTTCTGCAAGTGGGAGACCTGAGACCTTCAATTTCATTTCACGTCATACTACAGGATGGCAAAAGGCCAGCAGAGGTTTGAAAGAGATATTCTTACACCACAGACACTTGTTTAATGATATCAAACTCCATTGAAGCAAAATGAAAATTGTATCCCACTTCCAGTAAACTTTTTAATTGTCTTTAAAGATACAATTTTATTTATAAATAAACTTTTCATTTTAATCAAGGGCATCCTTAACACATTTTTTTGCATGTGGTTAGCTGATGTGCATCAGGAATGACCCAGGGAGAAGGTAGTCTGTTAACAAACATTCCTTTAAGTCTGCCTTTAATTCAGAGGTCTAAGGAGATTTACTGCTCTCTGAAAAGTTAAGTGATTTATTTGAGGAAGAGGGCGGTGGAAGGGATCCTGCCTGACACTTTATTTACTTGTTGCTTTCCCTCCCCTTTTTGAGCAGCTGTGCTCTCGAGGCCATCGGGTTCTTTTAGACTTTTCCTTGTCTGAGCCACGAGCTAGCTTCTGAGCCATGGATTGCCCTGTTACTGGGAGGGAAATTTCTTCTTTGCTGTGCTGTGTTATGACTATTTCCCTGCAGAACTGCTGCTATTAATTTGCCCTCAGCCCCAGTGTTAAATTCTGAAAGTAACTGGTGAATTAGAGGCAGCAGCGTAGAGTATGTAATGTGAAGTGGCTCATATGGTATTAACTGCATCCAAACTCTACCCAGAACATTATTTTTCACCTTTTCCTTTTCTACTTTTTCTTGTTCCCTTTGTAAAGGTAGAGGATGAACAGGATGTAGCAGAGCCTTCCTCTCCTGGTTGAATTCCCTTGTCTACATATGGTACAATAAAATAGATGCTAAATTTGCAAATGACAAAGAACTAGCCTGCTGCTTATGCTGGTGGAGTTGCAGAGAAACTGAGTAGCGTTTTGTGGCAGAAAAATGACATTAGTAATTTTCCGTTTATTTTGAATGTGTCTTCCTCGTAGTACAGAATTCAGTACTAAAATCACTTTCCTAAGCTTAAGAATCCCGGGGATGGGACCATAAAAACCTGATCTTGTGTCGCATGCATTCCTCTCTTTGCATTTGCTTTTCTGCCATCTCTTTGGAGAACATCAAAAGGTACTATTAAGTACACTTTAGGGGCAGGAGGAAAGGTCAATTCTATGTTGTCTGTGACCTTATGCAAAGGGCACTTTTGTCTGCCTTTTATAATTCCTTTTTTAAAAAAATAATAAATGAAACTTTAGGTATCTTTGCAGTTCTGAGTTAGAATAGGTTTCCAGAAACTTTAGTTTACCAGTGTGTGTGTTGCTTGGCTTATAAAGTCAATTTATTATCCCAGCGGTGCCTTTTGTTTGATGAGGCAAAGTCCAGGCTCTTTTTCCATAATGTTTCATTTCAGAGATACTGTGGTTTCTCTGCTCTGCAGGCCTGCAGTAGAAATTACATTTTCTCTGCGGTGTGGTGGCTACTGACCCATAATAAATGCAGAGTTGTAGGTGAAGTATGATGACTCTGTCCTTCTACAGTATTATTATAGTGGCAAGTTGTTACAGTTGAAAATGAAAATGAGGGGGGGAAGTTCAGGGATTTTTTTTTCTACTCTAAGTACTGGTTGTTTTGTAAGGCTGATGGTGTTGCATCATAATTTCTCATGCTGTTACTTAGCTTGTAGGAAATGAATGTATATGGGAATTGACTTGAGGTTTTTCTCAGTGACCATAAATATTTGTGTGAGTTAAGATAACACAGAACTATTTTTCCACATGAAGTACCTTTCATGTTCTGTCTAGACTGAGCTATTTATACAAATGTTAAACATTGTAATAACAATCTGAAGCAGGTGAAAGTTTAACACATCAGTGAGATGAGGTAAACCAAAGCAGATTGCCCGTCCTGAGTTGAACAATATTTTGATGTTGGAGCGTAGCATAGGGCTTGCAGCTACTGATCACTTACTCTAATCCCCATTGCCTCTTATTAACAGGAGTAAACAGCACAGTCCTGCTCCTGTGAATTGAAAGTTACAGTCTTATTTCTGGCAGCTAGTCTTTCTAACCCTCAGCTGGGAGCATGACTCATGCACCATCAGTAAACACATTCTTGTATGTATTCTGTTTGGTACAAATTTCAGGAGGATGATACTCCTGGGAAAAGGAATACCTTTTTAATCTTGTTCTGTTTGGCTATCTCCTCAGGTTAAGTACACAGAAATTATTAATTGCTTTTCTTTTTAAACTTTTTAAGAATTGTTTGCAATTCTCTTTGTCTGGATAAAATTATGTTCCTTTATTCTTTTTGTAGTTCAGAACATAAGACTGCGTAGGACCTGATGAATGAGCTATAAACTGAAGTCCCATACATGTACCTAAAGACAAGTCTTCCTGTGTATGAATTATGCTTCTATGCATAATGATAGAGAGTTTCAGTAATCACTTTTCTTGTGTAAGAGCTTATGCTATAGCATCTAATATTTATGTAATACCTCTAATCTGCCAAGTGCATTGCAAGTAATAATTTCAGAATAACCCTGGAGAAAAATGTGTATGTGTAAATGTACTGGTTCCTTCAGGTGAAAAAAATGCAGCAGCAAGGATGAGTTTCAGCAAGAGATTTGATACAGATGTGGTGAGTGAGTCCTGAGTTTTAGGTTCTGTGTTTTGACAACACACTTATTTTTCCTGCCGTTATGTGCTTGGCTTTTCCTATGCAGTCTGTGATTTCATAGAACAGGAGTAAAAGGAGAAAAATAAGAAAGGAAAAAGATGATAAATCTTGTGCTCAGGTATTTTTAATGTTGTCTATGTTGCACAAACAAGATTCCTAATGAGACAAGTATGAAATTCATCCCTCTAAGCTATCCTGTATCACTAGTCCTTCAGAGACTTAAGGCATGTGCTGTCTCACATGTTTCTGAAAGGCTTGCTTGAGCATGGTCTCAGCTTCTGAAACCAGAGGGTGACTTGTGTACTCCCAGGTAGGCTTTCTTTGGCCTCTTCTGCCTTGGCCCAGGTGGCAATTGGCACATGTTACCTGCAAGTGCTCCAGCTTTATTCATTTGTCTTGGTTGCAGCTGCATCACTTGGGAAAGGTGTAAGTGGGAATGGCCAGCACAGTTAACATCACGCCATAGAGTAATCTGACAGGGCTGTGCCCCTTGGGGTGAACTGCTTTGAGCCTGTGAATGTGATCAAATGAAACATGCTCAGTTTGACCTTGGAAGGAAGCAGTGCTGCAAAGCACAGGTCATTCCTGTGATGGAATCTGTGTGCTACTTGAGAAAGAAATATGGTTTGTGGGTTTAAGGATTGGGTTGAGTCAGCTGAATCCCAAGTAAGTCTTGAAGTGGGGAATCACCATTAAAGAGTGCAGGGAGATGATTTGGACAGGGCAGATATAGCAGCTTTGCTGTGGCATGAGGCTGGCATAGTGCTATATCTCTGCTGGAGCAGCCTTTATGAGGAAGATAGAGCCTCCTGGATCCCTTCTAACCTGGATCTTAATCTGTGTCCTTTTGGATTTCTGTTCTGCTTGAATTTGCTGCTCTAAAATGCAAGAGGTCCTACTGGGCAGCAGCACCTTAGTGTTAACTGTGTCTTTTGTTGTCTCTGTCTAATGATTTTTTAATTCTTCCTTATTGAACAGAAAGAGAAAGGTGACTTGTAAGACTTGGTTCCCATTGGACCAGTCACATTTACCTGGCAGGGTATATGTTTGGGATGGTCGGCTACAATACACAGAATTATGCAGAGGGGTTTCCTGATCATAGGTCAGGTAGAGAAGGTCACAGTTTCAAGTGCTCAGGGTGCAAAACAGTTAGCAGAGCTGGTGAGAGAAATTCCATGTTATGTTGAGCCCCTCTACCCCCCCAAATCCAACAGACATGGGGTGGAAGTTTTATTGCATGGTAATTACACAAGTTCAAGCAGGTAGGAGGTGGCCAGCAGGTCCACTGAAGCCATTTGACTGGTCTCCCTGCTGTTTCCCCCATCCAGCAGCACTCTTGCTGTCTAGTAGATGCTGCCAGCTGTAGTTGTGGTTACAAGTGGCAGTGGCTAAGTCGTTGATGCTGTATGAGCTATTCAATAGGTAGGCGAGTGTTTGTCTGCAAAGTTTAACATTCTCCAAATAAATACTGCACACTATATTTCATTAGAGGGCAGCTGTGCCAGGGTAAAGCCAGCCAAAGGGGATGTCTCTGGTTCTTCATCACAGCATAGTTTAATTGCTGAAATCTGAGACACGGAAGGAGAAAAATAACAACCAAGCTGAGGCAGTCACCATTAGCAAGTGCAGGAGGGGATGTGGGCAATGCATAACTGGGGAATGCCAAAATACAGACCCTGTATGTGACTCAGCACTCAAGCTGGTTTAAAAAAAGAAAATTAAGAAGAATTATTAGTGGGTTGTTGCGGGCAGGGAACTTTCTGGCAAGAAGCCGGGTGACAAATCAAGAGTTTTGCTCATTGTTTGTAATCTGTATTTAACACAGGTTTAAGGGGAAGAGAATCTACTGAGGGAGTCCAGAGATGCTTGAGGTACAAGGATATGGGCTGTGCTGTGTCCTCAGAGAACCTTTGTGATCACCCCAAATGATCACCTAAATGCACCTTCTCCTAAATGGTCTTCATCCCCAAGACAAGCAGGAGTCAAGTGGGTCTGGTCCTCTGAAAGAAAAGAGGGCAGCATCATGTCAGCCTCTCCTCTGGTGTGGGGAAATCTGTCTGTCCATCTCTTTCACTTGTCATAATGCTAGGTTGTCTTTAATTCTATGATCGATGCCAGACCTTGTGAAATGGTCTTCTTGTGAAAGTAGGTCCAAGGTCCTGGTGGTGACTGTTGCATAAAGGTGAATAACCATTTCCAGTCTCTTTTTTTTCCTCCCTCTTTCTTCTTTTTGAAGTGCTACCATAAGGTGTAATCTGTCTTGACTGATTGTTTTTGATGCCACTCAGGCTCTTTTGCAGGCAGTGGTAATGACATTGAAACTGGGATCTGAGGTGGTCAGCTTTCCCTCATTTCAGGGAGAGAGGGTGAGGGAAAAGGGTAGGGAAATGTGCTGTTCCTTTCATGCTTTCCATGGTGGTATTCTGCTACAATAAGGAAGAAACAGGCTGAGCTTTGATTGCATCTGATGTCCAGCATACCACTGCTTCAGAAATCCTGCAGCAGTGTCCTTGGACTGGCATTAGAGATCTGTGAGATTGTCCTTTCATAGGCATAGCTCCGTTTCCAAAGTCTTTGCAGTTAATTTCTTCTTTTATTTAATCTACTGGTCCCATAGCTAAGTGCCTTTGTGCTGTCCTGTGTACCTACCCAACTGAGTAAAAGTAGAGACAAGAGGTGAGTTCTTTCCTCATGTCTGCCCCACCCCTCACTGAGCCCTTCTGGATTTCCCTGATTTGTTCCTTTGTCCTTTATGTCATGTTATGGTAATTTCTGCTTTCCAAACTCCCTGCAGAGAGACAAAAGAGGTCCGGCTTCAGCCAAGTTCTGCAGCAGATCTTTTTTTCTCTTTTTCTTTTCTTCCCCCCCTGTACCAACATTGATTCATTCAGGCCAAATATGATTTCTCTATCTTTAGGTATGTGTTAGAGACTTCCTCAGAAAGGGATGATGCGTAGGGCACATTTGTAATGCTGTAAAATACCTGTGAGTCAGAACGAACAATCTGGTTCTTGGTGGAGTCTTATGTTGGAGGTGAGATTGAGGACACATCTCCTGCTCTTACAACTTGAAAAATGGTCCATGTTGTGCAGAAGTCTTGCAAGGAGAAAAAAAAATTATCTTGCAGTTCACCAGACATCCCTGTATTTTCCAGATGTGGCAGGTCACCATGTGGACAGTGATGTGAGTTCTCATCCCTCAGTTCTTTCCAAAACAGCAGTTTCAGCCTGTTACCCAGCCATGAAAACTTGATATCCTTTCCCTGTGTTAAAACAGAATCCCTTCTATGATGAACTATCTGGGCAGGGATTTTGTCCTTTTATTCAGGTGTGGTATTTAAAGACATAGCTCTTTGAAGGCTAAGAAAATATCGTAGGCATTACTACTTGAATTTCAGGTGCATTCTGTTAAGTTTTGGAACAGTTTGAAGGAAAAGAGGGTTAGTGCTGGAAAAAGAAGTTGCCAAAAGTATCACTGCTTTTTAAAAAATTATTGTTGTTATTAATTGTTCTTTTCCCCTTCTTTCTTGAAAAAAATTGCTGTTTTGTCACTGCTTGTGGACTTTTTTCTTTTTGATTTGTAATCTCTGCTGCTTGTCTATGAGGAGGAGAGAGCAAGAAGCTGTGAAACTTAATACTGAGATGCAAATCTTCCTTTACTCTCTGGCTGGAAAGAGCACTCCTTAAATTGCTTCAGGCCCCAAGCATTGTAACTGAGCGTAGGGTCCTCTCCGTAGGTTCAGGCTTGCAGTGAATGATCAGTTTCAAAGGCAGGAACTGCTGTGTAAAATTCATGTCCCTTGCTGATCAGGCTCAGGAAGCAGCTGAACAGCTGTGCTCATACCCAAGAGTGCAAAGGGTCGCACCTCCATTGGTTTCAGTGGCTGTGGGGGAAGCTTAGTGCCTCTTCCTCTGTCCCATTGCATCCCCATCACTGTTAATTCCACTGGCTCCATGACTGTGCATCTGTCTTGGCAGGATGAGTGAGGGTCCTGGTTTTTTATTTGTTCAGCAGTACGTGATGCTTTGCAGAAGCCTTTGCAGTAAAACCATGTTCCTTAAATTTTTGGTTATAAGTGGTTTTTAAAACAGCATTTTGAGGAAAGTGCTTTTTCTTATGAATTTATATTAAGGATCTTTGTTTCATGAATGAATGTTAAATTTTGGAGTTGAAATTATATTTATTTGAACTAGTTTTTTTTCTGTTTGCTGAACCTATTTGTAGGTGTCGTGACTGAAAAAAAAAGGTTGGGTTTTTTCCCCATTTCTTTCCAAGGATTTGATCTACATTCAAACTTGCAATGTTTATCCTCTAGAAACTTTAAAAGCTATACAGTGAAACCTGCGTTGTATGTGTGGTGCCAGGGGGGGTGGAATGTGCTTTTAGATATTGTTATTTGGGTAGACATTTCAAAATGGAAAATACTGATCATAAAGCTAACCTCAGTATTTACTGCTGTTTATGTCATGACAGAGATCAAAGTTTTATGTGTGGCTGGTTTGATATGAGTGACTTACATTTTGCAGAATGTAAATAGAAATTTTTCTTCCCTTCCTCTCACCCTTTGGAGAAAAAAATAATAGTTTTTCAGCTATTTTCATGTGCCATTTGAAGGTAAGAACTTAGTCATATATGCTCTGAATCATAATGAAGGAAGACATTAAAATGTACACTGATGTCTTTAAAGAAAGGTATATTAGCATCAGACTTGGAGGGCGATTTCTTCTCCTTTACCCTTACCTTGTCACTCCTTTCATTAATCACATCTCCAGTCCTGTGCTTTCAGTTAATTTCTTTGTTCTTCTCAATAAATTTTAATTAAGAGCAGTGTTGCCAGAGCCCTTGCAAAATGTAGATGGGAACTTCTTTAGGCTGGGGCTCCCTCTGGCCTACTCCTCAATGTCATTTTAAGGTCTCTGTCCCTCTCTGGAAGTGAGAAGCTGGGAATTACAGTCTGGTTAGTTCCTTTGGCAACCTCTCCAGAGTAATCCCTGAAAATCCTAGTTCTGTGGATGGTAATTCTATTAGCCGTTCAGCAAGCTGAGTCTGGAAGAATGCAGCTGCTGTGTGGGAATGTGGGAAGTTCCCCATCTCTGCCTTTAATCTTGCTTTTAGAGGGGGAAAAAGTTATAGGCTAATGGGATTAGCTGTAATTCCATTCTTGCTTGGTTTCAGAAAAGTGCCTGATTCCTAAATTGCAAGCCAGTTCTGTGAAGCGCTTTTGTAGAGGGGACAGGGAATTATTTTGGTATTTGGCTCATCTGTCTTTGAAAAAGCATTGGAATCAAGAGGAGAAACTCATATAGGCAGCAATGAGTTTCTAGTTTTTGTTGTATATCATAATTTAAAAACTGGAAATGAAGAGCACGTAAATGGAAACACAAAATGAGCACAATCCTTTTAGGTACCTAGGTCTGTGTATAAACAGCACAGAACAACTTCTGCACACTGGGATTTGCTCTTCAGGGCTTTGCAGGCCCCCAGGTTTACATTGGGATTGTGTTATTTGCTGGTATGTGATGGCTGCTGCTGCTGGGACTGGTGATGTGGTTTGTTTAATGCAGACCAGGGACAGAGCTGTCTCTAATAAAAGCTGTGGCTTCTACCTGAAGTGAACAATCTGGGGACTTTTTTCCCATTGAGGCATGTCTTTTTCCTTTCAGTGCTGAGGGAACAAGAGTGTGGTCTTCTTTGGGAGTGCCTGGTGTGAGGTGTTAGAAACGCTGTTTGGTGGTGGAGAGGGGCAGAGGCAGAGGCAGGACCCTCGGTGCCAGGCATGGAGCACCAGCCTGACCCTGTGTGGGGCACAGACAGCACACGCTGGGGGGGCACACGTGGTGTCCTCTGGCGTGGAAGACAAAATGCAACCTGAGCAGATTGGTGGTGCTCACAGGTTCTCTGCTCTCCCACGGCCACTGTTTGGGGAGAAGGAAGTGTTGCTCTCATCAGCTCAGCCTGCTTTCTATTTCCAGGGGAAAGGAGGGAGAAGGCAGAAAAATACTTTGTTTGTGTCTTGTCTGGTCGAGAAAATGGAAATAAATGTGGTACTCTTGGAGTCAAATGCTGCCTGAACCCTTTGTAGTGAAGAGCTCTGGAGAGAGATGAGTTCAGAGGACTTAGTGTGTTGCTTTTTGCTCAAGCAGCAAATTTGAGGCACTGCAGCTTAAAGAAATATTGTTAATTGAGGCCTTTCCTTGAATTCCTGTCAGGTTCCCCTTCCTCTTGTGCCCTTTCTGGGGCCTGAGGCAGGAAGGTCTGGGTGGCAGCTGCCCCTGGAGTCCCTGGAAAGGGAGGGCAGTGCCTGGGCACTGCTGGAAGGGTGCCTGGCCAAGCTGCTTGGTTCAGTTCCTGAGGGAGCAAATTCACTGAAAAGGAGTATTATTCACTTTTGTCTCCTGTGTCAAGTTGGCCTCAGGTGTTGATCCTCTCACAGTAGTTCAAATGCTTGAGAGAGACAATGCTGTAGCAATGAAATGGTGCGATACTAATCCTATAAATTTATAGACTTAGTCAGCTGATGTTTTGAGAGGTGGTGTAGGACTGCCTTGTTTACAAATAAAAACTATCACTTTGTTTTATTAGGGTGCAAGACACCCTGCCTCTCTTGCACTTGTTTATAACACTGATGGTTTGGTATGTGGTGTCACTGCTGTCCTCCCTCACAGCTTTCTCTAAGGCTAGAAAACCTCTTTAGGCTATCAAATAAATAACTAGGTCTTTAACACAACAGCAACAAATAATGCTCAAAGTTCCTCCCATTATCAAATAATCAAAGAGAGATTCTCTGTTCTTCTTTTCCTTTTAAAATTGTAACATACTACTTGGAGAACACTAGATGAGTAACTAGATGGATTTAATCTTGGAGAAATGTAGCAGTGTTTGGCAAGGATAATTTGAAGTAGTCTTACACAGGTATGGATTTTGAAATTACAGTTACCCCTCTAATATCCTGCTGGAAAGCATGCCAAAATGGTTACTCCATCAAGCAAAAAGCCAAAGAAAGTGTTAGTGTACAATCAAAGTGGGATGTGATAGTGGAAAATAGATTGTCTCTGTAAAGTCTACATTTAAACCCCTGTTAAGACTGACTGTGCTCACCCTTAATTATTGACAGAGCTAAAGAGGAATGATGACTATGGAAAAAACGTGGTAGGAAACAGCGGAGTTGAAAGAAGAGGAACAAAAATGCAGCCTACAAAACCATGAGAGAGCACACTGAAGGCAGGCTAAGTATTTTTGTATTGAGGAAGACAGAAAATAAGAGGCTGTAAACAGTGATAAAGATAATTCTTCCTTGTGTAACTTAGAGTATGTGGGCAGAATTAATTGCATAAGGACATACCAAAGAAATCTTTTACAACTGTAGGTCAGGGTCTTGTGTTTCATGAAGTGCTGAGACTATGGATCTAAAGGTATCTAGATACAGGTATCATGAAAACCCAGAATCCCCTCCTCGTCCTTTTCTTCTTGAAAATAAAGGAGAGAGAACCTTTCATGTTTGTTGCATGGCAGAGGTCTCTACTGGTCATTAAGGGGATTGCTCTGCCATGGGTGGGTTCATTCCTGAATTAACCTGGCATTTTTCATGCTTCTACCTGGAATACCTGGATTTGCCTGTGCAGCAGAAAGCAATGCAATTAGTGGGACACAAACTGAGCTGCTGAGAAAATTCTTCCAAAGTTGTTTGTTGTTAGAATGATAATCCAGAGTATTGTAGTTTAACTCCAGCTAGAAACTAAGCACCAAGATATATATTCGCTCACTCCCCCACAGTGGGATGGGGGAAAGAAGCAGACACTCAAACCAACAACAGTTTAATAGGTAAACAAAAGCTGCACACACAAACAAAGCAAAGCAAGGGATTCATTCACCACTTCCCATGGGCTGGCAGGTGTTACAGCTATTCCCAGGGCAGCAAGGTTCCATCCTGCATAACAGCTACTCGGGGAGACAAGCACCATCACTCCAAACATCCTCACACTTTGTTTTTCTTCTTTCCCCCAACTTTTATTGCTCAGTATGATGCCATGTAGCATGGAATATCCCTTGGATCTGTTGGAGTCAGCTGTCCTGGCTGTTCTCTGACCTCTCTGTGCACACCCAGCCTGTTTGCGGGGGGTGTGGAGTGAAAAAGCAGAAAAGTTGCCTTGATGTAATGTAAGCCCTACTCTGCAATAATGAAAACATCTTTGTATTGTTAATGCTATTTTCAGTACAAATCCAAAACATACCCTCTGTACAAGGTCCTATGAAGAAATTTAACTCTATCCCAGGCAAAACCAGTACACAGAGGAAATGCCAAAATGTGGGAGAAGGCCCTTCCCTGGAGACTGGACTAGAAATTGAAAGTGTCAGCACAAACTATACCAATAAGTGGTGTGTAACTTTTCTACATGGGGAGAAAATCCTTTTAGAACATAACCTCTTTTAAGAGTGGAAAGTATTTTCATTTTAGGAGTCTATATTTAAAAACTGCAGAAAGCAAGTTTTTTTTGTTCAAAGACTGATGTGTTTATTTTATGGTATTCCAAAGTAAGAGCTTTTCCTCAGCTGAGAATTGAGGAAGGCTACCTCATCAAGAAGAAAAATAATTACTACTGGACATTGGTATCAGGTGACATCTTATTCCTTGTCTTTCAGTTTCTTTGTAATATTTTAACTCGTGTTTCTGAAACAAAAAGGCAGAAGAACTACATCCTTATACCTATTCATTTTTTTTCTCTCTTTTGGGATCTCCTGTTGACAGTTCCAGCTCTTTAACAGCATCACAGACCTATGGGGATTGTTATTGCTTTCCTCAGTGTTTCAAGAGTACTACTTGGAAAAGACTCCACAAAAATCAAGTGAACATACTGCTACGGTAAACAATCAAACATTGTCACAGCCAGGTTATAAGGCACAAAAGATCTGTGACTAGCAAATGGATTAGTCATAAAGAATCATTGAACAAATAGCTCAGTCTGGAGGAACGGCAAGGTGGTGTTGACTTAGAAAGTAGAAATGGAGTTTGGAAATTGTTCCTCATTTGAGGGCTTTAACAAGACCTGAAGGAACTAAAGTATATCCAGTAAAGCAGACATAGTTTGAAGGAATTGGATCAGATGGGATTTGTTCTCTACACAGAGAAAGGCACTTGCAGTACAAAAGCTCTTGGCACTCACAGTAGTGTGTCACACAGCATAGTGAGGGGTGTAGGTCATATATGGAGCTATGATACCATTTTTCAGGAGAGATTATCTTCCCCAAAATTAAAAGGATGTTTGGAATGTGTGAAAAGAGATGGGGGGTTTTCATATATAAGGCATGAAGTAATCTTGTTTAGGAACACTGCTGATAGAACATCTTATACTGTTACCCTCCTTTGTCTGAAACAGTGAAAATTGCATTATGCATGCCTGCAGATAAGAGCTTATCCAGTATTTGTCAGCAAGGTAAACCTGGTAAACTGAGTTTAGCTATGTAAAAAGCAAGTCTACGGGGCTATGTGAGGAAGTGTGATTGAAGGCTTAAAAGTGAAGGTGAGAGAGGTCCAACTTGTTTTAGGAAACATGAATTCTGACAAATACTTGAGGTGTAAAAAATAATATACTTCCAGGTAGTTGTGTAAGCTGTGCATACCCTTTTCACAGGATGTGATTGACTTGGATGGGTTGTAGGAAGAGTCCTCTTCATTGCCTGTGTCTGTTCACGTGGTGCTCTGCTGCCCTGTGGCAACAGGAAATCCAGAGCTACAAAAGCTTTTGTTTTGCAACAGGAATGTTACTTTTTGTGTACAGTGGTAGCATGAACATGGAGTAGTGGACTAGACCTGTCTGTGGTGGTCAGCGGCTGACTGGAAGAAGGACTTGCTATGGAAAGCATTGACTTGTCACAGTCTCTTCATGTGCTGTTAGGATATCTTTGGATCTCCTTCAGAAGAAGGAGGTGAAGGGGATGGTGGGACTACAAAGCTTACTTCTGTGCATCTCGTCCTCCCTGTTTCATGGGTCCAGTTTGTCACAAAAGGGTGAAATGCAGCCACCCAATGGCAGAGTAGTCTGACAACCTAGTTAAAAAAGTACATTTCCATTTGACCAGCTCTGAGTAGGAATTTGGTCTAGAAATCTGAAAATAAGAACTTCACAACTTACTGAGGTCTAGGACCATTGCTAGTGTTGCCTTGTTGCAAATAGGGGCTCCATGTGTCAGCAGCTGCCTTACCTTGTGTTAGCACTTGAGGAATATGTACCACAGCTGAGAGCATAGATTTCATCTGTTTGTGTTGGTAATGATGTATTAGATGATGTTTTGAGGAAAACAATTTTAGGCAGGTTTTTAAAGAAAACAAACACTTTCTCTGTAACAAAGACTTGCCCTATTCAGTGTGTCCGGCCGGCTGCCACACTGGGAGACAGTTGTGTTCTCAATAGTGTTTTGTTTTCTTTCACCCACGCGGGGAGAGCCCTTCCCAAAATCTTTGTTTGCGAAGTTTGGCCATACATTTACATATACATACAATTAGCTGAGCAGTGACTGAACCCCCAGATGCCATGTGTGTGCACACTACCTAGGTGTGCTAGGTAGTGCTCATACCTGATGACAGAGCTGTACAAGCCAGAGTTGTAGAATAGCCTCAGGGAAACAACTGGGGAATGATGTGGTGACAGTGATGCTGGTTGTGTAGGGGCAGCCTTCCCACTTCAGAGGAGCAGCAGCCGACAATTGCAGACTAATAAAGCTGAAATTTAAAAGTGGTTCTTGAAGCTCATTCCTCACAGCTGCACTGCAAAATGCCCATAAGATTTCTGCAAAAGCCTATCTTTGGCAGTTTGCAATCTTGAAAAAAGCCATTTTAATTAGGGGATGCCTGTACTTGGAGCATTTATATTTTTGCTGGGTTTTTTACTATGTCTTCACATTTACTGTGGTGCTGCTTTGACTGCTACAAGACCACTGCCTTGTATTTTGACTAATTCTGATTAATCAAAGGAGAGTGTTTGCGTCACCACATTTCCCTTTGATTTAATTTTATTCAGCCCCCAAGGAGTTAGAAAACATCTACAAGCTTTCTGCAGTATCTACGTAAATACTTAATTGTGAGGTGACTGTATGGATAGAATTAACTGTTCCTTATTTGAGTTTAATATATAAATATCTGTAATTTGATAACAGGAGCAGTGTAAAGAAAAGCCTAATAAATTTCATGTATACAGAAAGTAATGATCCCTTTTGAGAAACAGTGTAGGAATTCCTGTGTCTTTGTCTCTGTAAAAATACATAGAAGTATTACTATATATTTATAGATATATAAAATATATGTTTGTAAATATTTGTATATAGGTATATATGTTTTAGAACAAGTTTCCATCAAAATATGATAGCCAGATCATATGAATCAGCTTTTTGAGGCCTCACATATGCAAAGAGAAACCTTTCAGGACAGCTGGCTCAAGGCAGAGCTGATGTTTTAACTTGCCTGCTCTGCTTGGTCTTACCTTTGTTCTCTAATTGTAAAGACAAATATTTTCATTACCAGTCTCTTTCTTTCCAATATCTTGCTTTAGATTGCTGAGGTTGGAAATACCATAGTTGGGGTGAAAACATCCAAGTGTATTTTCCTTTGCCTGATTCAAAATATGTACTAAAATGAAACTGATTATGAAAAACAAACATACAAAAAAACCCCTCACATAACTTTATGGGCAAGATGAAGCCAAATGAATTGAAGGACAGATGTACATTTGTTTATCATCTCAGGGGTTGATCCATAGCTTGGAGTTTTGCAGAGGAACATTTCCAAGCTAAACTTGTCCAAGGAGCAGAGCTCTGAGTTGAATACTCACAGACTTCTTGAAAATACCTTGATCTATCAGTTCTCTCGGGCCAGGCCTGCTTGTCAGTCAGGATCGGCATGTTGGTCAGCGAGCCTGCACATGCTTAGCTGGGGATTGGGCATAACACAAAATGGCTCTTTTACTGCAAGGAAGGATGTGCAGAAGGAGCTGGAAATAGTCTCAGAAGGCTGACTGTTGTTTCACAGAGAAAGGACTGTGTTGGTAGCTGAGAGACAGGTATGGTGTTATGGTGCTTCAAGGGACACAAGATTGTGAGAAACCAAGTTTCATCATCTCTGCTACTATCATTCCAGTCTTCTGAAATGCAGAGGACACAATGAAGGCATCTATTGACCTTCATGGGAGCATCAGTGCCCTAATTATTGATGTGTTAAAGCAAGAGCTCGTTGATACCACAGAGCAGAAATAAAACTTACCAGAAATAAGTGGGGTTTTTTTTAGCATTATGTTGAAGCATAATCTATTCTTAATGGAAATCTTTTTATAACTTCCTAGGATGTACATTTAAAAACATTGATTATAGGACTAGTGGTTTTAAGTGAAAAGATGCTTTATATGGCACAAGATAAGGAGAAAAGTACTCATTTTGTGTTCTAGTTAATGGTATTAAGGAAATGCAGAGATTGCTGTCTTCCTTCTCTTCGTGATAAAAGAACTTAGAAATGAAGTTACAAATATTAAAAAAGAAGGCAGAACCCCACAGAATTAAAAAAATTGGTGATAATTGTTAATAACTACTTCTGTTAATATATTTTATGTTCCAAAAAGCTGTTTGGAGCTTTTATTTCTGAATTTGGACATCAGTTAACTAGAAGCCTGAACAGTTTTGCCAAGTGGTTTTTGATTTTAAGTGTAGTACTCATTTCTTGTGGAGCATGTAGATTTTGAACACTGATATTTCAGCTGGTTTTGAAAATGAACGGCCTATGCAGCACTTAGCATCTTTAGATTTTAAAGCTCTGTCTGTGCTAGTCTTTTAACAAAATTTACCAGAGGTGATGACATCCATTATCTAATACAACATAATAGTAAGGATTTGAAAGTTTCATGCTGCCAAACTTCCTTCAAAGTCTGGACAACAGGAATATTAGATTTGAATCTTCCTGACAGAGATCAGATTTACATTCATGGGATGGACCACTAGATTTCAGAGAAGCTGCAAGTCTAACCATGCCTCTTAAAAATTACACCAGTATAGATGAGTTCATGTGTACAATCTAAGACACAGATGTTGCTGTGCTTTTCTCTGTTATCTTGCTATTCTTTGCCTCCACACAGAAGAGCTGGGACATGACTTTTTTATAGGGATTGGAGGACTAGTTTTTTTTTTCTGATAAACTATGGAGGTATTTCAGCTTGCAATCCAGATGTAATATCAACTGTTCATATGAGTTGTTACCTTAGGGTTTAATTCTACCTCTGTAGAAGTCAGTTAAGTGGCTTCCCTTTGGATTAAGCTGTTTGAGAAAGTGAGTCTTTGGAAATATATATGAATTGGAGGTTCTGAAATAATAAATCTTTTCTATGTGCCTGTCATTAGTCTGGTATAAAGGTGGTTTGACTTTGAGATAGGAGAATATAATTCTCCAGATATGTATTTAACACTTTGACCTGTGCAAGTAAAAATATTACTAAGATAAGGAAACCTGTGAAATACGTATTTGATAGCTGTATTACCTGAAAAATTAGCACAGGAAAAAAGATGTTTTGCAGTTCTGGTAGCATCTGTTCTAGTCACTGTATATTAAACTTCAGTGGGGGTTTTTTTGTTTGTTTTTCTGTGTTTGTTTGTTTGTTTTTCTTCCTAATGTATTGCTATTATGGAAGGTTTAATCATCAGTTTGGAAAAGGATGTATGTGACCTCATGTTGAAGTCCCAAAGTTTAGAGGAGCATAATGTTAATTGTTCCATAAGTGATGTTCTATCTGCTCTCACTGGCCTGGCTCATGTGAGGCAAGTCCTGTTCTTTGAGGACCTTCTCTGTTCATCATGTGCTGTATCTTCCAGTGTGGGCTTGAAACCAGTTTGCTGTGCATGCTAAATCGTTGTCTGGTAGCACAGGGTGCCTTTTTTTGTGAGAACACAGTGTGTTATATTGCTGAAGGGCTAATCACAATTGTCTTTAAAAAGTCAAAAGCCCATCCCACCCTTTTTGTTTTATTGTTGGATCTCTTGTTTTAGTAAAGTGACTGAAAGAGTCTCTTGAGTTGTGACCAAAGGAGCACAACGGACTTGGGAGGTATAGTCTAAGGAAGTAGTGCTGGGAAAGTGTTTGGAAGAGTGTGGTGATGTTGGTGGCTGAAGACTGACTCATGGCCATTAGGGGCTGGAAACCCTCCTGGTATGTGTTGTCTGTGCTGTTGTGTATGTAGGTTTCCCCTCACAGTGCTTTGTCCTTACTGCTGGAGTAAACACAACCCTGATGTGAATTTGAGAGTTTCTGCTTGGGACTGGAGAAGGTGGGAGACCCTTGCCAGCCCAAATGCTGTGCCTTGCTTGTGCTCAACTGGAGAACAGATGAGAGAGAAAGCTTCTTGTCATAAACAAAACAGTAAAACATGCCTAAAATTTTAACAGATGACACCAGAGATGAGGAAAGGTTCATAGGTGAGACTAGTGCTGTGGTTGCTATGGGAAACATAGGCTCCATAGGAGCAAGAGGAGATGATGAGAAGTGTGGCCTGGAGCAGCTGAGCCCCTGCAATAGGCTCCCTAGGTTGTGTGGCTGTGATGGCTGGGTGCCTGCATAGTCCCCACATGTGCCTGGAGGCCATATTGGCCCTTGGGAGGCAACACCAAATACTGCAGTAACCATCTGGCAAACTTTAGGGCTGGAAGCTAGATTTTAAAAACACACTCATGCTGGGAACTGTTCTCCTTTCTGCTGCCCCTCCAGCTAACCTGGTGTTTTGTGTCAGAGGGGAGATCTGTTTTGAAATGATACTTCAGAATCCACAGGTGAGCCAAAGCCAGCCCAAAACATGATTCAGGTCACCTCTTCAGTTGGAGTACCATACCCAAGTGTGAAGGAGGAGGTGGGAGAGCGGGAGGTGAGAAGGGAGTCTCCTAGAAGAAATGATCAGGATTTCTTCTAAATCAGAAGGAAGACAAATCATTAATAATAACTAATAATATATGTAGGTGTAAGCAATAAAACAAAGAGCAAACTGGCAGCTGCAGATAGAGTGGGTAAATGGAGTGGCTCATGGAAGCCTTGCCTTGGTCAGTGGTGTCCACGAGTTGGATGATGGCCATGAGTGGTTGTGGTGCTGGTTGACAGAAGGGTACAAGTGTAACAAGCAGCTGTTTTGTGGGGATGATCCACAAGCTGAGTTGATAGCTGGTGATTGCTGGATTGATATACTAATTGCAGGTTTTGTTCAGTTTGTGCTGGAAAACTGTTTCAGAGCTGCTTTAATCTGTTATTCTTAAAGGCAAATGAACAGGCTTCTTCTGCACTACCTTGCAGATGCTGCACCAGCTGTAGGAGATGTTTTGCTTCAAAGAAATAACATCTTTTTATCCCGCCTTGCATTTAAGGGTAGAGGGCTTGTCCTCAAATTGCAATGCACAAGTTAAGCAATTTGCCTGGCAACGGACAAGATAGCAAAAGCAGAAATCTGGAGAGTAACAATACAATGCAGAGCTGTAGGGGCAAAATTAGAAATGAGCTGACTAAGGTGAGGTGCTAAAAACTGAAGTCTGTTAATGCCATTACAAGACTGCAAGGCAGGCTAGATGGAGGAGGAGACTGGCTGCTGTCATTAAACAGGGGAGAGAAGAGGAAGCAAGTGGATGCAGAGCAGGGAAAGAATGAGTGGAATGCATTAAAATAACTTTAAGATGATGCACTCTGAGAGGGAGGCAGCCTGGTGACTGGCACAGCCAAGTCAGCAGTGATGCCTGCAAGGCACAAGGGTCTTGCTGTAGGCAGTACATTCTGCTAAGTGTAGTGGTGCTTTGGCATGGGCTCCAAGCCACTTGCCATGGTTGTTTGTAGTGACTGAGGGGTCTGGGTCATGATGCTGAGTGCTCTTGGGCAATGCTTTGATGCAGTTCTCCAAGTTTCTTCATGGCTGTTAGAGGAGTACACTACAAGAGCTGCTGAGCCTGCCATGCTTTGAGATTTGCAGTTTTCTGGGTTTAGTTTAGAAAGGCCATATCCTCCTCAGGATGGCTCATTCTTGCCTTGAGATCCCAATAAACCCTGAAAGGTTTGAGGTCAAACAGCTGCTGTAACACCATTCCTAGGTGACTGGGGGTAGTGGTGGCAAATTGATAAATGGAGTTCATGGGCTCAAAAGTCTATGCTGGTCTCCCATGAAGTGAGGAAAAATGTCTTTCCTTCCTTAGAAGTCTAGAACTCGATAGGATTTATGACTTACAATACTTACAGTCACTTGATCTCAGTCTGGTTTTAGGAAATATTTTAAAAATATTTCTTTACTCATTCAAGATACTGAGAATAACCTTTTCAAACTCTTATTAAGAAAAATGCATACCAAGAAGAAACATTAAACAAGCTGTGTATTAGTTGTTTTTTGTGTAAGTCTAATAAATACTTCAGTGAAATAACTGGAATATTTTTCTGGCTGTTACTGAAACTCAAAAGTTCACCTGGTCCATGAAAGCAGGAATAGACTTACAGTAGGCCACAGGAAGCAAATCCTTGAGTTGAGACTGCTTATTATGGAGAAGCTTCCATTAGACTACTTGACTTGCAAA
This sequence comes from Pithys albifrons albifrons, assembly GCF_047495875.1. Lineage (NCBI taxonomy): Eukaryota > Metazoa > Chordata > Aves > Passeriformes > Thamnophilidae > Pithys > Pithys albifrons. Next base: position 68,370,409 of record NC_092460.1, read on the forward strand.
TATCTCTAACAAGTATTCAAAAGGAAAGAAAAATCTGTTTAAACTTGAGCAGTCTCATAGTTGAGACTAAATCTTTAATCAAGAGTTCAGTTCCTCCAAAAGGGTCATTTCTGTATGTTCTCCAACTGAAGAATTTAGAAGGCATCATTATGTCTTCAAAATGTTTTTTATTTCAAATAGGAATAAGGGTAAGACAAAGAATTATAAGAGCCTTTCAGTCTTATGAAGCAAACTCGTTATGAAAATGAGTTGTAAACACTGATAAAGACATCAAAACCTTAGATGAACCCTGTACGCTGGTCTATCTAATGCATTGCAGGGCTCATTACTTCTCCATGCATTAACCATATAGGCACAGCTCTCTGCAACAATCAGGGACTTGTTTCAGGGTCTTCAGCTGCTGTTCACCAGCAGCTTTCACTGAATTTGCTTCTGTGTCCTTAAAGAATTTAGCTAGTACTCTTAGTTTGGTTTTTTGACAAGGGTTTCTGTGCTTTCTTCTACAAAAAGAGCTTTTCAGTTTTTGAGTGAAAGGAAACTTTACTGTTTGTTTCAATGGGAGCAGGATATGGCCAAGACTAGCTGTGCATGTCCAGGATGTCGGTCTGCACATGCCATTATTGCATCTGGAGATCAATTTATGTAGTCAGCTAAAAATGCAACCTAATTATATGGTTCAGTGAGAAACTGTGTTGTGCAGCCATAGCTAGTGAAATCCAATGTGAAAAGAACATACAATTTTAAAAGAGAATCATTATCTGTAAACCCAAGGGAAAAAGAGCTAAGTGAGGATTTTAGTTTTCCAAAAAAATGTGAATGCAGTGATACAGCACTTCAAACATGGACTCTGCATACATTTGTGGTTTTGTTTTGGTTTTTGTTGTTGGGGTTTTTTTGTTTGTTTGTTTTTTCTTGGATGCTTTGCATTCCACACCCCTGCACACCCCTCTCCCCACCTCTGCTAAATAGCAGTGGTTGGCTTATGAGTGCTGCCCCTTTGCAGAAAAAAATTGGTGCAGTATTTCTGTTTGAGGGTGTAGCATTGCAGGGAGTCAAACCCCAGAAACGTGTGCTTTGGGCAGAGCCTGGATATAGGGCCTTATAGGAACTCTGTTTTCCAGATGTTTAGGCAATATTGAAAAGGAGATACATGAATGTTCTTTAGTTTTGGTGATTTGGATAACATTGTCTTTGCCTGTTGTTAAGTCTTGGAAAAAATTTTTGTGGAATCAGTATTTCTATGCAGAAAAATTTCTATTTCTGGTGGAATAACTGATAAGCTTCTAGGAAATGTTCTTGTTAGATACATTTTCATCTTAATATGGGATATTTTCTGGAATCTCTTGACTAAATGGCCTTTTGTAAAGCTTTTTCTAATAGACCAATGATCTCCAAAGTGGGGTGTGCAAGATGATCCCTTGGGATACAGGAAGGAAGAGAAATAGTAGAAAATTTATATAATTCATAAATGAATTTGAAATTAAAATTTATAAATACTTTATGAATAAATATACATATATTGTGAGTGCATGGTCAAAATTCCCTTGTCTTGATGGGATGCGCAATGAGGTGGAGTCCTCTGTTTGGAACAGTAATGTATTGCCTCAAATAAATACACAGAAATTCCAAAAATTAAATCCTCTTAAAGACTTTGCACCTTCTGGTGAAATTTGTTTAATTTAAAAATATTTTTATTTACTGATCGTGTCAGGTCTTCCCTTCTCTCCCTCATGGTGTGTGCCCTGTGCCGCCATCATTTTCAGTCCCTTGCATGGACAGAGTGTCTGGACTGCTTCAGGTGGCTGTCATCTCCACAGACAGTTACATTCCAACCCAAGAACTTAGTAAAGCCTTATGTTATGTTATGTTTTGACATGCTATTATGTTAACAAAAAAATGAAGTAATGCTTTCTTTGTCAAGGATAAGTCATCCTTTTGTTTCAACTATGGCTATTTTCACATTAGGGCCACTTTCTTTTCCTTTTTTCCAGCCTGGACTTTCCTATTGCCAAGAATGACAGATGTGGAGAGAAGGGGAGCCCAGGATTAAAAGCACTATTTCACTTGCTGATTGCTGTTTGGAAAAGCATGTGAATGAGACAAATCCTTTCTGTTCTGTTGTGATTTGAGGGAATGTTGTAAATGTCCTGATCACAGTTTGCAATCCTGTTACAAATGGAAATTTGCTCATTTTTGAGTGCTTGTATTTAATGAAAAGTTAGATTTCTTACTTTTGGGATTTTTTTGTAAGTTATCTCCTTTACAAATGCATCACCTTCAGAGTAAAGAGTTTAGGATCTATCTCTTGTGCAAAGAATTTGAGTGTATCAAAGAAGGACATTACTTCAAAGCAGATGCATATTTTTAATTTGAAAATTTTTTGAAGCCGTGAGAAACATCCATTTTCATAGCCCTTTCTGTGGATAGCTGCTTACTTTATGTAATGCACTTCTTTTATTTTATGCTGCTCCATCTCTCTGCCCTGCAGCCTCAGGCATCCAGTGGTTGCAGCCTTGCCTCCATGCTCGTGTGCTCCCTGCTGGTATGGGAAGTCACAGGCAGTGACATCTGCTGTACTATCCTGGGCTGTGTTCAGGATACTCAGGATATCATTCTTGCCTAGAACTTAATAATGCTGAATTGCACTGCTTCTTCAGGTCTCTAGGCTGTATATTACTTTTTCCTGTATACTGGAGAGCAACCTTAATAGCACTGTTTGTTGGCCTCCCTGCTCAATTAGTTTTTGATGTTGATTATAGAAATCTTGATCCAGCAGTTCTGAAATTGTTAGAAAGGTTTATTTTTATCTGGAATTTGTATGCTAGCAGATGTTAGTACTGGCCAAAGGACTGTGGCTGTAGATCTTTCTTTTCCATGTGTTCAAGGGAATACTGCACCATGTTAGGTTATTTCAGAAATCATATAATTTCCTAGAGAGAGACCTGTTATGCTAACCAAGATCCTATAGGCCACTTAAGAAAACAAAAAAGGAAATGCTACAAACAAATGTATGTCTACTTTTGAAACACCTATTTTAAAAGCCATTAAAAAACCAAAAATTTGAAAGGAAACTTTATGTATTTATCAGATGAACTTTTTTTCATGGCTGATTGGCTGAGTACATACACTGTAACCCAGCTTTTGTATTGGATGTTTGACCAGATTATTAAATATTTTGTTTTCCTTAATTCTACAGAGTTGCATCCTTGCCTGCTGTTTACTGACTTCACTGATGACATTCCCCTTCTGCTCTCATTTGTTTAGTCTAGATAACTGACCTCTGGGAAAATAATGGGCTTTAAGTTCCAGTCATGACTGTCACTGATCTTGCCAAAGTTTTTCTGTAGGCTTTACCCTGGATGTGGATGCCTTGTATGACCATTGCACTCTGGTGTTAGTAAACAGGAGCCAGGTCAAAAAATATGGGTCAACAATAGAGATTTAATTTAATCTGTGCAGCTGCCAGTGGTGGTGTTTTTATGGGTTGGCACTGGTTTGGGTTTTTTTAAATACAAATGTGTTCTTCAGTTGTATTATACCTTTAAACTGGCTTGAACCAGTTGAACTACAATGGTGAAGGGCCTGTCAGAGAAACCCGAAAGCTTTGTTCAAAAAGTCTCTGGCTGATGAAATGTGTTGAGCTGGGACCAGCCAGGCTGAAACATGTACACTTGTACCTGGAGTTGCTGGCCAGCTTTTCTTCAGGAATCTGAATTTTGGTGCTGCTTGTTTGACTCTTAGTGCTTTCCTTGACTAACTGGTATCTAGTAGCCTTGATTGTTGCAGTTTGCTTTATGTTGATTACTAGCAATAATAGTAATTTAGCTTTAAAGTTGAGCTCTTCTTTTTCCAGCCAAACACCACTGGTTTTGGAGTACACAAAGCTGAAGAAAAAGAAATTAAAGAGAGAGAGAAAAGAGAGAGAAAACAAAAAGAGGAAACCTTTGTTTTCAATCAGAAGTTTGCAGATATCCTCCAGAATGGTTCTTCCCCTCTGCAGGAGCCATCCCATGCAAAGCGTGAAGGTTGCCTCTTCTGTTTGGTATGAGCTCCTGCTTATAGCCAGCTCCAGGCTTCCTGAGCTGGAGTGAAATTCAGAGGGAATTAGGAGGCACAGTGACAGATCCAGATCATGTCAGCCCTCGAGATGTGTCCTCCTGAGTCTGTATTTGAGCCCAGCTGGCAGAACTAACATCTTGTGACTGGGCATCTCAAGTGAGTGAATAAATTAAGTTGATTCAGCTGTTTGGCTGAGCATGGAGAGGACAGATAAATTCTGTGTATCCCAAACATGAAAGAGAGAGGACAGATAAATTCCGTGTATCCCAAACATGAAAGAGGAAGTTTCATGTATCCATTTTTACATGGCTGGTGCTGTTGTCTCCCTTGCTGGACATGCTCACCTGCAGCTGAGAACTTGTAGTATTTGGTATTTGTAGGATTTAAGATTCAGTTTTTGTTGTGTGCCTCTTTGCAGGAATACTGCTAGTGATGGGTGAAGTGCTGAGTGTCAGCTGCTGGCTACTCCAGTGTGTGCCTGTGTCACAAGCAAGAATTGTTACACTGCAGGTGGTACATTTGCAAAGGGCATTTTTCAACCAATTTTGCACATTCAGAGGGGGAATATATTCCAGGACAAAGAAGTAATCATGGAGAAGGAGGCTTCTGGCAGTGCTGCACCCATATTGTGCCCAGGCCCACACTTGGAATGGAGAGGCAATGCCGTGTCAGTGCCACATCTCCCCAGGCTGAGCTTGGGGACTGGCGCAGGAGCTTGAAGCTACTTAGATTTTCTTCCACAACAGAAACAGAAGGGGTCCTAAAACCCACCACTGAACTTCATGGCTTGGAAGGAAAGAAGGAATGCTGCTCTAATTAAATTAGATTGATTTATTTATTTAGCACCTTTTCTTTACTTTGGATTTGCCTACTATCTTTGCAGGTGGAAACAGGCCTGAACATTTTTGTAACTCCTGTGTGAGTGTTGCTGGCAGAAATGGAAACAAGATAGGGAGAAATGATCCCTAAACATTTTTTTGTTAAGAGAGTTTTGTGTTGTCTGGTTTGGGCAACAGATATGGGTATGTGTGTACATGGATTTACTTTTTTCCCCCTCCTCCTCCTGTTTGTACTGCTATACTGATCTGCTTTTGACTTGTGAATGAGTCTCTTGGGTATTTATGCTTACCATATGTAATTGACCTGAACTTCATTACTTGAATGACACAAAAGATGAAATTCCCTGTTCAAGTCTTTATTCATGACTGATTACCAAAGCATTTGCATGTCAGTGTGCAGTGTGTGTGTTGGGAGGTAGGGGAGAAGAACCTGGATGGCTTCAGTAACAAGGATATGCCTGCATGCAGGTATGGAGATCTGGGTGCTTCTCTGTCTAAGCTCAGAGTTTCACGGCTGAAAGCATCAATTGTGCTTCATGTGGAAGGAAGTGGGTGATCATACAAGTACTGAGGCACACTTATAATTGGCAAGGAGGGGCCGTGTGGGCAGCTTCTGACAATTCTGCTCAAATTCATCAAATCCTTCACGGAGAACCTCTTGATATGTGAGTATAAAGGTAAAAGGCCTCTGTTCATTAATTTTTAACAGCCCAAATGCCTTCCAGGCTTTTGATTTTTTTTTGAAGGCAAATCATAAAACAGTAATTCACATGGGAGAAATTTGTCACATTTAAACAGCAGCAGAATCTTGTGGGACTTTACAGAGAAACACATTTCCTGATGTTAGATGACTTAAAAATTTCTGGTGGGAGGTGTGGTTTTCATTCTAACACTACATAAACCTGGGACACCTTCATCATCAGGTATGTGCTTTATATCATACTAGATACAATGCAGCAGTGCTTAAGTGGTGGAACTGCACTTAAAAGCTTCATAAAGCCATAATTCTTCAGGGAAAAATTCTCTGATTAGCCTGATGACTTTGTGAGATAACTGTTCTGTTAGGCAAGGCTTTGGTGGTATAACCTCATGTTTCTTTCTAGCCCTCTAATGTTTGTCCAGAAACAACCCTGGGACTATGAAATCCCTGTAGTATGGAGCAGTGCAAATAAGTGGAACCAGCTGCAAGATAATGATACTGTATCTCTTCGACATCAGCACCGGAGATGAACTGCCAGGATATGTCATTCTCTACTGAGTGTTTTGGAGTCAGTGATATCCTTAAGCTGTTAATCAAGCAGTAACATATGTTGCATAATCCACTTTTCAATTTTGTTGGAATTGCATTCCTTCCTAATTTCTTACATGGTTACTTAGTACCATCAAAGAATGGTTTGAATTTTGTGCTTGTCTGTAACTTTAGATGAAGCCTTTCACCTTCTCTGTGTAAAATTTCTGTAGTTGTTAGGATATTTCTCATTAGGGCTTTGTCTTGAATTTTATTCACTCCTTGAATGTAAAGAGAGGAGAAAAATTGAAATTATGAGAGATGGCATATAGTTGAGTGATGGAAAGCAGGACAGTTTGCTAACTTGTAAAATGTTTTCTTCAATAAGTTTGAACCTTTAAACGAAACTGGTGTAATCAGACAATCTCAGGAGATAAGACAAAGCAAACAGGACAACCTATTGAATCATGAATTATGCTCATACTTTACCACATTAATCTTGGTGATTGCAGCAGGTTCCTGCACTTGCTGAAGTGTTGTAAACAGGAGTGGAGGTTTCTTGCTGTTGCAGGCATGTAATGTTTGCATTTCTGTCTGCTTGATTCAGCATAGGTTTGGGCTAAATGCTTGAAACAAATCCAGTCTAAAGGTATGAAAAGTAAACTCCAAAAGAAGGTGAATATTTTGATTTCACTTTTCTCCTGTGACAAACTAGCTACCACTCATCTCTTAAATTCAATTTTCTTGCTTCACAGCCAAGCCCTTGGAGACGATTTTGCAAAGCCATTTGCTTGTTCCTCTGCTCTCTTTCATTGCATCTTGAAGCAGTGGGTGTTAAACATGCTTCCCCCTCCTAAAAAAAAAAAAAGAAAGAAAAACAAGAAAAAAAAATTGAGAAGCACAGTAAATTGGGGAAAGGACTGCCCTTTTCACCTGAAAACTTAAAGGTTGTCCTGCAAGCCCTCAAGTAATGTGTATTGGTCCTATGAAGGGCTGACATTGGATTGTCAGTGGGGCTCTATTTTCTACTCTTTTTAATAGTTTTACAATGAAAAAGTCTTTTTGCTGACAGGATAACTATCATATGTTGTCTTACAGTGGGTTTCATGCAAGCTTGTAAAATTATTTTCGCTACATGTTGTAGGGTGCAGTTCCTGCTTTGTGCGAGCATGGAACATTGATACAATTAATTTACTGTTTTTAAGTAGACGTATCCTACTTAAAATATTGCCGTTTGGTACTACCACTTATCCTTAAATTCACAGTTGTTTGATTTATTCTCTGTTTTACCAATCTTTACTCTGTACTTCTTGAAATGCCAGATTTGTATTGTGACTCATGATAAATCCACTCAGGTATGTCTCATCTTCACCCTCTGCAAAAGGCTGCCTTCTCACTCTGGAAGTAGAGATGGCTTTTCTGGGTTTCTTCAAGAAGGGGTTCATCCCCTTGTGGATAATATTAACTCTCTCCTGACCTGACTCTGCTGTGTAACACTGCAACTTCCAAATTTAGTATATTTATTTTAAAGCAGTTTCCAAGAGAACAGAGGTGATGCAAAACAAAATCCTAAAATTTGAATTTAATTGAAAATATGAAATTATGGAAGCCTGTCTCACCATCCTGTTTCTTATGCTCCTTTGCTGACATCTGCTGCCAGTCCTAGGAGACTGGGTCTGAGGTGGGATGTGGTGAAAGGTGCCTGCTGTACTTGGTGCTAGCAGTCAAGTGTTCTTGTGCAAATTGTTTGCTTTATTTGACTTAAATAGGGAAAGGGTGAGGAGGAAGGTGAAGGAACAGTTGTAAATTAAACTAGGCATCTTTGTGGATCTGGGCATAGATGCAATGAGTTCCCAAGAGCTCGTGGCAGAAAAGAGTTGTGTTAAAAGTTAGTCTTTCTCATGTTTGAATCACTGTGGTAGTTTTGCCTCTTAGGTTCCTCACTGCAGATGAAGAAAAAGCAAACACAGCATCCAGGGTAACTGCATGTTTCAACACTCTCACTTCAACACTGTGAATTCTTGCCTGGGAGGGTGGCGTTCTGAACATTTGGTAGGTGGATGATTATGTATTGCCTTCAAAAGTCCTGGGTTTTCAGCTTCTCACAGAATTAATCCATTAAGGCTTTATCTAACGGTGCTAAGAATTTCCCTTATCTGTCTGGCAGGGGGTTGTTTGTTTTAATGTGATCTCATCAGTGTTATTAAATGAGTTGGAATGATGAGCCTTTTTTTCCCCTTTTCTTTCAGTGCCAAATATATTTGTGTTTTTAAGGTGGAGAGTATGCATCAGAATTATGACACAGTATAAATAGCAAATGCTTCTCAGATGGCAAGTGAGAATAACTCTAGTTTATATTCTGCAACATGCAGTGTCTTAACGATTAGAAGCATCCTATTTTTATAGGCCAGGTTTCAGATATAGGTAACTGAAGCGTTATGGCAAGTTCTGTCACTATCCAAACAAAACCTTGATTTAAAAGGAATATATCTTGTGTTATGATTACTCCCCAGTTTTAAACATTATTCCTGGAAGGACTTTATAAATGTAATATACATAAATTGTATATTAGTAATTCTGTTAAATATAGCAATGAAGCCAAGAAATAGGGAAGACTGAAAGCAATATTGTGCACTTGCATAAGAAGTTTTTCAGTCAGTGCTAAAGAAAATCACCAATGTAGAGGAATTAGGTGCTCAAAAAGCCCCCAGGATTTCATGTACTCTTCTTCCTTGAGTTTCCTTTGCCTTCTCTTATGAATATTTTGCTTGTTTGTATCCATTTAATGGGGCATGAACAGTCCTTCCTCAGGTTCTTTGGTATTGCTTCTGGGACTCTGTAGACCAGGCCTTTAATAAGAATTAAACTGCATCTTTATGGCATTATCTCTGAGGAAACCTGTAGCAGTCAGGTACTTAGGTTATCTCAGTGATTTTGCTTGGCACTGAATATATGCTAGGTTCTTCCCATGCTGCCACATACCGCAAAAATCTTGAAAACTGCTTTTATCTTTGCCCTGAACTTGCTTTAATAATGACCCCATTGATTTTGTTTGCTTTTATTGTCTTTCGTGGTTTTGGTTTGGGTTTTGTTCTGTTTTGGGTTTTTTTGTGGTTTTTTTTTTTGTGGGGTTTTGGATTTTTTTTTAAGGAATGGCAAATGGTCAACCCTCGCCCTTCTATTTTGCTGACCAATATATTCTTTTTTGATCTTTGCCTTTTATCCAACACATTGCTCTCACTCCAGGTCTTATAATTCCAAATGAAAATAACTTTTGAGGTCATTGGGACAAGTCTTTCACCACATCAGTGTACAAGGATCAAAGGGGAGTGTTTTGACTATCAGTGAGGGAATCATCTTGGAGAGAGAAGGTATCTCCTCACCAGCTGGGATGTGAATCTGCAGTTGTAAACCAAGCACTGCTCATGTGCAGTGAATGTATGAAGTGAGTGTTAATGGGCTTGCTCTTTGCCAGGCATGTGGTATGGATACCAAGAACAGAAGAATTTGGATATTTTCTCTTCTGGTAGATTAAAGAGTACACAGTGTTCAGGCAGTCTGCACAGAGTCCTTTAACATTTGATGACAACACCTGTTAAATTCCTCTAGAAAGTGTTTTAGGGAGGAAACGTGTATATCGTTGTTTACTCACCCCAAAAAGGAACTTGGTGCTGAAGACAAATACTGATCCAAATCATCAGTAAGAAACTCTCTGGAGCAGGGATGGAAAATCTGCCCTTGACTTTTCCTGCTGTGATTGCTGTAGCATTCCCCTCAGCAAGTAATGTTAAACAAGATTAAATATGACTAGAGAAAGATGTATCTACATTTATCTCATCGGTGTACATTGATGTAAATTCATGTTTCTGAGTAGGCCCTGGGATGATTTTTTTTGCTGCAATCCAAATGTTATTTTGAAGGAAAAATGTTCCCTTTTTGCTTTTAATTTTTTTTCTAAATTGACTGTAATTTCTGGACTGTGACAGCAACCCCTTCGAAACATAAAGCTCTTCATGGTAAAACTAATGTAAAACTTGGTCAAAAAAATACAGCATGACTTGCTATGGTCACCAAAGTAAAATGGCATCTCTGTCAGTTCAAATCAGACTGTAGCTGAATTTTAAAGCTTCAGATGCCCTGTGTTTTGATGACTCATATGCCAACTTCATGTTCATTGCAGAATTCCTTGAGGATTCCTAAGGTTTAGACTTGCTTAGGATAAATTGCTGAGTACCAAGGAGGTGGCCTCCCCTTCTCCACCCATCTGTCTGCAATGACCCACACAATTCCTTTGAAAAGTTTGTTTTCTGTTTGTTTTTTAGTTGGTGTTTGTTTGGATTTTTTAACCATAACAATCCTTCTTACCTACTTCAGCATCTTAAATAGCTTGTGATAGTGGCTGATGAGTTCTGCAGCTGGGCTGGCATGTCCCAGAGAGTCACTAAAGCCATATCCTCCTTCTGTATCCTTCTTTCAGGTAATATGTCCTTCTGAAAGCACTTTTGGTAGAGCTGGTCAGAACAGATGTTCTGAGTTGTTTTCCTGTCCCTGCATAAAACCTGAGGAATATCCCGACTTTTCCATCCTCATTTCTTTCACTAGACACTGGCCTGTTATCTCATGGGTATGGGAGATGAAGTAATTTCTCTCCACATCTTTAGGCTCTTGTGATTAAAGTTTCTATGGAGTATCTCACTTAGCACATCTCCCATTCTGGACCTTGGATGCTTACAAGGCACATTGTGCATTTAATATTTGTTTTCACTTACTATATTTTAATAGTATAGAATGAAAAACAGTACACTAAATGTAGAGAAAACTCGTATGTTTAATCTAAGCTCAATATATTAAATTCAGGTTAGCTGCTTTCTTTGTGAGCTTTATATGAAACCCAAATATGTTACTGTAGAGCTGAAATTGAATGTTACTATAATGTAACCCCATCTTATGGTCATGTGCAGGGGTAGATTTGGGAAAAGGAAGATATTCCAAGATACTGAGTATTTTTAAAAATTGATAGTGTAAATAAAGTGTGCAACTCTTGAGCAGTTTTCATTTAATGAGTTGTACAAATTTGTTTTCAATTGGGCAATATTTCTACTTTATTTGAGGCACAAGATAAAGTCTGTACTTGTTTAGGAGTATGTCATATCGTGCTGAATTTGTTGCAGTAGGTTGCATCTGGCTATGTGTGGACATTAAGTTTCTGATCAAAACCTTTTTAAGCTTCCAGGGAAGCTGAAAGCAAAGCAAGAAAACTTTGTGTTTGGGCATTATCCCTATTATGCTGCATTGGAATTACAGTACACTTTTATATGATCCTTTGTTCTGTAGTTATCTACTGGGTAAAACCACATAGTTTCCCCAAGTTCTTAAAAATAAATAAACAAAATAAACTTCTTAAAACCTACCACAAAGAAATCAACTTGCCATTCCTGTTCAGCTCTATAGTCTGGTTTGCACTAACTGTTCTTTATTTAATCTTTGTCATTATTCTGATAAATTATTCACTGTGTTTTCTATGGAAACAAGGTCTGTGTGAATATTCTGTGTACATTTCCTTACTTGGCTGAAAGTAGTCAATGGGTTTCAAACCGTTTTACAATTATTACATGTTTCTTGGAAATATTGACTGTAGGGAGTGGTTATTGCTATAATATTCAGTATCAGATGCTGGAAACATCTTTCAGTTCTGTGCATTTTTTCAAGCATCAGTACAGCCTTTTGGGGAGACATTGTTGCTTGGGTTCTCTTAATGAAAGGCTCCAGAAAACAGGGACGGATTTAGTCTGAATTGTTCAAATTCCTTAGCTTGCAAAATGGCAAAGCCAGTTGCCATGTCACCTTGCCTCAATCACCTCTTCTGGAAATTGAAAAATACCCTCTGAAATAAGGTGCTGCCTAAAGTGAGGACCAGGAAGCTAAAAGGATGCTCTAACCACTTCCATGTCTTCTCTCTCAGACTTGCTTTTTCCTATGGGTATTGAGGAGTTTTCTCTTAACATATGTTGAGTTGATCAATATCAAAGTTGCACACAAGGAATCTTGTATGGTGTAGAACAATTCTCTTATAAACATCTCCGATGTCTGCACTGCTGCAGAGTTCAACTTTCAGCCTTTGTTTTGCTGAGTGGAGAAACGACATCAAGATTCAAGTCAATCATCTGCAGAGTGCAACTACCAGAAGGCTAACCAGGTAAACGCTGTATGGTCAGGGCAGCCTGCAGCTTTAGTGTGAGCTGTAAAACCTGCCTGCAAAGCTGGGACAAGGCTGTTGGCTTGAACAAACCATCTACACTGAGATGGATGTGAACATGAGCAGCTAAGGTACTAGCACATGCACCAGCTTTTGTGGACTGTAAACTGGGAGGTGGGAGAGCATTTGGGATACAGGTTCAATAAACTTGAGCCTTAAGTATCAGCCTAAAAAAAAATATAACTAACCCAACCCAAATCTGGAACATCATTTTCTTTTGTATCATCTTGAATTTCTGTTTCCTCATGCACCTCTCTCTACTCTTGGAGTGTTTAATCAGTACCGAGTTCACATTATCGGTAGCCTAGTTCACCATCTCACATCCTGAGACCTCACCAGAACAACACAGGTGGTTTCTGTTACTGAATACAGCTGTAGAGAAGGAACTCTTGAGACAACACACAGAAACTGAAGTTTTACCTCCTGAAACCAGGTTATGGCCGTACTTCAAGGAGGAACAGTTTGAAACCACTTCTTCCTTAATTCCCTCTTCCTGTGATACACACAAACATTATTGTACCACAAGAGAAACACAACAAAACAGCAAGCTGTTATGTTACCCTAGCATGAATTTTCAGGTGATGAAAAGGAGACTTTTGTGTTTGATCTGCTGACACTTTTAAGTAAAAGTCTTAAGAGCCCTTACTGGAAGCAGGACTTTTCTTGTGGCTGGCTAATCTGGAGCCTGCTGGCACAGTTTTTGCCTCTTTTTGTCATGATTCTGAACTCAAAATTTGTCTTGAGTGGAATCAATTTTCTCAAAACCTCACAACCAGTGTATGAGGGGTTTGTGAACAGAAGCAGATTCTTAAGCCCATCATGCTCACATTGAGCTGTTTTGTGATTTGGTGAGTGAGGGAAAAGTTTTCAAGCATCTCCCTAGGAATACTGGTGTTATCTAGGTAATGTTTTAAGATAGCCTGCTTGGAGCTGCCTGCCTGTGCTTTCCACCAGATTAAGCCTTTTGTAACATTCATCAGAATAGTGTGGTACCTGCTGCTTGGCTGTGTTGGCTGTTGGTTTGGCATTGGTCACTGGAGGGGCTTGGTTTGGCCATGAGTGAGCAAGTAGAGGGTTGGAGGCAGCTTGTGGAGAGTTTACAGGCACAGCAAACCTCATCAAAGAAGGTGGCAAAGACACCCTGAGAGTGGTGAAGCCTCAGCTGCCTGTTTGCATGGCTGATGAGCCAGGTTTATAAGACTCTTTGCAGGACTTATTGCTGGAGCCTTTGGTTCAACATAGCTATTTCTTAATTTGCTAGGAGGATAAAAGCCTGACATATGGGCTTCTATTAGCCAAAAAACTACAATTTATCTGATTCAATACCTGAGTTATCTCTTCTGCTGAGGCAAAAGAGGCAGTTGCCTAAGGCAACCAGTATGTTCAGTGTGAATGCAGGTTGGCATCAGTAAACCTCTGTGGGCTTGACTGATATGACATAAAAATGGTGTTGCCTTTTTTCAGTGCAGTGCCGATTGCAAATACATATTCATTTTGCTGATTTTATCCTGCTTTACCGACGTTTTTTAAGAACATCTGTGATCTCCTAATAAATGAGATGCTGAGTGGGAGCCTGCATTTCCTTTTTTAAAAATAGTGCTGATATTGATTTCTGCTACATTAGAATCCGTCCTGGGTATGCAGATAGAGCTGGATAATGAAAATGTTTGCTGTGATCTTTTCTTCCCTTGGCTTAACTACTCCATGGCCAGAGGTGAAGAGGGTGGGGTGGGTGGGAAGAAGCACTGTATAAAACCTTCTTGGGAAGCAGAGTATGAACTCCCTGTTTGGAGGGATGGGGAAAGCAGTTAACTCAGTTCACATCTTGGGGATGTGAAACTGCACCCAGGAAAAGCACTTGCCTTTCCAGGCTTGTTTTAAGTTAGTCGTCCAGTTTCTTGCAGAAATAATTTGAATTTTGGGTGCTAGGGACCCTTTGAAGGTCAGGAGTTCATTCTGCCAGTCCTTTGCCTATAGGTGATCTTTTTTGAAGTGACAAACTATCCCTATAAAATGGCATGATTTGAACCTGGTGTTTATATTTAATGTTGTACTTCTAATTATTTTTAGTAATAGTTGGGAGAAAGGAAACTTGTAAATGGCTAAGAAACTGTATACAAGGAAACAAAGAATATTTTTGTTGGGCACTTGTAGGAAAAAGGCCGACATTTAAAGTATCCCATATCTCCTTCTTTGCTCCTTTTGGGACTGCTGAAGGTTTACCCCACAGTTCTCAGGAGTTTTATCTGCAGAATCAACCTTTAATGGTGAGTCATGGAACTGGTTTCCCTGGACTTGAAAGCAGCAAACCCTGTGTTTGTTTTTTAGGAAACTGCCGTGGGCTGAGCATCAGCACCCTGTTGCTCAGCCTGGGGACAACAACATGTGAAACCAGAGAATGTGGGTGCTTAAGACACTGGAGACCAAAAACCCAATTTTGCCCTCTATCTCTTCTCTCAACTTGGCTTCACCAACAAACCCACTGGGAATAGGAGCTGGCAGTAGTCAGGTACCTCAGAATAGACATCCCTGAAAGAGTTCATTTGCTAAACTGCCTATCTGGAGGTCTTAGCACAGATGAAGGAAACTCCATGTACTGTAAAACAGCCTAGTTAGCTTTGAGGTGAGAAGGGAGGAGAGGTGGAGTTGTTGGATGCAGAAAAAGGACATACTTTTCTGTCTCTTGACCTAGGCTGGATAACCTTTGTGTAGGTGAACAAGGCTGTTTGTTAGTCTGAAAAAAAAATGCATTTTTACAGCTCTGTCTCGTCTGAGAGATGTGAAGAAAGGAGTTACTTTCTTATTAATAATATGTATTTGAAAAGTAGCAGAGAAATACATGTTTTTAAATACAAAATTGAGATTTAGAGATGTGCACTTCTAAATCAAAAACTGCGATTAAACACTGGAAAGGCTATACTTATTAAGTGCTGGGAGTGCTGGTAGATGGCATCACTCTTACTTTCCCCTTCAAGAAACCTGTAGAATAGGGGAGCAGGGGAGAATCTAACTTTCTCTCCTTACACTTATATGTTATCATATCCATTCATCTGTCACTTTCCTCTGCCCAATCTAGCATTCTTTGTACTGTTTGTCCTCCTTACTGTGCTAGCATTATGTCAGAAAGTTCTATTTAGAGGCTGATTTTACTGGCAAAATGGGCTTGCATACGTTCTGCTGCATTTTATCTGACTGAGAAGATTTTGTTACTGTGCATGTTCCCACTGAACTGTTGCTTCCCAGTGCAAACCCCTGTAGATGTGTGTGTCATTAGTAAAGCTCATCAGTGGTGCACGAGCAAAGCCGGTGGGTACTGAACCCGAGCAGTGACATGAGCTCGTACAGGAGTCTTGGACACAGCTGTGCCTGCAGGCTGTGTCCTCTGGTGTTCACTGCTTTCTCTCAGCAGTAAATATAAACAAAGCTGCACTCTGATTTTATAGGAGAGGGAGTTGAAATGTATTCTGAAATCAGGAATAAATTGGCATATTCTGATGAGCAGCAGTTCTGCCTGTGGCACTGCATCCTGCACTCGTCAAAGCACAGGAAATATATCGTAGACTATAGGCCTGCATTGCTGGGAGGTAGATGAAAATAAGCTACAATAGAAGAAGGGAAATATTTTACTTCTGTTTTTGTTTGCATAGTATTCTGTGCATCTGTTCATTTATATAATTGCCTATGCCAGTTTGTGCATTTTTATTATTTTTATTTAGCTCTCAAAAGCTTGGAAACTTCATTATTCTTGTAATCTGCCAAGGCTGGAAAGAAAAGCTGTTTGTTCCATTAGGCTGTTTTGGGCTTTTGTGCAGTTCTTGATTTGCTTTTAAAGATATAAGGAGCTGAAAAGTGAGGAATAAGCAGGACACAGAGATGTCTGGAGCTCTGTATGATCTCTAAGGTGTTGCTTGTGGCCATTAACATCTGACTGAAGTAATAGTTCTTGAAAGCATGCCCACCCCTTCACTTGACAAGATGGATAGTGTCTTTCCTCACGTGATGACAAAAATGCTCCTTTTTCTGATTAAACAGGCATCATCACATATATTGAAAACAAAGGTGATCTCGTTATTTTTGAAAGAGTAATTCTTCATGTAGATAAGCTTGGTAGAGTGGCAGTGTTTTAGATTGAGTTGGGGAGTGTGAACCTTGTGGTATATACCTAAATGTTATGGAAAACAGCCCCACAAACTCCATGTTAATTTGACTATATTATCCATTGAGTCTCATAAATGCCTACAGAGAGGTGGTGATGAAGGGAATATTCTTATAGCAAATATGCTGAGTGTGATCCCCTTCTCTCACTTCTTTCTTGGGCTGTTAGTAAAGTGATATTACCTTTGTTACATAAGATAACCCACTTTGTGTTTTGAAGACAGTTTGTAAAGGACGAATCCTTAGATGTTTGAAACAGTTTGGAGAGTATTGTTCCTATGTCCAAACAATGGATTTCTATGTTAATATGTGGTAAAAATTATCAGTCTTACCTTAATCAAGATGTTTTTGAAAGTCTGTGTACTACTGAGAATAAACTGCAACAGTGCTTTTAATTTTTTTTTTCTGTGATATTTCAAGCCCAGTTGAAGGCCACTGTGAAGTCATACACAGATAAAGGTGCTGGAAGTCTAATGGGTACTACTATCATTGTAGTGGCCTTAGCACTAATTATTGAGGCTATTTAAAATGTTAATTGAACACAATATTTCATCTCTAGAGAAAGTGTCTACTAAATGTTTGGATCATGTTCAAAATATACCAGATCCAAAATAATATTAATTGATATGCTTCTCAGCACATTGTACCAAATATCTATTACCTGATGAAAAAAATGGGGAGTTGAAAAAGAAAAAATATATATAGTGATGCCAACTACCAACTAGAAAATCAGAAGAGTAGAAGTGAGATAAAGACAGTTTAGTAGGTAAAGCAAAAACTGTGTTTGCAAACAAAGCAAAACATGGAACTGCTTCCCACAGGCTGGCAGGTGTTCAGCGATTCCTTGGGAATGCTGGGCTCCATCACATGTAATGGTGACTTGGGAAGACAGACACCATAACTCCAAATATCCCCCACCTTATTTTTCCCACTTTATATACTAAGCATAATGTCATATGGTCTGGAATACCCCTTTGGTCAGGTTGGGTCATCTGTTCCAGCTATGAATCCTCCCAACTTCCCATGCACCACCAGTCTGCTTGCCAGTGTGGCAGTACAGAAAGCAGAAGAAGCCTTGGCTCTGTGTAAGCACTGTTCTGTAGGGATTGGTTTACAATATTTGGAATGGAGAAAGTCCTGCCAGAAATGAATTTGTGAAGAAAATCAACAAGCCACTGATAATGCTTTAACAACTGATGTTATTAATGTTGTTTAAATGTACGAAATGGTTTCAATTGTGTTTTTTGCAAAGTCACTGCTTCTCCTTCCCAGAATACCTTGGGATACCTGATATCTCAGGCGTCTGGAAAAGGTTGGGACATGCATGTTACCTGACCCCCTTCCTATTGAATGTAAATCCCCTTATTCCCACTGGCCCAGAGCCAAACGTCCTCTTGTTTCTTATTGGTGGGTTTTAGATCCCTCCAAGGTCCATACAAACCCCTGACCAGCAGCAATAAACTCTCTCTTCTCCTTCCTCTCCAGTGGTCTCTGTGTGTCCTTCTCGGGCTCTCAGGGGACCATGTGGTCAGGGGAAGCGGGAAGCACATTTTCTCCTAGGTAATGGGATAAACTCCAGGACCAGGAGAATTACCATACTGTTGCAGATTGCATCCCCAGACACAGAAGGTACCCTGCAGAAACGCTGTTCAGCAATAACAAAAACATCTCTATATTGTATGTGTTTAGCATAAATCTAAAACAAAGCCCCATACAAGGGGCTATGTGAAGAAAATTTTCTCTACCCCAACCAAACCCAGCACAATTAGACACTTAGATTTTTTTTCCCCACTTGTAGGCAGGAGATAAATCAGAGGTGGAGGAAATACTACTGTTACAAAGGTAAAAAAACAGAGTGCAGTGAAGTTTTAGCATGCGCATATAAATGGGAAAGGTAGGATGCTTGTTGGTTAATACTCAGGCCTCCCACTGACGTCTTTATGACAGAAATTCATTTTATATTGAATGTCTAGTTATGGTCCAAAAAGTACAGCAAATCTAGAAGACAGCAAACCTTCATGGTTGTGGAAGTAAGAGGATTAAACAATTTTAATATATTTTTTTTGCTGTAATTGAAAAACCATGACTTCCTACGCAGAAATACTGCTTGTAAAACCAAGAAATAAAAAGAGAGGCAAGTTTCCTTCAGCATCCAACCTTCTGGAAGAGCCTCTTTTCTTCAAGAAAGGGAAGAAGTGCCAGACAAAATAACTTTTACAAGAAGGGAAGGAATCACACATGTGGGCGACATTTATTTAAGCTCAAGTGATAAAGTGTGATTAATTGAGATTGGAGCAACCATTGAGATTGGAGCAGCCCTCATGTACACCAGAAGACCATCAAGCAGGAAGTGGGTCATTCCTTTGGCGTTTACTTGGCAGTGTCTGGTCCCAGTACTTCAGCAGGAGACTAACATTCCTTTGTAAAATGTTCTACTGTTAGTAAAGTATGTAAACAGCTCTACCTTCTCCAGGATGTCTTCTCCAAAACACTAGCTTGGAGTTCTGATGCATCAGGGACAGTACAGCTGTGCTAAGGTAGTTCTGAAGATGGTTCAGAAACTGATTTTTGTTTTGTTGCAGTTTATGTTTGAAAGCAGATTATAAGGACTATGGGCTGTCAGATTAGAGGTTGGCACCCTTACTTTCACCTGGCACCACCATCCCCAGTGGGTAGGGGAGCAGAAAAACATGTTTGCTGCCATTGTCTGCTGCAAGTTGGTTTCTCTTCAAACCCAAATGGCAGCTTGCTCACGCCTGAGCATGTAATGCTGGAGATCAGTCAGTGTGTCCTTTCCCCTTGGACATTGTGAGGCCACATAATTTTTAATTTATGCCTTAAAGGAGAGAGATGTGTAACGGCAGATAAGGTGGCAGGAGACACCTTTGTCCCTACTGCAACTACTGTCCATTCATCAGCTGTGGAAGGACCTATTTCTTCAGTTCAGAAATGCATTACTCAAAATCCTTTCTTTGTAAGACTGAATTTTGTGCTTATTGATATAGTTAGTATTTCAGTGGAATTGGAATTTTTTTGCTTGCTTTTACTATTTTTGCCTATTTCATCCCAGTAAGGGAGGACTCCTCTCAGTTTCAAATCTTTCTTTTTTAATTGCTGCAATGATTATTCCTGTATTCTGTAGGGTATTTTATTTCAGCACTCTGAGAGCTGCAGAGATTGTATTCCCTAATCTTTGCATGGTAAATAAAATGTGTTCTAACCAGATAAGTTTATCCCTGTTTAAAATATAAATGTAGGCTCTGTGTGTGTGTGTATATATATCTATGTATATCTATATCTAGATATACATGGATATATCTAGATACATATATATCCAAAGTATAAAGAGATAAAGGCTGTATGGTCATTTAACAGGTTCGGAAAACACTATCTAGTTTTGTACTATAGGTGGTATGATCATATTTTGTGGCTATTTGAGTCTGTGGAGTAAAGTATCTCCTTTTTCTCAATTGAAGTATTACCTCTACTGCTGAAATACACACTGTGATGGGAAAAGGTGGGTATTCTAAGCTGCTTGATGGGTAAAGTGAAGGGAAATTATATTGATGTTGTGATCTTGTCAGTTAGAAGTGAGAAATCCAGTGTAAAGATGGAAGGTTCCAGATGCTTCATTAGTTATTAAAAAACCCCAGGTTTATTTGTGTGTGTTTCTATATGTGTGTATAAGATAAAATACAACTTATTGATTTTACATAGATGCAGTATTATATAGAAACTTTTTAAATTAAGGTGTTATTTCTCGTGTTTGAAACATTTTTTTTCTTTTTGTTCTCTTACTTTCTAGGTGCTTCAAAGGTTTTTTTCTGTATATGTAAAAGCTATTCAATGTTATTCTACTGTATTGTACAATGCATTAAGAAATTTGAAGGCAAGATGTAATGTATTTTAAGCTGCTGTATTGGCTTCTATTAGGAGAAAATCTTGTAGAGCCAGAGGATAATGCTGAGAATCAGTTGAATAGTAATGTGTATATTGGTTTGCTATGAAGTTTCTGTTCATTGCTGGTTATAAAACAACATGACTTGGAGTTTTTTTTTTTTTCTTTTAGTGTTGACTGAAAGCAGGAAATAACCTCCTTCAGCTTCCTTTCAAGGAAGGTGGTGCAGGACTAGAAAGTTCCTAGCAATGAGAAAAGAGGAATAATAAGTCTTTTGGTGATGGGACAAGAAACAGCTAGAAAGGTTGGAGAATTGGATCAGAAGGCTTGATGCCATCCTGAGGACTGGGGGAATGGATGTAGCCTCACTACAGCACATCCCTTTAACCAAGGGTTAAAGGCAAGAGGAACCTGAGAGAGAGTAAGTTTAAAGAAAAAAGAGGAAGAAGAAAAAATTTAAAAGACTCAACATAACATTGCAGTTTTATTTAGTTATGAAGAGACCTCAGGAGAAATGTGTTTGAACCCTGAAGAACTTGCTAGGGGACTGGAGAGTGTGGTGTGAAGCAGGGTCATACTTCATCAGGTTTGACTTGGAGAATCCTTTAGGCTGCATCGCTAATTCCGTGGATACCCTAGTGCTGCAAGTTCCTGCTGAGCTGAGCAGAGGCCAGGAAAACACCTGCCAGTGCTGAGTTGGCAACAACCCGGGCTCAGAGCTGCCCAGGATCAAAAGGTGTGCTTCAAGCATCTCTGCTGGTGTCTTTGTGATCTGAAAAGGTGGTGCTTAGACGGAAATGATTCTCACCCTGCCATCACCGCTACACTGTGATGCTGATGCTGTGCTTTTTTCTCGTCACAGAGGTGGGATTTGCCAATTCACCATCCTTTTAAAGTTCCTGTGACTCATCCATTACCAACATCCCAGTTAGTTCAAAAACGATGTGGGCTTTTCTGCATTACAATACAGTCTTTGGTGTTACTAAGTAGTCTCGCTGCAGTAAAATAGTTAACTTCATTTTTATCTTGAGTGCAGTAGAAGGCTTTCCAATGAATAATGTAACATGTTTGAAGGTATAGAGAAAGAACTTTTGAAGATGAATGACTTTTAATTATGGTGTTCGTGGTGCATAACAGTAGCTATCTGTACTCATCTTCTATTGCAGAATTGTATTTCAGGTGGATCATATGGTGAAATAAGAGTTGGGTTTGTTTTCCTTTTCAAGAGAAAGTGTGTAGGTAGAATGAATTTGGTTTTGGTTTTTGTGAGGTTCCTGAGAAACTGTCAAGTAGAAAGGCATACTCAAACATCCCATCTGACAGTGTCCAGCTTTGCAGATCTTACAGGACTGGAAATTCCTGTGGGAATTCCTGAGCCTGCAGTCTGCGTTAAACCGCCCTTCATTGCGCGTCCTGTTCTGGCTGCTAGAACAGCATTTGTTCTAGGAAATACTACTGAAGCAAACATTGGTTTTGGTGCCTGTCATGCATTTATGCATGTTGGTCTAGTGTGTCCCCAGCATGACTGGCCTGTGCGATCTGGCAGTTCTTCAGATGGTGTGCAGGAGCAGTTGGGATGCACACACTCAGTTCTGGGAGAGCATGAAAAGAGTAGCCCATGCCCTTGGCTCCTGAGCTGGAGAAGGGCTGGTTGTATGTAATAATATAGATGTAACCCAGGAGAAGGCTTGCACAGTGAAGCAGGTTGCAGAGTTTGCTGCTGCCTGTCTGGGGCAGCTGTGGTGTTTCCCCCTCAGCAGGCCTGAGATCTCCACCCTTCTGCTGGTTTGACTGAGCTTGTGAAACCAGGAAATGGATGTGACAAAAAATAAATTATATGAGTGGGAAGGAGGGAAGCAGTGGTATTTGTCTGGTGGGTGAATGAGAAAAAAGTGAGAGTGATGGGCCTGATGCAGGGAAAGGGGAAAAACCTTGAGGAACAGGACAGGATGAAATATGTCAACAAGCTGCCCATGGAGTCTTTTGAGGCATGGCTAGATGGAGGGGGAACTTTGGTACATCTTCTATCCTATAGTAAGGGAAAGTTTACATTTCTTCTATCAGACTGTCAGAGTCCTAAACAGATTTTTATTCTTTCAAGTCCAGATTTAACTTTTAAAATTTGCTTTTAATATACTCTCTGTAAAGGAGTGAGTGAAAGCTGCACTCAGACTTGACAAGCAGGAGACTTTTGATCACAACCACATATTTCTGTCCCAGCCTTAGTCTGGATTTTGCAGGTTTTCAGTCAGGACAGAGGCACTTTCTCGAATGCGTTAGAGGGATTTTCTTGTCTGCTATCCTGAAACCAGATTTATTGTGTGCTGCCTTTACAGCCCCATCCTAGCTAGATGAACTTTGATCTCCTTCGGACACATTATGAATGAGGGGACAGCCTGTGGCATTGCTTTGAAAATCATGGCACCAGGTCTTTGTGGCTTTTTCTAGTTCAACATCCATGACTTAATACTGTTGTAGGTATTTTGTCATTGACAAATGATTTGCAAATCCTTTGCTGCCACTTGTTGATCATTTTGAATTGAGAACGGATTAATAATTGTTCTCTAGTGGCAGTGTTGACCTCTTAGCAAGAGCTATCCTGCTTTGTGTGCCTGTCTAAATATCCTGTGCTCAGTGACCCTAAAGGTACCTATCTGGCTAGTGTGCAAATGTTTAAATATAGCAATATCTAGCTTTCTTCTTTTCAGTCAGTAGAAGAAATTACTGGATACACTTCCATTTGAGTGAAGTACACACTGAGATAAGTCTATGTTGATGTCTGTTTCCATATTAATTTTTTACACCTCCCTGGAACTTTCAGAAAAGGAGAAATTCCTTATGTAAAACACTCTGAAGTTGTCTTTGGTCTCTGGTTGTGGGTTGAGGTTTTTTCCCGGGAGCATTACACAGTTCTCAGCCACTTTCCAAACTGCCAACTTTCTATTCCACTGAAATTACTTCTGGCTCCAGTCCCAGTATTTGGGAGGAACAATAGGTCCTATCTTAGCCTATACAGACTTAATTGCTGTAAATAAAATTGGCAATTCTGTGTCTGAGAATCCCACCAGCTGTTTTAGATGCATTTAAATTGTTGCACCATGCTGAACTCACATGTCATATCAGAAGCTATAATGCCAATTTTTAGCCATCTGGTAATATGTCCTTGGCCTTTAGTTTTAAAATATTTTTTCTGCATTTAATCCTGTTTCTTTTGCTTCCCTTTAAACTCTGGTCCTCTGCACTGGGTGACATTATTAGTTATATCAAAGGACTTACATCTCAAAGATGCAGTTTGAGGAAAATATATTTCAAATAGCAAAAAAAAACAACTATTGAAAGAGAAGTTGATGGGCTTTTTTGTTGTTTTTTGTTTGTTTTACTCCTTCCACCCACATAAGATCAGGCACCTATGTGGGAATCATCTGACCACATGCCGACAACCTGCTGTGTCAGTGTCTGGGCTCAGCTTTATTGTCCACTAAGAGGAAGAGACATTTCATGCTATGTAAACAAGTAAAATAGGTCAGATGAATCATGCCCCCAGATGTCTTCTTTCTCTTTGAGCTAATCACCCAGACTTTGTAAGCAGACTTAGCTGTCTGCACCATAGGCATCTGACTGGATCTCACCTCTGTGGACCATGCTTGTAGCAGCAGTCACATGTAGGTGACTAGACACATGTAGACAAGTAAGAAGATTAAAAGTGCTTGGCTTCTTGATGCAGAGCTACTTCGAGTGCCAAGGTGAAGGTACTCTGAGTCTGTCTTCTTGAAATCAAAGGCAGAACTGAGTGGATTTTACCAAGGGACACATCAGTACTTGATGTCCACCTTTACATATCCCTAACCTGTGGTGCACCATTGCTTCCTAGACTTGTAAGACACAACTTCACAACTTTTTTTTTTCAGAAATGCTGGTTTAGGAAAGACTCCTCCCCAACGTCTGCTATTTCTGCCTCAATGTTGTATCTTCAGTCTAGCTGAGGAAATACGTTTTTGGTGGGTTTTTTTTTAATCATTTCACTGCACAGGTGTCCCTGCAGGGTAGCCCACTGGCATGTGAAGGTGGAGGTTGCTTACATTGGGAAAGCCAAGAGCGGGATACTTGAAGTTTGCCTTTCATCCTTTACTTGAGAAGTTGCCTCTCTTGCTAATTTAACAAATTGTTCAGCTGCTGAATGCTATGGGGCTTTCTTTTCACTCTGCATACAGCATTGTTTAATATTTACTTGGAATCTTGTCAAGGGCTTAATAAATTCAAAATTCCAGTTTCACTCTGTGCATATTTCACATTTGTGCAACTGTGAGTATAATTTCTCAAAGTGAGTTCTCCCTTTGTGTAGCAGGAGGCAGGGACCCTCTAATAATGTATTATTTCCTGATACATATTCTTACAGATCTTGACACAATTTTAATTTCCCATTGGACTGAGAGGAATGGAGAGGGTTATGTACAAGTTCCAGTAGTCAATTGCTCCTAGTGTTGACTTTGTTCTTGTTTAGACCTCCCTGGGATTGTGAGTGTCTTTGGTCACACAGTGAAGGCTCCTCCACATCAGGGCTGCTTAGGTTTGTTTGTGCTGGGCTGCCCCATCTCTAGGCCTCTTTGGGCACAATTGATTCTCCTCAGTTATAGCACTTCCTAAAACATTTGATGTTGGGCCTATTTACTATGTTTGTACTAAGTATTTGCAAGTCCATAGGTTTCCAATGTTCCTGTTGCATTTGCAAGTGGTAAGTTGGATTGAGGTTTCTTAGGTAATTTTGTGATTAACTTTGAAAAGGGTAAGATTCATAGTGGAGGTAGATGCACAGCACAAGTAGAAGAAATGGTAGTGCTGGAGAAGTACGACCTTTCAAACTTCACAAGGTGTCACTGAGCTGCTCCTGCTCAGTGCCAGGTCCTGTGCACACTTTGGGTAAGGCAGGTCTGTGTTGCTTTGCTCCCTCTGCATTCCTATATGGACATGGCCCTGGACAACCTGCTCTAGGTGACCTTGCTTGAGCAGTGGATTTGGACATGCTGATCAGTAGAGGTCACTTCCATGCTGAGCTGTTCTGTGATTCTCTGGTATTGCCCCTTCCCAAACTGTGCCTTAGCCTTGTTGGATCTCCTCTTCTCTTGGGTGGAGGCACATCTCTTTATCTCACACCCTTTGCTAGGACAGCAGGAGCCTGTGGGGACAATTACCCCTGGAGTTGTGGCATGCCATGTTAAGAGGTGTTGTGTAGACCCCAGAACTCCAGTACCTTCCGTCTGGATAAAGGTAGCAGATAGGGCTGGAAAGGACACCCTTGTCTCCAAGCTTAATGCACACACACGGCCAGACACTCTTTTGCTCACTGCTGTATCCCTGCTATTGAGTAGAAATATTGCATTTAGCTGTGATAATTCTTTTGCTGATACTGATTTTACCAGGGTCTTTAGGTTGGCTTAGACTCTAAATTACCACTGCACTTGAAAATTTACATCTGTGATGGCTGAGTAACTGAGCAAAGATATTAAGCAATTTGACCTATATTACATGAAAAATAGATGTTTTCAATGACATACTATTTAACTGAATTTTTAATAACTTGCCAGAGATATAGCATAGGTTTTCTTATAGAGGTGTGTATGTATGCATATGTAAAATGTATGTAAAAGTACTGCAATATTTTCTTAATCCTATTTTGCATTAAATACTGTGACTTTTCTTATATTTTAAATTTAGGAAAGCTAATTTTGGAGTTGATTTTTAGCCCCAAGGAGAATTAATGAATACTATACAAATGTTTTGATGGATCATGATTATCAAGATAGGGTAGCTGCCATTTTTCTGTAATCTTTTTTTTTCTTCAGGCTCAGGATTGCTGATATTTCATTCGTTTCTATTTAGCTTATATTTTAACGGCTTCAAGGATGAGGTCTAGAATAGCAGTTTTAATAATAGAAGTAAAATACTGGGTTTTGAGGCATGTTTCTATGGCAAAGAATCATTGTAGTGTTTTTTATATGTGTTCCCTTCCTGCAGATCTGCCAGTTATATTCTCCCAGAGGAAAAGTGATGGATATAAAACTCCAGTAGCAGGCTGTAGATTTTCTTTAATTACTAAAAATTGCCAGCATATGAGTGGCTTTGAATTAATTCTCTACTTGTGGATTTTTGATAATAAAGCTGTATGTAATGTTTCCTCTTTTTATTTTTTCACCCCCTTGCCTTGCATATGTTTGCTTTCCTACATGTACAGTTTCTATAATGACTTTTAAGAATAAATTAGCAGATTGTGGGGGCTTCACAATATCTGCTGCACTAGAGGGTTATTGTGAATAAGGCCTTAGTGTGTATCTGTGGAAATGTGTACCTTCTCTGTCACACTTGCAGAGATTAGCTTGGGGCTAATTTAAGTTGACAGCTGTATAGAAGGGATTACTACTGTCACCACTGAACTCCTGGGGTTAACCTTCACACATGCTAAATATGAGAGATAATTTTTTTTAAAGCTTGGACCAGTTTTGCATAAGCCATTTTTCTGATTTCTCTTAACCCTGAAAGAGCTGAGACTGCAGTTCACAGCATCATAGACTAACAGTGTGCGTTACTTTAAACACATAGCGAGCTTCTCTGTAAGCATAAGGAGAGTTTTTATTTGCATATATTTGCTATTGCTATAATGAAGAAAGGGTTTATTTTGTGTGTGCTTTCAAAAGCAGAACTTTGGGAAGGAAATTGGGGAGGAGGAGGAAGTAGCCATTTGTTTGCTTCATGCATCCTTGCCTCGTGCAAATGCTCATTTATGAGTCTACAAGAATACTAAAGATTTTAATTCAAATTGAGCTTTTGGTTGGGGTTTTGTGTAGTAGTAGTAAGTGGTGGTGTAGTAGTAACAGTAGTGTTGGGCTTATAGGCAGAATGAACATATCTGAGGCCCAGATGCCCCTCACTGTAGAGATCAGGGGCAGGTTGCTCTCCCTGCCCTTTCATCATTTCAGCTGGTGTGATTTGTGTATTTTTGTCACATAACTCTGTGGGGACGACTCATATGCAACCTTTTAATCAGACGTGTCTCTACCACTGGGCCCTCCCTGTGAGGGATGCTCATGGTCAAGAGCCTCACAGGCAGGTGCTGTATAGCTCATGGGAACAAACATGGAAGTGGCTGCTTTTCCTTTGCATTAGAGGGAAAGAAATGGCAGAACTTTGGCAGAACATCTTGAATATGAGCTCAGGGTTAGATCCAAAGATGTTTCTCATCTAAAAGAGCTCAAACCCACTGTCCAATGATGTTTTTCTTGTGTGCAGTCAAAAATCAAATATTGCTCATCGATGAACTTGCAGCACCACCCTAAAAGACAGTGAAGATACCCGTGATAAAATAGCTGTGAACAAAATAATGTTACTATCAAGATGTGTATAGTGTGTGTTCTTTGGATTGAACCACATGCCTCAGTTTCAAGAGTTATCAGTCCCAATATTTAAAGCCACAGGCACTGTTCACACATGGCTAATGAACCATGTTGCTGTAGAAAGTTTCCTTTTCTTTTGGCACAAATTTTTGGATTTTTTTGATGCTTTCTGCTTCAATTCGCAGATGAAAACTTATCACATAAGCCAAAGCTGGTAAACATTCTTTGCCTCATGAAAACCAAAAATCTAAAAAAATCTAATACTGCACAAAAATATCAACATTTTTTTGCAAATACTCTTGTCTGAAGGCTGACTTCACAGACTGAATGTGCCCCATTCATATGAGAAACATCATTTAAAGCACTTTCAAGGCAGCTTCTTCCTGAATACCATGGAAGTAAGTTCAGACCCATTTTCCCTAGATTAGCAGGATTTGAGAAATTAACTGTTAGGGAAAAGAAGAAAAAGCAAAAAGTGTATGACAGTGTGTTAGTGAAACTGGTCTAGAAGGACACTGGTCAACATATAGTTGTTTGTTCTCATTGTCTTCTATGTCTCTTATATTTCATTAAGCTTTGAACAGCCAGACAGAGAAAGTTGTTTTAATTAGGATGAGAGCAGTTTGACCTCTGCAATTTCACTGTGTGTTGTGGGAAAGAAATGGTGGTTTTCTTACAGTGTCAAATTCATCTTTGCTTTTGCAACCTCTTCTTATCCCATTCTGATAGTTGCTGCAGGAGTGAGGAAGAAGTTGCCAAGTAGTAATGCCAGCTGTGGCTGAGATTGCCCAGCCCTGAAGCGAGATCATGCTTAACTAACCACCTTCGTGTCCCACTGGTCTGGCTCGGCATCTGCTCGGGGCTCACTGTTCACTGGTTTTGTCCTGTAATACCTGCAGTCTAATTATCAAAAAGAGCTGCTTATCTCAGTGTAGTGATCACAGAGCTTGCTCCATTCCTGCAGTGACCTACAGCAGTTTTGTTGTTGTAGTCACTAAGTATTTAATCGGGTTTTTTTAAAGTGTAGCTGGATCATGTGCTGCACATTTTGGGAAGTCCATACCAATAACATCAGAGTGGACTTTCCTTCCAAGATGCCATTGACTCCAGCCCAAAGACAAGCTGTGTAACGAGGTTATGATCATTTACCACTGAACTTGTGGTAAATTTCCAGCATAAATGGTGTTTGGCTTTTATGCCTTGCCTATTTTAATCCCATATATAGTCCTTATCAGTTTGACAGTTTTTGTAGCTTCTAGGTGGGTCTCAAAGTGAACTTGGCCTAGTATGTGTGATTGCTGGTTAGAGAAACCATATTTTCACAGTAGATCACTGCAAGATTTTATGGCTAAATATTCACTTCCTCCTTGGTAGTAAAATTAAAGTTTTATTTATCCCCATGGATTTAGAGGACTGATTCAGGGATGGCTTCAGTTTCTGCCTGCGGTGGACAATGCTAGTGAGTGCTTTGGTTTTGATGTACACAGTGTGACAGTTACAGTAATGAATGAAGGGAACTGTTTAGGCTGCTTGAAAATCTGGCTTTCATCTGCAGGAGAGGGAGTGAACGGCTAGAAGGAAATCTCTTTCAAGTTGATTCCTGATGCAGAAATAAGTCTTGTGTGGGTGAAAGGGAGAAAACAGCTACCTACCTGGAAATCTAAGACTGTAAATGAGGTGTCACAAAAAAAGGCAGTGACATCCACTCACATGCTAACCCATTGGGGGGGGGGGGGGGGGGGGGGAAGAAAGCATGAGGAGGAAGAAAAGCCAGCAATGCTTCAATGAAACTTTGGATTTTATGGTATATTTAATTGTCATTCTAAGACTGTTGCAATTATAACACAAAACTGGAGGAACATGTTATCTGTTGTCTATAGGTATGTTATCTGTTCTTCTGGTTTACTTCTGTGTTATTGGTTGGGTTGGATGCAAGCTGGTGCCACGCAGTTGTGGGGTAGCATGTGTATACCAGGGCTGGAAAGAGAAGGGAGGCTGTAGCTCCTGTGAGTGGCTGGAGCCAGCCAGGCTGAGGTGGGAGAAAAGGGCTCTGTGCTTCCTGATGAATTGATTCATTCAGAGTCAGAACAACTACAGGTGTCCGCTGCTACTCTGAAACCCTAGAGTGGGGTAGCATTTAAACTTGCAGTATACAACAAGCTGCCTATGGATAGATGCTATTTTTTCTACCTCTGTTTTGTTTTGCTGACCCTCAAGGAGGGAATGCAGAGCTTTTGCATTCATCTGGGATTAATAAACTGAAGCTTTTGTGGATCAAATGAGAACCAGTTTCCTGAGACATCTTGTAGGACACTTTACAAGCAACGCTCTTTCACCTCAGTTCATAGAGTCTATTTTAAGTTTCTATAAGTACATAAAGCACCTTGTGGAGAGCAGGAATGTTATTAATGTATTTATTGCAGAAACTTGTATATGCCAAAATTGCAGAATGTCACCCTTATCCAGTATAAATACATAAAGCACCAAAACAACAACAGTCCTTGGTTATTGCTAATTCTTGTGATTATTGAATACAGCTAGTATTGCATAGCAAAAGATTTGTTTACTTCCTCAGTTAGTAGTATTATGCTTTGATATTGTTAGTAACCTGAAAACTGATAATGGGGAAACAAGGAGCATGTTCAAAGTTATGTAGTTTAATAAGTGGATAAGGTTCTGTGTCTGCTAATAGGATAAATAATGGAGTTAGAGAATTTCCTTTGAGAAGATAAAGATATGATTAGGAGAAAAAATTTTGGTGATTGAGACATTTTTTAAGGCTTGTATTATTTTGAAGCAAATAATTTGGTCGCAGGGCTTTTCTTAATATATATTTTTAATATCTGTGGTACTTTCAGCTTTTATTAGGGTGAAAGTGGAGTCTTATCTAGGTTTACAGAGAAATGCATTTGTCAGCATCTTTTTGTAAGAGATCTAACTTAGAAAACATTAACTTGGGACCAACAACTGGTCCTTTGGTTATGACTTTGCTATCTGTTGCTGGGTCCTTGCAAGTTGTTTTTGTTTTCTTTAGCTCAGCCTCTTCCACGTTCAGCTGATCATTCCTCCTGGGATGGCTTCCTACCTGGAGCAGAGGATTCCTCAGCAACAAATGGAAAAATATGTAACTTCTCCCTTTCTTTGAAACACTTTGCTTTTCTTTTGGGTATTTTATGTTCTAGTGTCAGAACCTGTGGGCTGCACAGATACTGCACACAGTCTCAGCCTTAACCTATATGGTGTCAGCTCAGGCTGCTCAGACCTTTGCTCTGGAAGTGCTTGCGTAGGATGCCTCAACCCTCACAACAGGTCTTACCGGGAAGGCGGAACTCGGCATGTTCTCTACTACTATGGAGAGGAACTTTGCCTTGGTGGGAGAGAAGCAGATGGGATTTTGATGTCCTCCTATGGTGTCAGGAGGTCGTCAGTTACCCCACAGCTCAACTAAACTAAGGGGGTGAGTCAGGCTCTCTTCTTTCAGGTTTTATTTCTGAGCTTGGGCATGTCTAGAGAGTTTGTGAGGCCAGTTCCCACACTTCTGCCGCAGTCTACCTCCACAAGCTCTTGGAGTTCTCCCAGTCCTTTCATTTCAAAAAGCATGTTTTGTGGACACTGCTGTTGTTGTGCATCATTCAGAATTTCTGCTGGGCTCTTCTCCTTCACACTAGTGAGTTAAAAAAATACAAGTACTTGGATGACTGAATTAATTTTTTGTCCGAATTTGAGACGTAGACCTGGGTATTACTGTCCTATTACAGCACAGCTTGGAACTTTGGCTGATTGCAACTTAATGTAATACCAAAGAGCATGGTATAGGGAAGAGTAAAACAATGAGAGTATATGTACTGGTATTGATTAAAAACTAAAAAATAAAAAAAAGTGGGCTGAATAGAAATGTATCAAAAGACTGTAGCTTTGGGTGTTTTGGGTTTTTTTTTCAGTTTGTAGGGTTTTGTTTGTTTAGGGGGGTTTGGGTTTTGTTTTGAAACCACTATCAAAGCCTGTTTTGGATTTGTTCAATTGGCCTGCTTTGGTTCTTTAAGATAAACTTAGGATTTTGCAATCAGTGACCTTGGCACACAACTTTGAGCCTTGTTTGTTGAATGAAAAATAGAAGCACACTCTAACCTACATTTCCATTCAGTCAGATGGGATTTGGGGTCTCAGGAGATAGCAGCAGAATGCTAATTGTGAGCCAAGCAAACTAGCTGGCTCCTATCTGAAGAGTTTGCTTTTAGCTGAGGACCTGTTTAAGATTAGTCTTGTGAGGTACTGAAGTGTCCGTCCAGGTTGATGCAGGTAGTTCAGGTGTGACCAAGCCCAACTACCTCTCTGCACAGGCTTCGGGAAGCTCCTGTTCAAATGTGGGATGTTTTCACTAGCAGCACTATACCATGAACTAAGCCTTAGAATTACTTATTACCGAGCAATGTGTTGGACACAGTACAGACAGTGAACTCTTTAAAAAGAGGAGCTTCTGATCCAAGTTAGGAATGTTATTCAGGTTGAATTTTGTAAAAGACTGGATAGAAGATAAACAGATATTGAGGGACAGGAGGGTTAGGGTTAGCAGTTGATCTGCTAAGTTTCTTGAGGAATTTAGAGAGAGAACAAAAGCAAGAATTACTTTGAAAATATGTCTGAGTAAAAGCTAGAGATTTATGTAGGCCTCAATTATTTTAACAACTTTTAATTAATTTTTTCTCTGCATTTTTACTAATATTAATGATAAAAATTAATGGAAATTATTAGAGTTTGTTTTGTTTGGGAAGGTGGGGGTTTTTTATTTATGTGTGAGAAGGGAGTGTTTTGTCTAATTTTGTTCACTTTACTGGTGGATAACTTATTTTCTGAGGTAGCTGGAAAAGCAGGTACAAAGGGGAAACCTTAGGATGCCGAGGCACTTCATCTGTGCAAAGAGGGGTAGATTTTTACACAAAAAATTCAGGAGGTCCAATTAAGGGTTACATTTTAGTGATATGAATATCTTGTTAGTTCTGCTTTGTTATTTGTATAAGCAGCTTAGATGTGATTTTTGTCGGGGTAAGTTACAGTCTGGAAGAGCAAGGAGGAAAGACAACAGTGAAATCAGCAGTAGAAAACTGTTTGAAAGATGTGCCTGGAGGAGAGATTTAGGAAACTGCAGAGGGAAAAGGATTTCAAAAGGCTGGCAAAGACAGTGCTATAGATGTTACCAGCTTCTGTGCTAGGCATCAGGCATCATCAGGCATCAGTTCAAGCTTTGAGATTAAAAATCATGGGTCTTCATTGCAGCCCTTTTCCAGGGTTTACCTATGAGATGGGATGTGAGAGTAGAAGAGTGACTGTGTCAGAAGAGGGGCAGCTTTTGCCTTACCTGGTAGGACTCATAAGTACTGTTTTGACTTCATTTTAAATTCAGGTCAGGTCTTCCCAATGAATGAAATAATCCTCTGCTGGAGAAAGAAAAACTGGAATTTTGGGAGATACAGTGCATTTCTGGGACAGAATGTATTGTTCACAGCCCTGGTGCCCCATTCTCACTACACTGACACCCTAACTCCCATGTCTTCTCAGTATTCAGTCTTGCCAGGTTCCTTTTGATCATGTCCTGTTCTAGTCAGGTGCCTGATGCACAGTTTCAACTCCAGGCATTCCATGGTAGTTGACTGCCAAGTTAGTCTGTTAGGTCACTTTGTTCTCATAATCTTTTTAATGTATTCAGTGTCTTGACAAAATTTCTTGGCAAGAGCTTTATAAAATGATACCATATTGTGCATAACTTACAACATCATTAAACATCAGATAATCTTCCACCATACAAGTCCTGAAGTCCATCACTAAGCTCAGAAACCAGGGCAATGCCAGTACTTGAATGACTTTTGTAAGAATCAATAAGTGGTAGGAAAGCAGCAATTTTTTGTAAGGAGTTGTTTTTGTCCCTTACTTGTCTTCTGCTTCTTTTTTAAAATGGGATTGAAAACAGCAGCATCAGTGAGGAGACCGATCAGCTAAACTGAAGATTGATTACCTCCTGATATGGAAAAACTACACTTTCTGTGCTGCTGCAGTATTTTAATCATGTTTGTGGCATTTCAAAGATGATTGGTCATGTGATTTAAATGTGTTGGTATTCATGATTTGTGTGTGTGTGTGTGTGTGTGTGTGTGTCCATCCCCCTCGTCTGCCCCTATTTTGGAATGTAAGCTTCTTTTTCTAATGTCAAGAGAATGTGAGTTTTCAGACTGGAAGCTCATTGCATCTCAATATTTGATCTCTAATTGCCTGAAGGTTAAGCGCTACAGGGAGTGAGTGGTTAAACTGCTCACAAGTACCTTGCATGAAAATGTTCCTTCATCTTTGCTTCCTGTGTGTTTTATAAAATAATTTTATGCACAATTAATGTTTATTTATAAGAAATACTTGTAAATGACTAGTGGTATTGTGCATACAGATAGACAGTATGTGATATTTAGCACTGTAAGGAACTTTCCATTTCTGAAAGCAGTTAATTGTAGGGAATGTACATTTTTTTAGAAAAAGGAGACTGTTTTTTCTAATCAGAGGCAGGAATACTCACTTGTGTGTCACAGTAACATATTGTTCCTTGAAAGTCAAAATAATATATTACCTTTAAGCAAGGCTGACACAGAATGGACTTTCAGCAAGAGCAGACAAGCTGGGGCAGAGTCCCCTGAAAGCCTTCCTTTGGTGTTTGTTTTCATTTCAACAACCTTTAGCAGATGTTTTCCTATTTTGTAAAGGTTTACTGTAATTAAAACATTGAAGATCAAGAAGTCAGGTATGTCTTGAACTTGACATTAGGATTATGATGTACCTTCAAGCTGTTTTAGTTTCTGAGGAGGCAGCAGTTATTTTTGGAGTCATTGTGTGCCTGATGTGAAATTTGGTGTTTGTCCTGTAGTGGAAACACTGAGTATTGGTCAACTTGTTCACTCAAACTTGGTAGTAAAGAGGAATGGGTAGATAGCGTTTGTAGAGGAAGACATGCTTACATCAAAGTGACAGTCTCTTTGCTTGGCTGGAACAAGACATGGTCCCAGCTTGCACAGGTTTTCCTCATATGAACTCAAGACTGTCAAAGCACGTGTCAGCTGAAGCAGAATTGCTAAGTTTGTTATGAGATTCTCGTGTAGAAAGTGGAAAATGTGTTTGAGCTTAGGTGCTCTGAGATGGATGATAGTAACCACAGAATTTTGGATAATGTAGACTTCTGATTAGGGTTTTAAAAAGTTGGTGGTGGAATAGCTGTTATTTCAGCCTGCCCTAAACAAGGAAGTTGTGGTGAAAGTCTCAGGATACTTGTGGCTGTGCAAAGCTTGTACTGAGCTCTTACTGCCGGTTTCCGTATGCCTGCAGCTCTTAGTGCAAATCTTCTGCTCTCTGCACTGCAGATGGGACAGATGGTTTGAGGTGGGCTTTTTGGGGGTAGGTGGTTATGTTATGCAGTACTAGATAGGTCTATTTACTATGTATCACTCTGTTGCTGTGATACAAGCAAGCTTGACTAGTCTGTCAGAATAGAAGGCAAAGTCTTTTCTTTGTATTTCTGTCATAGCATTTCTAATATATGCCATTTGAACAGACTGCCTTTAGCAGTGACAGCTTTGTAGATTTATAACAGGTATTTTGTTTGTGCAAGACTTGGAACTCAACAGAATGCACACTCTTAGCCAACAGATTCATTATTCATAGAACAGAGGCTGGCAGGTAGAAATGCAACTGGGGAACTCATGTTTCAACTGGGAGGCATACATGCTATCACCTTGGACCATAAAGTAGTCCCTTTAAAGAAAAGTGCATTATTCCTAAGAGTAAAACATGTCCATGGTACCACTGGTTCTTATTCTCACAGTATTGCAAAAAATGCTTGCTTTGTCATGGGTAGGTGTATGAAAACAAACAAGTATGCATATGTGTGTGTGTGTGTGTATGTATATGTGTAAGTCAGTCAGGACTTGCAATACTGCTGGATCTGGTTCTGTACATCTTGAGTCACATGTGAGATACAGATGGGGGCTTCTGTGCTTTGCTAACTTGGCATTGTTTTCTTTATTTGTTTGTGTTTTCTTAGGGTAATAAATGCAGGGAAGAGCACGCACAATGAAGATCAAGCCAGCTGTGAAGTCCTCTTCGTCAAGAAGAAAGCTGGAGGCAGTAATTCTACACCAAACAAGAATTCAACAAAACGGAGATCATCGCTGCCCAATGGAGAAGGTCTCCAGCTGAAAGACAATTCAGTAAGCAGACTTCTGTAGCTTGTCAGTGGAAAAGTACAAAATAAATATAAAAGGATGTGGCAATGTGGCATTAAAAGATGTTTACTGAATATATCATCTTTTCAGTTACCTCTTATTAATTCTCTGCTTAAATACAGAACACTTCACTATATTTTTCTTAGTTCTGCTACTTGATTTTTTATTTTTTGCATTGAAACCTGCTCTTTGCATCCCAGATATTTTAGTTTAAAAATTATTTTTCTTTTTGTTTCATTTCTGAAATACAGTATTTGAAAATTTGAAGATGATCAGAGGGCAGGAGCACCTCCCCTCAGAAGACAGATTGAGATCTGGGTTTGTTCAACCCAGAGAAAGAAAGACTCCAGGGGAAGCCTTAGAGCAGCCTTCCAGTACCTAAAGAGAGATGGAGAGGGACTTTTTACAAGGGTCTGTAGTGAAAGGATGAGGGGTAATGGCTTAAACTGAGAGAGGGTTTATGTTAGATATGAGGAAGAAATTCTTTACTGTGAGAGTGGTGAGGCACTGGAGCAGGTTGCCCAGAGTTTGCCCAGGTTGGATGGGGCTTTGAGCACCCTGGTCTAGGGCAAGGTGTCCCTGCCCATGGCAAAGGGGTTGGAACTAAATGATTTTTAAGGTCTTTTTCAACCCATATCATTCTATGATTCTCTAATATGCACAGATGTCTCATGGTGCCACAAGCAGAGGTCAACCTCGACCAGCTCTTTCTAAGTTTCTGCACTGTCTTGTAGGTATATTTGTACTACATGGAGCTCTGTGGACACTGCATTAGCAGCTGTTCGGACTGAAGCTACAGAGGGCTCAGATAAAGACCTGTATGAATCATATAGGCTGTTAAAATGTGTCTTACATCTAAGCCACATCTTCAGCCAATGTCAGACAGATACCTGCCTTCTCTAATTTTATGAACTACTAAAGCAGGAGAATCTTTTAGTTTATACAGATAGGGTACGGTCATCCAGCATTCAGTGATTTCTGCAGACTATGGCTTCTCATTTGTGTGGAGTGTGATGTATGTCCTGCACTGGCAATCATCTGCTGTTCTTCATCTGTCTTGTATTCTGACTGGCTAATTACTTTATCTGCTCTTTAAGCATGAACTGAGCCTCCAGCAGAGACTGATAGCGTGTGTCCAATTCCAACATTTCGCCATGTAACACTAAATGCCCTGTTTGAATGTTGGAATTGGACAATGTGGATAGCAGTATTCCTGCTGCTGGAGAACACGAGTTGTCCCTAAGTGATAATGAGTTTTTCAGTGGACTGTAAATAACCTTTTTTTGTGGTTTTTGTTTTGGGTGAGTGGAGGTTTTTTTGTGTGTATGTGTGTGTCTGTTTTAAATCAGATGGTGATGAGCAGTCTGCTTTAGTCTTTCTCCCAGAATTCCATGTCTTGGTACACCTGATGGCTGTGGGGTTCATTGGTGCCCTGAGCAGCAAGCATTCCTCTTGTACTGTGTCCCTCCCCACCTCTTGCTCCTCCTGTTCTGTTTCATATTGCATTATTGGTGCAGCATTTTCAAACTGACAGATTCTCAGCGTTTGTAAATTGCCCTGTTCTTTCCTCTTTCAAATCTTTCTTTAAAACACATATTCAAATTTCTGCATGCTCATCTTTCTCATTGTATTCAGACAGTCATGATTTCTATTTTCAAGTATATATTTGCACACTCCTGGATAAAGAATTGTGCCCGGAACTTGCTGGGACTATGAGGTCTATGTACAGTCGTGCAAAGCAAAACAGAATTTGTTTTAATAGCCTGCATTTTAAAAAGTCTTTCCTAGAAAGTCCATGCAGCTGTCTGCTGTTGGCCCATGCAGATGCTTGGTTCCAGGAGTCTATTTAACTTTTGCATGCTTTATTTATGTTTTATGAAGCAAACATTTAGCCACAGAACTTGTTTGTGTATATAAAACACCAAGATAAGCAACAGTGTCCTTGGTCCATGTGGTGGGTTTGTTTGACACAAAGGGAATTGCTGTGCTCTGCATATAGACACACCACAGACACCCCTGTGTGCGCACTGGCCTGAGCAGACACATCTTGACACTAGTTTTGGTCTCACGCCACATTTAAGTTCCAGACCTCTAGGATGTGGTTGAATGTACCTGTGTGCATACGGTGTGCAGAGTTTGCCTGTATTTTCATATTTTGGGGGCATGTGTGGGACATAAAAAGCTTTGTAGCACAAAGCCCAATTAACATGCAGTATCAAAAACTTCTCAGGAGCAAAAGGCATGCACTGCATGGTCAGTCATCTTCCTCAGAAGGAACTTTTTTCCAAACACTAAATAGTTCATAAGATTAGATTGCCTTAAAAATACAGGGACCTGTTTAATTATTGGAAAGGCATCTTCACAAGCCTTGATGTTATCCATTGTAACAGTTGTCATGCTGTTATGGTATTGTAATGGTAGGGTCGATAAACTGCATGTTTTTTAAAACTGCTCTTTTTATCTTTTTGAACTTTAGTGTCAACCTCATTAAATATCTAGTTACCCAGTGTTTATGAGAAGTATTTAATGGAATTTTCTGATTTTTCTTTCTCTCTTCACTGGTGTATTTCCTACTTTGTATCTTTCATTTTGATTTTGGAATAAACAGTAACTCAATTTCAAGTTTCTTAAGAGAAATATTTTTATTTCAAATATTCTATTCTTGATTCTATTTCTGACATATTTTGACCAGAAATTAGCACAAAATCTGAAGTCAGAAGCCAGGTGGTTCATATAATATACTGTTTTCTAGTTACTTGTTATATTGTTCTTTATATGTTTTTTTCTTATCTATTGATTTACTTCTGTAGTCTACATGGCACTGGAATGAGTGCTATAGCACTCATTATTTAACTGTGTAAAACCTATTCTACCATGTTGTTAGACCACAGCTTGTGAATTTAAATTTGTAATATATTTTCCTCAAACACGCAGCATATTTCTTGAGAAAGTTTTCTACTAGAGGGCAGTCTTACATTAGCAATTAGTAGGATTTTTCCTTGCTACATCTTTTGTTGGTTGAATGTATCTAAAAGGAAACAAAAGAACCACACTTGTTTCTATAATGTGTCATATTAGGATGTAGAAATACTGACTTGTGGCACTACAGTGAGCAAGTAATTAGTAAGAAAGCCAGAGGCTGAATACTGTAAATGGCTTAGAGGGAAATCCCACTGTAACACACAATCTGAAATTGTCTCTATCTGGTGAAGCACCTTACAGAAATATTGAAGAAAAAAGAATAAGGGAAGCAGTTTATTGAAAGAAAATATTTATTCTGTTCTTGTTTATTTTTTAAGTGTGGAGCACAAGGGAAATAGGCATTGTAAGTTAAACTGTCTCTTCATTTAACAAAGCCCTTTTCATCAGCCTCAGATTTTTCTTTTCATCCACAGAAGGCTTGAGAAGGCCACATGCCATTTTTGTTTTATCCTACTTTTTGGGAAGTTTGTGAAACTTAAATGACAGCTGCATCTGAGATTTTCTTTATGCTAACCCCATCAATCCAGCCCTGCACATTGGCAAGGCAGCATAAGGGAGTCAGACCCACGCTGTCCACACGAGTTGGGTGCTGCTGTCATAGCCTTGACTCTGCAGCTTCCAGGAGTGGGAGGGAGAAGGTGGCAGGCCAGAAGTGCAGAGGTGGAGAAGTGAACATTTCTTTAGCCCTGACACACACGCAAATCCAAGGAAGCCTGTTAAATAGCATAAACATGTTTTTCCTGTTGAAAGGATGGGTAATAAATTGAGCAGAGCAGTGAAAGGAAAGACTCTACAATTCAACCCTAAGTTAATTCTCTCCCCTTCCCTCCACCCCCCTGCACTGCTGCTTGATTAATCACATTTGCTGTCTGTCCCCATTCAAGAGCATTCATGTTAAATTATACAGCTTTTTCACTGGTACTATTTTTAAATGCCTTTAACTATGGAATACCTTGATGACGAATACTGACAACCATCAGCAAGTGAAATGGGAATCCAGTGCCAGGCTATTGTCATAGTGACAGGCTGCAGGACTTATTGTGATGCATTATTAACTGTAATTGTAATGTGAGGATACATGCTTACTAATTCTGCAGTGTTCTTTGCCACAGTGATGGGTCAGTGTATTTGTTTTGCGTGACACAAGGTTTGTAGCCTACCACAGGCAGCTAAATATTCCAACAGTAACACAAGGAGGCTTTTCTCTAAGGATTGGGGTGGCAGTTGCTGGCCCAGTTTAGATTTTATGAGAGCTAAAGATGTGCTCTCATGCATTGTGTGAGTGTAGTTCATATCTGTAACAGTAATACTCAGGGTATAAATCTTTAGTGGCAACATGATTTTATTTGCCTCCTTTGAATTTCCTTCATAACAAAAATCTGAAGGTTTTCAATGTGGGACATCTGTCTTGCTTACCTGAAAAGCTGATCCCAAACTGATCACTACTACTAAGATTCCCTGGGGTTTTTTTCTTGCTATACTTGAGCTCCAGTTCTCTGTGTGTATATGTGTATATATATATATATATATATATATATATATATGCATTTTCTTTCATGATTTCTCATCTGTTGCTTGCCCCAAAACTTTGCATGTCTTGATTATATTTTACAGTTGCAAAACCCCAGGAGATTGCTGAGCCTTCCTGAAAGCTAGGTCAGCAGTTGAGGAGCCTGAAGCTTATTAAATTTCCTAGTACATCCTGGAAATTAATTGTAAGGTCAATGCAGTGAAGTATCTGTGTTCTCTTCATGTCTCTGGTAGCTATTTAGTTTGCTGTTAAATCAGAATCTTTTGAATGAAAATGTAAAATAAATCACTGTGGTGATGAATCACAATCCTATTTGAGGGCTCTGTCCAGTTAAAAGAACAAATGGAGACTGGTGTTTCAAAGACTACTTTGACAGAATATTGCCAATATAGTAAAAATAGATGTCTTGTTCTCTGAGTTTGCTTA
The DNA here is from genome assembly GCF_047495875.1 of Pithys albifrons albifrons. NCBI lineage: Eukaryota > Metazoa > Chordata > Aves > Passeriformes > Thamnophilidae > Pithys > Pithys albifrons. The sequence continues at coordinate 68,411,423 of NC_092460.1, forward strand.
ATGTCAGTTCTTTTGGGGAAGAAGTTCAAGCTCCCAAATGTAAAAGAGACAGGACAGCCATGCATATGCACACCAAAGTAGGTAATCGCTTGGTGACTACGGCTGTGCCAGGAAGAGCAAAGATCTTTTGGGGCATTTTGTCTTATCTGTGTGCCCTGGCTGCTGGCCCTTGTTCATTCTCTGAGTCACTGCTTTAACTGCAATATGTATTTAATTCTCATTGAATTGGTATGGGTTTGGGGAATTAATTTCTTTCAAATAGAGGGGATGTTTTTATTCTCAGGGTGGGGAAAAAACAGTTCTTTTCCCTTTTTAGACGACTAATATGTTATCAGTGGCTTTCCTCTTTACTAGTTCAAAAGCAAATGAAGCTTTGTAGGAATACACAGAGGTTTTTGAAGACAATATTTAGATGACAGTAATACCTGCAGATCCCAGCTGAAGTTAAGGCCCTGGAGCATCTCACACAGAATGTCTGTATGAGAGCAGTGTTATGGTAGACATATCCCCTGACTGCTTGTAATACACTCTGCAGTTATCTAGGATTCTTCTTCCATCACTAGGGAGAAATGAGTCTACTTTTGAATGAGATGAGCATAGTCTGAAAAAGCAGAGCCTTTTCTCTGTATGGCCAGTATAAGGACAATTTAGAGAACTGTCCTGCAGGTATGCAGTGTAAATGTCTAAACTCAGCTGAACTAGTAGCAAAACCCTCTTTGTTCAAGAACTGTCAGTCCAAAAAGGGCAAGATCAATGAACCACCATAGCTGATGTGGCCATGCTGTGTTCATGTATGTTGCAGCCTGAAAATACAGCTCAGGCCCATGTGAACTTGTCTGTCCAAATTTGTGCTGCCCATTGGCTTAGAGGAAATACGTGATAACATTTTAGTTTCAGTTTTTGTCAAGGGCTATTGTTTGTCAGTTTTAAAGTATCCCAGTCTCTCCTTTATTTGACTCCCAAACTCATATGAGGCTTGTTCAGTACAGGAGAGGTAATAATAATGAGAGTAAATTGTTAAAAAATGTTAATAACTGTTCTCCTTTATCTTCTGAAAAGTTGTAACACAAATTTTAGTGTGGACTTGCTTTGGAGAACTTCAGAAAACTGGGGCAAGAGTGTATATGTGTAAACTTGTTCTTAATTGTAAGTTTCTGTTACAGTTTGGGAGTCGGGGAAGAACAATGACAAAATATTTTCTTCCTTTAGGTGGAAAGTAAAATATTTTCATTTCAATCAGAGGTGTAATGCCTTTGTTTTTTTCCCCAAAGGTAGCACATTTCCATAGGCGTACAGGACCTTTAAATGACATAAGCATTTATGCTGTGCAAGCATTATCCATGATGCATCATGACATGCATTTTGGCCAGGGAGCCAAACCCTAAGAGAAGAATGGGAGCAGTAGTTTGATCTACAGATTCCATAAGGCTCAGTGTTGCCATTTTGAATAAATAATCTCAGTTTTCAACTGAAATACTTTCATTTTGGGATACTTGTTTCTGTTGGCAAAATACTTTCACAATTTGCATGAATAGCAGTCTATTTATACAAGGCTTTTAGTTGCTAATCCTGTTAACCGTTAAAAATTACTTTAGCAGAATTTTACAGCCAACTATTCTGTGAACTTGGAGGGATTCTGAGCCCAGAGCCAGCTAGTACAGCTGCCAGCCCTGCCTTCAAGGGGGAAGTTTCTCAACAGCTTTTTTGGTGAATTTATCATGCTGGGTAAGTGGGTGGGTCTGGATAAGGAGCTGCATTTGCAAATGTGTACATACATGTGTTGGCTTTGCCAACATTCTAGGATATATTCTGTGTGATCCTTACTATGATAAGTAATCCAGGACTTTAGGGCAATGCTCCCTTATCTCAGCATTTTAGTAATGGAAGGAAGAACGCACTCAATTCCTCCTCCTGGAGGAGCCCTCTGCTGTGTAGATGACTATGCTGTTGATGCACTAGTTAAGAATATGCTTGAACTTTACTCACAGCTGTGTAACAGTGACTACCTCTTCCTTCCCTTTCTTCCCTTCCTGCTTCTCCAGGACACAGATGGGATCAATCTGTACTACTGGTCTCTGTTTGATGGACATGCTGGGTCAGGGGCAGCTGTGGTTGCTTCCAAACTTCTGCAGCACCATATCCTGGAGCAGCTGCAGGAGATCGTAGACATCCTGCGGAACACCGCCGTCCTCCCGCCCACCTGCCTGGGAGAGGAGCCTGACAATCCGGCCACCAACAGCAGGACACTGACACGGGCGGCCTCCCTGCGGGGGGGTGTGGGGGCCCCAGGGTCTCCCAGCACCCCTCCCACACGCTTCTTCACTGAGAAGAAGATCCCACATGAGTGCCTGGTTATTGGGGCCATAGAAAGTGCATTTAAGGAAATGGTATGTATGTCTCAGGGCTCTGAGGTCCTTGTTGCTTACATGTATCACATGATGTAGAGAACATGAAGATATAGAGAGGGGGGTTTTTTCACTTTTTTTTCCCTTCCACTACCTTAACACCATCTGAGTGTGGACAGAACTATTTAAGAGCCTTGAGCTTACCACATACATGCCTGTGATGCAGGAACTGCATGATAAGTCCCAGGTAGCACTATGGCAACGCTTATGAATTACTTGACTTTTAGAAGCATGATGCTCTTCTCTTTTCTTTTTTATTCTCCCCTTTCTTTTTTAAGATAAAGATTTGTGTTGCCTTACAGTAACAGATTTTAGCATTGGCTGCTATTATCAGGCTGAGTATATGGGTATGCACTTTACAAAGCCTTGTTACCCAAGCAGCAGCAGCAGCAGAGGCTCTTGGTCTTCCCTGCACCACAGCCGCTTGTACTTGTTGCCCAAAACTACATAAATGGAACATAAAAGGTCACATCAGGGACATGGATGAGGAGCAGCCTCCTTGGTCCAATGACCCATAGTTCACATAGTGTTGGACTGTCTATAAAGCACAGCAGTGCCTTTACAGTGTGTGCAGCTCTTCACTGAGGCAGATTGGGTGTGGGGAAGTGGGACATGGAAGTAGATTCCTACAACCCACTTGACTTACATACAGCATGAACAACTGTGAGGAGATCATGAGGTTATGGAAACTGAATATCCATCTATTTCCCTCTGGAAACTGTTTTTTCTATTCTGTAATTGATGTAGCTGCTCTACATCTTCCCTCTTCAGTTTTCCATGTTATTAAAAATTATTCTTGTTAGGCAGATCAGTGGTTTGGCCCGCTGGTGTGTACATGTGGATCACATCTTGGGAGATGTGATCTTGTTCTTTTTTTTCTTTTTTCAAAATTTTATTGCTGTATTTTTCAGAAAAAGCCTCTTATTTGAAAAGAAGGTTTTTGAGCTAATCAGTGTTTCCCAGAGGTTGTATTTGTCTGAAAAGAAGTATTCAATCATAGTTTTTCCTGATATATGTGCCTTTTGTTCAGTACATATAATTACAGACTGGAGTTGTTGGTACAAGTAGTACTTAACTTTAAATTCTGAATAACAATTATCTTGCTGGATTGTTCTTTCTTCCCAAAGAAGTGCAGGCAAACAGACCCACGAACTGTATTTGGACATGTAGCTGGATATGTCTAGGAGCAGCATTCATAGCCATGGTTTAGGCATCATTCAGTGTGGGGTGTGTGAGCAGATTTATGTACTATGGCTAGTGGGCTCAGTTTTGCTCCCTTCTTTGTTGAGAGAGATGATGACCGTGCCTATCCACTGCACCCTGGTGGGTTCAGAGCATTTTTAAGAGAGGGGACAGCAATTTCACACTTCAGCTGGCATAATTTTCAAGCCAGAAGACTGCCAGGCTCTGAAAGCATGACATGATTTGCTCCTGTTGCAACTGTCTCCAAGTGTAGGAGAGATGAGCAAATGGAGTGTCCTGGGACTGGGCAGCAAAGGTAAAAGAGTGTAGAAGGGCTATTTCAAGTGCTCTGCCTTTCTAATGAGAGCAGCATGTGTGTCACCCATCACTGTTTTCCTGAATGTGTCTGAGTGTTCAGGGCTGCTACTGCCCTGCATTATTTGAAGTTCACATCTCTGTAGATGTTCATATAGAAGACCATCTCAGCTCATGTTTGGGCACCTGACTGCTTGTGAGGGCTTTTGTGGGTAGAGTATGACAAATGTAGAAACCCTAGATAACTCACTACACTTAGAGTATCTAGGTTACTCCTTGTATAGGTCATAGTAATCTGTTCTCCCTGTTTCTAAACTGAACTAAACAGAATATATTCCTCCCTGTGTCTTTGTTAATATGGTACAGATTCGATCCCATTTGCTCTTTATCAGAGGGCTAAAGTTCATCGTCTGTCTTTGATACACAAATGACTCTACCACAATGCAATATAATTTCAGCATTAAGTTTTACATTAAAAGGAAATCTTATAAAAATGGTCAGATTAAGAAAAGCAATAGATAATTGCACCTACTTTAAGCTCTTGGAGGAGACTTGCACTTGTAATTGCTTTAGGCAAAATAGTATTTTCTTTCATCTGTGTAAGGGAGCAGTTCCAAGGTCAACACTCCTGTGTCACATCTGTACTTGCAATAAATGATCTTCATCCTGCCTCTGACTAACTTCCTGCTACCTTATACTCCCAGTAATCTTTGCATGAAGATTTTGGGCCACTTTGACAGCGCATTTTTTAATCAGCCCTGTTTTGTACTTGTATGTCATGGATGTTGTTGAGTTAGGTCAGTGCAGTTGAGATGTGCACAATGTATGAGGGTTTTGTGCTCCCAGACTGTACCTTTTCACTTGGTTCATGTTTCCCGGACATGCAGGCAGACTTCTTGGTGGTGTTTCCTGAAACACCCATTGCTGCAAAGGAGTCCTATGAACCTGGCAAAAATGATGAGTAGATATAGATACTTTTTTTTAAACAGTCCAATCTGACAGGTTTATCTAAGGATGGTTTTGTTCCCTTTTCCTGGAAGCATTTAGCATGCCATCATTTTTTCCCCCCAAATTCCTTATAAATTTTAGTTAAACTCTAACTGGTTTTGCCTCAAGTCTCAAATGAAATGCAATTCAGGACTTTAAAAGTATTTTAAAATTATTTTTCCTCTATTTGGTGTGGTTTTCTTTGGACAGTTCTTGTCTGACAGCTACATGCAGTTAAACATTGTGAAAAGAAGACACCAATCAAGTCATAGCCTAACTTAGACATTTAACAATTAAACTGTTTCCATTTAGAAGTACTGCTAAATGGTATTCTCTGTGTTGGAACTGGCATTAGCAAGTTTGTGCTGTTTTCAGATAATTTACTGTTCTGTTTAAAAAACAGTAAATGCTCAATATCAGCAATTGTCAGTATCACAATTGTTCCAGTTAAAAGGAGATAAATAAGCTCAAGCCCTGAAGGTACCGCAAGTGAAATGCTCTAAATTTCATCTCTTGTTTTTAAAGATGTGCATTTACAGATTCTGTTCAAAGGAGCCAGGAGGGACGCTTCCAAGTGCTGTTCTGTATCAGTTAGAAGCATCAAACTATAATCTTTGCCCTGTATTTAGCCTTGTATACATGTCTGTAATGTATGTATTTTAAAGAAAGATTAAGAGGAGAGAGCACCTATTCCACACTGAACCTGATTTAATTTTAGATGGGAAAAATTGGCACAGAGCTAGTCTGTATGGTTTGTTGGAAGGTATACATTTGCATACATTGCATCATGATTTTCTTCTTTATTGAGATTTTTTTTACTTAGATGAAATGTATACAGGGGTTTTTTTCTAGATTGGTGCTATTTTAATTAGTTGAACAGTCTTGAGAGAGCAACCTGTGTTGTACAGTTTTCTTCTTGAAAAGCTTCACCTCATTATATAGCCAATAGAAGTGAGGAGAGTTTCATCAGGATTAGGGGCATCTGATGCCTTTTTGATAGAGATAAAGCAGGCTAAGGAGTTAATTCTGTGTTTATGTCTTCTGAAACTTTTTCTTGCCAAAAAAAAAAGCAGACACCTGATACTGTGTGTGTAGGGAGAAAAGCTACTATCTGTCATAGCAAGACTGAGATCCTGGCTGAAAGGGCTCTGTTCTGAGGATAAACAGATGACAAGAGTAGCCAGCAGGTTGAGGGAGGGGATCCCTAGTGAGGCCGTGTCTGGAGTATTGTGTCCAGTTCTGGGCTCCTCAGTACAGGAAAGACAAGGAACTACTGGAGAGGGTCCAGTGGAGGGCTAGAAAAATGATTAAGGAACTGGAGCATTTCTCTTATGAGGAAAGACCGTGATAGCTGGGCCTGTTCAAAGAAGACAGAGGGGATTTCATTAATGCATATAAACATCTCAAAGGAGGGTGCCAAGAGTGTGTCTTTTCCATGGTGCTCAGAGACAGGAAGAGGAGCAATGGCCATAAACTAAAACTCAACAAGTTTCACCTCAACATGAGGAAGAATTTGTCTTTACTCTGAGGGTGTCAGAGCCCTGAAACTGACTGCCCAGGGCAGTTGTGGAGTCTCCCTCCCTGGAGATATTCAAAATCCGCCTGGATAGGTTCACCTGCTCTGGGTGACCTTGCCTTGTCAGGGGGATTGGCCTGGATGATCCCCAGAGGTCCCTTCAACCCTAACAATTCCGTGAATCATAGAATCATAGAATCAGTTGGGTTGGAAGAGTCCAACCCTTAATCCAACCCCACTTTGATTGCTAGATCATGGCACTAACTGCCACATCCAGTCTCACCTTAAAAACCTCCAGGGTCAGAGAATCTGCCCTGGGCAGGCCATTCCAATGCCTGACCACTCTCTCTGTAACGAACTTCTTCCTGATATCCAACCTAAACCTCCGCTGGCAGAGCTTAAGCCCATGCCCTCTTGTCCTACTGTTGTTTGCCTGAGAGAAGAGACCAACCCCCACCTGGCTACAACCTCCTTTCAAGTTGTTGTAGAGCATGATAAGCTCTCCTCTAAGCCTCCTCTTCTCCAGGCTAAACAACTCCAGCTCCCTCAGCCTCTCCCCATAGGACTTATGCTCAAGTCCTTTCACTAGCCTTGTTGCTCTTCTCTGGACCTGCTCCAGCACCTCAATCTTTCCTGAACTGAGGGGCCCAGAACTGAACACAGTACTCGAGGTGTGGCCTCACCAGCACTGAGTACAGGGGAAGGATCACTGCCCTCATCCTGCTGGCCACACTATTCCTGGCACAGGCCAGGATGCCATTGGCCTTCTTGGCCACCTGGGCACACTGCTGGCTCATGTTCAGTCTCCTGTAAATCCAAATCCCCAGGTCCCTTTCTGCCCGGCTGCTTTCCAGCCACTCTGTCCCCAGCCTGCAGCGCTGCAGGGGGTTATTGGCAATCAGTTATTTTAGTTGTTGCAGTGTGCCAACTTGTTGCAATGCGGGTGAGGCAGCGTGAATGCCCCTAGCGCTGTGTTCAAGGCCCCGCATGCCTGAAGCTCCCGGGAGCTGCTGGCACTGCGGTGTTCGCGCCTGGCTCGGGCTCCGGCGGGAGCTGCCGGCGCGGGGCGGAGCGGGGCGGGGCGGGCAGGCGGGAGCGGCGGCGCCGCGCGGAGCCTCCGCCAGGGGGCAGGAGCCGCCCGTGCGGATGGGCCGAGGCTGCGGCACCGCCACCAACACCGGCACCGCTGCTGTGCCGCGAGCCGAGCCCTGGTCTGCCCCGGTGCGTCCCGGGGCCGAGTCCTGGTCTGCCTCGGTGTGTCCGCGGCCTCGCTCGCTCGGGGCTGGGGGCAGAAGGCCGCCCTGCCCGTCCCTGCGCGATGCGCTCCGCAGGCTGCGCTCGGCCCCCCCGCGCCCGGGCAGACCCAAGTGAGCATCGCTCCTGCCCCGCCCCGCCCCGCGGCGGCCCGGCCCGGCCCTCGGATAAATTACCTTGCTCTGAAATTTTTCTGTCTGGAAAACGAGGAAAGCTTTGCATACAGTCTTGTTTAGAATTAACTCCCTTACACTTGTAAAGACTGCAAAGGCGTTTTGGGGTTTCTGCCTGTGCTTGTGCTGCTCTACTTTCCCAGCATCACTGTTATAAAGTATTTCATTGAAAGCCGATGACTCTACATCAGAGTGAGTTGATGGTGTTGGCAGGCTTTATTTTATTTGCCCCCCTCAAATCTTGCTGAGTTGTCAGAAGGCCTTCTCTTTTCTTGGCCCTGAAAATGTCAAGCAAAGTATGTAATATCAAATTAAACATGGCACCGAATGTACTCATGGTAGAAAAGTCAGGTTCTGAACAACAACTAGATGGAAGAGCCCAGCAACAGAAATGATTTGAGGAAAACTAGATCTGTGTACTGAATTAAGTCAAGGAAATTCTGAAAATGAGGCCCTAAGGGTTATCCATCTTCTATAATAGATGCTTCTGAATTCTGCTTATTGAAAGAAATAAATTTTAATTTAGGCATTCCAGCACTTCCAAAGCATATGTATGACAGAGCTGAAACCATGTGAGGAATTGCATATTGTTGGAAGGTCTCAGAGGAGGATACTCTTAACTGTAGAGATGAAGGATTCTTAAAATTCCTGGCAGTAAGTTTAAATTATTTTGATGGTTAGAAAAGTCTGCTTTCTTTGAACTCTGCAGCTTAATTTAAAAATATATAGAAACCATGGGGAGGAAAATCAGCTTCTCTATGGCAAGATTGGATAAAGAGGCATTTATAATAGGCCCATGTCTATGACCAAAAGTTCTGTGAGAATTGATTTTTAGCTTGGAGGTGCTTTCCTCCTGGTCCACACCACCCTACAGCTCAAACCCTCCCACTCCCCCACCCCCGGTGCAGGGACAGCAGCAGCCCCCGGCTGTCTGCGGCTGCCACGTGCAGTTCCCGTGCGGAGCAGAGGATGGCCCGCAAGGACAGCGCCCCAGCACTGTGCTCAGGGCAGAAATGAAATGTATGTACACTGGCCAGCCAGGAATCACGCCCACCCATGCAGGAGAGGCGCCAAGCACTGCTGAGCATCCTCAGTGCTGCCCCGGGTCATCTCCCTTCCCTGAAATTTGTAGGAAACAAAGCATGGGACAGTGACCTCCTCCCAACCCTGCAGATATTCGATCAAATTGCAGCTGTCGTGGTTTGCATTTATTGTAGTGCTTTCCTTCAGATAAATTTAGCTCTAAAACAAAGCTCTAATTTCCATACCCCAAGGCATGGACAATTTGAGCTGTTTGTTGCTGAGTGCAAATACAATAATGGCTTAAGCGTAGTTCTCTGTTTATGCACACATACAGAGGCAAACAAATACAGTAATAATAAATCCCATGTAAAAGTAGGCAGGGTTTAGCTGAAAAAATCTGCCAATACTTGCAATAATGATGTTAAATGATGCTCCCAGTTAGAATCCAATATTAAAAGGACAGGCCAGTTTGAAATTTTGTGTGATTCTGGACACAAGAGAGGAGGGTAATTTGTAAAATGTTGTGTTATTACCCCAAAATAAACTAAGAGACAGCAGAATTAATTCATTCATGTATGCTTCAATTTTTGTTTAAAATGCATGGATCAGTGGAAAGTAGCTCATTTACTTACGTCCTTTTTATGTTCTCCAAGCTTTCTTGGAGACTATATTTATATGTATGTACATTTTTATGTGTTTGTTCATTCCAGGACTTGATTGACTGTTGGTGAGAAATGTGATTTGTGTTCTTCACTTCTGTTAAGCAGGAGGACTTTTTTATACAAAATATTTTTGCACTTAAAATCAGTTTAACATCCACTCATTCTCTGTGTTTCTGAAGGGTAGCCTTGTGGCATGAGTGCGTCTTGCTGCTGTTCCTAAATGTATATACTCCACAATCCTAGCATTCCTTTAGGGGAGCAGGTAGTTATTCATGTCATAGCTGGGTCTCATTAATTATATGCTGTCTATGTAAAGCACTCTCCAATTATACCACCAGGTACTTGTTAAGCTACATTTATCTTTGCCTTCATTGTGCTTTTACCGTAGCAAATTCTCTTGCATCCCTGAGAGTTGCAGTTTGTTCCTTAATGCCTGATGGTTTACAATCTCCTGACCTGATTTTTCTCAAACATCTTTGTAACATTAATAATAGGTACTCCTCAGCTTCTTGTTCTCACAGACCATGTGGCCATAGCTGCAAGAAAAGAAAGTTAGTGGGACATATAGTTTAAGAAAGACTGTATCATATTTTCATTTTTTAGGGTAATCTTCATTTTCTCAAACATTAGTTGCAATGTGTCTTTATAAATCTTATTCTCTTTTCCTACAGGATTTGCAAATAGAACGAGAGAGGACCATGTATAATATTTCTGGTGGCTGCACGGCCCTTGTGGTGGTGTATTTATTGGGGAAGCTGTATGTGGCAAATGCTGGTGATAGCAGGTAAGTGTGGTATCTCCCCCTGTAATCCATCACCCCAGACTCCTGAGGTCTGGTGTTACCAAGTTCCTTAGTTGCAAACAGTGCCTCAAGAGGATTCTGTTTCTTGGCTGAACACTTAACAGTTTTCACAGATATAAATGCAAAGGCCGGTGATAGAGTTTCAGTATCTTGTCAAGTGGTGGTTGCAGTCAGGGAAGTTGACAACACTTATGGTCCTGTAGCAGTTTCTGAATAACTTGATGGTTGCAGAGAAGTGGAAAGATGCTAAAAAGCCATTGAAGAAGAAGGGATGTTGGATGTATAGTAAAACTGTGTGTTGAACATTGCCAAGATGACTGCATCTGGAACAGCTGGTAGGACTACATTTGTTCAGTAGGAAGTCCTGTTGCCAGGCTTAGTCTTGATAGGCCACTTGGCTCTCAGATTTTTATATAATTGAAGGTAGTGATCTGTAAGCAGATAGCTACTACTCTGCAATGGAGGAGGAGGAGAAGGAGACAGACACAGTTTCAGTTTTTTGCTTTCTGCTCTTGTGGCTCATGTATTTGTCTGTTTCTCAGAACTGAATACTGTTTTTCAGGAGTTCTTGCTTTGTTAAACTTTGAAATTGGAGGCCTGAAGACTCATGACAAGAAGCTTTTTCTTTGTCTTCTGATGTTGCTAAAAATAGGAGCATACTGGAAATCTCTTACTTGTGTTCTTTTCCCCTCACTCACTCACTGCCCACACCACCATCAGAGAGGTAATGAGGCTCTTCTTGCAAGACTTCAGACCCTGTTTCTTTTGGCAGCACACTGCATGAACAGGACAAGGAGTATAGTTCCCCATATGATGCAAACTGCTGTTGTATTCTGTTCATTACCAGCTGAATAATTAAGTCTGCAAAGGTACTGAACCATGTTGTCTTTAAGTGAAGACTGCTATGGTTATGCATTTGTGTTTAAGGTTTGTGCATACACAGTTCATGTTTGTAGTGTGTACACCCATGTGCTTACAGAGACAACACTCAAGAACAAAGAGTTCTGTAGTTTAAACCTCGTATTTTTATTGCCTGTTACTGCTTTGAACTGTGTAGGAAGTCAGATAAATCCTTCGGGCTTAAAATTTCAAATCTTTTCACATTTGTTATTGTTTTTAAGATGCTAAATTTGCTGTATATGTTGAAAGTTGTTCACCCAGTTCTTCTTGTCAAGTGATACAGTTGAATCTCCTTTTTGCATCTGACATGGTAGCTGCAAATATGTTTGAGGTGATCGCCTATCCAGTCATCAGAACTGCTAGCTGCACTACATTCTATCTCTCCTGCCATTAAATTAGAAATAATTGTATTTTCTTGTGCTATTGCACTTGAAGTGCAGTTGAATCTCTTCCTTAGTGTTGGCTAATTCGTTTTATTGTCTCTTGAAAGTGTGCTGTGTAAAACTGGCCATGCAGCACTTCTGAATGGCTGAGATCTGTGTTCATAAATGACTGGGACTGTGTGCTTCCAGTTCCCCTAGGATTCTTCCTGTGCTCCCCAAGAGCAGCCACAGCTCCATTGTAGCCTCTGATACCCAAGGGGAAGACACTGCTGTTGACAGTGATCTGGAGTTGTTGCCAGTGTATTGGCATAACTGTAGTTAAAGACACTAAGTCTTCGAGAACCTTTGAATGTTCATTAAGTCCATCCACAACATCTTGTCAGAAAAAGAGAAAGAGCAGGAATCAGAAAGGAGGCCATCAACAAGGCTGGGTGTTGTTTGAACCAGGATTCAGATTTTTCTACTCATTCCCAACATCTGGTATGTAATAGAGTCCCTCCAGATCCAAAATAATTCAGTTTTGCCCTTTCCAAATGGACCTCACATAAAACGTGTCATGCTGAGGAGAATTCTTTCAAAAATCTTTCGTAAGTCCATTCCTAGATTTTCCTAGCTCAAAACAAAGTTAAAGCTTTAAAGCATAGAGGATCTGTTGGTCTGGTTCTCACTCCCACCAAATCCCTGGTTTCCCTCTTTCAGGTTAAAAACCAGCTATTGCTGGACATCCAAATTGATGTCATGACTAAAAGGACATTTGAGGACTAGAAAAGCAGCTCTGAGGTTGTCTGCCCCCTGCCAAGGCTGCACTATGCATTCATGTATTTGGAAGAGCCAAAGTCAAGGAGTTTTATTTGTGTTAGTTGGGAAAATGTGTTCCATTTTGCTGTCTCATGCCTTGTGTGGTCAGCTTTATGGTTTGTAAGATACAAGGAAGGGCAGTGAGGAATAATAAGGAAACTACTTAAAGAAATGTTTCTCTACTATTGAGAAGAGTGGGTTTGTTTTTTCAGTCAAACAGGGGACTTCTGCTTGTTGCTATTGGAACTAGGTGCTGAAACTCTTAGTACTTTACTTTCTTTGAGTTCACCTACTCATTTGTGCCTCTCCCCTCTCCTCATTCTCCTTCTTTTCTCTGTGCTACACCACTGGGAAAATGCCAGTAAATAAATCAAGTTACACTTCCCACAGATAGGAGTCTGTGAGAGGAAGTTTTGTGCTGTAAGGGTGGAAAATAAACATTCTGGGTTCATGCAAACCTCATTTGTACTGCCTCTTCCTAGAAGAAGATCAGGTCTTTTAATTTCAGGCAACTTCAAAACAGCAGAATCTTTTGAAGGTGGGTTTTGAACAGCTGCTTCTGTCAGAAGACCAAGGTATGTGCAAAAAACTGTACTATCACAATGAGACCAAGGAAATGTTAAGTGTGAGACTTGAATAATAATGTACTGTGTGATGCCAGCTATACCTCAGACTTATGTCTGTGGTATTCAGTTTATCCACCAAACCTTATCAAATCTAATCATTTCATGCCATGTACCCTGGCAGTGTTGTATAGCAGCTGTCCTTTTGTAGTTGATGTGTAATTACATCATGAAAAGACTTTAATTACCATATTACTAAATTACCAGCCAGCAATCCTTTCAGGTTCAGCCCTAGCTCGCTTCTGTATGGACTATTAGGCTTCTCCAAGCTGAACACTTTTCGTTGGTGTAAAAGGGAGGAAAAATTGTGCTAATTGTAGGTTTTGTTATGAACTATTATTGAGCTTGATGTTATGGCATCACTAATGTCAATGATATAATTAAACTTCTGCTAACGATGCAATCACAGTTCTGTAATAATTACATGTTAACTGCACATGATACCAGAACCTTACTAAAAATGAGGTGATGTATTCAGAGCCTGATAACGTGGAAGGAGCTGCTTTCATTCTCTAATGACTTGTCTGATCATTCTTGGACTCTGCCATAAATATACCTACTTGTACAGTCAAAATTCATATCTGAGTATTGCCCAAAGCTTTTTCTAATGTTTCTTTCTCCCTCTTTCTTCTTTTTAGTGATTAGCATTGTCCATGCAAGATTTTCTGATTAGGGACTGATCAGATACTGTAATCAGCTATCCAATATGTAGTGGTTTTCTGGCGACCACTGAGGTGCTGTCTTTTGCTTACCAGTTTGACATTTATGTGCTATGGAAACTAGGCCAGACTATTGGAATAGCTGCTTTTTTTTAATATAGAATAGTAAATCTTTTCTTGTCATTGTTTTAAATAGTATGGTTCAATTTTATATTGCTAAACAGACTTCTACTGCTATAACACGCCTTGTTAATCTCAGTTCTTTTTAGTTTTATGCTCTTTCTTAGGATATTGTTTTATAGCTAGTGCTAAAGCAGTTGTAAAACAGGGACTTAATGTTTTTACTGATTACTGCCCAATTATTGTATAGCCTCATGCAACTCAACATTTGCCCAATATCACTACAATGAGAGTTAATATGATAATATTGCATTACAGTCTTTGGCATGAGTGTTCTGGCTTTTGTGTTGTCTGGCTGAGGAGCTGCTCAGAGACTGCAGACACTTCCATTTTGTGCTGTGTTTGGAGCCATGTAGGGTAGCTGTGCTTTTATCATTATACAAGAAGCAGAACACCACAAGTTGATTTGACTTTTTCATATGCCCTGAAACACTCACTAAATCTGAAAATGGGTTCTTGGGTTTTTTTGACTTATCAGTAGAACATGGCATCAAAACAAAGAGCCTGATGTTCTGAAGGCTTCACAGACTTGCAGGGTCACTGAATTTTTTTCCTTAGCTTCATCAGCTCTTTTTTAATCATCTTTTTGTCTCCTTGCTTTTGCTCCCCTGTACTTATTTTTCAGAGCATATTCACCCTCTGCTTGAACATATATCCTCATGTCCAGAATAGATTTTCATCTCTTTTTTGCAAGTGTAGAATTAATGCTGAGGCATTTGGGCTTATTAAATGGTAGGAGCTCATTGAGTGAATGTGTTTGTGGCACTTCTGTGTGGGTGCAGGTGAAGGAATTTCCTTGGTACTTCAGGAGCCCAGATGTGGGACAGTGTGTTTATAACACAGTCTTCTCCCAATGTAATGAAATAGTGAATTGAAAATTGAATTTGTTTACCACTTCAGTCCTGTCCGGATTTTCTACTTGTGAAAAATTCACTACATTTCTTCTTCTGTGTTGTGGTGCTTGTCAGCTGCTTCCTTCATGCTTAGTTCTCATTGTGGGAATTAAAATTTGGGGGATTAATTTGCTTTTATGCAGTAAACGAGAGGGGCATGGAACAGCCATGTATCTGCTGACTGGCACTGTAGCTTAAATAGAATTTCTGAGGAGTCAGAATTGATTCTGACCCATATTTGTGGTTCATGGTATCTGACCTTTCCTCAAGGCATTCCAGCAGGTTTGTTTTTGCCAGAAATGCTAACACCGTGTAAGGTTGGAAGCTAAAAAGTTTTCTAATATATTGCTATTGTAGAACTAGTTTACTTTAATCTTTGGTTTACTGTCTTTCTAGGAAGCTTTAATTTTCTGTGTTTCCTAACTACCAGTTTTCTAACCTAAATGCTGTGTATTTTCCCTGTTTTCCTTGAGTGGTCTGCCTAAGTCCTCTCTGTCTTACATCTATGTCTGCATAAACAACAATAACTGTGCTTCATACTGGAGACTTAAAGATCTCTAGAGGAAAGACTAACTCAGTTACTAAGCTCTAGTCTGCAGTATTTGGAGAAGTGTTCTTTTTCAGTCTTCTCTTAAAGATGGGACAAAGAAAGTTGCAAATCTGAACGACACACAGGGTCTTTTCACTTTGGGACCATGCAATTAGTAGTAACTCCTCTTCATCCTCTGAAGTTCTCATTCCTGCAGATTCTCAAATTCTCTGAATTCAAGGCAAAGCAAGTCTCTCTTATGCACATTCTCCTTTACTGACTGCAGTTTGGTAGGTCAAGAAGTCTGATCTTGCCTAGCCAAAAATGTTGGAAAAGATCATGGCATCTTATTCGTATTCCAGAGACATGGCCAAGTCCCATCTCTCTGTTCCCTCCATCTGTTTTCCTTAGAAGTATGACTTGCAGGCCTGTAGAAAGCACTTTTCCCCTTCTCCTTCCTGGCCAGATCATAGGATTCACAGGAATAGCAGCAATCTCAGATAGTGTAGTATTTTGTTCTGGGTGAAGCTTTCGGAGGCACTTAAAGAAACACGTAAGGTGAGGTGTGAAGAAAAAGTGTTATATCAGAAATAAGTAATTGCACTCAAACTGCAGTAAGGAGGAAGAGCATTTTCTTGTCATCCAGTGGACAACAAGTTCCAGGGTACTGGCATGTCATATCCAGCACTGATGTGGCAGAAATTATTAATTTAGTAACAAATGTAGGCTTTTGAAGACAAAACAAACAGCCTACCCCTTTTCCAAACTCTTGTTTTTCCTGGGAGAGTGTATGCCCTAGCAATGTGTATGGCAATTAGCAAGGATTGAAGACATTCTAAACATTTTTGGTAAGGGATACATTCAGTACATTCAGTTAAATCTTTGGTCCTAACCACACAGACATCATCTTTTGTTCCAGATTATGAGGAAGGAGGGAATTTTGGCTATTGGAGTAATATCAGTAAACTGGAAACCACAGTTCATTGGTATTGGTTTCCAGGAGTAAAGAATTTTATTAACTTTAATTCTCATAGGTTTTCAGCCTTTAAAACAAGAGAGGAAAAAGTCAGCCAACAAAACCCAAACAAACTACCTTTTTAATCTCTGCCTTTGTAGCTGACCACAGAAACATATGCAGGTTCTTCATTCCAGTGTTGCAGGGCGAGAGCCAAGGCATACAAAGTAGGCTGTGTGCCTTGGCTCTCTGGTTCCCATCTGTACTGTGGGAGAAGGGCCAGAGGGAGCACCCCAGGTCTGCCTGGTGAAGGTTTCAAAGTCTGCTGCGGTCCCCACTATGCTGAAAAGCTTTTCACGTCACTTAAGTTCTGTGAGCTTGTCAGGCAGCCCGGGCTGTTCAGCCCCAACACCAACTATGCAATGCAGTTTGAGCCCTGCTCCTGGGGCTTTTAGAGAGGGCTTCCCTTGTCACTTCTGTGTAGGTGAATGAAGCAGGACTTGGATAAAAATTCATCAATGTAGAGTGAGCAGAGACTGTGACTCTCAGTATACTTTTACATCTTGGTCCAGCTTCCATCTTGTTCCAATATCCTGCAACTGCTACTGAGTTAAGTAGAAAAGCTGAGATCAAAGTAGATGTGACTTTAGGTGCTAAAAGTAATTCTTTCTTTCTCAAGGGTAAGACAGTGAAGAGCAGGGAGGTAAAAAAATCCTTGCTTCTTCCATCTTACATGGTCAGCCATATCCCAGCCATATTACTGTCAAAACAAACACTGACTTGCACAGCAATGCCTTTATCCACTAAGCCCAGGTTTAGTTGCCATAGTAACTCATCCTGGAGATGAATGTGATATCCTGGAAAGCAGAGAAAAAGACTTTGATTCCACAAATACCAGTCCCGAGGCTCAGAGCTGGCCACAGAGATGGACTGCACTTCTTTGTTCATTTTCCTGGCATGGCCTGTGTAACTGGTGGCATGTTGTTCAGCTGTGATACCAAAATGTGGTGGTCTGTCATCATTGCAACCCTGGCCTTAGCTGTGTCCAAATGAAGAATACGCTGAAATCATCATGGGCAAAACGAATCCTGTGAAAGTAGTACATCTCCAGCCTAAGGGTACTGGAACCAATGGTGAGCCGTTTTCATGTGCTCGTAGTGTAACTATAAACTCGCTATAAACTGGCTTGTAATAGCTTCCTAGCTGCCAGCTGAAGCCCTCTCTGAAAGATTGGTGTGTTCAGATGTAAACTAACAGGAAAGTACACACAATTAATTACAGAACATTTTAGCTTAGTTCATTTACTTTTCGTTTAGTACTACTAGCATAGACAATACTAGAAATGTATGGGTATGCTTATAAAGTCTGTACTGGTTCAATAGCAGAAGCTACTTTCCTGATTAAACAAACAAGCATATTGCATACAGACAGTGCCATCCCATTAGTGATGGGGTAGGCTTACCAAAAAAAAATATCATTAGCCCTGAAACGGAACACTGTTAAAGCCAACTGCTAATTATAACCCCATACTTAGATTTCATCAGACAAGAAAGACATTTGAGGACCTAAACTACAGGGAATTCATGGGAGGGTCCCATGGGAATGAAGCTACTGCCCACCAAAGCGGCATTAACAACTCAAAGCATACAGGTCCGGAGGTCAAAAATGAGGAAGCAATGTATCTTCCCCAAGCTATCCCCTCTGTGGACAACCTGCAAGCTCAGAATTGTAGTTAATTTAAAACTGTAGAGCATAGTGATACAGAAACAGCTGAATTAACTTAGTTATGCTGTTGGTGACCACTAAGTGCATCTCATGGTTAGATGCAATGTATGGGGCAGAGACAGGCTGCCAGGATTAGATAATCCTTTTAACCACTGCTTACTAAGTTGTTAGTGAATACGTGGGATGGACTATGAAATCAGTTGTAAGAATTCAGACTTGTGTTATTTGTGGTGGCAGTAAGGAAGATGCTAACTGGTTTAGGCTAGTGTAGATGGAGAAGTAAGCCCTTCCAGGGAAATCTGTGAACATTATTTTGCTTAGAGAAATGGCTTCTACTTGCTGATTTGTGCTCCCTTATTAAAATAATACAATCATTTAGTAAAATCAGACCACCAGAATAGTGGCTTTAGAGTATTTCAGCAGTCTCATTGTGCCCAGAGGCCTTCCCCAAAGGAATCTCTAAATAAGCATGTAAACATGAATGAGTCAAGAAACTGGAAAGCTCTACACGTGTGTGCAGAAGAGCAGCTCACGTGTTTTTAGCTGCCTCTGAAAGTCAACTTTCAGGGGTGTTTGCAGGGACTGAGTCTCATAATGTCTTTCCATGGTTCTTTTCAAAGACAGGAGGACATTCTCATCTTTCCACAGGAGAGATGTAGCATGCTTGGATCCATGCTGGTGCAAGGACATGAAGAAAGGACCTTGAATGAAATACATGGGAACATCCAGTCAGTGTCCTGCTGGAGCAGGGGCTGCACTTGGCAGTACTGCTGCTGAGATACTAACTCTTGGAGCAGCTGGGGTGGGTGACAGTCTGCAAAAAGTCTTACCAGAAGTTTGGGAGGGATCTTCATTGTTCCATCAGGAAATGCCAAAGCACATTCCTATAGGAAATTACTTTTTCAACACTTCACCAAGGCAAGTTCTCACACCTTTTATTGGCTTGAGGGAGCTTAAGTTCTCCCAAGTGATGAATGAAAGTGTCTGAGCAGCCTGCTTTAACCACAGCATGACATGAAACTACATTGTCACAGAAAGAACCACAAGCAGGGAGACTCTGTTCCCTCTTAACATTGGCTTTGTTTGGCTGAAAGAAAAATGATCCGGTATTTCTGTTCTGTCACAATAATTCTGTGAATAGCCTCATGTTTGCACTAAAAAATATGATGAATTCAGGGTGGCAGGACTGTTGAGTGGCAGGAGATGGAAAATAAGGACAAAAGGCAGTTTTAACTGGCTCTACTCCTTCCCTGATTTGTTGTTTTATTCTTGATAGCAATGATGAGTAGGACTTTGGGCATTATCTTGGGTATTACAGGTGGGAGGCAGCCAGGAGGTTTGTCCATTGGTTTGCTGAGGGCTGCTGCTTTCACTTGAGTTTTGTGGTGATGGGTATGTAACTGCTGGGACCTGTTTTAATGCCAGCTAAATGTTATATAATGGATTTTTTCACTCTCCTCTGTCTGCCTTAATTCATAAAATTAAGGAAATAATTTAAAGGCTTTGCACTATAGTTCCATTATTATTGCCAGTGCAGTAAGGTGCTTTTCTTTTCACTTGGTTTCTAAAGAAACAGTGAGAAATGCATCTGCATGGGGCTAAGTGAGAGTAATTCAGTTCATAATAAGTGAAACCAAGGTGCCAGTGCTGAATGTATTAAAAGTCATCAGTAATCATAACACCTGTAAGTTTCAGTACCTTATTTAGAGAAGAGAGAAACATTTCCGTTTTTAATCATTTTCTAGTCATAGTCTTTCACATCTTAGTAATTAAGAAATGTAAATATTTTTTAAAAAAACCCCACAACTGGTTTGAATTTTACCAGACGTTAGCATTGATCTTCCTTGGATTCTCTAAATATATGCATTTAGTTACCATAGTAAACAAGTACTGACATAGACTGATTCCACAGTTCTAGTATTTACTTTTTTTTTCCTCAGCTATTTTGTGACATGCCTAATTAAAATCTACTGCTTGATTCCCCTTTGAATGTAATAAAACCCTGTCTTATTCTTTCTGTCAGTTTAATCCCTTTTTCTTTTCCATTGACACATTACTAATACCTTTTCAGGGAGGCCAGACACTTCTGCTTCATCTGTACCAAATCCACACACTTAACACCTTTTGACAAAATGGATACATCCTCCCAGGGGCTTGGAATTGATATACAGTGTCAAAAAGGGTTTTCTGAATGGTCTCTCTTTAATACCTTTACCAGATTTTTACCCTCTTTTGTAAAAATGTGCAGTTTAATGTTCTGTTTCAAGTAATTTTTGGCTGAAAAAGTGTGTAATGGTATCAGGGTGTCCCCTGAATACTCCCAACAGTAGGATATGCTTATTTGTTTTGAACGCTGGAATCCCAATAGACTCATGACAGCAGTGGAATTACACTTTTGACCTTGTTCACTAAAGTGTTTTCCTTCTCTGTGTGTTTGAATGAGATTAACCAACAAGAGCTTCCTCTAAAATGTATGTTTCCCTCTGTTTCTCATAAGAAATTCGGAAAAGATGCTGTGCAATTTTCATCTGATTGCATTCTCTGTAAAAGAGAATCCGTAAAAAAAAATCAAACCCTCTTTAATTCAAGGAGAGGTGGCTGTTTTTATCCCTATTAAAAATGCAAAACCAGTTGATACATCAATATTTTCCTTAAGCCAGTGTTGTTGCTACATCCTGAGCATGACAGCAGCAGTACAGCATGGTGGCAGATTTATACTCTTTTGTTGCTTCATTCTCCATGTATTTTAAAAGGGGATATATGCTTAGGCACCAAATTTCATTTCAATGTATTGAATCTGAATATAGAAAATAACCATATATTTAATGTTCTGATCATTATGGACTACACAGTCATGTTAATCCAAAAGATAAATGTACTGTTTTGTTTAGATGTACATGCAGCCTCTTGAGCTCCTGTTGTTACTTTTCATTTCTGTGTGACTGAGTAGACATAGCCAGCTGTTGGATTTGCCATGACTGCCAGTTCTGCCTTGTGCACCGAGGCACTGGCACGTCTCTTTCTCCACATTTAGTTGTTTGAGGCTTGGCTTCTCTGGATCAGAACTACTCAGTGAAGTGGCCAGAAGAGAGATAAAATACCAGATGATTGTTTCTTCCATTTTAGGCTACAGTGTTTTGGGGACTTTTTTTACCCCATTATATTCCTGTTTTCTCTGAGTATTTACCTGCCTTGGCTTAGTGAACATACTTTGATTGTTGTGCAGAGCACACATATACAAAAAACAAAGGCAAGTACAATCTGTAGCTCCTGTGGATGGGGAGTTAGATAGCTGGGTTCAAAAGAGGGGAAAAGACTTGTGGACATCTATAGTTTGTTTTTAGAAGGGATCAAGGTAAGTGACTTACTGGCTTCCATGGCCTTAAGACCTCAGAGCAGTTTCTCCTGTATGTTCACTGTAGATGATGTGTGAAGAGGGCATCAGAGCCATGGAGAGTGGAGGGCAATGCACTGAGGGGGCTGCAGATCTGTGTCTCCTGATTTCCTATCCTGCCAAAAAAGCTTTTGTTCTTTTAATTACTACTTCACTGGTGATATAAATTAGTGATTGGTATGGGTCTGAAGCAACCTTGTCATCAGAGAATATTTGGCTAGTGTTGACATACTTCTTGCCTGCAAACATGAATCATCCATCTGCCTTTGGCAGGCTTGCCCTGTGGCTCTGCTATAATGTGTGTCACCAGTGTGACTGAAATTAAAATGTCACTATTAAACATGGCAGAATCAGATGCTCTCTGGGCATTGCATCTATTTGAGGTCTTTTTACTTCCTATGTAGTTATATCTGACAGTGTAATAGGACTGCTGTATTCTGATATAAAATAATACATTCATGTATCCTCAACACACAGGGAACTAAATGCTTTCAGAGCACTATTTCCTTGAATAGATGTGTCTTTCATGCATGGCAGAAGCAGTAATGTTCATGTAACAACACCATGTTGCTGCTTAGTCCATTAGGAAGTGTAAAGTCAAAATTAATTGTCCTGCAGGACTGTCTAGAGTGGTTCTCTGAAAGCTGTTGCTGGACTGTTTGCAGCTGCTGCATCAGCCAGGCTCCCTCCTCGGGAGCAGTTATTGACTCTGGGCTATCAAATTCAGGGCTCTGGAGATTGCTCGGTGGGAAAAACCTTCAGTTGGTGCTTGGCAGCTCTGTCACTGAAAGGTCACGGAAAGGGCAGTTCAGACTCCAAACACAATTAGGGCCTGAGTCGGCACCTCTTCAATCACTGGGGAAAATCCCACTGAGCAAGGTGGGTCCCAGACTAGGCTTTCGCACCCAGCCTCTCCAGTGAGACAGCTGACAAATGTGTCCGTTTGTGTCACTTGGGCTGTCAGAAATACCCTTTGCTGTCATGAAAAGACTAAACAGCTGGTGCGGAAAGGTAAAGAGCCAGGTAAGGGATTAGAAGCCCACCAGAGTTGAATTTGGACCAGTGACCTGTATGTATGTCTGCGTCCCTCCTGTTACTCATATCTAGAGCCGCCTAAGTCCTCAGATCAAATAATTTAACCCTTGTGAGCAGCTGTACCTTGCAAGTTGAATGGAGTCCAACTGCTGAAAGCATTAATGAAAAACATAAAACTGAAGCTCTGTTTTATCTGGAACCAAGAGTATTACTTTAATTCCTCCCCCTCTGAAGATTTTTTGTGTGTATGTGTGCTGGGTTGTGCTTTTCATCCCAGGTGACTGAAATTTCTAGTGAAAATAAGTTCAGCCATGAAAGATTGACCCCCTCACCTCTGAATTGCTTTTTATGTGAGTCCCTCAGGCCCCAATTCTACCCATAGAAGTGAGAGTGACAGCTATCAACATATATAGTATCAACATATATAGGGAGTATGTCAATGTACACAAAAAAAAATGTGAACCCCAGACTGGTCTTTAAAATATGGATTTCCTGTGAAATGGTGATTAAAGGGGAAGCAAAGCATAATGAGAAAATTAGCCTGATGTACTAGCAGTTATATCAATGTGTGGGTTTATATTAGCTCTTTCAGACAAGCACAGGATCAGAAAATCCCTTATGACTCACTTAAACTAGTGTGTAAAATTTGGTTAGTGTCTGATCAGCTCCTTTGATCAGTCTAGTCTAGACTGTTGCCAGAGTACATACTAAACCCACAGTCCCCTTAAGTGGAGACCTACTCAAGTGAATCAAATAACATATAAAAAGGTTATAAAAAATGTTCACTGAGTAAATTAATCTGGTTCAAAGCTGGATACTTTAGGAATTGCAAAAAAAAAAGCAAATATGTTGTTGCAGCAAAGAGATGTAGAGTTTGCAATTCATATTTAAATGACTGTCTCAAAAATAACTAAAAAAATTTTTCAGCAAACTTTTATTATTTTTCATTGGATAGGCACTTTTGTAAGCCTGTAATGTCTTCAGATTCCATAAAGAAGAAAAAATTCTGTCAAAAATTCTGAACAAATTTGTTTTAAGAATTTAGATTTACAACCACCATGTCTATCTCATTTCAAGCACAGAGTATTGGTTTTAATTGTAGCAGTGAAGGGCCAGTGGGAGCCTTCAATATGGAGGTTGCACTCCTGCCTGCCTCTAATTTCTGCATGGGATTATTTGCAAGGGAGTGCTGGAGGTACAGGAGCTGTAAATGTTTTACCTGTAAAAGCAAAGCCGTTTTCCCCTCCTCACAGTAGCCTCTTCCTACATTTTGCATTGTAGCACCATCTTGAACCTGTCTGTTGTTTGCCATGTGAATCTCAGAAGTGTGAACAGTTCCTTTTCTCATAAATAATTCTCCCACTTTTTGCATACTAGCAATAGTAGATGACCATTTGGAGACAATTTTACTCCAATGACCTATTGACGAGACTTGGATAATTTGACAAAGCTGGTTTGTGCCTGAGCTGGTTTTCTCAAGATGCCTGTGTTCTGAATTTAGAGGTTTAAATTTTCAGTCTTTGTGTGCCTACCATATTTGTTGGTTGCATTGCAGTACAATCAGAACATGTGGCATAGAAGCAACAACAGCCAATCAATCAAATTATCAAGGGAAGTAAGCTAGTTCCTAAATAGCACATCAATGGGATGAAAGGATCACAGAAATCAGGGCATTTAAAACACAGAGAAACTGGAATCCAAGTGGCAAATACTTGTTTTAGCTACACCAGATTCTATCTATATTCAAGAGGAGAGCTGGTATACTACTACTATCCAAACATTGAGTTACCCTATTGATGGCTGAGAAACGGCTCTAAAACAGGCATCAAAGTCTTTAAGATGATACACAGTTTATCCAGCTCTTCAAAAGCACCAGCCATTCCTATACTTACAGAGCTGCCTAAATAATGGAAAGATAAAGGAACATGAATTCTGTGAGTGAATACATGACTGCAGAATGCAATAGGAGCATTGGGTAAATTCATCCTTATTGTGACTTGTGTTCCATCTGCTGGCATTACACCAGGGAAGGATTGGACTGTATTTTGTATGCAGCATAGCAGATTAAGAGGCGACTGGCAGGTGTTTGAGAGAATTTCCTCTCTGCCATTTGCAGAAGTGTGCATGAAATTCCATGGCTGATCTATGCTCATTCCATTACCTGTCATCTTTGAGCAGATAACTAGTTAAATTTGTGTTAAGTAGGATTCACTTTGCTATTTCCATTTGCTGTTGGAGTAGAAATGTCTTGGTGTGACATATGACCAATCAATAATTGGAAAGTGCTTACATGACTCATTTGAAGCCAGTAGTTTAGACAGTGTCAGCCACAACTGGTATTAAAACCTGCCAAGAGTTGTTCTACAATATGTGATTCTGCAACATCTCCTCTGGGTGTCTGCATTTCACTTAATAAGGATACCGGGTAGATATCAACTGAAATAACTCTTGCCTTTGTTGCTTGGATGTTTTTGTGAGCTCTGAAATGAACTTGGCTTACACAAATATACTTTGTTATCCAGCCTAAATGATGCAGGACAGAAATTATTATCCTGTTCTGCTGGCAACCTCAGTAGAAAAAAAATGGCTGTATTTGGCTTGACTGTACCCTGTAGTTTTCTGGGTATTTTTCGCTACTTTTTTTTCTGTATTGATGATGTTTTATTACTGTTACAGGGCTATAATAATCCGCAATGGCGAAGTCATTCCAATGTCTTCAGAATTCACTCCAGAGACTGAACGCCAGCGACTTCAGTATCTGGTAAGAGCCCTGAGGACCAAATCAGGTGCTGCTGGTGGCCAGCGTTGCCTGGTGATACCTAAGGCCCAGAGAATTGCTGCTGACTTACTGTGGCTTAGTGAAGGATGACGTGTTCACTGAACACCAGTGACAGATCATGTATATCTTTTAGTCACAAGTAAAAGTGGAGAAAAACCTGGTGGTGCTAATTCTGATGAAAGGAGTCTTATCTCTTCAGTGAAGGCCATCAATTAGCATGGCTGTACTTGTGTACCTTGTTTAGCTGCAGACCCTCCAGCAGCTCACTGGTGTTGGATATTGAGAGCTCAGACATAGGAGCTAATGAGCCACAGGGGTATTTCAATCCATCCCAGTGTTTGCTGTATGACATAAAATGCCACAGATTACTCTTTATGTGCATGTGAACAATATTGCAGAGTTTGACTAATTGGTTCTAATAATATGCTGGTAGTATCTCGATCAGGAAAGATACATCCAACTTAAAGGAGATCTCTGTGAACATTAGTAGGATAGGATGGGTGATGAAAGACTGGTTTTATTTAGTATAGCAGCACCCATAAAGCTGGGACAGGGTGACCAGCTGAGGACCTATGAGATGCTTTATACACCAGCTGTGTTGACTGATAAGCTGCCCAAGTAACTTAAGTCAAAATGCATGGTGTTATTTTTCATGCAAACAATCCTGTTCAGGATCGATGTTCAGGTCAGTTGGCTGAAGTTGGTGGACTGTTTGTCAAAATGTAATTCCTAACATGGCTGAGAGATTTCTTTTGTGCTTTTTCTCATCTCCTGCTTTTTCCTCTTAGAAATTTAAGCTTCATCCAGGGCATGTTCACTGGAAGCCCTTGTCTGCCTTGAGGTGGACAGGCCAAGGCTAGTGGCATTCCTTGGTCTTAAAGTGTCACTTATCTTTAGCCTGGCCCAAGCAATGTGGTTTGTAACTAGACAAAGTACCAGTGGTTGAAAGGTGGGTGGAAGATGCTAAAGAAGAAATTGTGTTTCCTCAATTGTCATGTTCTATTTTTTTTTCAGTCAGGTTCATTGGCTTGAAGCTGAAAATTTCAGAGGAAACACTGCTTTGAGAGTATTCATATTCAGAGAAACAAATAGAAAAGAGGCCTAATAAATATTTACAGTTCAGTTAAACTTAAAATAATTTGTTTGCCTTTAAAATAAAAGGTATCTTTAGTATCTAGGGAGTCTGCTACTTCTGTAGGAAATATGAGATAAAACATTGCCTTCAAGGGCTTTTGTTCTCTTTTGATGTCCTTTCTGGCTTGTATTTGAAACCAGTAGCTGATCTGAAAAGCATTTCTGCTGTTTCCTTTGGAAAATTCCTTTACCTTTATTTGTTTATTTTAATTCTATATTGCCAGGTCTGTGGGTATCATGTTCAAAGAGAATACATGCAAGACAGCAAGAGTGTGAAACAAAATTAGAGATCATTTCAAACATAACATTTCATAAAAAGCATTTTTACTCTATGGTTTAAAAAACCCCCAACAAAACAGAAAAGAAAAAGATGACCCCAAATTTTTTCAAGGTTGGCATAAATATTGCACTGCAAAGATTGCATCTGTCTTGTGATTAGAACCCAAATAATTCTCCTTACTCCTTTTGGCTGTCCCCAGGTTCTGCTATCAGTCTATTCTACCATCAACATCTCTCTTCTGCTGTTTCTGGCTGAAAGTTAGTTACTTTGGATGTATTTTCTTTTTTGCAGTTAAAGCTGAGTTTCTTTGCTTCAAACATGTGGCACTGCTCTTTCTGCACAATAGGAAGAAAATCACTCAATCATTTTAGCATTCATATTTTACTTGGTAAATGCAGAGATACTGTTCACTGCGGGGAAGTTATTGCACAAGCAAAGGGAGGGTATGGATTTACAGCCTGCAGGATACTGTGTGTTGGTTCCCTGTGCAGTGGACACTGCTGGCACAGTCAGGGCGAAAGAGGCTTTCCTCTGCCTTTAATGCCTATTGATCACTTCAGCCGCACAGGAAGTTCATTAGGTCTTCTTTTCTGAGCCTTAATTTCCCTGTGGAAAGAAATCCATGGTATAATGAGTTGTTCAGGTGACATAAGTATCTCTGTATGAAGTCCTCCATCCTAGTCTTACACAAAGCTGTGCTTTAGCTAGTACTGGCTAAGTAACTAAGAGGGAAGGGAAACAAATGTTTTCCCTATCTGGCTCCCATTTTAATGCAGGAGCCATGCATCCAAGAATGACCTTGGGCATAGGTCTCTGGCATGGAAACCTTAAAAGAGCAAGTTGACAATCCAGTCATTCTGATTTCTAAGCAGCTCTGGGCATGGATATCACTGCGAAGGAGAACAGTGGAAGGACAGCATGCATCTGCAGATTTCATTAAGGCTGTGTGGCAGAGACAGACTTCTGTGTCAGGCAATTTGTGAGAGTATTGCAGAAGGCAATCAGTCCTTCAGTCAGAGAGCAGCTCTTAAGATGTAAGGCATGAAAGCTTTGCACCAGTATTCCCTTGGTCCTTCAGCTTCTGTAGATGTTCAATGCACCATGCTGCTTCCCTCCCACTGGTGGGCATTCTCAAGCCTCCTTTTCTTCTGAATTTCTGTGTCTCTTATTTTTAGCACTGTAGCAGGAAAGCTCCACACAGCACTTGGGAAAAGCCCTGGCTTCCTGTATCAGTGTATCTTGAGGGGAAACAAAATCCAGTATTGACTGGGAACTGCTCTGGTACGTTCAGCAGTTGTGCAGGCAATGGCTGCCAAAAGCAATTTTTTTTCATCTTTTGAGGAGACTATTAATTTCAGTGATGGTAGTCTAAAGTGAAACACTAAATGGCATAGATTTTGTTACTTATTCCCTTGGAAAATGTGTTTAAATGAATGATGAATTGAGTACTTCAGATGGGTACATTTCTATTAATTATTGAAGTTGCACTTTGGATATGCCATGTGAGGTCAGTGTGGTGTTAGTGTGTACCATGTCCTTGTGTGTAGCCAAGCAGCTCCTCAAAAGCTCATCAGAGATGGTGCACTGTGGCCACCAGGGCAGGTGTTATTGCTAGGAAAGCCTGGGTGGCCACCAGTGGTAGTGAGCCATGGGTGCTCTTCGTGTTTGGCACCATTCAGACAAAGGTTCCTGAGCCCAGACAGGCATGGGCTCAAAGGGGACCTATTCTTATTTCATTGCTCATGTGAGGATAAGGTGACACTAAGTCACCTGCTGAGGGGTTCCTGGGGAACCTGAACCTGAAGAGGAAATGCACTGAGGTCTTCTAAATGTCCTGTCAGGGCTTCAATTGCAAGTCAGATGTTACTCCTTTACAGATTGTGGCTCCCTGCATCACCTAGCATAGGATTGCTTTGGCCATCTGACACATTGCATGATGCTCTGGTAAAAGAGATGTGTGGTTCTATGGAAAGGGTCTTGGCCTTTCATAAGATGAGAGACCAGTCCAGGGATGGATTTGGCTTCTACTTCCCTCTTTCCTTCTACTACCACCTCTTTTAGTTTTAATCTCTGTTTGGCTTAAAAGTGTTCATATGATAATGGCAAAATCATTTGCAAAACTTCTGAGTGCATTGTGCTGTGTGTGCTGTTGAAAGCAGTAGTCCCATATAGTAGAATATCCTAATGGAGAAAAGGGCACAATATGATAAGAGTATAAAGTTGAAAGATATACTTGATATATAGAAAAACAACAATTCTGAAAATAACATAGAATGCAGTGAAGCCACTATTGCCAATGATGTTCCAGTGCAGTGCTGGAGGAGCTGGAAAAGGCATCAGCAGACCTTACTGAGGTACAGTAAGATACATGCAGTGTTTCTTGCCACCTAATTAACTGACACACCAGTGTGTAAGTCTAGGTTTATCTTAATTTCATGTTTGCTTTTCTGATAACCAGGAAACACAGCAGGAAGTAAATGGCCTTTTTAAAGAACCATGACTAATATTTCCTTAAGCAAAATCCATTTTAAACAACTACGGTTGACTGTGGCACATCCAGCCATGAAACACATAAAATGGCAGAGTACCAAAAAGACATGATGCAGGCTATGCCAGATTTATGACAGAAAGCTTTAATAGCTTCTGAAAGAGAAAATATGGAAAATGTTCCCATTCCATAACACACAGTAACAGCATTGTCTGAACATACTTCATAAGCTTACAGAAGGTGTCTAGTCATTATTTTTATTAAATTTCAAGCTCTCCAAGTGGTATTTCTGATCTGAGGTTCTTGCAAATTGAGACTAAACAAATTAAAATTGGAAAATACAGTGCCTCATCACAGATGAAATTCTGCTAACCAGTTCACTTACTATTTTGATTTCTCATTTGATCTCTTGAGGGAACCTCATGTTGTTTGTTTGTATGTCTTCTTGAAAGAAGGTTTTTAAAGTGTTGCTTTTTATTTATTTTCTGGTTCTACTGCCCAGCATGGTTTGGTTGAAGTGTAGAAGAGCCCTGCCCCATAATAAATGGGGAACAGTTCTCAACAAGTCCAACTGGAAGTTGCAGCTGAATTTTATAGTAGAACATTCTTTTCTCTGTAAAATTACCAATGAAGCATTAACAATAACCATTAAAAAAGAGTTAAAAACATTGAACATTAAAAAATAAAGCAAAGCCTAACAAAAATCACTATTTCTTCACATAAGAATTCAGATCACAGACACCAGAAGCTTCCAAATTGCTCTTTTCCCTCTGTTTCACTGACGCCAAAAATGTTAGAATCAAGTTAAGATCCCTAGATTGTAAATCAAGCATTGAGGCTTGGCTGTGGAAAAGAAATCTTATTTGAACATCAGCAGTCCACTGGTAACTGCCAGCTTTGTTAATCTTACTTCAGTTGTGACCTCAGACTTTCCATATGAGTAAATCTTTATGAAATGCAGTCCCTCCTCATCTCTTTACCTTTTCAATAAAGGAAATTCTTGTTTTCAAGTAGAAAAATGCTAAAAGCCTATAACGTTTTTCTCTGGACCTGTGATTCAGACTACTAGGTAATCTCACTATCTAAAGGTTAGATAACTTTATTTTGGTGTCAGGTAGGAGGGTTTATTTTCCTTAAACAAGACTTCTTGTTTTGTAGGCAGGCAACAGTAATCTTTAGCCAGAAGTGGTTTGTAATGTTTTAATTAAGATAGGCTGTGCATTTTTAAATGTGAACTCAATTGCCCTTTCAAAGCAGACTGACTTCATTGTTTACAATATCATAGACTAGAAAGAATTACAAAAATACCAAAAAACACCCAGCATTTTGCTGTCATGTGAACAACAAATGTCACTTGTGTTGTGATACATCAAATCATTAGGAATGTTTTGTCTTTTTTGCAACTGAAATGAAAATAAATAAAATGACAAGAAGAATCCGGAGTTCTGGAAGTATGAAAACCCTCATGTGGACTAATACTGCTGGACCTCTCAAAAGCCATTAGTGCTTTTCAACCATTTCTGTCATGAGAAACAGTGATCCAATTACGGGGTCCTTGAAAACAATATTTGGGTGGAATACAGGACCTTGGCTGACTGTAGGCTGCAGAAGAAAAATTTAATTCCCTTAACTGTACACAGAGAGAGAATTTTTTGGAGCTCCTGTTCCAGGAAGGGATCACAATGTCAAGATCACACTTGCCTGCTTGAAAGCCACCTCTTGAAAGTAGCATCCAATTTTGTTGACTACACACAGCAATCTCCCTCAGTCCTATTTCAGCCAAGCTCGAGGTGTTTTGTGGAAGGATGTCTGGTGACAGGAACAGAGACAAGCTGATGGAAGGCTAGCATTGTGATATGTTGAGTCTGATCCAGCTCCTATTAAATTGAGCGGGAGCAGGCTCGGCCCTTAAATGCAGGAAATACTTTACTGTGAACTATCTGCATAATACATGCCAGGTAGATCAATAAGGGCTTCCACTTCTTCCTGCTGCTCACCTTTGATGAGCACTAGATTCATGACAAACCCACAAACTAAGCCCAGCGCATTTCATCTGCCTTGATGGCAGCTGCTGCTGAAGATAAGACAGAGTTTATTGCCTTAACTGCCTGGATAAGGAAGAAGAGTTATCTGCAAAAAAGTTTAAAAATGCAACTTTTTTCAGTTCCCTAGCCAATTTGACTGTGCTTTCACAATAGCTCACTCACAATGTCGCTTTGGGGAGGGAGGGAGAAAGGCTTGTTTATGGAAGTATTAAAGAAAAAGGAGTGAGGTTTATTTCAGAAACAAGAAATAAAGTATGTTTAGAATTAACCTATTGTGTCAAGTGATCTGTGTATAAATTCAGTCCAAAAATTTACACAGTTGACACACTGCCTTACGATGCTCTCGAGTACAGTCAGATCTGGAGAACATAAGCCTCAGGCACGACTCTGGCAAAGACACCTCCCAGCAGAGCAGTACACAGCAGAAAGGACAGCAGCAGCATTTGAACATTAAAATAATCAAAGACACTAATTGTGCTTGTGACACAAAACTGCTGCTGCTTTTCTTAAAGCCTATTTTGCATGAAGGAAGGAGTTTTTAGAAAATAAGAAAATAAATTGCTCTGCAATTTGTGTTTATTTGCTGTGTCACGTGTGATGGGTGCAGCATGCTGAGCAGGTAAAAGGGGATGTTTTTCTGAAGGCAGTGACAGTTAAAGTGTGGTAGTAATGTTGGGTTGTGTGTGTTGTTGGCATAGCTGAACTGGGAGTCAAAAAGTTTGATCTTCACACACACTCCTCCAAGTCTCTGCTGGCTCCATGGCTGTGTATTCAATAATTTCCTTCTCTCAAGTTGATGACTTACAGAATGAATTGTGTTCTGTTTTACAAAGCCCTGCAGACTCCTTCAGGGTCAATGAATGAAATGTACTTTAGAGATCCCCAATTCTGAGGAGCAGAGAAAAGTTAAGGATTTGGAGGGTAAGAGGACTGCTCTGTTGCTGCTGGACACCAGGCAGGGTCAGAATTAGTGTATATGCACATTGTTTGCTGAAATGAAGCACATCATCTTCCTTATTTAAAAAGAAGAGTGAAGGAAGGGGTGGAATTTGTGTGGGAAGGGAGCAGGAAGGGATGGTAATGCTACCTCATTAAAAATAGATTGTCTTGTTTTATGTGGTATCTGTGGTTTGATTTCTGCCCACAGGCTTACATGCAGCCCCACTTGCTGGGAAATGAATTCACACATTTAGAGTTTCCACGGCGGGTGCAGCGCAAGGAAGTTGGAAAGAGGATGCTCTACCGTGACTTCAACATGACTGGCTGGTAAGAATGTGTCCCTCTCAGCATGGGGTCAGCCTTCTCCCCAGCCACTGCCTGCTTTGTATGTGTCTTTGATTAGTGTAAACTGATCAAACATGGAGGTGTACCTCTGTGTACTAAAAGAAAAGGCATTTCCTTCTTTCAGATGTGTCTTTCTTTTAGAAATTCACGTTTTAAAGAAGTTGACCTCCCCCCCAGAGCCAGGACTTTATTTTAATGTGGAAGTACTTAAAGCAGAGCAAGCACATAAAGGGGAAGATGTGCCGGGGGATGCTTCTGAAAGCTAAACAATTTTCCTATCTGGGAAGTAGCTTTTTATAAATTCTGGATCAGTGAGCTGTCATGCCTTTGCATGCTGAGGAATGCTTGCAGAAGGGTAGAACTGTCTCCCATACTCCAGGGCAGCTGACCCCTGATTTGGGTAATTCCTTGAGGAATCGTTTTAGAGATGAACAAAAGTCAAAACCAGCCTAAAATGAAAAGGCTTGAATGAACAGCACTGACTTAAAGAAGTGAAGACAGAATGATGATTATTTTTTGTCTCTGGATAAATGTCTTCATTGTTTTTTGTTAGTTGAAGAGGCTCCTTCTCAAGTGACTTCCACTCACTTGGAGAAGCCCAAATCCTTCCTGTTGTGAGCTCTGTGTGTGACCTATAAAGGCAAAAGCCCAATATATGTAAATGAGCTTTGTTTCTAAGTTGTTTATGTTTTAGCCTCTGCAGTAAATGTCCTTTCAGAGAGAGAAAGAATAGAAGGGGTTAAAAAACAAAGCCTGAATTCTTGTAGGTTTGGCAACTTGGATGTTGACATGCAACAACAGTTCCACATCACTTTTGATTTGTCCCATGCTTTATAGACCATATAGTGATGTTTTAATGGCAGAATAATTATCTAAGTTAAATATTATCTGGAGTGTTTGTGCAGAACATATAAATCTGGGAATAACCATCATTGTCTCTCATCTTGAACAGTTGCTAGTAGAATATGCAGTCTCACCCTGAAAATGACGACTTCACATTTTAAAAAGGCTACAGGCATGAGCAAAAGAATAGGAGCAGAATGAGAACATTGGATCAACTGAGGACTTAGACAGCAAAACATTTGGAACATCATGAGACACTCTCCCAATTTCTGCAAAACGATGTTTGTGAAACTCCCTGATGTCTCTGGAGGCATCAGTAAAGAATAGTTTCATGTAGACTTCCAAAAGCTCTTTTTCAAGATGTGACTTGCTAATGGGGAAAAAAAACCCAATGAAGTAGCCTTCTAGTTTGGGTGAGAGCTACAGAAGCATCATGGGCATAAACTTCCTGAGACGAGGGTAAGAACAGATTTCTTTCATCATGGTTGGAAGGCAAAGAGGGTTTCTTCAGGGTCGTGAGAGTTGGTTTGCATTTCCCCAGCTGGCTAGTGGTCTGGAAAGGAAATGAGGTTAGAATGGTAAAGCACTGGCCAGTGACACCACAGCTATTAAACAAGGACCATGAGGAACTGCAAAGAATTAAGTGATTTACATGAATGGGCATCACAGTGATCCAACTTGGTGTGGATTCATACAAAGTCAAGCAAGAAGAAGGAAAAATAACTATTTGTGCACACTAGAGGCTCCAAATGAACTTGTCAGCCATGTCCAAAAGCTCAGTGAAAGTTCTGCTTATTACTGTGATTTTTCCAGTCTAAATCACCAGCAAATGTTTGGATTCATATAGGGTTGGAAAGGCTAAAAATTAAAAGAAGAGGTAATTTTTTGTATCAGTTTCTGCCTCATTTGTGAATCTGTACATGGCATTTCACCTTATTCAAAGTGGTTATTGTATAGCTAATACTGTTCAGCATTAGAAGACAGGTAAGAAGGAATGCAAATTTTAAGTGTAGAATAATGACTAAGGTAGAAGAACTTGAGAAAGTTGAACTGGCACATTTGATTTTCAGTACTGGTGTGTGAACTCTCTTAACTTTAGCATATAGTGGGAGAAGAAAGTTATTTTCCTGTTGATTTTTCTGAATTTCCTGAAGTGTAGGACACATACTGATCCAGTTACAGATTCTAATACTGTCAATGCAAAAAATTGTCACCAGTTAGTACAAATATGCTTAGCTAAAAGCAGATATTGTGGAATAAATGCTTGAACTGACTTGAAAATTCAAGTCTGAATTGATTGCAGTATTGTCCCAGAAAGAAGTGGTCTGTGCCAAGCCAAAGCATGTGGAGACTTTGATGAGGCTATCTCTCCCTGCTGCTCCTTTTGACTTCTGGCTGGAAGTGGAAAATGGGGGCTACATTTTTGTCCTGAATAAAAGAACTGC
The DNA here is from genome assembly GCF_047495875.1 of Pithys albifrons albifrons. Taxonomy (NCBI): domain Eukaryota; kingdom Metazoa; phylum Chordata; class Aves; order Passeriformes; family Thamnophilidae; genus Pithys; species Pithys albifrons. Next base: position 68,446,114 of record NC_092460.1, read on the forward strand.
AATCTTTTAACTGCTGCATATTGCACAGCAAGTGCATCAGTTACCTCTTTGTTGGGTTACCTCAGGACAATAAAATTGAGGGAATTGCTCTATTGCCATACATTTGTCTAAATCAGAGCCCTTCTAAATGAGGATCCATTTCTTTTTGTAAGGTATTTGCACAACATGTTTGTATTTCATTGAATTGTGTGCAGTGATCTAAGCAGAGAAAAAGCAATCAGTTTCTGTTCATGTAAAAGTCTGGGTCAATTTTAATGGTGGAAGCTGGGGACAAGACCTTAGATTTTCAGTTTGGTGGGCCCTCAGAGGTGATGGTTTGGAGTGGCTGAGGTTTCTTAGTGGTCATTTTCCACTTCAAGGGTTTTGCTTCTATTTTCTTCCTTTTCTAATTCATGGATTTAACTGATGCATCAGGACACAGTGGTTGAGGACATGTCTGTTTGTATTTGTTTCTGAGGACACTATTATGGAGAATAAATTAGCATATATATTCCTTTTCTAGAAAATGTCAGATGGAGCTTCGGCCAGCCAGAGCTTGATACACTAAAATGCTGCTGAACTTTTATCACATACAGTGCAGATGATCAGTTGTCTGAATCTTTTTTTTGGTCACTGACCTCACCATGTGTTGATGTTTGCACATGCATGTAGAGAGGTGCAGGTGATTTTAGGAAGAAACAGTCAATCTTACACTTAGTTACTGAATCCTCAAGTGAGAGAATGTAAAGCACTCTCTAGTCTGATGTTTCCTCAGGAAAATGAACTGTTTCATTTTACAATTGAGGATGCTTTCTGTGTTTTCTATTAGAAGCTGCATAATTTTTTTTCTTCATTTTTATCCTCCTCCTTTGCTCTGGAGCTTCTCAGATTCTCAACAATGGCTTGGCTTGCCCAGCTTGTTTGGATTACAAAAGGTTATTGTCTTTGGGTCTGTCATGATGCATTTGGCCCTTTATTTTTTTTCTGCTTTTTCTTTTTTTTTCCTGTGAAGTTTCCACACCAGCTTTGTCTCCACATCCCACAGTGGTAGCAGAGCTGCCAAGTTTCCCCACAGCGCTAGGACAACCACTGATCAAGCAATGTGTACCGCATCACTAGTCCAGGCTGCCTGTAACTGCTTTCAGACCAGCCTTTCCCTTCTCACTCCAGCTCTCCTACCCCTTGTCCTCTCTGCAGTGGCAGTTGTGATGAGAAATAATGCTGTATTAAATATATCTAAAATAAATCCTATTTTAGTGGAAGCTGACCGTGAGCTGTGCCTCCTGCCCCATGTGCGCTGTGGTTGGACAACCATTGCAATGTGTCCTGTAGCTGGCAAGGCATCTTAAGAGCAGTGTCTCCTGAGCAAGCCTCTGAGCTGTCTCAAGCCATAATTTGCTGACAGACATCTGTGTTACTGACAATCTTTCACAGCTGGGTCTCTGTGTTGGGGTTTTCAGGCCCATGGCTTGCAGAGGTTAAACTTTTGTCAGAGAGAAGTGTCCTGGTGACTTTGGTGAGTCCTGGCAACAGAAGCATCAGGGAAGACTTAGAGGCTATGTAAGCAGAGAGTGGCCAGTGCTAAAAAGGGGGGGGTGAGTAACCCAAGGTAGAAATGTATGGGGAGTAAACAGCAGACCTGATGATAACTACTCCTTTAAAGGACTGCACAGAATTTGTGCTCTCTGCCTTTTATTTAGAAGTTAAGGCACAAGTGGTCAGGTTTTCTTAACTTGTGGGTAAAAACAAGGCGAACAGTTTTGAAGTACTTTGCTTTGACTGTGTCCTAGACACCCTCCCAAAACCTGGTTTTCTGGTTGACTGTGTCCTCTACTGTGGCTCCTTGCAGAGTTCCCTTCTCAGCCTTCCATGGGGCTGGAGGAGCCATATAGTGCTGTACTTAACCAAAGGCATCCAGAAGGCACTACCAACTGGCATCAGCTTCGGTGGTTTTGAAGTAGAGAAAAGCCAGAACTTAGGGGATTTTACAAAGAGCACCCAACTTTCATGGGAGTTTCCAAGAGATAAGGTTTAACCTTCAGTGGAGTCATAATTAACGATCCAATTAGCGTAGACCTGTGCTTAGCTAAACAACAAATTGACAGGTTAATCCCAAGAAAAGAAACCAGAACACCATAGTTGGCAAAACCCACTGCAAGATCATACAGAGTTCATGAGGATGAGGAGCAAGAATGCGACCACCACCTGATGAAGTAACAGGATCTCCCCTCATAATATTCCTCAAAATGGACAGCTCCGCCCCAACTCCGCCTGCTATGAATATTATATTGCAATATTATAATTATGCATGAATATGTATGTAAGAATACTGTAATCCCTCACCAAAATGTATAAATACTGTAGCTTCTCACTGTAGATTTTGAAGCTCTTTGTCCGACGCTAGTCGGGGGCTTCCCAACGTTGTCTTAATAAATACCTTGCTGTTTATGGACTAAAACTTTGTCTCTAAACAGTTTGTTCTGCCTTTTTGGGCATCATATTCAAAGTTAGTTTTTTGCTCCAACTTGGAACAATACCAGTGGCCTTTCTGCTGCTTGCATTGGAGTTCTTTAAAAGCTTGTTTTCAGATCACAGCTTCAGCTTTTTGACTTGATTTTAGCATGGTAAAAGAGCCCTAGATAACAAGTCCATTTTTTGACCCGACTTGTTGGTGGCTTCCCTTGCCCTCGAGGAGCATGCAGAGTTAAGCTGCACCCCATTAGAAATCATCTGAGCTGGTGTAGTGTCCACCACACTGTGGGCTGAAGCCCAAGGCAGCAGTGAGCAAGGGAATTGGGCGCTGCCCATGAGCTCTGTCTTTGTGGCAGCAGCGGAGCCCTTGCCAGCTCCTTGTCCCTGTGTCTGGTGAGGAGGTGCTGTGGCACACGGGGTTACCCACCTGAGGGTCAGCCTGTGCTGGGGAATTGCCTGCCCACATGATTTATTCCAAAGCAGGGAACCTGGTTCCCTGAGGCGAGCACTAAGCAAAACCCATTTTATTCTAGAGTCAATATTGTCCATTGCCTGGAAAGCTGCCAGCCTGCTCTGTGCTTGCCCTTTTCTTTTCAACAGGGAATGTCTTTCAGCCTCTAAGCATCTGATTAAAAAAGCAACTTTGCTTTTCAAGCCGTTTTATTTTGTTTGGGATGGATGCCTTTTGCTTTCATTGTGCAGCCTGGCTTGCCGTCTGCGGTTCAGACTCTGGCTCACAAAAACCAGGCTCTCATTAATCACTTATTGGGGATCCAGAATGCCCTGGTGAGAGCCAATGTGCATGTTTTGCTTGGTAATGTGTCAGTTGATTTGAACAAATACTGCCAATGTGGCCACTCTTATTCTTTATTGCTGGGCTCAATGTCCTTTGACAGTGCATTCAGGTAGCCTGCCCAGGAGTGCCTGAGCAGATTGAGAAATGCCACAGAAGTGCTTTATGGAGCTGGCGCCTGTGTTGCACCCTCCTTTAATATAAATTGATTTATTGAATCAAGCACAGAAGCCCTGCTACAGAAACCTCAGGCTATAGTCTCTGGAGAACCACCTAATAAAACAGCCCCAACTGACACTCCTCATTAGCTTTTCCACCGATCCCAAGGCAGTATTTAAAGTGACAGTGTCCCTCTTTTTGGCCTGAATTTATCTTCTGGCTAATGCCTGTGGGTCTAATTAGCTTAGCATTATTAGTCTTATTCAGATAAGCTGTATTTCCTAATGGCTTGATTCCAACTTGTAAAAAGTAATTGGAAGTCTGCAAACCTTGTGCTTTAACCTGCTTGATTGCGCCTTTTAGCCAAATTCATGTAATTTACAAAAAGTTGTCCTCCCCCCCCGCTTTTTAGTTGAGCTTTTCTGTCTAATGAAACCTTCTGTGCTTCTTCTGCTGAAATCCTGGCTGTATTGTTGTGTTCAAGACCTCAGCCATATTCTTTGTACAATCACCAGGGAGAGATCAAATTTTAATTTCATAATTACTTCATGAGAAATCAACCTTTTCCCCTGTCATGCCTGGTATTAATTTCCTTCCAGCAACTTACATTTTCATAATTTAATGATTATGGGACACCTTTGCAACACTGAGCCTTTCAGGAGGAGAGAGAGAGAAGATACCATTTTTCTAGCAGAAACAGTCATCTGCAGCCACTTGCCTTGCTTTTTGTGCTGTGCTCTTGTCTCTCATTTCAAGGTAGCCGGGAGCGGGAGAGGACATGTCTCTTTGGTGCACACAACTAGGGCAGCTTGCTGGGTTGTGCCTGGGTGTCTGGGGCACAGCTCTGGGATGATGAATGGCTGTTTGCAATGTGCATGTTATGCATCTTTTCAAGATCTGCAGCCCTCGCTGCAGGAGCAGCAGGAGGTGAGAGCTGACCTGCTGTGTACAGCACATCTCCTGACAGTGACAAATGGCTCTTTCCCCCAAGTGCGTACATGCCACAGGAGCTGAGCCAGTGTCTTTGGGACAAGAGAAAGCAGAAACAGGAAAGTAATAGGGCTGCAAAAAAAGACAAAACTGAAGTCTGAGATAAAGCTCTTTGTAAATGGCCTCCCTTGGGCCAAGTGAGAGTGACAAGAATGAGGTTGGGCTGAGTCATGCTAGAGCATCTCCTTCTGGAAGCAGTGCATCTGAGACCTGTCTCTGCCTGGACTTTGCTGTGGCACAAGATCAGGTACCACATATGCAAGGGCAGACAAAAGGCTCCCAGTCTGATTTATCAAAAGGAAACTAAACTGAAATGAGGTAATCGTCAATCTCAAAGCTCAAGCAAAAACAACTCTTCCTCCTGGTAAGGTGAAGTCTCTTCCCCCACTCTGCTTTCTCTGGCTTCCCCATCTGCACTAATCTGACATAGCCCCAGCTGGGTCCTGAGGAAGACTTCTTTCTTCCCCTTGTCCCCCAAGATTGATTTATGGCTCTGTTTCTGGCCCTGAGGAGGCCCCTTGCTCCTCAGAGGAGTTTCCAGCACTGCTGTGGGATGGTGAGGTCTCTGCTTGATGTGTCTCACTGCCTGCCCCATCCTACACTACAGCAATTCTTCCCAGAAGAATTTGCTTTATGATTCATCCTTAACAGCAAACTGTTTTGCTTCCAGGGGATCATAGCTAGCAAGTGTGGAGCAAGGAATGTGAGTTTAACATGTAGCCTTTCTCCCATCTGCCTCCTCACATCCTTTCAACAAGTACAGCAAAATATGAATTTACAAACAAGTTCTCTCTCCATCACAGTGCACTAAGCCCATAGGGTGTTAACAGCCCACTTTACCTTACCCCTCTAGCTCCAGAGGAAATTGCTAACAAACCTTCCTGTTTGTCTTCTTAAAGTAGAAAAAATGAAGCAAATTTTAAGCACTCAAGACCACGAATTCACTGGGGGGAAAAAAGACCTGGCCTGCTGAGACTGTGGCAGAATGTGGGCCCACTTGATGTGCAGCTGCAGTGTCTGCACACAGTTTCTGTCACTCAGTAGTGGAAGTTCAACGGGTCACAAGCAGTCAATGAAAGCATTTGCAGTACACTTGCTCTGTCCCTCCCAGCCTCCTGAGCACTAAAGTAGCAAGAGAGAATACTTTTAAAATACATTCACTTAATTTTTTTCCTGATTGGTCTTTTTTTTTGGGCAAGGACCTCTCTTAGATACTTGAGATCCTTGACTATCCTGTTCCTGACTTTACCACTTTCTTTTAATGCTTCATTAGAGGTGAATGGACTAAAAAATCAGCCACACTTTAGGAAGTGCCTGAGAAAAGATTCTGGTGCTTGAATCTTTAAAATGGGCTGGACAAGATGGATAGTTGGTTCTGCTTAGGAATTACTTCCACAGGAATATGTGGTGCTGGGGCTCTCCAAAGTACAGACTCCATCTTATAGCTATATACAACAGTGAAGGCTCTCTAGAGGTCCAGAGCTTATGGATCAGTCTGATTCGACAAAGCTAGAGATCATAATCAGAGATCATATGTTAGTATGAGTCATGCTGAGATACTTATTTTTTATTTTTCAATTTGTAGATGGATAGACAGAACTGGGATTTGCAAAGTGAAGCATTTGTACAGTTTCAGGTTCATAAGAAGTGGTTTCTCAATTTTCCGAGAGTGATTTGTGTTTTAAAACTTGTGTGTCATCTTCTTTACATGAAAGAATCCTGGTGAGACTATCTTGGTTTAGAGTAGATCTTCCCCTAAAAACTGTTTTGTGCACATTTGCGTGGGTCTTTAACTGATTTGGATTTGCCATAATCTTTTCTTTTAACAAACATTATTATAGTTTGTGGCTTTTATTATCTTTGTTTATCGTAATTTTGCTTCATTAAACTACACGTCAGACAAGCAATAGGGGAAGGATGCAGAGATGCTGGAACATTAGAGCTAACCTACCCAGAGGGTACTTAGTATGAGACAGTGCTGTCTGGATTTAGAGACCCTGACTCTACAGAAGCACATGTGTAACTATATTTTTTAAGATTATGACTGAGTTGAGACATAAATTGTATAATTTTCAGGGGCTCTGTGCCTAATCTGCACTACACATCTTTTGTTCTTGATTGAAAGCACACACTTAAACTGGTTTGATGTCCATAGTTCCCTAGACAGTGCAGATGAACAGTTCCTTTTGGGCTGGTGATTTAAGCTCTGTTATCCAAAGGGTAAGCTCCAATCCGCTGATTCCCTGTGGAGGAGGGAAAATAAAGAAAACATTTCTATCAAGTTTTGTGTTGCTTAAACCTGGTTTTCTGTTGGTATGATCAAAGAAAGTTGAGGTTGGGGAGGAGGTTAGTTGGGGTAGTTTTGTTGTGAGTTGGGTTTTTGTGGGGGAGGGGAAGGGGGGGGCAGGTGAAGGGTGTTTGGGGATGGTCCTAGGTTTGGGGGTTTAACAGTGGTACCAAAGTGGTGCTAGAAATACGCCAAATCTACAAACATCTCAGAGATACTTTTATCCTTGTACTCAGTATGAACCAGGGCATTTCTGAATCAGTAGTCCTTTCTCCTGCTTGCTTGCCACAAGTGGGTTTATTTTGTGCTTCAAGCTAAAGCCCTTTGATGGAGATTTTTTTTTTTTGCTCTTCCTTAGATTTAATTCTCAGTTTACTATCAGGTGTCACTAGCAGAGATGTGAAACAGACAAACTTCCTAAGGCCAAGTGCCATAGAAAAACAGAGCATAGAGTCTTGGTTCTGCTGTCATGCACAGAACTGAACCTTCCAAGTCAGGGTAGATCGCCTTTTTGCCACCATCTGTTGTGCCTGGGCATGCCAATGCAATACTTTTCATGACCAGTAACCTTACACAGTTTGCTGTGAAAGAAAACATAATGTGGATTTTGGTTTTGGTCATTAACAACTTCTACTCTTCTGTGAATTTGTATGTGCTTTCAGAAGGCAAATTCTAAGAACAAATTTTATGGCAGGAGAACTCATAACACATGTAAGACATTATCTAGACTTTGGCTCTGAAACCTGCATGTGGGAGCTGACCGGTTTTTCAAGTTCTGACCCAGCAATATGCAGGTAACTTTGATAATCTTTTATTTAAAAGTGCCTAAAGCACTGCTAATGACCTCAGCACTGTGTGAAACTTTTGTGGATTGTGCTGTGCATTTAGCAGCTTCTGGTGATTTGTTCACCACGCATTTAGAGCAGATTTTGGTTAGCATATGAGTAACATCATGTCAGTCCTAGTTCTTTTGCTCTGACATCTCTTTTGGCTCCTGGTGCGATTTGGCCCGGTTTTCCAAAATGTTGATCTTGAGTCCAAATGTAACTTTGTGGGTGGTACATATGTCAAGCCCTAGTTCAGTATTTTTGGACAGCAGTAGCATTTCATAATTCTTTTGAAATGAAAAGAAGAAACAAAGTTAACTGAAAAAAATGCAGCTTAGATCTAGCTGGGCACAAGCTTGCCTTTTCTACTCCCCCTCTGCTCCCCCTGTTTTTCCATTTGGAAAAATAGAGATTTACGTGGCAGAAGCACAGAACAAGCTTTAGGCTCATTCAGAGCAGGAAGCAATAACATTACCTTGTCTTTATAACCTTTCTTGTCATGCCGTGGTGGCCACCAAAACCTCCTGGGGTGTGGATGAGGAAGATAAGGGAGAGTGGAGGTTTGCAGCGTTGTATTGTTAAAACAGCGAGCTGGGTTGAATTACATGGAGGGCTGAATAAGGCCGTGTTGGCACTAAAAAAGCCAAACCATTCCCTCAGGTTCTCTGTATGTCTGTGTTTGATATATCTACTGCTGTATTGTGTCTTTATGTACAGCCCACCCTAAACACATGAAAGTATAAATGCAACTTTATTACATAAAATCAAGAGAAATAGTCCAGAAAGTTGTAGCCTGTCTGAAATAAACCCACATGCAAAGTACAGGAGCTTTCACAGGGCATAAATTAAAATGATCTCCATAGCTTCCTTCCTTCCTTCTCCCCAGTGCAGTTGCTGAGCTTCTAGCTGAAAAGCTGTCCATCCTTCTCTTGCAGCAAACCACACACTCGTATATTATTAATTCTGTTTCTCTAGTAATGCAGGACATGGGTGCTTTTCTAGCATGTCTCAGTTTGCTTTTCAATGTGCCTGTGCCACCTCCACTGCTGTGGTTGCAATTCTGAGCATTGGTTTTTAAGTACTGATAATTTTTCAGGCAATAGCAACATCAACACAAAAGCATGTTTGCAGTTTGACACCCAAGTTCTGAGCCCAAGAGGTGATTTGCTGTGAGAAACCACAAAAGAAATCTCTGTAGCTGTCTGTGCCTCCCTCATTTGGTTGCATAGCTTCAGGAGGTCATAGGCTAGCCAGCTCTGTTCCTAGTCTGCTGATGGAACAAGTTAGCTGCAGCCCTTGCAATCAGTGTGGCCTCTTCCAACATCCTTACACCGCTGTGTCACAGTTGAAGGCCCTAAGGACAGTGGTCCTTATAGTGGTTCCCCAAAAGATGTTGGACTCGGCAGTGGGGACCATTCTTTTGAAGGACACTGGCCTAAATGATACTTCTTCCTTCTCCCTAAAGGTGCAGTCATTGTGAGGTGTTATGCAGAAGAACATAAGGAGAAAGAGGAGAGAGACAAAAAATTTGATCCCTGTTTTTGGCTACTACTTACAGGGCAGTGTAAAGTATTAATTAAGTATTTGTAGTTATCTTGCAGATAAAATCATTTGTGGGTAAAAAATAGGTTTATTTTTTCTTTAAAAAGGGGGCGGCAGATGCTTAAGTCACATCATCTCCATTTTGTTTCCTATTTTAACAAATGTGTACAATTTGAAAATCCAGTCGGAATGACTGTCTCCTCAGGCTTGTGGTTTGATTAGTCATTTCACTCTGATGCCCAAAACAGACTCAGCTGATATCCTTTTTCTTGGTGGCAGAACACAACTGACTATGCAAGGAATAGCTCAGACTCCTCAAGAAGGTTTTGCCAGGGCTCCTGGCCCTGTAGGTCCAGTTGGAAGCTTTGGAACATGTTTATGAGTAGTCAGGGATGGTAAAATTTTTGCTCCATATTAAAACCAGGGTATCCAAGTTAGTGAGGCAGATTTGTTAGCTATTCCCTCTTGGAAATAAAGGAAGGAACAAGAGCAAAGTCCATGACTGACTCATCCTTCCCAACAAAGTGCTATTCCAGGATTTAAACATCATAAAAATATTATCATGTTGGCTACTTGTAGTGTTTTGTGCCTCTTTGTTTGGTTTAAGAGCTAATTGATTTGCTGTCCCCAGTACAAAATGCCATTTCAATGTCTCTTATAGAGATGCCCAATTACTATGTTTCTATACTAAGATATTCTTGACTACGTGGTCTCCCGTGAAGCACCCACTGTGTTTGCAAACCTCTCTTGTTTTCATTTTGGGATTTCAGACATAGTAATGTTTTGTAGTATGGGAGAGGAGTCCTCCACTGTTGTTTCTTCTATGTATTTTGGTTGCTTTTCCCTTTTTCCTTTCCCCTCCTCTCGTGCCCAAAAGCCTAATATGAGCCCTTCCTGAGATTACTGGGAAATGTATGTAAAGGTGGGACTTCAATGTCTATGCTACTCTCTTAACTCTGAGACCTGCCTGGGTGGTGCAGCACGTTCAGCTGTGTACTACAGCACCATTTATTGATCACAGGTCTATGCCATAGTTTGGTGAAGGAGGGGTAGTTCAAATACGACATAGAATTTCACCCTTTATTTTGAATTTCCTGATGGTTTAGGTCACAGCCTCATCACTGCTTAAACCTGATCAAATGTGACTCCCCGGAGCTCAGCCCAAGCAGGGAGCCTGAAGAGCTGGAGAGCAGCAGGGGCTGGCAGTGCTGGACCTGCCGCGGCACCTTCTCCCCTCCCACGTGTCCCTTCCACTTCTGCAGAGAGCGCTCGCTCCTGCACTTGGGATGACTTTGGTATCACCCCAGGGGCTTTGGGCATGGATGAGCCAGGAGGGAGGCACAACATGCAGGGAAAGACTGAGGAGGAACAATTTTGTGCTACAAATGGAAGCATGTGCCTCTGGGACGATGTACTTTAACAGAACAGACACCTCAGTACCTCAGCTCGAGCACACCTTGCACAAACCACAAGACTCTACAGCTTATGAGAATGACTGTCATCTTTTTTTTTTTCTTTCTCACTGGCAAAATTGTTAACCTTCTCACCTCATCAATGTCAACAGCTGGATGTGTGAAAGGTAGAGTGCCCAGGCTTGTGGTAAACAGAATCAGAGCATGAGCACTTCCTTCTCTTTTGTCTTGTCTATGGGAAAGCTGCTGTGAAATGTGAAACCTCTGACAACCTTGACTGTTGCAGTCAAGGTCAAATGAGCACTAAACGTCCTAAGACTCTTCAGCACATGAAGCTTGTCTCAGTTTAAGTGGTCCTGGAAGGTGAGAACAGGATCAAAAAGCTGTTTCACACCTTGACTGTGTCTGCTGTGACTGTCCTCTTGTTGCTCACCATTTCATGTTTACAGTATGAATCTAGGCATTGGTTATTTCTTGATGGATTTGGAATTGTTTTGTTTGGGGTTTATTTTTGTTTGGTTGTTTGGTTTAATTACACTGTATTATGGTATAGCCGGTACTATAGCCAATGAAATCTTATCTGATTAGGATGTTACTGCAGTCCACCTCTTTCTTTGCAAGCAATAGGAGCAGTTTGGCACGTTAGATATTTCTCTGTCTTCACTTTTCCCTTCAGTGAAATGGATAATTATTTACAGAAAACCTTTCTGTAGAAAAATATATTTACATCTTGGCTCAAAGACAGAGTCCCTAGGAAAAATAATGATTTTTTTTCTTTTTAAATCACAGCTGCTTGTTTCGGGCACTGGGTCACTAATTGAGTGCAAGCTATTTAAATGTTGTTTGTCCTCCCCCCACAGGGCATACAAAACCATTGAGGAAGATGACTTGAAGTTTCCTCTTATATATGGAGAAGGCAAGAAGGTGGGCACATTTGCTTTCTTTAGACCAAAGGAAGAAGGAATTTTGTGCTGTTTATCACTCAGTTTAGCCTGCAGCAGTCCAGTGTTTTCCACTCAGTATCTCTTTATTTTATCGTTTTGACAGCTTTAAAGAATATCTTGGTTCTGTCATAAATCAGTCTCATGTCTGGGGGGTGGCAGGGAGAGCTCAACGTACTAAAAAGCATTTTTATAGCAAACATGGTCATTTGTTGTTTGGTTTGCTTTTGGTTTTCTCTCATTTTAAATAGGCTGCAATGAGACTGTCTAAATAATTGACTTAAAATGTTCCTGTTTCATTGTAAAATATAACTAGGCTGGATGAAGATAGCAACATACCTTATGTTTGCTGAAACAAAGCAGGAAGATATTTAGTAGTGCTTTGAGATGCAAAACTCTAATTTAGGAAGGGGAGGGATCAGGGCAGAATTTGTAAACACCCATTAACTGTATCTTCTTTGGCTAGTGTATGTGAGCTCACTGTTGAATTTCTCTGATGTGTGGAGATTGATGGTTTTTCTTGAAAGGCACAAGCGCTGTTCTGTTTGGGTGTACTTTGTTTCCAGCTCTGTGATTAAGAACAGTGAAATCATTAGTATTGGTCCCAGCAAGCTTAGCTGGATGCAGCAATAGGATCAATATAAGGATGCAGTGGTGTCAGTTTGCTGGTATTTGTGTGCTTGCTGTGTTTCTAAATAGTGCTTCTCTGCTGCATTAAGTTCTTATCTCAATGCATAAGTAGACACTTCAAAATTAGTCCATGTGTTGAAAGTTCAGACCTGCGGCATATCTCTGAATTTGGTTAGGTTTATAATTATTTCCAAAATGTTTCATGCACATCTTTTTAATTTTCTTTCTTATTGCCTTATGGAGCCAGGAGTTAGTGAGGCACATAATTTTGAGGTAGTTGCTCGCTGCTACTGGTGCTGTGAGCTCCCTTGTTCAGAAGCTGCTGTGGCTAAGCTAGAGTTTGGGGGAAGCAATATGCACAGAGCAGAGAGCAGGGCTCCCTATAAGGTTCCTGCCTGGCCAGTCCTTGGAAAAGAATTGATGAAGTAGAGCCCAGTGCCTCTTGGGACACAACTCATGTCACAGAGGGAGATGCCTGGAGACAGAAGTGATAGACCTGAGGTAACTGCAGACCTGCCGTAGGCTGACTCTCCACAGAAGAGCCCCTGTCACCTCTGTGTTCAGCAATTTAAGGCAGCCTTTGCACTTTTCCCTGGTAGAGGGAGCAACATGTGAATAGGAAAATGCTAGAAATTCCTTACGTGAGTAATTAAGCTCCTCATCCTCTATATAAAACCTGTTTACTAACAGTATAAATTACTGAAGGAATGCTCTCGTAGACTGGTGTGGATAGTGGGGTGACCGAGTTGGGTTTCCGTAGTCCCAATCATTACAGATGGTCACAGCCTAAAATGGATGTACACAGAGTGGGATGTGGATGAATACAAAGCTTGGAATAATGACAAAAATGGAGATGACATGAATGTGAAAAAGCCTTGACCTTGATTAGCTATGTTAAATCTAGAGTTTCTGGAATAGAAAATGGAATTTATCCCTAACTGTAGCAGTTACAAAGTAGGAATGTTATCTCTTTCCCTATTGACACAGTACAAGTAACAAGATTTGATCCTGTTGCTTTATTTATTTCCAGGCTCGGGTTATGGCCACAATCGGAGTGACCCGAGGACTGGGAGACCATGACCTGAAAGTGCACGACTCCAATATATACATCAAACCTTTCCTGTCATCATCTCCTGAGGTAAAACAGCCAAGGATCAACTATCTGATTTGTGAGAAGGAAATAAATTTACTTAGTGTGCTTATTTGTTCTCAAATCATCCATTCTGATTGTGGTCCAGCCCAGTTAACATGCTGCCCTTGCCAAAGGTGCAGCATGACAGTAACATCCACACAGTAGGAACGTGTAAGTTCCCCAGCTGTGTGCCCTGGCTCTAGTTGCTCCACATCCCTGGCAGAGCATTGATGCCTTCTTACTCCCTGGTCTGTGGTTATCCCTGTAACCTTGCCATTCAGTGTGACAGACACGCATCTCTCTCCCCACCTTCATGTGCTCCAGCTCCTGTCAAGGCTACATCATGCTGCCTTCACAGAAGGTGTAACTCTGTGTACTCTAGATGGATGTCTTCCACAGCAGCATATACAGAGGATACCAGATCAGCTCTTAAGCTAGAAAATGGCCCAGAGCCATAGGAAGTGTAATTCATGCTTCCATCTGTCTGCCCCTTAACCTTCAGTTCTTAATTCTTTATGATAGTTTTGTGCAAACACAAAATAATGACAATGTCCATTCCCAAATGATGGTGTAATGAGGAAATTGTGCAGTGTTCGGGTTAGGGGTTGTTTTAATTGCCTTCTTCATTTTGAGCTGCCTTGTCACAAAGAATTCCATCCAGTTTTTGACCACCAGACACCTTGCAGTGAAGGATATCAGACTTTCCAAAGGGATTTGAATATATTTGTTAATAAGGAATATGCAAACCTTGGGGGTTTTTCCCCTCTGTAACTGCATTCCTGTCTATGTCAGGGAACAGATATCATATTTTTCATAAAATAGTAAGCAAGGGCAAACCAACTGATGACAGCACAAAGAGAGGCAGCTTTGCCTTCATGGTCCAAATGATGGAAACTGTCCACTCTCAATGGGCTTGCTGAAGTTTTAAACATACCCAGTATTTGATCTTGAATTTATTGCTTGCTATAGCAGTATGAGAGAATGAAAACACAGAAATTACATCAAACTGCTAGGAAGGAGCAAAATTATGAAATTAACTTTGTTTAGAACATCTTTAAGACAAATTTGTCTTGAAGGAGTGCTTTAGGTTGCTCAGAGAATCACTGGCAAAGCTATCAACAAAAGCAGGTTTAATATTAAAATGAAAGTGTGACAAAGTTGGCAAGGTTCACTCTACTACTTACTAGATGGTTGAAGCACAAGGAGAAAAATTGGACTGAATAATCTAAAATAATCAATCTAAAACTAAAGTCAACAAAAATTATCCATGTAGAGGCTGGGGACAAAAATGAATAAGGATTGGAAAGGGTAAGGATAAAAAGGAATAAGGAAGACCCTCCCACTGACTCACAAGGTTCAGAGTGGTCCCCCTTGCCAAACTTAGCCCTGGATTTGACCAACAGTTTAGGCTTAAAGGTTTTAACAGCACCTAAACTTAACAACATTTAATCAATAGCCTAATTTAATGAATTTAACAAAAGATTCTATAGAATTTACTATAAGCATAACAGTAATTCACTTACTGGCTTAACTTACTGAGGAATCTAACGTACATGAGAATCTAAGAGAGCAACATTCATAGTACGTTTGCTACACCATATTCGCATTTGTGCACACACAGACATACAGGAGTATGTACAAGGCATATACCTGTGAAACATTCCCCTCGAGTTCAGTGAAGTACCCGAGTTGGATGCTTTTGCATCTTCTCAACGTGCAAAGGGCTGAGCCTCGAGCAGTGGTGTTGTCAGCCCAGGCTCTGTCACTGGCATTCGGGAACAGCCCTCCCACTACAGCAAACGTGAGAGTTCGCTGCCTCCGAGAGCCCTGCTCAAAGAGCGGGTGCTGCTCACAGCCCTCTGCGGCCCCGGAGAGCTCAAAGGGCTTCAGTTAGGACCACTTTTTGTAGGGTTGCAGGAGAATAGCCTTCAATCAGAGTAATTTGCTGCTCTCCCTGAAATTTGGGTTGGTAACTTTCTTTGAAAGTTCGGTGACTTTGTTATAATGTTGTTTCATTTGGGTTGTTGTTCAGGAAAGAAAAACAAGTTTCCAAAGCTGTTTGAAAGAAACCAGAAACTTACTGTGCAGCGTAAGTTCCTAGGAGCAGACAGTTTCTGGTAAGCTCAAGAGGAGTTTAGCCCAGGTACAGTTCCTCAACTCTGAAGCCTAATGAGCATTTCTGAGATTATAGTGTGGCCTGAGGAGGGGCAGGGAGGAATGATGCACCACCACAACCACCCCGTGACTAAAGTCAATCTCATTTGCTCCACATAGTGGCAGTGTGGTCGTCTGTTGTCTGTGTGCTTATAAACAGAGATATAAATTTTATATATGTATTTATTATATATAAATTATATATTAAAATTCCAATTATAGAAGTAAAAAATTTTAAAAGTGCTGAGATATTCTGGCCCTGAAGATAAGGGAGAGATCTATAGAAAGCCCCTCCTTCATGTTTCCTTGCTATCATTTGTGTACTTTCCCTCTCCCCCTTTGAATGTGACCTGCTCCTGTTCTCTTCAGACAGGCAGGCAATAGCTCTGGCCTCATCACTGTGATGGATTTGTTTAATGCCAGAAAAATTATGCAATTCTACCTGTTTATTTTTCTTTCTAGCATGCTGAGACCCAGTGTTTCTGGGGTACATAATGGCTGCAGCACAGCATCCAGCAGTGTCATCTCTGCCACTTGCTGCTGCAGTATTTGTCTGTGTGTATAAACCAAGGCTTCTCATGGGCTTTTCTGATTTGTGTGGAATGTGTCCATACATGTTCAAATTCTGGAATATGACATCCAGTTTGTATGCTATCCACGTTTCAGGATCTCTTAACTGCTTTGCAAAAGGGAAGCAAAATAGGCTTTGTTTCCACACCCCCTTCACAGCTAAATTCAGCAGAAGTGTACAAGGGCAGGAGGTGGAAAGAGAGATCCAGCCACCTTAATTTAGAGATACTGGCAAAAAAACTCCCTTGAGTATTATTAGGAAAAAGCATATGTGCCAAGTTGCTTTCCATTGCACCTCCTTTTCTTATTCATATTTTCCTTCTCTTCCTGGAAAGAGCCCCAGTGCTTTAACTCCTTGTGTTTTTTCCCTGACATGCT
Organism: Pithys albifrons albifrons; assembly: GCF_047495875.1. Taxonomy (NCBI): domain Eukaryota; kingdom Metazoa; phylum Chordata; class Aves; order Passeriformes; family Thamnophilidae; genus Pithys; species Pithys albifrons. Next base: position 68,462,380 of record NC_092460.1, read on the forward strand.
TTGTCCATATGTGGACAGTGCACCTTGTACAGAAATCAGCATTAAGAAACAACATCTTTATGCAGCCATCTGGGAAGCTTGGCACTTGGAAGCAAAGGCAGTGGCATCAAGCAGCAGTCATATTTGGCCCTTGTGCAGCATTGGATTTCAGATTGTTTATATAGAGGTAGGGAAGCACAATGTGTGGTTTCCAGACCTGGAAAAGGGGAGGCACAGGAAATTAAGGCGCACAGTGAGTCGTGACAGAGGGAGGATCCAAGTCCCCTGGCTTCTGTTTCTGTGCCATAATTACAATGTCCTTTCCCAAGTCAGGGACAAAGTGGTGAGTTTTCAGAACATTTTACTTCCAGGATGACAATGCTCTGGTATGCCATATCCACCAAAATTTAGCTCAAGGAAAGGTGACCATCCCCGAGACCACATCCAGAAATAATAATAGTAATTTGAGGGTGGTGTGAAATAATACTTTGATAGCGTGCCAGGCTATGGGAAGAGAAGTCATGCAGCCAAGACTGACAAATGTAATCAGTATTCAGTGGCTCAGCTGTTACGAGGCCAGACTTGGAGGACTTCTGCAGGTTGGTGAGCTCTGGAGATTTGAACCTCTGAGAATGAACTGGAGTAGCACAAAGCAGCCAAGCCATAGCTGAGGCTCTCTGGCATTGAATTAAATATTTATTTTTCATAATGGTACAGTTAATTTGAAAGCTTTCAGCAGGAAATTCTGCTTTTCAAAGCTTAGTAAGAGCTACCTTGTTGCAGCAGTAAAGCAGAATTTTATCCTGAAATTTTTTGAATGGCAGCTCCGCCATTTGGTGGGGAGAGATGTGGCTCTGGTGACAGCACTTTGCCCTTGCCAGCAATGAACCTGAATCCAGCCACCACAGCAAATGATAAGAAGGTCATGAAGGAGTATTTTTCTTTTACCATTATGTTAGTAAAATCTTTCTGACAACTCCACAGATATGTCCAAGGAGACTGTTTTGGATTCACATCTGCGTTCTGGAGAAATCTTTTGGAATTATGCTGTTGAAAGGAACAAGCAAGGCAAATACACAGAGAAGTACAGTATGATCAAAGGTAGTCAAGGCAGTTTCAGGAAGCAAACACCACACTTTAGTGGCTTGAGGTCCTTCGGGTTATGTCTACAAGAGAATTAAAAAAAAAAGAATAATAAATGCAGTAGATGCTCTTGCAGGAACACTTTGATTTCTGAGAAAACATTTGTGAAATTGTTCTGCATCACAGGTTATTAATATAAAATATATGAAGCTACAGAGTAAGTGGAAAGTTGGCACAGTCTACTGGAAATTGGCTAAAGGGCAGGAAACAAAGGGTGGCAGTAAAAAGCTAAAAGGAGATTAATTGGTGAGTGCTGCAGGGAGCAGTGTTGGGACCCGCTTCTTATTATTTACATATAAATTACTTGGAGGGTGATATTGAAAGATCTTGTCGTTTGCTAGCAAAGCTGCACTGGATAACACTGTGCTTAAAAAGGGATGATACAATTAAGTAAGGGCTTAATTTATTAAAGTAGCCAAGTTGATCAATAGTGTAGGCGAGTGAATACAGGCTGTTGTTCAGCTCAAGTTCCCCTGAGGCCAGATGCTGAGGAGCACCTCAGGTGGCTGCAGGCTCACATGTCACTCTGTTGTGAACGGGTTTTGATCTGCAGGGACTCTTGTTGGCTGCCTTTTAACAACAAACCTGGCAAACAAACCATAGCGCCTTCGCAGAGCTGCCGTGGTCCCTTTCAGCAGCCAGAGGCAGGTTTTGTCTGATGGGTAGATCCATTTGTAAATGTAAATATAAAACCAGCCCACATCTTTGTTCTTTGCTTGCCCAGAGCGGTTTTCTCAACATTCCTGACTGCGTGTAGGTGATAATAGGAGAAACAAATACCTGGATGGAATAAAGATGTTGCATGACAAACTGCATTACACACATTTCGAAAGATGTGGTGTGTGACCATGGACTCTAGTGGTGTGGATCCACTGTTGCCTATCAGCAGATCCATAAGCACTGGTCAGGTTAACTAGTACTATCCTATGTATAGGATATAAGGGAAACCCAGTGTGTGTTGTCATGGCTGCCTCTGCTGCTGAGGTTCTGCTGCTTCTTTATAGTTGGTTTTTACATTTTGTGGTTACTAATGCCAAGTTTAGCTAGTTAACATGTCAGCTCCTTTACATCAAGTAAGACATCAGCAGATAGTAGAAGTATGGTGACTAAACTGGGCTCCCTTGAGGACTGCCCTGGTGCTTCAGAAAGATAAAGAGTGAGAAGCTTTACCAGGGCAGCACAAGGGGCTGGTAGGCTGGAGGGAGTTGCTGAGAAGGCTTTCAGGGCAGCATGGGAGTCAGAGAACAGTGCACAGGTGGCCCAAGGCATTTGGGGCAGAGGATGCAATTTCTGTGGGACAGTAGCAGGGTTGATGTCCGGCTGCAGAAGCAGCGATTCATGAGGGAAAGACTGAAGATTCAGGATGGCATTGTTAGAAAATTTGTTAAGGGTGCAGCAGTAGTTAAGAAAATATCTGCACTGCCAGTCGTTGTCTGGCCAATTGTCACCTGCACAAACAGGGCTATTGAATGCTGTTTTGCCGCATGTGCAGTTTTGCACAAACTTGTGTCACAGACAGAACATTGCTTAAACCTCGCTGTTTACTCCCTGAAATACAGCTACAGGAGGGAGACAGTCACTGCGAAGGTTGACTCTAGAATTTGAAAAAATAAAACAAAATAGTCCTTTGCACTGCAGTCAATGAGCTGCCTTTGGTACTATGGGGCTTTGCACAGTGTGGGATGTGCATGGAGTAGATGCTCACCGAGCCCTGCCAGTCTGAGCTTCTGCTTGGTAGTGCTGCCCAACGTGTGTGCCCCCAGGAGCTGTGCTGTCACACTGCTCCATGTCCTGCTGAGAGCACATGTAGCTACTGTAAGAAGTCCTCATTGACCCAAGTAAGAACTAGAAGAAAGCTTCTAGCAGAAAAGTGAAGGGTTAGGAGCTGGCTATTTTCTATGTCTGGACAAGGTGGTCTGTGAACATAACCTGAACCTGCAATAGAGTGGACAGCTCTAACTCCTTTTTGTCAGTAACATACTAGGGGCACCTACAGCTGTATTTTAGAAATCTGGGGAAAGACAGAAAGAATTGACTTAAGGTAACTGGGAGACAGACAAAGCTGCAGTTCAGTAAACATTTTGTTGCATGTCCAGCTGGTCTTTGTATGCAAGAATCTTACCTGAAGGTGCCCCAAGCTTGTCACCTGTAACCTTGGCACTCTCTTTTCCTTGGCCTAGGATCCAGCCTAACTTCCCTTTTTGCTCATTCCACTCTTCTCTGCACCTCTTCTGACATCTAGTTCCTTCTCAATGCATGCCTTTCTGGAGGTGCTCAGTTCACAAAGCTTGTCCTTTTAGGAAGTACCCTAGATTACCCAATAAATCAGTGATTGCAGTTTTTTCCTTTTCCCCCAAAATAAAACATGTTCTTGGTGTTGCTCTTGCATTTTGACCTGTGGATTGGCTGCAGATAGCTTTGACAAGTTTCTTATCTGCCCCAGTGCCGCTCCCCAGTCATACAAGATTGTTCATTTCAGGAGGACTCAAATCACTGATGCATGACTCTAGTTTCCCACCTTTGCCTGGGTTGGAGAGCCATGGCAGATGTGGTTTTCCTGGTACTGATGTTCAAAGCCTGGTTAGCCCTATGAAGGGCTTGGTGCTGAGTGCAGCCCTGAGCATTAACCCTGATGTTTTCTCAAGTATTTGCTGGTCCCCAAGAGATCTAAGCAGAATGTGTGCTGCATACTGATGGTTGTGTTGGCCCACTTACCCTCCACAACACCCCAGTGATTTCCAAGTTGAAACAGTGGGCGTTTAAGAGACTGAACTAAATTCTGAGAATGGGGGCTATGACAGCTACTGATTTCCATGCAATGAGCTCGAGATGAGAGCTATGCTGCATATAGGGATTTTTCTATATTCCCACTCAGTCTGAAACAAGGAGATATGCTCTAATGAAGAGAGTATCTTGCCTTGAATTTAATCCCCTCCAAAGTCCTTATTCAGCTGCTACCTTAGATAATGAAGTGAAGGTCACATTTTACAAATGACCTTCTTGTGCTTTTGAGTGAAAGGCAAACTGGTAAGGATTAGCAGTCAGGTCTAGGTGATTTTTTTTTCATTTTTTTTCCTCCAGTACTTATTGCAGTCCCATAAAAGCACAATTACATTAAAAGGTCCAGGCATTTTATGTGTATTGCCTGTTCCATGGCTCCTAAGGGGAGAGTGCACAATGAGAGAGAACAAAACAGCTCGTATTTTCTAGTTATGCCGAGTGCTTGAACTGACAAATTTCCCGACTGCCACTGGTGTTAGTGGATTCCAAGACTGGAGCAGGGCGCCTGACAGGGTGCACCACTTTCAAACCAGCACAAATGATCCTTTCCTGCTGTCTGCCTTGCCAACATTGTTACAATTCTTTCAAACTGTGATGTTGCTGTGGTAATTAAAGTGCTCTGTGAGTGCTTAGTAATTGCTTCCCATCACAACCTGGGAATTGGAAGTGGTTTGTCAGCTGGAGCACAGCGGGTGCTGGAAGGGGAGTTATACCGCCCTAAAGACTTGTTTTAAAACACGTTCCATGGTCTTTGCTTGTATTCTGGCTCAGCTGACGGCGTTGCAGCACCCGCCCCCCACGCCCGTGACTTCCCCCTCCACTTCCAGCTTTCCCCAGTGCCTCTGGGAAGACGATGGTGGAAGTTGTCTTAAAGGCAGGGTGTTACAGAGGTGCCAGTAGTGCTCAGCCTGATTGGAGCTGCAGATGGACCAGTCAGTGAACATTCTAATAGTGTGAATAAACTTCACTTTTGCACAGATCTGGAATCGGTCTCTAGCTACTGAACTGCCTACAGATACATGTGACTGAGCAGGTAAACAGTTTTTCTCCATTTCGTGGAACCACTCACGCGCTCAGGCACAACTCTTGAGTGCAGCAGCTGCCTCAGGTTTAGAAAAGTGAAGGCAATGCCTGCTGCCACACAGACATTTCCAAACATGTAATTTATCTGGCAGAGTTAAATGGATCTAGACAAATACTGAAAACAATTATTTGTGAATATTTTATCAGAAAATATCAAAAATTCATCAAATAAATTATTCAACTTCCATATGACTAGCCCTGCCAATGATAGGGAAGAGCCTCACACTGAAACCAGGCTGCTGGATGCAGGAGGCTTCAAGCACTTCTGGCACCCTACCCTGCTTTAGAGCCTGGCTTAGGAATGCCTGTGTCCATCCCAGCTGGGGTTAGCACATGAGCCACACTGAGCTGCAGCAGGAAGGGTTGCCATGTTGAGGGCTAAACTGGAGACAGACTCTAGCAGTGCCTTGGTCAGTATTTCAGTGCCTTGACAAAACCTAAACTCACAGCCAAACTCAGCAATGCTTTGCAAACTGGTCTGACAATCTCCGTCATTGATATCTCTTGGGGTTTTTGTTTTAGGTGAGAGTTTATGACCTCCTACAGTACGAGCACGGGCCAGATGATGTTCTGATCCTAGCAACCGATGGACTCTGGGATGTGCTGTTAAATGAAGAAGTGGCAGAAGCAGTCACTAACTTTCTACCAAACTGTGACCCCGATGATCCCCACAGGTTTGTGCTCATCCCTGATCCTCTCTCCTTTCTGTCGAAGAGCATTTTCTGGTAACATATTTTTGTAGAAAGTATGATATGACTAATATTCAGGAAATATGCAACATTTACAAGAAAATATTTTTATAAGTTGGATGGAGCCTCTACAGCAAACATGGGCACTTGGGGCAAGGGTCTATTATAACTCAGACTTGCCCACTTTCAAATGAATAGGTGTAGGATCACAGTATCTTGGCATGGGATCTGTTTTGTTTGCTGTATGAAGTCCTGTGAAAACTGTAGGAGACTGAGGTCTTAGAATAACATGGCAATAAGTCTCTGCTTAGAGCAGTCACAGGTTTCAATTTAACTCCACCTCGGATAGTCCTTTAACACTGAAGACTGTTTCTCAGTAGGACATCCCGAGCATGTCTCTCTTTCTCTCTTTCTCTCTCACTCACTCACTCTGTGTATATGTTGTATGTGTAAACACTGCACAGTGTAGTTCATGCTCATTCCTGCTCACAGTGCGACATTTAGACCCACTTCAGCAGGGGATGATCAGTGCTACCAGTACAGGTGTAATGATGAAATAGGTGGAAAGTCTGACTTTATTTCATGTAATTGGATTCTGTTTTGTTTCACAGTTTTAATCTGCCTTATTCTTTTCATTTTTCTGTCTTACCACCTCTTAAATTACCAGTTGCTGCCTTTAAAACTTACACCATGCAAACAAGTTCCCAAACAACTGCCTAGAGGCTGTCTGCCTTGAGCGAGTCCACAGGTCTGTCTGCTACTGAATTCAGTGTCACTATGATTTAAAAGGCTATGCTAGAGATCAGCCGTCTCTTGCTTGTAAACAGGAGGACTGGAAGTGGAGAGAGCTTTATCCTTCCCTAAGGACTGTTCAGAAAGGGAAGTTTGTGTTGCTACTGAATTCAGGCCTGTCTCCCACTGTCTTCTGCCCTCATCCTGGGCTAAGAGTGAGGAAAAGTGATTTTACACTCCCCAGTTAGTCTGTGGAAAGCAGAGTTTCAGAAATAACTCTTGAAGACCCATCTCAAAATGCTTGATGTTTCTCACATTTCTAAGTGATCATCTTCACAGGGTCAGTCCCAATCTCATTCAGCGAACAAGGAAGATAAATTGGTATGATATGGACACCATGACAGACACTTGAGTTTTAAAGTGAGAGCAGCTTCAAAGTAACTCAACAACATTATTTTCTCATCCTGACACTTGCGAACATGGAATGCTAAAAGAGATTTGGCTGCAATTGTCAGAATAGATGATTAGCATGAAGCTGTAACTGTAATATTTTGACCTTGCCCACCTCCTTGCACCAAAGATGAGATGTGGTAGGAAAGACAGCCAAGGCTGTCTCTGCTTCAGCAAGACATGCAGCTGTGTCTGTCCTCTCTCTGGGAGATCAGGCAGGACTAGGGAGGGGCCCTTCCAGGGCATCTGGCATGTGCTATGCAGTCATGCCATTAATTTAAGGTAGGAGATGACCTATCCAACCTACTTTCACAGTTATTCATAACACCATTCAGAGATGTGAGGGGGCTTGTGCTCTCATTCCTGCATACCTGAGTCTCTTCTTGCAAAGACACCTGGTAAAATGCAATACGTCTGCTCTGCTCTGTCTCCATTCTCATCTAGTATTTGGAAAAGATTGGCCCTTCCTACCATCCTCACCAGTCTTGTCTGTTGTGAATACAGTCAGGGTGTGTTGTGTCTGTCTTGTTCCGTTCGATCTTTACTGAGCTGGTCATGGCCACCATGTTTGCTGCAGTAGGAAGGGGAATTCTTTGTTTGAGCTTTTTGACTTGTTAGGTATTTTTTCATCCATTATAAAACACTCATAGCAATCAGAGACACTAAAGAAAAATGAGATTTTCTTTGTTTCATTTAGATTTGCTTGTACTGGTTTAGCTCTAGTAATTGTGGGGAATGAATTGCTGTTTGTACCAATGTGAGTACCACTCATTCCAGAAGTGAGTCTGCTGTTTGTAACTTAGAACAAACACATTTATTGGTGTTTGACCTACTGGTCTGTGAATGGACATCTGAATTGCAAATTAATTTGTTCTTTTAAGGAACTTTGTGCCAGGTCATTTGGAGGCTTACAAATAGCAGTGGCAAAATGTTTCTTATGCCAGCATGCAAAAGATAATTAGAGCAGTCCCTCATATAGTTTACAATAATATTTATGAAAATTACCTTGGTGGAATTGCTCGTGCTGCTTAGTTGTAAAGAATATTTAAATGTTTTAAAGCATTGTGTGAGAGGTTTTATGTAATTACTTCACGGTGGTCTAAATGAGGTATAACTAATGAATTTACAATAGTATAACAGCTCAGGCTGTGGAGATGAATTCATTCCTCTCACTAGTCAGTGACAGAAAAAAATTGTTTGCTGTATTATCAATGTTATGTTTAAAAGAAATGTTATCCTAGAAAATGTCAGGTTCTGTGATGGGTGTAGTGACATAGTCTGTGGTGAGGTGATCAGCTGGATACGTAATATATCTAGGGATGTAGAAAACTTAGCAGAATATAAGAGACTTGCTCCCTGGGTTTGGCAATGCTGTGATCTTCCAGAGAACCAACCTGTGGAGCAGACCCTGGATCCACCTGACCCGATAGCCTACTTACTCCCTGACAGCAGCTTATTAAAAAGCAGGGCCGGGGGGAAGCTAGACAGGATTTTAGAGCTGCAGAGTACTTATCTGTTACATAATTAGTTCCTTGTGAGAACAATATTCTTCCCATTTGAATTACACGTCACTTTATCGCCTCATAGGTAAGAGCTTAGAGCCCTCAGCAATGCTCTTGGGACTCTCTCCTGTTGATATTTACTGAGTGTTTGTTGCCTACATAAAAAACATCACTGAATCCTGTCAAACTCAGCATGTGCCTGGACATCTCCAAGTGAAGGGAGAGCTAAGTCCTTAGGCCTGTCCTCATCCAGCCATGCAGACTCAGCCTCAGGGGATTTGGGTAGCAAATGACAGGCACAGACTTGTTTAGAGAACAGTTCCTGGGTGATGGCTGTGATGGAGTGAAGGGGGCTAGGGTGGAGCTGGATGTCTTAGCCGGCTCATTCTTATGGGTATTGTGGCAGACAAGCATTAAGGGGAATTCTGAACAAAGAACAGGTGGTAGTGGCACCAACAGATGGTTGCTTTCTGTACATCAGCTCTCTGAAGAGGTATGAAGATGGAGAAGCGTAACTCTGCCCATTTCCTTCAGCTGCACTTATGTGGGTTTACCCCCTGACCTTGGGAATCTTTTATTTCTCATCCTTCCTCTTGTCCTTTCTTGTTTCCTCTCGCTTTCTCTCTTGCACTAGCTAGAAATTTATGAGGCTGCTGGGGAGTTCTTCCACCTCTGCTGAGTATGAGAAGTTAAGAAGATGCTCAGACAGCAGCACGATTCCACCACTGTCACCATTTCTCCTGCAGTACTTTCACTGATCAATACAGAAAGCTCCAGCAGAAAGAAAAAAAAAACCCATATATTTATTCTTAAAACACAAAAGTTGTATTCCAGCAAGGCTATTCATTACGAGGAAGTGGATACTTTAAAACCACTTCAGCAGTTCTGTAATGCAGTCTCTACAGCTGAATCCCAATTTCACAGCACTGGAGAATAAAACATTTGGTAATGGACTGCTGCTGCTGCTATTTATCTCCAGGTACAAGGGACTCGCCCTATCTCCTCTAGTGCCAAGTGGAACAGCATTGCTTCAATTCAGCTCTACATAGGAGAGGAATATGTTTCTTCACTGCTGTCTTCACCTGTTCCTTTCCCTTTGCTTCATTGTGCTGGTTTTCTTGAGTATTTCACAGTCTGTCTATGAGAGAATTTCTGGTTTATTAAAATTCCATTTTTTTATCCTGCCCTCTCCAAACACTCAGCAGCAAAACCCTAACACAATCAAAAGCAATACTCATTCCTTTGTACTCTTTAGATGTGGGGAGCCCTTGTTAATTAGAAAAAGCAGAAAGGCAAAGTTTTCTTGCAGAATGGTGGGTGTTTCTTTCTTAAATTTTGACAATAGCTTAGAAATCCTTGGGAAATATGTTCTTGCCAAAATTCACTCAGAATCAGACATGCTGTGAATAAATATTTCAGTTTCCTGCTTGCCACATGGAGTCCTTTTGTTCCTTAGCCCTGCATCTGATTTGGGAACTGAGGAGTGCAAGTATGTATGTTTGGGTTTTCTCCCTTAGAAAATTTGATTTCATGTTGCATTAGGACAGTAAGGGCAGCCATTCTTGTTACATCCTGCTGTTACAGCTCAGGGTTGTTGGCACATACTAATCTTAGAACATGTCGACAGTGTGCATGTGTGTATGCAAGCATGTGTGTTAGATTTCATGTCTTTGGGCTGTTCTCTTAACGATAAAAGTAAATCATTTGTAAAAACTAGTGAGAGCTGGAAATTTTATCACTCAGAACCATTAGGAGCAGGGGGTGCATTGCTGCTGTACAACAGTACTTGAATTTAGCATCAAACCATTTGAGTAATCAAGTGTCGGTTCATTTGCATTGAAATCTTTCTAGTAGAGCAAATATATCTACTCCTGGTTCAAAGGAATCCTTTGAGTTAAAGCATCAAAACTCTAGAAACAGAACATAGTTGGGTTTTTTTTATTCTTTTATCCCTTGAGACTGAGTAGTCTCTACTGATAGAAATTACCACAATATTCTGTGGTGGAAAGTTCTGGGGTTAGAACAGTCCTGGGTGACTGATAAACTTACACACAAACACAGAGTTTCTGATCTGTGGAGATATTGTTCTTTCCCATTCCTCAGATAAGATCTGGGCAGATCATTTCTGGTCAAGGATCCTCCCTAGAGAAAGGGGGTATTGAAATGAAAACCTTTCTTGTCCTTCCTGGTTTTTGGAAACTACAGAGGTATGCCTTAGTTCTGGAGGCCTGTGTGTGTGGCTTCGTAGAGCACTGCATCATCTTGGAGGGTGACATGCATGCTTTAAATAAAACACATGCAGACACAACATTGAACTATTTTTTTCATGTCAATCTTCTAACTATTGAATTCATTTTTAATTATCAAATAATACAAATCTTGCCTCCACCCAGTAAAATTCAAAAACTCTTGGCCAGGTGTTGGACTGATGAAATAAAACTCGTGACAGTAGCTGTTCACCCACAATGAGATTTCGTTCACAGGAAACTTCTAAGTGAGTACACAGATGTATTGATGTAGTGGCAGCAGGTAGAGCACTAAGGGAGAACATGTCAGCGCACATAACAGAGCACTGTCTGTGCACCACCTTTTGGACTCTGACACCCTTCTGCCCCCAGGCAGCATGAGGTATTTTTTCAGGATGGAAAAATAAATCCCATAAATCCAATGCCACTCAGACTAGCATAGGCTGGGAGTTTTGAAGCAACATGAACTTGGTATTGCAGTTTTCATTGAACTCGTAAATGTGAAAGAACTGTGGGACTCTGTTAATCTGATCATATTAACTGTGAGTTTCCTTTTCCAGTTTCACAACAGAAGAGATTTAAAAATCATTCCTAGAGTCAAGGAAAATAGACAGCTTCATCTACTTGTTTTAAAGTGTAATTTGGATTCTAATTTTTATGCTTTTTTGCTTTCAAATTACTTTATTGTAGTTCATCTCTGAAATAGTTGAGACGTGACTACCTTCAGGTGTGTCAGTGAACAAGCGTGTAGTTTTCACCAAGTAGTGGGGTCCTCAATTGTTCAGACTATTCCTAGAATGCCAATTTAAGGCAAGTGTGTTTAATACTTTTCTGAAGAGTGGTGAGGCTGGGCACCCAGAATGGCCGGTGTCTTTTGATCAAGTGGTGTCTGTCAAATACCTTTACACTCCTATTCAGGAACTGTCACTGAACTGGGAGGAGCTGCTTTGTCAGTATGCCATGGTTTGTGTTTTTCCTGCCTGCCTCTAAAACATTGGGAAGCATGTGCTGGTAGGCCACAACATTAAATCTGGCAGGGAGCAGGCTGTGCAGACCCACTCTCCTCAGAGGGATGAACACTCCCTGGCTGTATTGTGCCTTTCCCACAGGTACACGCTGGCGGCGCAGGACCTGGTGATGCGAGCCAGGGGAGTGCTGAAGGACCGGGGCTGGCGGATATCCAACGACAGGCTCGGCTCTGGAGACGACATCTCTGTCTACGTCATCCCTCTAATACACGGGAACAAACAGTCATGAAAGGAGCATCAAGAGTGGTTATAGGATGGGGATGTTTTTGGGAACGGCCTGTAAGAGACGATATGGTTTTGGTGGTCTGACCAGGACACTTCCAATTGATGTAATAAAAAACTAATGCTGGAGGGGTACTTTTCTGCCCAAAAGGTGGGGCTCTGCACATATACTGTATATGATTAAAGGTAACCCTTAAGATTCCAATTTCCTTATAGAAATGGGTTTGGTGCTTAACAGGAATGGGATTTATATGCTGCTAGCATATTATGGATTCTGTCATCCCTCCAGGTGGGGTGGGGAATTTTTTCTCAGTTTACTATGTAGCTTGGAAGAGCCATTTCAGTTATGAAAGTAGAAGTGGGTATCAGAAGCCAAGAAAGCTCCTGAAATCTACCCCCAAATATTCATAAGGTGGCTTGGGTCACATCTCATTTTAAAAAATATATAAATATATATATACATATATGAGACTCAAGAGTTTTCTTCTTTTAAAAAGTTGGATTCATGACTATGAACAACTTCAAACTTGTGTAATCCTTTGAGCCCCCATTTTGCTCTCCTGTCCCTTCTTCAGTAGATACCTCCTGTATTTTAGTAGGAAAACTGGAATTGTTTTCAGTGTGACTATGCCTGTTTACTGCAGCTAAAACAGCCACCTGCAAAATTGTCCAGGAGAAATAGGTCACAGTCCTGTATGGCAGAATTTATTCTGATGTGAGGAGTTATTTGTCCAGATTCCTTGTTGTGTGTTTACCATGATTCTACAGAGCATGCAAACTCAGCTATTTGTGATGTTTACGTATAGGCTGTGGGTTTTTTGGGATCAGAGATACACATTCATTGAATGGTTCTGCCTGCTTTATCCTGTTGAAAGGATGCCTGACCATAAAGTTTTTGCATCAGTTGGGATTTAGTAAATTTGTTTGGGCTCCTGAGTGTATTTTCAGTTGGATTCCTACTTGAAGTGGCGGTATTGTTCTCATTGGCAATTTGAATACCCAGACAGTGATCTATTTAAAAGATGTTCACTTCTTCCTGCCTCACTTATTATTCAGCATTCCTTCACCCGCTTGACTTGGGTGATCAGAAAGTGACAGCTTATAACTTTCTTGGCATTGAGAACTATAGTCAAGGATCAAGATGACTGTGATAGATCCAAGTCCTTGGCTAGCTCCAGCAGCATTTTTCTTAGTAGTGATAAATCAATTTAAATAAAGAAAATTTGCATAAAACATTATCAAAGTGAAAGCAGTAGTCCAGGAGAGAAACAAGTGTGCAAATCTGCAGTGTAACTTTGCTGCCTAATCTTCAAGCAGGAAGGTCTCTTACAAGTATACTGGCTGGGGAGCCAACTTCCCTCTAATTTGCCCCCAGACCACATTCATGTGGAGCTGTTCATCTGGTTTGTGCTTCTACGATAGGAAAAAAGGCAGCAGCTAACATAATGGTAGGGCACTGACTAAGGAGGTTACAAATGTTGTGTTCTTTCCAAAGGAGAAGGAGGATGCTGTGTCCTTTGCAGACTTTCTCCTGAACAGGTGTGGCCCAGAGCTTGCCAGTGTTGTAATTTATAATGTGCTGTGTAAACATGATGCAGCGCCAGTGCGGTGTAACTGCCCAGATGCTGCATTTCATTGCATCCGGAAGTACATGTGCAGCAGTTTGGTGGATTTAAACTACTCTTGCTCTACATCTCTAGACCCAGAAGGAGTTTCAAGATGAAAGCAGGCAATGTGGAGTGTGTAGTGGCTCAAACATGTAGCAAGCTGCATGATTTTAGCCTAAAGACTGTTCCATGAGTTCCCCAGTGCCTGCATGTGATAAAGCTGTGCAGAACACAGATGTTTTATACTCGAGAGCTTCAGCATAAATCAATGGCATATCTGATTATATGTTGTCATGCTTTATCTTACCTTTGCTTATTTTTTCTCTCTTTACCTCTTTTTCTGTGTGCATCTGGGTGAAAAGAGAGGTTTGGAGTCTAGAATATTTTGCCCATGGCCCCTCATATGTTTCAAAGTTTAAGCAAGAGAACTTCTCTTGCACCTTTTTTGGCCTAATAAACTTGTAAACATGCTTTTCATGCTCTGTGTAACTCCTGTTGTCTCTTTGCAAATGCAGTTGTGTAGTCATCTAGCAATTCAGATCCTCTTTCTCAAAGAAACTAGTGCTGGCAAATCTGGTGAAGTCGTCTGAGCAGCAAAGAAGCTGGTGCTTGCTGGTACCAACTACAAGCCCAAGTCAAATATTTCTGTGCTCCTGCACTGTTGGCCTTCATTATTTGGTAACATGGTGTCAACACACATACCAGTCTCTATAAAACCACTGAGTATCATGTGGTGGAAATATATTTCCTGTGTAGCATATGCCAAAATTTAAAAGTGAAACTTCAAGGCAGTGGAAAAGGCAACTTCTCATTCAGGGGTGTTTGTAAATGTACCCCCGAAGAGATGGATTAGCAGATTGCATGACTTGCTGGGAAGCAAAGTGGCAGGTGATTTCTCAGACCACGATGTGGTGGGTCCTGGTGAATCAGCCCGCACAGTGTTTGCTGTTCCTCTGAGGCACTGGCATCAGTCAGGCAGCTTCTCTTCAGCATCTGGCCCAGGTCAAGTTGTGTTTGCTGTCACCCTCTCTCCTGGAAAGGGCAAAAGTACAGTATCAATTAATATCAATTAGCATCAATTCGTGAATTCTGAGAACTTTAATAATACGTTTTAGTATGTGACTGAAACTGTGCTGTGATGCTTTTTGTTTAAAGTATCTCTTATACATTTAGGTGCTCGCCTCCCTAGAGCATCTGGCACATCTGACCCACTGCATTAGGACTTGGGCTTTCACTTCTGTCTGCTTTCACCAGAAGCTTCTTACATCCCTGTGCTGGGGTCAGTGCTCTGCTTCAAGGCATGGTATAAATACATATACATACCAAAGCCTCACAGAAATAGCAGGCAGGAGTAATTTATTGGGGAGGTATTGTGCAAGAGGCAAGAATAATTAAATTCCTATTTCCAATTAAAGTCCTAATTTCAAATTCTCTTCATAGGCTGAATTATTTTGTGAGTCACAGCATTAGAAACCACTGATGGCAGGGAGGATCCATGATGCATAGTGCCATTTTCTAGGCAGGCACAGGATGGATGGCACGTTCAGACTTGAAAGTGCTCTGGGGCTCAGTGAAGCTCCCGAGTTAGGAGCAGACAGCTCATGTCCTCAAACTGGAGCAAGTTAGACATCAAGTCCAAATTTTAGATTCATGGCATGTCATTTTAGTTACTGTCTGGTGCTGGAAGTGCTGGGTTTTGCCAGGCGAGTTCCCTTAGTATCCCAAACTGTTTAAACCTTAGCAGCAAGGAACCTCAGTCCCGAGTTACATCTGCATTCATACTGCTGTTGCACAGTGCTGTGCCTTGCCTGTGCATAGGCAGTGCTTAGAAAGTTGGGCAAGCTCGTCCCTCCTTGGATAATGGCAAGGGAAGGCACTAGTAAATACAGTTCCATTTAGCTGATAGTGCCTAGTCCAGTCCCAATTCCAGAAACTCAAAACCAAGAGGCTTCTACCATTCTGCTATGAATACTGTTGCGGAAGGTATCACAGGCATTCCGGACACTTTTCTCTTGCACTACAGCCTAAAATTTTCTGTGTTTAATTTGATTAAGAAGGGGTTAGAAATTTCATTTACACATTATTATGTGAGGTACACAACATCTTTTGGGACGTTAAGGCAATAATACTTCCTTCATGAACACAAAAGTGTATTGTCTGAAATGTTCAGTGGCCTCCTGCTACAGAGAGAGCATTTTATTAATTAATTCTAAAAAACAACAGGGCTAACAAGTTAAAGAAAGAGCAGTCAGGGTCTGCTGTTAGCAGTGGATTTCCATTTACAGTTACTACCATGTTAAAATATGAGAGATCTGTGAAGTACAGTCGACTCTGTGCCTCCAGGATGTTTTGAGCAGATTTTGACTTTGAACTTCTGCTGAGTATTTAAAGAACACTACACACTCTGAGAAAATCTGCTGTATTTCTTCCAGCCTCGGTGTTTTGCTTTTATTTTATGTTCTATGTACAAATATTTTCAATGTTTTTGTATCAAACATGAATGGCAAGCTGTGTGGAATTGTTGTTCCTCCCCAGCATTTTAGGTTTGTAAATGGTTTTCCTTTCATGTGTCTTAGATGATGATTTGATGATGTGAGAGAGACAGTGACCAAATGATGCTGTAACTGTGCTGCTCTATTTCTACCTGTGATGTACGTAAAGGAGGATGTCCATCCACCTCCATGCTCATGCTCATTCTGTTTTCTTCTTTTTTTTCTTAACCATTGCTGTTGGTGTTCTTTCATAGGCGTCTTATTTTGCTTTTTTTTTTTAATAGCTTCCACATTTGTCTTTCCTTCATTGGACAATTCATGTTAATATCTTAATTTGAGATCTGTACCACTGTCTCAGGTTTATATTTCCTGAAGAAAAGAGGACCTGCTGGAGGAAGATGATTTGGACCAATGTACTTCTGCTTTGTGACTGTGAAATGTTAATCTTTTTGTAACCTAAGAACAAAAAATGTTTAGTAAAGGGATATATTTTGTGTTTTTTGAAACTTTTCAGTGCAATGAACAAAAGAGGAGGGTACTGAAGAAGTGTATGTGCAAAGTTTTAAAATAAAATTTTAAATTATATATTATATATATCCATCCAGATCTTTAATCATTATTATTCTGGTTTTGTCATGAAGATTTCCCCAAGTCTCTATGTGTATTCCTAATTGTGCAATATGGGCAAGTAGCACACTCTGCTTTACAAGGGAACAGATGATTCACTGACAAAAGGTCTCACTCTTGAGTTAATGAAGTAAATTCCTATGAGGTGCATTAGTGTATGGGTTGATCTGGGAGAGTTCAGCTGTAGGATAGCTGTGAGAGCTGTGTGCTGCCATTGGGCTGTGATTCATTGCTCAGACTGCCAGTGCCATGTTTCCACTTAATGAAGAGCTATGTAAAGTCATCAGCTATCAGCTCTCTGAGGCACTGGGTGTAATTCTCAAAATGATAACATAGTTGGAGTAAGTTTTCCCTCATCTCCAGTTTCTTAGAAATCACTGTCTTAAATTCTGAGTTTAGGTTCAAGCAAAACCAAAGCTGAACTCTTAGATTCCACTGGAAGGAAGCACTCACAGTTACTCAGTAACCGAAGATACTTTTGAAGGCATAAAGATGCAGGAAACTAACACTGACCTTGCACTGTACCAGCACAGCCATGGACAATGCCCACCTGGGCTGCCAGAAAGAAAATGAAGGCTGGGCATGTATCTACTCGTTATGTTTTGAAACATTGCATTGTAGCACAAGCAATTCTTCTGCTTCCTATTTCACCTCACACTTAGCAGGAGAGCAGTGAAAACATCTGTTCTAGTGCTACTCCAGTTTTTAAAGTGCTACACATTCCCATTGTATTCACTGAGCCTAATGGAGAGTGCAGGGAAAAGCAATGTGTTACTTTCAGTCTGGTTCTTCTCACTCTCCCGAGAAGTCCTGCAGTTTATTACTGCAGTCCAACCACAGTGTCAAGCTTAAAATTGCTGTGCAAATAAAGCTTCAGCATAGCTTTACCTGACTTGCTGGTGTCAGCTGAATAATAAATGTTGTTGGCATGAAGGGACAGGGAGCTGTTGCACATCAGCCGAATCTAAAGGACCCTGCTCCACATTATCCTCTTGCTTTTGCATTTCCTATGCCCTAAATTCTGTAAGCTTGTAGGTCAAGTAAGGCTTGTTATTTTAATTTTTTTTTTTAGGTAATAGATGCAACTCTCAATTTTGGACATCAGTTTCTGTAATTCCTGTAGGTAATAAATCAGTCCTTTGTCAAATAATACATTCACGGTATCCTACTGAATGTACTCAGTTGACACAAGGGAACAATCCCAGTAATTTATGGTATTTTCTGTAGTTTCTGTAAAACCGAGGCCCGAAATTTTGTCTTCTTAATGTATCCTGGTAGAGCAATGTACCTTCACAAAAAATTGACTTCTTTTGCTATTACTCTGTGGCTTTTATGGATTCCAGAGTTTCTCTATGCTTTCCAGGAAGGCTTATATAAACCAAAGCTTTTGCACATCCTGTTCTTGTTAGAAGGAAGGAAGAAGGCTCTTTAAAAAATCCTCCACTTTCCAGAACAAAGGATACCATAACTTTTTGGGGATGTAAAATGATTTTAGGAGAAATTGTGCTTTGAGGGCAAGGTTATCGAAAAAAGTTTGATCAATGTGTGTACAGGTAGATAAAGGACACATGATTCGGAGACTCTTAATAATCTAAGAACAATTAATCATAAATTTGAAGCTGCACACAAAATACTAAGGGAAGAGGGAGACAGCTGCAGTAGAAAAAAGTAATTAGATTTTTACTGCAGCTAATTTAAGACTGATTATTTAGAAGTGTAGACAGATGAGATCTCTGAACCTTCATGAATTTGAGGCTGCCTAAGATTAGAATTACATTCCTTTTCTTTGGTGTTTAGTGCATAATTTCTTGGCTTTTGAAGAGTCAAAATGTCCCTCATCTTTACCCCCAAGTATTTATTCCCTTAAGCAATAGAAATCAATCCCTTATGGCGTTCCTCTGTCAAGACAACCAGCTGTACTGGTTTGATGTTGTCCCTGTGCTTCACAGTCATCCCTGGAGTTATCAGTCTGTTGCTTGGGTGTTGTACTTGACTGTGGTAATTCGAGGCCTTTCCCAACAGATTGTGCTCCACAGAGCATCTTCCTGGTTCATTTATGCTATGGGTGGTATTTTTCCTTCCTTTTGTCTCCCTACTGTCCCTCTCCCTGATTTAAAACATTTTGGAGCAGTTAACTGCTATTTGAGATGTGCCACTGAGTCCATGGCCATCCACCTCCTCCCACCACTTGATTCCTAAGGGTGCTGATGCTGACAGCATCACCAGCAGTGCAGGAATTTCCAGTAGCTAAAGGGAAGACTCACAGAAAGGGAAAAGGTGTCTTAACATAATATTGCTGATTACCTCCAGATTAAAATTTACATGCATGTAATATTTTAATTCTCCTATTTGAAAGGGGAAACTTTAATGGCTTTTAAGTTGATTTTAGAGGGTTCAACTTTTTGAGTCATTATTACCCCAGTTCTTTGGCTCGGTTATCTTCCGGGGAAACTTGCAAAGAACGTTTCCTTCCATCTGGAAGATCCCACGGTTATCACACAAGCTCAGATACAGCCCTTAGCTTCTCATATGTTAGTTGTTTCTTATTTCTGTAATTGCTACAACTTTCAAGGGCCTAAGCAAAGATACCTGAAATTTCGCTATTTTTGCTTTAGGAAGGTAAGATTTAAGGATATGGAAATTCTGCAAAATATCCATGAGTAAAATTACAAGAAATT
Organism: Pithys albifrons albifrons; assembly: GCF_047495875.1. Classification (NCBI taxonomy): domain Eukaryota; kingdom Metazoa; phylum Chordata; class Aves; order Passeriformes; family Thamnophilidae; genus Pithys; species Pithys albifrons. Next base: position 68,481,639 of record NC_092460.1, read on the forward strand.
ATATTGTTTTCCCATGAGAGTTACTGCAAAAGACAAATAACTAGTCAGTCACCTCATCAAGTAGCACAAATTGTTCCTAAACAAAGACCATTTCTGTGCCCAGTACAATATTCAATAAAGCTCAGGGATGTAGAAGCAGCTGACACCACTGCAGTCATTTCAGTCTGTTCAGAATTTAGACTCACTCTGTCCATCCAGATCTCTTAAATGTGTATCAGCTTAATTTTTAAATTCACAGCCCTCTGTGGCAGATGTGGGCTGAAGCAGCTGCTTCAGGGTAGGGTGCAGCACATACTGGAATGAGGAAGGGAAGATAAAGAGAAGCCAAATCCAGCTGCAGTTCTCCAGGATCTAAAGCCAGGCAAACCAGTTATTTAAACAGGTAGTTGCCAAAAAATGTACAAAGAGCAGGGAATTGCTGCTGCCACAAGCAGTTCAGGCCTTGATTCTGAAATCCACTCATCCCCACGTTGTGCCTGTTTACTTTCATTCCTGGGTTGGTACCGCAGCTAATTGCACCAAATGTCTTATTTCTTGGCATCCACCAGCTTTCCCCAGAGCTTTGTCAGCCAAATGTCAACTGCATCTCATCTAGCTGAGATCAAGGTACTCCACAAACAAGCTCCTAATACACCTTTCTTATGCTGCATTTTCTGAGGATTGTGTTCACAGTGCTCCCAATTAAAAAAATAAATTTACTTTGCTGGTCTTTGCACCCTCTCTTAGTGCTTGTTTTTTACCAGCACTCATGCAAGTGAATTTTACATCTGGGAATTTAGAATATGTTAGAAGAGCTGGAACATCATTCTTACTCCTTCTCTGCTTGAGCACCAGCACAGAAGCAGTTTAAATGAGCCAGACAAGAATCAAAACACAAGCTTCAAACTAAGTTTCATGTCCAGACATATAAGTATTCCATGAATGATAAAAATATAAAAAACAATGCTCATACAGTAAATTTTGTTGTGGTTACATTTTTCTAAGAAGGGTGTACTAGGGAAGTCTGTTTGGTGCCAATAAAAAAAGAAAGGAGAGGGGAAAACACCCCAAACATATTTACTTTTACTGTTCTGTAAAATTTCTCAGTCATTCTTTTCTGCCACTGCTCCTACAAGATTTCACTGCTGCTGGCTTCATTAGGAGAGCAAGGTAGTGTGGGACTCAGGTACTCGAGTCAATTAGAAAATGGGAGAAACACCCAACTAGCCTGGACTCCTGAGGTCTGCTATACAGCACAGTCTGAGTTCTAATAATAAGCTTTTGTAGACTATTGAAATTGAATTTATAATTATATACATATATATGTGTGTATGTATAAAGAAATAAATAATTTTGAGCAGCAACTAACACATTGGAAGATGTGATCCCTTGGTGCCTGATCCAGGAGCTGAAAGCAAGCAGTATTCTTTTGGCTGTCAGTCACCCAAAATACAGCTAAATGTGTTTATGTTCTTGTTGAAAAACCTTCTTCGTTTTAGGAGGACTAGTGAGGAAGAAGTAGCAAGACATCCCTTTCTTCAGGTGCCTCATAGTGGAGACTAAATCAAGTTTTAAAAACTCAACTTGGAATAACTCAATTTTATTCATTATTTGGAGGATTCAACAGTTACTTCTTTATTGAAAAGCTGCATATATCTGCAGCTTCAGGGAATGTAGCAGCCTGTGGCTGTCAGACAGCTTGGGCCACTGAAGCTGCCTGCCCCTGACCACCAGCAGCCTCCTGGTGATGAGTAGAGCCTACGTTTCTCAGGGACCTGCAAGGTTAAGCAGTGACTAAACAACAGATGATATGAACATTTAAGTAAAGGGTTAAACCCCTCAGGAAACAGGCCCCCCTTTTTTATTTGGAGGGGGGGGGTTAGGGGGTGAATGCTTCTGTTTGCCCACTACCCAAAACAAGGCTCAGAAACAAGAAAACCTCCCAGTAGAGTAACAGCTTCTCCACTCAGAAAAAAGGGAAATAGACTGATCTCTCCTTCTGCTCTGAAAGCAGAAGAGGAGAACAGTATGGATTTGCTAGCAGTCAAGAGCCGGGATAGCTGTTGCAGTTTTGGTCATGGGCTGCCTCACAAACAGAGCTTGGTAGAGAGCCTTGAGGTTCTGGGATCTCCTGCTTGTTGTGATGGTCTAGAGTTGCTGGTTAACAGTGTTCGCTGTTGTCTCTCAACAGCTGAGGTGGATTTTGTTGTCACCAATCCTGAGTCATTCTTAAAAACAAATGTGCTGAGATCTCTGGAGAAACAGTATTTTTTAAATGTATCCACAGCCATGGTGCGATTATTGCATGCCAGCCTCCGCCAGCCACTGGCCATACTCTCCCTTGCTCTCTCCAGTAACATAACACACTGTGTGCAACGAGCTGCTTGGTCCCAACAAAGTAATTCATTTCTCAGAGGCTTTATTTGTAGGAGAAAAGTGCTTTGAGGGTGTTGCTGTGGCTCTGTGTGACCTGCATTGGGGATGAAGTAGAAACCTCAACATTGCAGACATATCCAGGGTTGTGTTCACAAGGCACAGGGTAGCAGTGAGGGATGGAAGCGAACAGAGCATGAGCAACTCTGTTGCTTCATGTAAAAACAAACTGTAATAGCAATTAAGGGAAGGGAGTAGGAAATTAATAAGGCAGTAAAGATTTCCTCAAAATTGGTCACAAACTATTGGTTTATCCCTTGAAAAACTCAGTTGACAAGGATTCTCTCATCCCTTTGTCCCCCTATCTCTTTCAATAATCATCCTTCTTCATGCAAATAGATGGAAAGGGGGAACAGTGAAAGGTTAAAATGGAAGCAGGCTATCTTTCATCGACATGGTAATTTCGCTGCTTGGCTCAATGCCAAACGCTTGCTGCAGCCACTAGCTGCCATTCCAACATGACTGAAAGGATCTTTAATAAGAGTGTAAATAAAAGCCAGGCTGAGAAATGAGTTTTCCATCCCAGCAATCACTGGCCTAACCTCGGCTGTAAATAGTCTCTCAGAGCAGCACAGATGGAGTACCAGCACCTGGGGATCAAGGCAATCTCTGCACAGTGCAATTTAAACAGCTGGGTACAATTGAAACATGAATTAGCAGGGATAGACAGAGGGATTCCATTTTGTGTGCTAGGTAAAAACAAATAATTCGGTCCTTTTTCCCCTTAAAAAAAATGGAGTGTGGGGGGAGAACTTTTGACATGATCTTGTGGGAGGTGCTCTTCGCTGCAGCTGTTAGATTAATTTAACCATGAGAATTTCCCACAAGGTGCTGTAAAAACAGAGCCCTAATTTATGATCATTGATTTAACAGCTTGAAAGTGATTTATCTGACCTCAGTAAAGATAGCGAGGACACCAAAAGAATGATCGGACATTCTGGGCTTTGTGTGGCTGTGATTGGCCTTATTAATTTAGAGCAGAAGGTCTGTTTCAATGTGTTATTGAGACAGTCAAAGGCAGTTGGCAACTGAACCATTTTAAATACTTTTTTTTAAAGCATTACTAATGGTGCTAAGATCTAAGAATTTATTCCACATGAAAAAGATTGTCATTAGTTAAGAAATGGTAAGACTTCATTTAGAACTGTACAGAACAGATGCCTGGTCTTGGATTTGCAAGTTGTTTTTCTTAAGTATTTTTTTTTGCTGTTGTTGGGAATCTAAAGCACACTGTGAAATGGAATTGTTAAGCATTAAAGTAAATGAGAAATAGCTTTGCAAGAGATAAAAGAGGCTGGCATGAGGGATCGCTGGCTCTTGCTCCTTTTAAGAGCAGATTTCAGAAACACCTAAATGCTTCACATATTTTACTGTTTTTATCATTCAGTCCTCTTTATGGAAGTTATAAAGTGTACCTATTGACAAGTAAATTTATCTAAGTTTTATTTCAGAAAAATATGCTTTTGGTTAAAATGGGTATAGTATCCACTACTGAAATGTCACAACAGAGCGATACAATTTCTTCACACATTTGTGTGAAGTGGAGAAAGGATGAAAGGCAAAGGGAAAGGTGAGCACTCTCTCTCTCTCCAGAAGGAACAACTGTTTTTAAGAGGAGTGTGAAATGAAATTCAAGTGCTTTAAGCATTTACTTGAACCAGAAAATTTGAATACAGGCTAAAGTGTTTTTCCACAATTTTGTGCACATGCACAAAAATCACACAGGCGTTGCTAAAACTGTATCTTGTATTAGGAGCATTAACCAGGAAAATGGTCTGGAAACAGTTGAGTCCCAATTTATCTTGCCACCTGGACTGATGTGTGGTTGGGTTAAATGTCACTGATTGGTATGGTTCTGCATTTCATTCACCACTGGATTATGCCAAGCTTTAAAGCCCATCTACAAGGGTCTCACTAATTGTCTTTTCAATGTGGAAGACAGAAATGCTGCAAGTTGGGATTTCATCCACAGGGGACGAACACTTGCAGTCATTCTGCTGTCCTGATGAAATGCTATCTGACCTGAAACTAAGACAGTCCGCTTAATCTCCATGCAACAGGGGAAAAAAGCAGGAAACAATTCCAAAATATGAAATAATAGCAGTTATTTTAAGAAGTGAAAAGACTAGGACAACAGAATAAATTATGATATATGTAAGGCTTCCACAAAAATCTCATACACATTTTAAAGAGATTGTAGAATAAATGCATAAACAGCTGTCAATCTCACTAAAAGGTCTGAGGGATTAATGGTATCTGTAAAACCAGCCCCATAAGTCCATACAAATAAAAGAAAACTGAAGCCCATGTTATGGGCCTGAAGCATACAGAAAGCGAGATGGCAGCCTGTGCATCTTCTTGCCATGATCTTGTGTTGCCATCAATCTCATGTTGTTCCTCATAGCATGCTACAGAGACATTAGGAGAATGTTATGAATTATGTGCAGTATTACTTTGCCTAAATTCAGAGTCTACTAAGTCTGGCTGAGATGGAGTTATTTTCCCTACAGTGGCCATGCTCTGTGGTAAGCCTTCATATCCTATGCCCTTCCATCCTCCTTCTATTGATGTAGGCACAGTTTGTACATAAATGTAGCTCTATCTCAACTTTATTGCCCCCTGCGTGGGTCTAGACTGAATCTCAGAAATCCATCAATCTTGGCACCAACTCTTGAGTCACCTGTTGATCACCATACCTTTGCCCTTCCTTTTTCAAGAAATGGGAAAACTCCACTGGAAGTTTCTCAGATATATGTACGCCTCTGTTCACTGGTTTGTAAGTTTCAGATCCAAATCTTTAATGTATATCTTAGAAAACATACTTTTGGATCCATTCTTATGACAGCCTGCCCCTTTTTCTTCAGAAGGGAGTACCAGTTACATACATGCATATTCTCTTTCTGATGCTAATTGCGTCTTCCTTAAATTCCCCAACTTTTTCCCTTCCATCTTCAGATCATTTGGTCACTTGTTCTCTTTCACAGTCCATTTATCAAGTTCACTGTTCCTTGGGCATCAAACATTATCATCACAACTTTTTTCTCTTTTCTGCAGATCCTGTCTTCTGTCCTCTGCTCATATGATACTCTGTTTTCTTCCTCTGTATCTCCTTCACTAAAAGAAACTTGGTTTACAATTTTATTTTTCCTTCACTAGCCAGTCAATTTGAATTATGCATCAGTTATTCAAAAGGTCACTTCCACTATTTGCTTGCCCTTTTTTCCCGACTCTTCTCTTTTAGCAAATGCCTACAAAAAGTCCCTCATCTAATCTTTTCCTCCTCCAATCCCCCCTTGCTGTTATCTACAAGAATCCATATAAATTTATGCTGTTGTCAAAAGCTGTAGCTAAAGTTTTTGTTAGAAGATATCTGTGCTTATAGAGTCTACTAAGTCTGGCTGAGATGGAGTTAATTTTCCCTATAGTGGTCCTCACAGTGCTTTGCTTCACACTGGTAGCTAGAAAGGTATTGATAGGGTTGCAGCCAGTGTTGTGGCTGCTGCAGAGCAGTGCTGGCACAGCATCAGCACTGTCCCTCCAACTTTCTGCCCCCCAGCAGTAGGCTGGGGGCGGGCAAGGTCTTGGGAGGGGACACAGCCAGGCCAGCTAACCCAGCTGACCGAAGGGTTATCCCACACCCTGTGATGCCAGCTCAGATAGAAAAGCTAAGGGAAGGAGAAGGAAGCAGGGGCATTCATTATGCCCAATGTTTACTTTCTGGAGCAACCACTACACATGCTGAAGCCCTGGTTCCCAGGAAGTGGCCGGACATTGCTTGCTGATGGGAAGTAGAGAATAAAAATACATTTCTTTCTCTCTGCTTGTGCATATACAATCTTTCACTTTTGCTTTAGTAAACTGCCTTAACCTACAAGTTGTGTTCATTCCTGCAACATGCTTTTCTATGTCATTAACAATGGTGTGTTGGTGTAGGGAAAATGAGATTTTTACCAGAATTATTTGAAACAAAAGAGTAGAAGTCCAGTCACTATGAATTCAATACCATGTTGATAAAGAAGCACATTTAAGCTGGAAAAGACCTCCAAGATCTTTAAGTCCAAACTTTGACACATCACAATCCTGTCAACCAAACTATAGCACTAAGTGTCACATCCAGTCATTTCTTGAACACCTCCAGGGATGATTCCACCACCTCCCTGGGCAGTCTATTCCAGTGCTTAACAACCTTTTCCATGAAGAAATTCTTTCCGGTGTCCAACCTGAACCTCCTCTGGCACAGCTTGAGGTTACATCCTCTCATCCCATTGCTTGGGAGAAGAGCCCGACCCCCACCTCTCTACAGTCTCCTTTAAAGCAGTTGTAGAGTGCAGTAAGGTCTACCCTGAGCCTCCTTTTCTCCAGGCTAAACAATCCCAGCTCCCTCAGCTGCTCCTCATAAAACTTTCCCTCCAGACCCCTCACAAGCTTTGTGGCCCTTCTCTGGACTCACACCAGCACCTCAGTGTCCTTCTTTTAGTGAGAGCCCAGAACTGGACACAGAACTCAAAGTGTGGCCTCACCAGGGCCAAGTATAAACAATCCCTTCCATGGTCTTGCTGGCCACATTGTTTTGGTACAGGCCAGGATGCCATTGGCCCTTTTGGCCACCTGGGCACACTGCTGGCTCATGTTCAGGGGCTGTCGACCACGCTCAGGTCCTTTTCCACCAGGCAGCCAGTCTTGACCCAGCCTGTTGCACTGCATGGGGTCACCTTAACAAAAGAAGTTACCTTAAATAAACAAAAACATCATGAGAGATGTGAAGTAGTTCTGATAGGAAGACATAACCAAATTCAGAAAAGGAGGAAGGGGTTAAGTTATAAGAACATGAATCAGGAGATATATTTTATGTCCACTACATGGTAAGGTTATACTGTTCCAACAAAAATAAACCCCATATATTTTATGCAAGATAAATGAGGTCATTAGTTTATGTTTGAAACTGGTCTGATTTCAGTCACAGGCCTAGGATTCTCTCTAGTACAGTGTATTTCTGGGGAAAGCTAATGAAAATGGTCACATGGGAATGGTCAAAATAATTAAAAAAATAAAAGGAAAAAAAGATCCATCAGGCAAAGGTGTGAAAAAGTGCCTCAATAGATGCATTCATTTTGAGAAAATTATTTTCCACATGTATGTAAAGATCTGTCCTTTTTTTAACCTGCTAAATCTCTTGAGGGAGAATGGAAATTTCTTTTTAAATGCAAAAAGAAAAAACAACTAAAATGGAAGCTCAATAAAGAAGTGGAATTATTGCTGCAGAAAATAATCATACTTTCACCTTACATTTGTGCAGCTCTTAAAGACTTTTTTACTTACATACTTCTTGATATGAAATAGCATGTTCTTATGTGAATCAGTCCTTTCTTACAATATTCAGTCACTATCAAGTCAAAAAGTGTAAGAACTCTCAATTTCTTTCTATCATTTGCAAATATTGACATCAGTAATTTACAACCCATCCTGCAGATTGCCGAATTCAGGGTTATAATGGATTAAAAAAGAGGTGAGAGTGGGAGAAAATATAAGTACATGTGTTGCTTTTCAAGCAGTTCCTTCTTTTGTTTTTGTAGATACCATGAACAAGCATTTCTGATAACCTCAGTACAACAGTGAGACAGGGACGTTTTCCCTATAGCTTTTAAGACAAGTAGAGCTTTACAGGCTCTTACTAGAAATAAAAAGGCAGCTGAACAAGTTGAATTATACAGCAACACATCTGAATTACAAACAGGAAACCCTGCTCTGGGTCAGGTTTAATACCAGGTTTCAGAACACTGCCCAACAATACAGCAAATGCACTAGTCCGTGGTTTAGCTCACAATACCATTGCAGGTGGCTGCAGACTCCTCATATAAATACCTACAGGTTTAATAGAAATGGTCAGTCATTTTTGGTGTAGCTTCAGGCTACTTCCAAACCACCAGGCCCATCTGTGTATCACTGTGTTTAAGTCCTTGTTCTCTCACTGGTTCCCTAAATTCACTTTGGGCAGCTGAAAAAAATCTCAGTTCATTTCCTGAAAAATTCTGTAAGCAGCTCCTTTCAAGTGTTGAAAAGGCTGAGATGAGGTTTAGCTGGTTATGCTACAGCAGACCACAGAGGAGTGTCCTTGGAGAGGAAGAGCAATTTCTCAGCACTAGCTTAAGCGAAAAATCTGTTGGCACAAACACAGACACTTTAAATGTATCATTCCTATACAAAAGAAGGAGGACTCTAAGGAAATTAGCCTTTTATCACAACTCTTCTGATTCCTTTTATATTGAAAAGCAGACCATAATGTAGATTGATCTCATGGCCCACATTAAGTGATAGTTTCTTGTTGCAGCAGCAGCTCAGATGCTTCTGTAAATGGAGCACATGACCTGGATTACTTCACAGGGATACTGACCATACCAGCCTTCTATAGCCAAAAAAGCCATACATGGAATATCCACACTTGAATGAAGACTGCTTTTAGTAACATGGAAAACTAAACCTGCTGGAATTAAGATGAGAACAAGTAAGGAAGAGAGAACAAAGGAAGTGTTTGAGAATACCAACTTTCCTGAAACAGAGAACTCAAGTTTGTTCAAGAGTGGGTTTTTTGCAGCTGGACTTGAATAAGCATCCAACAGAAGCAATGTGCTATTCACAACCAGAGCCAATGATGACAGTAAAGGAAGTGAAGCTTCAGTGAAAGCAAAGGAAGTATTCTCCTAAAGCCATGCCAAGACGACACTAAAATGATTGTAACCTACTTGCCGACACAGTCCCACTGTCAAGCAAGTTTTCCTAAGAGAATAGAAACTCTCCATTTGTAAGAAGTGTTTTTAAATTGTAACAGAAACAAGTATTTACACTAGGTATTTGCCACATTGCTAAAAAAAACCCCAAAACAAACAACTAAACCCAACCAAAAAACCACCACCACCAACAAAACAAAGAAAAACCCATATTCCACCTACAGCCCAATCAGTAGTGCAAAGACTGTAACTTGTGATTTTCTGATTAGCCCTTTTCCTTTAAGGTGACAGCATAACACCTCCTGAATGAGTTCATTCCAGCATATAAAACCAGGCAAAAAGAGCTGCAGGGCTGTGAAAAAATGCACAAAAGGGGTGCCTTTCAGCATCAGCCACTGCTCCTCACCCTTTCCAGCTCACTACAGCAGCAGCTGTGTAACCTTTTGGGTAAGTCTGCAGCAGCTGGCCAAGCACGGCAGCAAGTGGGTTTCAATCACTACCACCCTACAGGCAAAGCCTGGCTTTTGGTGACAGGCAAACAAGTTCAGTAGCTGCTCAAGTAAGGAAGAGAATACCTCTCTGTACAGGTCAGGATGGGCAGACATTGCTATGGCTATAAGGAAAAGAGACCTAAGGACCCTGGGCTTCTGCTTACAAAGCTATGGCTGGGTGCTGTTGCCAGGGGGGGAGGGCAGGAGGCTGCCCAGATGCAGGAAAGGGAGACAGGACCCGGAAATGGTTTGGTGGCTAGACAGCTCTGCCCACATTCCATGACCAACATATTTGACAGATGCGTTTAGATGACCATCAGAAGAGCTACATCCAGCAGAAAGGACAACACCAAAGATGACTCAATGTCATCACAGAAAGAAGCAACTCATTCTAAAGGTGAAAAGAATGTCCCTAAGCTAGAGATGCCTTGTAAACCAGAATCAGGAACATAAGTTTAGCATGATTTCTGGGAATGATGAAGGCAGCAGGATGTGTGGCCAAGTAAACACTAATTGCAGGCATGGAAGAACTGTATTTCATAGCAGAAACAGGGGTGTACAATATTGCAAATCATTGTTAATGATTTTATGTTTTTATTTTATTTGATGACAGGAGGAGAAGAGAAAGGAAACCACTTTGAATATTCAATTAATAGCCATAGATTTGTGTACTAAAGGAAGAGAAGGACCATTACGATAGTCATTCTTTTTTGGACTCAGTGGAGCTGAGGAATTTAAGTACAGCAAGGACGGCAGGTTTACTGTCTCCTAGGAGAGGTCCAGGGCCCAAAGCACCAAGCAGAAAGAGCTGACACTTTTGATGACCAGGCTTTGAAATCATCACAAAAGCTTAGCCATGGAGTTTGATGCTGAAGACCCAGACACTGTTTTGGCCTAGCAGTACCACTGGTTCTGTATGACAGCCATGTAACTTTTTCAAATGTCTAACATCAAATGTGGACCAGTGTGCATTGTTAGAGGGAGAGCTATTAAGACCTATAGCATGCTTCAATTCTACCACTTTTCCAATTCAATTGCTCAAATGTATAAATTAATAGCATAAGATACAACTGCATCTTCTGTGAGTTTATTATATATTATTTAGATATTATTAAATATATTACATATGAAAATAAATATCATTAAGAGCTTTGCACAGTGTGCTTTGCCATATATGTGCTATATTACCTTCCATCCTTTTCTTTGATCTGCTGACTACATACATGTCTTGATAGTTTTTCCACAAACATTTAATTCTTTGAATTGTCTCCAATAGTCCAATTTACTTTCTGAATTAAGACAATCAGTTTATCAAAATGCAATAATCAACTGCTCTATGATGGGAAGATCACTTTGTTCAGCTTAATAGCTTTCTTTCTGTACAGTGAAGCTGCGTAATCTAAGTCCACTTCCAAGGCGACTACACTAGCCCCTTTTCTAAATCCTTCCTTAATGAGATGTAGTCCCTGCGGACTACCTTGGTCCATGTACACTGCCAAAATCAGTGCAAAGGAGTTAACACAATGCTGCTCCGTACCACAGGAAATGTCAGTGTTACGAGCATGGCAATTTCATCCTGCTTAATTCCATTACAGACTAGCATACAGAAATGTGCAAACCCTTTATAAAGAAAGTATAGGATGCAGTAGCCAGTCCTATTCTGTTAAATTATTTAAAGGCCCACCTACATCTCCAGTTGTATCTTTTGGATACACAAAATATATAACAGAAATAATACTCTGTTTTCAGTCTTGACAAACCAACATGTTCACCATAGTGTAACAGTATTTTAGGGATGAGAAACCAAATTGAAATAGTTTAGAGATTCAGTGTGAAGCCAAAAGGGATGTACAAACATAACAAGAAAGAAATTGAGTTTAAAAGCCTGAATACTAAACAAATAAGAAAATGCCATTTGGTCTTACTAGGCTCTCCTATACCAGCACTATTTAGAAAAGATGTATAATTTGAGTCACTTCAAGCTCTTCCAAAACTATTACAACATCAAAGACACTGCTTTATACCTGGTCACAAGATTGAGGAAGGCAAGGTTTGGCTATCTAAATAAGACTTGATTAACATAAACATCAGAAAGACTACAAAAGAGGAAGAAATGAAATCACAAAGGGGCAAAAGTAGTTAAGTCACTACTTTGAATAACAGCTGGGACTAGAGCAGAGTCAGTACAAATGGTAAAATCTCCTCAGTCCTTGCTACCTTGGTTTAGTCTGAGAACCTCAGGATGTCAGTGCATCATGATTGAACCCTGAAGTGCTGTGACCCAAACTGGTGTTTTTGAAGATAAAAGCTGCAGACCTTTTTACTCAATTGAAACCCAAAAGAGATGGAGAGGGGGAGGCCTCCTCTTCTACTATTTAGGCTTAATTTCAAAACACTGGGTCCACTGCAATAATTTTCCTGTCAAACACTCCTACTATCCATCAGATATAATCTCAATATGTTCTTTAAACCTGCAGGAATTTTTGACTGAATTAATTCTATTTTTATCTTTTTCCTGACGTTTACAAATAATTTTATATAACAGATCGAGAGTTGCCATCTGTTACCTCAAACTACTTTTAGGTCTCTATACAACACATCCTGCAGATGTAGCCTACTTTTTTTGCTGGTATGTATGGTACTTATGGTTGACAGTATTAAATACATTAGGCTGTGACTAAGGAAACAATTTGAATTGCTTTGTAACAGTAAATGTTCCACGTGTACTGTTTCATCAATTACTGTGTCATCTGCAGCTATCACTACTGTAGATGGTATTTCACCTTCCTGAGCAATGAGAACTAGAACAAACAAGACTGGCATCCATAGGCAGAATTGCAAATTTTGGCCTTGAGTAAGCTCTACCAGAGGCAGAATGCCAGAGTAGATGGGCTTAGGGAAACAGCCCTGTACCAGCAGCTCAGTTGCAGTGGTTCAGTCTCTTGACTGCTGATGGTGGGCCCTGCTGCTCCAGAGCTGCCTGCAACCCCTCCTGCCACTCAAGTCAAAAGGAGGCTGTGGAGGGAACCACAAAGACCTCAGAATTACCATAAAGGATTTTCTGGGCAAATGCCAAGTCCATCCTTGGCATAAGCTGACCACAGCCATCTGGGCAGGATTACACATGATCATCATGACCAGCTGAGCCACCTGCATTAGGGCTTCCTGAAACAGAAATTCTAATGGCACCTGAACTGTTTTGCACGCTGCCTCCACATTCAATTTCAGCGAGCTGCATCTTCTGTAGTGACTGCTGGAGGCTGTCAGGAGCCATGAGTTATCCTAAGCATTCCATCATCACATGGTTACACCAGCAGGGCCATAAGTACTACAAGACTGGGAAAGGGAGGGGAGAACATATTGCATAAATATTTAAACACCTCGGATCCCACTAGACTTACCACTGATGATTTTGTGTTTTGATTAACATCACTACTGTTTTATCTACTTTCTTTAAACCTTGAACTTGCTTGACTTATAATTTTTACTTTTCAACTTTTAAAAAAGGATTGCTACTCCTAAGAACTTGTTTCCTTTGCCATCCTTCCCTATTTTCTTTTCTACTTTAGCCTATAACCACATACTAATGTAGCAAAGGCAGCAGCTGGGTACAGGATACATGACAGACCATGTACAACATCAGGGACTAACATGACAACAGAACAATCTTTCAGGTCCTGAGAAGAAGAAAGACATTTGTGGGGCTGGGAAGTAGTGGAAAAGTTAGGCCACGAAAGAGGGAAGCAAGTCTGAGGGAGCCAGAAAATAATGGCAGCTTAGCTGGCAGACTGGCACACCTATACACCTTTAATGTGCACAGCAGTGCTAGCTCTCACTTTATACCAGTTCAGACCCACCTTGCTAGAGGCATTCTAGCCAAACCTACATGAGGGCACATAAAAGTAACCTACTGCAGCCTTGGTAGCAAAACCCTTCGTTGGGTCCATATTCAGGTTTTGCAGCATGAAAGGCAACCATGATACTGATGGCAGCAGCAATCAACTCAGCTCAAATGGTTACTATTACACCACCACACTGTATCCCTACACTGCCACATTTCAGCATCTGACTGAAATCACTGTGTAAATCAGACAGTGTTACATGACACAGAGCAGCACAAATACAGACTTTGACAATACATATGTATGTCCTGATAGCACTTAAAATTATCACCTTGGTAAAGAAGACCTCAGAAAGCCCAGATATCATTCAGTACAGGCCATTGTGTATGTAGATACTGGCCCTTAATGAGGTAAGCAGGCAGGTAAGGCAGTCATTTATCTTCGACTTAGCCTGAGAACTGTAGAGAAGTATCAGGCAGTAAGTTTTCAGTCTAAAGTAATTCTCCACCAGCTGATCAGAATTGGATGCAGCTATCCTGAGCTGGAAGGGACCCACAAGGTTCACAGAGTCTGACTCGTGGCCTTTCCACAGGACAACCCCCGAGTCACACCATGCGCCTGAGTTGTCCAAATGCTTCTTGAACTCTGTCAGGTTTGGTGCTGTGACCACTTCCCTGGGGAGCCTGTTCCAGTGCCCAACCACCCTTTGGGTCAAGACCTTTTCTGTAACATCCAACCTAAACATCTCCTCACATAACTTCAGGACCCTCCCTTGCATCCTGTCACTGGTCACCACAGGGAAGAGTCAGTGCCTGCCCTTCTGCTTCCTCTCATAAGGAAGCTGTAGACTGTAATGAGGTCCCCTCAGTCTCCTCTTCTCCAGGCTGAACAAGCCAAGTACTCTTAGTGGCTCCTTTTATGGTTTCCCCTCTAGGCGCTCCACCATCTCTATAGTCCTCCTTTGAATGCTCCTTAGAGGGTAGTTGCCCTTTTGACAAGAACTATACAGACACAGTTGGGAAAGTGACAGCTCTTCCCCTCCCGAAAATAGCCCTAAAAACACCAAGGAAGCCAGTGGTGCACAAGAATTTGTGAGGGGGCATAGCCCAGACAAATGACCCCAACTCACCCAAGGGGTATTTCATACCACATGGCATCATGCTCAGTATATAAAGGTGAGGGGGGAATGAGGATGGAGCAACAACGTTTCTCTCTCCACCAAGCAACCATTAATAATGAGGGGTTGCTGTTTTCCTGGGGATAGCTGAACACCTGCCTGCCCATAGAAGGTGGTCATGGAATTCCTTGGTTTGTTTTGCTTGTGTGTAGAGCTTCTGCTTTACCTGTAGTTCAACTGTCTTTCTCTTAACCTACAAGTTTTCTCCCTTTCACTCTTCTCAGTGTCCCCCCCCAGCCCCAATGGGGAAAGTGAGAGAGCAGTTGTTGGTGCATGACAGGAAGCACCCCAGGACTGCATGACCAAGAGTCAGACTACACCATTTAGCCTGTGTATATATTGAACAAAGTATTTCAGAGAGGACTGTACTTCAGCCCTACATCTCTGTCAGGTTCTAATACATGTGTTCTAATTAGGAATGGAAAGAACAACAAGAATACATGCCATTAAACACCCACCTCCTTGGCCTCATCTTCTTGACATAACTCAGGGTTCATCTACAACACATCTAAAAATAATCCAAGGAAACACACAACAGGGTAACCCATCCCATAACATAGGGGGAATGGAAAATCTGACCCAGGTTGTGACTTTCTTACATGAATTAGTATCTATTACATAGATCATTGATGTGGCAATACATTTTTTCGAAGGTTCTGAAGGCCCCATGCTCCAACATCAGGAGCGGAAACACCACAGAGCCTCACAGAAGTGTCTCAAGTTTTGATCACTTTTGGCCTCTGTGTTATTTCTGTTAGGCATTTATACACTTGTCCCTGCCTGAGAGATGAACATGCCTGTCACAGCCACACACACCACTGCCTTATGAATCCCATGGCACTGTACAAAACCACAATTCATCTCGGGTATAATCTTCCTGAACCAGAGTGATACAGCTTTCACTTACACCTATCTAAGAAAAAAGGCCCCACTTCATACTTCAAACACTGAAATGTAATTCACTATCATAAGCAAAGCTTTTAATAATTAAAACTTACTATCTTTAGGTTTATTTTAATCTTGCAGAAGCTTTCTCCTGGAAGCTCATCAACTGGACCAACCTTTCCTCTAAGAGCATGGTGCAGAAACTCTGGGAGTGAACAAGACTTTTTAGACTGAAAACTAAGCTTCAGCCTCTAACACAAGGCCTCAGCAAAAACACACACAAATATCACATCGATTTTTACCAGATAAATCAGATTAAAAAAACAAAGTAGGTTTCAAAGCAGATGCAAATCTGTTGCCGTATTTTTTTAATCTGCTTCCACACCCACTATTTTTCTTTGCAGGTGGCACACGAAAGATGCTCTTGCCTTTCTGGTCAAAAGCCTTGCCACCAAAGTAATGTTCCTTCCAGGAACGTGGGCCACAGTTGATACAAGGTCACCAGGCTGTCACTTGAACAGTCCCTCCTAATGTGGTACTTCCAAAGTTAACTAGCAGCAAAACTATCCCCTCTTCTCTTCCAATACACACAAACCTCCATGCAGAAGGTGGGATAAATATGACCTTGCCTCATTCAGTGCCAAAATTTCATATCAATTCCTTCATCTCATCATTGTGGGACAAGGCTGGATAAATTTAAGGCAAAATCCCCAATTCTTGCAAAAGATGAAACAGAGGAAAGACAAAGCATCCTTCGGAATGAGGAATACTCCCAAGATCTCTACAGGTGAAAGGAGGAATTGGGAAATACCACACTACTTTAACCATGAGATGTTTAAACCTATTTTCATGAAGCCAGAAGTACATAATTTCTTTTTAAAACATCAACCTTCTTTAAAGTGGCTGAAAACAGCTCCTGGCTTGAAATGCTATTGGGAAGAGGGTGGAAAATAGGAATAAGGTAATCAAGGACCAGGAAGGGATGTGGTAACTAGGCATCATGGATGCTATTTTCTTAGCTGGCCTAGAACAAGAGACTTCCAGCACTTATGAAAGAAGGTCCAAGAGTGGATTTTTTTTATTTGTGTACTGACACCCAGCATCACTAAGTTCTGGATGTAGCCAATCTCTGTAACAAAAAACTCTTTTGGTGGATGTCATTGCAAAACTTCACCAGAAGCCTAAAGCAGGCAGCCAAACCAAGAATATACAGGCAGTTTTGCTTGGATTGCAGAGGCAAGTGGGATACACAAATAAAGGAAGAATGAGAACTTAGGGTACAAAGAAAACAAAGCAGAAATAACCAAACTTGGGAAGAGAAACTGGATGGCCAGGTAAGAGAGGATTTTCTGCTTGTCAAGTCTTAGCCAGGGAGAAGAAACAGAAGTTCACTTCCAGTCTTCACACTTGCTTCCCAGAGCAAACATGGCAGCTTTCACTGTGATGTAGCACTTTCCACGTCCAAGGAAACACTCCTGCTCCTTTCCATTAAATGCAAGCCTTTCACTTCAGGGATTCTACTTAATCCCCAGTAGAGGTAACTTTTTCTCCTCATGTCTAACACCTCCAGTGGCAGGACACATGCTCAATTTGGACAGAAGCTTTACATTAATGTAGCTGAGAGGCTAAAAGACTTCTAGCTAAAAACTCAACTTGCTCAAAGATTGACCACTTTCCTAAAAGAAATTAATAAATTATGATCCAAATATATATTAGAAGGCTAATATTCAAAACATCCTAAAGATCAGGAGACTGGATATTTATTTAGGCTCAGTCTCCCAAACACTCACTTTTGAAGGACAGTTCCATTTCTGCTCCAGAATCTCTCTAGAGGCACATATACCATCCTCCATCCAGAAGCAAAATTCTAGAACTGATTTCTACAACTTCATTGAGCAATATTTAAGCACAGGATAGTGGAAGATGCAAGTAAACTGTGTAAATATAAAGAATGTTGTTGACTTTCCCTTGTAATTACTAAAGCAAGCATTTCCTTATGTTGAGTACTCATTCTTACAGGAAAAATATCAAATGAAAAGCTGCACACGTAACATTTTTAATGCATTGATGTGATTTAAGTGCTTTTGCATTGACAGACGTAATTCTCTAGAAAATGGCATTTCCTCTTACTGTTTCAAGCTGCCTCCCAGTGTGAAGTCTCAGCCATTATGATGTGCATGGTCCAGGACGTAACACAGTCCAAGACCCAAGCTGGCCCTCAGTGAAGCGAAATTCTCAAATATCAATTTTGCTAGGCTGGGAACACAGCACTCTCCTTGCTGACAGAGAGGGCAGCTGCACCCTGCAGGGAAGCAACTATCTTGAATCTAAGATTTTAGGTTGATGCATGCCAGTGTCTTTAGAAGCTGCACTGACAGACAGTAGCTGGAGGGGTGAGCAGCTGGTGACTGTTCTTCACAAAATAGGTAAGACAACAGCGCAAAAAGAGATCAAACCAGGGAACACGAGCATCTAAAGCTTAATCGACTATGCTGTGAATCTCAATGCATTTTCATTATTCCATGAGTCAAAAGAAGTGCTCAGAAAAGCGACAGAGGAACATTTCTTGCAGTACTTTCACCAAGCGCAGCAAACAATACACAATAGGGACACTATAAACTAAATAACTTTGCAGAGAAATTCCATCAACTCAGCCATGTGCCTATTTTAATATTTCTATACAAATTCACACAAGAAGTTTGACTCAGTGAAACATCTGAAGAGGAAAATATCTCAGCATAAGACAATGCCATAGACAAGAACGTGCCAGCACTGCCGCTTTTTAATTGGCATGATGCAATTTTTCTTTCTGAACTAATTCATCAAATCACAATAAAGAATTACTGTATTTGCAAGATATGAGCTACTCTTGCCATTTTAGGTTTTTACAGATTCAGAAATACCAGCTTTGACTTTTACAACATCACTAAAATAAAGCTCTCCATTCCACTGAAGAAATAATCTTTTTGCCTCAAAGCCTGATTTTGCAGCCTTCTTCACGTAAGTGTGCTATGAAAATTGGACTGTTAAACAGTTAAGGACTGAGACTCAAACAAAGCTAAGGACAGAACCTGACTGGACTAACTTCTGTATTCTGAATGCAAGGCTTAAGTAGTGTTCTGACCCAAGAAATGAAAGGAGCAAAGCTAAGCATCTTGTATTCAACTCCTCCAAGAAATAATTTACCTGTACATACCTAAAAACCTACTAAGCAATACCTAATCAAGGCCTACGTGGCCACGAGGACAAACCACCTCATGTATTATACAGTATCTCACCAGGAGTCCCCCACCTGCATTATTTCAGTAGCACTGTCTATTTTAGTACAAGTTTTAAACATTCTCCCAAACTCTGAAGTCACCATCCGGAGCACAAAGAACCAACTGTTCAGGTGGCAACTGAAGTTTCAGGGAGATACTTTACACACCAGATTAACAACTATGTGCTCAATGGCACTATCGTCGAACACATTTTCTCTCAGATTTTCTCCCTCAAACCCAGAAAGCTACAAAGGGAGCCAAGATCTGGTCCTACCCAAGTTGCCTGAGCATAAGGAGAAACAACAGGGAGGACAATTTCACACAAGCCACCTACAGGCACTTTAACTTAGCTGAAGGACCTTCACCTCCTTTACAATCAACATACCTAGCCAAGCTCCTTGAAAGGCTAATTCAGATCAAATGCTATGGTACTTGAAAGCGTGTTTTGTATCAGGGATGTATCTCTGTCTCCTCCACTGAAGAGAAAGGCCTTGGTGAATTAACCAGTTAAAATCGATGCCTAAAAGGTGCATTGTGAAAATACCATCCTAACTTCACTATCAAACCTCAAAGGTCTCTGCTTGAGACGTGCTGTTTGTTGGGATGTGAAAAGCAGGCACCTATAGCATTCTTTCTAACCCTCCAAATCAAGTTTGGGGAACCCCCCCAGGGTATGTTTTAAATTTGCAGTCAACAACTATGATTGCTGTTTAACTTAAAAGAAAACCTACTATTAAGAATGCTTAATGTGTTACTTTATTAGTGAGCACAAGAATACCCAGCTTTTTAAAAGTTTAGTTTATGACAGAGCCTGAATTACTAGAATAACATATTGCACAGAATAGAAATGAAGTATCATCAGATAAAACTTGTTCTCTGTGTTCTGCGAGGCACTTTGCATTCAGCAGACAGGCAAGAGCAACCCCTGCATGTCTTGTGGACACACAGAGTTCAAAAAAATAAAAAAAAGCAGAGACATCATCATGTTTCTTCTCCATATTATAAATACATCAGAATCATGAATTAGGAGCACTACTAAGGCACAAACCCAATTTCAAGTGTTTAGCCAGAGCTTTAACTTTCACTATAAACTGAACAGATTAACCACAGCCTGTTAACAGTTAGGTCTTACAAAGATTGAAAAATTAACTTTCATTTTTAAAACCATGAGATAGTTATGCACATTTATTGTAAATATTTTAATATATTCCAAGTTTAAGCCATTATAATAAATTATCAACACATTAAAACTCATATGAACATATCCTTAGCCATCACCATAAATATTCTAGCAGTTTTAATTAATTCACAATATTAAATTCATGGGTTTGCTTTTCACAGTAAGTCAAAATATACAGTAAAGGTATCTCAGAAGTTCACCTAAAAAACTGTGAGCACCAAACAGTACAATTACTCAACTATACTGAAAAAGCCTCTCTTATCACTACAAGGAAATGGTAATTCCGTAATTTTGCCTTTGTTAAATATTCAAAACTTTTTACCATTCAGACAAAAGCACTTAATACCACACATACAAGTTTTGCACATTAGAACACACAAAATACAAGTCTGTCACTGATCTTCATCTTCACAAAACAGAAAATCCACCTCTTTCAAGGATGCCTGGTGAATAATAAGGTCTAAATATGAGAAGAAATGGAGACACTTGATCTTCAGCCCAAATTCAGGTGCTCTCCATGCAGCGTGAAACTAATGGTTTTCCATCCAGCTCTGGAAAAGAAGCGGCATCCTATTGATGGGGTCGAACCCCACTACTCGCCTCCGTGCCCAAGGCTGGATTCCTCCTGCAGAACTAGAAGGAGATGGAATTGTTGCCACTTCAGCAGGATGCAATCCAGGAAAACAAAGGGAATTCCCATTGTCATTGTCTTCATCCGCAGCTGATCATCACCAGCACTAGCAAGGCAGTAGCTTGCGCAGTTATCTCCACAGCGGGCAATGTCACAACCCGACCAACAGCACAAACTACTACCTCAGCCAGGGCCCTGGTGCTCCCGACCCTTCTGCAGGGGGAAACAAGCAGGCAGACAACTCAGCAGCGATAAGTGAAATTAGAGGGAAAACCAGCAGAAAGACAAAAGGGCTCTGGGGTCTTTTGATGATCCTCGTCTCCTTTATCTGCTGCAGACATCAACCAGACTCCTCTCGCCTGACTGTGAAAAGCAAAGGGAAACCCCGCCCAGCTCCCTCCCCAGCTTTGCCCTTTTCCTTGCATGACCTGAAACCGACTGAAAGAGCTTCATTTATCAGATACATTACAGACCCCAGCTGGTACAGTAAAGATCACGTTTAATTTCAAACAGCCACAGTTTCGCAAGCCTGTAACAGATGGGGCGGGGAGGGGAAGGAAGGAGGGAGGAAAGAAAGGAGAAAAACGAGGTGGGGGGGTAAAGAGACACAGCGGACAGACCCCCCCCCCCCCCACACACACACGCCGACCCCCAGCCCGGCCCAGCCGCCCTCCGTGCCCACCCGCGGGGCCGGGGCGGCTGCACAGGGACCTGCCCACGACGCCGCTCCCTGCGACACGGCCCGGCCCGGGGGCCCGCAGAGGCAGCGGGTGCGGGGCGGAGAGGCCGCCAGCTAGCCCTGCCCTCCCGCCGCCCCCGCCGGGCCCGCACAGGGGACCGGCCCCCCGAGCCCGAGGGCGCGCCGTGCCGCCAGCCGGGGCGAAGGCGCCGCGGAAGGGGCCCTCGCCGGCCGCCCCAGCGGGAGCCCTCGCCGCCTCTCCCGATGGGGAGGAAAAAGCCGAGCCCTCCGGCGAGGGCGCTGAAGGGTCGGGAGGGGAAAGTGCTCGCCTTGCCGAGGCCGCAGACAAAGGAGGCGCCGCGGCCCCGCTGCTGCCGCTGCCGGCGCGGCTCCGGCTCCGGCCGGCCGTCCATCCATCCGCGCCCGTGTGTCCGGCTGGGGCGCGCAGCCCTCGCGGCGCGGGGGGAGAGGAGTTCTCCGCGCACACGTGACCGGCCATGTCACTCACCCGCCGCCGCCATCTTGCGGAGGGGGGAGCGCTGCCCCCGGCCAGGGCCCAAGATGGCGCGGGGCGGCGCGAGGCCGCTCCCACACGCGGCCCCGCCCGCTATGGCCGCGCTCCATCCGGGGCACCGCGGGCGGCGGGAGCGGGCAGGCACCTCCCAGCCGCGGCCTTCCCGCCGGGAAGCTCTCCGGGAGCGGGCGGGCGCCTCCCAGCCGCGGCCTTCCCGCCGGGAAGCGCTCCGGGAGCGGGCGGGCGCCTCCCAGCCGCGGCCTTCCCGCCGGGAAGCACTCCGGGAGCGGCGCAGCCCCGGCCGGGGGCAGCACAGGGCCCCGCTCGGCGGCGCTTTGCGGCCCCAGCCCCGGGCCCTGCGCGGCACGGGCTGTCAGAGCGCCCAGGGCCTTCCCTGGCGCTGCACTTGGACTTGGAAGCTCTTTTTCTTCTAAATGGAAACAGACTCCAAGACCGTGACTCCACACAGAAACTGACCTCAAAGAAACAGACCGTGAACCTCATTACAGATTCACAAAAGTTACAAACATTCTGATAGTTTGTTCTGCCCTTCAGCCCCAGCACATTTATGAACAAATCTATTGAAACAACAGCTACCACCACACAACAGGGATTCACTACTGGAGTTTTTAAAAAACGTGTAATAGCATTTACAAAGACACTATTAACATCAGTGATGCAAAATATAGAAATAATAGTTTTAAGAGTTTCCACTGCAAAACTATGTGCAACATGAATTAAGAATGAAATACCATGTCTCTAACGACAACTTGCAACAAATTTGTAGTTGAGAAAGTTACATTAGAGGCCAAAACTGCCCCCTTGGAGACAAAATACAATTACCTGGTTCCCCATTTTTGAAGTCTCTTCCTACATCAAGATCTGGCAGGATGAGATCACTGGTCCCTTGTTTAAAAGACTTTTAAACAAGTGCCATTCTGCTGGAGAAAACATGCCAAGGGTCTCTGTGTGCTTATGATGTACACGTGTTTTTGTTACTGCCTGGCGTGTTAAAGAACATTCTAGAACTGAGAAAATGGAGGCATCCAGGAACTCAAAGAGTCCTTGACTTCTGGTTCTGGAAAGGACTGACTGATCGCCTTCAGACCATTCTCTCAATTTCTGTTTTCCTTGGTAAAGCCATATAATACTTCTCACAGGGGCAGCAACACTTAACTGTTGTGCTATTTGAAGTCAAATAAGGAGAAGTCTCGTATTACAGATGCACCAAGGAAATGTATGCTTCATTCCTACTCAGTTACACTGTCATACACATGAAAACCCAGTTCTGAAAAAGAAACACAATTTAAAATTGGGAAAGTTTAAATGTTTATTAAAAAGAAAAAGCCAAAGCTAGACATTATCATACTTTTTCTTCCCTATCAATTAATCAGATTTATTTTAACTCTATTACAAAGCATATTGGTAGTGGAAAAAGTCTTCCATACTTGGAATATTAGTTTCTATTTAATTCTGGGTTAAATTTTAGCCTTTTTTTAATGTGCTCCCTTCTGTTCTAAGGCCACTATAATGTAAAGCAACATTTGCACAAGGCTATCAGTATATCACATCTCAATGACTTGTTTTCCTGGTTGAAGGTGTCTTTTATATTCCTTAACAGACTGAAACCCATTTGAATGTCATAAGAACATTTAGAAAGTTTCTTAGACAAGGAATTAGCAATTTCTAAATGAAGAAAATCAGTACTCCTGGGTGAAAATAAAATGCAAATTTAAACCACATCATTCAGATCAATTTAATTATTTATATGAAGGGGAGATAAACAACAGTAGAATACTGTTTCCTCTTAGAGGTTTGTAAGTTTATTAATTGAAATATTTGTCATTTGTCACGTACACGCAGAAATTGTAATCAGATATCAGTACAAACTACTGACAGATACTCAGCATACATCAGAGTTTATTGTATGGCAAATCAAAACACCTACACTGATATTTTCTTTTTTGGATTTGCATTTATCTAAAAACTAGAAGTCCAAGAGCTATTAAAGTAGATCCTGGAAAGCAATGAGAAAGGACCTAAAAGGTGAGGAAATACAAAAGGCTACACAGATGGATACAGGTCCCAGTCTGCAAGCCTTCAGACTGTGATGTTTGCTGGAGCCTACCTTGCTGATTCCCTCACGCTGTCCCACACCCGGCAGTGCAAAGCTCTGAAGGATTTTGAGGATGGGAACCCTTAGTTACTTTCAGTAATTCCTCTTTTTACCTAGAATATGAATGTGCAGGGACTTTGAGAGAACTCAGGCTTCCTGGCAAGTATTTTTTCATTTTTCTCAGAGATGACAAATTCAAATGCCAAAATAAGCATTCAGGCACCAAGTTGTAGGTATCAGAAGTAACTGTAACCTTGCTGAAACACTTGAGAAAAAAGCAGCAGTTAAATGTAATATAAAAAAAAATTCTCTGATGATTGTACAAAAGCGTAGCAGAACTGGAAATGTTTAGTTCAGTTTACTGAGTTCATTTAGACAATAATGACACATATTCATCCAAATTGGGAAACCAGTGGAAAACCAAGACAGATCAGTAGCAAGGAGAATTTATGGCTCAAAAAGGGCTGTTTTCTATAGTAACTGTAGATCTCTTTAACTCTTTGTCTAATTATTTAGACTAATGCCATGACAACAAGAAAGTCACAGTATATTGTCCCTTGCAGACACATGGTACAAGAAATAAATATTTGAACATGATCTCCACTGGAGGGAAAAAGCAGGCAAGTCTTAGAGGAGGCCCTGCAAAGGACATATAAAGAACCAAAAAACAAGCAAACCAACCACAAAGAAGATGCTCTTAGAGGAGCTCAGAAAAACTGTAGCACCATCAACACATGGCAATAGCAAGGCCAACTCTAGTGACTGTAGCTCTCTCATCTCCATTTAGAGAGGTCTAAAGTAAACCAAAAAACCCCCATGAAACACCAGATGCCTATGCCTAAAGAAGTGTCCTGTGCTCTGGTAGCAAGAGCTTACATGACCTCATTTAGGATAGAATGGTTCTCCTGCCAGGCCTGCCTGTTTTGTCTTCACTGGTTGCAAATGAAAGCCAGGCTAGTTGATCTTGTGGTAGACCTCAATATTTTAGTTACCTAAATCTCAGAAGAGAAATCCAACTTTTGCATCTCAAAGCAGATACTCCTTACTGCCTCTCCTAAGTGTGGTTACAGGTAGAATGATTTCTGTCAAGTGACTTCTTTTTAATAATGACTTAAATAAACAAAAACTATGGTTTAAGCCTGATTTTGCATCTGTATTTATCTCTTCTAAAAGATTATAATTACTTCATTAGCAATTATTTAAATGTTTGTTTGTAATGAAATAGTCACTTCACAAAGACTGGCAACATTTTAGAACTAGGGAACACATTTTTTATAGTTAAGAATAGCTTATTAGATGCTCACTGGTTACATTTTGTTTTATCTGAAAATGTCTGAGTACATTTTTTTATTATCCAGTACTTCATTAGTTTGCTAAGAACTCTGTTTGGATGCAAATACAGTAATACAAAAAATGCCATTTGAAATAATTTTTAGATTGATCTGTTTTAAATGTATTGGATACATCCATGAAATACGATTTGTTAACAAAGACAACTGATTGTTTCTGGTTGCCACTGCCTTCAGCTTTTAGATAACAGGAGATTTCACCTTCACACGTCTATCCTGGGTGTGGGAGAGAAAAAAAAGCCCCCATAATTTTTCAATTTCTAACCCATTTCCAAGTTTGACCTAATCATTTAAATTGAGCTGGTTGAAGTGAAATTAAACTATAAGAAACAGCTACTGCTATTAGACTGTAGTTTAGCACTTCAAAAACTTGCTTCCCACTCTTAACTCTATAAAGAGGGAGGGGTTTGTGCTACTCCGTCAGTTCAGTGCATTCTCTGTTTCAGACACTGGCAACACATAAATGCTTAAAATTTTAAGGTATTATAGTGCATACAGCTGTAACAGACATTATTAATTTCATATTTTGAAAGAAAATATTTAAATCACTCTGTTCGAAGATAAATGTTTACTTTTCCTCATTTGTTCTAGGGTAGTACTTTGTGCAGACTCTGGGGGTCACTTTAGTGATAAGGTAGTACCATATTATGCTATTCCAAGCCTGGAGACATGAAGAGATGTTCAGTGAGTAAATCTGCAAGTAATAGTTGTGAGGTACTCCAGAAACCAGTTCTTTGTACACACTGGTGGCAGCAGCACTACCCACTTAACATTCCAGGCCCCTTCACTTTTTCTCATGAGAGAGGATGATCAAAACCAGACTGGTCTCTCTGCTCTTTCTGAATTGGTGGCAATCCAGTTGTGGCTGCCATTTTTCTGTGGAGCCTCTCAGTCCCTCCCTTCATGACCAGGCATCAATCTGTGGTGTGATGGGGGAAAGAAGTGTGAGTTTCTGGCAAGGAAGCCAGAAACATAAGCCATTCCTTGGCCACTTTAATTGTTCCATGTGAGAAATAGTTAACATTAGAAACAACAGACTAGGTGATGTCGAATTTGGACAAGTTTCAAGTTTCCAACTGTGGCATCCTCACGAGCAGTCTTGAAGCTGTCAGCTTTGGAGATACCACTAGTCATGGAGACGCATACCAAGTCTAAGGCAGATGTTTCGTGCACAGAGAGCAGCAGGTATGACTCTAGTTGAAGATCAGAGCCTTCAGTAACAAAACTGAAGCTGCCAAACAGACACCTGACTTCTAAGGGATTTCCTTTCTCATTTATCTATTTCTGTCTCATTCATCTATCTAATCTCTTCAGAAAACAAAACAGACCAATGGGCTGATGCCTTCCAGTATGCTTCAATACCGCAATATTTTTGATTGAAGAAAAAGATGGTAGCTGTACTTCTTTCCATAAGGAACACAATTCAGAAGGAAAGAGGACAAATCAAATTCCTTACAAAGTTGTTAAGGCAGGTAACCAGTGGGAATAAACATGTTAACATGGAGAAAGAAAAGTTTATCATACTGATTTTAAAAAGAAGCTTATCTGAGAACTCCTCTAAATATAGGTAATAAAGTAAATTCAAGCAATGAAAAGTCTCATCTCTTGCTAGTGAAGTCCTGCTGTGTTAGCACAGTAAACACAGAGTTATCCTTTTTATCAAAGTTGTTTCATAACGAAGACAAAAAATGCTTAAATAAGTAGCTCAGAAATAGAAGGATTGGTTTTTAACATTTACCCTCTAACTGATAGGACACAAGGAAGTTCCTCATATTAGTTCTTTAGATACCAGGAAGAAATTCTTCAGATCCAATCAATTTGACAGCATGTAACCACTTTCTATCCTGTTTTCCTTTTCTAGGCAAGCTTCTTCAATCTTTGTCACTCAAATCAAGTGCACATCCAATACACTTGCAGTTGGTTTTTGACTTTTTGGATCATTCATCACTGTAACAACAAATTTCAACACACAAATTGCAGCTCTGAACCAAACACCAATCACTTGTGTCAATAGCCATCCTCATTTAAGTAATCATCACTTTTGTTAGTGCAAATCATTTACTCCTTATGCATTTATTCTCTGTCAGCTGACAGATGTATCTCATCTACTTTCATCCCTATCTATTAACACTGTTCTTTGGTGGTATCTGAATTTCCACTCTCTGCATGCCTCCCCTCCTTGTGTCTGAAGTTGATGAAATTCTTCCTTTAACTGAGCTGGTCTCTAATTACATGTAGTCTGGCACATATTTTCAGTCACGATCTTCACATGTTCAAGAAACTGTCTTATCTCCTCAGTTCCCCTTTTACTTCAGACTTGTCTTCTGTGAGATCTTCCCTATCAATTTTCTGGTCTGCCTTCTTCAAGTTCAGTCATTTTTATTTTCAGGTTCTCCCTCCTCCCTAAGAATTGTATTTAATTTCATTTTCTTACACAAGTTGTCTTAAACCATCCATGCAATATATTGCCTGCTTGCTGCTACTATAGTCATTCTTCATCCAAGCAACTGGTTCTCAGGGCATAAAAATATAGTATCAATATTTGCTGATGGTTAAATGGTTTACATCTACAGATATGAGCCTTATCTATGCCCAGTTCTGGATTCCAACTTAAACAAAACCTAACCACTAGCTGCCTTATTTGGAACTTTCTGATGCATCCCAGTCTAAAACACCCCTATGGGCCTGTAGCAGTGGCTGCAGTCAGAACATGCACTGCTCACAAAGCAGGTGTGCACAGCAATTCCTTCTTGCACTTGTAGAGCCTCGCCTTATTTAGGAGGACTCAAGCTGAAGGTTGTAGAAAATATCAGTTCATACAGCAAATGAATAGCAAGTTGAAAATTTGAGGTGAACAACTAGTGAAAAGGAAGACACAGAACTGAGCTGTACAGAAACAGATGAGGAGAAAACGTGCATTCCTCACCCCCAAGAACAGTAGTATCCTGAACTTCTAAACACATTTCTGTGAATACAGCGATGACTAGTACTTGTGTTTGCCATGTGCTGAGGAAAGAAAAGGCATTAATCTCACTAAAAATATCTTGCCTGAAGAGTTCAAGGCCAGCTATGGGAAGATTATCTGTTTGGCAAGAAGAAACAACTCAACCCTGGTAAAAAGAACCCCATCTGCAGAACATGATGAAAAACTACTGAAGTTTCAGAGATGTACTCTTACTTACTGTGGTAAATAGCTAACACTGACCATGTGTTTCATGTGGTTTAATGTCCAGTTACATTCCACAGTTTACCAATAGAAGAGGTGGGGAAGCAGACTTATGTACAAGGAACAAAACAGATTCCAGTCAGATAGTCATCTCTGAAGAAAAACAAATAACTACTGAACGTTACTTCTAAGAATAAGACTTTAAGAGGTTCCCAGCTAAGGCATCTTTCTTTTTTCATAGTCAGTTACTATACAATCTTAAATCCTCATGTACATTAAGGCAATGGTCATGGCATAGAGACATACAAGTTCTCCCAAGGAATCGGAAGGCTTGATACAAACATGCTAATAATCTAATAATTTGGATTCCCTTCCATGTTTTCAAAGTTGTGGACAAGAAGGAAAGAGGTGAAGACTGTGGGTACATTCAATAAGCAATTAATACTGATCTTCTAACTTCCAGCTGACACACTTCTATGCAGTCAGCTGTACCTCTTCTAGATGACTTCAGCGACACACTGCAGACCCCTATTCTGAAAATGTCCATGGGTTTTACTTCTTGTGACTAAGCAAACCTACAGACTTGAAAAGAACTTGGACATGGGTCTACACAATAGGTAATGTTAAATTAATTAAATTTCTTCCGAAGCAAGATTTTCCTTCCTAGAAACATGTAAAAATGTGATATTTAAACATTCAAAAATGCTGATTACATCAAGGAAGCCCTAAGAATGTTTAGCAAGAAATACAAAGAGAAAAAGGAAGATGATACTTCAAGTTCAAAGAAATATTTGAGTGCTGGACAAGAAGGCACAGTAAAGGGAATAATTTTTGTTCACAGACAAAATTAGTATCTTTTCTAAGCTAAGTAGCTTTGTTTTTAGTACTCAAACTATTTATACAAAATACAAGAAAGCAGTTTTAATATGACCTCAGCTTGGATGTCCAAAACACGCCTCAAATAGCACAGATACTATTCATTTTGTAATTAAGGGGAAAGAAAGGAAAGTAAGATCATTGCCAGTTTATTTCAAAATGTTTTGATGGCAAAGTAGTCTAAGCTCTAGAGTCAGGAAAGACTTATGCACCCCCTTTTTGAATTACAAATAAAAATGAAGACATACCTCACAGGACAAATATATCGGTATTATCACTGAAAAAATCAATTAGAAACTAATGAGAAACAAACTCACCCACAGCTTGGTCTGCACACCTCTTTCCAGAAATTCTGGTTAAGATAATATATTCTAAAATAAATTAATTCCCTTCTTTCCTGTCCTTCACTTTGTTTCTTTAATGACTTCATAGACTTTGACTTATCTTCCACTGATTAGGAGAGCAGCTGTGAGGTTTTCACTTTCAGAGCATGGATAACATTGTCACCTGTGTGTGAGACCCAGTTCTGAAGTACAGTGGAACTGCTCCTCCAAAGAAGGTATTTTGACATAAATTCTATTAATGAGAAACACCGGTTTTCTTAATGTAAACTGTGTGTTCTCTTAAAACTATCCAGGCTTGGCAATTAAGTTCCATGCAACTTTGGTCACAGAAATGTGCAAGGTCTTGAAGCCTCTTTAATATTTACTGTACTTTGAAACAGAAAGCTTTTAAAAATGACCATAAACTGGAGCCTTGTGGGAGCAACCTGTCCAAAGCCCTGCTTGGAGAACATTATTCATGCAGGGTAACCTTGAACAGTTCATCGCACCTTCAGCTTAAAGCTTCTCCAACTTTTACACCTATTCACATGGACCGATCAATGTCCCTTTAGCCAGAGAAGTGCAAAGCAAACAGATGTAATACCATTTCTTACGCATGATAATCTCTTTTAATATCTGCAAAAGACTTGAAGAAACAAAACCCTAAAGATAAGGTCTGAAATTCTGAAATCCATAGAAAGGCACCTGTCATTTTTTTTTTTTTTACATTTGGCCTTTGTGCTTCCACATCACAGATTAAAAATATGTGAATACAGATGAAACATTATTGAAATCAAAATGAATTAAATAAGAGTTTAAATGCTAGATCACAGATTTTAAAAACAATACTATTAAAAGCGTTTTGCTTCAATTGTGTATTACATGAAAGTGAAACAAAGTCACATTAACTTATGACAAATTTTACTGCATTTCTAAATGAGTAACTATCTTCAAAACTACTCATGGTTTTTATCAGACACAATTTATAATTAAAAGACTAGAACAATTTGTTTGGGTTGAAAAGACATTACAAAACAAAGCACTTAAAATTATTGAACACAATATTACAGCCAAGTATTTTAGATATTTGAAATTGCCTTTCTTGGGTCATGATTCAGAGGTTGTGATACTTGCCAAGAAGGTAAAAAAAGGCTAACAATCTCAAATATGTTTGGGGTTTTTTTAAAGCAAGGCTGCAACTTCAAAAATGGATAGAGTTAAGTAGAACAAACATCTTGAAAAAAACATATTATGAAGTGAGGTATGGTAGTATTGAAGTGCTACAGTGGATTTCTGCATATTCAAACTTATTTCAGGTCAACTACTCTTAAGTTTGAGATCAGCAGATTGTGACTGCTTGCTGCAATCTTTTGTTATATGACCCTTTGTAGATGTCCAACGGCCACAAAGAAGGTACATTCAATTAAGCAAAAACTAACAACATGATCAGATATGAATGAGCATATCTGGCAGTTTAGAAAGCAAAATAAGTAAAAATGCAAGCATACAACTTATTCATAATAAATACATTTTCAAGCATTTGACATTGTCAATATTTTAAAAAGAACTTAAATAATAAATGCAACTATTTTATACAGAACTGTACCATTTATTATACACACAAGTATTTCAGTTCCCTTTGTTTACAAAGGCTGGTTACAGATATATGGAATGTTACAGTACCAACTTGCATAAAATTTTAGTACAATTCGTACTTCAAAAAAAGGGTGAAAAACACCAGCCTAATAAATCTGACTGAATTGAAATATTTTTAATTACATCATTAACACATACACAACAAGCTGTACATAAGCCCACTTTTCAATCACCACTTCAAGATACTGTAGCAAGTACATTAGATTATAAATGATTCCAACTAGTCAGTTAAATTTATTAAAGGTTTGCACTGCTACTCACTCTGGAACCTTTGAGACATAGCCTGTACTCACGACTTACTGAGCTCTTGTTAGTACAGTTAAAAGGCAGTCAGCACTGGTTGCCAAAGTACTAGTCACAAGAGATTTCCTCAGAGGAATTTCACCCGGAAACACACATTTTTGGATACTTTTTTTCTCTTCAAGAATAAAAAAGAAGTTTTAGGGGGTCAAGACTCTCCATTCTGTACCTTGGATGCTGGTGGTTGCATGAAGTCCTTAAAGGGAACCAGTGCCTCCTTCAGAGCAGAGCACACTTCTGAGGATGAGCAGGTGATACATTCTACTAAAGTTGGGTACAAAGCAATAACTTGTGCCCATGTGCTAGCATCAACTGCAAGGAAGAAAAGAACAGACTGAATCACTTACTACTGTCCAAATTCTTACAACAGTTTTTTTTTAAATACCTGTATACATAAGAGCACATTCACATGCCTAAACTTAGGTAACTACTGCTATACAGACACTATGGAGTGCACACAGGGGCTCGGATATGAGGCATAATTTCTGCAGGAGAGCCATACTCTTTTTTTTCAGCTGCAACTGGAGGCCAGATAGGATAATAGCCATAAAATGGTGCTACACACCTGTGTTTCTATATATGAGTCATTCACTGTGTTTTCTGAATGAAGAACTCAAACAAATTTAAGATAATACTTCTATTAAATCCATAATACACATGCATTTTCTGCCTGTGTTTCTCCTCTATTGACAGAAAATTCAACTGGATGCACATCTCCCTTCTGGAAAATTGTCAGCAATGAGGATTTCTATTGATTTCAAATCATTCCAGATTACAAGAGCTATAGAAAGCAGAGGTAGAAACACTGGACCAAGACAATAAAATATCCATAGTAAAGTTTTTTAGTCCAACAAGTGAAATTAAATGTTGTAGCATGAATCTTATTTATTATGTCACTTCCTTGCTTATTTCTGTTTTAGCTCTGCTTTCAAAAGAGAACAAATCCCTGAT
Source organism: Pithys albifrons albifrons (assembly GCF_047495875.1). Taxonomy (NCBI): domain Eukaryota; kingdom Metazoa; phylum Chordata; class Aves; order Passeriformes; family Thamnophilidae; genus Pithys; species Pithys albifrons. The sequence continues at coordinate 68,514,172 of NC_092460.1, forward strand.
TTCAGACAACATTAATAATTATCTGAAATAAATAAAATTATTAGAAGGTAGAAGAAGTGGGAGTGAAGTGATTCTGTAATTTGTCCAGTGGTTCTCTTTATAAGGAAGTGTGCAGGAGGTTTGGCAAGAACTGCCGTATATGCACTAGGAAAAGCACATCTCTCATTGCAGGAAGAGGGAGGGATCTGGGGAATGGTCCAACTGAGTTGGCTACTCTACCCTTTTAAGAAGAAGATCCACCAAAATAGCATTTCAGTTGCCTTCACGGTTTGCCAAAAGGCTTTATGCATCCTGGCATAGTTTTACCTGCACCCTTTTGCCATCAGCCTTGGAAACCACACTCTGGCAGCTCAGTGATGCTGCAAATGAGGCACTGCCTCTTTCCAGAGATCCACCTGCCAGTGGTTTTTTGGAAAGAGTGATCTGTTTGTTTATTTCAGGGTTAAAAAGGTGGGTTTTTTTCTGTTCCTCATAATATCAAAAGCAGGGAAGTAGAGGGAAGTGTTGTGTACACAATTCTGCCAGAAGTTCAGAGTCAAATACCAAGACTCTTGACTATGTTTTGTTACAAGAACTCTCTGCACATACACTGTAGGTGCAGATTTTGCAGGAGGAACAGGATATGTGATTATAAATGAAGTTGAGGTCTTTCATTTAATTCAACCCTTTAAATAAAGTCACCATTTACTTGGGCATCAATGAGCTAAGACATCTTTCTCAGCCCAGGGTACAGGAGGTACTAGAGCAAGAAGAGAGAGATAGCAAGACCACAAGTTTAAGTATCTACCAGGCTGTCTCTGCATTTAATTTGTATACCTCTTTAACTCCAGAGGGCACCTTAGAAAAGGACACTATAAATTGAAGTTTTCTCATTTATTAAACATATCTTAGGATCTTATGCTTTTAGGCATACTGGAAAAACTTTGTGTTTTTTTGTTTCTGTCTACCTGCCACCTACATATTCAAAGAATTACAAAATAATCTTACAGACTACACTTTTCTTTCAAATTTCTGGGAAAATTACTAGAGGAAATAATAAATATATCTTTGTGGCACATATAATGTTACCTTGTTTAGAACCATGTTGTTTAACAGTAACTTACCATTTTCAGGCTGAGTTTTTTTAAGTGAATCTATGAGAGTGCTAACAGCTTTTAAAACAAATATGATTTCTGTTACTTGCTGCCTACAAAGGAAAAAAATGCAAACAGTTAACTACTTATTTCTGCCTTAAGATTTGATACTGCACCATACACGACTCAATCTGAAAATACTCATATCAAAATGCAATTAACAATTACATGAAAATAATCAATTTCCACATTCACGATCAAAACCTTAAAAAGTTGAGTGATTTTCAAATAAGTTCCATTTTAAAGAATTTCTTAGCACTTCAGTCAATTTTTCCTTTTCAAGAACAATTACTTGAGTGATGATTCACAATGCTGTCATTTGGATATTTTATCTTATTTTTGAGAAGAGTCCACCTCTCAATTTAGAAACTACGTATGACTCTACTGGGAATAAAAAGAAATCAGATTTCAGAAGTATTATGCTACAGATATCAGAAACATTGCTTCAGTAACTGAAAATGTAACAGTACAGAATATGACCATTATTATTTAAAGGTTTTTCAATAAAAATTGGTACCAGCATTTTCTTTGAAATGTCTTCCCCACAAATATTTTCCTGCCTTTCAAATTTCACACACACATACACACACACACACACACACACACACACTCTTTATTTTTCTCATGATTGAGTGATATTTTGAATGCAACCTTCTTTTCATGAAGTCCTGGTAATACCTTTTGGTCCTAAAGAAAACGTACATACCGTGGAAGAGGACATTTGCCACTCAATCTCTCATCTTCTATGTAGCGATGCAATACATCCTGTGACCTTTTCAAGAGCACAGAAAGTGCCATTCTAGAGATGTAGCCTTCCTGAGGAGTTGTGACTTTATTACTGAATGAAAACTGCAGCAGTGTTTCAAAACACACCTTAGAAAACTCCTCTCTCATTCGAATGTCTATTTCGGCTTCTGTCAAAGTAGAACAACACATTTAATTGTGCAGTGGCACGATGTTGCATTTCAAACAGTTTATTGTACTTGGAAAAAAGGTTATCACTCCTCTAGTATTAAAAAATATTAAGAGTGGTAAGCACAAATATTAAGAATACATTCGAAGAAAAAGTGACTGTGCAAAAATCACAATACTCTCAAAAATAAAAGATGAATTATGCAAGGTACTTGACACTGCTTTAATAATGACATACATGAAATCAAATTAAAAAAAAAACCAGCTGTCTCAGTTCTTCAGCATGAATACTAATATTTGGTACTGTACAGTCCGAGTATTTTTCTATGTAATGGCTTATGTTCATTGTTTTCATCTTTCAAAAAAACTATAGATGTTTTTTCTTAAAGGCATAGAAGGTACCTGGTTGGGTACACCATATAGTTATGCTAAGGTCATTTAGTTTTTAAGAAGGGGATATTATGTCTTTCTTACAATTATCTGAAATAATTGTTAAAACTGGCACAAAGTAAAATAAACTATGTAGAAACTAACACAAGTACAATATTATATATGATACTGTCCAAGCAGTAAGGAAGTAGTTTTTAAAAAACTACAAGGAATGTTTGGCAACTTCCACAAAATCTAATTTATAAAAATAAGCTGGGTATCAAAGAGTCTGTAATGAATACATGCCATCAAACTTCAAGTCTTTATCAGAATAAGTACTCTCAACATTTTAATTATTTTCTAGTAGATTTAAATACCATACATTTTGTCGGGTACCATACCTGTAAAGGAGGATGACTGAGAATGTATTGATCCTTTATTGAGCATAGTCATTATTTGCCCAACAAATTCCTTAGGAATAAAATTAGCATATGGCAGTATCTCTGTGCTGATCAGCTGTACCACCTAAAATAAATTAATTATATTTATATTGTTTTTCTGAATATTAAAATTATAAATCTAGTATGAGGAAGATGGAAATATTAAACAAGAGAGACAGGCCTAATAAAACTTCTCAAAATCTTCTATTGCTAGCTTTTAAAATTTGCAGATGTATCCAAAATTGTGGTCTTGCATGGAACATTAAACCTGAAATAATAAACCTTTTCCCCCCCAACTTTGCCAGTTTCTGATGGAGTTATCACTCAGATTTCCGCTGACATTTGAAGTATATTCTTCTGATGGAATTTATGGTATTGAAAAGAGAAAATCTAACATTAGGAATTTCCCTCTCCCTCCACACAATTCAGTATTCTCACTATGACATTAACACACATATCACATGCTTAGAACATGACATCTGCAAAGCAGAACAAGGGAGTTTATTATCTAGATGAGCTTAAGACAATATACATTAGCTGAAATGCTTTCTATCCTTGTCTTGATGCTCCCATGCAGGAACAAAGTGGGTTTAGATCTCCATAAATTAATGTATTAGATCTGAGAGCTCTGCTCACTGCAGGCAGAACCACTCCCACTTTTCATCCAGAAATCTTTTTGTCCAGCTACCACTCTGGAGAGATGACAAGGAATCAAACCCACAGATACTGCCACATCATCTCTGTAACTCCTTTTGCTTTTTGCCCTTAATCCCTGTTCTGCCACATCTCTTTGTCCTGGAGTGAAAGGGGACAAGTCCCTCTTCATTTCAAATATCATCTTCTCTTCATTTCCTTCAGTCTTATCCAACCAAAGATTATCTCTTTACAATTACAGCAGTCTCTGTGTTGCACAAACATGACATAATTTCCTCCGTTATGCAGATGTTTCCCAGTATTGAGAATAGGTCTGAAGGGCAACAATTTCATTGCTGACTGCCCCCTTCAAGGCAGAAAGCACTCACTAAAGGTTTAACTGTCAGCTTTCTCTGTGGTTTACAATTACCTGTGCAACTGCTTGGCAATATCATAGTAAGTTAGGATCATGTAATGTGTTAGAGGCAGTAACACATTGTGGTTTAGCCACTCTTTGCTGCTTTCAAGGTGAGAGGACAAGAGGTAGTTTTTGGCATCCCGCTTTCTACTTTCTGCATCACCCTGAAGCAGATAATTCTGGACCTATGAATTTCCTGTCTTGTTTTCAAAAAGGAATACAGTAGCTCAGAAAAATAATGAGAGAGTAACTTTTTAAAAAGTTATTTCAGAACCAAATGCAACTTGTAAATGTCACTAACTCATTATGTTTGACCATGTATTTTTATAGGTTCCTTACCTCAACATCAATACTCTCATTCTTCTGAAATTCTTGAATTGAGAGATTATCAGGAGGTGTACTAAAAATAAACATACTATGTTATACTTTTAAATTCATCACATGTGTAAGGAGAAAAGTACAGGGAAATGCACTGCATTTAAAGTTATGACATGCATCAAGTTGGTACTATTATATAGTAATAATTAATTGCAAGGCCAAGTTGGATAGGCCTTTGAACAACCTGGTCTAGTGGAATCCTGTGATTAACATTTTTACTGACTATGCAAGAAAGAGACTTTTAATTTTCAGTGGTATCCCTGTAAAAACTTTATTCTAATTTTACATTTTCATCTACATGAATGAAACACTTTTCATTAATAGGACTTTCCTTCATAACTAAAATGATATATTAGTTCTCATTCTTAATAATTTTTATTAAAAGAAAAACACATTTTATAAACAATAGTTTTGAAGACATTTTGAACTTTCTGCAGTTATTCCATTATATATAAAAATTTATTTACTGATGAAATGTCCAGAAGTGATTCAACCATGAAAATTACCCAATACTTCAGAAGATCCTACAGAAGATCCTATCATACCTGCTTGTAAGTTTAGAAATCTTGTATGATTTGATTGGAAATTTTATGCCAACTATCAGTTATAAGGTTTTCTCTGGTGACATTTTATCTCATTTATTGTGTCCTTGCATGTACCTATTAGACTGCTTGTTCAGTGAATTTCCTCTCCTTTGCTGGATTATGCCTTTGTTGACTTACTGGACCAAATTCCTCAGCAGGGCAGAAAGAGTAAAGCCTCTTACTTAGATAGCAATCAACTACTTTAGCTAATGTGCCTCCATTGGTGTTTTAGTTTGGATCAGACATGGGCTTTTCAAGTTAAACTTTCAGACATCCCCTACTATAAACCTTGGCTCATGTCTGGTATTCACAGTGCATAGAACTGGATTCATTTTCGATGAAACTAAACCCAAAAATGTACTCCAAGCTCTCATAGATGCTTGCATAACAGGAAGCTACACTAGAGCTATTCTGAAATGAAACACCTAAAGCAAGCATCCTGTAGGTGATGGGTCCTCATCATTAACTGTTTAGCTTTACAGATGTGCTTCTACTGCACTCTGGGGAGGGCAAACCCCCCCACTATGTTAACTCTGAATCACCTTGCTTATAATCCCACAATCATAGGATTGCCTGCTAAAGTCTACATAGATTTAAGATACAGTTAGCACATTTACTAGAAGAAAAATGGATTATTAGCTAAAGACAACTGGTGGTATGAGAACTTTCTGAGCTACATAAATTGTGAGGTTAAACAAGCATATCATAAAACTATCCCTATGTGGTCACCTTGCAGTGTTCCTTAAGTATTCCACTAATTTAACTTTTAAAAATAATTCTGACATCTTCAAGCAGAGGAATAGTTTGGAAATTTGACTACTTGAAAGGAATAGCTAGAAATAGAGGAATGAAGATTGTCTGCAGTACTTCCATGTGCAGGTATTGTATGTTTGTGTGTTACAATGCATCTCAAATTAGACAAGTTTGAGTTTGGTTTTTTTAACTCCGAAGAAACCATCCAATCAAGTACACATGATGATCACTACTGAAAATGAAGGAAAATGACAGGGCCAATCTGAACACAACATTCCCCACCTAATCTATGGCAGAATAGGCAGATGTAAGGAAAACAGTGCTCTGGATTGAACAAAGAACCGAGCTGTTCCGTAAGCAGAGGAATCACTGCACTGTTGTAGTGATAAGCAGACTAGCAGCCTTTGGCTTACTTCCAAACTCCCAACTTTTCCTGCACTTCATGTCCCTCCCCAGGAAACATGAGATATGTGGTGGATAGTTCAGAGCTAAGCACATGCTCACAGGCAAGGCAGCTGCCCAGTATGTGGCTGTGGGCCTGTGCCAGCCTTGCCTTCAACAAGGGTACTTGCCTGGGCCCATCTTCTCCATGCCACCAGTTTTAATGGAAGGTTTAAGAACTTTGGAGGTTTTGAAATCTCATTCAAATCTAGTTAGTTTAGCTGGCAGTTGTTTTCCTTTTTTCTTTTTTTTTGCCAGTGCTCCTATAAGTTGCTGACCAAGACAAGTAAGGTTTTTCCAAGACAGGCTTTTTTCCCCATCTTCTGGGTGCTTAGCCTAAGACACTTGAAAATCAGTCTGCATACCTACAGCTAATCTTCAGTCTTGACAATCATGACAGTATGTGCCAATGTTCCTGCTTGAAAAATAAATCTATCTCCCTTCCTCAAAAAGCCTTTATGTAGATAACTTCACCCTGTCTATGAGACAGACAAGTGTTACATGCATGACTAGAAAAAACACAAAGAATAAAATATGAAATACTGTATTTATTTTTTGTTTGTATGTTAGGGAGACAGGAAGTTTGGAGTGGTTTGTGAGACACTGAAATGGTTTATGGCTTAAACATTGTTAAAATACTAAAAGACTTCCATCCACTGTAGCAAACTGCACAAAGAAGCAACTGCTCACTGAAGCCCACCCCACCCTGAATCCACCTACTCATTTAGACTGTGACAGGAACTTGACATGAGATAAAAGTGATACTATCGTACAATTGTCCTAAGAAAAGAATGGATTTACAAGTGTAAGAGACTGAAAAGCTGATGGCTCAGACAATCAAGCTGCAAAATAACCACCCAAGTGCTGAGCATGTGCACATACCTCAGGCTACAAGCTGGGTGTTGAATGAGATAGGGAGAGACACAAAATCTTGAGAGGCAGGTAGAGTTTCTATGTCCTAACACAAATGACTCAGTTATGATAACTCCCATTTGGGAAAGTATCAGGACAGTTCACATACAGCCTGAAGATACTTATCTCTGCTGACTGGCCACAATGGACCATAATGGACTCAAGGGCACTGATGTAATAGGCAGGCAGAGGTAACATCGTAAAAGGTGTCCAAGACTCATGAAATGTCTTGTGATCCAGCACACAGCCTTCACTCAAGACCTGGTTTTCCTCCCTCACCACGTAAGACTTTCCCTGCCACCCTGGACTTTGCTCACTGATGGACTTCTCTCCCCACTCAGGATTTAGTCCACCGTCATGGGCTTTTCCCTCACCACCCTGCGCTTCCCTCAATGGATCCAGATTGCAACCATCACTCTGACAAGACTGCGACTCTTGCCACTGGGAAGACCACAAGAAGAGGATCAAGAACGGCAGTGTTGGAATCCATGGGGTGCTTATATTTTTTAACTTAATCTGTCTCTCTGTCACCCTCTTTCTCTCCCCCTCTCTCTTTTCCCTATTCTCTCTACCTCACATCTACTATTTGCACCTTAATTTGGGCAGAGGTATCCAATAATTTGAAAGCACCTGATCATAACAATGCTGAAAACAAAGAATAAAATAAACTATTAAGTAGCTGTTCAATCAGTACCTTTTCTGACACACTGAGTTTTTAACTATGGAAAATGTTTAAACAGTCACATAAACTATTATGATGCATAGAAACAGGTCATCTTGAAATACATGGGAGGCTTTCACTGTAACACTTCTAATCTATGACTGACTTTCTGAGCTGAGGTTTACTTACAGAGGTGTTAAGACCTTTCTGTCCGGTCATCCATACCTGATCTGCCATACATGCTACAGATCATGCTACATACCTGTTCATGTAGCAAATTACTCCCAAGTAAATAGATTTTTATAAGGTGTGTATATGAAACATCTACCTAGGGGCCAAAAGCTTTGTTGGTCTGAGGCAATATATCCAAACTGTATCAGAAGGGTCAAGAGCCAGGAAAGATAAGCAACGTGTGATGCATCAAGTTCTATAGCTACAGAGCTCCCAGGCACTGCCCACAGTCTCGGGAGGGCTTCAGATCCAACAGCAAAGCGTGAACAGGCACCTGGAAGCCTGCAGTGCACGGCAGCACTCTGTTCAGAACCATCTTTTGGGAAAAGTATTGATTTAATTCCCTCATGTGAGTACAGCCTTTTGCTCTACTAAATTATACATACATGCACATTTGTTGAAATTTATTTTATATAATGGCTTGACATGCTCCCGTGAAAGCCTCTGGGAAAGAAGAACAGTATGAAATAATAAACAGACCAGCTTCTTACTAGAACATAATTTTGTGTAAATTAAATTACATGAAATGTATTAATTTTAAATGTCATTTTGATTTATAATAAAAATCAAGATTACCGAGTCTCCTCAGCTGTAGTTTGCTTTAAAAAAATGCTGAAATTTATTTCTTGGAAGCAGTTAATTCTCTATGACAGTAACATTTTCCTTTTTTATTTACCTAGGCTCTTTTGGCTATATTTGAAATTTCCTGATGTATAAAGCTACAGAGATCATTTTTGCTGTGCTTTTGTACTTTCAAATACCAGTGAGTATCCCCTCTTGTTCAGCCCCATAGCTGGCTTGAAAGTCTATTCCTGTCCAAAAGATGTAAGTGGGGCCATGCAGAGGAGGTTCACTATTTGAAACACACAGATATTCACAGTGCTTTAATTTAAGGATTCAAACCACATTGACTTCTTGTCTAACTAATGCCAACTCAGTTTCATTGCCAGAAGCAATAATTAGGCTATCTACACATGCAATTTCTAGGGCTACAGCAACTAAAACAGTTAAGAGTTAGACTAGGAAAATGTTTAAAATATTGATTAAAAATTTAGAACATCGGTGAAACAGTTTCATCCTTCTACTCTACCCTCAGCCAGGTAGAAACTTGGAGAACATGCATACAAAAATGAGACAACGTGCACTGGAATATTCTAATGAACAATGCTAAAGTAAAAAAACCCCTAACCAAATTTGCAATGCAGTGTTGCTAGAAGGACTGACTGCATTAAGTCATTAGAGAGTTTCACAGAGATGCGTTTCATATTTAGAACCATCCCAGCAGTCCTAAGTCAGCTTTGAAGACTAAGGGTTTGAAGAACAGGTACAAAAGGAAGCCATTTCATCTGGCTTTGCATGAAGCCTGGATAGACAGTAACACAAAACATCTAGAACATTTAAGAGTGGAAAGTGTGGAGTATGAAAATGTATCAAGAGTGAAGGAAGAAAAGTAAGGGTTTTTTTAGTGACGTAACATTCCAGTTTCCTTGAAGCAAAGAGCTTAGGAAAAATTACAGAATGCCAGCAAAAGAACATCAATTTTTGGTTCTAACCGTACTCAGGTCTAGCAGAATACATCTAATGATACTCCTGTCACAAAGGGTGACATGTTGGGGAATGATAAAGATCCAAATAATGCAGTAACTCGGTTACTCTGTCTCACTGACAGCCTCCTGGGTTGTCAACTAAATTGCATTTTCAAAAATTCTTTGTGCTTCAGAATCTTTTCAATCCATGCTGGCCTTAGCCACATTTGTGCACTTCTGCACCTGACTCGGTAACTGCTCAGTCCTGCACATTTGCAGGTTGGAAAGTGACCACAGATGACCTGACTCACAGTTGCAGTAAAGCCACTTGGTCATGTTCACCAGGGTCAGTAAAACCAAGTAAGGTTTAAAAGTCACTAAGAGCACAGGGTGCTCTCATCTTCTCACCTGTGGCATGGTTAAGTGATAACAGTGATATGGACAAAAATCCAAGTAGTACCAAAATTTTAAAAAGCACAACTCATTGTTAATATAAATAAATCAAGAAACACACTAAAAACCAGTTCTTTGTCACCTAGCTGGCCTTAAATAGCGGATCAACTTGGATAGTTGGAAAGGAAAGAAGATTCCCATTGCCCTCCCCTATAATCTGAAGGTTGAGATGAACCTCAACTCAGCAATAAATTTTGCCTGTTACTTTCAAAATAGTGAATAGATTCTTCCAAATTACTCTAGAATAAGGCATCACTTGAACTAACATATATTTTCTATTAGAATTATAAAAAAAATATTGAAAGAACACAGTAAATTTGAAAATTCTGAATTCAATTTCCTTACAAATGGAACAACTACAAATTTAAGGGACTGACTAAACTGCCATTGCAATCGACCAAAAGACACAATTTAGAAAATTCCAGCACAAATGGGTTTGCCCTCCTTGCCTAGGCTTCAAGCCAAGTTTCACAGCACCTTGCAGAGAGTGCAGAACTTCAGCAAAGGAAATTGGAAGGGTATTACCTCAACACGGGGAACTTCGACATCTATCTCTAGAGCCCTCCTTGCATCACAGAAAGAGAGAGGCACGCTGCAGTAGCATTGTGGGGAGGAGGAGGATGAAGAAAAGGAGAAATGACTGCTATTATTAATAGCCTTGACTATTGGCATGAGGAAGTTATACTCCCCTTTAACTATTTTTAGGACCACAGGCTCAGGCTGATGGAACAAAAAGGTTATCCATCCTAAAACTAACAAGGGATAGGGCTCTAACTGTAAGTAGGACAACCACACACTTGGGAAAGCAAACTCCTATTTAGAAAAAGATGGACATTAGGGAGATAAAAAAAACCAACCCCAAATCAGACATTCTGTAGCCACACAATGTACAGCTACATAAGCAAAATTCATCTACTCACAACAAGCCTGGAAAGAGTAATGATAATGGCCATTAATTATAATAACAGGCCAAATTATCTAGCTGTAATCATGTGGTTCTACAAACCACCAGCCTACTTTTAGTGTTTTAAATCATTTAGAACCCCAAAGCTTCTAAAATGAAAGAACAGAAAAGTTCCCTACAACTTTTCTGAGAACATCATCAATTATGATAAAAAAGTTGATCACTAAACCACATTTTGTTTGTAAAATTACAGAATACACTCTGGTATCTAAAGAGGCAAAACCAGGTTAAGTAAACAGAGACATCATAGGGCATCATAAATATTCACAAAAGCACTATTTTTCTCTTACCTCCAGAGAGTATTAGCTCATGTGTGACAGCTGGCAAAAGCTATTAGAATTAACACAAACAGCAATCGTTTCTAGCAAGCAACATAGTAAGATGAAATTTCTATGGTTGAAATAATTTTCAAGAAAAGTAAAAGTCACTCACTGTAAATTAGGAAAAATGGACAACATATTTGGCCAAAAAGGTCATGCAGATCATAGTGGATTACCCTGAGTAACACTGAAGATCTGTGATAATTTTACTTCCCTGGGTTTATGAATAATTAATACCAAAAAACTAGCAGTGCCAGTCTTGGTCAGCTAAGAACATGCAAAAAGGAAATGTTTCATTTGTTTTGCAGACATTAAGGAAGAATTAATTTACAGTAAATAGTAGCATGTATTCCCAAAGCAACTTCTAAGTGAACACATGTTCTTCTGCAATAACCTGAAAAACTTTTATTTTAATTTTTTAAACCAAACTATGATATTGATTATAGGATGTTCATTGATCTGGACTGCCTGCTCAGAATGCAAGCAGGATTACTAACTGCAGCTGAAAACAAAACCAAACAAGACACTGCAAAGATTATTTTAAATTAAAGAAACAGGGAACCATAAAAATAAAAACTTGGGCGATTGAAGTGTCTTTTAAGCAGCTGGGATGACCCTTCATATTTTAAAGTCCTACTATTTAATAAAACTTTCTTTCAAGTAAATGCATAAACAATAGAAAGGTTTTTTATTTGATTGCCAGGTAACCCTATTGGTGACATTCTAAACCCATTCTTTATTAACAAGCATTTTCACTAAGGGATATGTCTCTAAAATTAATTTTCATTGATATTTAATTTTTGTTTGTTTTGTGCAAGCTGCTATTTATCCATCATTAGTAAATACAGCTGTGTTTGGTTGCTGGTTTTTGTGTTTCGAAACTAAATATATACACATACACAGCATATTAGTGTAAGGCACAGAAGAACCCTACTGTTTTCTGTTATAAAGAAAGATCAATTTCTTACTCAAATCAGCATATACAGAAAAAATCAGGGAATGAAATTCTTCATGTTCCACTTTGCCCTTTAGTTCAAAACACTATTAGATATAAACTACTCCTAAAAGAGGCTTGCCTACAGATGTTCACAAAAAATGGAAATTCCATACCATTCCTAAGCACTCTTCTACAATACCTGACTTTCCTTATAGTAAAAGGTTTCATTAGTGTCTAACCTAGACAATCTTTGATGTACTGAAATCCATTTTTACCCATTGTCAAGGGACAAGAAAAATTCTTCTCTGGAGCAAGCTGAAGATTTACAATGCCTTCCTCCTAATAATATATTCTTTCAGTTGAACAAATTAATAGATCTAAGCCCAGGCTGGATGGGGCTCTGAGCAACCTGGTCTAGTGGAAAGTGTCCCTGCCCATGGCAGGGGGGTTGGAACTAGATGATCTTTCAGGTTCCATCTGACTCAAATCATTCTACAATTAAATTGTCTGTCTCTGATCATCATTATTTTTCACTCTGGACTTTCTCAGCCTGCCCACTGCAGATGCCAACATCTACAGTGTTCCATTCTTGAGGAACTATGAATTTACTTATATATCTGTCAGTCTTTCTAGTTATAAATGTGATTATTTAGCTACACTTTTCATAAAGTATCATAAATAAAGTGTGGTTAATTATTAAGACACAGTCATATTATCTTGGGTAGAAAGAAATGCATGATAACTATGACCTTCTGAGTGAACAGCAGTGTAAAAAATAATTTTCAAAAATTCACAGTAGAGCAAAGTATTTCAAGATGGAACTCAGGAGAAATACATATAGTTAACAGTGTTCAGCTTAATGAAAAGCATTACAGCTGCAATTCTGTTCATATTGAAGAAAGGAACAAACTGAGAGTACATATGAGTAACTCCTTATAGAATCTATAGTAAAAGGCCTTGGGATTCCATACAGAATTCCTTGGCCTGTTCAGAAAGACTGTGCCTTGTAGTAAGAGTTCAACTGAGCTCTTTCTTCCTCTTAGATTTCACCTTTTGATTGAAGCTTCCCGACGACTTTCTAAAACTATATTTTTTTTAATTAGATATGGGTTACCTTTTCTCCATCATTCATGAAAATAATTTTCAGATATCAAATAGCTCTACTAACACATTTGGTGACAAATTACAAATTTTCCTAACCAAAAAAAAAAAAAAAGAAATTGAGTTTACCTTTTTGTGAATAAAAAGTCTTCAAAAGTATTGGCTAGCTCTGGCCACATACTGTCAAATTTTCCAGACGATGCATGCTGCCTTGCAACAGGTAGCCCAATGGAGAGAACTTTGAGGAGAGAGGAAACAGCCAGCTTCCACGTGCTTTCAGAAGGACAGGAGTATTTCAGACTGAGAGGTATTCTTAGTGTCTGCAAAATGAAAGTCAAAACAAAATTTTCAGATGCTGAGACAAACCTAAGAGTACAGCAAGTTTTTGCAGAAGATCTTGGTGGACACTGACAGAGAAGATAGTACACATCTCCACCTTTTCTGCTGGTAGATCAGATGGCCTTTTAGAAATGTAACTCTAAAGATCATTTAGCATATACTAGCTGGCTAAAGCATAGGTCTGTAGCCAAGCAGAAGGTTAGAAGTCAGAATTGATCTATCATCAATTATACTAAGAAATTACATACTGATTTTCTTTTTTCTGTATGGTCATCCACCATTTCTGCTAAGCCTGACAAATAGGCTTCCCTAACATCTAAAAGACTGCAGGCAGTTTATTGCCATGAGTGTATTCTGGAGAATTTAGTCCTTTTCCTAGAAGGCTACTCCCAAGTGCTTCCATGGTAAAGGAAAAAAGCTTCATTAAATTTAAACTTTTCCTTTTAAAGGTGAACTGTATACATTACCACTGCAAGAAACCTGTTCACTGCTGACTGTTAAACCACATGAAATTTAAAAGTAAGAACAGTGAGTAAAGTTCTAAGATAAAGGGTGCAAAACAACTCAAAGAGCAGATGAAAATACGGCAAATCTGAAGTCTTTTAGATAGAAAGCCAGCTTCAAAATCTATAGAAAAAGTCATTAATAAATTTAAAAACATTAATTGCATGAACTACTTACACTGTATGTATTCCTTTTAGCATTGTTAGTCAAACTGACTTAGAATCTGATAGTAAATAATCTTGACAAAATAATTATTAAATTTACATTTCAAATACATAGTGACTAGATTCAGGTACTACATGTACACTGCCTCCCCGTGCTGTTAGTGCAGCCTCTGATTTAAGGAAAGTGAGGAAAGACACACTCTGACTCTCATGAGGGAGTCAATTATAATTAACTCTCTATTGCCAAAAATCATGACCAGCCCTAGAGATAAACAGAGTATTTTTTTCTGCTGCTATTCATCATATGTGTCAAATCTAATTCCAAAATCAGTATATGCCTTAGAGACATGAAAAATAAATTTAAAAGCATTTTTCACCTCCTGCAGTGGATCACATTATTATCAACAGTAAATGTTAAAGAAAAGGGGTGTTTGCATCAGTTTCGCTAATCCTATTAAAACAGAAGCAGAAAACAACTGCATTAACTTTGAAACACAAATATTTAATTCGTAACAGATTTCAAATTACATCACCTACTTTAAACACATTCAGGTTTCGATATTTCTATACAGGAAAAACTTGATGTCAGCCAAGTCATTAAAAACAAACCTAGGTCAGATACACCTTTTTCCCAGACGTTTACTATTACTTCTATTATTTAACAAAATTTATTGTTGAAATGGAAACAAAGTCAAAGAAAATGAAGAGTTTAACATTTTCACCTTAAAGGAGGAGTTTGACAATTTCACCTTGAAGGTGTATTTGCTCACCTATAACATTTCATAGCTACATCAACACATAAAGATATTAGAAGCAAATCAAAAGTAATAGCTACAGCACAGGCCCCTGAGTATATATGCCAGTCTACAGAAACTGGTCTTTGGCTTTAACTGCCATTATTTACTAAGAGGCCTACTTATCACACTCAGGTGCATAATACTTTCCAAGATTAAAATTTTGTGGCCTCACACATTTGTTAATTTTTATCTTAATATTGAAATAATGATGCTGACATTATCCACCAAAGAACAATTCACACAGCCTAATCAACAGCCTTGCAGCTTCAAACGAAATTAATACCTGCTGCACGTTTTCATAAAATTTCCATCTGTTTACTACAGCTTTAGGTTTCCCAGGAAGTGTTTATCAACACTAGGTGAAAATAAAACTCAGTATTTTCAATACAAGCTCATTAAATTCAGAGCATATGCAGGAAAAACTTGTACCTTAATAATGTTCTGAAGAACTTTCTCTGTTACCACAGCTTTATGGCAAGCTGTCTTTTGGTATAAGTCCACCACAACTTCCAACGATCTCTCAGCAAATGGTACATAATTCAGTGCTACCCATTCCGCCTAGGAAAAGAAATTAGCAAATTACTAAACTATATGTGAAAATGTATTAATTAAGGAACAGAAAGTGTATGTTTTGCACTGAACTCTCCGTTTAATGCATGCAAGGTTTGCTAAGAATATGGTCCAAGCAACAAAAACTGCAAATACAACATAGTTGGGCTATGAAAATGTACTCTACATTGAAGTAAAGCACATTTAAGTAGGAGGAACATTGCAGTATAGGCAAGACAACTACATTAGCACAATCTTTAAAGAAATTTAACTCACCGGTGCAAATAGTTGTATCTAGTGTGATTCCATTGTGTTGCAGGACAAACAGAATAAGAAGAATTAATACATAGATAATAGTTACCTCTTTGATTACAGTGAATCAGATGCTCATGCTTAGTGAACAGCAGTGTACACAGATAAAAAGAATTACTGAACACGTCCCCTTTCTTTACAGCACGTGCAATTCAAAAATCTGCAGCTTGAGGGAATTTTCTCCATTCAAAATTATTGTGTCTTTTTATTAAATTTAGTATCATGTGTAGGACAAATTATTTTAGATTAATTCATTGTACAAATTCAGACACATTCACTGTGTCTGGTGTCCAGGCAAGATTTTTCCTACA
The DNA here is from genome assembly GCF_047495875.1 of Pithys albifrons albifrons. Classification (NCBI taxonomy): domain Eukaryota; kingdom Metazoa; phylum Chordata; class Aves; order Passeriformes; family Thamnophilidae; genus Pithys; species Pithys albifrons. The sequence continues at coordinate 68,530,314 of NC_092460.1, forward strand.
TGAAGGAATACAAAGTATAAAACCAACGAAGAATGTAAAGGAAATAAATGAAGATAACAAAAGCACATAAAAAAACTTATTACACAACATGCATTTTTTTACAGATTCAATAAATGCATCTTTCTGAACAACCTGTATCTGAAGCTGAATTGGATTCACCAGCCAAGTGAAACAAGTGACATTTCTAATTAATTACCTGATTATACTTTGCATTTGCAATGTGCTTTGTTTCCAGCTGTCCATACTGTGGAGGCTTGCAGGAAAATTCTACAAAGGCCAGCAGCTGGTCAAAGATTGCAGGATACATTATCTGCATACTTTCTGAACCCACACATATAGCCTACACCAAAAGAAAATACAAAAACTTAATATACATACTGAGCTTTCACATTCATTATCTGCATCAGTACAAGGAACTCCTAAAGAAAAATCCCCATGTAACACTATGCCAGAGTCACACCATATAAAAGACAGTGGATAGTTTAACAGTTTAAGGAAAATAAGTTCTGTTATTTTATTAAGGTAAATTAAGTGGCAAGATTCCTGAGCATATACAGTTCAGTAAATACAGCTATCTCATCCAATAAAAGACTTATATTTTCCTTACTAACTCTACTTCAATGTGTCAGGAAAATATAAGTCTTATATAAGTCTTGTACATGGATCTCAGTCACATCTTCTTTAAGCTCTACTTCAAGGAATGTTTAAATCTCAGAAGTAAGTAATACAAGGCTTCAAACAGTAGTTAAAATAGCATCTTACAGAAAGGAACATAAATAAGGAACATAATAACATAAATTATATGATTTTGGTATACCTGAAACTCATAATCTTGCTTGAAAATGGAAAATGTACTTAAATTATGTCAATGAAATATCATGCTGTCAGAGGCTAATGATTTCCTGTTGCAATATAAATCACAGGGAAATCCTAGAGCATTTATTTTCAAAGCCAGATACAATGACTCTATGAAGTTACTTCCATTATTTTCTGTCATTTTAAATGACTTGCTTTACTTCCCAAAGTCTCTTCTCTCAAAGCTTCAAGAAGCAGGCAATTTATTGCTCTACAAAAAGACCTTGTACTTGTACTGTCATTTTTCTGTCGGGAAGACTCAAACGCCTTTTTCATTTTAAGCACAGATCATCCATGACAAATTGTGGCTGAACTCACTCAAGGTGAACACAGCTTCAAAGCTGTTTAAGTGCAACCCCCATGTTGGAGCCATGCCACAAACTGTGTGAGTCAATGGGCAAGCAAATATCCCAAGTCCACAGCCATGAGAGGGAGCAAGCCCACAGGGGCTACAGGCATTCCTCACTGTAACACCCTAAGACCAAGCTGCACCTTCAGGCAATGGACAACTTGCAGCAGAACACTCCATGAATCAACAGTGGCCTTTTTCTTCTCCTCAGCTTCCTACAATTTAAAATGCATGTCTAATGCTCAAAAAGCTTAATCAACATTCCGAATGTAGTGCAGCACTCCTAAAAAGGCAAATGCCTTTTCTGGTGCTCAAGTTCAAGACTGCACTGAACTCTGAAAGAGATGCTTAGAAGCCAGGTACTCACCCACACTGCAGAAGACTGAAAGTTTAACTGCTGATCTAAAATTATTCAACAACCTGTAAAGCAATTTCATCTGATCTGCACTAAATTTTAACATGCTGGAGGGTAGGAAGGCTCTGCAGGGGGATCTGGACAGGATGGGGTGATGAGCCAAGGCCAATTGTATGTGGTTCAACAAGGCCAAGTGCCAGCACCTGGTCACAACCACCCCAAGCAGTGCTACAGCTACAGGCTGGGGGAAGAGTAAGTGGGAAGCTGCCCAGTGGAAAAGGACCTGGACATGCTGGTCAACAGCTGCTGAACATGAGCCAGCAGTCTACCCAGGTGGCAAAGGCCAGTGGCATCCTGGCTTGTATCAGAAATTGTGTGGCCAGCACAACCATGAAGTGATTATCCCTCTGTACTCAGCTCTAGTGAGACCACATCTGAAGTCTTGTGTCCAGTTCTGGGCCTCTCACTACAAGGAAGTCACTGTGGTGCTGGAGCATGTCCAGAGAAGGGCAACAGAGCTAGTGAAGGGGCTGGAGCCTAAACTACCTGAAAGGAGGCTGTAAAGAGGTGGGAGTTGTTCTCTTCTCCCAGGTAACAAGCGATAGGACAAGAGGAAATTACCTCAAGTTGCACCAGAGGAAGTTTAGATTGGATATCAGGAAAAATTTATTCACAGGAAGGGTTGTCAGGCATTAGAACAGACTGCTTAGAGAAGTAGAGTCACCATCCCTGGAGGTTATTTAACAGATGTGTAGACGTGGCACCTGGGAACACAGTTTAGCAGTGGGCTTGGCAGGTCCTTGTAGGTCTTTTCCCACCAAAATGATTCTCTGATTCTATGGACTAATTAGAATTGCTTTTCTAAGAGGTTTAGGTTTCTGACTGACACTAAGGAACTTTAATAACCTTAAAATCTGAAAACAGCCTAGCAAAGTGTGTGACAAAAGATGCAGAAAGTATCTTTAAGAGCTGCTTGTAAAACAGAGTTCTAATTACTACATTAAGTGCACTTATTTACATACTTAAGAGACCTGTATAAATTAAAATGTAATGGTCACAGAACAACAAAATACAAACAAACAAACACCAAAAAAACCTAAAATAAAATACTCTGCAGATCATTTTTGGTTGCAAAAACTGACACAATACTTCAGTTCCAGAAATTTATGCTTTACAGCATTTTGATACTAATCTTCTGGGGTTTTTAATAGTTCAGATTTATCTAGCAACTCCCAGAGCAACTACTGGTATGGACTATTTTTCTTCTTTACTGCTCTCTGTAGCTAAGTCTCTACCATCACTGTCGGTATATGCAAATACAGCCTTGAGTTTACCATGTTTGTAAAGAGGTTTGCATCCACACTGCTTGCAGAGGCAGAATTCAAATGTATTTGATCCCCAAGTATGCACCTGTGTTCCTCTATCTGATGAGCCAGCTGGCTCACTGTAGGGTAGACTTAGAGTGAATGTAGGCAAAACCTGAGAATAATCAGCAAATTTGGGCTTGAGAGCAAACTTCAGCTGAGATACAGCGATGAAACAAGCTTATACTACAAAAAACCAAAAAAGCCAAAAAACCTCAATCCCCAACTTATACTACAGCAGAAAAAGACTAGAAGACAAGTTCTAATGAGAAATAAAAAGATAATAAAGAACAAAATAAAGGGTGTAAAACAGGCTCAACATATGGAAGCCTGAAAGGAGATCAAAAGCTCCCTTCCAATCCCATGTTCTTGAGTTGCAACGTCCTTTTTCAGTGGAATCACATTATAAAATATCTTTATTAAACCAGTCAGGGGATCAGTCTGAAAAATATCAGGGTTTTTTTAAGCTATTCAAACTGCAAAGTTGATCCACAACTTCTTAGAAAATCAGAACTGACCCAAGTCTTCCTGTATCAGCAAAGAACCTAATCCTACATGCAAACACGTGAGAAACCTTTTGTTTCAAAGAAGATTGCGAATATTTACATAATCTTCTTTAATCATTACACTAGCTTCTGTGTGTACTCCTGAGAGTATCAGTTAGACTTCAAGAGAGGAAGAAGATACTGTGGCCTGCAGCAAAACCATCTGATGGATTGTCTTTGCTCCACATCAGCACAGGCTGGCTGCCTTGTCATGTGAATTATACTATGTTATACAGCCAAAGGGAGCAAACACACAACTTCACAGAACATACTGATGTCCAAATATATTTTAACCAAGTATTTTAGAAACTTCAGTGCTGTTGTGTTAATAACATAACTATAGAGGGGATGGGAGGTACTGTCTAAGTTGAGGTACCATTTTATGGAAGTCTGTATTTGCAAAGGCTTGTAACTGCCATGCTAACCATCTAGACTGGGAGTGGGGAAGGGGAGATGTCTCTTTCTCATGGGAGTTATTTTGTTATTTTTAAAGAAACCTTCAGCTAAAACAGTTTAACACCTTGACAAGAACAAAAGCATAAAATATGCAGTTTTTCATCATGTTAAAAACTCTGGTAACCCCTTCTTTGAAAGGCAATAATGCCTGCAGCCTTTGGAAACTGAGATCATCTGAATAAGGACACTTAGAAAGAAACAGAAAAATCTGGGATGAATAAATTGAGTGATTAAGTGGGGAAAACAGGATTTGGGCAGGACTGAGCTGGTGGAAAGGGGAAGATACAAAAGATCAAGCCTGACTGGAAAATGATAAAAATGTAGTGGACATGACTGGTTTTAAAACTCTATGTTATTTATATAACCACATACAAAGCTGAGAGTTAATCCTTTTCTATCCAAGCAAACTGAACTGAAATTCAAGTAAAACAATTCACTCCATAGCACTTCTGTTCCTGCTCATGGCAGGGGGTGTTGGAACTACACAATCTTTAAGGTTTCTTCCAACCCAAGTCTTTCTATGATGCTATTCTGACACCTCTGTTTTCAAAATACATTCATAAATATTTTTCAAACCCATAAACTAAAGGAATGGCTGCTAAGATAATGATTCTGCCTCACTTGTTTAAGTATGAGACAAATCAACCTACACTAAGCAAACAAGAAAGCAAGATTCTGAACTGCTGCTCATTTAGTATCCACCATGTGTTCTATGAGCTAAATGGGGCATGATCCTGTCAGCAACAGGGGAGAGGAAGTATGACCACACAGTTAAGCAAAGTAGTTATAATATGAAAGCCAAACAGGAACAAAGTCAGGTCCCATGGGTAGTTTTAATTCTGGCATTTCCCAAGTAGATTTTTGAGGGGGTTGCCTTTTTAAAAGTAGTGATTAATATAAATGCATGATCTCATTCATTATTAACTTTTCTTCTTTTGAGTAAGTGTTCTGAATGACCAAGGAATTTTGCAAGGAGATATTTTACTACTCCAAAAAGGAAGAAGTACTTTTTTTGTTTGTTCAGCTATCCAGAAAAAAGAGCACACTAAATTGTTGTTTACAAATTCCCCTGCATGAAGGGTGTTCTTTGAAGATGAGTTCTATAGCAAGAATTTCTTAAGCAGAGATGCAGCATTTTCCTTAAATAACTGATTAATAAGATGTAAGGATGTAGGTGATGTGGCAGAAACCCTGCTACATTTTATGTTTTGCATGAACTGAAGGTTCTCATGATCACTGTTCTTTGTTTATGGCAGTACCAGGGCACCGTATGGAATATTGTTTGGGACTCTTCCCCTTTTTCCATGTAGGGACCTTCAATGTCAACATGAAAAATACTTCCGTATTAAGTAGACAATTAAATGGCAACAAACACAGCATAACACTTTCTGCAATGAAGTAAAAGAGCATTTCAAAAAGATTACACCATTCCTTTCAATGCAGAGCACCTGGGTTGCAGCAGGAACGGAGATGTGATTGTTCTAATACAATACACTGTGCAATTACAAATAATACAAAAAATCATGCTTAAGTCACCATGCTACAGCTCTGAGAAGTGAGACACAGTGTAGTTTACCTTTCACCACACATCAGAAGTCGCATTATTACCTTTTGTAAAACATCTAAAGCTGTAAGGACTGCTTCCTGTAAACTTGTCAAAACTGCTTCAGTGTAAGATGGAAGGATGAAGGGGGAAGCATCTGAACTGATTGGAACTGAAACAGCACCATGCAAAATGACACCCAGCTTTTGGAGATCATCCATGCTGAAGCCAGTTTTGATGTGTTGGTAAAGAGCTGGGAATATCTGAATTAAAGCTGTAAGAAAAGGCTGGCTAGGAATGAAAGTCAATTTATCACAAGTAATTGGAGGCCTTGTACTTTCTGAACCAATCCTATACCAGCTGTTCCAGGCTGCCCACCAAAGATTCAAATCTTCAATCTCATCTGTCATTACAGGCATTTCAGATCCATTGTATCTTCCTATTCTTTCTCCTATGGAGTCAGTTCTCATGAATGATCTGCCAAGACTAGTGGCAGTTGTTGTCCCTACCACCAGAGGTACAGAAACATTGATGGCAGGTGGAGTCTCAGGCTTCTCAGAGTCTCGAGCAGGAGAAACAATTTGCAAGATCTCCTGGAAGCTTTTCAGAGCAGCCAAGGAAACTTCATTATTTTTGCTGAGTGCTGCTGATTGGATGTGATCAAGAAGAACATCCCAGGCTTGGGAAAAGTCTCCTATTTAAAAGAGAGAGGCAGAAAAAAAATCAACTTGGAACTTGCTTCCTAATCCCTTTGCCACCCACCCTCTCTCTAAAAGGCTATTCATGTACTTTTTACTCTAATAGACAGAAATTTCAAGAGATTAGGTGTCAGCTTGAATGGCGTTTATAACATGTATCAGTTCAACCATAACCAGAAAAAATGAATGTTACAGAGAAACACACAAATATGAAGTATGAAACAATACATCTATACTCATGTTAAATTTGCTAGCGAAAAATCACATACCACATCCTGTACCAGTAAAATACGTTTTCTTTATTCAGTATAGTGAAACAGATTTGTTCCTATACATACCAGATGCCTGTTGATTTCAAAAAGGGATTAAGGGTCAAATCTATAGTCATGCAATGCATTTATAAAGAACTGATTTTAAAATGCTCTGATAATTGTACTGTGGAAAGATTTCATTTGGGGCATTTGAGTTTTTCATTTAATTTAGCCTTAGCCTTCAGTTTTCTATGATACTGATTACAGGGTTTAAATATTTAAATAGTTTTAATTTTTTTATTCAGTTTTAACTCAAGTTTAATATAGTTTAAAATCTACCACATTTCTGCAAATGACCAATATTCTTGATGGCTATTAATGTGTTGATATCCGTATCGCATTAACCAAAATGAAATAAAACATAAATTACAACTAGTTTAATTGTATACTATAGGATGGTGAAGGTGTATTACTGTAATAAGGAATTTGCTTTGCAAGCTATTCATTCTCTATTTTTTTCATTTTCTCCTTGTTGAAATTACCAGGCTATTGTCAAATATTACTACATACAACTGAACAATGTAACTGTTCAATAGTCCACTGACTTTACATTCTAAGAGAACAGTTAAACTGGACACTCTGATGCCACAGAAGAGTTCCAGGCAAGTGCTGCATAACCTTAGAAAGACAAAAGGAAAAGTATATTCTGAAAATCAAAAGAAGAAAAAAATTATTGTTGTTATCAGGCTACTATAATTCAAAGCTATGCACCCAGAATTGTGATGACAGATTTAATCTCAATTACTGTGATACAGATGAAATCTGTAGTTACAATTTTTTGCTCTAAGGAGCATGAATTAGTAACTCCATAATTGTCGTAACATTTGAGGTGAAGCACAAAATACACTTTTAAGCTAAGATTAAGATTCTTGCCCAGTACTTTAACATAAAAATATACAAAAGCAGTAATTGATTACTGTATCTTTCAACAACTATAAATTTTACCTAAAGGCTGCAGTAAGTATCTCCTAGTGTTAAATATTCTTGCAACACCAGCCAGCGTTAATACCCATGTCTCAGCCCACTGTTTCTCAGCTGTATCCCTTGAATGATGGATGAGAATGTTCCCTCCTCCTGATTCAATCTTCTCTTTGTCAGCTGTGGTAGAAGATTCTCGAACTCTGTCCAACAGGTGAAATAACACCTGTGACAGTCAGGAAAAAAGAGGAAAAATGCAACTTGTCAAGTACCATAGCTGTATTCATATTAAACCAATAAAAAATAGTAATTCATTCATTATCCTTTCTGTCACTGAAAATTCCCTCAAATAGTCTCCACAGCATCCAAGATTAAGAATCAGTCAACTGATGGCCACTTGAGAAGAGTTAGAAACAGCACGAGCAAGCCCACTGAGAACAGTGTCAGCACTAACTGAAGGCTAAAACCAGTGGATCTAAGATTCTTTACAGGTACAACAGGCAGGCTCAAACACAGCCTAATTTTTCTGTAGAGCACAACAAACATGACTGTGACTTAGAACATGACAAGTACTCTCAAAAGAAGAGAGATAAAATAGAGTGCAGAGCAAGACTCCATCTAATCATATCAGCCCAGTCACATGACTCTCAAACATCTCCATTTTCACACAAAGAAATAAGCCATTCATTCTTGTAGGAAGGAAACAGTCTTTTTATCCAACTCAAGAGTAAGACTAATCAAGATATGAAAATTACGTTTCAAAACAGGCTCTAAAGGCCACAGAAGAGAAAGTGTAAAAAATATTCCCAAACCCTGAGAAAATCAGATTTCTATCACTATATGTTATCTTTAACAAGTCTTAATAAATTACATAACTGATAATGGTTATTCAATTGTGAATGTTCAATTACTACTAAAACATGAATGCTGTTTACAAAGCCTTCAGCGAACGCTCACACACCGTACCTTCCATATTACTGTGTGCCACGTTGAATGTTGCAATAACGTTCCATGAGCACCAATAGTAGAAAACAAGGTCTGCCCAGCACTCTTCCTGACTGCAGGTCGGGGATCCACACACAGCTCTCCAAGTTTGGCATACAGGCATAACCAGAGACAGTCAAATGGTGATGCAGGATGAAAAGGTCTGTTCAGCATCACTCCCTTTTCTTCTGCCTGTTTCTGCAACATTGCTTCTTCTTTGTTTAACTCTTTCTCAATTATTTCACCTCTTTGGAAAAAATAATCTGAAATATTCCACTACAAAATAAATAATAAGACATATGGTGTTGTACAATAAAAATATTGTAGTGCTCTTAATGATCATAAAATAAATTGCTTCTCATTTTCAGAAAGTACATCAAGGTATTAATTTCTCTACACTGATGAAATAAGATCACACATAAATATTGCAAGGTGCAAGAAGTATTTTTCTTATCCACAGCTTTTAGGGCCCAGTTATACATGAAGCACCAGAAAGGGGAAAATGCATTGAAAATAAGATACTGATGAACACAGTTACAACACTATTTCTTTTACCAAGCCTGGAATCATGCAGATTAAAGATAGTATGTGCTCACTCAATTGACATATGACTCCAAATGACAGCATTGTAAGAACTCCAAAAAACAGTTTGCAGCCTTCATTTGTATAACTAACTACAGATTAGTTTTCATTAAAAGAAGAAAAGAAAAAAAAATTAAAGCCAGAAGCAACATCACTGTAGGTTATTATAAAACTCACCAACAAACCAATTGAAGTTAAGCTAATATTTAGCTCTTGATTGTGGAGTCCAAAGCTTCCTGCAACTTCAACAACTATCTGCAGACAAGTACATGGCATTGTTGGAAGGAAGTCAGTCACAACCAACTGAAGACACTGGAATGCAGTCCGTATTAAGGACTCGCTTAAAAAAACAAAATGAAAACAAAATATACACACACATATTTCAAATTTCTTCAAGAGCACTGAAACGTTTTGAATACAATACCTCAGGAGATAGCATTATTAAAAACAAAAAGAAAACATCAATTTAATATTTTTGAGATGAACTTGCAACATTTTAAATATTTTTTGGAGATATAACATGAAGTTGAAGCTTGAAATTCTGACAAAGTATCTTGGCCCATGTTCGCTATCTAGTGGAGTTGATGTTTAGACTTTCCAATGGTCCTTAACTAACTTATATAGTAAAGTCCAGTCCTCTGTTCTAGAGTGCTAGGACTTGTGAGTTCACATGTATTAGCTAAAACATTATAAAAAAGCCTCAATGGATAAAATAAAGCTTAAGGATGACAATATTTCAAAGAGGAAGCTGTTCTGAAGTATTTCTTCTATCAGCAGTTACAAATTGCTTCAAGTATGCCAACCAGGTGGGCAACATGTGCTTTTATTTATTAGGAAAGAGACATGCCAACACAATGGTAGTCTTCCTTGCTTCAATACTACCTTATATCAGACAAAAACTTTTCAAAATATCTGCCATTAAACAGGTATTTAATAATTATTTTGTCTTCAGAATTAAATTCTGAATACAAACAAAAATGCAATACAGGAAAGGTTTGCAAAAAGGATTTCTCAGAAGCAACAAGGTCATCTACAACTAAAACCTTGTTTAGTGAGAGAAAAATTGAAGGAATCAAAAGGACTAGTGAAGTATAGATAATACAAAATAGGGAAGCTTCATTTAAATTTCACTATACAGGGTTTTTTTAATGCTTGATGTACAACGGGAAAAATTCCAAAGGTTCGTAATACAGAAACCTAGTGTCCTTCAGGATATATATCCCAGGGAAAAAATTCAGACTATAGATATGTCAATTACTGTTTCAGATTCATAAATTACGTACTTTTTCTGATTAATTCAAAATAAAAATCATAGGTGGGTTATTTCCACTGTATTGTAACAGCCAACATGATATGGAAACCAGAGGAAAGCAAAAGGAACTTCACATGGACCAAAATGGTATAACTAATAATTCTCTAATATGAAGCACACTGCACAGAAACCATCCATCCTACCACATAAGGTCAAAATATTTATCATTGTTCTACCGATGGAGGAAATGCTCAGAGTGATACTCTCCCTCATATTCAGAGTCTACAAAGTGAAACACATCCAAAACTGCTGCAGTTCCCCCTCCACTACAAAGTTCCAGAGGTATGCCACCTTCCAGGACTCTAAATGAACAGGGAAGGAGGCAGGAAATGAAAGTACAGTTACACTACTCATTTTGAAGCACTGAGTAAATGGGAAAGTAACCTCTCTTTCTAAACTTCAAAGGTAAGGCTACAAGAAGAAATCCAAAATAGTTCATTTCCCAAATAATGTCCCACACTATTATGCATTTGGAGAAAGGTTTCAAAGTCCTTCATGCAAGTGGCAACAGCAATACAGCTCTTCAAATTGTAAACTGTTCTTGATGTTACAGGTGACCACAAAATATAAACGCAAGAAACTGAAGCTTAGTGAGAAATCTTAAGATTGTAGAGGGTTTTATCTATGCTTAAAACAAACAGGGCCATCCCACTGAAAAATTCTTCAGAGACAGACTTCCTTTTGTTTCACAGACTAGTACTGTACAATCCAGAAGTGACTGAAGCACCAATGGCTCTCAAAACAGCATCTTCTGTATTTATAACAGCTTAGAAAGAAGTTCTTCAGGGAAGTAAATGGATTTCTGTCCTGGAATCCAGGACATTCACTGAGCAGAGGGAAGATGCGTCTGAAGAAATTCTTGTGGTCAATAAGTTCGTATTTAAAGTACAATAATGGTATCTGCATCTCATGCTCACAGCTGTAACTTAGCTAAGAAATTCAATTGTTTCTCAAGGAAAAGGAGATTTGCTTAATTTTTTCTTACTGCAGTTAATATGATGTGGACAAACAGGGCTATGTAGTTGAAGAAAAGTGTATTATTCTATATGCTTTGTAGGAGGAGACTAAGACACAACAAAAGATGTTAGTAACATCTTGAGATATCTGCCAGTGAGGTATAGATTTGAGACATAAGATCTGAAGACTCCTGAGAAGGAATATGTGTTGGTTCTCATCCACCACCAACAACAGTGAAAATCAAAGCCATGAAGGAAATGCACACATTGCATCAAGTGTGGAAATAGCAAGTACCAAAGGAAGCATAGCTGCCAAAAGGCGATGCTCACAACCCAGAATGCCAAGATCCTTGGGGATGTTGGTAAGTACTACTGCCAGAGCAAACAATACTGGAACAAGAGCAAAATCCTTCAAGCATTTGAAGGTGCTTTAGGAGTCTTTTATTTGCCCAGAAGATTGAAGCCAAAGGGGGACAAAAGGAGAGATATGCCAAGGAGATTCTCCTACTATCAGAGTATGACCTATCCTGCTGCTAGTCTTGACTAGCCCCAATGAATGAATAATATAGTTTGAGTGTGTGGCTATTACTCCTGGTGCTTACAGTTTCAAAGTGAGATGTTCAGCTCACTGCTCATTTAAAAAAAAATCCCTGCAACTTCATCTCTCACTTTCCCTTGTGGGCAGAAGACCAGTTCAGTAACATTCCACCTCTGGTCGCAACATCAACTGTGTTAGTGAGTCACGGGATTCATCCACAGCAAGTAAACAATTTCCATCCTTCTGCTACCAGCAACCATAAAGGGAGGAAGTCTTTGAGAAAAAGAGAGTGATCAGAAGATGACACACATCAGAGCCTACTGGAAGACTTAAGAAACAGAAACAACAGATAAATTGCGAGCAAGAGCTGATTCATACAGAATTATCTGCACGCACCAGAGATGTGTCCAGCAGATGCTTAAGATCAAATGAAATGGCACACTGAGTATACACTCCTCAGTGTGTGCTCAATGATGACCACAGGAGACGGTAAGGTGGAATAATATTCAGGTTTTCTGAGAGATTATTTCAGTAAAATCAAAGCATTCTTCAGAAAAAATTTAAAACTGTATTTTTGTTGAATAAAATATTTCACAAGCTAAAAATGACAATGACACTATGGTTATTGTTGAAGAGGCTATTAAAGTAAGAAAATATAAGCAGAACTCATTCTATTGTTCTTATCTTACATGACTTTAAAATTTTATTTCCACCACTTACCCCTGATCACTTTGAATTGCCCCCATGACTCCAAGCACCAATGGCCAACCAGGTCCTAAGCTGTCACCCTGACTCTGTAAAATCTGTAGCACACACTCCAACTGCTTGATCCTGATATCAGGATGACTAATGTTTGACAGCTCCTTTAGCGGATTCAATAAAAGCAACTGCAGTCTCTAAAAGCAAACAATAAAGCACATTAAGGATGCCAACATTTAACTTATCTTTAATTATTTTTATGTACAGTTAGTGAAAACATAATGTACAAATTAAAGATTCATTAAATTAATTCAGTAGCTCAAATTCAGAGTCAGAAAGACCTTTCTAAAATACTGTTTATAAAGGATCTTAGCAGAAAATCTACTTCTCTGGCCCTTGTTCTCCAGGTTCCTCAGGAAGTAGCTACACCATGAAAAGCGTCATCCAACTTTATGCTCATCCACTACACTCAGCTTCTGACTCAAGAAACCTTGGAAAAAACTATCTACTGAACCTCAGTAAAAATATCAGAATGCTTTATTTATCATGGATTGAAAGCTGTGATTTAAAAGGTTAAGTAACATATATTTTATGTGCCATGATATCACACATATACTTCTAAACATTCTGGAATTGTTCTGCACTCATAAGGATGACCCATAATTTGTTCTAAAAAACGGACATAATATGCAAACATCAACACTCTTTGATAGGTATTTGAAAAAACAAAAGGAGGATAGTTTATTAGAATGCATGAGGTGATTTTGAAGGGTTACATCTAAATGTTACAGTTATAGACTTCATAAACTCAATAATAAAGTTGCTTTACAAATGAGGGAGGAAAGCAGCTGCTCTCAAACTTACTTTACCTGGTTTTGAGATAATGGAGGATCATGTCTGAATGTCAACCCTGCTTTAATGAGAGATGTTAAAGCTTCTGCTCCCCATTCTCTCATTCTGGAGTTAGGATGCTGACAGACCTGAAAACACAGCAATATTTTCTTTAAAGTCACTTCTTTAAAATCAAGATTTCAATACATATATTTTAAAAATACATTGTAATTGTAATAAAATGTACATAAAGCATAATAACTTTAAGCAAGAATAAAATAAATCTCTAGATTATAAAATTAGGTTTAACAGCATAAAAAATGAATTTATGTTTAGGACAGACATACCTTCTGAATAAGGAAGCAATAGGGAAGCAGTGAGAGACACAGAAGGAAACATAATGAAAGTTACATACATAATTCAAGGCAATAAATTTTCCAAAATGAATACACTAACTGCTAATTCAGATAATGATTGATTAAAAAGCACTAAACAACTCTTCAATGAACGCCTGAAACTCTCAGGTTTAACTAGGCCTTAAGCTACTATAAAATTAGAAGTTTACGCACTGCTTAATTTAATGAAGTGAGGAACATGACAGTAGCAAAGGCAGAAAATGTCTTCTATACTCTCAAATACAAAAAGTAACTACATATTGAAGGCAAAGTAAACCTTACAGTCCATTATTTAAAAAATTTGACAAAACAATAGTGAACATTTTCAAACTTGACTTTCAAATGCATGTCTTCATTTTTCTTTGTCTCCTAATTATCTAAACCTAATTATTTTGCTAACTGCTTTTTTTAGAACAAAAAATTAAAATATTGTGCATATCCATTGCATAGATAACTAGTATGAACTGTACTCCCTTATCGAATACATTACACTCAATCAAACACGGGAAGTCTACAGTTTCTTTCACCTCTGCATAATTATTGCCACCCAGCCTTCCAGCCCTAGCTCAGAGGGTGTAAGAAACCAGAGTCAAAGCCCAAAGCAGGATCATAAAGAAGACTGATAGCTTTCATTGGTGGACCATTCTCTTATCAGCCAGTGGCCAAACTGAAAAAAGGACAGTGTAAAAGATCCAGCTGGATGTTAAAAAATGCAGACAAGAAATAGCTGCTCTCCTGATTTATTTACATTTTTGTAATCTCATACAATAAAAAACAAAAGACAGAATTTTAACTACTTCAGGATGCTCTGAATCTGTCCAGATAATCAGCTCAGGAAAGAGGGAAAAAATTATTCCTTTACTGTACCTCAACAACTTAGGTTTAAAAGGAAATAAGGAAATACTTTGAAAGAAAATGAAAGACTGTATTTCCTACAAAAGAGTGGCAAATTACCCACAATACATGGGGAACAGACTGGAACAGACTCATTTCTAGATCAAAACACACTCTCAAGATGGGGATGGTGAAGCTCACTGTCTTGGAGGGGGAAAACAGACAAGAGAAGGAGATGCCTGTGCTTTACATTTCAAACCCCTAAGCATCCAAATTTTTTCTCCTTCGTAACACATCATGTGGCTTCCACAAAAAGAGATGTCCAATTTTTAATACTGTTTGAAATTATGCACCAGTGCTAAGGAAGTTTGATACATTCTGTAATACGAGGAAGAAAACCTTTCCCCTTTACCCGTTCTAAATCAAACCTGTTCTTGTATTTTGCTCTTCTACGTATCTGTGTGGAGAACTGAAACTACAATTACATTCCACTACTTGTTTTTAGTTTCCAATTCAAAGCAGAAGACTTTCTTCTGGAAGATGGAACATATTTTTCATGTTGAAGTTACAATACTTAAGAAATTTAAATAGGATTATAACAAGTATTTTTATATTTGCACAGTATTGTTTTAAAGAGAGCAATTAAATGTTAGCTTAAATGTTAAAAAAAACCCAAACAACCCATTGTTAGTAAATCTCATGCCTTCAATCTATCTCAAAACCTTCCCTGATATTTGTACTGTGTGAAACAGCAAAACCTGTTTATGTTACCTTAATTACAACACATATATGAAGTATAATAAACTGATCCCTTCAAACATTTTTGAGTCAATAACAGATAAAGACTGACAGCACCATAAAGATGAAGTTATTAAGAGATATTAAAATAGAGGAATTTAAATATATAAAATCACTTTTAAAGTCAAATCGTGATGCATTCAAGTTGCAAAAACAAGGTGCCTAAGCCAAAACATATAATTCAAATTGAGATATTTTTTTTATTTAAAAATGGATTTCTACAAGATCTGCATTAATACAAACTAAATCCTAGTACAACTGTTAAAAGCCATTAGTTACCTCCAGAAGATGACCAGTCAAAGGTCTCCAAAGAATCTCAATCCTGTGCATGTTAACCAGTCCTGTTTCCAGTAATTTAGCAACAGCAAAAAGCGACGGTTCCTTAACAAAATGGAATTTGCATATATGACTTTGAGGTAACCGAGATAATGTCAGAGCCTTTCGCTGCATGAGAAGATGGATTAGGTGCAGCTCGTCTCCCAGCACAGCGCTTGGCAGGCCGTGAGCGCTGGGAAGTGCTGCAGGAGCAGCCACAAGGGGACAGCAGCACACCCTGAAGAACTGTGATTTTTCGCATAGTTTTCTCAAGTTTGACAACAAGAGTACTGATATTCTTTTAAAAACTCTCGGATTTATATAATCCTCCCTCCAATCAGCCTTATAACATATTTTACTAGCAAAATAGCCTTCTTCCCCATTACAACTTTTAAAGTTAAAATTATATATAAATAAACAATGCAGACTATTTCATTTCATAATCCTCTAATTCTTTATCTTCCATCAGCTTCATAAATGCCCTGTAAGAATATGATAAATTTCCCATTAATCAAATACATATGCAAATATTTTTAATAAGCATCTTCTTTTTTTTAAGTTAACATATAGTCAAAATTACTGTTGTGCTGGAATTACTGTCTAATTTTCAGGTGACTTTAAACAGAAACCTTGCTTATTTTAATTCATTCTCTGTTGCTGTCATTGTCAAATATTACAGCAGGTTTTCTGTCTTCATTATCTCTAGTATAACAGATAACAAAAAACTTTCAGAAACAGTCCTCTGGGTTTTGATTATGACTAGGAAAATATATATTCCATCTTATTCAATCACTGAGTCTTTAACCTTTCTGGGCTAAAAGTTGTTTACTGAGGCTGACACGAATCCTATGGTTTTCCCAAGTAGGTAAAAATTATCAGAATGTTTTACATCTAAATTGTCAGGCCTTCTCTGAAGTACATTGTAAGAGAAAAACGACATGAAAATGAACACCTCATAGAACATGCTGTGCTACTCAGAATCCCTAACCTCTGAAATTATAAGGGCTTTGAAAAGTTTTATCCACCCACTATCTCATTAGTGGAAACATAAAGCATTCCTTAGTTAACAAAAAGCACTGGAACGCAATGAGAATCTTCAGAGTATTTAGTAACCATACGAAATATCACAAACAAGAAATTCTCTGGTTCATAATTTATTTTTACTCTAGAGCATCAAACATATTATTGTTCTTAGTATTAGAAATATTTAGCATAAAGGATAAATGTACAAGTCTGTTTCACAAAAACATCTAAGAAGAAAGTAAAGAGCTCTTTCTATACCTTATTGTTTCCATAGGCCATATCCATGGCTTCCAGAGACAATGAGCAAAGGGCATTTATTAAGTGATGTAAAGAGACATCATCAAGGTACCTGAAAAATAACAGCTATCAAAACACTGCTTGATATACACACATGATTTTAATTATAAGATAAGGTTTCTTACTGTGAGTTTTCAAAAAGCTTTGAAATCATGCTGGATATAGATGGCAGATCAGTCATAACTGCTGTAGTCAGGACCTTGAAAAAGATACAGAAAATATGTCTTACAGATTGCAGTAGAAAATACTGTGCAATCATCAACTGAAAAATGAACAATTGTCCTTACTGTACTGGGCCCTTCCACAGCTCTTCCAGGTTTTAATGCACCTCCAACACTAGGCTTCAGTCCCAGAATCCACACAAGATGCTGAAATGGAAAAGGACCATCTTCAGCAGAAAAACCTCTTCAGCAAGAATAAAAACTAACATTGTACTTGGGATAGCCAGGCACCTTCCAGCCAAATAGAATTCAAGGGAAATGCTACAGTACTTACTCAAGGCAATTCAAAGAACATCATGAGAAGAATCAAAGCTTCTTCTATTGCTCACAGAGCAACTCAAAACTAAATACGAACTTGCATAAAAGCAAGGCACAAATATTTCTTCCTATACCTGAAGAGTAGCCAGGACAAGTTGCCACGATGTACCAAGAACAGCTCCATGGAAATGAGCTAAGTTGAGTAGAGTCCTCATACACTGGATATTTTTTGAAGTCAACTAGGAAAAGAAACCCAACCAATCAAACAACCACACAATTTTTATCATTCCACAATGACAGTGTGTCTAGCAACCTTCCAATTTTTACTACGTAGCTCAAAGATTACATTTTGTTTGCACTGGAGCAATGCATCTTTTTTAGAGAAGTAGTTCAGTCTCTCCTCTTATTTTGGTGGGGTTGAATATGAGTATTCAAGTACTGCCTCAAGCTCTAGGGTCCCCAGCACAGGAAGGACATTGATCTGTTGGAGTGAGTCCAGAGGATAGCCACCAAGATAATCAGAGGGATGGAGAGCATCTCCTATGAGGAAAGGCTTGGAGAAGTGGGATTGTTCAGCATAAAAAAGACAAGGCTTCGGGGAGACGTAGTTGCAGCCTCCCAGTACCTGAAGGAACTGAGAGGAGAGATGGGCCAAGACTATTCACAAGGGCATGTAGTGACAGGAAAAGGGGGGAATGGGTTCAAATTGAGAGATTAGGTTTAGATTACATATTAGGAAAAAATTCTTTACTATGGGCATGGTGAGACACTGGAAAGGCTGCCCAGGGAAGCTGTGGATGCCCCATCCCTGCAAGTATTCAAGGCCAGGTTGGATGGGGATGGGGCTCTGAGCAGCCTGGTCTAGTGGAAGTTGTCACTGCCCAGGGCAGGGGGTTTGGAACAAGATGATCTTTAAGGTCCCTTCCAACCCAAACGATTCTCTGATTCTGTGATTTGATCACTGCCCTCTCCTCCCAGTCTCCCATTATTATCAAAGGCACAAGTTCAAGCGCTCCAACTTAATTGCATCTTCTCAAAAGATCAGTCTATCTTAAAAAAACCTATGTAAGTGAACCTTCACACACAGGCACATAGAAGAGCTGAGAACCAGGGTTTTCCAAACAGAGTGAATGGAAACTTCTGAGCTAAAAGCCAGAAAAAAGCAAGAGTAAGAGTTCTTTGCCGTTAAAGATCTTTGGTGTCCAGGGCTGTCCCAAATTAAAACCTTAGGCTAAATAGTTCAGATGGCCACTATTTGTAAGAATGTTGTTTATCTGTAGACTGTTTTTGAGACACTCTGAGATGCAGAAAGACATAATTAAGCAGGATACGATCACTTACAAGATGTACTTACCATTACTGTTCCCTGTGGCTGAAGAGCTAAGGGTTGCCCTACTGCTACAACTTGCTGATGAGACTCACTTGAGGGACTAATCATTTGAACATTCTGCCCCTGAATGGAATATGCTAGAGGAAAATTGAAAAGAAAAAAAATAAATTTAAATTAATAATCCAGTACTACTTGTAGTAACAACCATCTTCTGACAAATACACTCGTGAGAAGTTTTTTCCCAGTATTAGCTTTAAGGTAGCTCACTTTGAGACCTTTAGCTATATTTAGATTATTATGTCATTGCCTTACAGAGTTAAAGAGCCAGCAGTTACTCCCTGTCTCTAACCATTAGACATTGCTTGCAATACATTAACATATTTTATGTTGAGACTGAAATATTTATGCTTAAGATACGAGTATTAGACTCAACTCAGCTATTGGTAGTAACTGTGTGTAAGTGGTATCACTGTGTGCTACCATTGTGCTTGTGCACTCGGGAAATGAGGGTATCATAATTGCCATGTCATGATGTTTTTCCAATACAGGACTTCAGGACACCCATTTTGTAACTCACCTGTAAAAAGAAGGGCAACCTATATAAAGTAATTTAACTTCTCTGCCTTGTTCCCAATAGATATTTGTATAAGTCATGCATACCTCTTCAGAGACTTAGAATCTAATAATACACTTAGCTAGTGGATTGGACTAAAGTAAAGGTGCTGGCCCTTGTTCCCAGACTGAGGTATTTTTGTTTTGTATTAAGAGGTTTAATGTTAGATCCACTTGTATATTTTTCAGGTAGTTGCACTTCTCAGTAAATTCATTTTCAAAATTAGAAACAGAGCACATCCTTAGCCGCCGTATCTCATGAGTTAGAACATTCTCTCAAGATGTGGGAAGCAACAATTAAAATGTTTGTAATCTGAATAGAGCTCAGAACTTTGAACTTCCACTTATGCAGCAAGTACTAACACCACAAGGCAATTGTAGAAAAGACTGAAGTACACCATAAAGACAGGATGTTCTCACCAAAGCTTTAGCATCCAAGTTATCCAGAGACCTTTTTAGATTTTGGATGCCTTAATTACATATCCTAGCAGATCTTTAAGATGATAGACAGATCCTTAGACTTCTGACATATGCTAAGCATTCGGGAAGTTTTAGGCTGACTAGAATGATAGCCAGCAGATTCTGCAAGACTAACCAGGTGATCTAGGTCCTGTCTGAGGATTTTAGTATACTTTAACATAGCAAAATACTGCAGTTGCCTATCTTTGGAATCACATCCTGAAAAATTTGGTTTTTTTGGTACATGGAAACACAATTAAAGAAAATTTATATATTTACATTTGCTGGACAGAGCTGCAGTTGTGCTATTTAGAACAGTAAGGGCATAGTGAGGAGGCAAGGATCCTTTGCAAATGGCAGTGATAAAGGCATCTCTTGATGTTACAAGACCCAGTCTTCCACAAAGTGCAGCCATGGTCAATTCTGCTTTTAGAATATTTTCAGTGGCAGCTTCATCAGTGCTGAAAGAGTACACATTGTTCAACAAGAATTAATCCACAGCACAGATGCAGGCAGCTAACCAAAACCGAAAGCCATGAGAACATATACTTTAAACTTGGCAAGACTATAAATATATAACCAATCAACAAAATTCTTCAGAACAATTTCCTACATAATTGGACTTTAGTTCTCAGTGGCTTGGTAAAGAAGACTATGAGGAGGTGTTTAAAACAAATTTCAGAAAAAGGTGTTTGATAACAAAAGGCTGTTCGAAGGAGACAACTAATACCATAGTTATTACCTAGTAAATAGCTTTTCCACTTTAAAGATCAGATAG
This sequence comes from Pithys albifrons albifrons, assembly GCF_047495875.1. Classification (NCBI taxonomy): domain Eukaryota; kingdom Metazoa; phylum Chordata; class Aves; order Passeriformes; family Thamnophilidae; genus Pithys; species Pithys albifrons. The sequence goes on from NC_092460.1 coordinate 68,550,930, forward strand.
TACCAACAAGTACCAAGACATCTCTTAATCTCTTATCTACAGTATTCAGGACATGGAATAGCTTCAAAGTGTTGAAACATTCAGTTAAAGTAAAAAGAAATATAGATAACTTAAATAGTTTTAACACAAGCCTTTGAAAATGTAATTAATTCTTCTACATTGGAATACATTAAAGATTGATGCTAGACTTCTGGAGACTTCTGCATCATTTACACAGTTTAAGCCACAAATCTAACTGCTCAGGTGCCATGAACAGCAGTGACATTGACAACTGTCAACTTGACTGGTATCAAAAGTCAGTTCAAAATATGGCTTGGAATGTCATCTTAAAAAAAATCAAGAGAAATGAAAGACCAGATACCTTGCATCAAGTAGGAGGGATAAAGCAGCAAGAAGACCACACCAACAAGCATTCACCATTTCTTCCCAGACAGCTCTGCTAACTTAAAAGAAAGACAGAACCTTTATTATAGCAGAAACACAGTATTTCCCTTAATAACTTTCAACTATATCACAAACAAAATATTTGCTTGCTACTGCATCTTTTAATGTGTGTGTTTTTCATATGTATGTTTACAGACACACGTGTATACAGAAACACAGACACCAGTATCATTTCAATGGTTGCATTTAAAATAACATTCCTAAAGTAAAAAAGTCACCAAGGCACTGTTTATTCTAAACTGTGCCAAAAAAAAACCCCAAACCCAAATAACTTATGAAGCTATATATGACCTTTTTTAATCTTTGTCTATAAAAATAAACTTTCTGAAGTGCAAATTGTAGGAGAAGAAACTCACTGAAATTTTTCAATTAAAAAAACTACTCTCCCCTGGTACTTCCATTTCACCATAATTTTTTCTTTAATTTAATATGGAAAAAATATCGGTCCAGCAGTCCTGTAGCGGCCCCATATCATTTCCACACCTCTCTCCCCACCCTGCCATGCCAAGTCCTGGGCTGAGCCGGCACTGCCGTAGCAGCACCTTGGAGAGCTCCCCACGACCGAGGCAGAGGGATCAGCCCTTTTCTTTCCCCCTCCTCTGCCTTCAGCAGCCCAAGTGCCTTGGCACAAACTTCGGCCCTACAGTCCTGAGGCACAAGCCACACTCAGTCTTCAAATACAAGTCTTTCTGTACATACAGACCCCTACACAGACTTCTACCATGTTGCACAAATAGAATCCTCAGTTCATATCAGTCCTGCTTTTAAAGTTCTCCCCTAAATACTTTAATCTTACTTATAATCTCTCCTTAAAATATTCATTCTTCTTTTTATCTTGTTACTGGAAATACATTTTTATTTCAATGTGGACATAACTGTCCCGTTTCTGCCAGTCAGGTTGCCTCCTGTGACCTTGGATCTCAGTGTTAAGGAGAAATTAAGGGCACAAGAAGGCAGAATAGTAGTTCTGTCAAACAGAATGCCTGCTATCTCTCTCTCATATCCCAGCCCCACCTACCTATAAAACAGTATAAAAGACCATAAAGAGTCTGTGGCTAAGGTGTTATAGGTGAGAAGCAGAACATGAAAGTATTTTTTTAATAGGCTACTGCTGTTCCATTACAAAAAACCCAAAACCAAAACCACTTTGTAAAGTTTTTATATATAATGAGAAACAATACATTTAAGCAACAAAGCATGAACTTTTAAAAATCCTGCTTTCTGTAAAAATGTTGTATTTTATATAGTGTTTGCATTTTCAAATACCTAGTTCTTTCTCTGACTGGTCAGAGACAGATTGCAAATCTTGCTGCTCTGAAGACTGTGCTGGTAATGAAGTTGTCTCTGTTGTGGTTTGGGTGACTGTTTCTGCCTGTCCCAGCTCTCCTTCAATCATGGTAGTGATACCACGGACAAGATCCAGTAAACAGTGAAATGCCACCGACATGGCATAGCCTTCAGGGATTGTAGGCGGCTCTACTTTGTCCAGCATTTCCAAACTAAAAAATTGAAGACATGACAAGTAAGTGTATAGCAATACCACTGTCTTTAAAAAAAGAAATTAAAACAAGATTCCAAATGAATGTTAAGTACAAACAGGTCCCAAATACCATCCTACAAGATTTATAGTAACTGATGAAAAAAACCCCTTCAGGTTAAGTCATTAAGTAAAAGAGTAAATGAGTCACTAAGTAAAACAGTAACTGAAAGGGTACAAAGCCTGAGCAGAGACCTGCAAATAAGTATTTTTTAAAAATTAAACACATATAAGCAAGCATCACTGAATGAATAATTCTGCCTTTTATTTTACTTAAAGCCACTGCAACAGAACCTATTCAGAAGAATTTAAGTACATAGAAACAACAGAGGAAATACGTCAGAGAGTCATGACAGCGTGAACATAGTTGCAACAAATTGAGAACAAGTCAGATGTTCCATTATCATTATCTTTGAATTGGTATGACTGGAAATACCTGTAATAGCTAGGTATTATAAGGCTAAATATTCATCACCTACATGCAGAGGTAAACAATGGAACTTATTTGTACAAAGAGGAAATGTCTGCATGATTCACTGCTGAAAAGCATGCAATTAAAACATCACTATGCTGGAACTGCAGCCTCACTGCCACTTTTCTTCATCTTTTACCTGAAAAGCACATAAAGAACTGCTGAATTACAAATCCAACAGGAAGACATTGTAGCTGACACAGCAGCAGCATCTATACAAGTAGAGACAGTCCATTACAAAAACTACCTGCTATGCCAACAACCACTGTTTCATTATTTACTCTACAAACTACTCTTAGAAAAGCCAGATAATCCGCCTCAAATATACTGAAGACACTTTTATACTGTAATGCCACCACTCTTGTCTGCATAAAGGATTTTTCCTTCCTCAAACATGCAACACTTCAGTTATTACCTCTAATTTCCTGAAGGTAGCTGCCCCAGATATCTGGGTGCACAGGCACTACAGGTGAATCAAATGGTCAGCATTTCACTCTTTACATAAAAGTGTGAATATATATATACAGGTCTAATTGAAATTATTAATGGGTTTTACAGTTTTAAGTATTTACTTCCAAAGACAGGAAATGCTAACAAATTACGAGTTGTCACGGTTACATGGCAATAGCCACAAAAAATCATAAATAGTCTGGCTAGTTCTCTTAAAAAGAGATACTTCCTCATGTAAAGAGCAAGACAGGACATAGGGGTTTGGGAAGAGACATTGTGTAAAAGTATAAGATGTGGCCATTGTATGAAATTCTAATGGCAGCAAAAGAGAATCAGTGCTACGATGTGACCCAGCCTATAGTTACAACAAGTTATCTCCTTAAAAGTACAAGATATGGGAAAAAGCTGCTGACCAGACATGCTTGTGACAATTCCATAATCTTATACAGAATTAAAAAATGCAAAAATTATGCAGAGGAAACCATGCAGCCACTTGAGGTATCCAAAGTTAAAACACAAGCAAACTGAGAGCAGGATAGGAGATTATGATGGTGGCTGCCAACTTCTTGAGACGATTAAGAACAGAAAGTAAGAGAAAAATCAAGGAAGAAAAGCAGGAGGTTGTAGTAGCTGACCAAATTAAAAATTTGCATTTCCTGAAAACAGACAGGTAACCTAAAATAACATTCTAACATTCACGGCCACTGCTGGAACAAAAATTCAAGTCAACACATACATGTCAACTTTTGAAATCTGAGGATGAATTTTTCCTTCTGCATCTCAAAGGCAGATAAAAAAGTTTCTACCGTAAAAACCCTGAGATTCAGGCTGCTTGTCAAAATTTCATTATAAAATTTCAAATAAGTTTAGTTTGGAAGAAATTCGCCCCCAGTGATCACAACTAACATGAAAAACTTGCAGTATTTCAAAAGTAAAATAGTATTCACAGCTTTAAACTGAGAATGCCATCTCCATTATACAAAGTCATGGCAAAATAATTGGTCATTCTAAGAAGCATTCAGAGTCTAACCTTGGTATATAGGTCAATATATTGTTCGAAATGACAACCTGGCCCAATCTACCAAAATACCCCATAAAACAGGATTAATAAAAACTTTAAATAACAGTAAAGCTCATGTAAGAAAGCTATTATGCAGCAACAGATATTCCAAAATTGTTACAAGCTACAGGGAGGCCCAAAAGTAAAAAGTTAATACAGAAACAATATGGCAGGAAAAAAATTTCAACAGATGCTAAAACCACAGGGGACATTTGAATTGGAATCCAGGGCATTCAGTCAAAACAGCACAAAATCAGAACACCTCATGGCACCAACAAAAAGAAAATTATTAATGTATGTCAATACCAGAGAAATGAAAACTTCAATACTCACTAGTAAAAAGTCCTTAAATATAAATAAAAATACTTCTTATACACATTTTCAAAAAGACACAGGTACTTACTATGTAGCTTTAGCACTGCCTTGCACTGTTACATTCAGGATGGGTATCCAAGTGCCCCTGTACTCAAAGGCAGGTAATACAGTTGCACCTCCTCCCATTCCCAGCGCTCCAGGGTTAGTTTGTGCTGAGCCAGCACTCCCTGATGCATTGCTTCCTGTTCAGAAAAACACAGTGATATAATGAACCAATCTCGTTTTAGTGATCAGCAAACAGCCTTTTTCTACATTTAAATTTTGAGACACCAGATTAATCTGAAGACACTCTGTTCAATAATGAAAACCACCACCACCACAAAAAACTATTTCTGAGCTCCCTCTGCTGTCTAAACCATGATCATCTGTGCAGCTTACTGATGCCAACTGCCTAACTTTCAGTTGGACCAAAATGTTTCTGTGAAAGCAACATTCACAACTTTCTGTGAATGAATCAAACTTACACAGCCTTGACAAAACAATATAAATTTTAGTGAAGTGTCAGATAGATATTTGAACAGTTGCACCTAGAACTCCACACTCAGAAAAGATGTTAATGACTCCAAGAACAAACTTTCAAGACTTCAGAAATGGAAAAGCAACAGGAAGAGAGTCAAAGAGAATGGCAACATTTGCATCTGTTCCATGCCAGGGTAGAACAAAAGGAGAAGAAATTCTGTATGTATACAATTTCTACATACAGGACACTTATACTCACTAGGACTAGGTCCCACAAGTTCAGATTCTCTCTGGAAATACAATAGGGAGAAAGGGCAAAGGTCTCAAGAAGGTGACTCACAATGCCTCCCTCTCTCCACTACTGTTGTTTTGAAAGCCTTTTGCAGGATTAGGCATCATTGCAAAACTGAGGCTCAAAAGCCAGGTATGTAAGGTGTGTAAGTGTACAAGGCCTGGGTGGATGGGGTTTTGAGCAGCCTGGCCTAGTGGAAGGTGTCCCTGCCCATGGTAGAGTGTTACAAACTCTATCATCTTAAAGGTCTCTTCCAAACTAAGCCATTCTATGACTCTGTAAGACAGCCTACCATGACAGGATTGTTGTTATAATCAGCAGACTCAGTTCAAAGATTACATTGCATTGATCTGTTCTTTGCATATCTGACTGCAGGAGGAAAGAAGGTAGAAAGACAAATGCATGAGAAAGTGACATGAGAAACACTCATGCTGAAAAAAGAAGTGAAAAGGTAAAGGAGAAAAACTGAAACAATAACCCAGAGAAATAGCAACAGCACTAAGAGTATGACCCTACTGCAATGCTGTTTCCCATGTGGCAAAATTCAGGTTTCCAGATTGAGTATTTTTGAATGGCTTCTCATATGTGAGTGCTACATGATGAAAAGTGCTTTTCTGATTTACCTTCAGTGAATTAAACTAACCCAGAAATAATACTAATGGGAGTCTTCTATCACTTGCTGTACAGACAGGTATCGAACAACAGATACTGACATGAATTTCCTCATGCTATCAATGCGAACTCCAACATGGAATTCCAGCTTCATGAATTAACCCTGAAAGGTGTGAGTTTAAAACCAGGCTTTTTAATGTTTCTTAATTTAATAGTAGATAGGATAGATAATAAGTACACTTTGGTTATCTGGTTTTTTTATAGCAAGAGATTATTTTTATGTTCTTTATTGCTGAGGACTCTGCCTCCAGAACCACAGGAGAAGCAGAGAGCCCTAACTTGGACATAAACCAGCTGCAAACGTATTAACAAGAGGATCGTTTCTTCTTATTAAAATAAAAATATACCTAGTGAAATGCCAAAACCCTGGCTGCAAGAAAAGACAATCAAGCTTAGTTTCAGTAAGTGTCTGCTTTCAGCTTACAAAAAAAGCAAAGATCATCTGTGAAATACACATCTTTCATTCTAGCTCTTGGCTTTCTCAGTCTAGTTTTGACTCCAAACATCCAGAAGAATTAGTGATTGCCTCTCAGAAACACACATTGTCTTACTACTTGAATTGCAGTCATAAATTATATCCTCATAGGAGACAGAAATCAGATTTTTTTTTGTAGTCAGAATCTAGAAACAACTCCATCAAAACTGCCCTCAGAAAAGTTGTAAAAGAAGGAGCTTGGTTGCCACAGGAACTAATGCAGGAGCTCTGCTCTGCCAATCAGGGGCCAAGTCTTCCTCACAATACAGGTAGATAAAATCCCCTCCTGTACCAGACCTGAAAACAGTTTGTCTCAGGGTAGCTTTCCACCTCAAAGAACACACAAACACAGAGCTGTACAATGTCAGATGAATATATTGAATCAAATCAGAATTTATTATTATCTGAAAATGATGAAAAAATAAACTGATATTAAGAACAAGGCTTTACCAGTTTGGTTTGGTGTTGCTGATGTGTTTCCTGGGCTTGGTACAAGAAATAGTGACTGGATAAAGGACCCCAAGGCATTCACAATATCACGGAAAACTTTAGTGGAATGTTGCTTCATGTCATATGATTGACAAAAGGACCTGGAAAGAATTTTATGAAACAGAAAGTATTTGACAAACTGGGGACTAAAAGTGTATTTTTAACAGAAACTTCACCCCACAAACACACTATAGACTAAATGCACATTTTAAAGGCAAATATTTAAAGTAAGTAAGCACTTAATATTTAATTTTAGGTAAGAGGTGCTTTGATCCTGGTAAGACAGAAAGAGTTTAGAATACTCAAGTAACTATAATTATTATCCTTCCTGGATAATAAGCACTGCATAATGAATTATAAAAAATTATCATGAAGAGCATAATACATTGAAATTTCTACAATTATTACAATATTTACATTGTTTTAGGACGTATTCTCCATTAGACAAAAATAAAAATATTTCTTACATTTATGTAAAAGTGAAACTGAATATATTTAATACCTTAATAGTTGAGGCTGCACACAAAGCCTGTGAATAGATTCTACTGCAACAGCTCTTAGCCACTGTGGTTTGTCTGCATCCAGAAACTTAACCAGTAATGACAGAAAGATTTCACATTCTGTTACCTAAAGGATACAGTTTACAGTAATTAAATTAAAAGTCTCCTACAAAATATTTTCTAAAAAAACCTTCTCTTTGATCCTAGGAGTTGTGTACTCAGCAAGCTGTGTACAGGATCTAAAAAATCCCTTGAACAAGCATTTACTCAGAACTATATAAAAAACTATGCTTAATAATTATAATACTTTTGACAAGCTAAAATCACATAAGCAATTGTACTGAAGGAGTTAAATTCCTCATAGACATTACAATAAGGTCATACATCTGCTACAGTAAACAACTGAAACAGACAAGTATCTTTTTAAACAAAGATCTAAAATTTGGGAGGTAAGAACAGCCGAACGTGTTTTTTACGCACATTCTGTCAACAGCTTTAGCAACTCTAGTCAAAATCCTCTTAGAAAGTATTAACAAGGCAGAGTAATCATTATTATCTAAAGCCAGGCAAACAACAGAAGATCAAAAGGTTCACAAAACCTGAAAGGCAGTTAAGTACTGAAAAGACAACAGCTCATCTACTATGAAATTCGTACATGTCCATGTTTAACAAAATCATACATTTAGAATATATGTAAACACAAATATACATAAGAGGAAAAGAATATTGAGACTTTTCCTCCCTCAGTATATGTTAACAGTTCCCAAGAACTAATCAATACTATTACTGATCACAGTATTGTCAAATACATAGAAAACCAGAATTGCATAAGAAAATTAACATATTCTTACCAGCAAACTGTAAAACTGTTTAATCAAAACAGAAACTACTCTCAGCAAACGCATACAGATGGGGAAGTATGGTTTTTCCACTGGTGCTGGGGAAGATGATGTGCTGGAACCTTGCCTGAATTTGATATTTGGGGAGAAGAGCTTTATAACAAGAGGGCATACCCTTTCTTTAAGAAGAAAACTGAATTCCTGATGCTGAAAAAGGAAACAGAACAAGTTTTATAAGTAGATATTCTTTAACTGCTACCCAATAATAGGTAATTAGTAGCTGTGATTATGTATCTTATTTACATTTTTGGTACGATCAAGCAGTCTGAAGTCACATAAATCTTGGTATAAATTACTTACTCAGGAAATGAACAACTGTATACACGATTGTAAAACTACCAAAACGCAGGATGAAATGAGAATGGTCAGGTTCATACTATGCACCCCTCCTATTTTGCAAGTTGAAATAAGCTGTTAATACACCATTTATTATGTATTTCCTTTTTTAACTTGGCTACTGTCTGCTAAAACATGTTACTGTAGAATCATGGTGCATTTACATGCAGTATATACATGCAATTCACAGTCATGATTCTTACTTTAAAAGTGGGGTGAGGTTAATGTTTTTGTAGAAACAACAATGCCCCAAAGTTACAGAGTTGTCAAGTCAGGCAAGATAAGAAACTGCATCTTTGGAGCAGATGTAAATGCAAAACAAAAAGTGAAACAGAATAAAACATGCCTTACAAAATCCATAAACACAAAACGAGTGTTTGGAAATCGAAAAACATGGTCAAAAACCACAGAGAACTTTTCTATTACAAAACAAACCCAAATGCAAAAGCTACGAGTCCTTCTGAAAAATAGTATTCATGCTAAATTAAAGAAGAGTTAATGAAGTGTAAATTTTACTACCTCTGTGAACAAAAGTCTTTCTGTTTTCCCTCCAAGAACTACTCACTTGTAAAAACACTTGTGGAAAGTCATTGAGGACCGACTCAAGAAGTTCAAGGCCAAATGTTCGGGTCATTTCTGTCATACCCACAAGCCAGTAGGGAGCATCAGCATTAACTAACTGACAAAGATCCTTAGAAAGAAACACAGTAACATTTACGTTCTCTGTACAGTTTAAGTTTCCTGAGTTTATAACAAAATCTACACACTCTCTCTTTTGTAATGAGTAGTTATCCAATTTCAAAATAATTTTTCATCAAATAGTTCTTTTACATACATTTTAAAGCAAAGAAAACTTTTAAAAGAAATTTTAAACTTTGCTGTTATCCTTGTAGCAATTGAGTTCACTCCCGCCCTCAAAAATATCTCACAACCACTGAATTTACTAACTTAAAAAGATTTTTGTTGGTGTGATGAATACAACTACTACTTTTCATTATGTACTTGCCTTTAATGGACAAAACCAAGCACAAGAAATGGGACTGAACTATAGTAGCAGTGTGTTTGGCTCACAGAAACAAGAATCTTGAATTTAATGCAGACATGTATGCTTAGCTATTAAAGATTTACAGTAAAATGTAACTTCGTCCTCATTTTCCAATCACCTCCCTGTGACACAGCATATTATCACCAATTACAGTAAACATGCATATGAAAGTCCAAGGCTCTGGTTAAGGACCTTGTCAATATGCCAACAGCAAATTCTGGAAATTTATTAAAGAGATATAAAAGCACCCAATCTTAACTGCAAATATACAAATATATGCTCCCCAACTACCTGAAAAAGCATATATGCATCCTTGGCACATGGCTTCAGTGTACTGACAGATCTTCTGTTACTATTTCCTTGAACTACAACTGGCTGGTCAATAGTATCTGTGCAAAAAACAAAACAAAGTTTTGTGAACAAAGGAACTGTAGAAAATCAAGTATGCAATCAGTGTTCTTACAAAAAGATTCCAATTGAATGGCCAGGTAATTCTTCTGCAACTTATCATGTCTACAGGAACAAACATTCAACTGGCTACCAAAGATCAATAACAAGTACTTCTTTCTAATAATTGTTCTCTTTACAACTATCATGCCATGTATTTCACACTCAGCGATCTAAGGTACCTTCACCTCAAATGACACTCTCATCTCAAATCCCTTCACAGAACTAACCTGAAGACCAGCTCTCACAGCTTGAAAAAAAAAAATCTAGATTTTATATACTACTGTACTGAGTTGGACTGACACAATGTCTGATGACTTCATCTCCTTTAAAAATAAGTAAATGATAGTTAAAATTAAAAACGTCTGTGATTTTTTTAATAACATTTATAGACATTTTCCTGCTTCTTCTGCAAGAGAAACATCTGATGTGCATCAAAAAAACAGGACAATAAAAGCAAGCTGAGTAAGCAGTGTGCCCACCTCTGCATCGTTCATCCTCAGCAACGACTCTCTCAAATACAACAGTAACTACCTGTCGCACTGTAGCTGCTGCAGTGTTATTGGTGATATTATCTTTTGTGAAGTGCAATCGAAAACAAAGTACAATTGCCTGAAAGAAAAAATAATAAGGAAAAAATATAACCTTACAACAATATATTGCATCCTTTAGTTGAGTCAAGAACCTTGATTGATTGAGGAATGCTTTCTGCTACAGTTTGTCAAAAGGTTGCCTGAAAAAAGATCATTTTAATAATTGTAAATTTGAAGAACCAAGTTTAGTTTTACCGATTATCCTGGCCAAAAAACTCTTTAGTAATCCTCCCCAGAGGGAATCTAAAGTAGTATTGAATGAAGACATTACCATGTGCCAATAAAAGTAGAGTCATCACATGGAGAATCATCAGACAGAACAATTTGTATGAATATTAATGTAAAAAGGACATTAGAATTATAAGGTTAATCTCGAAAGGTCAGTCAACTCCAAACTAAAATGCCACTGCTCTCCTATATGAAATCACAATACTTTCACAATCATGTTGTCTCTATTATGCCTAAATCACACATTTTAACATGTCATTGTGCTGGCAGTCACTGTTCCCATTGGATTTCATTATTAACTCTAACTCATAGCTTAATACTTAAATATTTTATAATTAATTTTGAAAATTAACATCTGTATGTGTAGTGAAACCTGTATTTCTTGTTCTGCTCTTCTGATTCTGTGTTCATACACTTTTGCAAGAACCTCAACCACACCCAGCCGGAGCACTACATGCTCTAAGCCATACAAGATTCAGAATTTTCTTTTGCTTCTTTTCCATGTACATAATTTGTGGACTCTGCTCGGATGTCATTCCCACATGAGTTTGAAATGTTTCAACACAATTGTACAACTCGACTTCCAGAAGATACTGCATGATTCTCTAGGTTAATCTAACAGCAATGTCTGTATTCATGGGCTTTTCAAGATGGTTTATCAGTATTTTCTTAATTTAAATCAGTCGAGCAGAAATACAAATATGTGATATAAATCTGGCTCAAACCACTTTTCCAGAATGTAATCTTGAAGAGGAACTTTAAGCAGAGCTACACAATTCACATATGGATAAATAATGTTGCTTCTTCAAAGAGAAGTAACTTATAATTTAAATCAAAACGGACTGAAATACTTATTTTTTGTTTTAGTTTATACTTAATATCCAAAATGGTTCATGTTTAAAATTATGCAGTAAAGTTATTTCAGTTATGACTGAAAGAGCAATAACTGGACTGCTTTCAAAAGAGAGTTAAGGCAGTGTGAAAAGCAGCTTCTCTTAATATTTACCCTATTAGTGAGAGGTTACACTGTGCTGTGTGCTCTGATTTCAGTTTGGAAATATATGACAAATTTAGCAGATGAGAATGGCTGGTGCTAGCCCAGTATTTTTATTTCAAGTTCCTATTAAGTCAGAAATGTGTTATTATGGAGGAATTACAAAACAGATTGAAAGGAAGCTAAAAGAAATTCTGTTTTCAGAGTCTGGTCATAAAGACAACAAAGACACAACAGAATCAAGAAAGCCCATTCTCTTTCATTATTTTCATATGTAAAATGTCCCCGTTTTCCCTCTTGGGTATTTTACGTACTGTGGTTGGCACTAACAAATTCTTACCTTGGACAGTGCTTCATCATGCACCACTGTATTGGTTGTTAAAAGTACAAGAACTGTCTGAAGCAACTTAAGTTCCTCAAGACTGTTCTCCATCAATTGCCAAAGCATGTTAATAATGTTTCCTGCTGCAGCCTACAAAGAAATAATTTTTTTGCCAACAGTTATCATGGTACATATGTAAGAATATCACTGTCATAAAGACATATCATAACTGAATATTCCTGATGGTCTATACCATAGCATTATATTGAGAATATACAGCCAATTTGTCACAAGCTTCCCAAAGTATTTTTAAAGAATTGACAGTAGAAATCTCTTAAAGTGTAATCCAAATTAAAGTATTTCATTTTCTACCTGGAAATACAGAAGACACAGTAAGAAGATATTTTATCCTTAGAATTCATTCATATCAGAGAAAAAAACAGTGCCACTTTACATTATGTAAGCACAAATGATGGCATATTTAACAGGATTATTTTCACCAGCTTCTTAACACACTATATATGCAGTACCATAACGTATCACAACATTTACAGCTGCAGAAAATGTGCATCCATTTTACCTTATTTTTAAAAGTAAAATGTAACAAAACCACAATGTTATTTCACAGAGTGTATTTTATACATGCACGAGGTCCATTCAATGATCGGTTCTCGAAGAGTAAGAATGCAAACTATATTAGATGGATTCAATGCTCATTAATTTCTTTCTACAAGTTACTGTTTCCTCATTTTTTATTTTCTAAAAGGGTTTTTTTTAATTACTGAAAAAGAGAGTAGTAAAACATCTTGCAGATTATGTACAGCCTCCTAAAACAACTTATTCACCTTCAATCTGAGGCCTGTATTTCTCATCATGAAATATTTATGTTTTTATATAAAGATTGATCTTACCTCTGAAACAACTTCATGGGACATGAGCCTCTGTATGGCTGCTAGACACAACTGAGTGATCTTTGGTTCCTTTGTTCCACAACCCATCAGAAAAGGCTGAACTACTTCTGAGCTGTTCTCTTTCAATGCTTTCAAAAAGAGATTTGGAGCAGTCATTGTGTAATACTCTCAAGAATACAAGGCAAAATTTGTTAATCACACCTATTAACAAAAAACAATCTCCAGTCTTGGAAATTGGGGATTTACACTTGCACCACATGGAAAAGCCAAGTGAACACAGACCCTGGGCTGACACAGCTCACTTCCACCACTACCCTGGATGAGGTTCAAATCCCAAGCACCTTCTCTCTTACACACTCAAATGACTTCCTCTTTCCAAATTCACAACTTCCACTTAAGAGTCCCTTTGGGTAGCAAGAAAGCACAAGGTTCTGCCAACCCCAGAGCTTTCCCTGGCCTTATAGCGTTCTCCTCTTGCCAGGCTTCACCTCAGCACCTAACACAAAAGCAGCAGCGCCTTACGGAAGCACGTGGCACAAAGGGGAAGAGCAAACTGCCATGACAAAACAGGAGGAGAAAGACACTGGAGTGTTTGTATCCTGTGTACATTCCCCTGGCTGTGAATTTGTTAAATCGTGTTCTAGTGACAAAGGGTACCATCTAAAAATGAAGTTTTGCCAGGAGAAAACACCAGTTTTGTGAACTTCTTTCTCCCCACAATTTTTTTGTTAAGGACAAAACACTTCATAATGAATATAACATTCCATACTGACATTTTAAAGTAATTCAAGAAATCTGACAATCTCCAAAAAATTAAAACTATGAAAATATGAAAAACACTAAAATATGAAAGGAAAGCATGACCCTGACTGATGAGTAGTTTTCCATTTGCAAGCGTGGTTGTTGGTTTGTGAAAACTTGTAAGATTATAAATGTTCTTCACCATTTCAAACACTAAAAATTTCTTTGTAGTTGAAAGTTCTATGTGTGTTCTTACACTGAATTTCATACACTCTGTTTTAGTCCACATGTAACAGAAGAAAAGCTTGACACACTTTTCAGAACACAGAACTTACCACAAAACCCTAAAAATACGTTCTCACATAAAAATGTAAACACGATTTATACTATTAAGAATGATATTAAGTATCACTGCAACTAATTAGGAAAAAACCCTGAAACATCAAGGTAAAAGTTACAAAAATATACTTGATTGATATTTTCCAACTGAAACACTAACTGACAACTTTCTGTATGATAATAGTTCTTACAGGGTGATATCAACACATATACACTCCAGTTTCATCAGTCTCTTCAGAGACAGTACAGGCTCTATGACCAGCTGACAGAGCCTGACCTTGCACCAAATGCCTAATCAAGAACAATGAAAATGTCAGTGTAAACGTGTGAATGAACACACAGGTTCACTGTCTGTCTAACAATCTGCTTTGATTTCAAAAGGTTTTTTAACTTAACTATAAAACAAATAAACCTGTTTTTAAAATATACAATATAAACCTTATCCTCCAATACCATTCTTTTATTAAACACTCCATGATATTCAAATTAAAAAAAAAGACAACACTGGTACTTCATAAAAACCAGAAGTTTGTTCCTGAATAAGACATGAAATTTAGGCATCTAATGAATTGTCAGTGCCTACATGTGAGCTAGATCTCTAAGCTCCTTTTATACCCTATGAACACCTACAACACATGGCCAAAAGAGCCTAGAGAGCTCACTCTAACATGGGCAAAAATGCTCATACAAATTTCTGAACTGCCACTAAATTCTAACCATCAAGCAGTAAAAAACAAGCAAAACTTTTCAAAAGATACCACAAAACATTTATGCCTGAGACTCAAGATATAGTTCTGAATGGAAAAAATAGCACGAGTTAATAAATAACAAGACAAAGCAAAATTTAAACCTTTTAGAGTATTTTTTTGTATAATCTACTAAAATCTACTAAAAACAATAATCTCACAACAGAATCTAAACAAGTATTTTTACTTTATGAAGATGAAAACTTAATGTTTTGCAGATCAGGTTTGGTGCCAATCTGGTTTGGTACCAGCCAGGCACATGGCCTAATTCTTGGGCCTCTCTTGTGTAGGGACAGGAGCTGGACTTTGATCATCCTAGTGGGTCCCTTCCAGCTCAGAATATTCTGAGAGCATGTGATTCTGTGACTTTATTTGCTTCAGTCTAAAAGTACACAAAAAATTTTATTACAGCCAGATCTGCCTCCATTTTGCTACCTATTTAGGGTACAATATTTTCAAAAAGAAGTATACCTTACTGAGCCATAACAAAAAAGACGTTTAGGGAAAGTAAAACTTACTCTCTCATTCCATCACCAAGATTATAATTCTCATTTTTCAGAAGAACTTCTAACACATAAGTTTTTGCACTTCTCAAAGCCATGTGGAAATAATTTCTCACATTTATCTACTGTGAATGAAAGCAAACTTTTCCTTCCATTGGAATTACTCAAATCCTCATAAATAAATTGTAAAGCATGTACAGACTGCCAAGAATGAAGACTTTGAAACAGTTCAGCTTAACTTTTCCAAGACAAAGACATTAGATCAATGACCTTGAAGTTCTGGCAGGTTAAACTTATCCCACCAGAAATAATAAAGATTTTTAATATTCTAATAGAGATTTTAAGACTGCATCTATTTTCCTAAAAAATACAACCCTACAAAATGCAATGCTTCAAGAAAACATCAGGTCAGCTTATTCAAAACAATATGATAAACCTGTTCTATTATAGTGAAATGACAGTTTACATCAAAATATTTTAAAAATCATATCCTGATCAAAATATTTATTTGTGTAACTAGAATGTCTAGCAGCTGTTCCTAAATCATCTAGCAGTCAAAAAGTATCTACTTCACTAGATTTCACAATTACAGTAGCATTTTGCAGCTTTATTATTACTAAGTATGGATAGTATTACAAAGTAACATATTGTCTTCCTTCAAAAAATACTAAATAGCAGATAGGAGACCATAACTTGATATTAACTTATCTGTAAGATTAGGTTACAACTGATACTTCAAAAAATACAAGAGTCCATAAAGAATTAAGACAATTTAATGACATAATGCTTCAAATGTGGAATGTGAGGATAATGTGCAGGCAAATTACATTTTCTCAGTACAAAACTGTGGAACAGAGAGGAACAGTTATTATCCTATTAGCAAAGATTAACTAATCAAAATAACTTTTAGGATCTGCTGGTTTTTCAAACCTCATAACAACAAACCTGTTGCAGTTTTTTGATTAACAAAATAAATACTAAGTACATTCTAGTCTAAACTTTCCAAAGCAAAAGTACTTTAAAAATTTGATCAACTACCAGAAAGTGCTCTCACAAAAAATACAGAATGCCTACCAATGCATAAATTCAATGATCTTTCATGTCCCTTCACTTTGAAATGAAGATTAAAAAACAGAGACTTTTGCAAGATTATGAACTAGCTTTCTAAAATATGAACTTCTTTACACAGCAATATGCCAAAGAATGTTGACAGCTTCCCCAACAGCTGACTAGAGCTTTCTTTCCCTTGTTCATTTGTGTATTTTGATATAGCTGACTTTACCTGGCATAGTTTTCTCACTTATGTCAGCATTCATGACAGCAGTAAAAACAAAGAAAATAAACAAATAAAAAAGAGGCATTAAAGTGAAATACTGAGTAGTGGGGCTGTTACCTCAAATAATTCTAGAAAATGCCTCCTTAACAGTATCTAATTTACATACCTGAAAACAAGATATGGTTTTACACCTAT
The DNA here is from genome assembly GCF_047495875.1 of Pithys albifrons albifrons. Lineage (NCBI taxonomy): Eukaryota > Metazoa > Chordata > Aves > Passeriformes > Thamnophilidae > Pithys > Pithys albifrons. The sequence goes on from NC_092460.1 coordinate 68,567,730, forward strand.
TTCACTGGACCTTCCAAATAATCTAGCATTTCAAAAGAATTTTGACTACAGTTGGGGTAAGGCACTCAAGTATTAACCCAGGGGCATTCAACTCTGGCCAAAGGCTTTACAAGCAACTGGCAAAAAGCCGTCAATTTACATACTGTTTTACAAAGCTGAAGACAGTCAGAGTTACTGTTTTAAGCACTTACAAAGCTGCAACTCACAAGATATCTCCTGTCCCTCAAGGCATTGGTGCATCTTAAACTGAATGACCTTGTCTCAAATTAAGATGGATTTTTGCCTTCCAGTTACAAGTCCCAAAGGCTGGACTCTCATAAAATACACAGATCAGGATCATACTGCAGAACTCCACACAAAGCACACACCAACACCTGTGGTGAACACAGACAGTGACTAAAACAGAGAGAATTCAGGGGCTAAGTATTTAATGTTATTTTTCCAAGTGGATGATTACCTAGAGCATCAACTGAAAATGGAGCCCTTCCTCAGCTTCAGTATAGCACAAACAAAACAGAAGTAGAATTAAAAAAACTTTTATGCTAGTGGATTTTTTCCTAGGTGCCCAGAAGTAAAGACTCACTGATGTAGCACATACTAAAAGACACGTAGTATTGTTAGACATATCCAAGACATCTTTTTTAACATTTCAATCTGTAATGCTGTTTTATTTTTCCCATTGCACTGCAAATAATTACCTGCCAAAATATCAGTGTTCCGTGCAGCTATTGTTTTCACTTTTATTATTCCTGATTCAGCAGCCTGGAAGAGAAGAAAATAAGTAGTTTAGATGCCGTATCATAAATCAGTATCTGCAAAGAAATAAGAATATTGTAGAGAAATAAAAAAGCATCATCTCAAGAGCAAAAAACAGTTTTGCAGTGCTTTCAGTAAGCAGAGCTAATGCAGAAGCGAAAACCTTGCAGTTGCTGGAATTACTTTCCAGAATTCCACAGGAAGGGTTATATTCCTATACAAATTATCCCAGGGCAGTAGCATGAAGTTGCCTCTCAGTTCCCCTCAACGTGCCATACACTCCACACTGAGAGTTCCGTCTCTTTCCCCATAAGTATGACGTGGCAGACCAAGAGCATCCCCCTCCACCCCCGCACAGCTCCAGCAGGACGGGGCCGCACACGCGGGACGGGGCCGGACACACGAGGGACGGGGCTGCGCCGATCACACGCGGGACGGGGCCGCGCCGATCACACGCGGGACGGGGCCGCGCCGATCACACGCGGGACGGGGCCGCAGGGGCACAGCCTGGCTGGGTGACCCCCCGGCACTGCAGGTCTGCGCAGCCTGCGAGGAGATCGCACGGTGCTGCCAGGAAAGAGCAACCCTCTCTTCAACTGTCCACAAATGCTTCCCTGCATAAGTCACTAAAGTCTTGCTCTCCAATTAAATCGGGTCAAACTGAAAAACACACACAGAATCGCACACAGACTATTCCGAGTTGGAAGGAACCCAATAAGGATCATCGAGTCCAACTCTTCAGTCAGTATAACATTGAGGCTTTGCATTTCAAAACTATAACTTCTGACAAGTTGTGTACAAAACACAAAAATACATTGTACATGGTCCCTCTTCATTTTTAAGTTCATTAACACACTATAAGCCTCTGGAAACAATTAAATAAATAAAAATCAACACAACAGGTTTTCCCAAACAACAGGATGCAAATTGATGGAAAATACTGTTCTGCAAATTTGAAAATACACTTCCCCTTTTATTTCAGCTTCCTATTTCTGTGCACTTTCCACACTAAACATTCTATTTTTCCTCTGATTTAAAGATGTGTGCTGTCCCTACATAAAACACATTAGAGAAGCAGACAAGCTATGGCAGTAGAAACATGAAAGCAAAAGTACATTAAGTTTGACCAAGTCTTAAATATTCCCTTTCCATCAGAACACTTTTCCAACAAAATTTCTCAGAAAGTCAGGTTAAGGTGACTGTACAAACTCACAGTCAAATATTTTAATTAAGAGATGATACACATATTTCTCAAAATAGCTGCATGGGATATGTGGAGCTGAAATTTTTAACTTTTTTTTTTAATTATACAAAATAACATAGAAAGACGAAACACTGCCTTAAGATCATTTAAAAGAGAAAGAAATTCTTGAGAGTTATTTAAGTTTTCCTGAAGACAGTGTTTCTATTTCAAAACCAAAACCAATATTAGCCAAAATGCCATATTCAAACGAGCACAAAACAAGATGTACATATATATTCTGCATAACTAAAATGAGGAGATGAGGAATGCCAAATGCAGCTCTCATTTATTTCAATTATATTAATTTTAAGTGTTGAAGTTCTTGAGTTTTAAGTCAATCTCTGCTCCTCTTTAGTTATAAATTGTCAATTAATTGGGAGGGTTCTTATCACAAAAAACTGTTCCTATTAGTTAATATGAAGGATTTGTCACAGTCTAACTTCAATTACCTTCAAACTAAAAGTCATCACATCTACTGGAAATTGATTTCTTTCTTGCCAGGAGTGACAAATTGAATCATTCAGATTCAAAGAAATCCTAAGCCTGCTCACATGAGTGGCATTCATGAACACCATGCACTTTGCACAAAGAAGGAAAAAATAATTTCCCGCATCATGTCTCTCAATTGTGTCCATCCTGACTTTATATCAAAGAGTATACATTACTTAAAAACATAAGGTCAAACAAACCAAAGGTTATTAGACTTTTTACTGCCTCTCTGAATATCACCATTTTTCTTCATGAGATACAGTAAGTCTGCAGTTATCTGCATTATGCTGTAGTTTCTATTCAGAATACCAATTAAAAATGTTTACAGTTAAAAACTAATTACACTGCACACATCCTACAAAAGAAAAATAAAATACTCCACTGTCTATGTAAAAGAGACAACACATTAACACCAAAGGTTGCCTCAGTTGATCACAAGTAACCACTATAAAAATGAGACTATGAACAGTATCTACCTATTCTATATACATTAACATAAAAGTATGTTTCAGATTGCATCAATTTAACTGGCAAATTAAAAGCTATATTAACAGATTTTAAAGTGACAAACTTACATCAATTACTATAGCACTCTGCAGGATCCTGCTCCATTAGAAAAAGATCTTATAAAACACAGTAAGAGAACCAGCATCATACTGTATATTTATGGGTACAAATATGATAATATGATAAATATGATAATTTATTTTCACATAAATATAAGGCACACTGTTTTTAAAGCAGTCAACTCTTTTAGATGTAACATTATCAACTTCCCTCAGCACTGCAATTAATAGTAGTCCAATTGAGCACGTCATATATCCTTTATTTTAAAAAGAAGCAAGTGCATGTAATTCCTGTAACATAACAAAGCTCAAGTGTGCCTAAAACCTTCAGTCAATTAGATTTTCTATTCTGCTGCTTTAATAACTGTGAAATAAACTCAAATAAAATGCCTCAAACATACACTTGGTTCATGTTTCTGCTGAAGCAACATCAGCAACCAGTTTGGGGAGTGAAATATTGATGAACAGCAGAAACTGACTCTAAGCAATAGCACATATTCAAGTCAGTCTCTTCCTCTACTTTGATTTACTTTTAATCAAACAATCAATGATCTTCACAGTAAAATTCAACAGGACCCTCTGGGCTCAAACACTTGCCCAATCATCTTTCTGCTTCCTGTGAATTTACCAAGTATTTGCTGATTATATCAGGAACAGAGCAGTAGGTGCATCTGAAAGGCATCAGTTCTTCAGATCTGTCTTCTGGGGACGCGGTGGGAGCTCAACCCCAACCGCAGCGGGCAGCCTCCATCACCACAGGACACCACTATAGCTACTCCATGCCCACAATGAGATTACCTGGCAGCCTAAGAATGGGACTTGTCCTGGCAGCATAAGGAATAATGGCACAGCATACGCTTCAACATTTAATTCCTCCAGGCCATGACAACCTTGGACTTCTGTTGCAATGCATATGTACAGGAAAATAAGGTATGAGAGGGGTCAGATGGGATGGGATCTGGCAGTACAGCAGTTGCTCCACAAAAATTCCTATGGATTTGTCCCTGCCACAGGGATAAATATGAAAGAGCTACCCTTCTTTCACTGAAAAATAATGAAATAGTTAACAACTTTTCCCAAGGGAAAGATGACACAAAATTTCACTCCAAAGTGAAAAAGTGCCTGTTTTCTCTGCCATATCGACTATTTTTTTCAAAGTTTCAATAGTGGTTTTTTGAAAAAAATATTAAAAAGATAAACTTGCTGATTTTCAAAGAAACTGGTATCTCACAATCAGGACCAGAAGTCAGTACCTTTTTTATTTTATTAAGCAAAAAAATACATATTCCCACAATGATATTTAATGCAACAACCATGCACATGCCAATTCATATTAAGGACTGATCTAACATTAAAGATACTTTTGTATGAACTTCTAAACGTGATAGCATTGTTACCAAAAGATAGTAAGATCATGAATTTCCATTGCTAGTGCTTTTGAATGATTGTTTGCATTTTGGTTGTACATTAGAGCAAATTGCTAGCTCCAGAGACACTAAAATTGCTGTAAGGTTTGCAGTTCTTACTACACAAGCCACTGATTTCTCTCTTCTAAAAAGAAAAGCATTCAGGAATGATGGCTTTTGTTGGTATTTACATCAACTGTTTGCCAACCTTTTACTAAAACTGCATGAGAATAATATATGTCATCTATGGTCATTTCCATAGCTATTACATGAAATAAAGAGATTTGTTTTAATCTGTCATTATTTACCTTTCCAACTGGAACACTAACCATATATCCAGTAGTGTAGGTAAGAGATCATCCACTCTAAAGAGCAGTTTCACTTCATTGTTATTCTGGCTTGCTTTTCAAAAGCACATTCTGGACCATTACTGTACGGCTAAACTACTATTTGGAAAGGACACACTCACAAAAAGTTCCTCACTAAATCAGTCTAATGAAGGCACTCAGGTATACCACATTTGTGTGAAAAAGCACTATACTTGCCCTCTGTATTTTTATCTTCCTCCCCATGAGTATAATCCCTACTCTGATCCGTCTTTTTTATATATGCTCATTCTAGCTGTGATTTAAACTGGTAAATTGCCAGCTCTGATCTAACATTGCTGTGCACTCACAGGGTTTTTTTAATAGTGAATTACTTATTATCATTATCTTAGAAAATTATCATATAGAAGAAAAAATTAAAAGCAGTAACTGATTCTATTACACACTTTCTTCTCTAATTGAAGATACATGATATTGCAGTTTGTGGGTTTTGTTTTTTAAAAACACACAACTGTGTTCATTTCCAGCTTTAGTATAACCGTGTTAGTGGCTCTCATATTAAGAGTGACTACTCATCTGCTCTGTTAATCTTCCAAAATTGTCAGTCTGCAGCATCAGTAGCCAATTCAGAAACCTGAAGGTTAACCAGCAACAAGCCAGGAAAGGTGCCAGTGTTATCTACAGTGCTTCAGAGCTGTTGCCTCTGCAGCTACCTCACTTGATGTGAACATAACCAAATACAAATATTTAATAGCACAAGTTTTCATTTGACAATAAAAATACTACACCTCAGCTGGAAAACCCATCACATATAAATTAACAGAACAAATCAGAATGCATTGAAATAGATAACTCTCCCTTGAACTTTAGTGACATACTTCTGACATAACAAGCATCATTCTACATTAAAAAACCCCAACAGCCTGTTTCAGAACTTTACTAGATGTGTACTTGAAGTTCAAACTAATTTTGCATTCAGCTTGTTGGTCCCATCATAACAGATGGGACCAGTGAACTTCTGAGACTTTGCCACAAGTACTACATTCAGAGTCACCCAGTCAGAGACAGCAATGCCCATTTGCCAGGCACCTGGTAAAGAGAAACAACAGTTGACAGTCTGGGCACCAGTTGAGAACTGGAGTCACCAAGAATTTACAACTTCTGCTACAGGTTTCCTGTATAAGCTTCAAGGAGCCATGGGAGGCAGATGGGGATTAAACCAGCTATTAAGATGCACAAATTTAAATATTTAGACTCCCATTACAATGGATATTGCCTCTACTGAATGCTCCTTAATTCTTAAAGCCTCTCCTTAAGCTAATTCAGCTGACCTGCTAGTAGGGGCTCAATACAGAGGTCTAAACTCAGACCTCTGTATCCAAGACAAGTACCACAGACAGCAGAAGACCATGCTCTTCTGGACCAGCTGCTGGAAGCCAAGGAGAAACATTATTGCATCTTAAGTGGCAACGCAAAACACTTAATGTGCAGGTGATAGAGTGGATCATTCCCCTGGCTATATGATGCTCTGAGTAGTTATTTGGATCTACTGACAGTACTCCCTTAACCAACCAAACCTGCACAATCAATGAAGGGACCTCAGACACGTGACATCAGTCACCTTAATCCTGCACTGAAAAGTGTACAGATAGATGAAGATACTGGAACTTTCAATCATTTTCTTTATTCCTTAAATTGCAAGGCATGACATGATGGAGAAAGTGGGTCCATGTGCATGATGTGAATCACTTCTGAACACATGACATTTCTTCTCAAACAACTAAAATGAACACATGAAGCTTAGAATGCATTTGAATAGATGATGATACCCTAGAAAAACAAGAGATCACTTTTAAATACATGATTTTGAAAAAATATATACTAGAAAATCCATATTTGTGGGATGATGGATAGGGTTAAATCTAGAGGAGATTCAGAATTCTAGGGTAAAAAGCAGCTGCAACTCCCTGGACAGACTGAGTCTGACATGCTCCCCAATACAATGACAATCATCTGCTCAGAGGAACAGAACAGAGAGGGGATCGAAATGGAGACTCTGCGGTCCCCCTCCATTCAAATCCCAGAAGAATGGGGCAACACTGTGGTACTGAGACCGTACAGTACCTGTCTGACGAGGGAGAATCAAGATGTTCTGCTGCTGAAGCAAACAACCATGTTGAACTCCCTCCTCAGGTGTCAAGCCATGACCACCCTCCCCTGTCCCACTCCTCCAGATCAGGTACACCAATCAGAAATAAAAAGTATTTATAACTAGAGCCACTCAAACTCCACCCAAACATAAAGAACATAGTATAGAAGTAAGTTGGGGAGAGGGGGAAAGTGGGAGAAGACTTCCACTGAAACTGCTGGGATCAGTTGACAGGCTGAGCCCGTCTTCACCTCCCCAGAGGGATGACTTGGGTGAGAAATTACCTCTACATGCGTTAAATGCTTTTTAGGACTGGAGCTTTTACTTGTGCTTACCCCATAACATACTAGTAAATTGCTTCATATCAGAGCTTGTGCTTGCTTAATATATGTATCAGTAGATTGCTTTAAAACATATTTTTACAGTAGACACTATCACTGACAACCTTCAAACCTTGTTAACCTGTCACCTGTATTAATAAAGTGTTACTCCATGAACTGTTAAAGTGAGTCCTTGCAGTTGCCAGCAGCAGATAACACCTTGGCAGGACCTGCTGAGGGGTCTTCACTCTTGAGTCCCTCCTAAAAGGGTGGTCAAAGTACCCTCTAACCTTGCAAATCTGTTGGTTAAGGGTCTCCTGATGAAACACTGACAGACTGTCGGACACCAGAGTCTAGATTTTCCTGGAGGTACCAACAGGCAAAAATCTAAACTTCCACTTTTCATGTGACAGTATTGAATAAAAAACACTATAAAATGAATGAATTCAAAACATGAAGCTAGCAGATGCAGCAAGTAAGATGAGGACTTGTAAAAGAAACTGAAGGGAATATTAAGGATTGCCCGTTTCAGGTTACCAGCTCAGCTTTGGGCTGGCAACTCAAGAATGCTACAGAGTAATCTCCAGTCACATGCACAAAACACATGCTTAAGGGTAAGCTGCCCAAGTATGACAATATGCATTTTAAAGAGCATTGTTTGTCTATTTCGAAAGAACCTTTAAAATATTAGTTAAGTGAATACCCACTAAAAGCAGATTAAAAACTCTACAGTATTTCATCCTTCTTAACTAATGCTGTGAAAACCTGAAAACAAACCAACCTGGAAAGTTCAGAGTAGGTTAAGTTCCCTGTAGGCTAAAGTGTCAGAATTATTTAATCCATTTTATTCAAAAAGTAAAGGAGGAAACCCAAAAACTTGGCTACTCCTACAGAAAATGGTCTATATACAATAGGTTCATTTGGCTTGTCCTTTTACCACTAGAGTAGCATGAACACAAAGCACTCAGAAACCAGTGAGTGATAGTAGTACATCAAGTCACTCAGATGCCCAAATCACAAGGCATTTCAGCACATCATTTTCTTTCCTAGCCTTCTCCAATTTGAGTACTGCACTATGTTCAACAGAATTTCTGAAGTATTACTAGTGTTACAGAACAAACAGCTAATATTCATACATTTTTAACTGTTCCTTCCAGTTTCATTAGGAATTCTAATGATCGCTGTGACATTACAAACAAAATTAACTGCCCTGTATCTTTCTAATGTATGTTTTACTGTTGCAATACATCTTGATGTTTAGTTTCGTACAGCTATTCAATGACACCAGAGGTTCCCTGAAAAGGACAAGATTCCCAACTAATTATTTGGCATTAGCTCTAAACTGTGTTCAGGATCAGCGCATCATTCCTAAATGAGAATTAATTAACCCAGGGGATTAAACTGTTATGTATGTCACTCAGTGCAAACAAGACAGGACTCCAAAGGAAGAAATGTATGAATAACGCCTGTCTTCACACAACACAACACAGAGGTTCCTGGAAAGGGCAAATCCCATCTCTTGTCTCAGCTAGTCCACACCACTTCTACTGTAATTATAACATTTAAAGTTTACTTTGTCCAAAAGTTATTCATACCTCTTTTAACTTTTACCTTAAGAACTTTGTAAGGCTACTTGCCTGCAAGTAGAGTTACCTTATAAAAGAAAAAAGATAAGATTGCAAAATTGGATTCTATTACTTTTCCTAGATACAGCAAATTACTATACTGTTTCAAAAATATGTCTGTATGCCAAAGGCACACACAACTCAATAAACAGCTAAACAAAAGCAATGTTGCTGTTTCAAACAAAGATCTGGTAAAAAAACCCAGCACAGTGCGAGTATTAAAAGCTTTCTTCCAGGAGTCTCAAGGGAGCATTTCAATTGACCAAAGTATTCAAGCCTAATTCCGTGCTGCTCTTCCAGGTAGAGGTGAGTTGAACACCACTTCTTTTCCAGCCCTACTATTCCAAATCACCACAGCAAGAAATATCCTAAAATATGCAGGCACCTGCAATCCATGACACAACTCCAAGTAGAGGGCACGCCCTGCCCCATGCCAAGCTGATCTTGATACAGTTCTTGTCTGCCTCAACCCCACCTGCCATCTCCCTTCCCCTCTTCTACTAACACAAATGCGCCTGTAACTGTGCAGGGACCTGGATAAGAGGTAAGTTTTGTGGTATTTTTTTAAACTCGTTTTGGTTTTACTGCTGTTTAAAAGTCAAGAAAAAACCTGAGTCAACACAGAGACTTACAAGCCTTACAAGCTGAAACTGCTTGGCTGGATTTGCATAAACCACAGTCACATATGACCAGAATTCAGGCTGCAAGGAACTTTTGGGAAGAACTTATTTTCCCTTTTAACTCCATTATTTCTGCTAATTATACATATTTCCCCTTATATTTCTAAGGTTTTTTTATGCAGTGAAATTATCTAACCTAATCAGATGCAGCTTACTGAAGAATATTTTCATTCTGTAATAAGAAACAGTGGGCAACCTACTTAGCACACTGAACTATTTTCCATTTTGTGATAAGACAAAATTCTTACACCAGTTCTTTAAAGAGAGCACAACCAACCTCCCACAAACATAGCATAAAAGTGCAATCACCAGCAGGTTAAGATAGTTTATAAAGCTCTATGCAGGCAGCACGCAATTCAGTGCAGTGTTAGCAGCATTACAACACTCTCTAGTAAAGAGCAAATCTTAGAGCCCACTGTAATAATAACAACAGAATAACAAGCAGGTAATACTGTTTTCTAGGAGAAACACCAGCTTACTTGGATAACAGGAACACAACTGATGCCTGTACCAAAACCTGGTTCATCCTCTGTAATTTCAAGCTCCAAAAGATATTGTTTCATTTACACTTGCTCTGAGAGCTTCTATCCCATCCATGGTGTCTATTTTTCTAACTGGGCAACAGAAATACATTGTGAAAATACAGACACACTTTTAAGCAATGTCCATATTTGTATGTCTGCCAGTATAAACAGGTTTAGCATAACGCAGACATAACCATGAAATCACTTCTTGGTCATAACGTAGAGCTCTCATGCCTAGTGTGCTTCTGTAGTCAGGGCTGATCTGAGGAGGCATCAAACAGAAAAACCACTGAGTAACAAACAGATGTGGGTCTGAAGCACAACAGTAACTGGTATTCCCCACACCCTTAAGAAAAGTAAGTCTGCTATGTTAGTTAATCCCCAAACATCATCAAGCAACAGAATTTTAAACCCACAGATTCTTTCAACAGCTCCCATTCTTACACCATTAAATGGCATAACCTAGGAAAATCCTGCCCAAGTATTATTTGTCACACAGAGCAAAAATGAGGTATGGATGCTTTGAAGCCAACAATATATCCTGTTATTTCTTAGTTAAAAGCTCTAACTAAGGGGAAGGAAGTTTGCCACATATTTGTCTCAGAACTTTACACTGGAATAAACTCAGCAATTTCAACATTTCTTAACAGATAATCAAAGTCAGCAAAATCAGACTCTGCTGTTGTAAGTAACTAGTCTTACAACTAAATATCCACATAAATGTAACCTACTAAGAAAACTTTAAAAACTCAAATAGAAAAATATGAAAGTACTTAAAATAGCCGAAAGTTCAAGTTCCATTTTCAATAATGGTTTATTAAGACCTAGCTCCTAACTGTGGATAAGATCTGGATTCCACAGCTGGCTGTCCCCTTTTCTGCTGCATTCAAGCCCCACCCTCATCCTCCCTCCCCAGAAGTCCAATAAAGTTCTTTAGCTGTGTCATCTACATGCCTGTTCAAAGAATCATTTAATATTGTTTTGGTCTCTCTGTACCTAACAGATACTGTTTACAAATGAATTAGAAAGATGTTTAAGAAAACTAAATTAGTCTGAAATTTAGTTTGAAAACCAAGCCTGTTTTAATAATATAAAGGATCTATTTTTTGATCATACAACTGCCTAAATCCTTACAGCATTAATTAAAAAAGGATTTGCTCAAGTTAATCATCTGAACAACGAGCAGAATTGAGAACCTCATTACTACTTTTATCAGCAGCCAACCTATCAGCTAAATTCACTTTATAGCATTTTAACACTATTAATACAAAAACAAGACAAAAAAGAACTAGAACAGACAAATCATTTTAGAAGTGGCGGATAATAACAAATAACTTTGAGCAAAATTTCCTACAACGTCACACACGGGAAAGATTATTAGAAGCAGTTTACCTTCATAAAGTACCTATCAAATCTAACAACTATGATACATCTCGTAACTATTAATTTTGGACTGGGAGTTTTTCAATAGCTTTATCACAGTATGTTAAATTTACTGAGTGACATGAAAGCACACACATCACCTGCAAGGTAAACTCATAAATTACAAAGCATGATGAAGTGATGAGGTGAGTGTAGTTACACTGCAAGTAAAAAAGTAAGATTGCAAGTAGTAGGAATTTGTTTTATAAAGCCTGTGTTTAAACATGGTTTAAAAGCCTGGTGCTGTTCCAAATCAGTAAGAACATACCATTCTTCTGATCACTCTAGCAGAATCTAATTATGTTCAGATCAAATACATACATTTAAAATACCTGTTTAACAGTTTAGATTTGACAAAAAAGGACGCCCATTCCTCTAAAACTAGAACAAAAAATGGCTTCCAGAAGTGAGGAAGTCAGATCATTTCCTGTGACTGTATCATACATCCTACTGTAGAACTGCTTTCTCCTCAGACTCCCTGTAAGAGCCCCCAACACATGGCAGAAAGTCCCACATCCTTATAAACACCTCCAGTACTATTCCATAAACCTATCCAGACTCCAGACAACTGTGAAACACTTTGTTAAGTGTTTTCAATGAAGAAAGCTATGCAAATTGCCATCAAAATATAAAAGGGAACATCACAAAAGTTGAACTTACACAAGAATATGATAAACGTGCTGAACAAGTGCCAAGAACTACACATGCAGTAGTTACTATAATATGCAGCATGGCAAATGTAACAAAGCATTAGTAAAAATATTAGCTTAAGAATAACATTGCACATCTCCTTTAGAGATCTTAAAAGAAAGTAAACATTAACACAGTGAGGAAACTTGTTCAGAGGCTGAACAACTTAGTCACACAGTAATACACAGAAGAAAGCAGAGCTGGCACCCCCACCTCCCTCCAAACACAGACACAGATTTCTATTCAACTGACCACAACTTTTTCTTAGTTACATGTGACCACACAAAATTTCGGGACTGATCACTACTTTCTCCTGTTTTTCTGTGACCACATAAAATTTCTCCGACGCACCAGCACTCTTCTGCAATCTCCAATCGTATACAACATGCTCTGCTACAGTGTGTCACTTCTTGCCTTTCAAAACAAAAACAGTCATTACCTTCAAGTTATCTTTTAAATACAACATTCAATACGCTATCACTGAATTGGAACTCAAGTCACATTACATATGCAATTTCTCTCTTCAAAGCTTCTGGATCTGCAGTTTAATCTGAGTTAATGGCATTAGTACTTTTACTCTCACTATTGCATAGAAAACTTTTTTTTTAACGACAAGTCGCAAACTACGGATAGGGAAAAAATTAGACTGACTGTATAAACACAATAGAGAAACATACGGTTAAAATGTATAATTTCTGTCAGCAAGAAAATTCTGATTGCCCTTCAGCTAAAGTAATCCTGCCCATCGAGATTACTGAGGTCCCAGGCTGCAGAGTAAACTGAGGTTTGAAAAATAAAGCATACAACGTTATTGACATAAGTTTCTTAATGGGACTTTTAGGGAGGGAGAAAAAAGGGAACCCAAACTTCTGTGTCTCCAACGCTTCCTCGGTTGTACCCACAGTGCTGGAACTTCAAAAGGACGGGGTACACTGGCGATCCCCGCAGTTCACACGCAATGGTGAGGAATAAGCCACGTCGACCGGGGGGGTCACACCGGCGTGTGCCTCGGCACAGGGGCAAGGCCGGCCCCAAGGGGAGACCTGCGCGGCCCCGGCCCGGCCCCAGGGCAGCGCCGGGGCTGAGCGCGGCTCTCCCGACTCCCGGGGGTCCCTCTCGCTCCGTGTCCGCCCAAGCCCCGGCACCGCACTCGCCGCGGGCGAGTTTCCCCGCACGAAGGTACCGAGACAGCCAAGCTGAACTTTGTCTTTGCCCCGGAGGGCGCCGGGGGTACAGCGGTGCCGCCCCCGCTTCGCCCCTGTCAGCACGTTGTATGCCCGCCAGCCGCGCTCCCCGCGGGGCACAGCCCGGCCCGGGCGCGCACTGACAGCCGCGGCCGCGGAGCTCGGGCCGTGCCGGGAGCGGGACACGGGCACGGCGGCAGCTCGGCTCCGGCCCGGCCCCGCCGCCAGGGAGGCCCCTCCGGAGCGGCGCCCGCCGCCCGGCTCGGCTCGGCTCGGCTCGGCCCGGTTCAGCGCCGCTCACCTCCTTGACGGGGGGGAATTTTTTCCGACACTCCAGGCTCAGGCCCCGCAGGTCCCCCTGCATGTTTTCCAGCAGCTTCTTCACTGCTTCGGGGCTGCTGGTCCCGGCCATGGCGCCGCCGGGCCGGCCCCGGGCCGGCCGCTGTTCCGAGCAAGCAGGGGCAGCGCCTCCGGCTCCGCGGCCGACACGTCTGCGCCCGCAGCGGAGCCCTCCGGCCCGGCCCGGCCGCGTCCCCTCCCCGCCAGAGGCCCCTCCGCTCCCACAATCCCGGGCGCCGGCAGCTTCCGCACACACGGCCGGGGGCGGGGAGGGAGGCAGGGACGGAGGGAGGGAAGGAAGGAAGGAGGCGGCACCCGGACCTGACCTGCCGTACTCGGCGCGGGGAGTCCAGCGCGTTCCCCACACGGGCACCGGGCCCATGGAGGGGCGGCAGGGGCGCTGGGGCCGGGCTGGGCCAGGCCAGGCGGAACCGCCGGGGAGCTGCCCTGGGGAGGGGACAAACTGCGGCGGCGAAGGGTCGCTGGGGAAGGGGGTGCGGAGCAACCTGCGCTCCAGCCCCGCCAGCCCTGCCGAGCGGCCGAAGGGGCCGATCCCCTTGGGCCAAGTCCGGCTCTCGGGGGAGGTCGGTGCAATTTTGATTAAAAAAAAAAACCCCAAACAGCGAGGCAGAGTGTTTTGCTTTCTCTTTCATTCCTGAAGTTCTTTGCTTGCTTTCCAGTTGAAGCACTGGAACATACTGTCTAGGGAGGTTGTGGAGTCTCCCTCACTGGAGATAGTCGAGGACCGGCTGGACACGCTCCTGTGCCATGTGCTCCAGGATGACCCTGCTTGAGCAGGGAGGTTGGACCATACGACCTACTTTGGTCCTTTCCAACCTCACCCATTGTGTGGTTCTTCAGCAGAGGTGAAGCTTTGTGCTGTTTGTGACCCATGTGCATACACAGCTCGTGTGTTTTCCTCCCAGCAAAGTCAGGGTGAATCCTGCCTTGAGATTGTGTATGTGTATGGCCAAACTTCGCGAACAAAGATTTGGGAAGGGCTCTCCCCAGGTGGGTGTGCCCTCCAGCCTGCGCAGTGGATTTTTTAGGTGAGGCACAGCGTGCGCAGAACTGGCCCTACCGTTTAAGTCCCAAGGTCCATTTGCCACGGCCGAGCGAACTTGGACAGTGACAGGGAAGTCACAGCACTTGGTACTAACCCTTGAGAAGTTTTAAGATAAACACAGGCAGGGCATAAACAAGGGAATATGGAACAGCTGGGTCCCAGGTACCTTCCATGTCACCAGCAGTATCCCTCTGAAATCCAAAAGCATTACAAAGCAAATTTTAACCCACTTCGAAAGCAGGCACCCGAATGGGAAGCAGGAGCTGTTCAGTATCAGGTGCCTGTGGTAATGCAGGGGCTCAGGCCTGATGGCTGTCTGGGAGCTTCCTTATGGGGGACACCATTTGCTACTGTAACAGTTAACATTTCACAAAGGTTTTGGTCTTGTTTTTCTACATACTTTTTGCTGTAAATCCTGTACTGTGCTGGCTGCCTCCCTGTAATGCAGAATGGTTCTGTTCCCCTTCCCTAAACCTTGGGAGCTGGAAAATATCCTTGAGTTTGGACACGCTCTAGTTTTTGAACTTGGGAATCTTAAAAAAATTTATGAAGAATCCAAATGAAGAATAAAGTTTTACTGAGGTACTATTTTAAAATTTCTATTTTAAATACTAGCTTTTGTTCAGTTTTTCCTGAAAATCTTTGGTCTTATTCAGAGAATGTTCTAAGATTTTTTTTTTGTCTTGTAATGAAAAAGTGAGAACTTTTCATAAATTCGAGCATCCCTACTCATTTGCTGTCATATCCATTGCAAGTCATACAGTAAACATGTCTCCCCTGGCACAGCACTGAACACTGTACCTGTACACATAAATTTTTAAGATTGCTTTGTGAGTCAAAGAGTGCAGGATTGTTTTTATTAATATTTTAAGATCTTAATTTTTACATCATTTAGCTTGGCAGAAGTGGATAAATGGGTGCAAGTTTTTAAAACTGCATGTAATACTGGAACAATTGAATTAGGTGGTCAAACTTTGCCTTGAATAAAGGAGTTAGGATTTCACCCTGTGTTTAGTAAAAGCAAACATGATTGAACAAGACTGTTGTCTTAACCAATAAGCATTTTTCTAAGAATTTTTCTGTCTTAGTGCATCTGTTCTGAGCTTCAGTCCTGATGGCAATCCCCAGACCAGTCCAAATAACCTTAATAAGAAACATGGATGATTAGCTAGGAGGATGCGATAATTAATTATTGACTATGCACATGTATTTCTTAAGTAAGCTTTAATTACTTACTTCTTTTTTGTTGTTTGGATTTTTCCACCTATTTATTGTACACAAGTGTGCTCCTTGAATCTACTTGTCTGCCTATTTGTGAACTTTTTGTTATTTCAGTTGATCATACGTATCATTTCAACTACCAGCTTTGACACTCAGTCTGCTCAGCATTCCCATCCAAATACAGCAAGATTGCTCCTGGGTTTGGAAATGAGTCTTAAAAGTGGTTGCAGAAGTGAAAACTTTCAGATCTGCTGGGTACAAGAGTTGGCAAGTGTACATGTGCCTTGATCTCAGGTGCATCTCTCAAACAACAGGGTCCTCTTTCTCGCTGTTTTGACATATGCCTTTTGTAAATGCAAATTTATTAGTGAAGTTAATCAGTGCAGCTAAACTGTTTAAACTAGCCAGGATCCTTTTAAGCGACACTGTTTTGATTCTGAATATGACCTGCAGTTGTATTTCATTGCAATAGATTATATTGAATGTACTCCCAACCCTGAGCAGAAGTTCTTGCCAGTCTTCTGATACACTTTAAACATCTCTGTTTCAATTCAAGTTGCTTTTGAGTCAGAAGGTGGAGCAGCGTATGTGGATGCTTTGAGGGCACATTTTTGGCTAGCAAGCTAAGAGTACTAGTTAGTTGTTAAGCTAACTTGATTGGGAATTCTACACATGCCTGAATCTTAGGGGCATCACTTAGCTGTTAAGTTAACTTTGTATTGCACTGCAATTATTGTTCTGTGGTTTGCTTTATTATTAAATTATATATTATTTTGTAATGGGCAGTGAGTGATTGAAATAATTCCCTGTAGCTTTATGGCCCTAATTACCAACAAAAATGCTCATGAGACCTATTGTTATTCATTAGGTGACCTCATGTTAATTCCAAATGATGTGCATCAGTCCTTTAAATTGAATTAAACATGGGATAGCACTTGGCTGTATTAATTTAAGATGTTTAGTCCTAGTTATAGTCCATCCTGGTAGATGTGTGCAGATGCAGGATTCGTATATGAGTCATCATGTTACACAAAGGCAAAACGATCGGTTTTCATTCACTGTGGCGATGACTTGCCTCCATCCCGATGGGAAGAGTTGTGGCTTTTCCTCTGAGTTCACTTTACTAACGCTCTTGTATACTTTTCTAATGGATATGAATCTGTAAAGAGTGACAGTACTAAACAAACTTTTGGATATGAAAAATCAGTTGGGTGGAAAAGTAAAGGTGTTTGCAGACATCTCTCGTGATTTTTTTTGTATTGCAGAGTTAAAAGTCACAATGGGAAAAAAATTTGCCTTAGACTGAACATAGATACTGATATCAAAAGGCAAAGTTAAATTTCAAATTAACAGACAGTGAGAGACAGATTAATACCAAATACTTCCTGTAGTATTTTATAAAAACTATGCATTGTATTGGTCTGAGCACAAAGAAACCCTTTTCTATGTGAACATTTCAGTAGCTCTTTCTTAAATTACAGACACAAGAAGTAGGGGAAGAGGGTATTTCTGTTGTGACACAGATGGGTTAAAAGCAGAAGTAATAAACTTCCCTCTAGTACCTCGTATTACCTTTTTTTTATGGAATAGAAGTGAAGCCCTTGTTTCTTTAGGATGTGGCTGTGCAAGAAAGTTGGATCAACTTGCAGATTGAAGAATACCTTATTTTCCAGTATGAACTCCTCATGAATTTAGCCTCTGTTCCATTCTGCATAGGTATTGAGCATATGTTTACATGTTAAGTACCCATTTTATTTTTATATTTACAGTTCATAGGCATTTTATTTCATTTGGTCAACTAAAAAAACAATCCCTGCTGCCATCTATCAGTCAATTATCCACTTTGTCATTAGCAAACTGTTGGTAATTATGTTACATTTTCTTTAAGGTCAATGACAAAACTGTTAAGCAGCAATGCCGAAAATGGCAGAGCTATGACGAGTATTATATACTTAGCAGTGATTCCCTACTGGGTTTCAGTACAATCACTTCAGGACCTACACACAAATCTCTCTCCAGAGGCTTAGATGTTTCCATGGCCCTTTGTGCAACTAGCCACTAAAGCTGTTTTTCCAATTTTTCCTGCTTGAGTTTTGTCCAAACAGATTCTCAGAGCAATGGGGTTATTTTTGCATTGCCCTTTCAAGTACTAGTAATTGAATCAACTGAACCTGGTAACATCTTTTGTGAGAAAGAACTGCTGTCCACTGCTTGAATTAATTTATTGCTGTATTAGAGCTAAAAGTGTAACAACAGGTCGACACAGATGTGATAATCACAAAATTTTTCAGCAGCTCCCATGCCCTTCATACTTTCCAGCTCACACAGGAGGAATGTGCCTGGCCTGGGAAACAGACCTGACTCTGTGCTTCAAACTGAATTTGTCTTTCATTCCTTTACACAAATAACAGAATTAATGTCTGTTCAGGCAGCACCTGTGATTTTTTCCTGCATGGTGTGTAATGCAGCCCAGTCATGATATTTTTTTTTCTGTCAAGTGTAGGAAGTAGAGAAACAGTGATGGAGATGTTACTTGACAGTCGTTTACGTAGAAAAACCCCACGCTGACCATTCTTGCCACCCTAACAATTAGCACAGCATGAGGTCACAGTCAGAGATGTTGCACTTCTGAGCATAATTTACTGTAATCTTTAAGTCTGTTTTTAGGAATTTCACTTTAGAGATAATGGCTTAGGTGTGTTGAAGCAAAATAATTGTGATTCCAAGCACTGTTCTCTGATCCAGAGCTCTTCCAGTGGACAGTGGATTCACCTGCACTCTAGGGAGAAGTTTTTTCCTGAGTATCTTCTGCTGACTGTGGTATGTGTAACTTAAAAATGCCCATCAGCAATGTCAGAAATGTGCATTGTGCTGTAATCTGTTTATTTTGCTGCTCTCTCTATTTGCCAAAACCCTCGCTATATCTTAATAATTTCCCTTTTATCTCTTCTTCAGCTTGTATGAAAATTATTGAAGTACTTTGAGACACCTAGTAACCTGCATACAATCTACTGATCACAAAGCAACACCAGAGAGGAGAAGGGTGTTCCACTATGTAAAAATAATTATTTTTTGCTGGTACGACAGGGAGGAGAAGCCACTGGATGCTTTCTGCAGGCTCTGGTAAATCCTTTAAGATAATCATTTCATATTGCAATGCTGAGGCTGCTGAGTGATACCATTACTATGGGAGAGTTCCCACCAGCTGAATGGATGTTAGCTCCTTTGTGTTAGGGCTGGCCTTTATGTAGCAAGCACTACAGGTCATATCTGTAAAACACAGAAAATAAATATAGAAATAGCTACACTCACTGTGTTCATGAAAGTAGCATGGGGGCCAGCACACTATGTGGGTATTATTTGCTCACACTGCCACAGCCACACTGCTGGTGTGACCGATGTAATTTGTAGCTAACTCAGCCCAGCCTGGAAAAGGCTCAGTGTGGCCAAGTACTTCTGAGAGCCTCCAGCACAACTGTTCACAAAGATAACTGACATCTGATCGCTCCATTCTTTTACAGGCAGTTCATTCTATAAACCATGAGGAGGATTAGAAATTTCCTGTGGAAGAGAACCAGATGAAGAACTGTTTGGTGTTGAGGCCTTGATTTACCTTATGTGTTGCACTAATTTTTGTTGCTTTATGAAGATTATAGACCTCTTATTTCATTTAGAGGAATTCACCCTTGGTATAAGTATTTATAGAGCTGCATGTGTGGCTGTTTTTATAAGCAGCAGTCTGAAATAAATCTGGATACTCAGATTGGGTCAAAACTGACAAACAGAATGAACTTACTTCTCGGGGAATTTGGAAGACAGCCAAGGAATCCAATCGTAAAGAGCCAAATGCTTTCCTTTGTAGTGAAATGGCTGCCCAGATCACCTCCACATATGAGTATGCATTCCCAGTAAAGCAGGGCTGTACCACTGTATGTATCTGTGTCCTGGGTAATGTGCTCACAGGGATGTCCATAACTAAGGATGCATGCCTTTGGCAATTTCATAGTTAATACTGGTATTGTGGCAGCATTTCTACAAGTTGTATTCAGTATTTCACAAATAGTAGCCACTTTCTGGAAGCTGTTCCCAGGGCACAATGGAGGAGCTTTTCTGTCTCCACATACCAGTGCATGCATGGATGGGCTCTTGGCTGACTGCTGACTGAAGGATAGGAAATTCCAGGTCTGAACACTCACCGTTCCACCTGAGAGCCAAGCCCTGGAGCTACTGCACAGGTCATTAAGTGGGATGTAAAACTTGTTCAGCCAGTCTGAAACCTTAATTCCCTTTGATAGCATGGTCATCAGTAGATTCCTATGGCTGTTTATTTCTGAGGGCCTTACTTCCCTGCTCCAATCATAGCTAACTAAACCACACCATGACCTAAGAACATTTGATAAACAATTGAATTATAAAACTAGGAGTTAACATGTACTAAGTATTGACAGATTCTTTCCCAAATGGTGTGCTCCTCACCAGCTCAGCCATGGTTTGTTATGGGGGATACAAGTGTCTGGTGGGTTTGAATGTCTTGTTTTGTTGGAGGCAAGATCACAGAAAGTCTTATCAACAGAGTTACAGAAGAATTTCAAAGAAATTGACACTTCATTGTCCTGTGAGGAGAAGCTGATGGAGCTGGGATGGTTTATCCTGGAGAAGAGGAGGCTCAGGAGTGACCTTTTCACTCTCTACAACTAACTGAGAGGAGGAGGTTGTAAGCCAGGTGGGATTCAACCTATTCTCTCAGGCAACCAGCAATAGGACAAGAGGACACAGTCTTCAGCTGCACCAAGGAAGGTTTAGGTTGAGCATTATGAAGAATTTCTTCACAGAAAGGGTGATCAGACATTGGAATGGACCTATGTCGAAACTAGGACTGTATAACAGTTAGGATTTGGAGCAGCTTCATGAGTTTAATAGCAATGGAGAAGGAAGGGAAGAAAAATCATACTGATTGCTATGCTAGAAGATGAGCATGGGTTTTATTTCTCTTTTAATGAATTCTTCTAACACTCGCAAGTAAAGGCCTTCTCTCAAACCATGGAGAGCTCAGAGCAAATACCTACATGTTCAGATGTCCATTCAAAACTTTTAAGTAATTTTAATGGGTACAATTGGGTCTGAAAAAGGAGGGACATTCCTCTGAAAAGAACAAGATGTTCACTGATTCACAGATCTCAAAGCTGGGACAGATGACAGACTGTCTCCATTCCACCAGGGTAAGGGCCACTACAGCTCCCAGCTACCTCCCTCTAGCCCAGGGAAAGCTTCCAGCCCAGAGTTAACAGAACAACTCATCACTTGCCTCTGCTGGTTGTTCCGCTGGTATCTTCCTTCTCCTTGTTAAAAAAGTAATTGCATAAAAAACTCCCACACTTATCTCTATTTTCAGATTGTCTTGTTCCAGTTTTAATCCATTAGTTCTTTTAATGTTCCTCTACACTCTATTACCCCCTGCATACTTATGTGTCCCCATACCTCCCGCTTTAGGTATCAGATGCAAATTGAAGCACTTCTGAGTAGTCTTTCCAATAAGGCAATTCTTCTCTGTATTTCTTACTGCAAATGTATTTATTTACTCTGGGGTTGTAACTTTTTTTCTGTAATGTCTCCCAGGTTACAGTCTGTACTTCTAAAAGGTAGTAACTCAAATGGTGTATATTCAGAGGTTCCTTATTGCAGACCTGGAAGGATTAAGTCAACTTCTCATTTCAGCTTATGTATCCAAGGCCAAGTTCTTATGCCACTGTTTCAGTGCTGAATTGTTTGTCCAGCAAGGTTGCCTAGGCTTTAGGGGTAACTACTACTTTCCACCTTCTATAGCTATGGTCTGAATAGTTTGCACACTGAATAAAAACATCAAGACCAAGTGCCTCTATCTTCTCCAATAACATCCCTATTCCACAAGGACTTCCTAATGGCAACTATTTTGAGCTTGTTGGTTGGTTCCTAAACTTCATATTGGTGATACTGCATAGTGTTCATATTTTGATGAGATACTTAAGGTGACAGTTCAGTGCTGAGCACTGAAATAATTCTAGGTGTGTCTAAATTATTGTATTTATCCACTGTCTTTTTCAATTACTGCCCCCCCAAATAACAAAATTTATTTTTAATAAAACCATATGGACAGATGTGAATTATTATTCATTAGAGTCCTGTATCAGCTTTTACATTATTTGGCCCAGGATAACTGTTAATGCTACCTGGCATATAGTAACACAGTTCATTCCTGAAATAAATTTCTCACAGTTGGACTATTCCAGGGTTTCCGTGTCACTCCAAGATGTAATTTTTAGTAAGACAGGTCTCTCTGCCTGCCTTGGGAGCACATGACAGGAAAGCATGCAATAATCTTGGAACTAGGGAAGTGGAACTGTTTTCACAATGTTTACCCCCTAAGGAAAAAGAACTAAAATCTGAAGAGAGCAATTTGCCTGCAGACTAAGAATACACTTATTCTATGAGAGAAAGCTTTCCTATTGTTTCACTACATTTACATTGATTTTGTCAAAGCAACTAATGCTTAGAAACAACAAAAAGCCATACCCTGCAACTATGAAGTCTGACATCAAAGAAGGTGGCATAATTTTTGAAGAAAACTAGTAGGTTTGTCAGTTAATTTCTTTGCCAGTCAGACTGACTTCTAAAGATTTCAAATCACTTAAAAAAGACACTACACTCTGTAATGCAGGGCTAACTTCCTGGGAAAGCCAGGAGGAGTTGTGGCTCTCCCAGTAGTAACTAGCTGTAGATGCAGCATCTTACAAGGGAACGTCTTAGATTTTCTCATCTTGTCAGCTCAGCTCTAAGCTGCAAACTTCACCTCAGTGTCCCAGGAAGGCAGGGGACTTTAATTTAGGCAGGTAATGGAAGACATCAGGGAACTCTGAAACTTCCAGATCATTGTCTGAAGCAAACTGTATCAAGAGATCCTGGGCAGTATCTCTTCACCTCTCCTTCCCTCCCAGCCTGTCACAAAATCCATGGAGTAACTGGGAATGGTAAGCTGTCTTCTGCCTCTGTTTTGTTTCTGTGACTGCCACATTAACAAGGTTAATTGAATCTTACAATATTAGGGTTTATATTGAGACTTACTGACAACAAGCTTTTTGATTTAAAAAGCAAGCTGACTGTAGATTTTTATCTGACATGATTCATAAAAAGAGGTTAGGATTCTCTTCTCTATATAAATGACTTTTGATAAACACTGTAAATAATAATATACTTTCTGTAGTTTTAAACCTGTCCACACTGAATGAGTTATGTGTGAATATATAATAGTTTTATAAAACTCACAACTTGACTGAATTCCCAGAAACCTTTTCGATACTCAGCTAGAAATGTTTCTGGGTTTTTTTCTCCCCTTAGGAAGCTGATTGCAAAAACTGTGTAATCTTGGAAGTCAAATTAACAATAACAAAGAGTTAGTAATTTTTTCCTAACTGTTGCTTAGATCAATATCCTTTTAAATTCTAGTTGGATGATCCAACTATTAGAAGGTAAGTACCTTCCTTCAAATATAAGATTCCATGTATGAAAATATATTTTTGCATTTTTAAAGGGAGAATGAAGTGCGTTAGGAGACCAAAGTTATCAGGTATTAATGCTCTGATCTACAAACTCCTAAGTACTTTGGTAAGTCAAACTAGATCCTTTGCTCCTCTGTGATTTTTCCCATTAAGTTCTAGGCTAACATGATATGGAAAAACAAACACAAATATGAATGTAGGGGGCCTCTGTGTGTGTGTGTTCAAAGAGTAGATCACTTCTCTAGAATTACTTTCTCTACTCCACAGATAAACCTCATTTCTCAAGTGCTCTGATTAAAATAAGCAAGTTAAATTCACAAGCTATTTAGGGCATAGCTTTGTAGTGGGTTACTGTATTCCATACCTAAATACAAGGTTTTAAGCCCAAAAAGTTTGTATCACTTCCGCCCCTCCATGCACATTGGTTTGTCTAATGTTAAGTATTCCCTCTTTTTACCAACAATCTCATTAGAATCTTTCCATCTCATTAATTATTGTTACAGTATTACTTTTAAACCCCAAAATATTTATGACAATACACTATTTGTTTTTTGCAGCCTTATAGCTTTAGAGCCAATGACAGGAGAGAAATAGTTTTATATATACTAGCTACTGGAAATATTAACCTTACTCTGTGTAGGGTCACTAAATAGCCATTTTGTAGCAGAGAATGTAAGTCTTAGACAAAGGTTATCCACGACATACTTTGGGAAAAGAGCGTGTAACAAAATAGAACACTAAATAAGGCCTTGAATAGCTTTATTGAAATCTGTATAAATAAACATGCGCATTTCAAATGTAAACCCAAGTGAACTCAAGTGCAGACAAAATTTTAACCTCTGTCATGCAGGAGGTTAGTTTACATTTAAAAAAAAAACAAACCTCAAAGCAGCTTTAAAATACCAGGATGAAACACCAGTTTTAATATCAAGGTATAAAGCAAAGCCATGTCCAACATATCTCATTTATATCCTGGTCAAATGCAATTTTTTAAACTTTTTAATGCTAACATAAATAAATAATTTACCAAAATGTGCACTCACAGAGTGAACTTTTATTTACAATACACAATTTATAACCTATTGTATTTGATTAGTTCAAGTGAAGAACATCATACTTTTTGCTTTTTTCTTTTTTAAAATTGTTTAAACAGTGGGACACAAAGCAATTCTCCAGGTAGCAGATATGTGATGTGTGCCCCCACACTTACGAGCCCCTCTCACAGGCAGTATTGTATACAAATTTACAATACATTCTTCCAACAATTCTTCAATGGGAAAGCAGCAAATCAAAAAATGTTTCAAACTGTCACGCTTATTTTGGCATCCTGGACCCCTGAACATAGTTAATTGAAATCCAATTCGGAGTTCTTATGCCTTATATACTGTACAGGTTCTGACTTGAACATGCAAATGCCAATTGTCTTATAATTATGAGCTACCTTTTCAGATAAGCTGTAAGGCTATGGTGAATTCCATCAGGAACACACAAAGAAAATTAACAGGCCTGCCTTTAAAGTGATTTTGTAATTAACAATTTAAAGACAGGTTATACTGAAAAAATTCTCAACTAAGCCTGATACACAGTCATTACTATGGATACAGAGTACTATTAACTTTGACCTTAATACAGAGTAGTTTGCAAGCTGTCAAACTACAAAAACTGGGGAAAGAGAACTTGCAGCACAATTTTAAATTTTGGACTGATACCAGATTAAAATTATGCATGTCTTATAAGCAAGATAACAGGAATTATGTCTGCAGAGTAGATTCCAACAAGCAACAATGTATACTTACATTTAATTGAAAACCTTTTTGTTAATGGAGCATGAAATCCGGAACCTGTTCAACAGCAGCAGTAAGATGAACATAATATTCTGGATGTTCCACTATATCACAAAAGGTTAAAACACCTTTTTCAAGCTATTTTTTCTATTGTGACCAAAATAAAAAAAATATGGAGAAACAAAAATTTGCTGATTCAAACTACTACTGTAGGTATTTATGGCATTTTTACTTGTAGTCTGTGTGGCAGCCTAAGAAACATGTATATATTTATCCAGAAACTAGAGTTGGCAGTAGTATTCTTGCAATACCAATAAAATAAATGTCAGAATTCCATAGATTTAATATTTTAGTTATTAAATCACATCCAAAACAAAAGAAAACATAATCCATCAGAACAGCAGCAGAAAACTTAAAAGGGGTTTATTTGTGATTTCCTATATATACCTTGTGAATACGAGACTGTAAATGCATTAGAGACAATTTCTGTTTAAGTTTTTATTTTTCACTTCAAGTACTGCACATGTTAAAATGAAATAAAGATTTACATTCTGTTATCTGAAACCCCATCTCAGATTTTTATTCTTAATTTGGTGGGCATTTTCACTCTTTCAATCCGTATCCCCAGGAAGAGAGTCTCTTTTATGGCTTCTAGTTCTTCCCATTAGTTAGTGTGCATACAATTTTCATTTTCTATGTCATTATCATTTTCATTGCTGTCTTCATCACTTTCTAGTGGGATGCCTGTGGCAGCTGAAGCACCTTGTTTAGTTTCCCGGTCAAGTGGGAAAAAGCCAGTTCCACTGATTGTGTCCTGTCTCTGGTAGAAAAGCACATATGCTGCTTTGGACTGTAAAAGAGAGAAGTGCAGTATGTTCATGAGGCTCCAAACAAAACATTTACAATCCCAAGTTATACTTTTTCTTTGCTTCCAAGTATACAAGGTAAAATCAAAGAAATCTAGATCTTTTATGTAAGTTAATTTTGTGTGTTGGAGCAAACCATTTTTGGTTTGCACTGTCCTTTCAAAGAACACAAACTACTACCTACAAATTTCATGATTTACTCTTTGTTACTCGTCCCTCAAGAAGAAAACATCAACAGTCCCAATTTTAGAAACACAAAAGGTACTTGCCACTATTTGGTCCTCACATGCAGTGGACACACTACTGTCATCAAAGTAGTACCATTTTCCATCATCCTTGTTTTTTGCAAAAGCAGTATCTAGGACAAAAAAATACAATGTCTAAGGACTTTCTATGTTCATAGATGTAATACAACTAGTTGCTGTAGC
This sequence comes from Pithys albifrons albifrons, assembly GCF_047495875.1. NCBI lineage: Eukaryota > Metazoa > Chordata > Aves > Passeriformes > Thamnophilidae > Pithys > Pithys albifrons. Next base: position 68,594,346 of record NC_092460.1, read on the forward strand.
TGTTACTGTTAAAACACTTGACATTTAACTAACTAAAACCTATTATCACTATTAGACTGATCTTTCACACTTTCTTTTTAAGCGAAGAAAGCACTAACATTCCCCTTCTAAAGACAATACATACTGAGAAAGGACAGACAAAATAAAACCCCTCAGTCATTTTTTTCTCTCTACTTTGAAGACGTTGCACAATGAACAAAAATACAGACAAGAAAGACAAAATCAGTTGTAGGAGTACAGTAGCTCTTATGGAGCTCTTATGTTTTCTCTTTTCACAGCTGGAAGTATAAAAGAACCTGTAATTATCCTTGAAACCTCATTGCATACAGATTTTTCTGTTAGAATACTTGTGAAAGCATTTCAAGGCAATGAAAAAAAAATTGTCCCTCTGTCATTAAAAAAGAACCACTGATTCAAAGTGATCAAACTCAACACAGGAAGAAAGCTGGCATGTAGAATGATCATACTTGAAATCAACTTACAATGCCCTCCTCCCATTCCTCCATAGTGGTTGGAGACAGCAATCAAGTTGTAGCGGCAAGGCCCTGCATTAGGATTAATAAGGAACTCTGACATGTCCAAGTCACTGTTAAAAAACAAAAAACAAAATAAACACAAAAAACCCCAACCAAAATTAGCCATGTTAAAATAGTATTTCTAACAATTTCTTATTTTGGTGGTCTTTGTGCCCTGTCTTTTATATTCCCTTCAAAAAACACATACACCAGACTCCTCTGACGGTGCATCTCTTTCACTCTGTGAGAAGTGGAACAGGCACAAGGAATTTTCTGTATTTATCTACCATTATTATTTTTCCAAGTTCATACTTTAAACCTACAAGCATTTTGTCATCAATGTTTACATGAAAGCTGAGAACACACCCATTTTATGTAATTGCTACATGAAACATGTGTCCTAGTCATGCTTTTACACTTCTAGCACCAAAATATTTATGTTTCTTACTTTATTGGAAAGTCAACCAATGTATCCAACTTGTCCCTCATGTATCTGCTGTAAGAAAAGCGCTTTAGATGAACTACCAGTACAGGGGGCAGTGACCACAAGTCTAACTTCTTAGTAGCTTGCTGATGTTCTTTACAGTTTGGACAATACCTAAAAGAAAAAAAAATCAATTTTAAATATGTGTAGTCCATATGCACATTAAAATGCATTACCATAAAGTCAGCAACATGGGAGGAACTGAATGAGCAAAACTCAACCATACATTTCATCTTTTGTTACTAATGCTCTTGATAAGTTTAAAATGTGCAAGTGTGATGACAGTGAAGCTCAGCAGCATTTTAAACTGAAAAGCAGCATCCCCCATACTGGATTCTCATCTTCTGTAGTATTGCCTGAATCTTTAGTTAAAACATGGCTTTCTCATATTTTATAAAAAGAAAGATGAAGGGTTATGAAACTGATTATAATAAAACCCAAAAATACCTGCTAACTGTGGCTTTTTCAAGTTTCAATTTCCAAATTCATCTGTCTCCCACCCCATCCCACCTACACCTCAAGTAACAGTGACTACTGGAACCTGGAAAAACTTGTTACTAAAATAACTTCCCTTTGTGGTAGGCAAGTACTAAAGAGGCTGTGACTTATAAATTTCTGTTCCTTGCAAGGCATACTTGAATCTTTCAGGAACTAATGCTCAGGGAGGAAGATAAATAAGAAAAACGAATGGAAGCAACTCTTCCCTGAAGTGGTCTATGTATATTCTACACCTTGGTATGTAACAAGTAAAAATCAAGGAGAAAGAGAAAAACAAAAAAGAGATGAGCCCTAATTAGAAAGACTGCACAAGCATCTTTAAATATCACCATCAGAAAAAGACAAGAAATTAGGAGAAACGTAATGGCAGGCTGTAACTGAAAATGTGGTTTCCCAGTTGGCTTGGAATATCTAGAATATAAAGAGTGCTGGATTAGGGATGGTGAGCTCTTACTGATTAGATGTGTTAAGACCTAACAAATTAAGAAAAATGTGATTAATGACAGGCATCTGATGAGATATATTGAGTAGCAACTGCTTGACTTCTGCAGTAGTTTTATTTTGTAGTTTAAATAACCTGCTTATAATGTGCTGCAAAGATGGAAGTGCTTCACCATACTTGAGTTACATGGTATCTCAAATAGTCTATCCAGTGTTGTATAATCTAGCAAACCCAGAAAAATAAAAGAGATTTTTCTAAGTTAGCCCTCTACTCTGCACAAATATATGAGGATCTCTGGTGACAATGTTTGGAGGTCTCCAAAACTTTTAGGTATCCACAAGAGAAAAATTGGCAGACCCTCTTTTCAAACTTAATTCTGAGCTTAAAAGCGTTCATGAAGGATTTATCTGCTAGATAATTCATGGGAGAAAAAGGATCTTACGGTATTATACTATAATTGTGAATATTCGTATATGATTCTAATTATAATTTGAAGGAACCATGAATCAGAATAGATCTGTCTGCCAAAACCCTAATGGTTAGAACATGAATTTGAGAGGTTCTAGTGACTGCAGACATTCCCCATCCCACAAACCTGCTCTTTAAGCACATCCCTATTTCAGAGATCAGTGCAAGGCAAGTTACGTATTTCCATAAAAAACCAATAGTATGCACCAACCTCTCTCATCTCAGAAAGGAGTATTTGTTTAAACCACTGCATTGAATTTGTCATAATATTATTCATTCACTGTCCAATTACAGTTCACAGACTAGAGTATCTTATGTATCAATCTGTCCTCCTAATTCTAAACACATTAATTGTTTCCCTTACAAACAAACTTCTGTACCTGGTAACAATTTAAGTTAAGTAATGGATCAAAGTAAAAAACATTTTGAGAATCTTCAACTATGATTGAAATAACAGGATTCAAAATACCATTAATAAATCAGTATCTCAATGTTCAAGTGTGTTTTGATTACATTTTGAGAAATACATTATGGCGTTTAACAATTTTAATCTTTTGTGCTTACCATGGGTCTTCAGCACCTAGTTTCTCCTTTGTTGTGAACAGCTCAATGCAATCTTTTAATTTCACGAAAGGCTTTTTGGGAGGCTTATATTCCACACTTTCATGTTTTTCAAAATCCTAAAGAGAAGTATTTCTTGAGTTAAGAGAACAAATGAAACAAAACTCATTTTAGTGATGTCGTCTTACTATAAACAGTAACTACAAAGCTCCTATATATGGAAAAACTGATTAGAAACCATTCAAGCAAATAGTTTTCACAGCTTCAGATTTACTTCCAAGTTTGTAAGCCTCAGACTTGCTAATTACTTGAATGTGTATATGAAGTTTATTTATGACAACATATTTACCAAGAGTAACATGAAAAAATATATGTTCACTTCTTCTTGTGAAGACTTAGAATGTCTCACGTCACATAAATTAAGTTGTATATTTTACATTTAGGTTTTATTTGTGCTGCAAAGGGGAGCAACATAAACAGCTTACCTCTGCTGCACTATCATCAAAATATCTCTTCTTTAATTCAGGATCCCAATCCAAAGCAAGGAAAGATCTTTCTAAGATTAAAAAAATTATTTTCTCTTAATATTATTTCTTGCTTTATGCGAAATTGGATTAACTTTGGGCAAACACTCTTCAGAATCAATCACACAATGCTACCATGATTTTAAGATGAAAAACTGAGCACATAAAAATTTCGCATTTCTAAGAGTCAGTCTCATTAACAAATTAATTACTCTAACAAAATTCACAACTGAAAAAACAGTGTATCAAACATCACACAGAGAAAATGGAACACAGAAGTGGAGTCAGAAAAGAGTATCAGAATCAAATGTTGCCCAACCTGTTCCCCATGACTTACCATCAAGCCTAGGTTGCCTATCATCAAATCTAATATGCCTGGTATCATCTTTGATGTAGTTTATGTCAGTATTGCCTAAATTATTGAACTGGAATGTAAACAATCGCTTTTTGTGTCCTGTGAGTGGTTGACCTTTGCAAGTATCCTCAGTACACAATCCATTTTCAGAGTCATTGTCACCTCCAACTGAGTCTTCTGACTGGCTGTTTTCATTCTCTGAAGGAAGTTCCTGATCCTGGCTGGATTCATCATCTTGCTCATCTGTTTCCATTTCACCTGAACCAATCAGAAGAATAAGGAGGAAGAAATGAAGTAGAATGACAGTAATTGAAAGACACTACTGAGTTAACATCTGTTTCAAACTGAACAGAAAATACTAAACAAGTTTAGGTATGCCAGTCTTACTTGGAGATCCTTCTTCATGTATTCCATTTGGGCCATTACCATTGATACCACGGTCCTTACAGCAATGCAGGGATCCTTCAGTATCTTCACTTTCAGTACATGTTTTTACGTATCGGCTAAATATAACAAGTGAAAGCAACAGTTAGAAGCAATGGATTTTTAAATATTTACTTTGTTCTAACCAGATAATTAAATTGTTACAGCAAATCCTTTCTAGTGTATTGTATTTCTGCACTTCTTTCAAATTTATTCAGAATTAACAGTTTTATTGCCAAACATGTCTACTGTTACAGGCACATCTGAAAAGCTGCTCCTCGATGATCTAAATTTTTGGCAGCTACTTATCTTAAACAATTTGGGTTTTGGTATCAGTCTCTCTTTGTCCAGAAATAATTTCTTTAACTGTTCACTAACTGTATTTTTTACACAAAAAAATTTTATATGGGTTCAATTATAGAGAAAGTTACATGAACAGAAAATGAAGCATATATTTAAATTGGAGTTTGTATGACTCTAATTTTCCCCACATAATGACACTAATTCCAGTCTAGTTTCATAAAGTGTCTACCATGTAATTCCAGTCTAGTTTCATAAAGTGTCTACCATGTAATTCCAGTCTAGTTTCATAAAGTGTCTGCCATGTACTTTTACAACATAAATTAGTACAGTAGATACAGGAGATATAACTGTAACAGAATTATTGGAAAACATTTCCACTCTACCAATTCCTAACAAATAGCTAAGCATACAACAGAATTATTTTTCTAAACTGACAATACTGATTTACTCTATTGTCTTCTCAAATACTTTTGGCATGAGGTCATGCTAACAAGAAATCAAATTAAAATCCACAGTAGTTCATCTCAATGGGCTAAAATTTTAGATTTAATATATTTAACAGAATGAAATAAAAGACAAAGTACTCAAATCTAATCAGTTTGTTAGAAATACTCGAAAAAATAAGTGCCTACTGATTTCAACAATTAGCACTACTCTTAACAAACGCATTTTTCTATAAACAATAACCTTACCACATTCTTAGCAGCAGCAGGTTATAGAGTTTATCTTCAGTATTGTTTCTAGGCACTGCTATAAGAAAAGGTTGACCAAAAAGTAAAGAACCACTATGGCTGTAGCTGGTGTGCCTGCACTTTTCCCTTAAGCAAACGGGAATTATAACTTGTTCCGTATCTTCAGTTCTATTGATAGCGATTTCAAATCTAAAAGAAAACCAATCAGAAATACAATGAACAACGGTCATGTAAAAGGCTGCAAAGGGGGAAAATAAAGAAGTAATACCCCCTTCCAGTTTCATCTTTATCTGAGGTCTAGATTTTAATCTTTTGCAAATATCTAAACAGAGCGCAAGGGGACATGAAGCATGTTATCTGTACTTACACATAAATGTCATCACGTTCCATGATACTACTCAGATTTTCATCCATGCCAAATATCCTGTGGAACCTGTGATTGTATATATCAGTAACAATCATCTAAAAAGAAAATGGAGTATGCATCATTAAATGAGGTTAAAGTGCATTAAAATATTCATTGTTGTGCTTCATATAAGAGATCCCTCTTACCTTATCTGCAGCAACACCAGACAAAGCTGACAATGCTGTGCAAAGATCCAATATATTTCCAATTTTGGGAACAACAACTTTGTACTAAAAAGTAAAATAAAATTTTAATATCTTAATAAAACAAATACACATAAGGAAAACCCCAAAGCAATCACATGTTCAGCATATTTTACATACTTCTTTCATGTTCCTGAACTTAAGGTGTGAAGCATGTAAATCACCTAAAACAAATTCCAAAAGCTGCTGAAAATGTAGTAGTTACCTGCACAACTTTACAAACATACACACTTGGAATACTCCATCTATTAGTCAGTAATGCTTGTTTAAATGTTACTTTATTTTCTCCATAAGGGGAAATGCTGTTCTGCATAACAGCACCAATTACTCAGATTTGTATTTCAACAGCACCCACTTATTTAACCATTTAAATAAAATAATATGCATGCTATCAATTACATTAATAAATTTGGAACACAACACAAGTTTTTTATAGAGTCTTACTGGGGGAAAAAAAGCAATGGCACGCAATGGATTCTAATTTCACATGGAGAGAGAGAACCTGATGATTAACAGTCTAAGTTCTACATAGGACTCTAATCTGTTATTTGCATAATAAAGACAGGATAAATTAGAAATAAGGTGTTATAACTTTATAATTAATTGCCAAGTATAGCATGTTTTTGTTATGTCCTTAATTTTTATAGTTATTTAGACTCACAAAAACTCTACTGAACTTGTACCCTTCCCAAACTCCATTACTCTTGCACAACTCTCACATGTCATACAAGTCACGTTCAACTACTGCGTGTCCCCTGTGAAAACTTATTTTCCCAATTACATTTCTAGCAGGCTTATCTTCCATTAGTTAATACATGTCCCATCATCTTTGACTTCCCTAACTCACATTGCCTTTGAGAACACTCCCTTTTCCCTCACTTTCCTTCCTATGGTACTCTGATTTCAGGTGTTAAAATTTTTTGGCATCTGCCTGACTGCCTGTGTCTTATTTATTTCACCCAACCTCACTTACCCCATAAGGTACAGGCAGAACCATTTCATCGTCACTTTGGTTATGATAACCATATGTATATTTTTCCACACCATTTTAAGGTGCATTCCTAAAAACATGGCAAAAGAGGTACTCTTCACAAAGAAATCTCATCTGAATTTTTTTCTTTTGACTATTATGTGAGAGCACAGAGAATTCAGGACTACCTGATATGTTAGTCATGGGGTTTTTTGCACCACCTATGAATTTTTGCCTTTTGTGATTAAGAAACCAAGAAATTAAGTCTGGATTAAGTGTATAAATATTTTTTATAACTATACAAATTCACTACAGCAGCACTCAAATAAAAAATTATGTCAGGATACATTTTAAAGATTAAGAAGCCTTATTAACACAACTTTAAAGAACTTCCTTGAACTGACAGAAATATAAGAAGGTATGTATAGTTTTCCTCAGGTTTCCTAAGTGGGACTTCAGAACACATACCAGAAAACTAAAGCTTCTTGGATTTGCTTGTTGTACCTATAAACTCACATCATGTAAAGGAACTCAGGTTCATTGTTAATGCCACATAAATCAGGGTGTTAGTACGTAAATTAAGCCACTTACCTGCATGGGCTTTGCAAGAGGATCCATTCTAACTAAATAAACTTCCAAAGTGCGTTCTTTTTTCATGGGTAATGGAAGTGTCAAGTAACAAAAGGGATCAAAGGTTACAGATATCTTAGCACATTCAGGACAAACTAGGGTGGATTTAAAAAGGCCATGAAATATATCTACAATGATGGAATCATTTCTCTTCAAATGGTTTTCCCAGGCTTCTTCAGCAACCACCTGTAAATAAAGCAAGACCTCAGTTATAACAAAGTAGTAGGAAATGAATAGGGAGAATTAATAGTAAAAGGTCTTGACAGAACATTTTCAGTAAGCCCCTAAACACAGAATCTCATTCCCAAGGACCCTGTAAGATATGTTACTACCATCAGGATCCCAGGTTAAAGGATGCATGCTTTCCCTAGGACAGAGATTCTCTCAGTGGTATTATATCGTCTGAGAGAGACTTCCAAATACCTTTGGGAAAGACAAAAGCAAATAAAACTGAAGTTCCACATGAATTAACTCATAACAAAATAAGAGTTTCCTTAAAGTAAGAGTACTGGAGAAAAACAGAATTCTGCATGATGTAGATACAAGAAAAAAAGAACAACAAAATGGGAATTGTTTTTCTAACTGAACTTAGAACTGAATTGAAAAACAGGTCTTAATGAAGTCTTAAAAAAGCTTTACCATCTTCCCATCCATCCCCCCAGTTACCTTACAAATAAACTGAAATGTACACAGGTTTTCAAACACGATCTCCATTTTAAGAACTTATTTTCTGAAATCTCTCCCAGCAAAACACCCCAATCAGTGTCCCAGTCTTTCAGTAGAAGATACAGCCTTGACTAAAATGAAGATGATCAACACCAAAAACCCCTACCTTGTCTGGTCTCCCATCTGCATCCTTTAACTGAATATAAGGCTTTTTCCTAATTCTATTCAAATCCTCATGTAATCCATCCAAGAGAAAAGCCAGTAGCTCTTGACAATCTTGTTGCTGATAACCAGAAAACTGTGGTGCAAACCGTCCCACTTGTGTCTAAAAATTAAATACAAATACTTCTGGTACCTTAATTTTTAGAAAACCTAGATACTTCTGAGATGGTGCAGCAGCATGTTGCAAAGGTAAAACTTATAACAGATAAGCTTTTCAGTGGAGATAGGAAGTTAAAACCAATTCTGAAAGACCAAAGCATAAGGACAGGTGACACATTTAAATATACATCCAACTGTTTTAAAAGTCAAATGGACTGCAAACTGATAAATATTACTTCACATTCTTCTTCTTGCGTATTTCTGTGAGTTTTGTATACCTAGAAGTACAAAACCACAATTGACATTCAAGTTAAATTCCCTACTGACCTTAAATGCTCTTGGGGTAACATAGCTGTATTTTCCTGACCACATTTGCTTGATAAGCTCGGCGTAAGATTTTGCTATTTCCCCTCGCATTCCTAAAGGATTGTCAAAATTCAGCTCTTCCTGGTATTTATCATTGAGGAAATACTCTGTAAGAGGAGGTGTGTTGCTCAGACACTGCAAGTAAAAATAGACATTTAGAACAGTGATCTAAATTGGTTCTAAACAAAGAATTTTGTTAAAGCAGTCATGATCAATAAACACTGTAATATCTAGTGTCTGCAAAGAAGAGGAGAAAAATCCGCAATTAATCTTTTCCAGAAACAAATAATAGTTTTAAACTGGATGCAGCTGTCATTACAAGTTACGTGCAGATAATATTTGTCAAAAGGTTTACCTCAAAATTTATTAAACATAGGAGTCCAGTCAATCACAGTGTGACAGCAGTTTGTATCAAGAATTAAAACAAAACAAAAGACAGTGGTTCTTGAGACATGAATGGCAGCTTTATGAGACTCTGTGCTGAAAGTTGTTAGAGATGCACAAAGGTGAAACTGCATAGGTATTTGGATGAAAGAGCCAACAGGGCTTACTAATTCAAATTATACCATATTCCAAGCAACATGTGAAAAGAGAGATTTTTTTTTTTGGCAGAGGTGAAAGTGGAGAGAAGAGAAGGTAATGATGCTTGCCCTATTCCTTCTCTTCCTAAACATCAGCTTATGGATGATATGGAAGACAGCGATCTATGCTAATTGGGCTAGACTTTGAATCAGAAATGGTGCAGACCTTCTTATGTTCTTTCAAATTTTGTGATGCTCTTTAGAGCTGAAATTAGTTCAAGGAAGTCAAGGACCTTGTTTTAGATTGAGCTAAGCACTTATCCTTTGTAGCAGTTTATCTCTTCTGTCAGCACTTGGAGATAGCAGGATGTAATCACTGAACTATGATTTACAACTTAAAAAAACCTCTTTGAATCTTTGTGTGATATTTTTCACACTCCTTTAAACACAAACTTTTCCATCATTCAGAAATGATCCCCATGCCATGCCTCAGCATATATATTTAGCAAAGATTCTTCATTAAATATTATAAGATTTTCTGCATTCTTTACTGTAGTAAAGATACCAAGAAAGGTCAAATATTTTATCAGTCTCATCTGCCTCTCTGCAAAACATGCTACTGCATAGGTGCAACAATGAGAGTGGAAGAATTACAACTTCATTGAGTGGGGCAAAAAAAAGTTATTCCTATGTCTGCCTATCATACCTGTTGTGGTGGGTTCCCCTTGGCTGAAGGCCAGGTGCCCCCACCCAGCCACTCTATCACTCCCCTTCCCAGCTGGATGAGGAGAGAGTAAGGTGGAAGAGAAAAAAAAATGCAAATTGTGGGTTGTGATAAGGCGGTTTATATTTATGCAAAAGAAAAGCAAAGCAGAAGCTGGCAGTTAATCTCTATTTCCCAAGGCAGTGATGGCTGGCCACTCCTCAGACGCAGGGCTCCGGCACACGCAACAGTTGTCAGCAGACAGCCATGGAAGACAATGGAGGCCTCTGTTCCTGCTCCTTGCCTCAGCTTTTATATCTGGGTTGACATCACATGGTATGGAATATCCCCTTGGTCAGTGTGGGTCAGCTGGCTTAGCTGTGTCCCCCCGCCAGGATCTCGCCCTCGACTGAAGAAGGAATGTTACAGTGCTGTGCTCAGCAGGAGCCAAAACATGTGTGTGTTATTAACACTCCTCCAGCTACCAATGCAGAGTACAACACTGTGTCTACTGTGGGCCACTATGGGGAAATAAATTCTGGCTCAGCCAGACCCATACTGCAGAGAGCTGAGTTTCATGCCTATATTGAACTCCTTTCTTTTTCTTCCTCCTCATCTAAAGCTTTCTTGCACTGTCAATGCTGCAGGAAACTCCTGGTATTTACACTCCCTTTTGGAAGCTGATGATTAAAGAAAGCTCCTTTTTCTCTTGCTACATGGCAAAGAGCTTTTATTTCTAGTAGTGGTGATCCCAAGCTCCCCTACCTCACACATCTGTGTTGTCAGTTCTGAACTGATCCATGCAGCTAAGAGGAAAAACACTTGGTTTCCCAAATCCATACAGAAGTGGTCAGAATTTTCAAACCTCAATTAGCATCAACCTCAATTAATGGATGGACTACCAAGTATCAACAGGTAATGAGAAACATAAACTACCTATAAATAAAAACAAAACTACACTTTAGTTAAAACTGCATGCTCAGTTTGAGTGATGTGACAAATCCTACTGCCCCAAGAAGTCCTGCCCCTTCTCTGCTGATCCTCATCTGATTGCACAAGAAACATTCACATCACTGTTTTTTTCTCCTCCCTTGTCTTCTGAATTATTTTTGGGCTGGTTTAGGAGATGACAACAGTTCAACTGATCATCTTAGTGTAAGGAATGTCCAACACAAGGAACTAAATAATGCAAAAATAGTAATTTTTTCTGTAGATTCTTAGTCAAGCCCTATACAATGTGCTGACAGTTTGTTTTTCACTGAAAAAATTGATCTTTTTCTAGTTCCACCTGATAAACTGGTTTTGTCACTTTCTCAAAAAACTAATTAATATTTGTATGTCTAAGTCAGAAAGATTACTACAGATAATTTCCTTTTTTTCTTTAACTTTTTTTTCACATTACAGCATAAGATAACACTGATGATAGTTCTGGAATGAACAAGTGTCCATTTGAACACTGTACTTTCTGAGATATCAGATACCACAACTTTTGAAATTGTAGCTGCCAAAGGAATTAATACAGTTTGCCACACACCCACCTACCTCTCCAACTTAACTGGCAATGCTAAAAGATTGCAAACATATTTACTTCTTGAAAAGGCTGATAAAGGAGAACTATTTAAGATTATGATTAAAATCCCAGGAAAAAAACTTCCAGAAATCAATTTGAAAGGAAGTCTCTGTTCTTACTTTGTTATGATGCAGAATGTTGCAGTTTATGAAGGAAGCTTTACAGAAAGCATCAATTTAAACTCCCCCTTCACCCAACCAAAAAAAACCCCAAACAAAACCAACCCAAAAAGCATTAGAACCAAGACAATCTACTAGACAGCAAAGTCATAAGACTTATGTGCCCTGTTCCACCTAGTGGTTCGGGGATATTTGTTTGTTTCAAAACACAGACATATGTAAACTAAAAGTATATAAACAGATGAAGAATAGTAGGAACTAAAAAAGCAAAACAAGTAAGGTAAAACTATGGAAAACTGTGAACTAAAGAGGTAACACAATGTCACTTCATTTCAGGTCCCCCAGTCTCCACAAGTTTTCTTTAGCCAACAAAATTTCTATCCAGTACTTAGTCTGAACCCAAACAAAGATCATGGCGAATATGAAACAGAATGTAAAAAACTCCAAGATGAACTATGAGAACAAATCACAGGACACAGGATTAGTCTTCATCATGACAAGGATTAACATTGAAATTACAGTTCCATGTTACGTATTAGTCACTTGAAAAAAACTATTAATATGTACAGGAAAATGAACAATAAATAATCATTATTTTTAGGGACATATATATAAACACACACATATATATATACATATATACATCTCAATGCTCTAGTCCCACTAGAATACTGTAATTCTAATGTTAGACTATGGTCATGTTTGTAGATCTACCCGTCCTATGAAACCTTTACAGAGGGGGAAATACATGTAATTTAAGTATGGAATAATTCTGATACAAGAATTTGCAAGGACTTAATTGATAAAAAGAAAAAAATAAATGAAGAAAGAAGGCCTCTAAGACAGTCACTGGCCTGGAAGCACTTGCCCTGCGAGCAAAGACTGAAGCATCAGGGCTTGTTCAGCCTGCAGAAAAGACTGTTTCAGGGAGACCCAAGAACAGACTTCTAGTACCTAGAGCGAAGTTAAGGAGAAGATGGAACCAGGCTCTTCACAGTGGTACAGGAAAAGAACAACAGGCATCAATTGAAACATGAGAGGTTAAGAATATAAGGAAAAAACATTTCACTCAAAGAACAGTTAAGCAATGGAGCTGAGATGCTCTGCCTTTTTGGAAGTTTTTAAGATCCAACTGGATAAAGTCCTGGGCAACCTGTTCCAACCTCAGAGCCAACCTGTCTTTGAGTAGGAGGTAGCACCAGAAGCCTCCTGAAGTTCCATGAATCATCCTATAATCCTAAGGGAACAAGGAAACATTTCTTCATATCCCATATGTAATATTACACAGAACTATAAAAATAAAAATTCAAAGTGAAGAAAAATTCACAACCTATCATGCCAGTGAACTCGGAAATTTAGAAGACGACACTGAGATCATGAAATTGAGCTAAAACTGAATATTCTCTAAGTATACTGGTTCTTCAGCTTCCACTTAATAAAAATTTTATGAAAGGGGCAATGAAATTTTGGATTACAGCCATCTAATAAAAGATCAAGAGCTGATGGACTGAAAAAAGATCCAAGTTATAGGAGAAAAAGTCTTTCACTTTGCATGTGTCTACCCTACTTTTGTCTGTTTGATATCAGACATGGTAAAAAGTGCTCAGTTAATAAATTCCATAATCCAAACTCCATATGCCTATGACAACTGAAACAGAGACCAAAAACTTAATCAGTTATTAATGAATATCTTAATTAAGGTATTGGTGAAAGATGCTATCTTTTCTCTAGATAAAATCACAGCTGTAAGTAGCTGTAGAGGGAATATTATCAGCTTTCTGAAGAAAGAAAACTGCTGAAATGCCCCATTGCACAGCTCTCAACAACCACTGTTCAGAAGTCAACTATATATAATCACACTGATTGAAAAAAGGTGAAAATAAAATGTTGGGAAAAAGGATTGTTTTAAACTAAATTACTTTCTTTTATTTTTGAATCACAAAATGGAAACTTTGTGACTCTCAGGTTGTCACTGTAAAAGAAAAAAAAATTTTTACAGAGATCTAATCTTCTGTATCTCAGCAAAATAGCAAAGTAATACTTGTGAAACATCCACAGGTGGCAGCACAACAATGCTTAACAAAAAATCACATTTTTCGAATTTTTTTCAGTTTAGAATATAACTATATACATGCACAATGTGAATTAAAATTCTACTTGCCAAATAGTTTTTTTGCATTATACTGGTTCAAGTTTTCATAATTATATATTTTCATAAAGTCCACAAACTCCCTTTTGTCTTTCCTGTTTTATTTCCTGCTCAGATCTGCAAAAGTAGACATTTAGGCCTTATTAATAAAAATGAAGCCTTAGATGTTAGCACTGAAGTAAAGTAAAACCAGATATATAGAATGATCCCTTCAAAAAATCTAAACCAAAGTTCCAATATAAGCAAGAAATAATACTGAATTATTATTTTTTCTGAAAATAAGGAACAGTGATAAAAGAAAAGCACTTGGAAGAAATACAGTGGTATTTTAACCCTCTTGGCCTTACTCCTACTCAGCTTGCAGCTGTTTGTGATACCACAGAGGATCTTGCCCATCTCTTCATCATCTCTCCTCCAGTGTCTTGAGCTTTTTAACACTGAAAGCCCCTACTTGGAAGGGCAAAGGGCTCTTTACAATAATCACTTGGAGAAAGGGGCAAACCTAACCTTACCTATGAAGAACTATTAAAGACCTTGCAACAAAATTTAAGACAGTGCCAGGATTACTGCATTTCTACCTAGTATGGTTACAGGGCAAGAACCTTCAGACAAATTTGTCAGACTTGAGAGATCAAGCTGTGTAAGGAACTGTTCTACAAGGAATACTGATAATAGTTCTGACACAAACCATCTTCACTGTATATGACAAGACCAAAGAGAAGCTGCCCAAGAAATGCAGTAGCTTCTGAAGCAGAAATGGCTCTTTTGAGAACACTCAGGGACCTCCATGCTCTCTGGAAAGGATAGAGATCTGAGAAAAATGGCAATCAGCTGGAAAGTAGATAAAGTAAATTTTGCTTCTGTTGAAGGAATCTACTTTGATTATACCCAGCACCAACTGAATGGAAGGGATCAAAGCAGACCTTTGTGGACATCAATGAAATTGAAACTATTTCAGAGTCCAATGTTCTACAGTAAACTACTTTGTTTAAAGAAAACAGATTTATCCTGATAAATCAACTGTGTTGACATAATTGTGAAGGAATACACCTGTGGGAAGATGGCTGGGGGTAAAAATTAGAGGAAACTGAGCAGTTACATTCACATCCTAAGAAGTTAGAATGCTATGGAAATCATAGGGTAAAGTGCAGCAGCTACTCCCTGGATGGATTGTGGTTGGCATACTCCTGCAAAGGACAATGGATCAGTGGGTGGAGGGGATGAGACACTGTGGCCAAGCTCTGTAGAAATCCTTGCAGGGAGGGAAACTGAATGGTACTTTGCAGCTGATAAAACTGCACCGCAACCAAGGCCCACAGGAGATGTCCTCTCCTCAGATGAACTTGGGTCATTAAATCCTAACTCTAATATTAACACACACCTCCACCCCAAAGTTACCCACCTCCAAGGTACAACCACCCTGCACTGGACATGCGCTCTCTATTTTTATGGCTGTATCTTTAAAAGCAAAGTGAGAGAATTTTACACCAATAAGTAACAAAGGTATTTATGAACAAAGTAACGCAGGCTCCACCCAAACATAAAAAAATAGTATAAAAGTAAGTAGAGAATGGGAGAAAAGTTAGGGCAGACACCATTGTAACTGCTGGGATCAGTCGACAGGCTGAACCTGTGTTCTCTCACAGGGATGCCTGCTGAGTAAGGGCTGTACTGTGTGTGTGCTGAATACTTTTACTGGGATTACAGCTAGTCTGTATATTGTTTTAAATACGTTTTTGCACTCAGATACTACCAGTGGCAATCTTCAAGCCTTAACCTGCCACAATTTTGCATTAATAGTGTTATTCCCTAAACTGTTAGTGGTGGTCCTTCCCGGGCAGTTGCAGTTGCCAGCAGTGGGTAACACACTTGAATAAAGTGGGAAGACCTGCTGAGGGTCTGACCTTGTACTGATGGCTTAGCTCCCTGAAAAGGGCAGTTGAATTGCCCTCTGATCCAGCAGCACTGTCCAGTGAAGGCTGTCCCTAAATGGGGCACTTACAGACAGGTTGGGCACAAGGGTCTCTGCTTTCCTGGGCACTGACAGACAAATCAAACACTAAGGGTTGAGGAAATCTCCCTTTTGACATGACAACACCTTAAGAAGATAAATAAGCTGAAGTAGGTAACCAAAGCAGATCAGAGTAATTATAGAGTAGTTGAGATTGGAATGCATCTCTGCAGATTCTCTGGTCCAACCCACATGCTCAAACAAGGGTCATATAGAGCAGACCGCTCTATATGTGTCCCATTAGGTTTTGAGCATCTCCAAAGATGAAGGCTCCAGTCTCCCTGGACAACTTCTTCCACTGCTTGAAAACCCTTACTTTAAATAACAGGTTAACATGCTTAGAATTCTCACCTAAAAGGTTACTTTTGCATCTACATTTATGCAAATTCATGTATACCAGTTTAACAAAGGTTTGCGTAAGCAATGAAAATTAACTTGTTTTTTGTTTTTAGCCTGATGAACAATGTAGCATTTAAAAAAAAATCACTACGTACTAAGAATATTTTCTGAATTCAACTTTTAAAAAATAATTCTGGTTGATGCACTAGACCAAAACATATTCAGGAGAGGTTACATTTAGCACTTTTATTTGGAATGGACATTTTAAAATATGTGTCCTTACACCTTTCAGTTTAGCCATCTTTTGTGTGTATGTATGGCCAAACTTCACGAACGAAGATTTGGGAAGGGCTGTCCCCACGTGGGCGTGCCCTTCCAGCCTGCGCAGTGGATTTTAGGTGAGGCTCAGCGTCCGCAGAACTGGCCCCACCGTTTAAGTCCTGAGGTTCATCTGCCACGGCCGAGCGAGCTTGGACAGTGCCAGTGAAGTCCTCAGGACTAGAACCTACAGCACCCGGCATTTCCCAGGAGGTCTCCCATCCAAGTACTAATCCGGAGCTGACCCTGCTTAGCTTCCGAGATCTGACGGGATTGGATGTCAGGGAGGCATTTAACTGCCCATCTTTTGTGTAACATGCTAAAAATTGTTAATTATTCCCTGCACTGTTCAATTTCTCTTCAAGTATCCTCATGAAAGCATTATTAGAAACAAGAATAAATTTAATTGTATGGAGGCCTTATGCAAATAAGTATGGAATAAGCATGGAATAACCCAAACAGGCTATGGGGCTGACTGGCTAGAAAGCAGCCTTGCATTATATGACCCAGTGGTATTTTTCTGTGCAAACGTGATCCAGCTGTTTCCCATGAGAAAGGTGTCCATTTGCAAGCTGGGCTGTGTTAGCAACTGTAGTCAGTGGCAAATGGAAGCAAGTCTTCCCTTCTCTTTGGAACTTGTGAGACTGCTGCTGGAGCACTAGCCTGTTTAGGGCTCTCCAGAGTATGAGAGAGCAGAGGAGGGTCACCAATGCAGCTGGGGGACTGGAGAACAATATACAAGGAAAGGCTGAGAGCTGTATCCATTAGTTCAAGCCCAAAGAAGATAAGACTAAGAGGAGAGCTCACGGCTCTCTGCAGCTACTCCTACAGGAGTGCAGTCAAATTATTTGCTGATTCTCAATAAAGAAGGGATAGAAAAATCTACACAGACTGAAGCTCTGAAATATTTCTTCTTTTGAACAAATTTCAACAACTTCATGAACTTAGCTCACAAAAGTACCAGAAATTCTTTTTTTACCTGAACAGGCTAAAGAAGGAACGAAACATTTTTTGTTTGTTTTTGGGTTTTTTGTTTTTTTTTTCATTTTACCCAAAGAAATCACAAACATAAGCCAGGAACCCTTGTGATGACAAAGTAGGATAACAACTCTGAGGAATGCCTGGTTAATATCTAGCATTTTTATAGTCATCAGGAAAATATCTGAATGAGAACTGACATACATCTTACAGTTTTTTTGATGTAAGAGTGCTCTGATGACAAAACATGGGTTCCAGACCTGAACAAAGCCAAACTAAATTACCAGTTCTTTCTGATCATTAAATATGCTACAATTTCCTCTTCTATTTAAAATTAAAACACTAAGTTTTTTTCATCTTGGTAGAGTAATAGTAGGCATACTAGTATTTTTCTTGCATTCATAGCAAAGAAACAAGCTACCACATTCCTGTAAAATGTCTCATCCATCCATGAAAGAGCAGCCATTCAAAGAGGAAAGGTCAAAGGAAAATACTTTCCAAGGTTCCTGCATGTTCACT
Source organism: Pithys albifrons albifrons (assembly GCF_047495875.1). Lineage (NCBI taxonomy): Eukaryota > Metazoa > Chordata > Aves > Passeriformes > Thamnophilidae > Pithys > Pithys albifrons. The sequence continues at coordinate 68,612,400 of NC_092460.1, forward strand.
TGTGCACTAGAAGTACATAATGAGTCAGAAATAAAAGGCCCAGTAATCCACCAGTCATCTATTTTTGACACTTTTTTTGGCCACTATAATCAGTACTCAAGGGCATCTCAAAAGGAAAAGGTATTTTTTTGTGACATACATGTATGGCGATCCTTACAGAAAGCAAAGAATCCCACTGAAGGGTTCACTCATATAGAATGCTTGTCAAACATCTTTCTGACATTGATCACTATAAACCCAATTATGTAAATAAACTTTTAGAGTACACCAGTATAGAAGTATTATTTCTTCACTTTTAATCTTATTCTGCTATTTAACAGATCTCTTAGTATTAGTTTTCAAACATGAAAAAATACAGCAGGATATTAGTTTTCAAGTAATAGGACTAGCTGATTTTATTTTAAAATACATACCTGAATTGCTGAATTCATGAAACATGTATTCCCCAAGTTACTCAGGCCACACAGGCCGGGCTGCTCATTGTGTCTTCCTGGCTCTGAATAATCATAATTCTTATAAGCAGTATATGATGGGAGACAATAGTTTGAATTTTTCACACTGTAAGAAAACAAGACATCTTTCACAATGCAAACATGTACTCTACAGTACTTTAAAACACACAAATACTTTATAAACTTAAATGATTAAAAATGTTTAACTTCTGCAAACAAAAAAGGATTTAAAAAACTTATTAAACTTTGGTAATAACATTAATTTGAATTTAAAAGTCACCTGCACAAACAACTAAAATCAAATGTACTGCAATAACTGCAATTATTACATCCCTACCCCTTTTTGATAGGAGCAGCTTCAGAGTTTACTCTATTCTTCATTGCTCCATCATATTTAATACACTCAGATTTTAGGCACCACCAGCAGCAATCAATCATTTACGTTCCTTTTGCATCCTGCTACTGCAAGAGTGAGGTCGGTGGAAATGGGAATGCAGAGTTACAGGTGAAAGCTGAGATTTCCAAGGCCACTGTGGCATAGCTGCCTCACTGCATCAGACAATCTATTTATAGCTTCCCTGCTAGGACAGCACAATCCAGCATGCAAATGCAGAAAAGCCTTGAGAGGTAAAAGAATGCGCAAAATGCCTTGTAACAACTTCACTGTAAATCTATGATGCATCTGAAACTGGAGAAGACTGAAATCTTCTTCTAAGAGGATGTTATGTAAAATTACTGATGTTAGAAATAAACAACCAACCAGAAAGGTTTAACCCTTTCAAGCACTGATCATAATGAAATCTGTGTGACAGCAGCTTTGGCTAAAGTTCAGGAGAGTTTCTGCAGCCACTACGCATCATTCACATTAGAAGCAACATGAACAAAAACTTGAAAGTCAGTTGCTAAGAATGATAAGGAAAAATACGCAGTGCAAGGAATCAATCCTGATAAATAATTGAGACTTTTAATAGCAAAAGTCTGAGGATGCAGGTGGTCCAATGGTTATACTCCAGCCAGTACTCCTAAATCGTATCCAACTAAGTTCCAACTGTCCGCTCAGTGCACAATTACTCACTTTTCAGAAAGAACTCTTGATTTGTTTTAATCAAGTTACTCAAAATTTCAAACAGAAGGGGAAGAAAATTTCTCCCTCATTTAATGGCCTTGGAAATTTGTGTAGTTTACAGCTCCACTGTCCATAAAATTGCTGCTCTCAAACTTTTACATCTGCTCATTTATTTTTAATAGCTGACTTTCACATTAGTGCTTCCCTCATCTGTACACGTGTATTTTCTCTGCTCTCTGGCTTGCCCACAAACTAGCTAAATGTAATTGTGTTTACTAGCAATTCTCAATGAAAAAAACCTATAAAGTTAGTTTTACCCATTCAGCTTAACCCTAGCTGAAATACTTAATCTTACTTTAACACAAGATAGTTTTTGAACTCCAGGGCCCACATACCCTTCAAGCTTACTTCTGTGGTCACCCTTCCTCTGTCATTAGTCCCTGGTTCACCCACGCATGCAAATTCCCAGGGAAAATCACCTTCCATCTCCCTTTGCAGGTGCAGTCCAGTTACTGCAGTCAACTCCAATTCCCTTAAGCTGGCAAGCCTTAATTGCCCCCAGAAGCAAAACACCACAAGCTTACCCCTGGTGCTAATGTACCCTCCACAGTGTAATGAATCATTGACCCAGCTCACCACTGCACAGCAGCAACAGAAATGCACATACACAAGGTATACAATAAGCTCCTACTTTTAGCCCTGCCTCCTTCCTACTGCTTTCTTTACCTGACCCAAAGATTACACTTTTCACATGGCTAATGAATGAGAGATCTCTTTAAGAAATTTAGGAGATGTTGCAGTAATAAAACAGATTGAATTTAATTCCCCGGGGGATTTCCATTTCCTTTTTTGTTTCTCTGCAGCTTTTCCCCTTCAAAAATTGCCACCCTTGGAGGAACACTAGAAAGCCAGGAAATACAATTAGTATTTTTTGGCTATTGTGTATTCATATAAAGGATTTTCTCAAATTAGCTGAGACCATGGTGATAATTTAGTTCAAGATAATTGCAACACAGATAGATGCAGTGTTTATTTACTCTAAGGGACAAATTGTCAGTTTACTTCTCAAAAGGGAAAGACATTTCTGACCTCTTTCATCTTCTGTACTGGCCTACACAAATACACTGGAGAGGGTTAGAGAATAAGGTTACCACTCCTCCTGGAAGTGAGGTCTATTAATATATTTTTCTTTCATGTTTCTATGATATTTAATCAAACATATCCTACAAAACACAGTGCCTACCATATGCAAGAGATTAGAGATGTCTCTTTATAGCTTTATCAGTCTGCAAACATAATTTGTTCTGGAAGGATTATTTTTATTTAAACTACATTGTTTCTCTGCTTTTTATGCTTTTGGGACTGGATGAAAAATAAAGTATTATTAAGAGTCAGTAGTAAATGGCTAACAATGGAAAGCAAGCAAAGACACAAGCTAAATCTACATGAACTTCAAACAGAAATACCCTAGAAAAAGTAACTTGTGATAATGGTGTGTTCCCAAGCCCCCCTCTGGTTTTCCTGCAAAGCCTTCCTACCTTTAATGAAGGAACAATGCATGGAAAAGCAGAAGGGTAGTATCAGAATGGGCCAGTCAAGTAAGGACAATAACAGAAAAAAAACCCAACATTGATGGCTCTTAGAAAAAATTGCTGCTCGAAAATAAGGCTAGGCTTGAAAACATGAAACCATCTTCAGATCCTTGAACAGCTAGAGTTCTTGAAATGGTAAAAGGAGGGTTCCAAATGAGATTTTATTTTCTGTACATGTGTAAATTTTGAACTGCATGTGCTGTATCTGAAATCACTTATGTGTACAGTCTGTATCCTGCCTTTACACATCAGAGCAGCTTTCAGATGATGCTGATGAACACAGAGCACTTTCTGTGCAGCTGGAGTTCTGAGAAGTGTGGATTTTGAACACAGAAGACTGGAAAAGCATCACTGGCTTTGGAGAGGCCATGATTTGGCAATAAGAGTGCCATATACCGACAACAGGTGCTGCAAATAAATTTAAGTTGCAAGAATCAGCCCAGAAAATTAAAACTTTGGAGGACATACTGACCTCTACAATATTTGAACCATTGCCAAAGTGGTTTTGTGACCAGCCACTTTAAGAAACCTGTTATCAAGTTCCATCAGATTTAACCCAGAATGATATAATACAATTAAATACAGAGATACATCTTTCCATTTACCTTTTGAAGCCAAAAGTTTTTAATGGAACAGTATGTACTTTAAAGTACAAAGTGTATTAATGGATATGACTTCATCACAGAAAATGTATTCTGACAGAAGTACTGCTAAAGATTCTTCTGTATTATATGGCTTGTACTGAATTATTAATTTGTGATTTTAAAAATATTTATTTTAAACTCATGGCAATTGATTATTGCATTGCAAGGAAAACCATATGCTTCTGCATTGAATATGTCTCACCTAACATCCAGATGCACTGTATTGTGAGATATAAGAGAAAAATGGCTAGTACTTTGTAACATACAGAGTACAGGTACCTATTAGCTGACTTACATATGTTTAAGTTAAAGCACTTGAAAGGACTAATTTCTTATCAAATTTGAATTTTATGTTACTTCACTGTAAATATGTAAAATCACAAAAATCCAAACAATACCCTCTCCACAAAAAACAGCTCAAGAAATAAAATTAAAATCAGGTAAAGCAAGTGAACGAACTGTCTGTAAAAGCTGCAAGAGCTGGCAACAGGTTTCCTAAGTGTTTTCTAATAACTACAGCATCACTAGTGAGAAGCTAACATTAAAAAAGAAAAAAAAAGCAAGCCTTCATGACTTGATTTAAAAGGGTGCCCCCCTACAAAAAAGTAACTGCTAAGTTTTGGGCTTGGCATTACAATTGCCTTTGGGGGCTGGGGGAAGGAGAGGTTAGTTCTCAGCTGGAGGCTCAGCTCTGAGCAAGTAACTTTTCACACAATCATGGATACAATATTCTTTTTATTTATTACACATTGGCACAAAGTACAACAGACTGCAGTTAAATACATGGATTTCAACTGTTCAACAGTGAGAGCTGGGGCTACTCACAATTGGTAGAAGCACAAGTGACACTTCACCCCTTAGGAAAAATCACTTCTGTTAAGTGCAGTATTTAACTGGAAGATATTGTGTAAGATATTTAATACTTATGTCACCTTTTAGTATTAAATATTTTCATGTTTGGTCACAAAATGCATGTTTGGAAAAATATTAAAAATTTGAATGGATTATAACAATAGGGCTCTTCAACTTCCCCAAGCTTGCATTAAAGATGAGTGGTCTCTGGTTTCAAGCATTTGAAAGATGCTCCATTATCTGTTAAAGTGAAATAATTCCATGTTTTTCTATATTCACCAACTTTTTTACATTTGTGTACAACAAAAATAAGAATTCCCCCAAAATTACACACAAAAGTTGGCTCCTGAAATATCAAAGTTCTTCTCTTAAAGAGCTTTATCACATCACTATTAAACCTCTAATTTGGAATATAAAGGAGAAAACCTCTAAAAGTGAGAAGTCTTACTAAGCTTCTGCTCACTGTAACATTCAAGCACACTTAGACTCATCTCTATCAAATCTTCTGGCACTAAGAAACAGAAGATAAGTTGCGGGCTACATTACAGCTGAAACAATTCAGCTGCTGTGATTTCAAATCCATGTGTAATGTCACATATGCTGCTCTCATATCTGAGGAGCAATAAATACAGAAAACCTGTCCACCATAAGTGAAAGTAGTTTATACTTTTTTGTTATCCATTTAAATTCAGACAGTGTATTTCTAGAATGATAAAACTCTAAATGAAGTATTTATAATACATTTTCTTACAACACTTAACATTCTTTTTAGTGTCTTCCCTACTGAAGACTAAGAATTGCAAACATTTTTAATGTTTCATTTCCTGGTATCAGCTTTACAATACCTACACTGCAAAATAGTAAAAAGTAACAATTCACAAGCCAAACACTGCAAAGCAATTCAAAATCCTTAAGCTAGGAGTTATAAAACACCAAACTTTGTTACTGTCACACTAAGGTGATTAAGTTAAATAATGTTTTAAGGTATGTTGCTTACTTTCTGTTGTTCATGTTGTTATAATTATTTGATAGAGATGGAGAGATCTTTGGTAAAGGTGAAAAATTGGATGCACCTGGGGACCTTTAAAAATATGAAAATGATAGATTAGACAAAAATGCTGAGATACTAAAAACTATGAAAGAAAGCTAATAAATGAACAAAGCATATAAACAAGCATGGAAAAGAAATACTTTTCAGAAAGTGGGCAAAGCACTTAAAATACCCAGGACACGCAGCCCTCAGAATACATATTTTAAAACCTGAAATGCGTCACTGTACTTTAAACTTTCATAACTTGTTGAAGAAATAGAACTATTAAAAAACAAAAGAAATCACAGGCTACTGTGCTAAAAAATTTGTTTTCAATTTATAATATGACTGTAGGCATTTTGATCTTCTAAAACATCAAATGTAAAGTTCCTAATATGAAAATTCTATTAATTTTTCATTTCAACCTGAATCGATGTTGAGATACAGAAATGATTAATTTACATATTTCAAGGTCAGCTCAACAGCAGCGTATTGTTAAAATTTCAGGACATTATGGCCAACACTGATCAAGCTTTACAAATCTTTCCTGACAAAAGTAAAAGCATTATCACTCATCCCCATGGTTTAAGATTATTTTAAAATACAAAAATACTGATCATTTTCACAAAGACCCTCTGAATGTAAAAACCACAATATTTACAACTATCTTGCAGTGTATTTTTCTTTTTTTGGATCAAATCTTACAGGTAACCAAGGAAAAGACTAAATACTCAAAATAATTCATGTGCCTTGATGTTTGTGTGGGCCCTATGCAAGTTGAACTGACGAAGAGTTCCAGCTATCATTGAAAAGCTTTGAAATACATATATATATATATCTCACAATAATGGAAGAAATTCTGCACACTCAGGACTTTTAAAGCACCTTTTAAGAACTAAACTCTGCAAGGAGATAAACATTTTTATACAGGAAACTTTCACATTTATTTTCAACTTTCCATTAATAAACTTTTTCCAACAGAAAAGTTGCTGGGGGAGGGGAACATCAATCCATCCTACTCCTACCAATTTGATACTAGAGCTGGTAAGAGTTGTCCAGAGCCTGGAAACGGTTCACAGCCCAGTAGGAGTGAATCTGAAGTACAGCACAAAGAAATTCCAGCCACTGCAGCCAGTATGTCAACTCTGTAGATGGCCCACCTTAAATGCTTCTCTGCAAACACATGCAGCATGGGCAAAAAGCAACAGGAGTTAGAGACGTGCCAATGCCTGCAGTGCTATGACCTTACTGCCATCACTGGCAATAAGTGATGGGATGGCTACTATGGCTGCAGTGTTGGAATGAAAGGATACAGGCTCTTTAAGAAGGACAGGCAGGGGAGACAATGTGTAAGGATTAAAGGAAGGGCAGGGACAGGCGACTTCATAGTGCCAGTGTGCTACAGGTCAAACGAGGAGGTGATTTGTGACAGCCAACACTGCCAACTAAGGGCAAATCTTGCTGAACAAATGTGATGGCCTTTATGAAGGGGTTACAAGAGGTGGTGGATGAGAGAAGACTGACATCATCTACCTGGACTTCTGCAGAGAACTTACACTGTCTCACATGACATCCTTGTCTCTAAACTGGAGAGACATAGATTTGACAGATAAACCACTTGAAGAATAAAGAACTGGCTGGACAGTCACACTCCAGGAGTTGTGGTCAACAGCTCACTGTCCAAGTGGACACCAGTGGTGTCCCTCAGGCATTAGTGTTGGGATTGGTGCTTAACATTGCTGGCACCATGGGCAGTGGAATTAGTGCACCTTCATTAAGTTTGCTCATGACAGCAAGCTGTGTGGTGTGGTTGACATGCTGGAGGGAAGGGATACCACCCAGAACGACCTGGACAGACTTGAGAAGCATGTCTGTGCAAACCTCATGACATCTGACAATGACAAATGCAAGGTCCTGCACCTGGGACAGAGCAATCCTAAGTACAAGTACAGGTTGGACTGAGAGCAGTTCTGGGGAGAAAGAACTGGGGCTGTTGACTGATAAGAACCCCAACATGACCCACCATTGTGCACTTGCAGCACAGAAAGCCAACTGCATCCTGAGTTACATCAAAAGAAAAGTGACCATCAGGTCGAGGAAGGTGATTCTCCTCCTCTGCACAGCTACTCACCTGGAGTACTGTGCTCATCTCTGGGACCCTAACATAAGGACATGGACTTGTTGATGTGAGTCCAGAGTAGACCCACGAAATGACCAGAGGGCTGGAGCATTTCTCTTAAGAAGACAGGCTGAAAGTTGGGGCTGTTCAGCCTGGAGACAAGGCTCCAGGGAAACTTTAGAGCACCTTCCAGTACCTAAAGAGTTCTAGAAGAGAGCTGCAGAAGGACATTTTATAAGGGAATATAGTCATCCAGCCAGAGGGAATAGCTTTAAACTGAAAGAGAGTAGGTTTATATTAGATATTAGGAAGAAATTCTTCCCTGTGAGGGTGGTGAGGCACTGGAACAGGTTGCCTGGATGAACTGTGGATGCCCGATCCCTGGAAGTTTTTGGGGCCAGTTTGGATGGGGCTCTGAGCAATCTGGTGTGGTCAAAAGTGTCCTTGCCCATGGCAAGGCTAAGGTCCTTTCCACCCTAAACCATTCTGTGATTCTATGTATCATCATGTGAAGAACCTCTTGAGAGGTCTATCATCAAAGACTCTTATTCCAAGAAGCTGAGGCTAGAATTGGCCTAACATACAATTTTAAAGCAAGTTTTAGTATGTTTCACTTACTCCAGTTATACTATTCTCTTCTTACAAAATCCAACTAATTCAACTAATCACACTTCTTTGGGGGATTTGCTTGAAAGGTGGGTATTTCACCATTTGGCAATCAAAGAAAATTAATGTTCAGGCCATGTATTTGTTTTTCAACCGTGTATTAACTGATATTAATGAATATGTTTGTTAAACTAACTTGAAAATATCTGTTGAACACTACCAATGTTTGATGCTTACCCACAGGAGCTTAGACCACAAGTTATTATCCACCAGCAAATGGCAGTCCAGTTCTTGACTGGCTGACAAGTTCTGACAGGTCTTGCTTTTACAATTTAAGACATCTGTTATGGGTTCACCTAGGTGGGCCTAGATTTGGGCCCTGAAGTGTGGACTAGGCCGAAGCTGTCAGCTGACTTGAGCTGGGCTGAGCTAACAGCTGACCTCTTCTAGCCAGTAATTTTGTATTCCATACCACATTATGACATCATCTCCAGGGAAGTAGGAACCAGTGTGGGAGTGGTTAAGTCAGTCGCTTCTCAGCCTCCTCTTGGGAGGACGCACGATGCTGTCCCAGGGGGGATGGAGAGGACCAGGCCCACCACTGGCTCACGGGGTACCTCAGGAAAGTAAAATGCGTTGTTCTGGGTCTCTCCTTTCTGCTTGGGTTTGTCTCCCTGGGGAATAAGCTTCTTCTTAAGTAATGTGTAGTTAAGACAATAGCATTTGTGTGTTCGTTAAGAAGTTGAGGTGGGGAACTTGTTGTTGTAGACTTGTGTGAGTGTATATTTGTACTCTCTTCTAATTGTCTCTTTCTTTCTGTGAAAAATATATGTAGATTTAGTATAAATGCAGTTTGAAGTGTTTTTTTTTCTTTCCCCTCTCTTTTCCTCCCTTTCCGTGGTGTTAGGAGGGAGGCTTTTCTCTCTGTGCTTGGGGGGTTGGCAGTTGCTTATCTCAAACCAAGACAACATCAGAGTAAGTCCCCAGTTAGTTTTATTGTCCATAATTATCTTTGTTACAGGAAAGTCAGTAGAAAGGCACATCTATCTGTATATCATCTGCTTCAGGGAAAAAACCCTCAATCTTAAATCTCTTGGTTAAAGATTTCATTTAAGTAGACAAACACAGTTTTTCCTTTGAAAAATCCAGGGATATTTTTTCCTAAAAAACTTGGAAAAACAAGCATTATCTTATTTCAAAAACGAAAGCTAAGCACCTTTTACCCTTTTTTTTCTCCTCTTAAAAAACATTATGGGATCCAGCTCAGTAGCAGAAAAGAATAAAAAAAAGTCTTTAATGTTTTTCTAAGATAAAAAGTTTTGAACAAGAAAAAACAATGTGAAAGAACTTTCCATGTGCAAATGTTGTAAAAATGCATTGACTATGAAAAAGAGAAAAAAAAAGCTATGAATGTGTACAGACTCAGATTTTTGTATGGTGAAAAACGCCCCCCCCACCAACAATGTACTCCCTTTTACACGCAAAAATAGTTTTACAGTTAACTGCAGACCATCTGTAAATTAGGCAAAGTAGCCACCTATTTGACTAGGTCAATTTACTTCACAGTGAAGTCTAAAAAAAAGTATCAGAATTAAATGTTACTTCTATTACACACACAGATATAGATTGACAAATTAATTAAAAATCCTTAGTTTTTTACCATGTAAGAACATTTTTAAAGAATACAATGGATCAGTACATTTAAAACTTGTGTATCAAGTTTTCTTAGAAAAGCAGTAACAACACTTATGTAAACTAGAAGGAAATTACTAATTTATAGATTCTTGGTGTGTTTCTCTAAGTTGCTTTTATATTTGCATATAAACAGGTAAAAACTTAACAGAAAACTAACAGAAACCGTGTCCTAGTTCAGCAGGAGGGACCAGCTAACCCTGTGTGAGGGTGATCAAAGCTGTGTATTCTACCCCCTCTATTCATTCCCCAAGGTCAATGGGCCATTAGCAGCAGCTGCCCAGGGAGCCATTATCACCTTCACACCCAGCCTGAGGGGGGCGGAGCTGCTAATGGGCCATCAACAGCTCAACACCCCCTGGCTCCCACAGTTAATCACCCATTGTGTGAGTCCCCGCCCAGGGGGAGGGACTGAGAGCTCCCTGAGGGTACATAAGTGGTGGGTAAGAAGACCTCGGGAACCTCTTGTCGGATCCAGAGCAGCAGCAGGACCTTGACAGCAGGAGATCACCGCTCTCGCCCAGACCACAGCCCTCGCCTGCACCAACAGGTTTTTCTTTTCCTTTTACTCTGGACTTGGGGGAACCACAGGGGTCTCAGCACAAGGGCAAACAAACCCCCTTGGGTTTGTGCCCCAGGACACTGGGTTATACTGCTGGGGTTTTGTGAGTTGAAAGCAATTTCCCTTGTGTATCAGTGTTATTATTGTAATATTATTATTAATTTTAGCTCTGACTTATAATCTCTCTCGTGGTGAGTTCATTTCCCCTGCTGGTTCACCTTTAAACCAGCACATCTTTTGGCGCCCAACGTGGGGCCACGAGAGAGAAGTCAGAATTACAATTTCATTTTGTGTATTTGGATACAGAAACTCCCTGACTACCATGTTGCTTGATGTATTCATGTGGATGGTGTATCTGGGCCTGTTCATATTTCGACACATGGGGAACCATGTGCCTATTTTGATGCTCTCTTTAATACCAGGGAGAAGAATAAAAATTGCTTTATTAATATACTATGTTTATGTTGTTATAACGTCAGAAGCAATGAATTTCATTGTGAATGTATATTCAGTCTGGTGTGCCTGTCCTGGTTTGGGTTGTTACCTCTGGGGTCTCATTAAAAATAGCACCCAGACTGTGGGAAAAACAGGCGGAGATGGTTACTTCCACCTTTTCACCTCCGCTACAACAATCATTGAAAATATTGAGCTTCCTTTTGATGTTAGGGACAGCATAATCCTACTGTTAGTGCTGTTAGTGTTGCTTTGTCTCCTCTGTACTGTATACACCATGTTTAGGGTCAGAACTGGGCTTTCTAAGGAGACTTGCTGGAGGCCTGCCCTGGGAGCGGATGATGTTGAGTGGCATGGGAAGTGGGAAGATATGGGCCAGTATTTGGAGACCTTCTCTCCTCAAATGATCTGGAAATTCACCCCAGAACAACTGCAGGACCCTGCCAAAATGCTAAGCTATGTGAAAGGAAGATGCTCTGGTAGTCCCAGAGATGTGCAGCTCACAGCAACCTGCTGGGCCCTGGCCACTGCCTACCGCACACTGCTTGGTGTGGTACAGCATCATCAGGAGGAGGAGAAAAGGAGCAAATCCACAGGCACCATGTCCACCCAAACCACGGCTGAGCCAGAGAGGAAGAAAGATACATCAACCAGCAGCATGTCCACCCAGACCACGACTGAGCCAGAGAGGAAGAGAGATACATCAACCAGCACCATGTCCACCCAGACCACGACTGAGCCAGAGAGGAAGAGAGATACATCAACCAGCACCATGTCCACCCAGACCACGACTGAGCCAGAGAGGAAGAGAGATACATCAACCAGCACCATGTCCACCCAGACCACGACTGAGCCAGAGAGGAAGAGAGATACATCAACCAGCACCATGTCCACCCAGACCACGACTGAGCCAGAGAGGAAGAGAGATACATCAACCAGCACCATGTCCACCCAGACCACGACTGAGCCAGAGAGGAAGAGAGATACATCAACCAGCACCATGTCCACCCAGACCACGACTGAGCCAGAGAGGAAGAGAGATACATCAACCAGCACCATGTCCACCCAGACCACGACTGAGCCAGAGAGGAAGAGAGATACATCAACCAGCACCATGTCCACCCAGACCACGACTGAGCCAGAGAGGAAGAGAGATACATCAACCAGCACCATGTCCACCCAGACCACGACTGAGCCAGAGAGGAAGAGAGATACATCAACCAGCACCATGTCCACCCAGACCATGGAGGAGCCAGAGAGGAAGAGAGATACATCAACCAGCACCATGTCCACCCAGACCATGGAGGAGCCAGAAGGACAACAGAAACCGATAGCAGTTGCCCCTGTCCAGAAAAGAAAATCAAAGACCAAATCAGTTCGTATAGCGCATGACGAGGAAGAGTCAGGACCTTCATCTCAAGCAGAAGAAATGGAGCCAGAAATAATCACCCGGTCCCTATCCCTGGGAGAGCTGCGTGAGCTCCGGAGAGAGTTCACACGACAGGCAAATGAGTCCATCTTGACCTGGCTACTTCGAATCTGGGATGCTGCAGCCAATGATACAATTCTAGATGGGAGTGAGGCAAGGCAGCTGGGATTCCTTTCTCGAGATGTTGTCATTGATCAGGGCATTGGAAAGAGACAGGAAACTCTCAGCCTCTGGCGGCGACTGTTGTCTAGCGTGAGGGAGAGATATCTTTGTAAGGAGGACTTCCACGTACAGCAAGGACAGTGGAACACGATGGAACAAGGTATCCGGTGCTTAAGGGAATTAGCCGTACTGGAGATAATCTTTTCAGAGGATGAGAGATTCCCTAAAAGTCCAGATGGTGTCCAGTGCACATCCCAGATGTGGTTAAAATTTGCACGACTTGGGCCAGAAATGTATTCTCGCTACCTTGCAACATTGCAGTGGAGAGAGGGAGAAGACAAGGTGGGTGCACTGGTCAGCAAACTCAGGATTTATGAAGACACTGTCACTGCTCCATTACGAGCCCACGTCTCAGCTGTGGAAACAAAACTGGCTGAACTGGAAGAGAAGATTAAGGAAGGACTCTTTCATATCTCTCCAGAACAAACGAGAGTCTCTGCCATCAGAAGCAGGTGTCTTCCAGCTAAGGAGAAAGGGTACACTCCATGCGGCAATCTGTGGTTTTACCTCCATGAGCATGGAGAAGATATGAGGAAGTGGGATGGGAAACCCACCTCTTCCTTAGCAGCTCGGGTACATGAATTGCAAAGAGGCACAACTAACACAGGGAATTCTTCAAGGTTGAAGGCTGTTCCGGTCTCTCGTGGGCAAAGCTCCAGACAGTATAGGAATGATGATGTTATGCCTGATCCTCTTGAAGGAACCTCCCAGTCATATTCACAGGGAGAGCGCAGTGAATACCATGACCAGAACTAGGGGGGCCCTGCCTCTAGCCAGGTAGAGGAGAGGGACAATCGGGTTTATTGGACTGTGTGGATTCGGTGGCCTGGCTCATCAGACCCACAGAAATACAAAGCTTTAGTGGACCCTAGTGCACAATGCACGTTGATGCCATCAGGATACGTCGGGGCAGAATCCATCTCTATTTCTGGGGTGACAGGGGGATCCCAACAGCTGACTGTACTGGAAGCTGAAGTCAGCTTGACTGGGAAGGAATGGCATAGACACCTCATTGTGACTGGTCCAGAAGCCCCATGTATCCTTGGCATAGACTACCTGAGGAATGGATATTTCAAAGACCCAAAGGGACTGCGTTGGGCCTTTGGCATAGCTGCTGTGGAGACAGAGGAAATCAGACAGCTGAGCACCTTGCCTGGCCTCTCAGAGGACCCTTCTGCTGTGGGACTGCTGAAGGTTGAAGAACAACTGGTACTGCTGGCCACAGCCACAGTGCACCGTCGGCAATACCGCACTGACCGAGACTCTGTGACCCCCATACACAAGATGATTCGTGAGCTGGAGAGCCAAGGGGTGGTCAGCAAGACTCACTCACCCTTTAATAGCCCCATATGGCCAGTACGAAAGTCCAGTGGAGAGTGGAGGCTGACGGTGGATTACCATGGTCTCAATGAGGTCACACCCCCCCCGAGTGCCGCTGTGCCGGACATGTTGGAGCTTCAGTATGAGCTAGAGTCCAAGGCAGCCAAGTGGTATGCCACCATCGACATTGCCAATGCCTTTTTCTCCATTCCGTTGGCAGTAGAGTGCAGGCCACAGTTCGCTTTCACCTGGAAGGGGGTGCAGTACACCTGGAATCGACTGCCCCAGGGGTGGAAACACAGTCCCACCATTTGCTATGGACTGATCCAGACTGCATTGGAAAAGGGTGAGGCTCCAGAACATCTACAGTACATCGATGACATCATTGTATGGGGCAACACAGCAGGGGAGATTTTTGAGAAAGGAAAGAAGATAATCCAGATTCTCCTAAGAGCTGGTTTTGCCATTAAATGAAGTAAGGTCAAGGGACCTGCTCAGGAAATTCAGTTCCTAGGAGTGAAGTGGCAAGACGGGCGTCGTCAGATTCCAACAGAGGTGATCAACAAAATAGCAGCTATGTCCCCACCGACCAGCAAGAAGGAAACTCAGGCTTTCCTAGGTGCCGTGGGCTTTTGGAGGATGCATATCCCTGAGTACAGTCAGATTGTAAGCCCTCTCTACCTTGTGACACGGAAGAAAAATGATTTCCAGTGGGGCCCCGAACAACAACAAGCCTTTGAGCAGATTAAACAGGAGATTACCCATGCAGTAGCCCTTGGGCCAGTCAGGACAGGACAGGATGTGAAGAATGTGCTCTACACTGCAGCCGGGGAGAATGGCCCATCCTGGAGCCTCTGGCAGAAAGTACCTGGGGAGACTCGAGGACGACCGCTGGGATTCTGGAGTCGGGGATACAAAGGATCTGAGGCCAGCTACACCCCAACAGAGAAAGAGATCCTGGTAGCTTATGAAGGAGTTCGAGCCGCCTCAGAAGTGATTGGCACTGAGGCACAGCTCATCCTGGCACCCCGACTACCAGTGTTGGGATGGATGTTCAAAGGAAAAGCTCCTTCTACCCATCATGCCACTGATGCCACATGGAGTAAGTGGATCGCTCTGATCACGCAGCGAACCCGGATAGGGAATCCTAATCGCCCTGGGATTTTGGAAATCATCACCAACTGGCCGGAAGGTGAGAGTTTTGGATTGTCCTCCGAAGAAGAAGAGGAGCAGGTGACACGAGCTGAGGAGGCCCCACCATATAACCAGCTACCAGAAGAGGAGAAGCGATATGCTCTCTTCATAGATGGCTCTTGCCGCATTGTAGGGACAAGCCGGAAATGGAAAGCAGCTGTATGGAGTCCTACACGTCGAGTTGCAGAAGCGACTGAAGGACAAGGTGGATCAAGTCAGGTTGCAGAGCTGAAAGCTGTTCAGCTGGCTTTGGATATCGCGGAACGAGAGAAGTGGCCAACACTCTACCTTTACACTGACTTGTGGATGGTGGCCAATGCTCTGTGGGGATGGCTGGAGCGTTGGAGAAAGGCCGGCTGGCAGCGCAAAGGGAAACCCATCTGGGCGGCTGAGATGTGGCAGGACATCGCTGCCCGGGTAGAGAAGCTGAGTGTGAAGGTCCGTCACGTAGATGCTCATGTACCCAAGAGCCGGGCTAATGAGGAGCATCGTAACAACGAGCAGGTGGATCGAGCTGCCAGGATTGAAGTCTCTCAGGTAGATCTGGATTGGCAGCATAAAGGTGAATTGTTTCTAGCCCGATGGGCCCATGATGCCTCTGGTCATCAGGGCAGAGATGCAACATACAGATGGGCTCGTGACCGAGGGGTGGATCTAACCATGGACAGTGTCTCACAGGTTATCCATAACTGTGACACATGTGCTGCCATCAAGCAGGCCAAGCGGGTGAAGCCTCTATGGTATGGTGGACGGTGGTCGAAATACAGGTATGGGGAAGCCTGGCAAGTTGACTACATCGCACTTCCCCAAACACGCCAAGGCAAGCGCTACGTGCTGACCATGGTAGAGGCAACCACTGGATGGCTGGAGACATACCCCGTATCTCACGCCACTGCCCGGAATACCATCCTGGGCCTTGAGAAACAAGTCCTGTGGAGACACGGCACCCCAGAGAGAATAGAGTCTGACAACGGCACTCACTTCAAGAACAGCCTCATAGATACCTGGGCCAGAGAGCACGGCATTGAGTGGGTGTATCATATCCCCTACCATGCTCCAGCTGCCGGGAAAGTTGAGCGATGTAATGGACTGCTGAAAACAACCTTGAAGGCGTTGGGTGGGGGAACTTTCAAACACTGGGAGCTGCATTTGGCAAAGGCCACCTGGTTGGTCAACACCCGGGGCTCCATCAATCGAGCTGGCCCTGCCCAATCAGAACTCTTGAATACTGTAGATAAAGTCCCTGTGGTCCATATGAGAGGTATGTTAGGAAAGACTGTTTGGGTGAGTCCCACCTCAAACAAAGGCAAACCCATCCGAGGGATTGTCTTTGCTCAAGGACCTGGTTGCACTTGGTGGGTAATGCAAAAAGATGGAGAAACACGTTGTGTACCACAAGGGGACCTAATTTTGAGTGAGAAGAGTTTGTAATGTTTCATTGTATATATGTGTATATATATGTATGTATAGGTAAAAAGGGGATTAATTTGGGAATGACTAGATGGAGTAGAATAAGGGGTGGATAATGTCCTAGTTCAGCAGGAGGGACCAGCTAACCCTGTGTGAGGGTGATCAAAGCTGTGTATTCTACCCTCTCTATTCATTCCCCAAGGTCAATGGGCCATTAGCAGCAGCTGCCCAGGGAGCCATTATCACCTTCACACCCAGCCTGAGGGGGGCGGAGCTGCTAATGGGCCATCAACAGCTCAACACCCCCTGGCTCCCACAGTTAATCACCCATTGTGTGAGTCCCCGCCCAGGGGGAGGGACTGAGAGCTCCCTGAGGGTACATAAGTGGTGGGTAAGAAGATCTCGGGAACCTCTTGTCGGATCCAGAGCAGCAGCAGGACCTTGACAGCAGGAGATCACCGCTCTCGCCCAGACCACAGCCCTCGCCTGCACCAACAGGTTTTTCTTTTCCTTTTACTCTGGACTTGGGGGAACCACAGGGGTCTCAGCACAAGGGCAAACAAACCCCCTTGGGTTTGTGCCCCAGGACACTGGGTTATACTGCTGGGGTTTTGTGAGTTGAAAGCAATTTCCCTTGTGTGTCAGTGTTGTTATTGTAATATTATTATTAAATTTTAGCTCTGACTTATAATCTCTCTCGTGGTGAGTTCATTTCCCCTGCTGGTTCACCTTTAAACCAGCACACCTGGCTATTCATTTGCTTATTCATGAAATGTCCAAACTTAAGTTCCTTGCTTCTCCTTATCTCAAGTTTTAGAATCACAGATTAGCTGAAAGATTTTAGTTGTTACACAGTTTTTCCTGAACATAAGTGACTTGATTTTGTAGTATGTTTGCTTAAATTACTTGAACGACAACCCTAGATATAAAGGAAATCTTAGTTTAAATCATCTTGTCAATAGTAAACCATTTAAATAGGATTGGTTGTTTTTTGTCTGTGGCATAGTTTCACACAGAAGGAGACAGCTACCCACAGACAAGTTAATATCCCAAAATTTTCTGCAAAACTGCCCATTAAGGCTAAGTAATACTTGTTTTGGGAGCAGATGACATTAAAGACACTTCCGGAGAAGTCAGTATGAGCTCTAGAAAAAGTTTCATAGGAGCCCATCTTCCTGAAAAACAAACATCCCAGTAGCTTCTATCAACAACCTCTCAGAAAGCCAAAAATCCAGCCATTCCTAAACCCTGTGAACTGTTTAAGTATGTACATCACATTCAGATACTTCCAGACAAAAAAAACCCCAAACTCATAAACATTTCAAGCAGCATTAAAATATGAGACAATAGTAGATACTATGTAGAATTTTTACAGGGGATGTTGCTGTTAGTTCCAAAATTCAGAAGTCAGAACAATATACATAAAACAAAATGTAAATACTGACAAGCTTGTGCACAGCAGGGTCTCTGCTCCTATATAAAAAGGATCTCAAACTTGAAATCACGCCTTCTTAGTTTCTTCAGGAGAGACAGTTATGATGATACTCAATCTTTTCTCTTGTACTAATTCATTTAATTCTTAAGAGAAACAGAATTATCATTTTCAAAAGTGTTCTTTCCTATACTGAAGTGAGGCCCCAGTCTGGCCCCTCTCAAAGTATATATGTTCTTTTCTTGCAGGAGGAAAAGATGCTCACACCTTTAACATGTTTCCCATAACAAACTGTCAGGACTCATCACCTGCAGTAGGAATACAGAAAAATTGCTAAAAGAAGCAATCCATACTACAATTGCTGTTGTGATTCTCATAACAAGAGGCATGGAAAATGTGCAGAACATCTTCCCACCTTGCTATTTCTCATTTTCAACTGTAACAGTATAGGTTCTGCTGCCATGCAGACAGACCTCAACAGGCTGGAAAAATGACCAAACAGGAATCTAATGAAGTGTGTAAAAAGGAAAGGCAAAGGCCTGCACCTCAGGAGGAATAACCCAGGAAGCAGCACACAGAGAGGGGGTGGGTGTGGGGGCAGGCGACTGAATGGAAGCAGCTTGGCAGGGGATGACCTGGGGGCTGCTGGACAAAAAGCTGAACAGGAGCCAGCAGGGTGTTCCTGGGCCAACCACCTTGGTCCACTGTGCTACACTGGGAAAAGCATTGCCAGTAGGTCAAGGGAGGTGATCCTGAGGTGTTGGGTTCACTTGTGGGCTCCCCAGTATCTGAGAGATCAGGACATTCTGATGCAAGTCCAGCGAGAGGCCACAAAGGTGATCCAGGATTGCTGCACCTGACCCATGGGGACAGGCTGAGACCTGGGGCTGCTCAGCCTGGAGAAGTTCCTCTTCCTAAGCAAGAGAAAGCTCTACAGCAATTTCATCAATATGCATAAATACCCAGGGGGAGGGAATGAAGAAGATGGAGCAAGATCCTTCTCAGTGGTGCCTACTGAAAGAAGAACAGGCAATGGGCACAAACTGAAGCACAGGCAATTGCTTTCAAATGTAAGAAATTCTGTTTTAAAATAGGGGCTATCAAACAGCAGAATAGGTTTTCCAGGAAGGCTGTAGAGCCTCCATCCTTGGAGATGCTCAAGACCTTAGTGGTCAAAGTCCGAAGCAACCTGCTCTAGATGACCCTTGCTTCAGCAAGTGGGTTGGACCAGAGTAACTGCAGAGATGCCTTCCAACCTCACCTATTTTGTGATTTTGTGGAAGAGCTCAGCTCATGGTCTGAAATGAACCTGCCTTTTCAAGGATTGTAAAATTTCATTACTTTCCAATATTCTGTATTTTGACATTTCTAAATATGGCCTTTTATTCCATGGCATCACAATTTATGTTTCTGATTTGTACTCTCCAAAAGGATGCACTACAAAGAGGTTGTCTCATCAGGAACTGGTGTGAGCCAGTGCATGACCAACGACAGGGCCGTAGGAAGGGATGTGGGTATAAGCTATTTGTGTTGACAAACTAATACTCCAAATGTCTCTCGCACAGAAAACTCCAAAGGAAGTGTTTATTATTTCTACCTCTTCAAACGTTATTAGATTGTTCATAAAGTTTTAATTAAAAGTAAAAACTTGTCCCCATTACGGCCTGTTGACAGCTGCCATTTGATTCCACCACATTTTGCAAACCCTCCAATATTTACAGGGATTTGAATACCAAATTTGAATCTTTCTGATAGCTGCCATATTTCAAAACCACATCCCAACTTTGCAGTAGAACTATTCATTCTCATTTGCTTGTTTTCTTACAGCCTCCCCCAACAACAGCATTTCCAATTACCATTCTACTTGTTGCCAAATGAAACATTTTTCAGGAGATATTCTTTAATTTATATACTGCTTCTGAATGCTTTCCATGAAGTGGAAAAGAAGCTTGTCAGAATAAAAGCAAGTACCATCATCAGAATATCTTCCCACCAAAACTTCCAAAGTTCTTTTAACCTTCAAAATCTGAATTTAAAATTTGACTAAGAATTTAAATTTCTACTAGGTGCTTTTTGAGGTCAGAGATTAGACTTTAAGTACATAGCATCCCATTCTTTCTACTGTTCCACATTCCCAATTCCTAGTGCTATAACATCTTGCTAAGCAAGATTAAACTGTTCATACTAAACTGAAATCGAACTCAGACTTCATTAATAAAGGTGCTTGAGATAAAATACCAAAGACAAAAAATCTCGGTCCTTCAAGTGATAAGCAATGATACTATGAAAAATGTTTTAAAACAACAGTGACACTTAATTACATGAATGAATAATCCCAAAAGGAATAAAATGAACTTAAAAGAACTTCTTATCAAAGATATATTCAAGAACTAGACAACAAAGGAAAAAAACACAGTTAAATATTTGTAAGGCTGAGATCATGTTAAATTACAAGTAATCAGTTCCAAGTGTTCTTCAAAACCAAAAAAACACAGATTTTGATTCTGGAAACAATATTTTAAAAAGTTTATCTGTCTAAATGAGGAAAAACACACAAGTCTTTCTACTCATTTGCTATTATCAAGGTGCTGTTGATAATAGCCGTAGGAAGAGCAGAAAAGAAAAACAACATCATACTGTGTAATTGATGACAGCCCAACAAAGAACAAACACAACATGATGGTAATGTAGGCTGCAATTTTCATAAGCTTTAGGTGTAAATATTGTGCTCTGGAGACAAAAGGAACAAGCTGTCCATGAGAACATTTACATATAAGAAAAACACTGATAAAATACATATATCTGTGTTCACTTAACAGATAACACTATATGCTTTGAAACAGAAATTTAAATAAAATAAGCTAAGTTTTACAGCTTTCTATTATGGATTTTTTTCCTGTTTTAAAGCAGAATAACATATATTATTGGTTGAAATCAACAAAATTAAGCAATCTATATGCAGGAATTCACATCATTGTATTCTACAATGCACAGCACTTACAACAAATGTATTTGTCCTATTTTCAACTCAAACATCTGAAGGATGATTTTCAAAATAAAATGCCACTTTTTAAATAGGGGGGTTTTAATATATAAAGCAAAATAACATTTAAAACAGTTAAGCAATAGTGAATAACATGACTGGAATCCATAACTTACTTAGGAGTTGAAGGACCTCTTGGCCATGTTCCATCCTCATTCTTCTGTTCTATCACCAGGACCTACCACAAAAAGTGTCATAAGAAAACTGAAATAAAGTAGATTGTTCCTTCTTCCATCTTTTTAATGGATTTGCTGACATGTGATTTGAGGCAGAAAAGACTTGATGTTTAAATTACTATCCACTGACATTCAAGAGCATTCCATTCAATTACATTGTACCTTTCTCCACTTTTCACTTCCCACATCTTAATTTGTGCAACTTTGGGCAAGGCACTTAATATTGCTATTCCTTTACAATCCCTGGATAAAATGGCAAGCCACTTACCTCCCACAGAGGTCAGAAGATGACCTGCAATGCTTAAACAGCACCTATGAATCTACAGAAATCACACGTCCATACAACAGGCCTCTTAAGGAAGGGATATTCCTGAAGGAATTTTGCCTCACGCAGACCAATAGGGAAAAAACCTCAAACCACCCAAACAAAATTATTTTCTGTCTTGACAGTCTTAAAATCCTATCTATCTGGTTACTTCTGTGTATTTTACACAAGTATTTATCTAATACTATTTTCTCAATGAGACAGTTGGTTAATGGAATTAATTTGATTCAAGTTGTTATTGGTACGAAAGAGAGTATGGAACAGTCAGTTCCAAACACAGGCATCAGCTGCCATTTGAAACCCCTCTGGGTATTTGCGGTATCTGCCCTATGCGGGCAGATATGACACAAGACCTACAAACAGCTCATGCTTTTCTGGACTGACAGCTGTGAGAGCCAGATCCTTCAAAACAGCAACTACACTTCAACACTTGAACTAAGTCTGACTCCTGAATTCTAATGCAACAGTTCTGCACAACAGTACGCTGATGCTTCAAGACACTAATTAACTGCCACGCCATGTCTGTATATGCAGCTACACAACAACACAAATTCACATATGTTCTAATGCTCAAACCTTATGTGCTGCCACTTGAAGATGTAATCACACTTTCAGTCTGAATACAACAGGCCACAACATGGAAAACAAGCTTTCTATCATGACCAGCTTTCTATATGGGAAAGAACAGTCTGCTGTCTTTGGTCATTTACGACAGATTCTGCCATACTACCTTGACTGGCTCTCAGAGACTACTAAATAAAAAGTAGACTTCAATTTAAAAGTTCAGTGGAACTTTTAAAGGCTTGCTTCAGATATTAATGGATAAATTCAAAGCATTAAATTACTCAATCACATACACAGTAAAAAATAACTATTAAGTTAGACAGACTTTAATAGTCAGAATAACTATTAGATTAGGAGCCTCAGCAAGAAAAAGAATAACTTTGTGTGTGTCAGCAAGTGCAACTCACCAAACACATATGGCCTACCATGACATTTAACATTTTCAGAAACCATGGTTAAACTCTGCTTTAAACAATATTTGTTTTGGTCAAAGTACAGATGTCACCTGGAGATCTTTTCATGGCTTTATTATTTATGCTTGCTTCATGGTTAATGTTTCACTGGGATAGAGCAACTTGCAAGTTACATCTGACGCAAATCTTTTAGGGAGACGTGAGCTCTTCCAACAGGACCTCTGCAGTGTTAAAATTACCTGTGTGAGGGTTTAAGTGCATGCAGCACAAAGCTAAAGAGCAGAATAGTTCAAGAATTGATTACTTACCTTCCATGTCATAAAAGAAAACTGAAACACAGCATAAATATTGCTGGTAAGTAGGTTAGTGTCAAGTATTTCAAGGCAAAAGGAAATAATTTAATATAATCTCTCCTAAAATTATGTCCATTAAATTCCATTCATTCATATTTGCAGCATGACAGCATGAACTACAGCTGCTGAAAAAACACAACTCTATCTGAAGACTAAAGAATAAATGTAATAATCTGAAGTTATTCTATCAGTGGAATTGCTCAATCTCTTTACATTTACATTTATGTTAACATTTGTTCTTTATACTCATCTGGAAAGATAAAAAATTATCTTGTGGGAAATTTTCCTATAAAGTAATGATTGTAAAGTGATAATATAGTCTCAAGTTAAAGCAGGTGTACAAATTCTTTTGTCTCTATCATTCTTATCTAAAATATTTTCATCTTTTCTTACTTTATTTCTGAAATCTGAACACTAGAATTTGAGTAGAATACAAGAGTACCTAAAAAGTTCTTCAAATTTTGGGTTTCACTGTAGGAACATATCCCAGATCCAAGAAGGAATTTTTTATTTCAGACTTTATGGAAGTCATGTCAGCAATTTTGAAAGATTTGGTAGATTTAAAACTGAAATTTTAAAAGCAAATTTCAAATTTGACTTTTAACTGACCAGCAGACTTAAACTAATCTTAAATGCTGAAAATACAGAGACTACTTTTACTTCAACAAATTTGTTTATAAAATCCTCTGTCCCTAGCACAACCTATTAGGAGGCACTTTTCATTTAAAAAGGAGCAAGAATTATTGGGTACAGCTACACTTTCACAAGCAAAAAAATAAATGTATACAAAACAAGAAATAATATTTCACTGTACCTGTCCTTGGTATAAACCAGCATCCTGTATGGTACTGTCTGGTTTATTCAAAGGTTCAAAAGTATTACTCATGTATTTGTTCCACAATCTGGTCTCTTTTTCACCCGGAATATTGAAGATTTTTCTTATCTCCTTCTCAATTGTATCTGTTTTGTAAGGGAGAGAATGCAAGTTTAGCATTTCAATACACGAACAGCATAAGGTCAAATAAAGCATCAGAATTCATCTTCCCTTATATTCAAAATATGAATGAAACCGTAAAAATTGCCATGCAACTGCATCAAATGGTATGACATACAGGAAATTGCTAGTTCGCTTGCCTATAAAATGGAACAGTTGGATTACTACCTTATGGCTTCCTGAATATCTGTCACTGGTGGGGTTCCACAGGGCTCCATCTTGGGCCCTGAGCTCTTCAACACCTTCATAAATGAATTGGATACAGGACTGGAAGGGTTATTAAGCAAGTTTGCAGATGACACAAAACTGGGAGGAGCTGTTGACTCCCTCAAGGCAGGGAGGCCCTGCAGAGAGACCTGGACAAATCAGAGGACTGGGCAATCATCAACCCTTGAACAAGGGACAGTGCCGGATTCTGCACCTGGCATGGGGCTACCCTGGATGTACATCCAGACTGAGGAATGAGATGCTGGAAAGCAGTGCCATGGAAATGGACCTGGGGGTCCTGGTCGATGGCAAGTTGAATGGCAGTGCCCTGGCAGCCAGGAGGACCAATCATGTCCTGGGGGCATCAGGCAAAGAATCGACAGCCAGCCCAGGGAGGGGATTGTCCTGCTCTGCTCTGCACTGGGGCAGCCTCACCTTGGATATTGTGTGCAGTTTTGGGCACTCCAACATAAGAAAAACATTAAGCATCCCCAGGAGGGTGAAATGCGTATGAGGCGTATGAGTTTTGGGCACTCCAACATAAGAAAAACATTAAGCATCCCCAGGAGGGGAAGCCGTATGAGGAGCGGCTGAGGTCCCTTGGTCTGTTCACCTTGGAAAAGAGGAGACTGAGGGGAGACCTCACTGCAGTTACAACTTCTCTGTGAGGGGAAGAGGAAGAGCAGGCACTGATCTCTTCTCTGTGGTGATCAGTGATAGACTTGAGGGAATGGCCTGAAGTTGTGTCAGGGGAGGTTTAGGCTGGATGTTAGAAACAGGTTTGTCACCCAGAGGGTGTCTGGGTTCTGGAACAGGCTCCTCAGGGAAGTGGTCACAGCACCAACCCTGACAAAGTTCAAGAAGTGTTTGGACAATATTCTCAGGCACATGGTGTGACACTTGGGGATGGTCCTGTGCAGGGCCAAGAATATTCACCATATTCTGTGATTCTCAGTAAAGCAGACCAAATAAAGACAAGTTGATAGGTAACAGATGACAGGAGTGAGAAGCAAGACTGGTGGCAAAACCAGATGTGGGACTGCAAGACTGTTTCTCTCCTCAAATCAAACCTTTTTCAGTTTTTACTTTTTTACTACACATATCCCAGCGCAATTTGCATGAACCACAACACACATGCATAAAGTTTAATTCACATGTTCACAGAAATTAATAACTACTCTGTAAAACTGAACTGCATAAATTTATTTTAAAAGGAAGATGAAAGATTTTATGTCCCTGAAAGATTTAATGTAAGGTCTACCAGCTCCTACTATACCTGACAAATATTACCAGTGTTAAATAATTTTACAGTATCCTACCTGTTGTCTACAACTGAAATTTAGGAAGTTCTAAATTCTATTCTCCTTACATAAAAGCAGAGTTTATAAAAGAGTTATCTTTTCTTAACAAAGTTGTACAGTGCTGTACTATACCAATCTCACTTAACTGCTTTAATTGGTAGATTCATAAAGCTCCACGGCACCTACATCACATAACAGAAAATAGGAGTCAAGAAATGTACACTTTATTCCTGATGATCAGTGAAAGCACAATTATAAAAATGGGCACTGTAAGCTCTCTGAAAAGACATTCCTCTGAAGTCTAAGGATAAAACACCAGTGTGTCAGCTCCCCTTGCTCTCTTCTACTTAAGATGTGAAACATAAAATGCCAAATTGAAACCCGAAACTTTAAAGTACCTTGTAAAAATCCAGCCATCAGTTTGTGAAATGGAAAATAACTACCAATATAATATTTGTAGATATTGTAGGCAACTGAATGCAACACATGTGTTAGTCTGAAAGCAAGTGTTAACCTGGATCATCTGTTTTTGTAAGAGAGACAACATGTAGACAGGGTAGATGCTATCAACAAGGCAATCGACTGTTATTTGATTTGTTGACTTTTAAAAAAAATGACCTGTCAATCAATTTTCAACCAAAGAATTCAAATAATTAAATTTGAATGTAAGAAGCAATCTAGTCAGCAACAATCTTGTAAAAAAAAGTAGAAAATCCAAATTTATCAATGGCTTTTACTAAAAGAATTTACAAACTAAAATTTTTCATTCTTATTAATACCAATACAATTAATTATCTGAGCATTGTAGCTTGTATTAGTCACAAATACTAAGTTAACATTTATTATGTTAATTTTTAACATATTCCAGCTTCACTAAAAGAACTGTTACAAGACAGGAAGCATCAATCCTATTGGATGACTTCTCTGTTTTGTCCAAGACTCTGGGAAGAGCATGTTCCACTGCACTATTATGCCAATTTTGAGACTGTGAAAATAAGGCTGTTTTACATAGTTCATGACCATAACCACCCCATACTTTACAATTCTTCCTTCTATCACCATCAAGCATTACTGGAGTGTTGGTTTAAGATTTAAAGTGAAAGTACCTGTTCCAGCTCAAATGAAAACATATCAAATAGCTATGGCCTGAGGCACATTGTGTATGGGCTTCTCCTCTAGCAGAATCACAGAACCATTAAGGTTGGAAAAGACCTCCAAGACCAAGTCCAACCTTTCACCGAACACCAGCATATCACCTAAACCATAGCACTAAGTACTCTGTCCAGCCATTTCTTTAACACTTCCAGGGACGACAACTCCACCACTTCCCTGAGGAGCTGGAGTGATATACACCCAATGTATGAAATTGTTGGTACTAGGATGATGTCTGAAAGAGACACAAAGAAGTGCCCTTTAAAAATGCCTCTCAGTCCATCACCTGTATACCCACAATTTGACATACTTCAATTTGAGAGTTAAATGTTATGGATCCCATACAGGTTATGCTAAAAATTAGATAGTTCATCCATAAAAACAGCTGCTTGCTTTAAGTACTATTTTGAAAAGCTACCTGAAACAGTCTTGATGAGACGCTGGACAAGTTCAGTTGGTCCTAATACAAGCACATCCTGGCTCCCAAAGGCCAGTGTTGTCACAAATACTGACTAAAGCAAACTCTTAGATGTTAAGTTAGTTAATGTTGAGATACCAATCTGTACTATTAATCAGCAATCCCTCCTTCATAAAAAAGGAAAAGTCTTATCACTGATTCCAGAATAAATAGTCCTCAAGGATGGCAAGTTTCGCATTCTTGTACAGATTAAACGGAAAAATGAATCAAAGCCATTTGCTATGACAATTGCTAGCAAAAGTCCATTATATGTGGGGCTACTGGTGTAACTTCTGTGAAGTTTATTCGGTCAGTTTTGGAACTGTTTTATGGCATTGCAGACACAACCCAACTCCTATTCATGCATAACAGAGGTTACAGTCTTTCTGACATTTTGTGTTTTGTAAAACTCTTACATATTAGTTGATGACTTAGTTCTATCATATGTTCACATTATTAAGACTCCTGAATGGATCACTAACTCATTTTCACTCAGAAGACCTGATGCTCTTTAAGATCAGCAACTCAGCTGAAATGCTGCCTGAACTCTAACTACCGTCTGGCTCATTTTCCTTTCTCATTTCCTCCCTTCCCCAAAAGAGTTATCCATCAATCCATCAAAGTCAATATGCACTGTCTCCAAGGAAAAATCCTCAGCTGTAGGAGATTCCCAGGAAGGTCTCAAAAGAATGACTGTCTTTATTATGTCTGCCCTTTGAAATTTCCTACTTTATACTGATTTATTGACATACAGCTTAGCTTCTGTTTTAGTGGAAAAGCACAGGCATTCCAGCAATAACACATACCAGAAGACTGATAGGTGAGTATTATACTGTACTTAGAGTATTTCTCTGTTTTTGTGAACTAAGAAAGGTCTTGTACTGATGTTTTAAGGGCAATAAATAATATAACCAATGATGGTAGGTAGAAAAATTAAAGCTTATTGAAAAGACCATAGTACCTTATTTCCACTCACTTCAGTGGGGCTGATATTGACTCTTTTGTACTACAAGTCTTCTGCAACCATAATAAAAAATGCATCCCGGAGTGGAATATACAAGAAAGGGTGAAAAATAATCACGAAGGGGGGGTGGGAAATTTATCATCATCATATTAACAGATAAGAGGGATCAGTTATTTTTTCCCTCTTAAAAATGCGTTTAATTTTTCTAGCTCTACTTCTAAGGTACAAACTCTTTTGGACATCCTACTAGAATGGCCCTGCTTGGTGCTCCGTGAAAGAAGCTTCAGGTTCAGAAAGGACATGTTTTTAAAAGCTTCCAGGAGCGTGTCATCCACATCGCAGGAAAGCAAATAAGGCCAGTGTCTGGGAAGGGGTTGCCAGTGAATTGACTGCTTTTCATTACCCTTTATGGCAATTTTCTCATAATTTTAATTCTCTCTTTGCTAAGAAAAAATGAATACACCTTCAAGTAAGTTATTCCAAAATGCCCGGCTTCTGATTAGAAAAAGAAAATATCAGAAATTAATCCATTACCTATAATTCCAGTGATACAATTAAATTCAGTAAAGCTGCAAAATAGATTGCATTTGGTCCTAAGGGAAGAATAATGTTAAATTGCTTTTTTCAAGTTTCTGAGTTTTCTTAGAGAATAATGCAGTACATCTTCCCATCTCAAACCAGATCTCAAAAAGGCCAATTAACATACAACACTTGGAGCTTTGTTTTAAGGAGAACTTTCACAGTATTCAAATTTTTATTCTAATACAAGCAGGTGATTTCTTTTCTAACTTAAAGATTCAAATTTAACAAAGTAAAATAAGTCTGTTTCTAATGCAAGCAATCTACAAAGAATTAATGGGTAGGAAGAAGTCACTACCCATAAAATAACAAGAAGGAAAACCTAAAAAACATACATTGCTGTCAACAAATGTAAACCAAGTGATGGCTGGGCATAAAGTAAAATTCTAACTGCACAAATACAGATGACTGAGAGACTCTTATCTCAGATACACATGCAGAAATACACCAAAAAATGAGTTTATGTATCTTTGCATATGTTGTGATTATTTTAAAAGTATGTTACCAAAATACTGTTTCAAACAATGATGAACGCTCAACAAGCAGTCAAAATAACTACGAATAAAGATAAGTTAAAGGTTTAGTAAAGGACTCAACTACTGTAAAAGATTGTGCCTGGCCTACCACTTCACAACCCAAAGAATGCTGCCTTTGTAAGTCACCTTTACCCATTAACTTTTGAGTTTTGTAATATACTCTTCATATATATGACTAAAACATGTTGGCTAATGGAACACATTAAAAATATATTTCTTACAGACTAAAAGCCACGAAAAACTATGAACTCCAATAAACAACATCACACTGCTCACTTCCTGAAAAGCCCACACCTCTAAAGTTAATACAGATGCTTAGACAATAAAACACATAATTACATTCTTAAAATTGTATTAAGCTCCCTCAATATTCCAAATTGTTTAGCTTTTAACTTTGACCCAAAGAAAACATCCCATCCTTTTTAATGGTCAGTCTATCATTTTACCTAGAGAGTTACTCAGAACTTGCTACCACGTACAAGTACCAATCATATATTTTAAAAAACAGTTGTGCATACCTATTGTATCAGCTTTACTAAATCTTCGTGTGACAACATTGTTCATATTTCCATTTTCACAAAGCTTTAATTCTGTTAAATATACTTCTACTTTGCAGTGCTTAACAAACATACCCTGTTCAACAACCTGAAAAACAGAACAGGATCAGGTATCAGTCCAAATACGTTTTCATATACAAACATCTCAAAATATTTTTGAGAAGTCTTCAAGAAAATGAAGTTCAGTGAGCATACAACACTTAATAAATGCCAAAAATGAGAACTAAAATTCTCCTACAGCTTTTCAGAAATACATTAAACTAGAACATAATTTTTTCCATGATGATGATTCTTACCTGCGTGTAACACCATGACTTTTAAAGTGTTAGGTACAGTAGAAATGACAAATATGCATCCTTACCTCAAAGGTAAGATACTCAATCAAAATATAAAAAATAATAAAAGTTATTTTTATTTCAAAGCACATTAATTGTATAATACCTCTTCAGAATATGAAGAACTAGTTTTCAGAGTTAAAGAATGCTTACCCAAAATAGACTCTAATAAAATCTGGATACCACATTTTTAAACAAAACTTACATATCTTCCACTTACATTGCAATAATAAATACATTCATTTGAAATTTTACCCACTCATGCCAGTTGTTTACTTTATGTTCATTTTTGTAACACCTATTACATAATACTTAAGTATACAGGATTTTTTAAAAATAAAAGTAAAATGTAGAAAAAAAAATTCAGGGTCACCTCTTACATGTTTTTCCCTTTGATCTTCCAAAGTGTAACTGCAGTACACTTAGTCATGTAGACTGTTCCAGAAATAACCATCAGCCTGATATGTGATACATTTGACAAATACGGTTAAAAAAAAGCCCCCAGCTAATTGCTAGGAGGGATCTGCTCTCTGCTGTATGAATATAACTTGTATGCATGTGCCACAGGAAAAAAAAGAAGAAATGACTGAATTATTTTACTGCTTATCTTAGCTTTAAAGACTGTTAAAAATTACATTTAAATAAAATGCATCTTAATTTGAGCATCTTAGTTTTCAGCTACTAGAGTAATAACAAAATAGTTGCAGTAAACAAAACTTTGCAGTAGGGCTACAGCATTTCTATGACTAAAAACAGACACTGTGGGGTAGCATCATCACATCCTACTACAAAAAGTAACATTATTTGACATAGGCCAAGTACAATATTTTATCAATTTAAAATTTGTATCCACAATTCAAAACAGTTGATGTAACAAAGGGGATGAAAAAAACGTATAATCCCACCTTTATGAAAAACAAAACCATAAAGGCAGACAGGAAAAAGAATCATGAATGACAAAAGCACCAGAAAGAAAAATGTTGAACTGGAATACTGGTTCTCAGAGGGTAACTACTGTTCATATTGGCAGAAAATAATGAATCTAGGCCAATTCACCTGGCCATTCATTATACTCTCTGCGTATTTCCAGTTAGTTCCTTCCAAACAGAAGTGAAGTCACTCCAATTTCACTTCTCTCTCCCTCCACTTCTACCCCAAATTGAAAAAAATGCAGAACTTTTGCTTTACCATGATAATGGAAGAGTATTCAGTTTTCTGAAATCCATCTTCAGGAAAAACAGTACACAAGTTGATAACAGATTTATCTTTAAACAAGGACTGTTATTTTACTGGATTTTCTCTCTTGGAGAACTAGAGAAAAAGACAGGGACAGTCCAGGGATGTCTCTTAAAAATTTCTTCTACAGCTATATCCAGCATTTGTTTGAAGAGAGTGGACTTCAAGTAAGCAGCCAGCATGCATGCACTTACACTACAGTCATATAATTGGAAGGAAAAAAAAGTTGTATTACACCAGAAGTCATAAAACTAAATTCTAATCCTAATGCTCTTTTAGCAGTTTTGCATGAACTGAAATAAAGGTCCCTGTAACTGAAAGAATATGCTCTAATGATCAATATAGAAATGATAAACATATCAAATATATTTAAAACTTAAGTAATTCAGCCCAGTGAGGATGGAACTGTAATCACTAGCCTGAAAATCTTAAGAAATAATATCAACAATAAACCAGCAAAATGTCACTGTCATAAGGGTGGTATGTGCTGGAGCAAACACAAACAAATCTAAATGTATTCATTTTTAAATATCTCGTTCTAATGCAGGGTCACAATATCCACCATACCGTGGACTACTACTTGTCTTGAGGTAAGCTTTTGCTTAAGAAGTAACTCCCTCACCAAGCTGCTGAGCACAGAAGATCATGTTTACCAGAAACTACAAATTACTCTGCCAGCGTTAACACTTAGAGCTGGGCTTTTCACTAATACAGTCAACATAGTTCTACTTACTTAATTACAAAATTATTTTAATTAGCAGACTTACAATCACTTAAAGCAAATTCTTAAGAGATCTTAAGAGGACTTAATTCCAGGAAAAGAAAGTATTGTATCTTTGGCATCCCCTTTTCTCAATATTAAACACTTAAGCATCTAAAATCTGAGTAAAAATTAGGTATCAATAAGCAACTAACACAAGAGCTGTCTGTATGATTATCATACATCAGGACTTACAAGCTGCTCATAAATTCCTGTGCAACTCCTGCATATTTGCAAGACTATATTTGAATCACATTCACCCCAGCAGGTTATTAAAGAGTACCTTGCGTGCTATTGGCTCTTGACCTTCCATCAGCGTGTACCAGCTAACTAGCCTATTCCAGCCTTCAGTTGGCAAAAGGATGTAGTCCAGCTCATCAATAAGATGTTCCTTGAGAGACTGAGAATCACCATCTATAAGAGAAAGACATTTTTACTTGAATACTGCAATTCTGTACTTGAGTTTTTAATGTAATATTTTTCATACAAAGAGCAAACACAGTATATTGAGTGACAGTTATGTCACCAATACTATGGTGTTCAAAGGAAAAGTCTTCTGAAATGATTCACAACTACCCAGTTCATGCATAGCACACCTATTACAGGTAGTATTTCCACTCTCAGGAATCCAAGTGGCAGCCTTATACCCTCATGCAATTATAAGCACTTAATTTGTTGTCACACACCATCCTAGCTTTCAGAGAAACCAGTTAACTTCTCCCATTTATTTCACACACTCCCACATCATCACAGATACTTCCACAACAGAAAACGCACAACTGAGTAGTTACTGTAGAGCCAAGACACAGTTAGAAGTCATGTCCAACATATCAGATTAGGAAAGCAGCGTGGTACAACCCTCCTACTTAAAGGATCTTATGTGCCCTGGAAACACAGTCACTACAAAATTCTTCAGAGAGACAGCAAGATGCAGCACTTGAAAGAAGCACAACTTGAGAATCTCAGATAAGTAACACGCTTTTGGATTTGGTTTGACCCCTGTTACAGTAGTAAGATAAAAGCTACTTTTTAGATATAAGAGGTGGTTGCAAATGTGAGTCACTGTGAGCCTCAGACAATTAGGGCAGCTGTCTTTTCATCTGTAGGTAACCAACTACACAACAGCAAACAATCCCATTATAACTGGAAGCACAATGTGAGGAGAAATCCACAAGCGAATCTCCAGGTCTACATACTGGATAGTTACAGGCTCTTCAAGACGGACAGGCAGGGCAGAAGAGGCAGAGGGATGGCACTGTGTGTAATAGAAGGGTTAGAATGTACAGAGCTCACAGCTGGCAATGGCAGTTGAGAGACCCTGGGTAGGAACCAAAGGGCAAACAAATAATGTGGATAACACTGTGGGAGTCTGCTATAGACCTCCCTGCCAGCACAATGAGACCAATGAATAATTCTTTGAGGACCTAAGGGACACTTCCAAGTCAACTGCCCCTGTCCTTATGGGGGGCTTCTTACCAGAAATTAACTGGGAGCATCACACAGCTGGTACAACCTACGCCAGAAGATTCCTCAAAAGCCTGGGTGACAACTTTATGGAACAGGTCCCAAGGTTAGAGACAGCTCAGAAAGATGCCCTCCTTGATCTGCTGCTTGTCAACAGAGTGGATCTTGTGAGAGAAGCAGAGATTGGTGGCTGTCTTGGCCGCAGTGACCATGAAGTGATCGAGTTTACAATCTCCGCTGACAGGAAGAAAAGTGCCAGCAAACTCTCAACTCTGGACATGAGGAGAGCAGAATTCAGGCTGCTCAGGGAATTAGTGAGTAAGATGCCCCAGGAAAATGTTTTTGCAGGTGCTGGGGTCCATCAGAGCTGGTCACTTCTTGAACATCACCTCCTAAGGGCACAGGAGCAGGCAATTCCCAAACGTTGGAAATCAAGCAGGTGAGGTAGAAGGCCAGCCTGACTGAGCAGGGATCTTCTCTTGAAGATAAGGCATACAAGGAAGGTCTATGTCTAGAGAAAGCAAGGTCAAGTGACATGGGAAGAATTCGGAGATGCTGCTTGCTGCTGTAGGGAGAAAATTTGTGTGGTCAAAGCTCAGGTGGAGTTGAAGCTGGACAGAAATGTGGGGGACAATAAAAAGAGGGGTTTTAAAATACATTAATGACAATAGACAGTATAGAAATATCATTGGCTTATTACAGGATAAGGATGGTCAGCTCAAAAACAGGGACCTCTGTGTCAAGGCAGAGGTCTCTGTTAAACACCTCAAGGCAGAGATGTTTAATACTTTCTTTGCCTCTGTCTTCAACACAGATGACGGATCAAGGGGGTCTCAGGGCCTTGAGCTGGAGGACCATGACTGTGAAAACAATCAACTCCCAAACTGTGTAGGATTTGGTGCTCCAGCTGAAACCCTAACCTATGGGGCTTGATGGAATTTATCCAAGAATCCTCAAAGAGCTAGCTGATGTCATTGCAAAGCCTCTCTCGATGATTTCTGAGCAGTCTTGAGAATCCAGAGAAGTCCCAGCTGACCAGAAACTGGTCAACATTGCCCCAGTGTTCAAGAAGGCCAAGAAGGAGGACACTAAAAGCTACAGGCATGACAGTCTCACTTCAGTACCTGGTAAAGTTACGGAGAAGACTATTCTGGGAGGTATTAAAAACCACCTGAAAGACAACACAGTCATTGGCTTCACGAGAGGAAAGTCCTGCTTATCAAATGTGATATACTTTTGTGACAGACCCACCACACAAGGTAACCTACCTAGTTGATCAAGGGAAACCAGTTGATACAACCTTTTTGGATTTCAGTAAGGCTTT
The DNA here is from genome assembly GCF_047495875.1 of Pithys albifrons albifrons. NCBI lineage: Eukaryota > Metazoa > Chordata > Aves > Passeriformes > Thamnophilidae > Pithys > Pithys albifrons. Next base: position 68,647,215 of record NC_092460.1, read on the forward strand.
TGATACTGTCGATACTGTCTTATCACAGGGCCCAGCACAGCTGGATAAACACATCATGTGGTGGGTGAGCAATTGGCTCACAGGTTGAACACAGAGGGTAACAGTGAATGGAGTGACATCACACTGGAGACCTGTCACATGAGGGGTTCCACAGGGCTCCATCTTGGGCCCTGGGCTCTTCAACATCCGCTGCTGAGGTCACTTGGTCTGTTCACCTTGGAAAAGAGGAGACTGAGGGGAGACCTCACTGCAGTTACAACTTCTCTGTGAGGGGAAGCGGAAGAGCAGGCACTGATCTCTTCTGTATGGTGACCAGTGATAGACCTGAAGTTGTGTTAGCGGAGGCTTAGGTTGGATATCAGAAACAAGTTTGTCACCCAGAGGGTGGCTGGGCACTGGAACAGGCTCCTCAGGGAAGTGGTCACAGCACCAAGCCTGACAGAGTTCAAGAAGTGTTTTGACAATACTCTCAGGCACATGGTGTCACTCCTGGTGATGGTCCTGTATAGGTTAAGAGTTGGACTTGATGATCCTTGTGGGTCCCTTCCAGCTTGGCATGTTCCGTGATTTTGTGATACCTCTTCAAGATTCAGACTCTATTTTTGCACTGATCTGATACAGTGAGAAGGTTAATTTGGATTCTTTTCTGTCCTTCTAGAAACACCAACATTTATTCCAGTGTAATTTTTTAAGAACCATCAAACAGGTACCCTGACTCTGACAATTCTGTCCCTCATATATGACACTGTTTTTTATGATGAACAATCAGCTACACTAAATGACTACTTCCTTGTGGCTGCTTTGATTATATCTCTCTTCTTTTGAAGATGGCACATGTGCATTCCATTACATTTAACATTTTTTGGACATACTGAGATTAACTGAAATCTCTACCTGTTACTTTTCACTGCTCTCACTTCATCTAAATGGTCTTGGAAAAAAGGGAGAAGCATTTGAGTATAATATAAGCACAACACACTGCTTCATTTTCCTGGATACAGTCTTTCTTGTATTTAATTATAGCTTTCCTTATCACTGCATTACATTGTAGAGAATCTGAGAAAGCAAGCTCAATTTATTATATTCTTTATATCAGATGCACATTTTCAGATTTAACACTTAAGGAGAACAGTATGAGAGCAACTAGTGCATACTAATGACAAGATTTTAATCCAAGCATTTTCAGGTTCTATTTATGCTACACAGAAAATCTAGTAGAAAGGATTGCTGCTTTGCAGTGGGTGAAGGAGACAGCTATCATTTGCTGAGCACTAATGCCCCTAATTTTAAAACTATCTTCACACAAGAACAGCAGATGTTGGATGGTATCTGAATGCATGGCATCACTGTCAATGCAGAGCCATGGTTCAGAACCACGAATGAGCAAAAGTGAAGTTCATAAAGCCCAATGCCATTTATTTTGAAAGGGGCATTGGCAGCATCAAAAGAACAGAATACAGGTTGTCATGAGTTTGGAGGAAAATGGTTAACATGACTTCAGATTTGAACAGCTAACCCTAAAGTAGACTCTAAAACCACAGTATCTTTAAACATAATCTGGACATGTATGTAGATTAAGTTATGAATAATACAGATCAACTAACACACAGTGCTTGGCACAAGTAGAAATCAGCTTTGTTTCAAAGGGGAGACACAGCAGAGAGAACAAGCTGATCCTCACCGAGGATAAAAAGATGTTGCTCCATCTGATTTCAACTGAGAAGTATCACCTGAACATCTCTGCCTCACTGCAAGATTTACTATAAGAATGCAAGATAGATATAGATCCTCACACGTCAAAAAACAAAGCACATCAATCACTTGGAGCAAAAAGACCTTAAAGTCCATGGATGGAAGAGAACACATAGATGTGTATGACAATACAGTACCTTCTACAAAGGCATTGATACCAGTCCCTGTGAAACGTGCACACTCACTCACACTGACAACTAGTACAATACGGTATGACGAGTTCTATGAAAGAGGCAATCATCTCTAACAATTAACTTGCAAAATAATGAGATATTAATTAGAGAAGTTTTAATTTAAGAAAGTCAAGAGTTCATCACAAATCCCATGATCTGCATGAATTTATATTACTATGTGGCAACAAAGTACACAGTACTATTTACACTACTTTTAACTGCAAAGAAAAAAAAAATTATCTGTTAGATTTTTTATCCACTAGATTCTTCAGATTCAATATTAACAGCTCTAATGGTATTTCCATACTGGACATTAAATATAGAATTTGACATCAAGATTAAAATATGTGGGAAAGTATTCTGAGACTTGCATTCACAAATCTGGCTGAAGTTCAGCAAAGTCATCAGACCTGAAGAGTTACAGCAGGAACAGGGTTTAACCATACTTAGACGACCGGAAAAAAAAATTAGGAAATTATCCTCTATAATTTCACAACATTTAGTCACTGAACTCTATACTACTACTACTTCAATTGTTCCAGAATCAAAGTAAGGTCTTGGGGCTCACTTACAAAAAGAAATTATAGAGTTCAACTCGAAAATCTTATATTAAATCAACCATTTTGGTTAAGCTACCAAACCCAGGAATCTTAGTGAACTCAAGCTTATTTGTCAACTTGACTAAATTTCAGCTCACACGATAACTGAAAATCTCACTATAAATTAGGAATTTGTACATTATTAAATATTCTGTTACCATTACAAACAAGTTCCAATAATTTTATTTATAAAATTGTGATTTTTTGGGGAAATCTATTCCAGTTCCCTTGCCATAGTCTGAAAACAAAGATACAAAATTTTTTACCTTCATATATGCTGAGATTCATTTACACTATTGACTTAAGAAGATGAAGAATTAGTTACAAATTTGCACTTCAGGTTAGTGGGGGCTTATTACAGCATCAGAAACAATTACCTTTGAGAAGTCCAGAATTATCAATAGGGCCAGGGTATACATCTTCATCTCCCATCTGGTATTTGTCCCAGCTGTCAAAGCCAACATATTTTTTCCACTGTTTGAACCAGCGACTATCCACTAGATACCTTAAAGGGAAGAAGACATACATGTTAATTACTGGTATGCTACTGCTTCCTAAATCACTGATTAATTAATGATAATGCACGGGTATTCACGAAATGGCAAATGTTTTTCTCTATGTTCTGTACTTTTAAAAACAGACATTATTAGCAAAGACTTAAATTTGTGCTTCTGCATTATTAAACTACAGGAAGAATTAACAAATGGAAGATACTCAAGTCTTGACTTATTTCTTCTCAAATCCGATTTTAGTCACTTATGCACACAGATCAAGCCTGGAGAGAGCCCTCAGAAAGAACCCAGCAAACCTGTGGTAAAGAAGAAATTACTACTGGTAGTAGTCAGCAAGCAGGACCCTTTGTAGTCTACTTACCAGATTCTCTTCTCAATAAGCCCTGATTTTTCAGCTTCTACAGAATGTACTGTTCACTGTGCGAAACTATAGGTAAAAATCTTTTGGAAATGAAAAGGAATAAAGCATTATAAAGCTATGCATGACATCACCACAGGCTTTCAGATGCTAACTTTCCTCACATTCCATCAAAAACATCCAAGACGAAGGTTTCAAAGACAACTTTACATCATTTATGACAAGAGCATCCCAATTCACATGGTAAACAACCCTGACTCAAACTATGATTACATCAACAGTAATAATGAGTCTGTGAACAAATTACTCTCAGCCTAAGATTGCAAACACAAAGGGCAAATAAATATGTAGCTGTGTCTTAACTGCCATAGACATAGTTCTGGTAGTGTGAAACTTTGGTTAGGGACCAAATTTCTCCATCACTGCACCAATGCCAAGGTATGCCCCACTCATCTACAGCCGAGAAATGGGAGGCGGGCGTGAGAATACAGAAGGCAGAAGCCTGTAATAGGCAATTTATCCTGCTTAATTTAAAGATCACATGAGTAAGAATTTTAGAACTCGGTGAAAATCACAAAGATAATCCACTTGAAAATTAAGAAAGAAAAATCAGATCTCCACCAACAAATTTTCATTAAACAATAACTAATTGTTGCAATTAATTGACTTTAATTTCCCATTTCCTGGAACAGAAAAAGACATTAAGCTCTGCCATGGAAGTTTGAACTGGTCTTCTGGTTAAATGGAGTGACTTTATTCTATCTAATGTATATATAACTGAATATAGAGTTTGATAATAAAGATTATTTTTTCTTTACTCTGAATCTGCCAGAACCACCTTGGTGTTACTATAACTGAATCACTTGTATTTGTGTCTTTTTCTTTGTAAGAACAGGTAGCACAGTTCTTCCCACATTTGGAAAAAATCCAGCTCACTCCGCCTGTAGAAATTCCAATTCATTTTACAAAACTCTTCTTTTTACTTGACTTTTTTCTTTAATAATCTGACATGCCCTGGCCTTTTGCTTTATACATAAAGCTTTCAGTCTCATCAACACACTTAAGGCCAGCACCGTTCTCCCCTTTCTCTCCTGCTGTGGTCACCCAGTTCCAGTCCATAAGACCCACAACGGTGTGGTTATCAATGCAGTCACCCTCAGGCACCCATTCTAACACCAAACCTGTCAATCTTGTCCCCTGCTCCACCCCATGGCCTCTATTTCTTTCTTGATCTAAATTTGAATGAACAATGAATCTTGAAGAAGGAAAGCTGCAATTTTACATACAAGAGAAATTATCAAACAGGGAAACTGACTATTGTGTTAATTACTGCTTAAGAAATTGGTGCTTAAGAAATTGAAGAACTGCTGCTCTTGTAGAACTATTTTACTTTTCAAATGCTTTGTGTTAAGTGTCTTATCATACACCAGTAACACAGAGATTAATACAGATTTTTGATAATTGGATTTAACAGAGCAAGGAAGCTTGCACTGTTCTAGATTTTAAATGTTTACCTTCAGCAACTTTATTCTTCCACGCCCAATTAATTTTGCCACCAACCAAATTTTGCAGTGCAATGTCTCTCCAGAGTTCTCCCTAACCACAATGTTGTAACATTGCTGTTTCCTAAAAAAAGAAAGCCAAAAACTTTCATCACGTCCCTTCAAATCCAGGAATTTGCACTTACAAGTTCAAATGAGAGCTTAGTATCTCTTGCATAAAGAAAGCTGAGAGACCACTTATAAATCATGCAAGTATCTAAGTGAGACAAGAACTAAACTGCACAGTCAAGTTCCTTTACCACAAAGTTTAAGTAACATGCATTTCACAGAGAAAGATTTATTGAATTTATTTAGACAAGAAAAATAATTCTAAGAGATAATACAACGGTGAATCCTTACAGTGAATTACTGACTATGGGAATGTATGTGTGTGCACGAGTATATCTGTGTGTTGCACTTATTAGGCATTTTACCAAGCATTCTGCTACTTTTGTTTCCATAGAAATCTGATACAGGTGAGAGAAGTTATTTTGAGTTATTACAGAACACAGTCACAGTGGCTGTAATCCTTCCCTTGTCTAGGAATGGTATTCCCCAATCTGGTACTCCCACTAAAAAGAAAAACCATGAGCCACTCCCCTCCTCCAACCCCCTCCATGAGAGAGACAAGAGGCAGAACTTACAGGCTGAGATAAGAACAACTTACTGGAAAACTAATACAGTAACAATATTAATAACATAAGTGTACAAAAGAGGGTGATGTACATGAAAAAATGCTCACAGAGGACCCCAGGACAATGAACAATGGTGGAGAGGTTTCCACACTTGTTCTTGGCCCAAGCTACACTCCTGTTCCTGAAGATGGGAATCCCTTACTTCAGACACTGGCAGTGACAGGGGCCGTACAGAACAACAACCAGACACACCCACATGGCTCCAGGCTCCACACCCTCATGGCTATTGCAAAAAATAAACTGTCCTGGCTGCAATCCTGGCATGCCTTTACAAGAACTTGTTCTTAAGATGTAACATGACTTTTCCAATAGATTAAGGAAAACAAAAATTTGCATTCAAATTACACTACCCTCATCTTTATGCAAGAAGGATATACCATGGTCAAGATTATGCAGGAAAAAAAATTAATGCAAATACACCATGCTCAGTTTAAGGGGATCATCCTGCTAAGGCAGTTATGAAGCTCTAAAACTCATACTTCTCAGAAATAATGAAAATAGCAATCATCAGAAATTCATAGCCTATAGCTTTTGATTTTACAAACACATTCAATATAGCACTCACCAAGATCAACAACACTACTTATCTGCACAAGAGAAGGCTGACCACAGGAAAGCAACTTCATTTATCTTTCCATCAATGTTATAATATCCATGATACAATCAACCACCTGAAAACTAACTATTACCAACAATGGACATTCAGTAATATAACAGGAAAATACATAGCTCAAGTAAACAGAAGTACATTTCCTAAACCCTCATTTCTTAAATAATTTGATTACTTTTAAAGGGAAAATTATTAAAAACTTGGGGCGTGCACTTGAGACCAGATATGTTTCCCCAAGATACAAAACCAGCATATCATGCATTAGTAAAACAAAGACATACCGTATATGTACATTAAACTTGATTTAGAGTTTTGATTTCATTTTTGTTACTATTATGTAATGCAGGAAAGAGTTGCACATGAGTCTAATTCTACAGCAGTTTTCTGAACTGTGGACCTGACTCAGCAGGTGTACCCCAGGACACCTTAGCAAAGTTAAAAAATATGGCCTATCTATTTTTTAAAACTATGATTAAGAAGTGTTTATTGCTTAGCTCTGATGGAATCAAGACTTCACTCAACCAGGAAACACAAATTTTGCTCTCTCAGATGTCATCTGTCAAGCCAGTCAGCAGGATAACCAAACCATCTTCAGGGGTAAAACACACCCGGAGGATTTGTAACAAAGATTGAAAGGAAGAACAGTCTCAAATTTCTAGATATTCTGGTTTTGAGAGGCAAACCCTAAAACCTAAGACAACTTCACAGAAAGGTGAATTGATGAACTCTAAAACAGCAGATGCTTAACATTTATAAACATTTCAATTTCAAATCAATAACCTCAAATTGCTTGATGAAAATGGTACAACCAAGTCACCCAGAGACAGCAAGTTGGTAACATAAAATGCTGGAATAGTCCCAAACCTTATCCTACAAGTAAGCTAAAATATGCATGTATAATTTGCTGAAAATTACATTCAAATATGGAATTTTCACTATTAATAATATTTGAAATATCTGTAAAGTTTAATTAGCTTTAGTTGTTTTTGTTGTATTATTCTTAAACCAATCTAAATTTTCTTTGAGCAAATAGAATAAAAAACTATAGAACATGTTTGTGAACATGTTCTCTGTTCAAGTCCGTCCTACTTCAGCACTCAGTGTTTACTTCTGGGTGGAGCTTCAAATTGTTTCATAAGATGTATCTGCTGTCATTTGTAAAATGTTTCCTTCCTCTCTGAAGTAGATTATCATATACAAGGGACACTTTATACTCTCAAGTTCCTTGAAATGCCAGATAATGGAATAAAACATGAGGAAATGGAATAGAATTGCAACAGGGAAAGTTCAGACTGGACATCGGGGAAAGGCTCAGGCTGAGAGGGTGCTTTATCACTGGAATAGGCTCCCAAGGAAGTGGCCACAAACCCAAGCCTGTCAGTTCAAGAACGGTCTGGATGACACTCTGAGCCATATGGTTTAGCTTTAGCTAGTCCTGCAAGGAGCAGGAAGTTGGATTTAATGATCCCTAAGGGTCCCTTTTCAACTCAAGCTACTCAGCCTTGGCCAGTGGACAGTCCATCTGGAGCTGCCTGGCACTGACTCCATCAGACACAGGGAGTGCCACTGGCAGCTTCTCACAGAAGCCAGGCCTGTGGCACCCCCACCACCAAACCCTTGCCATGCAAACCCAACGAAATCGGATCACTCAAATTTACCAACATAAGACTGACCTCATGTACCATCAAGTGTAGAGACTCAAGCCAGCCCAGAATGGAGTTACTTACAGCCTTTGTACATTAACTTACAAGTACAAAAGCTGCAAGCTATTACAACATTATAAATACAACTTCATTTCTTAAACAAAAATTCAACAAATAATAAAAACCAATAGTAAGTTTATGGAAGTTTTAAAATTTTGCAGCTGCATGGCCACATATGGACATTGTTCACCGAACAAAAGAAAGTACTAGCAGGAAACGCGTGAAATGATCTCTAAAATTCTCCCATGGTTTGTACTTTTTTTGTGTACTTTAAATTAACCTGTGGTTTACTAAATATTTTGACTTAAGAAACCTCATTAACACAGTATCAACATCACAGAAGTACAACAGCATTCGTTCTTCACCTCATCATCTAGGCTGATACAAAATCATCTGAACAGTATGACTAAGATCTTGGTATTTCCCATTGCCAACATATATGAACAGAATTAAACAACATATAACTTACATTATTTATGTTGACTGATACATCAGCCCTCTGAAATCAAAATCAAATCAGTTTACTGTAACATGCAATAAAGACACTTCACCAAGAGATACTCATTCCTGCACTGTGCACTGCTGGCCATCGTATCTTCTGAACAGCAGCTATTTCACTTTTAACAGCAGAACTATGCAAATCGTCCAGAGAGAGGTGAGTCTTTTTGTGTTTTACCCTCCTCACTGTGCAGATTAAGTACAGATTAAGCAATACAGAGGACAAAGTGGAACAAATGTGTGGCAGAAAGCAAATTAGAGCTCCTGTTTAAAGACACAGCATCTGATTTTTGTTCTTGCACAGCTGCAACTACAAAATAAGAAGGTAAGAACAGGTTTATGCCTGTATTTCTACTTTGACCAAGCTGGCCAAAATTGCTTGACTAAACAAACTAATGATAAGTAGATGCCTTCAAATTGAAGTTTCTTTCAGAAATAATAAGTTCTTGAAGTTCCAAATGGTCATAATTATTCTACTCTATCACACACAAACCACACCATCGCTTTATTAAAATTTAGGTAAATTCACAAGAAAAAAAGTCCAGGGGTCAAGGATAAAAAAAAAAATACAGCATACCCCCCATTTTTAAGAAATCTTAAATCAGAAGTAAGTTTACTTCAACTAAATGTATCAAGATTTCAAATCAACTAATCAAAATCTCGTTACATCTCCCCATGCTCGACTTCCACAATGTGCTGCAATAGTTTAAGCAGCACATTCTTCACCCCAGTTACCAAGAGACCAACCAAAAACCACAACTCAGCCAAAATTAGTGGACGCTACTTTTATGTTAAAATTTCAGTGTAAATGTTTTATTAACAACCATATAAGTATTTTCTACACCCATAAAAAATTTTCCATTTAAGACTTTTTATTAAAAAAATAAAAACTTCTAAATCAATATTTGATTTCCAGATTTCAAGCTTGATTTTAACACCCTCTTGCTCTGACTAACCAATTAACAGAAGAAAATTGCATCTACTCATTTCCATTCTAAGTACTGTCCCAGAAGAATTTAAATCTTTGTAAACTGTAGGTGAAATGCAGAACCATTCCTTATGCAGTGAGAGAAACATAACACAGAACTTCAACCACAAGGTCTTAAAAGTCAAAAATCAGCAACTTAAACCTCATTTGAAAGAAAAGACCATCCAATTCTTAATTCTACCCCTGGAACACTGACCTAGTGTTGTTTCTCATTTTATCAAAACAATTTACGATATCAAAACAATTTACATTCCAAGTATTATTGAGGTGCAGGCCCATAACATCTCATCACATTCTCAGTGAAATCAAGTAAAATCTTCCATTAACACTTAATCCAGATTCCGTTCATTACAGCACAATGGTGGATGATCAAATGTGGAAAACACTGAGAGGGCCACAGTGTAAACTGCTACTAATGCCAAGCCCTTCAGCACCAAGGCTGCCATCAGTGATGGGCACTGCAGGGTTTGCAAGGGGGGCTGTAGAAGTCTGTTATACAGTTTTAGTGGGGAAATTCACTTCTAGAGGGAGGGCTGAACTTGTCATATCTACTGATCATTCACTGGGAAGGATTTTTATCCCACTTCATTTTTATGTATTTTCTTCAGTGACCAAGTATTACAATGAAAAAGCCAACGAAATTCCCACAGGTTAAAAAAATAAGAATATTATCTTCACTATCCAAGAAATGTACTCTATGGATAACAAAAGTACTCCCCCAGGACTCAGCAGAACTTCAGAAGTGATGTGTATCAGACACACACCTGAAAACTCAAAATACTATACTTCCATAGTTTTACTGATTTTTAAGTTACAAAAACCAAGAAGAGAGTAAGAATCTATGCCTTCACTCTGAGAAGTGATGACTGGCACCAAAATTCAGTGGCTAACAGGGCTGAAAATCAGTATCTTCCTTCTGGCCTAAACCTGATTAGCTTGATTTTACACAGTGTCTTAAATCTTCACTGCTTGTCTAAGAATCCTTATCCTAGAAGACATCATCTTATGTAAGTACTTCAACATAGGACTGAGAATTCTGTCAAAACAGACAAGGGCTCTCAAAGCTCTTCTCTGAAAGACAAGGCTTACACTTTCTCTCTTACATTTTCAGAATTTTGAACTTATTCCAAATGAACACCTTCCATGACATGTGGACACCAGAACGGGACAGTATGAATGGTTTCACTAATCTACTGCTGCACACAGTACATACCTGTACTGCTACTCAGTATTCTCTATTCAAACATCTAACCATTCCATTTGTTCCCTTGGCCACTAAATAAACTCCTTGAGATAGTTTTTGTCCACTGAATGAGCACAATTCTTACCCAAGTTACTGCCTTTAAAAATACCAATAGCTTCTATATTCTGATTTACTCAAAAACTGTTATGTCAAGCAATAGATGAAAGAAGCACAGTGGGGAAACTTTGGGAGAGAGAGGGAAATTGCTGAACCCGACAGCTGTGCTGTAAACATTAAGTCACTGTCTCCCACTCTGAGTAAACCGTTTACTGGCAGGTGATACTTAAAGGTGAGAAATGTGGGTTCATATCTTAGACCATGGCAGGACAATGTCAATAAGAGGTAGCCAAGAGTACAAAAGCATTTGTAATGTCATATTTAAGCAACTGAGAACATCTCTGACTAAGAGTCACAGAAGAACGGGGACTACAGGAAAATCAGGGCAGAAGGTGGTCTTAAAGGTAAAATCAAGAAATCACACCTCAATATGGGGAAGAAATTACTGAGAAATGCACACAAGAAGTGACACATATGAAGTGACAGTCTTCACCTCTATAAGAAAACCGTTCCAAGATAATGTTCAGTATTGAAAACTTTACTTCCATGACACTGTAAAAACAGAAAAACTTGGCCAGGTTCTCAAGAATGTCACTGCAGCTACAAAGGCACTGAATGACATGATCAAGACCAGCTGGTCATACAAATTATACTGTGGCTAAAAAATTGATGAACATCAACAGCTCTTCCATTTCTGAGAGTGGAAGACACTGATTGAGTTCAAATCTGCCTGCAGCTGTAACAACCAGTACTTTTTGGCATTCTAAACGAGAGGTTAAAACGTCCTCCAACAATAAATTCTCCTCGCTTGTCAAGCATTAGTAGAATTTCAAAACACAGGGCAGTCATCATATCAGATGCTAAAACTCTAAGATATACAATGCAATACAACATTTCTTCTCTTCCTAAACAGAATTCTCAGTCTTTCGACCACAGAACCTGAAGAGCCTTAGGAAAATACTGCAAGAAGAAAAATTTCTGTTAATTCAAGTCCCTTGCAACAAAAATGTGGGCTTTATACAGAATTTACTAATAAAAGGAGTCAACATTACTTAAAAGAACTAATAAACAAAGGAAGTTCTTGCTTGGGAAAACCTTAAATTTGATGTTTATTTATCATATGTTTAGAAAATTAAGATAAATAGAGACATGGAAGAATTCTCACTCCTTCTGAGATCAATAATTTAATAACTGTCCATAAAAGAATGCAAAGAAGACCACTGGGACAAACTAGCCCAAAATCTTGTCCCTGTAGACAGAACAGTCAAAAGATTACTAGCCTTGTCTTGTCCACTGGAGCAATCCAGTTTAACCCATGCTATTCCTGAGTGACCCTTGAAAACATGTAATGGACCAAACTCTACAGATTACTAAATTGCCTATTAAAATGTTTCCTAATTCTACCAGTTCTTTTTCCAATATCTAACTCTAAAAAGCTTGAATTTCAAGTGAATTTTATTTCTTTCTCTCTGCAGCATATGTGAAGAACTAATCAAGAAATTCAATGGCTTCTTCATAGATACAGTTAAGTCTTGCCTCTCTTTGCCCTATTCTTTAGTTCCTTTTTTTCTTAGAGAAAACCTCCAAAGCTTTATACTTTCCATACACAGCTTATTGTTCTCTACACTCTGAAGTCTGAAAAGCATGGACAAGACACTCAGTATAAGCCAGGAACTTTAAAAGGACAGCATTTGTTCGCTTTAAAGCTCAAACAGAATAAGCTGATACGGCACTGCAGTTTTTTTTCAGCAATATTTACTACTGAATGAATGGAATTCTGAATCATGGCTTACAGTATTTTGTCTGTTTTTTCCCTTACGGATGTCCCAAAAGATCAAGAAGCAATTGACAAAATATCAGTGAAAAAAAGAATTTGGACCAAACATACACTTTAATTTGTGCAGATACACAGCTCTAAGTATAAATCCTACAAATGCACAAGTTACACATTCACGCAGACAGCTTTAACAGCGCTGCAGGCAAACTCCACTGGACTTTGCTGTAGCTTATTGATTCTTAAAACACTTGATTAGTATCAGTGTCAATCACAGCTGGATACATTTTCACAGAACACTTAGAAGCTTTTTCAACGTAACTGATTCTTTAGTACTAAAATATCTAATTACTATGAAAAGTAACAGCACAGTAAACTCACTGTTTTGGTCATGCTGTAAACTTGTCATAAAGGTACTATCACTCTGAATAACACTAACTGCTTGAGACATTTTTCTAGTACCTGGGAACTACCCAAGAGAACTGTATTCTTGAAAAACTACAAGGCTGAACACATTGTTACTACTGCTGGTCATTTCCAACACTATGATGTGAATTGATTTCCTTTTCCTAGTTGCTTATACATTTTCAGTTTAAAGAGCAGACTGTTTGTATGCCAAAACTGAACGTATACTCAGCAGTGTTTGAATAATGCATCAGAATGTGTGCCTCTGACACATGCTGCAGTATCAACACTGTTAAATATAGTCTTTTATAGAGCTGGAACAGTGAGTGATGACAGCTGAAACGAGGTGGGCAAGTTCTACTTCTGTGTATTCATAGTTAATTTTCACTAAGTTAATGCTTCAGCCTTTGTCTTTGGGTGACAGTTTCACACAGGAAGAGATGAAGAGGTTGAGTGGTGGAAAAAGCGTCAGTTCCTTTTTTCTTCCCCTCATAAACAAGTCTCATTTCCCAGTCTCAGAGAACTACAATTACAGAAGCTGAATTACCAAATACACGTCAGAAAGAGGTGCTTATTTGACCTAATTCTTTCCAACCATGGATTGTTCTGTTGACAGTTTGAATGGCATACTAACAAATATTTTATGACTAACCAGAAAATTGTGGTTTTTAAACGTTTATTGTAGAAAAGGTACCATAAGGGTCCATCTGCAGCTTCGGGGGCTCTTTCTTAGGCAGCTAACACGTTCGCAGTCAAAATAAAATTTAAACTTAAGGCTTGTCAGAGCCACGGATGGGTTTCAGGGCACCGCAGTCTGGGTACAGATATAATTTCTGACAGCTTGAAGGTGACGCCGGGGCCATTTCGACCTGGATAATGGAAGAAATGCCCGGCAGCGGGACTCATCTCCCGCGCAGACCAAACAATTTCCCGCGGGCTCCGGGCCCGCCATCCGGGGCTGCCGCCCGGCCCCGGCCCCGCTCCCTGCTCTGCCCTGCCCTGCCCCGCGGGCGCTGCCCTCGGTGCCACCCCCGCGGCTCTGCCCAGCCCGAGGCCCCGCTGCGCCCAGGCGGCCGTTGCCCGGCGGGCAGACCTGCGGGCAAGCACTGTCCTCCCGCCTCCCCTCTCCCGGCAGCGGCCGAGGCGCCGAGCGGCCCCCGGGAGCGGGGCGGGCCGAGGGGAGCGAGCTCGGTCCCTCCGCCAGCCAAGCGGCCCCGGGGGCGGGGGCACCGCCCGCGCCGATTCGCCAAAGCCCCCCTGCTGCTCCCTCACCAGGTATCGCCCTTGCGGAGCGCGGTTTTGAGCAGCGCCGCGACGTCCGTGCGCTGGGTCTCCAGATCCGCCGCGCCTCCCTCCGCCATCTTCTCCGCCCGGCAGCGGCAGAGGCGGCGGTAGGGGCGCGCCGCGCTGCATGCTGGGAGTGACGCCTCCGGGAGGCGCCCTCGGCCCCGCCCTGCCCAGAGCCCGCGGGCGGGGCCCGGGGCGGGCAGCGCCCCCTGGCGGACCGGAGGTCCTTCGCTTACCGCTCGCCCCGCAGCGGCGGCGGCACCGGCGCGTGCGCAGGGCGGGGCGGGGCTGCCCGCGCGGGGCGGGGCGGGGCGGGGCGGGGCGGGGCTGCCCGCGCGGGGCGGGGCGGGGCGGGGCTGGGCGGGGCTGCCCGCGCGGGGCGGGGCGGGGCGGGGCGGGGCGGGGCGGGGCGGGGCTGCCCGCGCGGGGCGGGGCGGGGCGGGGCGGGGCGGGGCGGGGCTGCCCGCGCGGGGCGGGGCTGCGGCCGAAGAGGCCCCGGCACGCCCGGAGCTGCCCGGAGCTGCGCAGGGAAGAGCGGGTGAGCGGTGTGGTGGTGTCAGCCGCCCTTACCTGAGCCCTGTACCAACAGCGCAGCCTGGCGCTTGGCTTTTCACGCACACGCACACAAAAGGCCTTTAGCTGCATTGCATAACAGGGTTCTCTCAGTCTTTGTATACAGATTTCAAAACATCAGAATGGTGCTGATTGCAAATGTCTGAAGAGAGCGTTTATTGTACATGTAGCATACGTGTAATGCCTGCAGTTGGATACCTCTCCCCCTCCTGCCCGAGTCATTCCAGCCTGCCCAAATTGCGTGACTAACCCTAGGAATGTCTCAGGCAGCCAGTCATGTATTAGAGCCTTTTAGGAATTATTAGCTGATTGGCACGTGGACTCTGGTAGCATGTAGTGTTACGAACAGCAGCAAAGAGCGCTATTTAGATGCATGCACAGCAAAAAAGGATGAAAGTAAGGCTGTTATGCAGCCATGGCAGACAAAGCTAAGTAAATATTCTTGTCAGGATTATCAGGAAAGATGATGATGTTGAAATAAGGGCAAAATCCCTCATGGCTGGAAAGGGAATATGGAAATCATACCCAATACATAAGTAGAACACCCAAGAGCTCAGAGGGACTGGTGGTGACATTCATGGCTTCCCTAAGAACTGGAATATGAAATTCCAGTTGAAGGGGCAAGCAAGTTAAAGATAAATGTTATAGAGAGCTGTGGTTCTAAAGGCTGTGTTTAATGAGAGAAAACTGAGCTGGACGACAAGAAGAAGATTTCCAGCCACTTGAGGAATAGATTTCTGAATTAGCATTTCACAGTTTGTATAGAAGAACTCTGACACATTCCCACCCCACACACACCAAGGCTTGGCAAATAAGGACAGCATTTTACACTCACAAACTTTAATGTTGAATTAATGAAATATTTTGAAAACTAATTCCACTCCATTTATCAGGGGATTTTTTTTCCAGCCTTGTAGCTTGCCACCTCTGTGAACTACTAATCATTTTAAGCAATAAATTGAAATCACTCAAAGTGCCATTTCATTTCCTAGGTCTTGTTCATAGCATGCCCTTACAAATGTGCAGTTACTGAAAGATGTAAAATATAAATGTGTTAAAGGTTGGATTTTTGAGAAATATGGGATTCCTGATATACATTGCATAGGCTTAGCATCAAGGTTAGATCATGAGCCTCTTAAAAATATTGGTGGAAAATTTGCACACAAGAAAAGGCACCACCAAACCCTATGGCACTGGAAGCATCCGAAGCAGCCTGGTAGGCCTTGCTCTCTACCAATATCCTTGTATTCCCAATTTTTGTCATACAATAGTTGGGGACCCCAACATAAGAAGGATGTGAACCTATAGGAATGAGTTCAGAGGAAGGTCACCAAGATGATTAGAGGGCTGGAGCACCTCTCCTATGAAGACAGGCTGAGAGAGTTGGGGTTGTTCAGCCTGGAAAAGAGAAGGCTCTGGGGACATCTTATAGCAGCCCTCTAGTACGTGTAAAGGGGGCTACAAGAGGGCTGGAGAGGGACTGTTCACAAGGACATGTAGTGACAGGACAAGGGGGAATGGCTTCAAACTGAAAGAGGGTGGGTTTAGGTTATATATCAGGATTAAATTCTTTACTGTGAGCTTTACTGGTGAGACACTGGAACAGGTTGCCCAGAGAAGCTGTAGATGCCCCATCCCTGGAATTGTGGATGGTCAAGTAGGATGGAGCTCTGAGCAGCCTGGTCTACCTGACCTACCCATGGTGGGAGGCTTGGAACTAGATGGTCTTTAAGGTCCCTTCCAAACCAAGCCATTCTGTGATTCTGTGATTAGTCATATCACTTCCAAGTTGCTGAGTGACAAAATGATCAATTTCTTGGGGTTTAGACATTCAGTAGTGTCAGCTGTGCCTAAATGATAGATTTAGTAGATCAAATACAGCTGAAAGTCAGAATGAACACTAGAGCCTTCATATTCTGCAGGTATGTCTACACTGAAAAGCAAACCTATGTGTACCAAGCAAAGCCCCTGATTTATTTCTTTTTGTAGCCTAACAGGGGCTTGCACTCTAATGTACTTAGAAAGAACCAAATCTCAGATTATTTCCTGCAGTGCACATGGCTGATCCAGACTGAAAGCAAATCCAAGGCACAGAGTTGAGGAATGAGGGGGAGGAAGAAGGAGTGGGAATGGGGAAGTCTGTCTCTGAGAATGTGCTTATCCATGTGGCTAGACTTGGTATATATCAACAAGAGTTTTTAAGCACCTGTTCTATTTCTTTAGATACCTTGTTGACCTTAGTGCTTTAACCCCAGTCTACATCTAGTGCTCATGCTTGAGACAGAGTGTATTCTGCTCTCTGCTTCAGACTGCAAAAATTGTGTTCGATTTTTTGTCTTTGCTAGCTGACACTAGAATAAATACAAATTTTTAAATGGGCCACATTAGCAATGGAAATATAAACATGCTTTTTATTTCAGAGTTTGATATAAATACTTTAGTTGATTTCTCTTGAAAGAAGCAGCCTGAAGTACTTCTAGGCTTGGTCAGTAAGTGTAGGTCAGACTCATGAATTCTAATATTAACAAAATTATTTTATTCTTGACATTTGGGACAACCTTCAACCTATAATGTAATAAAAAGGAACACTGATTGACAGACAACCTTGTAAAATTAATTTCCTTTTGAATTTACAATGATCTTTGAACAAATGCATAAAACATGTTGTAATTTTTTTTAAGTGATGGGAAAGCAGGAGAGGTGGTTTGAAAGAGCTCTGGCTGAAAGCTGCCACAGGCCCTCGGCCTCAGCATTGCCCCCCTTTGCCCCACACCTCCCTGTCCCCACCACTCCGTATTGCTGCATCTAAATATACACACTAAATATACATTCTGCTGGAATGCAGAACTGTTTCTGGTGAGGTCTGACCTCTGCACCAGCTGTGGGACCTGGATTTTGAAGTGGACAAAATTCAGAGCTGCAGCACACTTATTATCGCCATTGTGCAGCTTTTGTGTTTGTACTTATGTTTTTATTTTATTTTATGTTACCGTTAATACTTGTGTATAAAGGGACACAGTTTTCCACATTGTAGAGAAGTTTCCTTGGTTGTGTTGCCGTGTGAGATAAACAAGTACATTGGCTGAAGGGACTGGCTGTGATGCTCCATGCTCGAAGAAAGTGTGCTGTTCTCACAGAGTGCAGGACCCACCAATGTGACACGAGAAAGAGACCATTATGGAGAAGTTATGCTGGATACTTGCTTTCCCTCTTGAGATCACATTTTCAGTGCCTTAAGTTTGCAGGCCTGTGGTGGCTTTGGACAACCACTGGACAATTAGAACTCCAAATAAGTCACTCCCCTTTCATTTTTTCCTCAATCTGCCATCTCCAATAATGAAGGGGTAGTAAAGAGAAATGTAAGTAAAAAATAACAATTTACTAAAGGGAATGGCTGTAACTACAAAGATACAGAGGAAAACAGTTTAAACCAACAAAGACAGAAAAGTGTTATCTGGTCCCCCCTCCTCCAGGACAAAGAACGGTGGAGAATCTTCCCCCTCCATCTCAGACCACACAGTCAGGAAAAACAAAATGAAACAATGCAGCAAACAGTTTTCTGGGGAAGGACAGCAGATAGCAGCAGACTGCAGGCTCTCTCTGTGGGGAGGGCAGCAAGAATTAGCATACTTCTGCTTCCACTTTGTGGCTTTTATAGAGGGCATGTCCACTCCCTTCTGCAATGCAGACAAGAAAAGACAGTTCTGCCTTCTATACTTAAAGAGACAGTCCATTAAAAAAGATGGAATGGGATAGAACGCATAATTGGTCATACCTACCTAATGCTAACCCCACCTCCTTTTCCTGTCATGAGGACAAGGCATCAAGAAACTCTTCCCACCCTTTCTATTTGGGGTGATTTGTGTGAATATAAAGGAAAACACACGGTGTGAAAATATACTTGAAGCTAGAAGCAAGTAAAGACAGGATGAGACTGTGGCTCTTTGAATAAATGTGCATTCAGTCTTTTGTCATCCAGACTTCTGCATCCTAGCTCTTTTGGTACAACCCTATGTGAACATTACTTTTTCTGAGGAGATGGTGAATTTCCATCTCCCCAGCCACTTGCACCTTTTATTGATTCAAGCAGGAATACCGGAATATGATCCTCTATGGTTGGCCCAGGACAAATACACAAACTTCAATTTGAGTTAGCAGGATCCAACAGCATACTGAAGTACCATAATTTATTTGGTAACAGTCAGTGTTGCCTTTACTCAAGAAAGCATCTTAAGGTTTGAATTTCCATACATTAGAAAACCACTATACTTGTGTGCTTTCCATCAGTTTGGACTGGATGAGATAGTTTAACTTATTACACTCACAGGGTAAGAAACATTTTGCTTCCCTCCTGATCTGGGACAGCCCAAGATTCTTTAGTTTCAGTTTGTGTTGGAAGGCCTGTTTCCACCATTTCTTGTCCATATTTGTCTCCTTGAGGGGTGATAACGGCAAGTGGGAAAGCTGCTTTTACTGTCTTGAGACAATTCAAGTGAGCTGGTTTGAGTTTTGTTTAGAATAAGAAGGATGTGCATTTGAATACTGTGTAAGCACTTCAAAAATATTGTCTCATGCTAAACTATGACATTAAAATTTCATATATCCCATTAGTGGTTATGATTGAACTCAGATGTCTCCATAAATGGACTTACTGACCTCGAAAGATATGTACCTTGTAAAAAGAGTTGTGTTGCTCTTGACAGTATAGGAGAGGAGTAAAATAGAAGAACAAGCTTACCATTACAGAGAGAACTTGCACTTGGACAGGGATGTTGGAGTGGAGGTGAGCTGAGCAAGCATATGCTACGCCATTGTGGAGAGGGGTGAAGGGAAAGGCTTGCATTGTGTTCCATTTATTATTTTTCAAAAAATCACATCAAAGCCTACCACCAACACACCCAAAACTAAGTCCAGAAAATTAATAAGGTGTATGGATATTGGCTTTGAACAACTGTTATCATCTTTCTCAAACTTGTTCACATAAGGAGTAAATGGCTTGTGCTTATTGATATGTGCAATTTCTAGGTGCACCATTAAGAAGTTTTGCTGGCTCTGACTCCCACAACTGCATTAGTAATTGTACAGTTGTGTTACCAGACACTGAAATGGCTCTGAATCTGTCTGTTAAGGGTGATATGTTAAATATGCAGGTGATGAATTTTGCCATTTCAGGAATGTCAAAGTCTGTTTAGCTACATTCTAAGATTTAATAGAATTGACCCATTTCTGTAAAAATAGCTCAAAAGGGATTATTAAGATAGATTAACATAGATGAGTTCACATGACTATAATTCATGCATCATAAAAATTCAATTTAATTTTTGAAATCTGTTGCTATATTTTTATGATGCAATATCATCTCAGGTCAGGAGGATAACTAACCACTGTAATGCAACAAAAACAGCTCCATGATACAAAGGGATTAATGTAAGGGTGATAATTTAAATAATAGCTAATAAAATCAAACTCATTTTATGTACATTTTAAGAGCTAGACCAATCAAAGCTTAAAATGTGATAGAATAATAAAGCAAACCTCATTAGTTTGGCACAGTAAAAATGCATGCAATCAAAAAGATCTGGAATAAGCGTAAGCTTATATTAAGACAAAATTGCTGAGCGTTTAATCTTATTCTTGCTGAGATCATTGTAGAAATTCAGAGTGACTTCATTTGAAAGTCACAGGACACTGGTAGAAGGCAAATCTACTCTTCTTGCACTGTTATTGACCCCTGGTTGGCTATGCTCAAGGGATGTGGAAATGATGTAAAAGATGATGTTTCATGCTACCTACTTTCCATCTGGAAGGTAAGGAAAAAAAAAGAAGTGGTAACTCACTAAAATTCAGTGATAGGAATAGGGTTTCATCATGAAAGATTGATAGTCGATCAGACACATTTCTGTACATTCATAAATTCATAATCTGGTAGAAAAATGAGGAATCATCAGAATACTTAATGGAACATTTAAATTGCCAGTGAAATTTCAGGTGTTTAAGTAATTCTAGCAGAGTTATACTGTGAAATAAATGGCCTCATTAATCTCAGTCTGTAATAGATAAAGCTCTCCTTGCATTTTCTTTTGCTACATTTCCTATAGAAGAAAGTCTTGTGCATTTTTGGAGCCCCATCTGATTTCAACAAAATTTGAGAGACAGGTAGTAGTGTTAGATTTATTCAATTTCAATAAGAAAAGATGCCTGGGAAGAAAGGGGAAGAGCCACAGAGAGACGTTTTCAGCATCTCTCTGAAAATCCATCCCTTGGGATCACTATTACACAAAAAAGCAAAGATTTGAAGTTTTCCATCATAGGAAAATCTTCAATCAACCATGAGTTAAAATCCATAAAAAATGAGACTTCATTAGTTCCAGACTTCACAGAACGTGTTATTATACAGATTTTTTAGCATCTTCAAATTTTAGACAACTTTTTCTTGCATAAGTCACCTGAAGCTTAACGGGGTATTGGATCTTCTGCTTTTTATCTCTGTAAGGCTATAATAAAAACAAAACCCCCAAGCCACTGTTCCCTTAGTGCTTTTCTTTCTGCATGGTTATGCATATATGCGTCAGGAGAGGAGGAGAGGAGAGGGGAAGGAAGGGGAAGCATAAAAGCACTGAAATGTCCTTTTCCAGGTTTTGGTAAGGAGTTGTGTTATTTGCGTTCTGCCTTCTGACATCTGCTGGCAAAACCTTTCCATTACACTGCTTGCTCTGAATTTTCCAGGACTCTGCGGGCTTCTTTGACATTTGTGGGTGCTTAATGGCAGTGAAAACCAGGACACTTGTGGATAAGGAAGTAACTGATGTCTGATAGGGAGCAACAGATACGTCATGAAGCTTAAACTGGGAGAAAAACAAAGAGGATTTATGTAGTGGGTTTATTGCTCTAGCAGCAGCATCTCTCTGCATCCCAGGCTATGCTTTCTGCACAGAGCAGAGACCTCTGAGGTACCCCTGAACTGCTTGGAAAAGCAAGTTTTTCCACACCAAGCTCTAAGCATTGAGTTTGCTTCCAGTTCCCAAATTCCAGCACACCTGCCCAATACTGCAGCTACTATGGATCTGTGTCCCCCAACTGCAAGTAAAAATGCTAATTTTGCTCATTGTGAATACTGAATTTCAGGGCCAAAAGTGCATATAGAAACAACTTGTTCTAAAATACTTTTTTAGAAGAGAATTATAAATGATTAAGCATTAGTCAGAATGAAAATGTCAAAATTATGATCATATAGGATATATCCCCAAGGATTTAGGTCTCCCTCACTTGTTGCTTATTTTCCTTACATTACATTTGGGCTAGATGTCAGAATACGAGAGTTACTCACATCCAAGATCAATTCAAGATACTTATGTTATATTTACCATGCCCTGAGGATGTGAAAGAAATGGGAATTTGAACAACTTGCTCTGTTAGGCATTCTGGCAGGTGGTGATGGGCTAGAACTTGGCCAGAATTGAGGCACTCAGTCTCCCAGGGCAAATGTTTTGGCAGGATAATGAATGCTAGGCAGGGCATGCATGTGCAGGGAGTCAGGTGGCATCATTTATGTTCCCTCCACAAGTAACTGTTTAGCATGGATAACCAGAAACTAATTTCACCTTGGTCAGGTGAGAGTGGACATAGTTGTAACACCAGAGAGAGGTCCACATGAAGTCTTCCGAGCAGGATCACAGCATCTGAGTGGTCTGCCATCATGCAGTCCAAACTCTGAAAGGACTGTCCCCTACTCCCTTCAAAGGAATCAGTCAATGACAGCCACAAAAGCAGAAGAATTCAAAGGCACACATCCTTTAGCTCTTCCTACGATGTGTTTGATGAAGAAGGAAAGGTTTGAGATGGAGGGCAAAGCTCAGTCAGTCTGACTTTCTAGTCCTGCAGATCCTGAGATCTGAGAGGCAGTAATTCTCTCTAGGTACTTACAATTTTCTGCCATATTTATACAAGAAAATTACTTATATTCAGATTATTAACTATGTAATCCAGTAATGCCACATTTGTAATCTCATTGAAAGAGCTCAATAGCAACTATTAACAATTACTACTATTATAATAGTAATCTCATAGCAAGTCTAAATAGGCAATATAACTTTGTATATATATATGGACTGGATCTTTTTGATTCTGTATTAATCAGAGGCATTTTCTCATGTTGAATTACAAGCTGAAATGCCCTTTGGTTCTTTTCTCAAAATTAAAAGGTATGTGCTTTTGGTCATGCAGTAGAAAATACCTTGAAAACTGCAATTCAGAACATTTAAAAATTATTGTGTTCTATTAATATTTTGGTCCTGTCCTGTTCTCCACTCCCAGCTGCCCCCCTTCCTCCTCAGGTTCAGTCTATTTTGGAATAAATATGGTAATATTCTAAATAATACCACTTTTTCTGCTCTCAACTTTTGAAAAGCTCTACTTCTGCTTGTACTCAGAATGCAGAATGATGATAACAAAATACATCTTTTTGACTTGCTATTAAAACATCATAAAGTGCAAAGTCTGCAACAACCTTTAGGCCATATTTTAATGCTTTTTAATGCACATATACAAGCCTAGTACATTACTGAGTGCAATTTTATTTTTTCTTCCTTTATTAAAACATAGGTGGTTAAAATTTAGAGAAGAAAGACTTAAAATCAGAAAGAAATACTGAGGAATAGAACAACTTACTCCTATTCAATTATTTAATGCACTGTAGTTTCACTAAATGTACTTTCAGAAAATTGAATGATGCTGTTTGAGTGTTTTGTAACTATTTGTTGTGGGTGGAGTGGAAGGTTTAGACAAAAGTTATTAAAGATGCTCTGTTGTTGAGTCACGGTGCAGAAAGGATTTCTTTGGTTTCTAAACTCCTTCTCAGAGAGGAGTCCAGGTACAGCTGAATCCCATCTTAACCTTGGATTGTCAGTCATTTAAATTTAAGGAATTATAGAGGTGTGATTAAATCACTTTGTCCTGCAGGTTTTAATAATGGCTCATCAGATATATTTATAAAAATGAATTATTTATTATGACAAATGAACAGACAAATGAACAGATGAGTGAACAGGTGAAAGATCTTAATCAGAATTATTTACTGTGCAGTATAAAAGCTGAAAACCTATTAGTAGAGTATAATACAGCATAAAATAATATAGTGCACTGTATCCAAGAAATTATATTAAAGCAATTGCAACAAAGCTAGTAAAAGGAACAAACATTAAGTGGAGATTGATATAATTCACCATACGAGATACTGGGCAGATCTCTCTCTTTCTCATAGGGTAGATTTCTCTCTTTCTCATGACCCATGGGGAGTAACCATGAGCCAGGCAGCCCCTGCTTCATGGGAGAACCTCTACACCCTTCACAAAAGTATGTAGAAGAATCTGCCATATGAAAGTTGGACTGGCTTTTATAGTTATAAAGTGATGGACTGGTAGTCATAGATTTACAAGCCAGTGACTAGCTTATCTGTCAAACCTTGCTTCAAAAAAGCAGGATGTGTGTTTGAAGTTTGGTGAACCAGGCCGGTTTTAGCATAACTCAATACCAAAACCAGCACCCTGATGCCAGCAGTAGCTCACCACAGGTAGCTTGCATGACAGCTTGCATTGTTGACATTCTCTGATTGGATTCTAGGCTTTGTTGGGGTAGGCCCTCATGCCACACCATTAAACAGTTTTGTAACTATTAAACGGGTGTAGTATTATTTCTCTAGAAGAAATAATCCAAGTAAGTTCACAGTGACATTTTTTTTTCAGCAAACAACATAACTGACAATCCCCTAATCTCCAGCTGGGAAGGAACTGAGTTACTGGGCTAATTCACTTTGACGCCTTCTTTACCAGAATTTGTGATGCCTGTTTTTAAAATGACACTGCACAGATTAGAAAATGTTATGTCATGAGATAATAAATGGCACCATGAACCTCTGCAGTGAAGTGTAATCTTTCTTGTAGATGAGTTCTCGCATCTGCCAACACATGTTGCCGCTCTGTAAAGAGGTTTCATACAAAAATAAGCATGATTTGTTTTGTGAAATCAGCTTGATTTTACTTACCTATTTACTACTATTGGTACTATTGGTTACTATTGTAACCTCCTGTTTTCACAAGGTCTCCTTTAATATAATTTAATTATGTAAAAATAATTTATTAAAGAAAGTAATTCAATATGTAATTTTGGAAATAATTATATTTGTTTCCTATTTTGTCTATAAAGCAACCTTTAATGTAAAATCACAATGAAACTAACCTACTTATAACCAACAATAAAACGTTTATTCATTTTGAAGTTCTTTGTAGCATGACTGCAAGAGGATGCTGTATGACACACAAGAATTTAGGAACTATGATATAATATCTGATTAAGAAAAATGCATTATCTCTATAATATAGTAACCCAAATTTAGGTCAGATGTGTGTGAACAACTTTTGTCCTGATCTTGTTAGTTATTTTGTTTGTTTGTTTTTCTTTCTGTGGATGCTTGATTTATTTTCTGCTCTGAGTCCCACAGATGCAGATCGAGGAATACTTGATTAACTTTTTAAAGAAAACAGAAGGAAAAATGGCTAATCTCCTTCTGGAGTAGTCTGGGGATTTCCTCAAGCACATGAATAATACTTATTCTATCTCCAATAAGAAAATGGCACTGCTAATATTCTTGTAATTTACAACTCTTTTGTGCAATAAAGGCATGTAGGCATTCCCAAATATTTGGCTTATGGACTCTTCCTTTTGGTGTAATAAAGCTCAGATCTGTTACTTACAAAATACGTAATGTAGTCAAATTACTGGATAAAAAGAAAATTTAAGACTATATCCAAAAGGTGAGGAGACCAAGTGTTGTTCTACTTTTGATCTGAATTCTGGTTTTTTTTCTGCTTTTTACATGGATTAAAGTCTACATTCAAGAAGAAATTTAGAAGGCATGAAATACTGCAACACCTAAATTTTTGTATGTGCTTCACCCAGGGCAAGATTCAGAAGCTGTGCCTGGCAGCATAGGGTGTCAAATGCATAAAGTGCCTTATGACGATATATAAAAGATCTAGAAAGCTCAGTAGTGACTTGTCAAGAGGTAGCAAATGAGAAATGAGGAATGCAGGTTTTTAAATATTTCCCCTTTAGGGAGCTTAGATGCTTTATGAAGTATTAGGAGAAAGTATCTTTATATTTCAAAATAGCTCCAGTTCTCACAGCCTGGGGGATTTTGCTCTTTTTGATGAAATAGCATAAGATATGGTCATATGATATTCTATTGGGTCAGTCAGACAAACAGCATTCATCCCAGTGTTTCTTTATGAGTTTGGGGGAGTAAAAAGTATCAACCCAACAGGGAACAATCAATAAGGCCCATCTAAGCAAAGTGGACATACAGTAGGTTGTGAGACCAAGTGTATCCAAACACCCTGAGGGACTGGGCTGATGTCACTACGAGACTGCTTTCTAACATCTGCAAATGTTCAGGGTGACAGATGAAGGTCCAAAAAATTGGGAAAAGGTAAATATCTCCAATTTCAGTAAGGTAGGAAGAAAGATGTGGGGGACTACAGGTCATTCTGCAGGAAGTTTATGGAGAAAATTGGCCTGCAAATAATTTCCACACACATGAAAGAAAAGAAGGTGATTTGGAATAGTCAATTATATCAATAGTATCCAAACAGGCTGGGGAATTTTGTTCACAGGAATCTCATGAAGTTCAACAAAGAAAAATGCAAGTCTGGCACCTGAGACAGAATAACCCCATGCAACAGTACAGGTTTGGCACCATCTAAGAAACATCTTTGCAGAAAAATGCCCATAGGTGCTGGTGAACAAGTTGAACATGAGTCAGCCACGTGTCATAGCAGGGGTGAAGGCATGGCATATGAGAAAACTGTGTTTGTTCAGGCCTTTTGAAGAAGGGAAAGAGGAGAAATTACTGTATTCAACTACATATGGATGGTTACAAGGGAAATGGGGCCAGAGGCTACTTGGAAATGCATAGCAAAGGGTTGAGAGGCAATGGACACAAAAGACAGAAAGATAAATTAAGAGAAATTTGTTGGGATGTAAGGAAGAAAATCCATTCCAATGAGGGTGGTCAAATGCTGGAAAAGGGGCAAGAAAGGTATAGAAGGTAGTAGGTAGATCTTCGTTCTTGGAGGTATCTGAAACCACAGGACATAGCCTTGAGCAACCTCATCTAAATTTGAAGTTAGACCACCATGATTACAGGTTGGGTCCTCAGTCCAATCAGACTTCCAGAGATGTCTTTCAACCCATTTTTATACTGATTCCCGGCTTTATCTCCTCTTCAATGAAAGCAACAAAGTCTTGCTCCCAAAATTACATTGAATATACATGTATCAATGATGTTGAGTTCGGGTTTTGTTTTAATCCTGGAAGGTGTCATTACTCTGTAACTAGCACTTATATTAGCATGCATATATAGTCCATGTCATTTATATCTTAGGATAATGGTTTTAAATGGTAAACCCCCCCCATCATATTATTTATCTATATCATTATGTGTTGTAGAAAAGAAAGAGTGGTTACTTCTGTTAGGGTTTTTTTTTGCAGTCAGTTTTTCCATTTCATGTGGAAGGTTTGAAAGATCAATGTTGATTCCAATATGCTAGTTAAAAATCCCTTTCCCCTGAAATCCAATAACCAGCATGATTTTAGTAAATGCCTGTGGGAGACTTATTAAAGAACCTTGGAATAAGTTTGCTCCATTGCATTTTCATTTTTATCAGCTTTTCAGGAGTTGATAACCTTTATTTTTGTATGTGACTATCTGGAATTTACTTGAGATTTTAAAGAACTTAAATTTGTCTGACAATATTCTCACCTGTGATAAAAACATGACTATATGACTGTGTATCTGTACACACATCATAAAGGGGACTTTTAGACACTGTTGAATTGTCTCAGCTCAATGCATCAGGATGATAATCGTAATAGTTTATATCAGCCAGCTTTTGAGTTCCTTGCTTTCTCTTCCCTAGCTTTAGGGGATGGCAATAAAGGAAAGTTGTAGAATGCTGCCACACATCAGGCTCTAGGTCACTATATATCTCCTTACCTCGAGGTATTTCTGGTGAGAGCTGTGCTCTGGGCCTCTGCTTATTGTAGTACCTGAAGCTCAATATTAAGAGAGTTGGAAGACCCAATCTAAATCCTAGTCTTTAGGAATAAAACAAGAAACCAAGAACCTAACTATTAAACTGAAAAACAGTGCCACAACTGGCACTTTTTAGTTGGTTTAGGTTAGTATCATGGTGAGTGGTGGGAGAGGAATAGTCTCTTGGGAAAGATAAGGAATTAAATTGTTGGTAGACATTAATGAACTCATCAGTTCTTAGAGACAAAATCTGCATGTAGCTACCAAATATGAATTTTCCTTTTCTCTGTTTAGCTGCTCAGACATGCATTCCTTTTAGTAAAATTAGTGTTTAAAAATATACATATCAGATCCACATGTGCAACTACTCAGAAACAAGTTTTTATTTTCCTGATTTTTATGCTGTGCTGTATACTTTGAAATGGAAAAGCTCAAGTTACTCCAAACACTACACCTTTTGCAAGCACCACCACCCATTTTCATGTTTTATGCTTGTCTTATAGCATGTGGAAGAGCCCTACAAATTGATTAAAAGTAAAACGTAGCAACACTAACTCAAAAATGAAACAAGCTGAAGGAATAAAGACAGAACATTCATGTAATAATTGTTTCATAACTGTATTGTCTTTTAAGGCCACAGTATTCAGCTGGGGATTTTCCAGTCAGAAAGATATAAATATAGGTTGTGTAGGACAAAGAATGCCAATCTGGTGTTTCCAGAAAATGGTAAATTTATCATGCTGTGTATGTACAGCATGTACCAATGCACCTCTGAAGATGAGTCAGACTTACTAAATAAGTGTCTGTAAAACCAGCTGCACTGTATAGTTGTAATGGATCATTTCAGTTTTTCCTGGGAGTGTTGACCGTTTTGTGAAAGCATGCAGAGAAGCTTTCTGAAAGCATGTGTTTGAGGACATGCTTTCATGTGCATAGTGTCATACAACCTGTGTGTGAGTACTGTAGGTTTGTTCAGATTTTCAGATGTTGTGCAAAGAAATCTGGAACAACTGCTCATGTGCAGTGGCAGCATGCTGTAACTAATGACCACATTTTTTGAGATTTACAGACAAAATTCCTGAGTTTCAAAACAGGTCAGTTTACCTGTTGCTTTGTCTGCGGCTTTTTCTTCTGTTGTTTGTATAGGACTTGTTTGTTTTAACTGGGTGATGATAGTCCTGTGTCTTCAGATGTGTTTGCCAAATTTCTGTAACAGCAGGACACTAATACGAAACTAGCAAGGGTCCTCTGGTCTTATGTAGTCAACTTGAGTGTAATGATACATGCAGGTAGAATAGTGCTGCAGTAATGACAAGGTTTTTGCTACATCCAAGGTGCAACAGCTGCTGTAGTTACAGTTTAGTTGTTGTAGTTGCATTTTCAGTGTGTTTTTAGTGCTTTTGATCCAGTAACAATTCTTATGGTCCTACACTGACACAGGGAACAGGAAAGACTATCCATTATGTATTCAGGATCCCTGGTCGTTTTGCACAGTTGGGGCAGAAGCATTCAAACCCTATGGAGCAACATTAGTTTGGGTCTGCCTCATGTTCTGAAGTTATGTTGCTGATACCAGCACTTCAGTTCCCTTGACATCATTCTTAGCAGTCTGCAAATCTAGAAACACTGTTACCCGAGTAGGGAAATTGTGATATTATTGTATCAGTTTCCAGTGCATGAGATAGGACCACATTTGTCTTTACAACCAGCAGCTCTTAATTTGGCTGCAGTCAGCATTCAGGCATGTATATGTACTGCAGTGTTTTCTGCAACAGCGATTGTGACAGCTGCATACCAGACTACTTTTAAGTTGCCCTTTCCATACCAGCCTCTTTGTGTTTTATCCTACAGCTGCATCAGTGTGTGCTGGATAGTCAACATTAATTTTGCACCTCCTCCCCCCCGCCTTTTTTTCCTGACTGCACAGACCTTAGGTCTGTATGTGCTTTGAAGAAAAATTCAAACATTCTATGGATGCTTACATAGAAAAATCTAGCATGAACAATAACAAGAGAGGAACCGTTTCACTTCCCTCTTCTGTTTCTCACAAAGTTGAACAAGAACATCATGTAAAATGGGATAGTTAATGACTGAACAAAAGTTCCTTCTTAAAACTGGCTATTACCCTCGCTAGTATAATTAAAAATGCACAACAGATGATCCGATATGTCAGTACTTCTCAATACTGCATGCATTCATCCCCATTTAACTTATCAGTGGACCAGAGTCATAGAAGCAAAGTGAGAATTTGACTCTTTGATATTATTTTAACGAACAAGGGCTCTTTCTCACCTTCTCTGGCTCTCACTCCTCCACTTCTCTGCACCCTCTTTCAAATGGCACAAAACACAGCAAATAAATTAGGAAACTGTGTTTTTACTTATCCTCACCTAGCAACATTTCCCTCTATTAATCAATAGTCCGTGGCAGGCAACTGAGACCCGCCACCCGTCTTCAAGCCGGTCTTTAAATTCGTCTTCTTAAGAGAAAGGACTTCAGGACCTGACCCGTACTATGTTCTTTCACCTGCCGAGTGCAGCAGCACAAACCAAGCCGACCACTCCCCACCTCCCAGGGAGTGGGACCCAACCGCGTCCGCGGCTCTCCCGCAGCCCGAGCCGCCGTGCGTGACTCCCTTCTCCCTCTGGAGGGAGACACAGTCCAGCTTTTGGCTGCCGCCGGCGACGCTGCGTCCCTCCTGCCTCTGCCCCTGCTCCAGCCGCCACGGCCACTGCCCCCGTCCCCCAGGACAGCTGCCCTGCCCGGCCCGGGGACACCCCGCCCGCGCCCAGCCTCCCGCCGCAGGGACAGAGGGGATCCGAGGGAGCGGCGGCGGGGCCCCCGGGGGCGGCGAGCATCTTCCCCTCCCTGGCCACGTGCGCCTGTGTGGAAACTTCGCAACCCTGGCCCGGCGATCGGAGGGGAGGGGAGAGGAGGGAAGGCGAAGCTGCGCCGCGGGGCGGGCCAGGGGAAGCGACCCAGGCCCGGGGTGCGCGGGCCGCGGGGTCGGCGGCGGGCGCTGCTGGTAGAGTTCCGATGCTCGGTGAGACAGAGAGGCGGCCACAGGGATTTGCTGCCTCATAAAAGAGCTGGGGAGGATCGTAGCGAGTAGCCGGATAAATAGGGAGGAGGAGAGGGGCGTCACTCCCGCTACGCACCCCTCCCATCCCCCGCACCGCGCAGGGCGCGCCTGGAGCTGCTTGTGCTTGTCCGGGAGCCCGGGGCAGCTCCGCGCTTTGCGCGGTGCGGTGCGGTGCGGTGCGGTGCGTGCAGGCTGGGCGCGGGAGACTGCTGCTGAAGGTGAAGCGCTCGCTCTCCAATTACTTTTCCCAAGAGGGAGAAGAAGGCAGCAGGAGGGGAAAGTCGTGCTGTGTGTGGACCGCACACCAATCAGAGATGCTCTAACGGAGGGATTGCTGCAGGACGCGCCGGCTTCTCTTCCTTCCTCTGCCGGCGAGGCTGGATCGGGACCGCGCGCAGCTGGCGGAGAGGCTGGAGCCACACCGGGCTGCAAGACTTTCTCATCCTCCGCTTTTCCAACAGCTTAATCGTACTTCGTCGTCTTTTAATTTTATTAATTTTTTTAATACTCTGAAATCGTGTACGAGAAGCACTTCAAGTCTTCCCTCCCTTCCTAGTTACTTCACCCTTCCTCTCATATATTTTAGCCGGATTTCTGGTGTGTACCCAGAGAGACGGGGGAAGACCTGGTCGCCGCAGACGGCTGCTGCCCCAGCCCGGCCGAGCGGAGCGGATCGGATCGCGGCACGGCGCCGCTCCATGCCCCGAGCGCTGGCGGGGCGCGGGGCGTGTGCCGGCGATGCCCGGGCGGTAAAGCTGGAGCTCCCCCCGGACGGGAGGCAGCCGATCACTAGGCGTTTCTAGCAAGAATTGGTACTGCAGGTAAGTGAGCGGAGCGCTCCAGGGGCGTGTGTCTGTGTGTCTGGCTGGCCGCTGGTGGGGCCGCCGGGAGGTGGCCTCCGCGGTCGGCGGAGACCCCGCGGGGCTGCGGGTGCAAGAGATCGCGGTGGGGCCGGGCGTGGGCTGTGCAGGGTGGCTGCTGCGGGCTGCGCCCTCCCGTTGTCCTAAAGTTGGAGGAAGCTGGGATTGAGGAGGCGCTGCTTTGCCATCCTCCTGCCGGGCGCCTGGGGCAGCTGGCTACAGCCTTGCGCCGGGCGATCCGCAAGGCTTTTTGTTTGCTTTTTCATTTTCTTTGATTTTATTCAAAAGAACGGTTCAACAGAGGCGGGAATGGGGGTGGGTGGCGGGGGGAGCAGGGAAACCCTCCCATTTTTAAACTTTTATAGGAAGGATAGCCGCTAACTCGCAGGACCTTCGCGCACTTGGGGCTTTCTCTGCCCGGACACTTTATGGGCCGCCTTCAGAGAGCGGCTGAAAGGCCAAGGAGTCCCCATCCATAAAGAGGCGATTAATTTTCTCGTTTCTTTCTGTGTGTATTGCTCCCCAAGTTAGTTGTGGGTATATAGTATGAAACATGACTTGTCAATCCACGTTGCTTTCTTTGCATTTCGGTGAACATATTTACTTACTAAATATGTTGCAGGTTCTGTATGCCACTGTGAGAGGGCTTTTCCCTGATTCCATGCCTTTTATAGCTTTGCAAGAGAAAGTTATAAAATAATCTGTTTTGTTCCTGTGGAGCTATAGGATCGGACACCAGGTTATCAATGCAAACAATATAGAGCAAGAGCTTGCACTGCCCTGTTAGAAGTTGCCATGCATGAATCTTCTGTATGTTTGATACTTGGAGTTAAAATCATTGCTTAAAACATTTTAAATTATATGTGTAGTTACAGTTCTCTCTTTCGAGCTTTTGCTTGATTATCAGTAATTTTTTTTAAGCACTAAGTACCTCACTTCTACTACCCACCCCTCTCTCCCAGTAGACACTGCCTCAGTATTTGAAGAACCCTGCTTTGACTCCTGCAGAACTGTCAATTCAGATAATAAACATACTCAACCCCTATCTCTGAAAGTCCTGTAAAGCATTCAGGGTCGTAGGGTCTTCCCACTGCAGTGGATACATTTAAATCGCTATTGACTAAATGATAATCGTTATCTGGTTTCTCTGCCTTACCAACTAGTTTCAGACTTTAGCTTTCAGCCTACTGTGTGTTTAACACTTGAAAGCTACTTTATGGGCTAATCTAAGTGAAGTCAAATTGACAAATTAAGATTCTTTTCTGTGGTGAAGGGTAAGCACTAGAAAAAATAGTCGTTCAATGGTACCAGGAGTATAGCTTAGCTGAAGTTGGGAAAGAACATACTAAGGTATTTTTATCAGAGGTGGCAAAGGTTGCAGGTTTCATTATACTTTTTTCACAGTAATTATGCAGTCATCTCATACTGATGCCTAAATTGCTTTATGAGTGTAAAATTAACACTCATAAAGTAATTAATATAAATTTCATTATTAATATTTTATTTCAGAGAGTTGATACTGCTGAGGCAGTCTTGAAAACCATGTGGTTTTTCTTTCATATAGTCCCAATTTCCAAAACTACCGTACTGTTATTCTTATAAATATAAGCTACCTAAGTGCCATAGTTTCAATTTAAAGCTTTGCTCAGTTAGTTGATAGGAAATCAAGTACTCTTCTCTGGTTCCATGTATTTTTTTGTATGTAAAGGGGCTTTCAAAATTATGGCAGTAATTTTAGTTACACTGCTGCTTGTGGGTGACTTTGAGATAAAATCTTAATTTCTGTCTTGCTGTTTCAATCAGAAAATGACAACTAATCTGGCAGTATCTTTTATCATACTGGGTACATGAGGTAATCTTTTTACCTGACTCTGCTTATGTTCTGGGGGATCTCAGCTTTCTGTGTACATGCTTGTAGTGCCACTTGATAATTCTGGTGGGGAATACATTAAAAACTTGTTCTGAATGAAAGTAAATAGATGTATGTACAGGCGGATATTGGAGATTGTTTTACTGGCAGGTTGCAAAGTGATGATTCATTGAACCCTCTCTCGGTTTACATAAAGCAAGTAATACTTTACAGTGAATTGTGGTGGCAAAGAAAAATGTAGCAGCCAAGAAGTTTCATAATTTCATCACAGGTGATGACAGACTGGATAAAGGAGATCTTTACAAATGCAGGCAGTATGTTTTTGGTAAGCAAAATATAACCATGGAGTTTTTCAGATCTGAGCATCTTCACACTTAAATTTATTGCTATCTGTGTTGCTACTAGCCAATCAGTATAAAGCCCAAATAGCATACTAGAAAGATGTTGCATTTATTATGCTGTATGTTTTACTTAATATAAATAAGTAACGCAACACTGCTAACTACTTATCAGACTAAGGGAAATCACTGACTTTGGAAGATGGAAAAATTGCATTACCTAATACTTGTCTACACAGAACTGTGATCCCCATCTTGAAAAATTGTTCTGAAGGATACAACTATCAGTGAGCAAGCAGTTCTACTCCCCTGTTTTAACTTCTTCAGGATTTTATTAGAAATGCTTCATTAAATCACATTATTCTGCAGCTGTGTGTTCACTGAAAATTAAAAAAAAGTCAGGAAATTTATCCAGCAAAGCAGTAATATTTTCTTTGTTAAGTACTGAAAGTTCAAATAAAAAAATCCTTTAACACTAGTGTGCCAGGAGCACTGAGTACATCTTATTTTAGTGATATATGGATGGCATTTACAAATGCAATTCATCAATGTATTTGTTAGTCAAACGTCATCAAGCAAAGAAGATAAATGACAGTAAACAAAGGCTGCATGGTAATACAAAGGATAAAGCAAGGGAAGACCCTACAAATCTCATTAATTAATGTTAAGTTTCATATTTACAGTCTATATTTAAACATCTCATTTAAATGCCTTTCATCATTTTACTCCTGCAGTTCCAGGTAATTCAGGTAGCAATAAATTTTCATTGGAAAATGCATTTTTCATTTACCTTTTGAAACTGTGAATTTTAAGGGAATGGAACGAAAAGTTGTGTTACGATGAACATAATAGAAGGGTCCTATGCCAGAAGAGCTGAATACTGACCTGTTGCTGTTTGTGACCATTTTTATGTGTTAAGAGGGGCATGCCCAACTGATGTAGACTTTCATTGCTCCCCAGGAGTAGTTGAAGCTCTGACATTTCAAACAAGCTAGATTATTTTTCCATTATCCTTAGATCACTGAATTTAAGATTGAACTTTAAAATGTTTTACTTGCCTTTTTTTTTCCCCAATGAGAAAACATTTATGTGGTATATTGAGCTTCATGGAATCTGTTTTAAGTGCACAATTTCATGCTTGAAATACTTCTTAAAAACACAAGCTCGCTCTGAGTGGTATTTCAATAGGAAATTTGGCCCCGTGATTTGGTTTTGTAACCTGTCAATATTT
This sequence comes from Pithys albifrons albifrons, assembly GCF_047495875.1. Classification (NCBI taxonomy): domain Eukaryota; kingdom Metazoa; phylum Chordata; class Aves; order Passeriformes; family Thamnophilidae; genus Pithys; species Pithys albifrons. The sequence goes on from NC_092460.1 coordinate 68,682,451, forward strand.
ACTTCAAAACACTTCTCATGACTCACTTCAGATGTACAAAACTCATCAGACATGGGAATGACTGAGAAAACATCAACAGTAATGCTGTTCATTTTTCCTGGTGACAGCTAAAGAGCTATCTCCTTTTGCAGTTGGTAGAACTTGGGAAGATAGTGGGTTATGTGCTTTGCTTCTTTACATGCTTGCCAGACACTCTTGTTTGCCATATGTAGTGAGTTCTTTATCAAAAGAGAAGATGAAATAATCATGTCCACCTGATGTACTTTTTCATACTACTAGTGCAGAACTGTCACATTTTTAAGATAAACAATTGAAGGCATTTTTATATGGCTTCGTTCATGCCACATTCAAAGTGTTGAAAAACACTCTGAAGATAGAAGAAAATAAAGACATCGTGCTTTATGGTACTGGTTATGGCAGGACACTACAAACTTGTTTTTTTAGTGACTTCATCCCATTTTATCTCTCTTAGATTTTTCTTTTATATGGGTATATCAGTACAGTGAGTTAGAATGCACTGTAGCTGTAGCTGTTCCTGAAGTAGCAATAGAAAATGCTTTGTATGGATTTGATTGTTAGTCCTTAAGTAAACACTTGTAGGGGTTGCTCCTGTATCCTTTGTGGTATGGAAGAATTGCTTATATAATGACATGGGTTAAAAGTCAGAAATTGTTTTTCTTTTTTTCTCTTCTTTGAATTTTATCAAACCTCATAATTGGTATTGTATTAATAGTATGCATTTGCTAGTTGCCTCATTTCACATCTTGCTGATCTTATAATATGAATCTTGAACACAGGTCTCTCGGTACCAGGACAGCATTGTATACAGCTGCATCAACTGTGAGCATCCCTTTAACAATACCAAGGGGAGAACCAGAGTGCAGGGTAGCATACAGGTGAAAGGACACATAGAATTTTTTTGACTCCTCTGTGTTTCATAATCTTCTATGCCTATATCACAAATTGGAGTAATGCCACAAAAGGTGCTTCAGATTGAAAAACTTCACAAGTAAATAAATGAAGAATCAGAGTTCAACAAACCTAATTGGTTGCATAAATAGCAAAATATTAAGAAATGCATGAGGAAGTATCAAACACTTTTAAAACACATAAAAAAGTTTTTTGTCTTGGTTCTATGCTGGCCTCTCTCTTGAAGATTTCTTGCCTCCTCTGTTCCTATAAAAGGCTGTATTTGAAGATGAGGTACTGGACTAGACGGAACACCGTCTTGATCCTTTATTGGATTATTATTTATTCCTTCTTGAAGTGAAAGGAAGAGATATTGCAGTGCTGTGTATTTTAAATGCCTTACTAGAACCAAACTGCAATTGCTTAGGGTACTGGTTTAGCTTTATTTTTCACTTTTAAAAGCAAGATTTAATACATTTCTAAAATAAATCTGTCAGTAACATGCAGTCTCACATCAGCTCTTTTAGAGACAGGAGCACAGACCTGACAAGTCTCTCACTTTTGCAGTGATACTCCCATATTGAATTTCTTCTACTCCTTCCCTGTGGTTTTTGCATCACATATTGATAAGGCAGAGCTGTGGCTTCTGGTCCATCTTGCCACAAACCAGTTAGCTATGCAGCTTGTGCCCCTTCACTCATCTCTGTCTGACATGTCATGTCATGGATGTGGTAGAGGGTATAGGTCATTCCTTGGATCACTAAGTGGATTTTCATGCTCATCCAAGCATCTCTATTAGAACAGTCTTTCTTGTCACAGGCTCTCCCTGCTTTCCCCTTCACCATGTGAAGCTGCACATGTGAGAGAACCTGTCCCAAAGACTCTGATATGCAGTCTTGGGATAGGTGCTCCCTTCTGTCTCATGACTATGCATTTGGGAGAGCTGTTGAGCCCTGCATCAAAACTATGTAGGCTAGATCCCTTTTCAGTTGAGACTTATTCAGTGTTTGTTCCTGCTTAAGATGCCTGTTTGGCTTTTTGGGTTTTAGGCTAAGCATAGTTTGTTACTGGCACTGCAAATCACACACAATGGCTCAACACTCCTGAGGAAAGATAATAGCTTTCTGTGCTATTTTCATGTTTTAAACTGTTTAAAATCTGGATCTTATCCAGTAAGGAATTAGAGTGGATACCATCTGAAGCTTGTCTTATGGTTTGTCTAGGAGGAGTTAGTAGTCTTAGTTTGGTGTGCACTGTAAAAGTGTCTGAGTCACTAAAGACACCACTAGCAAAAAGTAGGATGTGCACCTGCTGTGTGCACAGAAAGCCAAAACTTCAGGTCTGATCATGTAAGGCATTACAGTGGTGTGTGGCTTCAATGGGGCTAATAAAATTAACCTTGTGCTTCAAGTTTTTTTCTGAATTGAGCCTGAATAAACATGGCTAACTGCTTAGAGTGGTCTGTGTTAGAGGGCATGTAGGTGGAGTGCTATTTGTGTCTGTATTCTGGGTATAAATTTAAGACTTGAGCTTTATTTCAGTGGTTTCTCAGTCCTACACCTTTTATAAACATTCAATCCCCTTATATCCAGAACAGAGACTATATAACTGCAAATAAATTTCAGAAAGATGCTAGAGGTAACTACCCTGTATTATTGTGTTACGGACTGCAGTTACAATAATGTAAATTTTCAGATGTGATGTTATTGGTGTGGCACCAAAGTAAAATATCACTTTCTGGCAAAGTATATCAGGCTATGGTATTTGTGCAAGAAATTAGATCATGTTTAGAGCTTAATTACAGAAAAAAGATCTGTTTCAGCAGCATCACAAGAGAAGAATACCCTCTCTGGACTGTCCAAATAAATAAAATGGGAAGTTTTGTCATGAGATCTGGTGACAGCAGCAAATACAGAGAGATAAATTATGTTTTATAAGCTTACTGGAATCAAGACAGAAGAAATATTGTATTTATATGCTAACATAACATGCCATATATTCAGATATGACATTATCAGCCAATACACTGACACTTCTCATTATTATGATCCTGCTTTTTTCTGTTCAGTATAGATTCATGAGGGATAAACCTTGCATTGGAATTAAGGTAATACTTAAAACACATTACTGCCAAAGTGTCCAAACCTTCATAATCAAGGCATTGCATTGGTATTTAAGCAATGGATGTTCAAAGTAAGATATGGCCATGAACTGTAGTTGAGCTTCTGATTTAGGAAATGTTGCATTTTTTTCTGCAATGCAGATTCATTTTCCTTTATGGCAAACAGATTTTATTATTCTATTTATAAGCATCATCTCTGATTCTGAGCCCACATCTTGCAGTTCTTTGTATATCACACGTTTAGATGATTGTGTGAGGTTTTGGGTGGGTTTAGCCCTCCTGTTTGTGCAGGCTGCTGTGGTGTGCACCTGTTAGCGCACATGCAAGTGCATAACTGCCTTCTCCCATTCTGATCATGTCTGTGTCCTCTTGTGTAATTGTGGGGTCACTGACTATGGAAAATATACTGGGAGAAAGTTTAAGATTAGCTCAGCTGTTCTGAGCTTCTTTTGCTTTGAGGCTATGGAATAGTGTGTTAGGTTTGGGGTCTTGTTGACAGTTTAAATAGTCTAAATTGTTTCAAATATTCTTTGGAGTTGCTTTGATTTCTGGCATTGTTATAAATACATATTTGACATCTAGTAAATACACACTTCATACTTTTAAAAAATGAAGTATGCTTTAAAAATCATACTCAGAACAATGAATACATAGTAGTTAGAATATTTTCTCACTGGAAGAGAAATTTAAAAATTGCTAATTATTCACCTATATGAACTTTACATAAAACCCCCTCTGTGAGAAAAGTGTTGACGCAGCTGTAACTGTAGCTGCATGAATACTCCAAGTCTCTTTAATATAACATCTGGTTCCCATTCCCACTTTTAAAATTGAACACACAATGATGACACTCATATTCTCCCCTTCGTCACCATGCTCTCAGCTGCTCATAACCTAACTTCTTCTCCTCTAGCTCTCCTTGCCCTTCCTTTTCTTTTCACTGTTCACCTCATCTACATTGGTGTCATATGATGTTTCTGAATGTCAAGTAAATGCAGACTGCAGTCAGCATTACCAAATTGCTTTTCTGCCAAAAAGTCTCTTTTCATGTTCCTGACCCATCATCCCACAATTAGCTGCAAGTCATTCTGATTCCGAAATTTACAATGTATTTTCTATTTAATGAGCTATTAGGCATTATACACTTTTTAACTTCATCTATTCTGACTCGCTGCATTTCTCCTGATAATTATAGCTTTAAAAAGAAACAATTAATTTGAAACCAATTCTGTAACAGAAGTAGCATTATTTAGATAGCATTTCTCCATATTCATGCTCTGGGGATTATCTCATTAGAATATATTTATGTTTGGAAACTGCTGGAGACCAATGTATCAGTGCAATAGTTACCATGCTGTCATCAATAATATAGACAAGGCTACTGCATTAGCTAGTTTAATAAAACACAAAAGGGAAATAGATGGATGAATGGATGTAGTAGTTAGTTCATGGATGGATGAGTAGTTAGTTTTTTGCTTTGTCTAAATGGCCCAAAAAAAGAGTTTATGTACTTTCTTCAGTCCAGGAGAATGTTTTGAGTGCACTTAAGTTATGCACAAACATAAATAATAATCCATATATATTGCATAAATTTGGACATTCTGGAATTGGTATGTTATTCTCATGTATTCTTTTGGAAATGATAATATTAAATTTGTTAAAATAATTCTTCAAATTTAGTGGTTGTCTAGTAAAAACTTGACAAAAATCTCAGATGTAACCATTGCTCTAGCAATGAATGAGTCAGTTCCACTTTTGTGGCTCACAGGTTCCATTACATTTGTGTATTTATTAAATCCAGTAATATCCATTATCCAGGCTGCATAATCCTGTTTTTTTCATTGTGGTTAATTATATCTAGTTACTGGATACAAACTAAATGTATATGCAACCTGCCAAATGCTTACCTTGTAGCAGATCCCAATAACCTTTCCATGAATTCTAGTATTTTTGGTTTTTTTCTGTGCTGCTTGGAGTTCCACTTCATCAAAAGACGGAAATGATTAGCAGAAGGGAACCTTATCCTTGACTTTGTGATGGAAGCTGGTAAAAATGTACATTTTTAAGTCTTCATCTTTCAGGTTTGAATCTTATGTTCCAGCTGTAGTAAAAGTAAGTGTCAGATAGACTCCCTTCATTGCTTGTGTATCGGAGCTCATCCTTCATTCTCATGGTTACTTTGTGGGAACTATATTGAAAATGTTCCTGGGAGAAAATTTCCCTTCTCTGAATCAGTAGATGTTAAATGAAGGCTCAAAATGAGTGCAAGATACATATGATGGAAAAATGTGCTGAGAAATTTTGATACTACATGTTGTGAGATTGCTTGCAAAAAGTGAATTTCTGAGCAATCCAAACTGCTTCAGCTCCATGAGAATCATGCTGATACTTCAGCCTGCAAGGACACACACCTGCTGTTTGTCCATTAGGCGACGGTCACTCCTTGCAAGTGTTTTCATGAGAACGTCTCAACTGCCTTCCTGATCTCCGGACATGGACCTCAAAACATCGGGATGAGATAATACAAACACTGGACTTGTGAGAGATAGGCTTTTAACCAATTAGAAGTTCTAGGGTGTTGGGGTGAGACCTTTTTAGCCAATAAGATGTACCTCTAACCCTATATAAACCGTGTGGTGTGTGAAATAAAATGTCTTCACTATAAACTTCATAAGCTTGTTGGTGAAGTCCTTTCTCTCTGTGAAAGTTTGTTTACTTTAACTACATATAATCATTGTTGCCTTTGTAGTAGAAGGGAGTGATTCTGTTGGATACTGTAAGTTTACTTTTCCCCTCATTTCTCTTGAAGCTGGAACTTTTTGGTTCATCACTGCTTCAGTTTAGTTGCAGGCTTTTCTGTTTTCTTAGCATAGTAACATGACAGGCCTAGTTCTGTCAGCTGAAGTAAAAACATATTTCTCACTAGTGAATGATTCAAGCCAAATTTTTAAAACAAAATATTTTTTACTCTCCCAAACTTTCTACTTATTAAACAAAGAGATAAAATAGAAGTCTGTGTATACCCAATCCTATCTAAACTTTAATGTTTTATTGGAGAAAGTAAGAAGCTATGATTTAATGCTGTGTCCACATCTATTCTGAATTGCATATTTCAGTCTCTGTGTCTTTCTTTCAGTGTCTGAACTGAAGCAAGTGTTGATAATTCACGGCCTCTTTCCTGGAGAGATGATTTGTATCTGTCTGGTTCTTTTAATTTCTGCATGTATTCTGCTCTTGACCAGAAGATCTGTATAACTTTTGTCTAGTACCTGTAAAGAACATTTTCCCATTTACTGGCCAAGCCATTATGTTTTTAAGTTACTGTCCCTACACAGATATATTTATTCATCTTTTTATTTACAGCTGGTTCTTCCCCTTGCATGTAAAATGCATTTACATCCACATTAGTATAGAGATCCTCAAAACAATATGAACAGCTTGTATATGGATAGCTCTATGTGACAGTCAGAAAATTAGTATTTATTGGTCTACATTATCAACAGAAACCATGAGATAAACATACACAGTTTTGCTGTCTATACTGTATATTCCTGGTTCAGCAGTGGGCTTTGAAGTTCAGATCCACAGTGATGATCATCATAGTGATGACACTTAGTAAAGACTTAAAAGTACAGCTTTCTCTGTCTTACCACAATTTTTTTCAGTTGGTCTTTGCCAAAGGATGAGTCAGACCTACCATAATGATTTCAGGGTACAGGTAGCTCTGGAGGTAGAGGGCATGGATGTTGGAACTCTGTACACAATTATATGTTGGCTCACACAATGTGATTGTTTCTGATAGAAGTAATTATTTGAAATCCTTGTTGTCTTTAGCTTTTCCTTTCCCCTCAGGTCAGGAAAATTCTTGAACTAAATTCATTTTTCATGAGATAAGTGATTGGAACCCACTAGAAAAGGAAATAGCATAGTGGACACACAATTTCTGTTTTGCTTTTATCAGCTGTTGCTGAGATTCTCCAGCGACTTATATAATGCCAATTTTGTAGAGGTATTGAACAGTCATTTCCATTTTGTAGGAGAGAAACTGTACCTGGCCTCTGCCTTCTCTTCTATTTCTATTTTGTGCTCTTTTCATAATTTTGGAAGACATTTCATTAGTGTTCCCCAGAAATGGCTAACCATACATTGAAGAAAAGTATGTCTGCCTATGACTTTTTATGAAAGCTTGATTTGTAAGGCCTTTTCATTTTTAACTAGTGCAAGTACTTTCTAGCATTGAAGAAAACAAAAACATAATTGGGAAAGAGGACAATGATGAAGAGATTGTGCATGTCCTTCCTTTTTTTAATTTAAACAATCTTTAATTTAGGTTTCTTTCTTAGTTTGAAGGAAAACCCAAAATGTTTACCAAAAGCCAGAGGAGAGGATTCCTTCTCAATAATCACATCACTCCTTATTAAATTTAAGAGAAAGGAACTTAGAAAATGGACATAAGAAGGATAACTCTTCTTATACATATATGTATAACCAAAAACTAGTACAAAACCAAAATTACACCATACCTGCAATGAGAAAACAGATAAGAACAAAACAAGACACAACAAAACCATCAAGCAGGAATTAATAGCAGTTGACCACTTTTGTTGACTAATAGCATGGAAGTCAGGCATTTAGTCTTTGAATTCTGTATTGGCAGGGGAGAGAATTTTCTCTTTAACATCCCAAAACTACAACAACTTCTGTCCAAGAAATATTTTTTTTGAATTATGGAACTAAATCTATTGTTACAGAATTACAGAATATTCTAAGCTGGGAGGGACTCACAGGGGTTATTGAGTCCAACTCTTCAGCAAAAGGCCCATACCAGAATTGAACCCACAACCTTGGCATTATTAGCACCATGCTCTAACTAACTGAGCTATTGGTAGCTTTTGTTCTGTTAGTCTTTTTTTTTTTTTTTTAGTAGGTTATTTTTCTATTTATAAGTTGTGTTTGAATGAAATAATGTCCTCAGTTACTAACTACATGCTAACAATTAGGAACTTCTATATACCTATAAATATAAAATGAGTTAAATGGCCCTCACCCCAATGAATAGTAACATCAATTACATTAAATAGTCATGTAATAAGAGGGTTTTCTTTTTACCAGCATAATAATTTATAGTAGCAGTAGTCTGTGAGAGTTTTAATTTGACAGTTTAGTTAGCAGTGAGCTTGTCATGATTCCTGAACTAGGACTCAGGCTTTTTCCCCTTTCTTTTCCATTTGAGGGCATTGCCTCATACCTCTGAGTGCTTTCAAGCCTCTAGCACTTTTTCTGTCTCTGAGCAGAGCCATCATTCTGCCATTCCAAAGTACACACTGACCTTCAATGCCAGGCTTCCTTGGTGGGTGTAAACTGATTTGTGGTCAGAGTTGAATAAAACAGACAGAAAAATTTAAAATCCAAGGTTATTTTAAACATTAAGAATCAAATATAGTGAAATATAAAGTGGATTTTAAAATATAATCTATCCTTTCTATTTTACTCTTCCATCTCTCTCTTGCATTTGGTAGCCCAAGTTGGTTTAATTTCACTAGTTGCTCAAAGATCTGCCTAACATAATTGCTTTTTCAGAGAAAGTTAAAGGACTAGAGCAACAGACACCACAATCATTAACACTGGTTATTAAAATAACATCATATCCCTTTATAGTTAACTCTATGTGTTCTCTGCTAGGCTTCAATACTGAGTACTGCCTACCTCCTTTTTAATTTCAGTCTCGGAGATGATGAAGGAGGTTTAAAACCTGCTTAGATGACCTAGATCTGTCAGAGAAAAGAGAGTTGAGCCCTTCATATAACCATTGCAGATACTCTGAAATTCACTTTGTGAATCTCATATAGTAAAAACTCTTTGGGTGGCTGATTTTGATTGAAAAGGTGAAGGTGGAGCCACATTTCAGCATTGTCAGCACTAATAAAGCTTCTAGTTGGAATTTACCTTTTCACTGATATTATCACATCTAGAAGCTGGATAACAGCTACAATTATGTTTTACCACCACCTTGTGTTATTTGATTGGCCTGAATATCTTTTTCCAGTAATTAAATTTTATGACTTGGAGTGATACAGTTAGGCATAGCAGTAGTCTCATAGGTCTCATAGTATTATGTTTCTTTGCCTGTTCAAAAGTATGGGAGTAATTTTTATTTTTTGAAATTATTCTTTTAAATCTTTAAACCTCTGCTCAAAAATGTATGAAACCATCTGGTATTTGGAGAAGAGTAATAATGGAGCATTCTCAAATAAAATTCCTGAATCAGCATACAGAATCTGAAAAGAACACCGTTTTAGACATCTCCTTTTTCTAAAACCTAAAAAAACCCACAAGTTACACAAGATCAAAAGTAAATACACCTTTAGTTGTGATTCATTTTATTGTCAGATAGCGAACCTTTGCAAAGCTACATTTAAAGTCACAATGTCCTATTTTAATGGCAATTAGAAACCCCTTCTTTTCAGACTTGAGTGATCTGCAAACAGTAAAACACTGTGTCACTTTGTTCCTGCTTTTTGAAGTTTAAAGAAGAGTCCAGTCTTTCTTCATTTTAGGTGTTGGAAATTTGGTCATAACCTACCAAAAAGGACAGAGGCAGGATTCAGCTTGAGATTGATGCCTAAAATAGGTGATCAGTTGCAACAGTCTACGTGTGAGGTATTTGCTTTATATTCATAGTCAAATGAGATTCAGGATGGGGTTCAGATGCATAACATAATTCAAAACTCTTCGAACATCTTTTCTGGCCTGCAAGTGCTACTTCAGATGGGTGCAAATCTTATCTGAATTAGATGCAAGATGCCTTGCATCACATCTGCCAATCCCTTCTCTTGGGCATCTCATATAGTTCTAGGTGGTTATGTTGAGGCACTTGAATCCTGTTTATCAGCAGACCTGTAGAGTGGTTCTGCTTGCTTTAAAACAGATAAATACTTTGGATCAGCTGAATTGTACTTCCAGTCACAGCAAGTTGGTCACATTGAATAACTTGCTTTGAAGGAAGAATTTTAACTAATTTTAGCAAATATTTTAAATGTTTCAAAGTATTTAAGATATTTGAATAGAATTCATAGCAATATACCAGATCAATAACATATCAGACATCATATTTTCCTCTGTACTTGGTATTGATGAGGCTGCACTTCGAATACTGTGTCCAGTTTTGGGCCCTTCACTACAAGAAGGGCATTGATGTACTGGAGTGCATCCAGAGAGCGGCAAAGCAGCTGGTGAAGGGAACAACTGGAGGACGCACTTAGTGCTGAGGTTTAGTTGACAAGGTGGTGATCGGTCAAAGGTTGGACTTAATGATCTTGGAGGTCTTTTCAAACCTTAATGATTCCATGATTTAGTTAACTGAACTGACTGCTTATATATATTTCAATGCTTAAATTTAGTTACCATAATCTCAACTATATGGGTACCAATGTTGTTGATAGAAACATTTGGATGATAGGCACATGATGTGACTTGTGCAGGGTTAAGAGCTGGACTTGATGATGGACCCTGTGAGTTGCTTCCAACTCAGCATATTTTGTGATAACAGAAAGAATAATAGCATCATATACAACAATTATGAAATTAATTAACCTTGCGCAATTCCTGCTAAAACTTTTCATCTCCTTCTTTGTCATTTAGTGATGTAGTCTAATGCAAAATCCTAACATGTGAAAAAGTGTTTCTGCTCCCCATTGAAAATCTGGATTTTCAGCTGAGGTCTGAAAAAATCTCACTAGTTATGATCCTGTTAGGCAAAGAGGGTAAGCTAGATTTAATGTTTCTGCTAACTCTTAGAGAAATAAATGATCAGAGCTTTTTAATAATAAAAATTAAGATATAATATATAATATAATAATAAGAAATAAATAATCAGCTTTTTAAAAGTAGGTCTGGAAAGGGTGGTTTTTAGCTTTCCTTCTAGTTCATAGAGAGAATGACATTTAATTAAATTTATTTCTCAGATCAAGCTTTGTTAGTGAGACCATCATCTAGAGGACAGTTAACTTCAGAATAAGCATTTATTGGAAGTATATAATTTCTAGCCTCTACTAGTGTTTTATCAAAATAATGAGAATGTTATAAGGGTTTCCTTTGTGGTTTTGGTTTTCTCATGAGTGACTTGCTCTAGTTTTGGCTCTTTGTAGAGTATAGGTCTACATGCATCAGTCCCCAAACTCCCTTTGTGCTCACTGGCACTGGATAGCAGCAATCTCCAGAACTGGAAAAAGCCACCAACAGAAAACAAAACCAAGCAACTCTCCCTCCTTTGCCTAATGGAAGCAAGTAATATAAGGAATCCATCTGCTTCAATACTTCTTAGATTCTTAAATTTAATTCTTAAACTACAGAATTACAGAGAATCTTAAACATAAGATGTAGTTTTATTTATCATTTGTAGAGTGAAGTGATTCTTAGTGTAGACTGCAACAGTTGGAGTCGCTTAGTAAATAAAATGCTTGGGCCCCAACACTGATATGATTAGGCAATGCACCCTCTCTCTTCATCCCATATGCCCCTCTTTTTTGTCTTCCCCAAAGCTTCTCTCTTCTCACTAACTGCAAGTAATTTTTGACTGTACTTTGATTTACAGAGGGTCTTCAAGGCTCTTTACTGTTTTTAGACTATGAGGAACCTGCCTGGATTCCTCTAATCCCTGTATTTGAAAAGCTATTTTTGCAGAACACTTGTATGAGCAAAACATCAATATCTGACTAATTAGAAATGAAATGTCCAAGCAGTATTGAGTAATGTAGTTTTCTAAATTTCTAATTAATTGCAAAACAGGTGAAAATGTTAATTATGTTTGGAATGATCTTAAGTATCATTTTGTAAAGAGTTCTTTTAAATTTTTAATTGCAAGAAATGATCCCAATAACCATATATATAATATTTATAAAAAAGTTCCTCATGCTACTAATAATATAGACATAAAATATACTATGACAGATAAAATTGCAAGCTCCTGCATGAATGTGAGGATTATAAATCTCTCAGTGATTAAATATTATCATTCTGTACTTAGCTGCCTTCTTTTATAACCAACCCCCTCCCCCAAAAGTTTTAAAATGCTTCTACAAAATTTAAAAATCCTATTAGATTATTTGTGATATCTTATGATGACTGTAATTTCAAGTTACAAACCTAATGACTTAATCTGTCTTTAAAAGTTAGAGTGGGTAGACATACATTTATTGATGGATACAGTTTAATACCCTAGAGCCTGCCTATAATAGAACTGGCATCAGCAATTTGTACAGCTGAGCTGATGGTGAGTGGTGTTTAGGCAAAAAGGAATGAAGAATGAACTTTTTACAGCCCTTGTTCAAAGTGCCAGTATGTACTGGACCAAGTTTTGACTGAACTGTGAGCCTGCATATGGCTAGAATGCCCATGAGCTGTGTGATAACAGCTTAAACCCAAGATAACTAATGGTTAGCAACAAGGTAGTGCTGTATCTGCTTTGGGCCTTTTTCTTTATTTTTTTTTTCTGCTGAGTTTATACAAATGCATTTCACAAAAACTTGTGCAAAGTGGAACATCTCTGCTGTGCATCCCACTCTCTCTATCCCTTAGATGGGATGAAAGTACTTGAAGGTCATAACAGTGCATTATCTTTAGGAAGCTGATCACATGGTGCATGCATACCTAGGTACTTGTTGTAAACAAACACAAATTTTGGAAAAGAACACAAAATAAAAGTGGTTTACCTACTTTTTGGTTGTTTGCATAGTGGCTTTTGTAGGACCCATATTAGTCAGGATAAATATATATTGTACTTGTAGGGAATATCTGTCAAGAGTCACTAAGTTCTTTTTCCATATTAAGCAGCTTGCTATTTACATTAAATTTTAAGCTTTGCCTTTGAAGCTTTTGGCACATTTTATTTTGATTGCTATATAGATGTATTTATAATCAGCCACCATTTCTGTAACAGAAGAGGTAGGAGACAACAGGACTTTGAAAGCTCTTCTATTTGTTTCACCTTTTGTTTCCTCATGAGCCTTCTTAAATGAGTACATGAGCATCATTTCCTAGAAGAAATTTTGCTACCATTACTTAGTTTTTCATATAGTTTCATTTTCTCTCCCTAGCAGCACAGAAGAGAGCATCAGAAAAACTCTCACTAAAATTTTGACTTTCATCCTACTTCCACTTAGCGTAGACCAGGAAATCTGCTTCCTGGGGAGCTCACTAGGATTTTTGTAGTGTCCGTCTGACCTGCTGCCTCAGCAGTACAGCTTAGTGTTAATTGGAATAAAACTTCAACATGAGGAGACAGCAGATTTTATCTTGGGTGACACAGATGTCTTTCTCAGAGCCAGTAAACCAAATCTTCCCCAGTCAAAGCTTTTTTTGAACAGGAGATTTGCATTTTCAGCTGGTGCCTGCCCATGATACTTTATGTTAGGGTGTGAAGTTTTTACAGCTTCCATTGACCTCAGTTTTAATTTGCCATTCTCCAAGCAGGAACTTCCTGTGAGCACAAATTAAGATTGCATATGCAAATTGTGAGACAGGCTGCATAAATTACTGTCATTTGTGCTTATGAAGAGATTATGTACAAGCAATCCAGCCTATATGCTTAAAAATAACACTGTACTTTAATAAAGTCCCTTAGTTAAATAGAATTTAAACTACTCGTTAATCAAGGCAGTTAAATGCCTCCCTGACATCTGATCCTGTCAGATCTCGGAAGCTAAGCAGGGTCAGCCCCGGATTAGTACTTGGATGGGAGACGTCCTGGGAAATGCTGGGTGCTGTAAGTTCTAGACTTCACTGGCGCACTGTCCAAGCTCGCTTGACCGTGGCAGATGAACCTCAGGACTTCAACGGTGGGGCCAGTTCTGCGCACGCTGAGCCTCACCTAAAATCCACTGCGCAGGCTGGAAGGGCACACCCACATGGGGACAGCCCTTCCCAAATCTTTGTTCGCGAAGTCGAGCCACACACACACTCGTTAATCTATCTGCCCTGAAGAGTCCTGTCTCAGATCTGTGTGAAAATCTTCTCTGCACAAAGGAGGTAATAGTTTTGAAAATTTTCTGGAGATACAATTTGCTTAAAAGGCTGTCATGAACTGCTGAAAAAAGGAGACGAACACTATTAAGGTTTATATTCAAGTACTCTACTCAGAGGAACTAGTCCTCATCTTCAAACAATCTTTGCCTAAATAATATTTTTGGACACCTTTACTCTAATGATATCTTCAGTGGGTTTTATTTCCAAAGACTTCTGCAAAATATTCCCAAGAGAGAGAAGTTTGCTGATTGCAAGTAATGTTTCGTGTGTTGAATTTCTTTTCCTGATTTCTTTGTCTAACATTTAATTGGCTTAAAACCAAATGTAATTTAAAAAAATTTTAGGTCTCGATCACTAAACCAAATGTTGTAAGAACTGCATTCTCAGTGCACAGAGGTTGAGTTGGCATTTCATAGTTTGTATTGGTTCAGTGACTGTAGCTGTTATGCATTATAGGTGACAAGAAGGTCCTTCGCCTTTGTGCCCTAGTTAGAAAGCTTAGTTAGCCAGAGGATGCTGCCATGTCAGCTGCAGGGTTAGAATAACTGTGGACTTTGGATGCTTGAGAGAGCTATTACAGCCTTGACATGAAAAGATGTGGCTCTTTAGTGCCAGGACTGATATTCAATGCATTTTGAGTTGTGGCATTCACTGTTTCAATTCTTAGTGAAACAACCTTGAAGCAATAATCACATAAGCTAATCCAAACAGAGTATGAATCACTTTTCCTGGTCTAGGCAGAGCTATCAGGACAGCTGTATGTTATTCTGAAGACCAAATTTGAGTTTTCTGCAGGTGCTTTTGATTGATCTATAAATACGCCTAAACTTTGGCTGCAGACAAAAAAAAATCATCTGATCAAATGGCATGGTTTAGGAATGGTACTCCCCAATTTAGTGCTCCCACTGATGCCCTTCAAGTCACATGCTGCTTGCTCAATACCCCTTTGCCTCCGCTTGCTGTGACTGGAAATGAGAGCTGGAAGCACAAAGGTAAAGATCGTGGGTTGGGATAAGAACAATACACTGGAAACAGCAATGAGGTAAGAAAACAAATGGTAACAGCAACAATACTAATGCCAGAAGGTACAAGAAACAAATGATTCGCATGGAACCCCCTTGACAATACCTCACTGCTCACTCTGCCAAGCTGTGCTTACCTGGAAAGGAATCCCTTCCCCATCCATGACAAATGACATGTCTGGGTCCTAGCCATGCACCCTACTTGCTGCTGCAAAAATTAACCCTGTCCTGGCTGGAACCAGGACATCAAACTTAAAGGTTTTTCTGTAGTTCAAGACTAACAGAATTGATTCTTCATATGTGTTAAATTTTTTGAAATTCTGCAGAGGAATGGTGTTATGATCTTGCTTGCAATTATTGAAAACACTGTATTTTGATTATAGTTTGGACAGCAAGTTTTAAAACTATGGAAAATGAGAGCTTGAATAGCCATGTAATTATCTGTGCTGACCTGGAGAATTTGTATTGACATGTTTTAATTTTAAAGGAAAAAGTGCCTTTTCCCAGTCTTACGTCACACAATTCTGTTTGATTTCATGACATTGCTGAATTACTGATGCTTCTGTATATCAGAAATTTGCCATCCTCTGTTGGGGATATATACTGGTGTCTCCTAGCAGGTGCAGTAGAGCATTATTGAGTGCCACTGATCACTTACACAAATTGGGACACCTCATCCTGTAGGAAGATTGGTAAATCAGGCTTTGGATGTTTTTTAGGTCTGGGCTAAAGGTACTGGTTTCCAGCCCTTCAGTTTGGAGGACTGAAATTTCTCCAGAAACAGAGAAGCTGGGTATGAGACTTGTTCTTTGACATGAGACTAGTTAAGGCTAAAGGAATAAACATACTCCATGGAAGAGAGCATCCTTCATTTGGAGGCTTCTTGGGGCTAGCAGACTCATGGCAAAAGACTTGGTGCTCCGAATAAGCACCTAACACTGATGAGTGCTCCGGCACAGTGTGCAACTTTTGTGCTCTGAAGCCTAGTAAGTGCTTTCACAATCTTTACATAGTCCATTAGATTACCTACTTCTGTTATGGCAAGTCCTTCAAAGGGCTTAGAAGAGACAGTATTCATGAGATGGGAGTTCTGTGGAGAAAGGTCACCTTCATATCATCAGAAAATGTTTTATAGTAAACATGGGTCAAGCAGTTGAAACTGCATCTTCTAAGAGTGCCAGATAGAGGAATGTGACCACATTTAAAAAACCCAAACCAAACCCAACTTACATTGTTTTTCAGTAGGGAGCTCAAGAACTATTTTTAGAATAAAATCCTCCCTTGATGGTCAACTTGAAATACAAAACAAAATGTTAAGGATGCCTTTCTTTTTTGACCTTTCCCACTTCATGCTTCTCAGCATAATGTTGTCTGCAATGTAAGTACATTTAAGTGTTTTAGGAACAAGAAGCAAAACCTCAAGTTCTGGAAAGAGCAGAAAAATGATGTGAAAGTTTTGGCTGCCCTTCAAAAATGCTAAATCCACAAAATCTTAGATCAATGAGCTTACCTCATCTAGACACTTCTGAGAGGAAGAGTTGTATGTACAGATCTGTGGCCTAAGCATAGATGTTTTCTGAACCATGTCTGAAAAATGGATCAAATACTAGATGCCTGGAATAGAAGACTTAATTTAAAAAAATATTTTGGTTTTCAAAATAAATGGGTTGTGATTACTAGGGAGATTATAGAAACTGAGAATTTTTTTTGGTGCTGTTTTAGAAGAACTAATAAATATATGTTGGGTTTCCTTTGTCGGATATTTTGAGGACTTCTAGATGTAAACTGTCAAAAGAAAAGTAGCATGATAATAGGAATCACCAATAATAAGCTAACGTTGATTAGATTTTTTTTCTTGCTTGTTGAAATGCTGTGTGTCACCTGCCTTGCTTGTTACAGAAGGGGAAAAGAGTTGGCTTCTCTTTTGAGTGCTCTTGAGATATTTATTTACAATTCAACCTCTATCCAAAATTACAATTTTGAGTTTGGGAAAAGTGATTTCCATAGTGATGGATGACATTTTTGCATGAAGCCAAAGAGATGGCAGTCCTTTTCATTGTCACATTGAGAACTGAGTGAGAGCTGTTGAAAGTACAGTATGACAGAAGCAGCTCTGACACTGTAAGGGCTGGTGATTGTGTCCAAATTCAGCTACTTCTGCCTGGGATGTACAGGACTAGGATAGTGGTTTGCATAGGCAATGCCAGCAGCTGAAAGGAACACACAAATTTGAAAAAGAGTCATGGAGGAATGTAGGGACCAAGAAGGCTACAGGGTCCAGCACACCAGTAGTTTTTGCTTGGAAGTGTGTTTCAATGACAATAAAATTTACTAATAAACAGGGTGAAAAGGGGTGGCAGATGACCCACCTTCTGTTTCCGGTACTCTTGATCTTAGATGCATAAATATGCAAGACTTGTATTATTATGTAAAAAGAAAATAGTTTAAAGTCTTATCTGGCTGTAGAATTTGCTGAGAATTGGATGTATGGAGGCAGAGGTGAGTGTGGCTGTTCCCTTCTCCTTCTCATACACCACTTACGTCAGCTTTTAGCTGCTTTGTTTGCTCCCCACACAGAGCTGACCTTGTTCTGGCTGGCCTTGTACTTTCTCATTTCTTTGTCTGTGTTAAAGCCAGCTGGTTCTCTCTGTGGAAATTCACAGCTAGGACCCTTTCAGCAGATGTCTACACGGCTTCAGCAGCTCCTCTCCTCTGCCCTTCTGTGGCATTATTAGACTTTTACCCTCACATTACAAAGTGTTACTCAACTTTCTTGAAGTGTGTAGCAATTTGAAGGCTATTTATAGTTGAACTTCAGAGCATATGGAGAGAGCCTAGCCAGAATATTTATGATCTCCAGATCGCTGCCCTTTCTTCACTCAACCCCCAGATTTACGTAAGACATTGTAGCCTTTTATTTTTGAACCAGAATCTGTCCTGGTGCCTACTGCAATTTTACAAAAACGTTTTCTCCTGGAAAATGCAGCTAAGTTAGGCTGCTTTACGGAAGCATAACTTCATAGAGATTTTCACACAGTTTATAACACGATTGTAACTGTGAGAAGGGTAATGTTTGTTCAATGTGCAAGGGAGATTGCAGTCAGGTTTGGGAGATGGTATCACCTGCAAGACATGCTGAGAAGTCAAATAATAACATTGTCAAGAGGGTACAGCAAGTGATGTCTCTATCTCTGTCAGCTTTGGTGAAAGAATTTGACAAGTATGTACTTGCTACACTTATTGCATGAGAATTCTTGCTGCTTTAGCAAAAGGTAGGCTTGATTTGCACCAAAACAGGTGGTGAGACTTCTTTTAGGACACCTTACCTGTATCAGTGAGTGAGCTCTTCAGCCTTCAAAAAAGGCTAGGAACCTTACCCTGTAATGTCACAGGGAAGAGAGTCATCTCAGCAAAGTTTTCTACCTTTTGTAGCTCAGATTTTAGAACTACTTTCTGGCAACTTGTACCATTCTAAAAGACCTCAGACCTATGTTTGAATCCTCAGGGTTCAAAACCTCCATCAAAGACTTTCTAAATGTGCCGCTTGCAGAAGTGACAAGACTTGGAGATCTTTATAAAATACAAAGCTGGGACAATGTTGTTTATACCTGTGTTTATTTTCAAATAAAAATTTTGCTCAAGATTTTTAAAGTTAGCAAGGACCTTGGCAAAACTTCTCATGGCAGTCTTTCTCTGTGTACTTGCACTATTCTGAAAAAAAGATCTTTGTAAATAGATGATAAACCCAACAGCATGGTATAATAAATGGCTGTGATTTTTTGGGGTGAAGGAATTATTTATACTCAGGACATTTGATGAGATCTTGTTTCCCCTGTGTTGGGACACCTTCTGGAAAGTATTTTTCAAATAGAAAAGGTCAATGAGTGAAAATTGCCCATCCTAGAGAGAAGATACATATCTCATTGACTGAGATTCCCAATGAAATTTGAAAGTGGAAAAAAAATTAAGCACTACAAGAAAGAATCAACTCTACTGTATTTTCATGCTTTTGGAATATGTAATTTTTCTGATAGGGAGCTCAATACAAACCTTTTCCTTTAAGTTTTCCTCCAAAGTCAGAAATCTGTTTTGAACTTCAGCATGAGGTTTTCGAGAGAACAGGTGTGGTGACTAAGGTGGCCTTTTGGTTGTGGAGTACTTAGTTTCAGGTTCACTTTGTGTGATCATTCTGGAATGGGGGACTGTAAAATTTTGTCAAAAAGGCACTGTAGGAGGACTTCTGCATTCCCTGGCTAGTTCCTTACCATCTGTCTGCAGTGTTGTGACCATCTCTAGTTAATTATTCCTTCAGGCTCACAACAAATCTTGTAACTTCCAAGGTGATGCCCTGTGGAGGTTATGGTTTTCTTCAGGCACTTGGCTGAGCATGTTCTCTTAGTTGGGGATCTCACTCAAACTCTGATAATTGAAAATTATGTCATGACTCCTAGCTGTTTGTCTCATATGCCTAGCAATGTGGGTTATAGGGAATATATTACAGCATGCTCCCAGGATTGTTAAGGCTTTTTTGAGTGTTATTGATAAAAAGGTTTTATCTCCTGATTCAATGTGGTGCTAATGGTCTTTGTTTATGTGAGCTTACATCCTAACTGCATGAGACACCAATAAGATTATCAGTGCACGACTGTAAACATTCAACCCAAATAAGGTGATACTGTGACCTACTGTTTTCTCACATAACAAAATTAGAGAACAAGAATATTAATTGTAAATATGGAAGCTTAGTAGTCTATTGGGAACAGCCCTGAAATGTTCTTGATCTCCAGATTAATATGACAGGCAAGTGACATTCGTAATTCATAATGTTTGGAGGGCTCAAGCTTTGGAGTATATCAGCTGTCTTCCACGTCAGAGTGAGACACCTGTGAAGAGCAGATTGCCTTCTGGTAAGGGGAGGACTCTCTTGTGTCTGCTTTCTGTGGATCATGAAGTAAAGCAAAAGTCCTCAGTAAAGATGTGAATTCTGTATACTATTTTTTACACAAGAGGATGGCCAAACAACTTTAGCTTTTTACCTGTTAAGGCTGACTCCTGATATAATTGCTGGTCTCTTGCGCTGAATTCACTTCCCTAACTTCTCAGTGCAAAACTTGATTCTGTAGGAGTCATTGCCTCATTGAAGGAATTGTGAGCTTACTCTTTGAGAGAATTTTTTAAAAGTTCTTTTGTTTCTCTGATTAACTGGGAATGTGAGGCATGATATGGAAGCCACATGTGGCCTCACCGCCAACTGGGGGGAAAAGTGTTATGCCTCTGCGTTGATGTTTTGGTTGTTGATTTTCTCTACTACTAGAAGTTAATTTTGAATTATTTTAAAGGCATTACACCAAACATTTCTATTTGATGGTGAACTTTAAACACAACTTAGGATGCTAATTTAGACTGCTGAACCCTTTCTGTTACTTCACTGTAAATGTGATTCATGTTATTTACAATTTTTTCAAGACTGTATTAATCTATTTTTCTGGGTCCTGTAATGACACAAAACCAAACTCAAATCAGAAGTATCAGCACCAGTGGTGGAAAACCTTCCCATTCTAAATAGATGACCCACTTGAAAAATACAAGGCAAACCCCAACTTTTTAACAGAATGTTTATGTTAATAAAAGGTTATCAATCTCAAAAAAGGACCTCACAAGCTTATGCTTGAGTTCCTGTTGTGCTCAGTCAAACATGAATGGCACAAACTTTTCAAAATGTTTTCTCTTAGTGAGTGGGTGTTTACATCTTAGATTAAGTTTTGCTCTTTATTTTCTCTCTTTTGTGTGTGTGTGTGTGTGTGTGTGTGTGTGTGTGTGTGTGCGTGTGTGTATGAAAAGCTCTTACTTGTGTGTTGCATAAAGTTTGTCTAAGTACAGATCCTGGATTTCATGACACCTAATGAGACTCAGGGGAAAGTAGTCTTTAAATACTTTGAATGGATGCTTGAGATTTTTATTGCTGTCTCTGGGATTTAAACATGCAGCTTTTATGGAAATCTTCCAATGGCCTTTGGAAGTCAATACTTCAAGAGTGACCAGAGCATGAAGATGTACTTTTATGCATTTTTTTAATGCATACCATGACAGTCATCTTAATCTGCTGACTGTGAGTTCCCTTCAGAGCTACATTAGGAGTTTCCCCCAGTCTTTTGCTGTGTTCTCTCATGGTTTTGATTTGTCAAACATAAGATTACCAGTGAGATTCTTCTATAAATGTCATCACAAGAGTTCTATTTACATGTGACAATTTGCTAATCTTTGAGTCATTACTCTTGTTTTCACTTTCTGTCTTGTACTAGTGTTGCAGAAGAGAAAAATACCGTTGAGTACAATGTTTACCTCACCTGTTCTACTGCATTTATACATAGTCCTTCAAAAAGAGAGTGATAGAAAAGATCAGTGAACAACAGTATGAAATAATGAAGCACTGACATTTAGAGATTATAATTTACACAGTGTAACCTTTTTATTTTACATATTCTGAAATACATTTTCACTTGATTTACAGGTTCAGTGATGTTGCAAGGAGAGACTGAAATGTGATATGGAATGAAATCTGGGAAACATTTGGTTGGGGATAAAAAGGGATTTTTGAAAACATAAAAGTGTTTTTAGTTTTTAAGGGAAAGATCCATATATTCAGAACTACATAGAATTTTCTAATGTTACAGGAATGAAATTACTTGACTTTTACTTTGAAATGACATTTTTATTTTGGAGTGACCTTAATTCTAAAATGATTGAATAATGTAACACCAAAACTATAAAAAATGCCTTTATGAGTCAGATGAAACTTACAAGCTTAAAGAATTTTTGTAATTCTTGTTTTCTGAAAAAAAATCTTTTTTTTTTTTTTTTTTTTTTTTGTTGATTTTAATTCCCCCTGCCCCTTTATTACCTCAGCTACAAGCTCCAATGTTTGTACAGATCCCCTGAAGGTAGATTATGTGTGGCCTGGGCATTTTAAATTCCTTTAAGCAAATACAATGGGATTCTTTTTCTGTATATGTGAAAATCATGCCATCATTCTTTTTTGTACCTGTAGGTAGTGGTGCAGTTGCTTGAGAACGAGCTTGTATACCCTGATGTTACTTTCTAAATGAATTTTTTTCACAAAGAACTGTGCTGCAGGATGAAAAAGTTTTGGGGAACTTTTCTCCCTGTTTCCTTTTCCTTTACTTTGCAGATGGTTTTGTAATATGTAATACCTTACAGTGCACTGTACAGCATTTCCATCAATGTCCCATTAAACAGTTATTAAAAGTAAATATATGTCAGAGCACTGTATCATGTTGCACACCTATGATTAGTTAATTAATCATCTTACCTTCCAATTCTTTAAAGTTTCTCATACAATAAGTACAATGTGAATAATTCAACCCTGATACACAAAGTTCTGTTAAAAGTACTGCTAATTAAAATAAGTCTGATTTACAAAAACATCAAGTCCCTTCACAGAATCTAGATTTTTCTTAACATTGTTTTGTATGAAGACATGTTCTGCAAATCTCATGATCAATAATTTTATAAAGTAATATTCTTATCTGTGATCAATAATAGTTCCTATGGACTTCTACAAGAAAAAGTATCACTGGAGAAGAATTATTCCTAAATCCATTTAAGAGGTGCTAAACTGATTCTGTGTAATGTATTTTGATCAGTTTGTTAAACAATGCTGTGTCACAGGCCTCATAGAGATCTAACTATGCTATATCCTCTGAATTTGAAAACATCCAGCTTCTGAGAATATATGTCTAATCTAGAAGACATTAATGTGAAGTTTTTTAATGAGATTGAATCTAATAAAATCTACTTTCAAATTGAGGACTTGGTCAAATATCTTTAAATTGCTTATAAGCAGACACCTTACCATGGCAGCTTATGAGTTCTGTAGATATCTTTTATATGGAATAGTAAAGAGACTACAGACCTCTTACTTTCCTATGTGCATTGCTTCAGCCCAACTCATTCCAATTTAATATGAAATAGCATCATGTACTAGAAAACTGTCATTATTTTTGGTGAGTGGTGTGCTAATTTTAAACATGACTATAGGTGGGAATATTTCATATGGTGTGCATTGGCCAACCTGTATTGAATGGCCCTGTCATCTGCCTGTTTCAGCCAATGTCTCACCTAAGATTGCTTCAAAACTGGAAGATTTTATGTCAGACTCCTAATTTTCCTAGTATATTGGCATTCCCTGGCTTTAAGCTGAGCTGTCACTAATTATGGATTGTGATTCTTGTATTCTGTTTGCAGAGAAAATTATCAGGGAACACTTATAAATTATACCATTTTAATAAATGTTTAAGTCACCTCAACTGCTTAGAACTTCCTGTACAATCATTTTCAAACATGATCATGTTTGTGAACAGATTTAGAAAAGGCTTCTGCTTGGATACTTAAATTTACTGAATAACAGATGCCCCTGTAGAGCAGGGGGGAAACCATATATATATTCCTCTGCAAATTATTCAAGCTGAGAGAAGAATCACAGAAGAGACAAAACTTGTCACATCTTATATGAATTTAGACTGATATTTATCTCACCCATCTGCACCCATATCTGTATTAAATGATTCATAGTACTTACAGACATTCTAACTAATCTGTTTTCAAAGCTTTTTAGTTCCTTGTTATCTTACTTGAGAAATTCTCTGAATTTTCCTGACATAATCCTAGACATTTTGAAGAGTATAAAGCTGTTGATTACAGAGGCTGTATTCCACTGCTCCTTTTGTCTTCCTTCATACTGAGGCATTGGTGACAAACCTTGAGGAAATATGTTTGTAGTTCAGTACAATAGATGAAAACTATCTGCAGACTAATGCTTTTCAATGATAGCTTCGATACTGTTGTGTCAGCATTGCTATTCTAGCATGAAAGATAATCTCATCTTTCCTGAAATTTCTAATGTATGGATAAAAGCAAACCAAGAGAAAGGAAAATGTATTTATTCTTCAGAAGACTCTTTATATCTTATAAGTTCAGTTAAATTTATGGCACAGTTTACAAATAAAAGATAATATGCATCTGTATAGATGAGTCAAATAGTTTTCAAACACTGGTCTTGCTTAAATAGATTTGCATAGTCTGTGTTCAGTTGCTAACATAACCTGATGGTAGTTTTCCATGGGGGGCACAACAATTACTGAAAACTCTTTACATCTGAAGTTGCATTTTGTTATTTAAGTTATATAGTTAAGATTATTATTTTTCTCTGTCAGATTGCTTTTTCACCTTTCTCTCTCCTTAATTTTTCCCTTTTAGAATGTTGATTTACTGCATAATCTCATGTTTCACAAGAGTGTGGAAAGCAATTAAGAATGCTTTTGGACTGGTTTGGCTCACAAAAGCCTTCCCCTGAGATAATTCCAACATGCTGAAAGCAAACTCTGATTCTTGGCAGCAGAAAGAATTGAACCTTTTAAAAAGCAGACTCCCAGTAAGCACAATTAAGTTATTCGACCGAGCGAAGGTTGAATTTAGCCTCTCAAATAAACAACTCTGCCAGCTGCATCAGTACTGCACTGGTCCCAAATTCCAACTTCTTTGATCTGGCATGGCAAATTCATGAAGAGGAAAAGGTGAGACTCTGCATTTATTTGATAGTCTGTCAGGTGGATTACAGGCTGAGGCCAACCTCCACAGTTCCCTGTAATGTCAGGGGACTCCTGTGGAGATCATGGAGAGAATAAGCATTTGTCCCTAAATTTATTTCTATGTTTTGTCTCTTGGACTCTCTGCACCTTCCCAGTCTCCCTGCATTTGCTTGCTTTCCTCTGTGCCGACTCCCACTTTTCACACCTTTGGTGTTTCTACACCCTTTTTCTGGACTAGCTTGTGTGAAAATATTACGGGCTGTGCCTGTGTGACCCTTCAGAGGGAGCAGTAAGGAGTAAGATAGTCCCTGTCACTGAGTTGTGGTTTCAGGTTGTATGTAGACTCAGGAAGCCCAAGCTGACGTGGCATACATGGTTCTGCTGGTGTTTGTTTATTGTAGGTTCAGAAAAGCAGGAACCTGGTTGGTGAAGAGATACACTGCTGTGTTGAATTCTCTCATTCTGAATGCTGTGACTTCTAATAATACTGTGATCAGTCTTTGTACGATATTCATAGAAAAAATGATAGCTATGAATGAAATAAGCACTTTGTGCAATTACTATTTTTCGTTATGCTAAATTCTCACTGAATAACCCTCACACATAGTATTATATCCTAATAGGCAAAAGAATTAAGCAATGCTGATGCCTGCAAGGCTGAAGAGATGTAGGAGAGTCTTAGTACCACCTTCGTTTCTTTTCTCCTCCATGAGCAGCAATCATGTTGGACAAGAAACTCCATTTTAAGTTACAGAATGTTCTGTAAACTAGGAGAAGGCACTATATAATGATAAAGGTAGGTCTGAGTGAATGGGCACACAACAAAGTTTTCCACAGAGGAGTGTATGGCAGATCTAAGTTCCTGTATGCTGGAACACCTTTACATGTGTCCTGCTCCTAAAACACTCTTTGAGAGGAACAAAAATTCAGTGGAGTATCAAAGTTAGTCAGACCTGCTGTGAGACAGCATGTCAGTGTAACAGAGGGCAAATTGTCACTGACCAGTCCAGCAATCCCAAAATCATTATTTAAAAAAATTAATGCTATTCACTTGTCCTAGGCAGCTATTATAGTCCTCCCATGGTTTTTTCTATGGTCAATTAGAACCATTGGACACATCCCGAGGGCAGTTCAGAGCATTCACATGAGAATGCTTTATGTTTTAAAGAGGACTTTCTGTCAGCTTTGTGTCACTCAACAGTAACAATC
Organism: Pithys albifrons albifrons; assembly: GCF_047495875.1. Classification (NCBI taxonomy): domain Eukaryota; kingdom Metazoa; phylum Chordata; class Aves; order Passeriformes; family Thamnophilidae; genus Pithys; species Pithys albifrons. Next base: position 68,708,343 of record NC_092460.1, read on the forward strand.
ACATCTTTCTCTCTAAGGGTATGCTCCTTTTTTCATTTGTCTTTTGCATGTGTAAGAGAAAATCTGAACCAAATAGTCAAACTTCTGCAGAACAATACTAAACAATATAATTATGCATTGAGTCTTTCTCAGTAATTCTATTTTAGAATCAACCTAAATAAACTTGGGATTTTTTTATGCTTTGTGGTTAAGGTTTTAAAAATACATCCAATTGAAGAATCTCACCTTGTAAAATGGACCAAGTTGCACACAGAAAAAAGAAGTTATGGTGGCAGCTTCATATTTCAGGTCTTTCTTGCTGAACTTTGTTATTATGCCAGACCCACCAGGCCTCTTGTTTGGTGTTTTGTTAGTTTAGTGTTTTGGTTTCTTTGTTTTTGGTGTTTTTGTTGGGTTTTTTGTTTGTTTGTTTGGGGTTTTTTGCACTTGCTACCTAGATAAGAAAATGCAAGAATAAAGTCTGGAAATTTTTATTTAATTCCATAAAAAGCGAAGGGTTTCCACATATAGTTATTTCAAATATTCTGTGAATGTTTTGTGTAGGATGGAAAACAGTACCAGGCATGTTCTTCTGAAGGGGCATGGAAATTCTTATTTAGTGGCCTTGACAGAGTGACTGATTTCTGCAGCCCATAAAAAGAAGCTGACCTCGTTCTCTCTTCATCTTCATGGCAGTGTGTTTCTTGTGCTCTTAATTGCTAAAATGCCTGTTACAGGGATGCTTCAAGGGCACATGGTAGAACTGAGGAGAGAGACTGGATCCTTTTTCACTAATGACAAGGATTAGGTGAGAGGTTCAGTGAAGAGAGAACTGAGGTAGAGGATCTCTCAGATCCTATAATTAGGTTATTGGACCTCACTAGTAAATTAAGAAGTACTTAAAGAAATATTATCAATTATCAGTTTATCATAGGAGAAATTTCCATAGGAGCATCAGAGCAGTCCTGTGTACTAGATCTGAAGCACTGACAGCTCACATCTACATATCACCTGTCCAGGAATGTGAGAGGATCTCACATGTAAGCAGTGTACCACGGCAAAGGAAACAGAAAAAGATGAGATTTGAACTGTATTTCCAGAACACATATGGTCCACATAAAAGCACTTCAAATTGAATTATTTATATACTTAAATATTTTGTTTCCAGGCACTGTTTTATTCCTTGCATTTGTCATGGGAATATATATTACATAGAGAAAAATGTCTTCAGTCTCCTGGCTTAGGCACAAGGATGCTAAGGTAGCAGAGCAAATATGCTGTAATGTTGAGCTGAATATTATAACTTTTACTGGTTAAATTTATTTCCAGGTTGTGATTGTGATGGTGGTTGTGACCCAATAGTGTTAAAAAGTCAGAATGCTTCAGAGAGTGGGAATAAGGTTTACAATTTCCAGAATAAGTGAATTTTTTCCCCTCAGGAATTAGTGAAGGTTGCCATAAAGCTTAGTGAAGTTCATGTAAAAGTAGTTTCTTAACTGCTCATATATAAGATGTGTAGTGGGGCATATAATGCTTACAGGCATTCCAAGAATTCTTGAAATTTTTGATTTGTAATTTTTGTAATAAGGAAAACCCAAGAAGATTAACAAAGTAGAATCCGTAGTGACTAATCTCTATGAATACAACAACAAGAATAACAAAAAGTTTTGGTCTGATCCTGGAACGGAACAGATGTGCACCTTGGTAATGCCAATGTTTATGTGCATTCTTCCTCTTCTTTTAGTTGAAAAAAACCCTAACATCAGCTGAAAAGGGCATCAGTTTCTTTGTGATCAATGAATCCTCAAACTCTGGAATATCCAGATGGTTTTTGAGGGTTATCATTACTGTGCAGCTGAAAGAGGAGTAATCTGTTATGTGCATGACTGTTTTCAAAATAGCAGCAAAACTTCATTAGAAATATTTGGTAAGGCATAAAATGCAAAAATGGAATGATTTGAACATTGACAGTAAATCCTAATTTGTATTTATTAATGCTAATTTTAACATGGACAGACACCACTCTGCTTTAAAACTAATGAAAGTTATTTGCTTCTAGTTATTTAACCAACATATGTGCTGCATCCTATATGAAGGTAAAGAGATAGGTTAGTCTTAAGGCCATAGAATCACAGGGTATTCCGACTCAAAGCAGACTCAGTTCTGAAGTCAGACTGAATTGCACAGAGCTTTATCTTGTCTTGAAATCATCCAAGATGGAAGGCTTCACAGACTCTCTGGGAAATCTGCTTCCCTGCATCTAACTGTCCTTAAGGGTGAAATTTTTTTCCTTAAATCCATTCTGAACCTCTAATTTCAGGTTACATCTGTCTCTTGTCCTCATGCCATGAAGAGTTTGGCTCCATCTTCTTGTTAATCTTCCTGTAGGCAGTGGCAGGCTGCTGTTAAATACCCCCCACATTTTTGTAGGCTAAGCAAGCCCTAGTTCCCTCAGTCTCTACTTGTAGATCAAGTGCTTCAGACCCAACCATCATAGGGGCTCTCTGCTGACCACACTCAAGTTCGTCCATATCTTTCTAGTATTGGCCATAGTTAGATGAGGTCTAGTGAGTGCTGAGTGGGGAACTAAGGGAGGCTGATTACTTCTCTTGATCTGCTGGCTGTGCCCTGGCTAATATAGCCCAAGTGTCTGCTGACTGTCCCTCCTGCTAGGGCACAGGGGACTGGCCCATGCTCAGCTGTCCACCAGGGCAGTTTCTGCAGAACTGTTTCCCAGCCTGTCCTTCACCATCCTGGGCTGCAGCAGCAGAGCTTCCTTCCCTGGGGCAGCACTTAGCTTTTCTTCTTGCTAAATTTCAGCAGAATTAAACTGAATTTCAGTTCTGTCTAGCCTGCCTTCATCTCTCTGAAGGACAGCTCTGACTGTCAGCATATCACCTGGCCCCTCACTGTTAGGTGTTAATCTGCAAACTAGATAAGCGTTCACTCTACTGTCTCCTCTAAGGCACTGATAAAACAATTATAAAAACATTAAGCAGGACAGATCCCAGGCTAGACCTCTGCAGTACTCCATTTCTTGCTTGTCAGGAGCTTGGACACCACTGTTGCATGGTCAATACACAGCCAGGGCTGCCACCTACTTTCCCATCCTAAGGTAACTCTACCCTTTCAGTGAACAGCAGATGCTGACAAGCATCAGCCTGCTTGGCCCTTCCAGTACCTGTATCACAAAATTCTTCCTTATACTTTCAGTAATCTTCACCACTGGTGTCCTGCCATGATGCCCTTTCAGCAGACTTGAGGGAATCTTGAAAGCTGGATAATGAAAATTTTCAATCACTTCTCTTAATGTACTAAAACAGTTTAGTATGTTCATTTTTCAGTTTTTAAGACAAGAAAATATTTAGAAATTAAATGAAAATTTCTCTGTAATTTTGTAATAAATCCTCGCCATTATGGAGCTATGAATGTTTTCCTGTTCAATATTTGCTTTTGCATGCTGTGTGATGATTGACCCTTTGCAATTTTTATCTTAAGAATTATGAAGATGGGAATCACAGAAAGCTACTTTCCATGATTGAATGCTACTTCTATTTCTTCTATATCACAAAAGTTTTTTTATGATATGATTATAACAATTATGACAGTCTGATGTTGTGTATAGAGAAGTTTATGTCATAAGGTATTAATTTAAATGCAAGTAACAACAAAGAATCAATGACAAATCATTTGTCTGTAATGTAACTTTCCTCTGAAAATGAAAAATGAAAATGAATTTCATGCAGTGGTATGCATTACTTCTGAAGCACTGCCTATAGATTTTGATTTCATTGATTGAAATTATGTTAGTCATTAGTTCTTACTGACAGGTTGAAATTCTGTAAAGGCCTGGATTGTTGGTATAAGGAGCAGGTGGACTGAGCAGAGCAGGTACGCTGCTTCAGGAATCTTGTTCCAAAAAGTGTTGTGGTTTGAGATTCTAATTCACTGCAATTTTGAAACCTTGGTGAATAGAATACATTCTCTCCTGCCTCAAATTCAGCAGTGAAACTAATGTTACTGTATATTTTAGGGTGGGAGTAATATACACTGCAGAGAACCTGTATGATTCCAATAGCATTTTTGTTTGTTAAAACGTAGTATTATCCATAATTTTTTATTAATAAGAGTTGTCATCATCATTCCTTTTTAACATATGAACTCTTAATAGCATTTTAAACAATTGTTGGATTCACTGCTGTTGCTAATTTGCCATTTTTAATAAGAAGTTGTTATTGCTGGCTAATAAATGTTTCATGTTTGGAAATCTGCTTCTTCTTTTGCTGATCTTTTAATTAAATGAAGTATCTGTTAGAGGAGGTTCTGAAGAACATCACTTTTTCACAGGGTAGTAGTTACATTAATAGTCTTATGAATTAGATAATTAAGGGGGTTTGAGTGTGAGAAAGACAAGCATTTAAATAGTTTTCAGGATTCTTGGATGTATATGTACACTGCAGAAAAACAGCAGCTGAAATTAAAGTTTGTAAAAGGTTTCTAGACCATCATGTCCTGTGAAATAAATTGATTTTATAAGAACATTTTTCAAACAATAAAGCATTTTTCGTAGAATCTTCTGTTTCACTATCAGCAGAAATTTGTAGCTTGCTATGAATGGATCTCTATTTAAATTGGTAGGTTTGTGTAAGTTTAATGATTTTTCCCCGAGTATCAGGGTGTTTCAGCTTTTGGGCAAAACTAGTTCTTTTTTGAGAGAGAAAAAAACCAAAAGGCTGAGCTGATAACAAGCCACACTTGTACGTGTCACTGCTTTATGTACTAAATTGTTCCTACAGCTTGAGTATTGACTTAATTTGCCCTTCACAAATCTGCACTCTTTGTTAATGTGTTGTTTACAATACGCTAACGTTCCCACAAAGCCCACTGAACTAGAGCAAATTGTCCCATTGCATTAGTACGGGATTCTGTCTTTGAATAATTTTATTTAATATCAAACTGCTCTTTAGCTCTTCATCATCAGTGTAACTTGTATTTATTGTTTTGTAAAACAGGTTGTTACTGTTTCACATTTGTCATCTTTCTGCCTTGCTGACTCACTCCAGCCTTTATTCAACTGTCTCAAACCATTCACACCCTCCTAAAGATTTTGCAGCTAAATGCAACAATTTGCCATTATGTTAAGTTTTCGTTCTTTTTAGATATCATGGACAAGTGGAGTTATAGATTGGTTCGGGATACCAACTGAACACAACCTCTGTCATTATGTAGAGAGAAGTAAGCACTTTTTTTCCTTGCTTCCTCTGTTCGGAACACGAGAAATTTGTGTTTCTTACATTGTTACATACCATAGGGGAGCTGCGGGCACACTGTTGTTCCACACGTGTGGCCAGCACACTTGGAACAGGTGCTTTATAACTTATAACTGTGCTTTGTGATGACTCCCGGCCTGATTCTCTGTCTTTGCTCCTTAGATGATGGTTTATGGCATCAATATATTAATAGCCTTTGGAGGGGTGCAAGCAAGCTCGTCTGCTCTACGTGGAGAGATTCATGTGCTTAAAGCTAAGAGTATGTTTAGATGAAATGAATAGTTATGAATTTGTTCAGGTGCTGGGCAGAGATATATGTGTGAGAAGACGTCTTCTGCTCTTGCTGTGTTTATCCGGTGATGCCGAAGGAAAATACGAGGGAGATTCCCAGTGTAATGAATATATTTTACCACTAGATGGTATTGTTATATGAGATTAAGTACTTGCTTTGTGCGAGGGGATGCTGAAGGCAAGAGGACCTGTAATGGCTGTTAGTCATGTGGGAGAGTGCTAATGGCAGCTTCTGAGTGAAGGGCAGATGGCCCCAGGAATAAGGCTTAGCAGTTAATTAAACCATAAGGATTTAGGATTTTTTTTACCCTGTAGCTTGTGGATTTGTTTGAATAATGCAAGTCTTTGTAAGTAAGCTCAGTGTGTATGCTGACAAAACACTGGAAATTGTGGAATGTCTTCAGTTGCTGTCAGTGTTTTCCATGATATTTTACATCTTGTCTCCACTAAGGATTTGATTTTTATTAAACACAAATCTGCTTGATAAAGTACTTTTTCAGGCAATACTGAAAAGGAAAGGGAAAATACCTGTATGATCAGGTACATGACAAGATACGACTATTAATCTGAGTGAGGCAGTGATATTCATATGCTGCTCATCTGCTTAAAAATCCAGGGGGAGGTTGGAATGTGTGATGCATTCAACCTTTTAGCCAAGCTGTTGTTATGTATTCCATTTTTAAAGAAAAAAGATAACAAGGATTAGCAGCTGTTAATAGTTTGGTTTCTTAGGATGCTTTATTCTGTGAAGTACCAAGAAAGTCTGAATGAACTATCTTACCTGGCTGTTGTGTGAAACATGTTAATTTTTTAACTCGGGATAGGGAAGCAGCTCTAAACACAGTAAAATAGACTGCTGCCTTAAAAATGGAGTAACATTTAGTATTTATTTTTTTTTTCATAATGACTCTGACACTTTCTTACAGGTTTTTTTTTTTTTTAAATTGTTGAGAGAAAGCACTTTATGCTTCAACTCATTTGGATTTTAAATTGCTTTTTCATGACAGGCTTTGCTTGAAAATTTGCTGATTTCCTGCTTGAGTCACAGGCAGATGTATTATAGGTTCTCAGTGATGGACTGACGTTTACTTTGTTCTCATGTTGATGTGGCAGTGCTAAGCTGCTGCAGTCATAGACCAATCTGTTTTCCTGGGAATTGTATGAATCCATAACAAAAAAAGGTATGTGCCCCAGAGTTCATATTAGTTCATGTATTTAGAAATGGCTTTCAGTACAGAAAACTGAGTATTTTTCTGTTACGCTGAGCCTTCATGAAGCCCTCCCCAGTCACCACAGTTCACACTAATCTTACGGGAGACACAAGCACAGAACTCATAGTGCTGTAAGAAGGTGGAGCTCCTGATGCTCATTTCTCAGGGATACTCTTTGTTCTTACTAGTCTTGAAGGTATAGCATATTTACAGTCTATACAAAACTAAAGCCTGGCTTTTCCAATGGCCTCCCTGGGTGGATGGTAGCAGGCTTGGGAGCAGCCATCCACAGCATGCAGTTGGTCTTTTTTCCCTTTTGGCATGTGGTGCTGCCTTGAAGGTTCTCTCTGTCTGCAGCGAGCAGACAGGCAAGCCCCTGGTGCTGTCCCTGTCACGCCAGGTATGCTGATGGGACCCTGCAGGCTTCCTCTGCACAACAGCCAGATCTGGTCTTGAGAAGGGCCTCCAGGATGCTCTGAGAGGCATAATCATATCATGTATTACAAGCAAAGTAAAACATGATTTAAAGGTCTGTGTTCCCAGCAGTATACACTACTGTAGTTCTTATCCCTTTGGAAGACCTGACAGAGGAAGTTTGATTTCAAAGTCAGAGTGATGGCCTGCAGGTAACAAAGTCTGAAACAGAAATGTTGCATCATGCAATGTTGCCAACCAAACTACCACAGAAATGTATTTCATACAAAAAATCATCAACAATATTTTAAAAGAACATGACAGCTACTGGGCTTGTGAACTTTATCATACTAATTTCCTATATCAGTTTCGTCTTACTTTTTCTTCCTCATATAGTTTTCAATTGAATGGATTGTGCTGCTTCTTACTCCCTGGATTTCATTTTGTGTCTTGTTTCAGTTTAGCTTTATGATGTGTTTATAAACATTTGAGAGCAAAAATGAGGTCTGCCTTTTTTCTGTGTTTTACCAACTTCTGAAATTAGCTGGTGTGTGCTTTCTGTAACAGTTTTATAGTGTGAAGCCTTGGAAACTGGTGAAGCAGTTGCCTTTTCAATGAGGAAATCCACTATTTGAGGTTTTCTTCTACTGTTGATATAAAAGGTAGATTGTATGTGGGGAGGAAATCCTGATCAAAGCCTTTATGAAATGTATTTATTCTTTAAATGAGTGATTTTTGGACTGACTTTTTTTATCTTTTAACTTTGTGTCTCTGACAAGAAACAGGTAAACAGGCAAATTTTAACCAAAATATCAACTAATATCATGAGTGGTCTCACTTGTGATAAATATAATGGTACAATTCAGTTCTCCCAAAAGACTTTCCAGAATACAGTTATTTAAAGTGTATTGCAAGAAACCCCCCAAAAAACTATTCAGAAAGATCCTTCCTTTTTTCTCCCTTCTAAATTAAATTAGACAAACACAGTTGTAGATGATTAACATGAAACCTATAAACCCCATGATCCAAGAATATTCAACACAAGATTTCTTTTTCTGCAGGAAAGGGAAGTGCTTGAATGTTCAACAGTACTAAATTAGACAATGGCATAACTCAAATGTCATCAATATTATTTTTAAGAGGTATATCCAGGCATGTGCAGTCCTGACAATAATGAATCAGACCTTCAATGACCTGTAGGGAGTTTAACAAAGGCATTATGAGAAAATCCAGCAATTTCTTGCTGGCTGCCCTTATTAAATAAGGCTGGAGAGCACAATATAACTGAAGAAAAGGAAAGCATCTTTTCCTTATTTTTCAATATTTGCTGGCAAATGCTGGATAAAATTACCAAGAAGGACAGCATTTTTTACAAAAGATACACTTTTTGAAAGGAAAACTCACTTGTAGCCAGTCTGTCTCACATAAGCAGTTATGACCATCTCCCACAGAGGTCTTGGAGATGCTCAGTATCAGATTTCTGCTTTACCACTCTGATGATGATGGTAAGCTGTGCATCTCCAAAACTTAAATTAAAACTATGAGTAATGGTTGAAACAATCCTTCATGTAAACAATCAGATTGAGTGATGAAAGGACACCAGATATTGCCTCTGACTATGAGTTTGATTCAAACCTTACATTTGCTATACTAATAGCAAATTTCATAGTTCTTTTGCTCAACTTGCCAAAAAGGAAGTTGTGTTTTCCTCTAGTGCATGTGCTCTGAAAGTATGTATTCCCTCTGCAAGTTAACTACTGTGTTATGATAGTGATATCAACAGCCTTGATTTATATTTCTTTAGCAATACTACCTAACTTCTTGTTTACTTGCTTTACTACAACTGGATACTTGGCTAAAGGCTTTAAAGGATTTTTCTGTAACAACTTCCTGTCTTTTTTTATGCAGCAGAATCTTTCTTTTAGCTGATAGTATGTCAGTTTGGTTCTTTTTTTTCAGGGCTTGTCAGTCTGCATTCATCTACATTTGCTTTTGGCAAGACCAGGGTCTTAAATGATAGAAATATTTTCCTCTTTGATTCCAATTTCTATATGATATGTTGTGGCTTCTCATCTTATAACACTTACAGACTTTGAAATCTTCCCCTTTAACACTGATGTTTGGGTCTTTTAATAGGAGAAAAAGACAAAAATATAAAAGAGAACAAGGCATTCAAGGACACATCTCTGACTTTTATAGCATCTTTTTGCTATTTTCTTGTTAACCTGTTTATGTCCAAAATTTGACCAAAAAGTTAAAACTGATAGAACCTTCTGGATGAAAACACATGCTTTGCCTGGTAGATTATCCATGTTCTGTCTTGTGAAAAGTGTATCTCAGATATAAATGTTTGGTCCTAATTCAACATAACATGTAAGTCCCTTCTTTACTGACTAACATGCTGAACAATGTTGAATGGGCTGGTTACAAAGTTGAACTTTTGCCTGGAGGTTGTTCTCGTGCCTCATTTGAAGCCTGTTTAGTTTTCTGGCAGAGACATGCTGTGAATGCTCCAGGTGTAGGACAGTCGACTCTCTGGTCCTTGCAAAATCCTCATGAGGACAGTGCTGATGTCCCTGTGCTGTGCCCTGGATCCCTCCCTGTTGTGCAGTCACCTAGGCCTAGTTCTCTAAAGATTGCTTTATGGATGTGGCTGTTACTCCCAGAGCCATGCTAAATAGAAGTACAAGAAACTCTGGCTAATTTCACTCTGGGAATGTATTAACAACAGATGATAAAAAAGTTTATAAGTGATGTTTGACACTGAGGGCAAGACAATAACTACCCTTAGTTTCTGGGAAAGTTTTTAACCACTCAAGAATGAGTATAAACTGTGAAACATCTCTTGCTAAAAGATATTTCCATGTGCATCTCTTACAACCCTTCTGATTTCTACCCTTTGGCCTCCTTCCAGTTCCATGGATGTCCTAGTCCGACACCAGGGAAAGCTTCACACTGTTCCATCAAACTTTTGTCATATGATTCACCAGATAAAATGTAACTGCCTTTTTTTTTTTCTCAGACTCTGTTTTCACCCTGTCAGAACAGTCAGAGTAGCGATCAAACCATCAAGCCAGTGGTGTGGAAACACACCATGCTGGTATTTTTGGCATGGCCTAGAACATCCTTTTTTAGAGACACGTGGAAGAGACATCTAAGGGTAGAAAATATTTTCCATCTCTTCCTGAGGAGATGGCAAAAACATTGAACGAAGCTGCCTGAAAATGAGATCTCATGCTTCCAGCGTGACCTCACATGGAAGACCTGTCACAGCTTTGGCCCCTTATCCCTATTTACCTTTCTCCACCATGCACCTCATTGTTCACTTTAGATCATCTGCCAGATCACCTTTTGGAGAGAGCTCTTTTCATCAGTCCTCAGTGGGAGGGTTGAGCAGAGCATGGGCAGTGCCCAAGGCGACATTACTGTATTTCAGCATTGCCAGTTTGTGCTGCGCATCAGCTAGACCTTGTCCATTCTGTTTATTTTTCCACTACCAGTTTAATCTCCTGCCTGTCAGTTGCTGGTGTCATAGAGCCATGTGGACAGGACTCTAGGGATTGTGGAGGTGGACATGCCAACAAATGAGTGATGAATTCATTGTTTTGGCTCATGTCAACATTAGTTCAGCATGTGGCATGGTTTCCACTGGATGACTTTTTGTTCACATAAAAAGACACCCACTCCAACTCTTCCTTACACTTGCAGAGCTGAAACTTTATTTTTAAACTAGATTTGAATGTACTGTGTAATATGGTGGAGAGCAAGGTGGGGAAGGTGGTCGATAGCCATTTAAGCAACAACAGAGTCAGAGAGGAAGGTCTCAAGGATTCTCAGTCGTGTCATCCATCCTGGCCCAAGATAGGATTATCTGAACCTAAAGCACCATGGACCATGTTTGTACAGCCAGTTCATTCACAAAAACTTGCAGTATTTGGGTTGACCATCTCTCCTAGGGTTTCACTAGACTTTATCACAGAAAATGTTCCTCTTACCAACAAAAAGAGTAAAACAAACAGCAGGATGGCATTGAGTAGTTTAGACTGAAATCTGAAACTTTCAGGCATGAAATGAGTATTGAGTTACTTGCTTGACTGAAAAATTATCCACTTAGTGTGAACAGAAGTCCAGAGATGCACTGGTTGTGGCCATAATTGAATCAGCATGAGAATATCTGGGTTGTGGGAGTTGAAAAATCTTTGAGATTCCCTTGGTGCCTGCATACCATGGCCCTGCAGGGCACACTGGGAGTTGAGTGGGAGTAAAGTGCTTTTCTGCTGTTGCAGTCCCTGCCATGCACTGCTACCACTCCAATCCCTTCCGGTGGTGATGAGGAGTGTGCTCTTCATTGATGGACCTGCCCCCTTTCCCACCACTTTTAGAAAATCAAAATGGTATGAAAGTCTGATACCATCTTCCTCCTGCCCCTCTATCTCCTCTGATTTGCTAGGTGTTTTGTGGGGGAGTCCTCTACCCCAGTAACTAAGAGATCACCCACCTTCTCAAGAAGTACAAGTCCAAAAATGTAAGCTGTATGGAGAAGTCTCAGGAAATGCGACACATATTTATGCAGCAGTAAACAGCCAAATTTTACAGGAAGGCAGGAGCTGGAGGATGAGGGTAAACAAGCTCATGTCTTGGAGTCTGTGTTGTCAGTAAATTTTTATAAAGTTGAGATTTATTCTAGTGTCAGCCTTATGTGATTCAATATAGCGGGGGCAGGATGCAATAGTTTAAATAAAAGCTTTTGGCAGTGTGTAAAGCCACCTGTTTTTTTTTTTTAATGCTTAATGAGTATTTTGTCACTTCATACTACTCTTTCATTGTTAGCCTCTTTCATGCTGTTCTCTGTCTTAGTGATCCTATGCATGCTAATTTTTCATAGAGGGAGAGAGTGGGAGACAAATATTTAGTCAGAACTCCCTTTGTTTGGCAATGTACAGAACCCATGTGTCAGTTGAGAGAGAAAAACATTCCAACTACCAGTTCCTTGCTTGCTTTTTTTTTTGTTGTCTTTGTTTTGTTTTGTTTTGTTTTTTTAAGTTATGGCCTTTGCTAGCAGATTTTTTTTTTTCTTTCTTCCAGAAGACATCTATAGAAAAGCCCACCCAGCCATTAGTGTGCTTGGTGTGTTGCTTGGCACACTCTGTGGCATCCTTCTAGCCTACCTGACTGTCTGGCCTGCAGGCAGCATCAGGGACTGCTGGTGAGGGAGGCAGAGCAAGTTGTCTAATGTGACATACCCTGGCCACCATGCAGCTGTGTGCAGTTCCTTCTCACCAAAAACATGAGTCTATGCAAGGAGTTTCTGTGAGCTGGAAGTTGTAGAAGTGATTTCTTACAGTGTGAAGCCCTTCTGGTGGTGTATAAACACAGGCTGAGCTAAAAAAAAACTGCTTAAGATTTAAAACAAGCCATAGTGCAAGAGAGCTTTCCTTAGTACTTGAAACATTATGGAGGAAATGCATAAAGCAGACAGAACTGTCTGACTGGAGAATCTTCAAACAAGGAGAAACGTTTGTACGTAATTAAGTAAAATCTGCAATATCAAATGCAACCAGAAATTTTGATATGTGTTGTAACGTACTGAGTAGAAATCTGAAATTTTGAAATAATTTTGGTCTAAAGTAGGACAGCATAATGTTGACATACTTTGTTTCTCAAGACTTGGAAATTATGGCATTTTTTAATGTTTATTTCAGATTTTCTGCTGAGAATCACTGTAAGTGAAGGTACTACATCGTCAAAGCAGAATTCAGTAAGAAAAATAAAAACCATTGACAGTAGAAGGACTTGGCATTTTAGTTAAAAAATCCAAGTACAATGCTATGGTTTGCTTAAAAGAACAATTTTTTTTAAATGCAAAAGAGAAAATAACTTAAAGTCAGCATTGTGCAAGGCAGAATTACAAACAGAAAACTAAAGGGAAGCATCCTGAACTGTTGAAGTCTGAAGGGAAAAATCATTACCAAAACTCACATTGTAGTGATATTTTAAATTAGACATAGGCCTCCATAAATTGAATATCAGACATGATGTTAAGAAGAAAAAATAGCCAGCTCTGATTAAACTGTGTTGGTGCTTTCTCTGAGCCTCACCTTCTAAAAATATCTTTCAGTAGTGTTAAAAGGCATTCTAAGCAAATATAACTAATTTGTTTCCTTGTTTGCAAGATCAGAGGATAAGGTCTCGTATTCCATGTGTGTGCAATGTTTGTGTGCATATGTAAAATAATCATTCCTTTTATATGACACTGATTTTTCTCACAGTTTTATAATGATCACAGCTTTTATTTCTGGTAAAAAACCAGTCTGCATTGCAGAGTCAGACAGAATAACTGTGTCAAATAAGATTTATTTTAAGCAGTATAAATGTGGCTGCCTTGCTCACACAAAAGTAAAGACTTAGGAAAAAAAAGTGAAAAGAAGATTTTGAAAAGCCCTTTTGCTTTCTTCCCTGTCTGACCAGAGCTCCAAGTCAGACAAAGACTCCCAGTGACTGAAGCAACTGCAGAGGCTAAATGAAGATTTTAGGTGAACACTTTAAATTGAAGCTGGCTAGGAGGCTCACGAAGTAATTTGAACTCTCAGTGTGTGCATGTGTAGAACAGAAGTAATAGTACTTTACCCATTATCTGCCAGAGTCTGTCTATGAGTCAGAGTCAATTCAGTGGCATACCTGCTGTGGTATGGACTTATCCACAGCCACAGCTGCTTTGAGGTGTATCTTTTCTTCAGAAGTAAACCTGCTCCAACATCACCTTATGCATGGCTGCAGTCCCTCCAGGGATCTATCTGCTCTGTTGTGGGCATATCCACGGCAATGTGCTGTGATGTGCTCCAGCATGTCCTTATGCACAGCCACAGATGCATCAAGGTGTACGTTCTCCAACATGGACCACAGTCCCTTCAGAGATAGACCTGCTGTGGCACAGACATAACCATGGGCACAGATGCTTCAAGAGGTACCTACCTGATGTAGCAAGGGCTTATCCACAGCCAGACAGTTCAAGGTGTCCTACTCCCATGTGGACTTATCACACAGTCTCTTCGACTTGAATTCTCACTGGAGTCTTGGTCTGTCCAGGACAGCAGCAGAGACAGAAATGATGCCTTGGTCATTTGCCAGCCCAGGCGCATGGCCACTGCTATTCCGAGAATGTTGCCAGGCACTGTAGAGTACAGTGATAAGCAGTACAGCGATAAGCGGTACAGCACTACAGCAAGTTACTGAGAGCAAAAAGCAGCCACTAACAAGCCCTCTACTTTACAGTGCCCCATTGCAAGAACAGGAGCTTGCCAATTAATAGATAAAAGGCAATAGCTATAAATCCAATCTAATGCATTCCAATCAAATCTGTCATTATCCTGAACCCTTCAAGCAGTATGTTGAGTGCTAAAAAGGACTGTTGTGGTTTAAGCCCACCTGGCAGCTCAGCAGCACTCAGCCACTTGCCCACTCTCTCCATGGGATGGAGGAGAGAATCAGAAGGGTCAAAGTGAGAAAACTCATGGTTTGAGATAAAGACAGTTTAACAGATAAAGCAAAAGCCATGCATGCAAGCAAAAGCAAAACAAGGAATTCATCTACCACTTCCTATGGGCAGACAGGTGTTTAGCCATCTCAAGGAAAGCAGGGCTCTATCATGCATAACAGTGACTTGGTAAGACAAACTCCATCACTCCAAATGTCCCCCTAATTCCTCCTGCTTTCCCCCAGCTTTTATTGCATGACACCATGTGGAATGGCACATCCCTTTGGTTAGTTTGGGTCAGCTGTCCTGGCTTTGTCCCCTTCCAACCCTTTATGCACCCCCAGCCAACTTGCTGATGGGCAGCACGAGAGGCTCAAAAGCCTTGGTGCTGTGTAAGCACTGCTCAACAGTAATTAACACATCTGTTTGTTACCAACAGTGTTTTCAGCACAGATTAAAACATAGTCCCATGCTAGTTACTGGGGAGAAATGGAACACTATTCCAGCCAAATCCAGCACAAATTTTTTCTCAGCTGTATTCCCTAGAAATCTTGGCACATTTTGAATCCTTTATAAATGTGCCTGGGATTTAGGGATGCCTGATAACCGTAGCCCAGATGCCCCTGCTCCAACTGTTGCACATCAGCATTTCATAGTAGTCTCATATGGGACTCTGGACACAGAAATGATCTTATTTGAAGCCTCTGAACATGTGTGCTGTGTTGTAGAGCCATGCATTATAAGTTTGACACTTCTGAAAGGTCTTCTGGGCCTCTACCATCCACCAGTTTACGCATGTACAATGGTTCTGATTCCTCTCTGAAGTCAAAAACGTGGTCTACAGTGCACACACACTTCAACCTGGTGAATTCTGTATATGGAATTTGATTTGGTCACCATGGAGTCCTCAGATTTTATTGTCAAGTCTGAGGGTCATATTCAAGTATTGTACGTTTCCTGAATAGAAATGTGATTTTGCAGGTTAGTCTTTAGTTTAGTGTGGCAAGTCCTGCTAGCTGGGCACTCTAGTTAACAGTGTAGTTTTTCCAAATAAATTGTATTCAACATAACTTGTACATTTATTTCTAAAACTGAACTATTCTTTCTGGTCAGCATCTTTCAGATGCTTGATCCCCTTTTATAGAATAAAACTGACCTTTCTTTTCTGGTATTTTCTCACATGACTTAGGTGCTGATAGTAATAAAAAGCATTATCTTTTTCCTTCTCAGCATGCCCCAAGTGACCTGCATTTTCTTGACCTGGAAAGGAAATACTGAAATAAAAGCATAATTCTGTAATGAGTTAATGTGCTGTAGATTCATTACTGTTTTTACAGAAATTATTCTGACTTGATTAGCTTGCTCTCCCCTTCCACCCATTTTTATAAGAATTATTATGAAGTCAGAATCTGATTAGTGCTGCCTTTGTCAATTCAAGTTATAAATGATTAGTTAATTCTTTCAAGGAATCTATTTTTACTGTGTCAGTATTCATTTTAAGCCATTGAATCTCATGTTTAAACATTTTTAGTACTTACTTTTCAATTATGTAGTCACAGTAGGGAAAAAAAATTAAATACTTCCTTAAACGTGACTTGTGAAGCAGGAATGATTTATGTCTGATCTTCACAGTCTAAAAATGTTACATAATGTTACTCAGTGTATATGCTGCAACTCACGAGCAAAACTATTCTTATATTCTAGTCTTAACTGTGAATATAATTTCTTTAGAGGAACAGAAACAAGTGACTTCTTACTTAAAAAGAAGTTCATTATTTTCTCACTAGTAATGGATGTGCAAAACTATTAAGGTGATTTTGTTGCTGATAATTTAAGTGTCATCAACATTTTCTCAGCTCTTCAGAGTGTTTGAAGAGACCTTTTTCTTCTAAATTTCGCAGATAAAAGTATCAATTGTATACTTAGAATGCCCTGACCTGGTACATAAAAATAAATGTACTATGCTAAAAATGAGTGGAAATGTATATGTGAATCAGTGGGTACAAGATGTAGGACAAAGTAAATAGGACAATGGCTGGTTGGACTGTATTTTTCTTACATCCTTGTGGAATTGCAGTAAGAATAAATAAGTAATGTGTGCTTTTTGGGAGTTTCAGACTGCCCTATTTGTACCTCCTATACTGTGTGTGGATGTTGGAAAGAAAGAAAAGCAGAGCTCCCTGCAGAATGTGCGTGTGAATATTTGTCAGGTCTCTAGGGAGCGTTTGTATGGCTGTAAGAACAAACTGTGTAGTCTGAGGAGGGACTAGGAATGTGTCTAAGGGAATATTTTCTTACTAAGCCTTTGCATTGCAGCTCAGTAAAACCAGGAGTGTCTTATGAGGACACTCTGCAGATGAGAGCAGTTGGAAGTGCCTTTGCCCACTGCATTAGGGTAGCCATTTGCCAGCCCTTAAGGGAAGGTATATTTGCATATATAATGAATATATGAAGTATAACGATGTGTGATACAATGTGCAGAAGACCCACTACCTGTTAGGCAGCTTGGCTGAGTAAGACATGCAGAGACAGAGCTCATGATGCCTCAGAAGTGCCATCCTCTGCCCTTTCTTTGGTGACATTGAAATCTCCGCAGAGCTGAAAGCTCCAACTAGGACCCCCTAAAGACACGGTTTAAGAATGCATAGCTCTTCAGCTCCCTCAGTTGGCACTGTGTCCTTTATTTTAGCTCACATAGACAAATTAAATAAGTAATTATATACGTGTTTTTAGTTGCTTACAGGATCAGATCATGAAAGTTGGTGTGTTATTTTAGGAGGTTGTCTGCTTGCTGGTATAGTTAAAAATACTTGTTTTCCACAATGTTTTCAGGGTTTCTCACATCTCTTCTACAAGTTGCATGTTCACAATTCCACCTTGTAATTTTTCATGAATTAATACTCAATGTTAAGCTTATTTTGCTGGGAAGTTTTGTTGGTCTGGTAAGGAGAGTGACTTTGTAGGTGCTCTTTAGACATGGAGAGTATCATTACTCAATGGGCTAGTATTTTCTTTCTGTCCATTACTCATTGGCTGTTGATGTCAGATTTTTGGATACACCAGCCACATTAACACAATTCCCTTTTTGCAACAATTGAATTCTAAGTTCTTATGTAATTTTCTACACCTACTTTTCTGCTGTTTTTTGCTCTTCACATGCATTGTATCTAGTATGAAATTTCTTTAATTTTGTCAAATTAAACACCAGTTCATTACTCTGCTACACTTCCTGTACAGAGAGTACTTTTGGTGTAATATTTGTTCTAGAATAGTGGTGATATTCAGTATTTTAAAAAAATTTTGGGGCTTTTTTATTTGTAATTCCCTTAATATCACCTAGGCAAGATTACTTTACTCTTGACAACATGGTGTTAAAACCACTAAAACCGAATTGACTGTTTCTGAAGAACAGTTCCATTACTTAAATGGGCTCTGGAAATTAGATATACTGAACAGAAAATTCTTTTTTTTTCTTTTCCCTTTCTTAATTCATTTCTGTTTCATGGTTCAATAGACTATGTGTTATCTGAATTAATTTGGATTTTCTATGTATTCCCAATATGTTTTTTATCAATAGCTATGTTCTGTAAAATTATAATTGCGTTTTAACTACTTCATCACTCTCTTTCTAGTTGGGATAAAATTGTTCCATGTTCAGGCTTTTTCATGATTCTGTCTCCTTTGTAATGGTCTTTGTTTTCCCCCCTCTAATCATATGAAAAAGAAAGTTCATCTTCCTGTTTCTCAAGGATTAACTCATTTGGTTTTAATTCTGTCTTTTTGTTTCTCTTGTGGCTATTTCACAACTGTGCATATCATTGTATAAATCACCAGTTCTCATTTTCAGCAAGGTTTCTTTTCATTCACAAACCTCCAATCAATCTCTCTGAAGCTGAACCAGCCTTCTTGTTGAGCACTTAGCGAATAAAATCCTGCCCCAGTTGAATTCGGTGTGAATTTTGTCATTCATGTCAATGACTTCAATGCTTCACTCACAGCTAACATGCATTAGGTTTCAATTATAATGCCTTTCAGGCACCTCCAGCCTTCTTCCTGCTTTATGGCTTTTAATTACTTCACTGTGAGCACACTATTTACTCCTCCTCATTCCACTCACCTTGTTTTTTTTTCCAGGGCATTCTTTTTCTCATTACTTGTCAGTACACAGGGGAAGGATGACACCTTAGGAAAATATAAGGAATTATGGTAAATGTTCAGCAATCCTTTTGCAAGTTATTCTCTAAAGGCAATATACCTATTAATTTTGATGGACTTCCTAGGAAACATGATCTTCTGCATGCTGTCCAGTGAAGGAATGGAGCCTTGTAGAACACAATTATCACATCTCAAGCACAAAATGGGTTTAATGATAAAGAAAGGGAAAATAATTGTCTGTGACTCACCTTCTGGTCCTATGATAAGGAACTTACAGTTATGCTCTAGGGATTCCATAGTAACAGAAATTATTGATAGTGTCTGTATACCCAAGTGAGACAAGCGGAATTAGTGGTCATCTGCTGTTTGTCAAATTGTTGATGACAATATCATGTGCACCAAAGTCCTGTGGCTTTCTAGTGTTTATTGGCTTGCTTCTTTTTAACATTTTGGATGCTGTTTAGACAGTTTTACTGACTGCGTTCATATAAAAATGAATGGTGTCTAAAGGATTCATTATCATATAACTTCTATAAAATGAAATAAACCTGAATCACTCTGTTGTTTGTGAATTTTCTCCTGGCTGGTCTACAGCTCTGAAGTGCAGGCCAATTAAACTGGTAAGAGAAAGAAGATGGTTTTCCATGCTGATCTATGATTATATGGGTTATTTCTTACATGGGACAAGATCTGTTATTTACTTCAGGTTTGTGTAACACTTGATGTGTAAGACCTGGTCTTACTGATTTCTGTATTCTCTGACCTTCAAAGCTTCTTCTATACTGTGAGAGACAGTACTCTGTTGGATAATGAAAAGGACAGTAGTAATGGTGCTAAATTTCTTTGAGCAAGCTGTTCTACAAAGAAACAGAACTACTGGGAATAGTAACTCAGTATCACGACCTACAGCTTTTTGATATGACTTGCCAAATGTAACTGGTCAGTAGCATCTGGGAAGAAGCTCTGTGCATCTGAAGTCATCTTACTGCACTACGTAAATGCATGAGTTGCTTTCATGGTGGAAGCATAGGAAGTGAAGTACCACATCATCAATCAAATGCTGAATATGTGAGACTTAAAGTGCCAGTGTTTCTTCAGGAATAATATTAAATTAAAATTCCAGCATCAGAGAAAAAGAATATGTTGCTTGTAACTGTCTAAACAGAAGTATTCGTATTGACTTGTACTCAGATAATAAGTATAGTAGTTCAGTGTTGTGAAGTTCTTTTTCGATAACTGACCAGTTTCAAAAGTTTTTTTCAGGATCAATCCCAAAGAATTGAAGTGCTATCTGAAATCAACATATATTTTCCAGACTTCTGAATACAGCAAAGCAATTATTGAGAAAAAGTTTTTTGCACAAAAATGAAAACAACTATCCCTTTGTAGAATTATTTTTTTCTCAGTAGTGCTAGTGACTAGAGTCACACTGCATGCAACAATTCCATTGTCATGGCATATGCTGTCCCTGTCCTGGCCTCACACTGGAAGTAGAGAAGAAAGTACTCTGATGATTCAGTCTAAAAACAGTTTTGACAACAAAGAAGTGAAGATAGATAGCTTAGTAGCGGGCAGGGCAAGAGTATATTCTCATTTGTTTCTTACTGAGTCTGGTACTCCCAAGTTAATTCATTTTTTTTAAGCAAAACTAATCCCCCTTTTGTCTTCTTGTCTTTGCAGAATTTGGATTTTGACAATCTTGAGACATCCATCAATCACTTTGCTTCTGAAATACTAAAACATTGGCATTGATACTCTGAACTCTCTGCTTTCTCTTTGATGTTTTTTTCTCATTGGTAACACTAGCTGAATATTCTCAGTTGTAGTAACAGCTAGACATAGGTAAATGCAAAATTTGTAATGCTGTTACTTTTATGGCAATGAAGTAACTGTTATGGGTTCACCTAGGTGGGCCTAGATTTGGGCCCTGAAGTCTGGACTAGGCCGAAGCTGTCAGCTGACTTGAGCTGGGCTGAGCTAACAGCTGACCTCTTCTAGCCAGTAATTTTGTATTCCATACCACATTATGACATCATCTCCAGGGAAGGAGGAACCAGTGTGGGAGTGGTTAAGGCAGTCGCTTCTCAGCCCTCCTCTTGGGAGGACGCACAATGCTGTCCCAGGGGGGATGGAGAGGACCAGGCCCACCACTGGCTCACTGGGTACCTCAGGAAAGTAAAATGTGTTGTTCTGGGTCTCTCCTTTCTGCTTGGGTTTGTCTCCCTGGGGAATAAGCTTCTTCTTAAGTAATGTGTAGTTAAGACAGTAGAATTTGTGTGTTTGTTAAGAAGTTGACGTGGGGAACTTGTTGTTGTAGACTTGTGTGAGTGTATATTTGTACTCTCTTCTAATTGTCTCTTTCTTTCTGTGAAAAATATATGTAGTTTTAGTATAAATGCAGTTTGAAGTGTTTTTTTTTTCCTTTCCCCTCTCTTTTCCTCCCTTTCCCTGGTGTTAGGAGGGAGGCTTTTCTCTCTGTGCTTGGGGGGGTTGGCAGTTGCTTATCTCAAACCAAGACAGTTAATGGTGCATTGGCCGGGAAACTCGGGAGCGACGGAGGACCTTGGCAGGTGTCCCAGAATCTTAGCAGGCTTCCCGGGAGGATTGTTGTAGAAACATGGATTGATAAGTGCTTTGTTTAAGTACATCCAGAACAGAAAATGTAAACAACACAACTCTCCCTTGCTGTTGAATGCTCGTTTTCACTGTTTCACTGTCTTTGTGAGTTCAAACAGCTCGACTGGTGCCTGCTGTGACTGTAGCCACTGCAGAAAAGAGAGGCCCATGAAAGCTGTTCGTGTGTGGCAAGACACGGCTGTTTGAGTTAAATCCCTGAGGACTCATCATGTGAATGCTGATGTGCCCAGGAGCCGAGCTGATGAGGAGCATCTCACCTGGACTGGCATGGGGAGGAGGTGTTCCTGGCTCGATGGGCCCATCGTGCCTTAGGCCACCTGCAGGTGGATAAAGTCGAGGGGTGGATTTAACCGTGAACATTATTCTTAAAGTTATCCACAGTTGTGAAGCGTGCTTGCCATTGTGAGACCCCAGTGAACAGGGAAAAGAGGAGCTGCGGAACCCCCTGCAGAGAACCCTACAGATGCGGCACCCAGAACCAGCGCCCGCAGTGCTGAGCGACCCGCAGGAGCCGGGGCTGTCGCTGGCAGGGCTGCTGCCAGGGCTGCGAGCGAGCCGGGGGAGGCTGCGAGCCGTGGGAGGCTGTGAGCCGTGAGAGGCCACGAGCCGTGAAAGGCTGTGAGCTGTGAGAGGCCACGAGCCATGAGAGGCCACGAGCCGTGAGAGGCTGTGAGCCATGAGAGGCTGCGAGCCATGAGAGGCCGCGAGCCGTGAGAGGCTGCAAGCCGAGCCAGGGCTGCGAGCGAGCCAGGGCTGCGAGCCGCCGGGGCTGCTCCTGCCTCTGCTGCTTGCTTGTGCTGCTGTCGGGGCTGCTTCCGAGGCTGCCAAAGCTGTTAGGACTGCTGCTAAGGGGGATGGCTCACATGGTGAACTGTAGTACTTCTGTGTGACCGAGGAGAAAGACATGAAGAGAAGCCTGTGTAAGCTGTTGATGTGTGGTGGGACACTGCCGTTTGAGTTGAATCTTTGAAAACCCATCGTGTGAGTGTTGATGTGCCCAAGAGCCGAGCCAATGAAGAACATCACACCCTGGACTGGCTGGGGGAGGGTTGTTCCTGGCTCAGTGGGCCTATGATGCCTCAGACCACCTGTAGGTGGATGAGGCCAAGGGGTGGATCTGACTGTGAACACTATTTTAACCCCAGTGGGAAACTAGAGACTCCTGAAGAGAGGATGGTAACCCTATTGAAAGACATGAACCATCAGATAAGATAACCTGAGATGACCTGCTTTGTTTCCATCTGAAATATCTGCCCCATCCTAATGGACTCTTAGCCACATTATGGAGGGGTGGAAATCAGCCCTGAAAAAAAAAAAAAGTGTTTAAGCATGAGAACCTAAGATATGAGTGACATAATATGGTATGGAATAAGGGGTGGAGAATGTTATGGGTTCACCTAGGTGGGCCTAGATTTGGGCCCTGAAGTGTGGACTAGGCCGAAGCTGTCAGCTGACTTGAGCTGGGCTGAGCTAACAGCTGACCTCTTCTAGCCAGTAATTTTGTATTCCATACCACATTATGACATCATCTCCAGGGAAGGAGGAACCAGTGTGGGAGTGGTTAAGGCAGTCGCTTCTCAGCCCTCCTCTTGGGAGGACGCACAATGCTGTCCCGGGGGGATGGAGAGGACCAGGCCCACCACTGGCTCACTGGGTACCTCAGGAAAGTAAAATGTGTTGTTCTGGGTCTCTCCTTTCTGCTTGGGTTTGTCTCCCTGGGGAATAAGCTTCTTCTTAAGTAATGTGTAGTTAAGACAGTAGAATTTGTGTGTTTGTTAAGAAGTTGACGTGGGGAACTTGTTGTTGTAGACTTGTGTGAGTGTATATTTGTACTCTCTTCTAATTGTCTCTTTCTTTCTGTGAAAAATATATGTAGATTTAGTATAAATGCAGTTTGAAGTGTTTTTTTTTTCCTTTCCCCTCTCTTTTCCTCCCTTTCCCTGGTGTTAGGAGGGAGGCTTTTCTCTCTGTGCTTGGGGGGGTTGGCAGTTGCTTATCTCAAACCAAGACAGTAACCTTATTTCTTTTTTTCCTTAGTATTGGTAAAGATAGCTGAACTTCTTCATCCTTTCCTTCAAAATTTAGGAATGACAATCCTAATTTGCTTGAGGCCTGGTTCCTGGTACTGAGAGCCTTGCAAAGAAGTTTTGACAAAATATCATGGCAAAGAGATTAGGGTTAACATTGTGGGAACTGATGCTGCTCTTTAAAAGAGGTCCATACTTTTTCAGATGATGGAATGGGCTACTACCAGCATTAGTTCTTCCATAGTAGATGTAATAAGTGACACTGCGGGTAGACAGGCATTTTTTGGCTTTTGGTAACAGTAGGAACATTTTTCTTACTATATAGCTTATACTGAGCAGTTGCCTTATCCCTCCCTCTTACATTCTGTCTGGATCTTTGACCATCAACACAAGAAAAGTAGTCAGGAGAAGCTTGGACTCTGCTGCTGTGACAGGAACTTACTGCTGTTGTGTTTTGTTTTTTTTTTTTATGGTAAAAAGGTTCTCTTCCATCATGAAGAATAGGATCAAACCCCCCAAAATCTTGTTTACTTTGAATGTGATTGTTGTTTTCAAAGTGTTTCTCATCCAGTTTCTCTGTAACAAGTAAGAATGCCGTGTAAAGAAAAGAACACCCCAAAACACAATATAAAATAATTCCAAGCTACCAACTCAACAAAACTGCATCCTGGCAGAAAACTGGAATGTGCTTGCTATGTATTTAGATATAGCTAGTGCTGACTGCTTTGGGGAAGCAATTCTGAGGCTTTGAAATTCCTGTTTGCCTTTTCTAAGGTCTTTCTGGTATCTGCTGTTGCTGTGTGTGGTAAGGCAAGCTGCAGATCCACTGTCCTGAACAGATATGCTGAGGCTTGAGGGAAATAGGAGAATTAAAGCCTTTCAATGTTGTTCTTTGCTTTAAAAAAGTCATCTGGTACTCCATCATCAGCTGATGAGGGCTGTGTTCTGCATATAGGGGACCAAGGGGATGATTCTGGAACAATGACTTGTTATTCAAAGATTTTGTATGCACTTTCTAGAATTTCTGATTTGATTGTTGCCTTCTGGGACCTGAGGATTTCAGAAAACTTTCCAACTAATGGAGTGGCTAGAAATAGTTTTTAAGTGTGGGAAAAATTATTTGCCAATTGCAAAGAAGGAATTTTTACAGAGAGGTGAGATAGGGCAGGTATAGACCAACTCTGTCATCAAGTCTAATCCCTTGCATTTACTGTGGATTATTACAATTTTTACAACAGATGTCTTGTTCAGAGGTTCACAGAACAGCTGCCTCATAGGATCTGATGTTTAGAAAACATCTGCCACACAGATAATCCCATATCATCCATCACAAAGTGATTCCTACTGCTCCGTGACAAATGCCAAGACAAGACAAAAGTAGTGAGAGGCCAAAAGGAGACAACTACAATGTCACAGCAAAGAAAATAAGAGAGATTGGGGGATTTGCTCATGTCCTATGTCTCTGAAATGTCAAGGGTTTATCCAGCTGGGATTCTTAGGTGATCCCAAGAGGCAATCACATTGTCAAAAGTCCAGTAACCCCTGCTGATTTTTTGGGAGGAGTAGTTGAAATTCCTTCTGATGTGAGATGAGAGAGTAATTTGAAGTTCCAGTGAGGCAGTAGCAACCATAGTCCTGGATCATCTCTCTCTTGCTTTTATCTGGGGATAAAACTCCAAGACTTCAGACAAAAAACCAAACTAAATGAAGCTGTCCCTCAAAAGAGTCCAAAGTCTGAGTCACACAAAGGACCCAGCTACCTTGATATGAAGTGTTTTAATTTACCATGAACATAGTATCCATCTTCATTAGTGTGAGCTATCTGTGGTTGAAAGCTGTCAGAATTACCTAGCAGCACAATTTCATTTGAGAAAGTACTAATATCAGCTTTTTTATGCTGTTGCTCCAGGTTTGCATCCTTGTAAATGAAATGAGAAGTTGTTGGTAAGGTCAGCACTTTAGTTTGTTTATTACTTGTTTGCATTTTTTTTGAAATTTCTGAAGCTATATGCACTAAATTCTGCATGTATAAATGTATTTTCAGAAAATGACCTAGAAGAATATTTTAAAAGAAGGAGTGCCATCTATCACATTTCGTTGCCTAATGAGCTGAGACACTACTGCCTAAATATGATTCCATAAACTTCATATCATTTAGCATAATTCTTAGTTCAGTATCTAATTTTTCTTTTGCATGGCATTATGGTTTAGGAATGGTACTCCTCAATTTAGTGCTCTCTCTGAGACTCTCCAAACTATGCTCTGTACCATAGCTCCCCCTTTCCCTCCCACGTGGCAGGTCAGAGAGGAGAGCTGGAGGCACAAAAGGTGAAGATCATGGCTTGAGATAAGAATAAGTTACTGTAAACAGCAATGAAATAAGAAAACAAACAACAGCAGCAACAATACTAATTACACAGGGAACAAGGAAGTCACACAGAAACTCCTGGACAGTAGACAGTACCTGACCTCTGCCTCCACCAAGCTATGCTGACCTGGAAGAGAGCACCTCTCCGTAGAAGATACTTCCTTCCTCCTGCTCCTGACAACGAGGTGAGGTGGTATAGAACGAGCTCTGTGTCCTAGCCATGCCCCCTCTGGGCTACTGTAAAAATTAACCCTGTCCTGGCCAGAGCCAGTACAGATGGAAACAAGGTATTAAAAGAAGTCTCACCTACTTTATTCATAAAGTTTCTGAAAGATTAAATACATTGAATAAGACTTCTTGTAAAGTATACACTGGGGAAGATATTTAAAATTTAAATAGGCAGTTCTACAGCCAGATACAGGCCTCTGTTAAATTCCATTGTCATAATAAAAACTAATAAATACTAAACATGTATTCAGAACCTAGGATTTGTTTCTGTTTGTCAAATTAGCAAAGGAAAGTTTCCATGTTGACAACAAAGCATGGAATCATAGAATAGAATCATTAAGATTGGAAAAGACCCTCATTTAGTCTAGGCTTTGACCAACCCTCATATGAATTAAGTCTTAGCACTAAGTGCTGTGTCCAGTCGTTTCTTGAACACTACCAGGGATAGTAAGTCCACAATCTCCATGGGCAGTCTGTTCCAATGCTTAACCCTTTCCATAAAGAAATTCTTCTTGATGTCCAACCTGACCTCCCATGGCACAGCCTAGGGCCATTTCCTCTTGTCCCATTGCTGGTTGCCTGGAAGAAGAGGCTGACCCCTACCTGGCCACAATCTCCTTTCAGGTAGTTGTAAAGAGTGATAAGGTCTCCTCTGAGCCTTCTTTTCTCCATGCGAAACAACTCCAGCTCCCTCAGCCGCTCGACATAGGACTCATGCTGTGGACCATTCACCAGCTTCATTACCTTTCTCTGGCCACACTCCAGCACCTCAATGTCTTTCTCGAACTGAGGGACCCAGAACTGGACACAAACTCAAGCTGTGGCCTCTCCAGTGATGATGAGATCATGTTATAGTGAAGTTGCTTCTTCCTGTGCTCTACTTAGAAATGAGAGCTGAGATGATTAAAAATTAAAGACAAGTGTTTGTTCAAGTCCTCAGATGATATTCTGGTATAGGAATAGGAGTTATACTGATGTAAGGTGTCTTATAAGATCTAGGAATAGCTATAATTAGTAAGACTAATTAATTATAAGTTAGGTTCCTTTTCAGTAATGGGAGCTAATCAGGTGTTTTGTGTGTGTTTTTAGTGTTCGTGATCTTGTTTCTTGTCATATTAATGCCACTCTGTAGTAGGAAGCAAACATTAATTAGTGCATAATTTACAGTAGGAAAAGCAGAGACTTGGGTAGGTAATCAATTTTAACAGAGGATTTTATCTAGAGCTGTTTGTGAGATTTCCCAGTAGTGCATCTTTATGTGATACATTTTTACTCTCACCTCAGTTGATGCTATATTAAAAATGTCCATGAAGAATTATACTGATGTATTTAGAAGTCTGACCTAAGGTGCATGAAGGTGTGCAGAAGGTTTAAAAAAAGGGCAATTAATACCAAATGTAGAAGGGCCTTACCATTGTCCAGTTCCAGGTGGATAAGTAATACACCTCAGTGATTTTATGGTCCCCAAAGATATGATGGTGCATAGTAAATGAAAGAATTATTTAGGATAAAGTTTTCTTCCAGATTTTTAGGAAGGAGCTGGGATTGTTCCTGTCTTCCCTCTTAAAGCATGACTCCACAACTAACCTATTAGTCACAGTGGCAATGCCATTGTCAGGAAATTGTAGGAAAAGGGCTCCAGGTGCTACTGTTGCATCTATTGACATGAGGAAAAAATGCACCTGGTTCCTTGCCTTTGTGACAGGTCAGAGTCTGATACAACCTGGCGCCCTGGTGGGCAGGTAAGCAGAGACCAGCCATGTACCCTGGCAGCAGGAACAACCAGGAGCCTCCTGGGCTGTATAAGCAGGGGTATTTCCAGTAGATTAGGAAAAAGGATTATCTGCCTCTATTCAGCACTTCTTAGATATTATATCTAAGATGCTGTATCTCTGTACTGCATCCAATTTTGGGCCATGCAGTGCAAGAATGAAGTGAGTTCAGTGAAGCTCCACAAAGCTTATGGAGGGCTGGAGAGATGGGGGAGCTGAGAATGTTCAGCCCAGAGAAGAGATGACTTCAAGGGGGCTTTACAGCAGCCTCCCCCTACCCAGGAGGATGTTAACCAGGAGACAGGCTCAGGTGCTTCTCAGGCATGTGTGGTGTGAGGACAAGGAAATAGTTTGACATAAGTTGCAACATGAAGTGTTCAGACTAGATATAAGGAAAGACTATTCCTGTGAGAGCAATCAAGCAGTCGAGCAGGTTGCCGGGAGAGTCTGTGCAGTCTTCATCCTTCTCCACTCTCAGTGAAGTCAATGAAAGGGGGCTAGTGGTTTATCTGTTTTTTTCAGCTGTCAGCAACTGAAATCCATAGGGCTGTTTCTTTTGCTTGGGGAACAGAATGTCATCGTTTACTGAGAAGAAGTGCAAGGTGGCAATAGTTTCATTACATGGTGTTAAATTTTATACTTCCTTCATCACATGTGTCAGATTAATACGAAGAAAGTGTTTAAAATGGTTGACTTTAATTAGAAGAATGAAGATGTCTGCAACAATAATCCATTTTTGGTGACCAAGTGTTTAATTCATTTAGAAGTTATTTCATTTATTCTTAATTATGTTCTCATTTATAGAAATGTAATATATTTGAAAAATACCAGTGCTAATGGTATGCTTCAGAGACCATGAATTATGCTGCAGAATATTTAATTTTCCCCCCGCTTCCTGTAGTCTCTCCTTTTTGCTATTACATTTTGTTATGTTTTTAGCATCATTTGATACATCTGATCACAAAATGTCATGTTGCTCTTAGTTTTACTATTTGGTAAGTATTTGAAAGTGATACAAAGGGTCCTTTCTACAGTCTCTATATCATTGCCAAGCTGAGACCTTGATCAGCAGTAAAGCTACAGAGATGCCAACTAATGCTTTTGTCATCTCAGGCCTGATCATTGTAATTCGCTCTTTTAAGGACTTTCAGCCCATACTTTCAGGAAATTGCAGCTGACTCATTATGCTGTCATGAGAATTCTCTTCAAAATGAGATTATTTGAATGTATTATTAAATTTTAAAAAATAATTTCTTCGTAGGAAAAATTTGTATTAATTATCATATTACATTGGAATAGGCTGCCAAGGGAAGAGGTTGCGTCACCATCCCTGGAGGCATTTAAAAGAGGTAGGTATGGCACTTAGGGATGTGGTTTAGTGGTGGACTTGGCAGTGTTGGGTTGATAATTAGACTTGATGATTTTAAAGGTATTTTCTAACCTAAATGAGTCTATGATTGTATTATTCTATGCATTTGGGTGATTTTAGAGCATTACTATTATGAATCTGTCAAGTGAGCAATCATTTTGCTGTTCTGGTATTTCCTATATATCATCCAATTTACTGAGCTATCTTGATGAAGTCTATTAAGATTCGTACATCATGAAGAGAATAAATTATGTGTGGATATTCTCCAAGCTGAATTTGTTTTGTTTTTCAATCAACATGGAAATGCTTTGTATTTACCTGACCATCTGAATTGCAGGTTTTGTACTCCTGTTTTCAATTGGCAAGTGCATAACTATGGGCTTGGATGAGTCTTCTTGAAAGTTAATTAATCACAGATATTGAAATTGACCAATGACAGTTAAGATTCGATGATAGTTTTGGATATTAACATTTCATAGAAGCCATAAAAAGTGTTATTTTTACATTTTTTTCAGCTATTTTAAATTTTGACACAAAAAGGAGAAATAATTACCTTTCTTCTGAGCAGATATCTTTTTCAGTATTACATAGGTTAGAAAATAGTGGGTTTTAGCTTTCCTAAGCATAATAATTAGAGTGATTTTATCAATATCGGTAATAGTGCTACCCTGTTTATGCATGCCAGTCAGCCCTGTCTCATTAGCAACCTTATGTTAGTAAAGTCTTTTTCCCTCTAAGGGAAAGCCTGAGCCTCTAAAAGTAATTTTGAAAGGTCAGTTTCAAAATAAAAGCAGCTTATGCTTTATATTGCAGTGACTAAATGAAAGCCTTCATTCTAACCTACTCTTGTGTACATATTTTTTGGTCACTTAAAAAAATAAAGGTCTGCAGCAACACACGGACTTTGAAAAGCTTAAAAAATCCACTCCTGTGGATCCACTGGATCAAACATATTTATGAGAATTTTGATTTTAGACTCATGCTATAGCCTTTCATGCTATAACCTTTGAGTAGACTCATGCTATAGCATTTCACACGAGTCTACTGTGCCTAAAGAAAACGTCTTTGCAATGCATTCTTTTGCCATTTTAAATATGTAATATTCTTGAACAAGGAGAATGTACAGGCAGATGGGCTTCAGAATGTGGGAGCTGAGACCTGGTTTGTGTTGAATCACTATTATCCAGCCTTTTTTTAATACCTGTCCCAGAATGTGTGAAATGAGAAACCAACAGAAAATGTTATCTCTTTATCAAGTTTGTTGCCTGCTGAAGAAAGATACATTTATTTGCATTGAAATGGAGAGGAAAGAGAAGTGTAGGAACTGGGCTTGTCTTTGAAGGAAATCCAAAGAAAGGGCATAGGCTCAGAGCCACAGTTCGAAGATAAATGTTCTGTACAGCTTTCTCTTCAGGTTAAAGCTGTGACACAAGTTAAAGGATTTTCTACATGAGATGGTGAAGTAGCCAGAAGGACTCTAGAATATTTCCTTTTTGTGGTCTGGTTTCTAGCCTTGTTAAAATGAATACATTTTATTTTGTAAAGCACTGTAGGAGTCTCAGTCTAAGATGGGATATATTCTCTCTGGGAGTAATTAATATAAGTAAGTGGAATATATAGGTATGTTCATCTCTTTGTATGTATATAAGCACCTTGTGAGCTGCTCGGAGCTTGGAGCTGGGAAGCATCCCCTTGCTGAGCAGCACTGGGGGGGTGAGGCTGGGTGAGCCAGCCTGGCTGCAGGGCAGAGCCACCTCTGCTGTTGCTTGTCCTGTGAGAAGCTGATGGCAGAGACAAACCCTGAACCACCACAGTGAGAAAGTCAAAATAATTTACTGCAAACCAGATAATCCTTTATAACACAATAGAAGGATTTAGGGGCTTTTTAAATAAGATTTATTTAAAACTTACTGCAGAAAGTAAAAAGGCTCCTTTGTGTGGGTAGCTGGTACTTTGGTGCTTGCCTGCATTTATATTTCTGGCCTGTAAATTATTTAGGGTGGAGATCATATTATTTTACATTCAGTTGAGTGCTGTGTGCTTTTCCTGAAGTTTAATTATGATATTTGCCAGAAATCATCTGTTCACTAGAAAACATCCTATTTGTCAGCCCATTTAATGTGGAGTTTGGCCTTTATAAGAACATTAGATTTGAACTGAGGACATCATGTTCTGGTGAATGTCCAGATTTATTATCATGGATTTACAATATGGATTATCAATTTCAGATTCACTTTGGTCATTACTTATTTTGGGAATTTAATGCCTTTTAATGTACTTTTTATTGGTTTCTAGTTTAGCAGCATTAGAAAGCATCAGAGCTGAAATAAGGAAGTTCCTATGCTCCATCCTCTTGAAAAGAATTTTCTGTGTGATTTTTTCCCCTTCATTTAAACAACTGCTTAAAAGAGCAGGGTTGAAATGAAAAGGATTTCTGCACTATGAGGTTATTTTGCTTTACTTTATAAAGTTGGAAAGCAACATCCTCAAGACCTCAGTAAACCCAGCAAATTTCAAAGCATTTGTATTGCTGAAATCTGTTAATGTTCCATCAAAATTCTGGAAAAATTTGATCTTATACCAAATATGA
The DNA here is from genome assembly GCF_047495875.1 of Pithys albifrons albifrons. Classification (NCBI taxonomy): domain Eukaryota; kingdom Metazoa; phylum Chordata; class Aves; order Passeriformes; family Thamnophilidae; genus Pithys; species Pithys albifrons. Next base: position 68,740,128 of record NC_092460.1, read on the forward strand.
CATAATATTCTTTATTGCTAAATATTTCTTAATTTTCTTAATTTATTCTATAAATGTTATAAAAGAAAGGTAACTTTTAGCTCAAGTACTGTGCTAATGCTTTGAGAGAAACTTCAAGGATCATTTCTGCATAAAAATTTAGATACTTTAGTGTAATAAATTGCTGTGTAGATATATGCAGGATAATAATTACAGAACTAATTGTAACTTGTCTCCTTAAACAGAAAATTTGAAGGTCTATTCAAACAAAACCTTCTTTCCAGTCATATTTCCTGCCACTGGCTGACTTGCTAAGCTTCTTAAGCTCTGCCTCAGCTGATTAGAGAGCAATGTGTGTTTCCAGTGACAAAAGCTGTAGGCTTGACTCCTACTGACAGTAGTGGTATATCAGTACATGCCATGGTTACTTCTTACATAAGTGACTTAGGCAGGCCAGATGATTGTGTCCATTAACTATTCCTTAGCATATCCAACTTTTTACTCTTTAGTCTTGGAAGAACTCCTAACTGCAGTTTACAACATTGAATGAAGGAGATAGGACTTTGCTTTGATATACTGAATGTCACCACTCTAAATATTGGAAAATATATGTAGGGAATTACAATGACAGAAGAGGTATGCTGGCAGCCACATAACTGAAATAAAATTCCTCTTCAGTATACACAGTATCAGTGGTGCTGGGAAACCAGCTTTGTACTGAAAAAGATGTTTCCCAGTGGGAAAAAGAGTTAGTAGATAATGTACCCCTTGTCATGGAGATCCCAGTTTGGGAGGGCTGGATCCCTAAACTGAGGGAGTAAGTGGAGCCTGTTTTCTACAATTCTGGTTGTTCTTCCATCCTCTAAATGTAGAATAATTTTTGTGTAGTCATTGGTGCCTTTGTAGATGTGGTAGCAGTCTATTGTGTTTCACTCAATGTTGAGATTAATTTAGAAAATATTCTGACATTTAGAAAGGTATAGCATGCAAGAGTGGCCTTCTTAAGCAGCGTCACTTTTCAACATATGCTACATGTGACTGTTTGACAATATTCAGGTATTAGTTCCAATGTGTGAGACCTCATTTTATTCTAAAATAATTTTTTTTAACCCTTGTGTCAAAAGCAGTCAAGCTGGATCTCTCCTTGTTCCAGTGCGGTAAAGGTGGAACAGCCTTCTGCAACAAAGGGATCTCATTTTTTCCAGTTCACTTGAAGCTGTTGAATTTCAGGGTATGCAGGGTAGCCTAGCTGCTTTTGCAGGTATATTAAGGGTACAACAGGACAGGAGCAATCCGTGTTTCTGTGGCAGGATAGTTTTATTATTCATTTTTGCTTGGATTTGGGCTAACAGTACTGTTCTCGTGGTTCATTAAAATATGTATTTTAATTGATATAAGGCACCTAGTTTTGTAGCAAATAAAGTTATAGAGTTTCTCTAATGCTCTCCAAATATTCCTTTATCAAGTAAATATAGCTTTGAAATCTCTTCAAAGTTACTGAAACATAACAAAATTGTCATTTCATTGCTATCCAAGTATGAAATAAAAGCTACTAGGGTGTTTAAACACTTTGTAGTGTTTTCTAACATACCAAGCCATCATTTGGATCTTGGTGTCCTTGAAGTAATAATTTTTGTATCCACTATTTTTGCCATTTGTTATAAACTAGGATCTGCAGGGGAGCCATGGCAGCTTGAGTTTGTTGAGTGGTATAGATTAGGCAATGGGCTTAGAAAGCTTGGAATTTTTAGTGGAGTTTTAATTTTTTTTCTTAGTAAAAAAAGTAGGAAAATTGACATATATGAACAGTGTTGTGAATATGAGCTATTAAATGATAATAAATATAAAATGTTCCTACTGTTGATGTTCCAGTGCTACAGGGTAACCCTGAGTAACATGGCTCTTTCCTAGGGCCAGTACTTCAGAAATTTCTCACATGTCTTTTCTGCGATGATCCCAGTACTCTCAGGTTTGTCTCTATCTATTTTAAAAGTTCATTTTAGAAGATGTAGGCAGGAGTATCTCTGGAAGTGTTCTTGGAGAAAATTATAAGTTAATATATTGTCAGAACCTGCTATTAGGTTTTCTTTCTAGAAATGACTTTCAGGAATGTGTCTTAGTTTGTTTATCTACAATAAAGCAGTTTGGCAAACATGAAGGTTAATTCTTCTATCAGTTATCTTGGATTCAATAGCACTCTCTTTTGTAAACTAAGTCCTAATAAAAAACGACTTGTATATCAGCACTTCTAACTGTTCAGTAAGCCACTAATTAGTCATATGACAGCTATCTAAGCCTTTATGTGTAAAATGTTGGGAGGTCAAAGAATTTCTGAATTATTTGGTCCATTATTAGCAAGTATATAATAATTCATGATGATGTTCCTCTCAGTACCTTAAAATGGATGAGGGCAGTTGAAAGAAACAGGTTTTAAACAGAATGATAGAGCATACTGATCTTTGCATGGAAAGCAAATCCAGGACAAAGAAGATAAACCTTATCACTATTAGTAAGACTTGAGATCAAACCCATCATGAGCTTGAAAGTTCTTCCTGTAGAAATCATTCTGAAGCTTTTCATTGACTCTCCTGGGACCAGCAGCATCCCTAGACTTTATTTTGTCTCAGATGTTTTGGGGTTTCCAACTATAACTAGTGTATAATTAAGTGTTGTCATTAAATGTCTGCTGCCTCACAAAAGACTACTGATCTAGTGATTAGAAAAGTTCTTCCATCAAAAATAAAAGCTGTTTGACATATTTAATTATCTTCTTAGTACTTACCACAGTCTGATTATGTGAGACAAATAACTAATTCAATGGATAAAATAAGATTTCAAGGCATATGCTGAAAATATAAATGGGTAAAGGAATATGCATAATATGAGAAAATTTTGAGATTGCTTTATTTATTTGTGATTTTGTTTTCTAAGGAACTCATGTATTACTCAGTTGAAAATCTGAATCTTATGGCTGAAATCTTAACTTTGCTTCTATCCCATGACATGTGTCACTTGCCTTATCTTTCTGTGTGAGTATGGAGCTCACATGGAGAAACTTCTGTCTTGTTAATAGAGTTGACATCTGAGCAGAGGCTGTAAGAACAGTCACATCCTTTTTGAGATGCAATTTCTCATGCCCAGCGTTTAGCTTATACTTAGCTTCCTTGTACAGAATAATAATCATATTCCAAATACAGTTCTTACTGATCTTCAGTAATTTACAGTTTCTTAACGCTCCTCTTGGCACACTCAAATCTTTGGCCAAATACATCTTTGAAATTGAGTTATCTTAAGGGGAATGCCTAATTTCCCTGTTCTTTGACTTTTCAGCTGTAAAATAGGATTAACATTTTCATTCCTTATGAGAGGAAGGGACGTGGGAGGATACTGTGATTAATTACAGTGTTATGCTAAACAGAAGAATGATGAAATCAGATTAATACACAAATTATTAAGACCTGTTAATTAAAGCTAAGTTCAAACTATTTAAACACATATAATGTCATATCTGACTGTCACAGCTCTGCCCTCTGTGCATTTTACTGAACTATTGGATTTGGGTGGTCAATTCATCCGAGTCTTACTTATATCAAAAATATGAGAACAGCTGTACTGGGTCAGTCTGACTTGAGCTTCTTTGTTGGATGGAGACCTGAGAAACAGCAGAGAGCAGGACATGCTTTCAGACATCCTGACTGATGGTTATATACTTGCAGCTGTCAACATTTGGTGATGTTTTGAAACAGATGTTGCATCTTTGTGTTTAATAGACAGTGGTAGTTTTCTTGCATGAGTTCATCTAGCTGAACCCATAAAAATGAAATCCTATGACAGTGATTGCATAACTATATGCTCTGTCCAAATGCTGCTATTTGTATTTGTTTTCGTCTTCTTAATTAGCATTGATTATTTGGTATGAAAACCAGTGGAAGATAATTCCCTATTCACTTTTCCATCCTACTGCAAGCCAATCGTTCTTATATTTTGAAGGTTATTTTTCATAAAATCATACATTTAATTCCCACTTTCAGTTTTGCTGGAGAGAATGGAATGTTCAGGAACTATAGAATACAGTCCTGTTAAGCTGCATAGCTTTTTGACAGAATAGAGAAAAATGCAGTTTTAATATTTCAGTAGCTGAAAGGAGGTAGTTCAAAGAGTGTAGTCAAACAATGATGAGAATGTGTTGACAGTGTATGAAATCTCTGATGTGTATTCCTATATAGCGTAAAATGACTTTTTGAGGATATAAAAATGGTTGTTAAAATCTTCAGTTATAAGCCCTCAGGGGAAAATAAAATCATCCTTTTGGTTTTAACATTGCTTCCCAGCTGAAAGAGTGATGGATGATTTTTGATGAACATCTTGTAGTGCAAAGGATCATAATTAGTACTGGTAATTGGTACTGTGTTTTTCTGATTCTTTATTCAATCTTTGTAGGAAATTAAAATAGATTAATGAATTTTTCAAAGGGAATAGGATTCAGGAAACAGGACTGTCAAAACTGATATTTACATGGTCATGTAAGGTTTGTCATATAAGAAGAGAGTATTATGACCTTTTTCTGTGTTCCACTAAAGAATGGTTTTCTGTAGAGTGAGAGCCCTAGAAGAAGCAATGAATTTCCTATCTGTTAGGCACACCTGAGGCACAAAGAAAGAATGAAAATGTTCAGTTTGTTTCCATTTTACAGACACAGTTCTGCACAGACTTTGTTGTTCTGTGTGCTGTAGAAACACAAGAAAATACTCTGCCTTGGAAAGGTTGAGGCTAAGTCTTTGCAATTCTTGGGGAAGGAACAGAAGCACTGAAATCTGCCTTGTGCTCACAGGCCCTGGATGAGGTCTTCCACACTGCATGGCCTGCGTGGAACTTTCTTAATAGGCTTTGGAGAGAGAGGTACATTGCTTCTTGTCATCTCAGCTACCCAGAAAGCAAACAACATGCTTTATCATAATGAACACTTGTTTTCTATAAATAATCTCATACTTAGTTGGGGTTCATGGTAAAGAGGGAATTAAGAAAACCCCACCCCAATCAGACTGTTTCTGGCATTTAACAGTTGATGTAAGTTTGTGCTTTCCTTCACAGACAGTGAAGTGCTCAAATAAGTGCTCTTTACTGAAACAAATTGACCAGATGCTTTAAATTTCTTTTATGAAAAACAAATACTTGTTATTAAAATAGCTTGAAGATGATCGCAGTCTTTGACTTGAATTTATATTTATGGCTGAGTTTACGGAGAACTGTGGTTCTAATCTTCTGGGAACACTTCTGTACAAATAAAAGTAAGGTGTAGGGATAGACTGATCTCCTTCGAGAATCCAATGTTGTGTAAGAAACTTCTGAGGATCCTCCTTGAAATCTGATCACACCCAAAACTTCACTGTGTAGCAGTCAAAAAAGTCGTGCCCCACCACCTATAAGTAGGAAATAACTGCCTGAGAAATAATCATGAGTGTTAAGAAAGTGTTCTTGGGGAAATAGCACAGGTTTTGTTGTGCTTACAGATAAGTACTCTTTAGGAGTGTGTAGCAATAGTACTGCAAATGTAAATGTGACATCCAAGTGGTAGCCTCTTTGAAGTACTAGCAGTGCTCAGTCCCCCAAAATTCACTCTAAATCTGTACAATTTCATGTGTGAAGATGCCATTTCCATTACATATTAATTATTTTGTTAGCACCTGCCTGTTTTTACCCCAAATGTTGCTTAACATTTTTAGGATATGGCTGATGAAAATGGTGAGAAATTTTTCTACAGTGTCACATATAGACAAGCTCTAAGCAACGTATCTTGCTCAATATGATGTTCTTGTGTTCTTGAGTTCTTTAAACAATGCTAGCCCTTCAGCAAACATCTCAGAACAAACACAAATACTGTAGGGAACTCAGCTTCTGATATTTCTGATGTTAAAAACAAGCATATAAACCATTTTTATCTCTTGGAGATCTGCTTTGGAGCAGACTCAATTCTCCACTACAAATGAGTTTGATTTTCTCTTCTTGATTTCTCAGTATTTGCATGCCTACTTTACAAAGCATCGCATTTATATCTTAAGGTAATTGTAAGATTGTATGTTGATGATAGATACATGACCCACCCTGGTTAACACAGTATTTGAGTGTTTCAAAAGTTACTTTATACTGTAAGATAATTATTTAATCTTACTATACCTTTGCGTTTTATAGATGCAGTCTTCATTTAAGAAGACTGAGTCCTCTTAAGGTACTGTAGGAAGCCTATAGAAGTCTAGAGAACTGAGACAGTTTCTTTTAAATTTGGAGCTGTTGGTGCAATCACTCTTTTCTTACTATCTGAAATCCTTGTTGCTAAAGACAAAGGAAAGTGGAATGAGATCTCTGTTCCAAACCACTGACTGTGCTGCACTGAAATTAACTTACAGGGAAGGATTCATAACATGTGACTCAAATGATTTCTGGATCTGTATCTCTTGTTCACAAGGATACAAATATTCTTGCTTTTGATAGAAGACTTATGAGATACAAATACAAAACTGTTTGCTTTCAAGCATGCAAACAAATATCAGACATCCCGTACTTCTGAAAACACCTAAATAGGGAATGCTTAATTATCTGAAAGAAAAGGAGTTTCATAAGCTGAGAACCCAAGTGGCTGAAACTGGCAAAAGCTCTTGCTGAAATGGGAATTCTTTGAAAGGTCTGGATTTCTGTGAAAACAAGTGACTATAGTGGCATATGTGTAATGATATCTTAATTTTAGTACAGGTAATGTGGTTTGAAAGGGGAAATGAAACAAAAATTATGCTCCTGCTTAATCAGTCTGCTGTAAAATTCTGGCTCGGTGGGACTGAGACATGTTAAGAGTGAGATTAAAATGTTTATTCTCTAGGTAATGTATGATGGTGGCATTTGGAAACTCTTGTGTGCTAGAAAGGTTAGTGCTTATTATCTGGAAATGTTCTTTATGTACTGATGAAAGAAAGCAAAACTGCTGAAGTAGTGAGTAGGTTTATTTTCACAGTAGCCGAAATAAAGAAGATTAAGAAAAATTTAATGTGGGTTAGTGTTTGTGTAGAGAATTGATTGTGTTGCTTGGCCATTAATTGTGTTGGTGGTGTGCAGACTATACTTAACAGTAATTCTAATACCACTAGTAGAGTATTAATGGAATGCTGCTTTGACCTGCTATCAATCATTGTGGTTTAAATATCATTTACCTAATGTTTTGCATACCAGTCACATACACTTACTAGATTCTATTCTGCTAGGATGGTGGATTAACAAAATGATTGTAGTAGCATTACTGCAATAAAAGGGATCAACTTCTATGTTTCTCTTTTTCTTCTACTATTTTTTAAAATAGTTTATAATATGTTTTTAGACTATTAATATTATTTCAGTCAGGGCTAGTAGTAAATCCTGGATGGACCATGTCAATACTAGCTGTCAGTTCTCTCATTTGTGTTTATTCTACTTTTCTAAAACTTACTATGATGGTTTTATTTGTGGTCAAAGGTATGTACTTTGACTATAACTATTAAAATATTTAGCATATTTAACAGTGACAGCAGAGAACTTAAATGCAAGAGTTGAAAACCTGAAGCTAGATACAAAGTTATTGATTTTATATCAATAGTGAAAAGTATTTGAAAAATATTGCAGCACAGATGCATTAAAAATGTTATAAAAACTTGTGACTTGAGTGGTAGCTGTCATAGCTAGCAGAGAAGGTTTACAGGATGAAAAGTGTGTCCACTGTGTGTCTACAACAAATCAAAACATGTAGGACTTGAATCAGAGGCAAAAGACAGTCACAGAACTTATCAAATAAGGCAGGTTATTTTTTGGCAATGAAGAAAACTTGCTGTTTGTGTGCACTTCCCAGACATCTGTGTTACAGTTCCAGTGCGCTATTGAACCACGAGTTGATTATTCTTGAAGTTAATTTTTATTATTTAACTTTAACTTGCTCTGAAGTAACCTCTTGGGACAGATCTATGCTCAGAAGCAAGACTGACCTTAAGATTTCTATAACTGTTTCTGGCCTCCCAAGTCTCCAGTCTGCTCTCACAGGATTCATCCCTACACTTCAGCAATTTTTTGTCTTATTTTGATATAAATACTGCAAGATTTCTTTGCTTTGTAAATTGTTTAAAAAAAAGGATAAATATAAGAAAAAAATACAGAGTTTGTGATTTTAGAAAATAAAGATGCATTCCTTAAATCAAAAATTTAAAAGTAATAGATTTGTATTTGTATCAAAATGGAATTTGTATTCAAACATTGAAAGAGTTTTTAATCAAATTATGAATACTGTAATAGTAGACATTAGAGGAGTATAAAATTACAATTTTTAATGTAGAATTTCATAGAATTCACCCTATGCATTTGCAGAGCTCTACTTTATTGACATAATTAGCTGTAATTCAGATCTAGTATTAACTGAACCAAATGTTATTAACAACACTTTAGAACATAAATGCTAATTTAATAAGAATGACGGATTCATTCAACTGAGCATGGTCATCCTCTTTGCTGAATTTTCTCATTTGCTTTCAGTGTGCAGAGTCTCACGGCACAAATCAGGAATAGGTCATGCATGGTTGCTTAGTGGTTTCTTAATTAGTATTATAATGCATTTGCTTTGTTAATAGCTTTGCATTTGCAAATATTGTATCCCATTTTTGCTGGGGAATCATCACACAGCTGTCTTAGAATAGGAATGTTAAGGAACCAATAGAAATCAAATCCTGTATAATCCTGGAAAATGTTTGACATATTCTGGGATCCAAGTGGATGTTTTTTGTTGTAGTTTTCTTGTCTATCGTTCTGTGAAACCTGGGGTGACATATGACGTGACCACTAGACTGTATCTTTAAAGGTGGTACTTTAATTCATTGTGACTTCAGTTAAGCATACTAAATGCAGAAGTTCTTGGTACATGTAAGTCAAATATGTAATCTTTATTTTTTTCATTTCTACTAGGAAGGAAAACTGTCATCAGAAAGAAAACACCTGCAGAGTGGAGAGATTGCTGCACTGATTACTGTTTAAAAGCTTTGTTAAAACACCTTGCATTGCTGAGAAGTGCAGATGTTGATTTTTCTTGGTAATGAGAAGTCAGAGGTTATGACACACCCAGTCACACATCTTGTTTATCATAGCTTCATGATATACAATGGTGCTGGATTGGTGGGGCAAGTGGTACTGCAGAGCTGAGCCCTGTGCTTGGTGCCAAGTGAGGAGAGCTGGTACTCCTGGGCACTGATAAAGTTCATAGTCCCATACTAGCTACGATGAAAAAAATCTACTCTACCCCAGCCAAAACCAGCACAAAGGTGATAACTATCTGCTTCTGTAAAGAACAGCCTAGCTAAAAAGAGGACAGTGTACCAGTTTAAATGCTTTAGTGTATTTAGGAAGAAATCTTATTTTTACCTTGAAAAATACCAATATTTTTTAATTAGAAAAAAAAGATTTAACTTCCTCTTTTCTTATGACAGAGAAAGAGTCACGTTGTATGATTTGAACTAATGTTGGTCTTGTTTAATGTTTATTCACTAGCTCTTGAAGGAGGCTACAGAGTATAACAAAACCAGAGTAAGCTCTCTCAGTGCTTGGTCAAAGGTTTATTTGCAGTTCATGCTGCACAGATGAGTAATAGCTGGGAAGCACAGATGGAATTTAAGAAACAGCAAGTTCAGTGGGAAAACTGCTGTATTGAAGAGAGGGAGAAAACTGAACAAACCAACAGCTTGAGAGAGAAATATTGAGATTCAGCTGGTTATTACACAAATTATTTCAGCCTGTCCTAGCATATAAACTGTGAGGACAAACAGCAAATGTTTTACAGGAATTGGCTGCTTCCTCACTATTCTCTTATACAAAGAAGTGCCTCTCAAACCTAGCTAAAATACAAGGGTTGGTTTTTTTTCATTGGATGATGTTTAATTGGAAGTTAGTTAAAGAGAGAGGCAATGATCTTTATAATAAGCAAGGCAAAGATAAAGAGTATGAGTAGAGCTAAATATAGTGGCTGGAGATTTCAACTCCAGGGTTTGTTAATCCCAACAGAGGGACTAAAATCGAGATTGGTAAGAAGAGAAGGACAACCTGCCAAGCTCACCAGTCTGCAGGTCTTGCTTGTGTTGAGTGCCTGCCTCTTGGCAGGACTTGTTTCTGTCTTAGTCCTTCAGCAGCATTTTCCTTGAGCATCATCTGGGAAAGGCAGAACACAGAAATTCTTGCTACTCTTTTCTGAAAAGAATAAAAGGAAGAATACTCCTGGCTAGGTTTCATCCACCTGCTTCTGAGTTGTCTCCACTTTTCAGGTCTTTTGCACTTACCTGCTTCCCACTAATCCCACAATTAAGTTTTGTCTTCCATTTTATTTGATTTAATACCAGTGCATTGTAGACTTCATATAGAATCATAGAATCATAGAATTGATTGGGTTGGAAAAGACATCCGAGAGCATCGAGTCCAACCCTTGGTCCAACTCTAGTCCATTTACTAGATCATGGCACTCAGCACCACGTCCAATCTGCGTTTAAAAATCTCTAGGGATGGTGAATCCACCACCTCTCTGGGCAGCCCATTCCAATGCCTGATTACTCTCTCTGTAAGGAATTTTTTTCTGATATCCAACTTAAATTTCCCCTGGCAGAGCTTCAGCCCGTGCCCCCTTGTCCTATTGCTGAGTGCCTGGGAGAAGAGACCAGCCCCCACCTGGCTAGAACTTCCCTTCAGGGACAGTGCTGAGGTCACCTCTGAGCCTCCTCTTCTCCAGGCTAAACAACCCCAGCTCCCTCAGCCTCTCCCCGTGGGGCTTGTGCTCCAGTCCCTTCACCAGCCTTGTTGCTCTTTTCTGGACTCGCTCCAGCACCTCAATATCCTTTCTGAACTGAGGGGCCCAGAACTGAACACAGTACTCAAGGTGTGGCCTCACCAACGCAGAGTACAGGGGAAGGATCACTTCCCTGGTCCTGCTGGCCACGCTATTTTTGATACAGGCCAGGATCCCATTGGCCTTCTTGGCCACCTGGGCACACTGTTGGCTCATGTTGAGCTTCCTGTCAATTAGTACCCCAAGGTCCCTTTCTGCCTGGCTGCGGAATATATATTGACTAATTTTGTTTTCTAGGGATCTGCTTACTCTAAGCTTTCCAGTTTTAGCTGAATGGTACAGTCTGTCATCATTATAAATTAACTGAGGTATTATTTGCTTTCTGATTTCCATGAGAGAGTTTTTTTGAAAAGTTTGATTCAATAAATAAGATACAATTAGTAAAAAAATGTAAAATTTGATGAAAACATATTTTTGTAGACCATTTCCACATTTTCCATTATTCTTTCAGTTCTCTGATTTTCTAATATTTCAGTAATAAATATGAGGCACATATTTCTAGCTAAGTTATAAAACAAAGAAATTTTTGAAGTACTAAATTGCATATATATGTAATTCCAAGAATAATGTTTAATCCATCATTCAGAATAGGAAGAGAAGCCTCAGCAATAAATTCATTCCCTCAAGCACTGATTTAAAAAGAGAGAGAAAGAGAAGAATAAAATTATATAATCAGATGAATTAAAACTGTAATTTACTGCTGTACTCTGATTTATCTCCTGCTGCTAAAGATTGCCCATAAAAAAAAAAAAATTGAAGCCAGTATGGTTGAGCATTTAAATTGAAATTTTTTTAGATCTGTTTTTTTCCTCACAGTTGTATGTTTCTGCATATTTAAGTTCTAGTTTATTAAAAACCCTCAACCCTCAGAACATTCAAAGTAATTTGCTAAGTATAACTAATTTTGTATGTAATTTTAATAAAAAAGATATATAATAATTTTAAAAGCCCCAAACAAATAGTTCTGCATCCCAGTGTGGTAATGCTGTATTGAAACTAAACCTGCCTCAAGACAAAGTTTCTGTGAAGCTCTGCTATAAGAGTTGAAAGTCTTATCATTATAAGTAAGGGGAAATAAGAAGGATGTTATTAATGACTTTTGTTGTGTTTATTGGACCAAATATTCAGGAAGCAAAAATATTTCTGATCTGTCTTTCCATGAGCCTAGGATATTTCTTCCAGAAGCACATTGAGATTTACTCTTCTAGCATATCATTCTTTCATTTATTTAATTTTATAAACAGTGTTGGTTGTTTTTTCTGAATATTGAAGTAATGCCATTTTTGGGTGTTTGTTCTATTGGTAGCATCAGTGTCCTACGTGATATTTGATTAAAAGAAATAAAGAAATAGTTTTTAATATCAATTTTTAACACTCTTGAAAAATAGCCTTTCTTTCTTTTTCCAGTCTGTTGAGGATTTTTTTTTCATGGAGTTTACAGTTCCTGTCAGACAATAAAGCAAGTGAAGGTTTGTCTTCTTTTTGAAGGAAACATTGATGCTGACAGGATCAGAGGAGTTTCCTTGGAGGAATCACAGCATGTGAATGTATCTTCCAGCTAAGAGTTTATGACTGAAAACACCTGGAGAAGACCTTGCAAGGTCACCTTAAAGGATTTAATAGGGGAAGGTCCAAGCATTTATATCAAGGATCTTTGATTAGTTTACTGGACATGAGATAAATAGTGGTGTTTTCAATCCTCACGTGTGAAGCGTCCTCTGAACCTCTAACAGGAGCCTGAAAATGAAAAAGAAGTACTAGAAGTGCTAGTGCCATTCAGGGAAAGAATGCTAATTTTCCAAGTTAGCAAGTTGCCTCTTGTAAAGACATATCTATGAAGTAGTGAGCTGCCAATGCAGATGTGCCCAAGAGATGCCAGCTGCCATGCAGTAGTTTTATTGAGAAATTGGGTATAACTACTCGTGGAGTGACGTGCTAGGGAGTTATGTGTCTTCTTGTACCTAGGCCAGTTTTGTCCACACTAACCTGAGCACCTCTGTGTGGGAGTGCTCAGGTCTGTGCAGACATTCCCTTGGTTAGTAAAGACGGCGTCCTTAAATACACAGAGACACCAGAGCTCTCTGGAGCTAAACATGGAGAGTGTTAAACCCGACTGCCTGTGATTCCCTCTGAGTGTGACTGTGGAAAATTTCGTTCCTCTATACTAGTCTAAGCTGGACTTAGTGGACTTTCAGTGGGTTTGGATGCACTTTGAAAGAAAACAGACACTGGATTGCAGTATGACAATTTGATGACTCAAAGGAGAAGTGACTTTATGGTTAAATATGCCTTGTAGAGGACATATGGAGGTCCCACAGTATGAATCTGCATCAGCTTGGTGTTTAGAGAACAGCTGCTCACAAATAACACTGTCAGCAGAAGCTGACTGACATATTCTCACTAGTGTTAATAGATGATATCATGACTCATCAATTCCAGCCATTGGCTCAAAAGGAAATAGAAAGGAATTTCTACCTCTGAGAAGTTGACTGAAACTGACTGTTCACACTTTGATAATGACTGGAACAGCAGCTTTAAAAATAGAGAAACTGGTTTCTACAACCCTCTGCTATATGAACCTGACCGAAAGGACATTGGGTTGAATGAGGTTAAAAACTCTAGCAATTCATTTATGTTGCTGGGCTTTGGGCATTCAGGTTCCCTGTAAAACAGAATAGCAGAGTTAAGCAGTTGATGAGGTGAGTGGAAAGCAGTGATGCTGGCAGCCATCAGGCTTCCTCCCTTGGTGCTGGGGACTACAAAGAGTGAACCATTGCATTTGGGCATTGTCCTAGCTCAGCAGGTGGAACCAGTTTATCACTGTGTATGGATGATCAAAGCTATGTATTCCACACCCTCTGTTCATTTCTCATGAACTGTTAACAATGGACCATTTGCAGGAGCTGCCCAGGGCACACCCAACTCCTCAGGGTGTGAAAGGCACCTATGAGATAAGAGCTGTGATAACTCCCCTCCAGGAAGTCATTAGCAACTTCACACCCAGTCTGAGGGGGCGTGTCTGCTAATGGGCCATCAGCGATTCCAAAATACCCTATGACTCACAGAGTTAGATCACTCATTGTGTGACTCCCCACCCTGGGGGAGGTACTGCGTGTTCCCACCTGGACCTGAGGGTACATAATCTTGGGGTTTGAAGACCTCAGGGAATCACTGGTTGGATCCAGAGGAGGACCAGAATCTCAACAGGAGGAGACCACCACTCTTCACCAGACTGCAACCGTCAGCTGCATCAACAGGTTTTTCACTTCCTTTTAGTTAGGACTCAAGGGAACCACGTGGGGTTAAGCACAGGGGCTAACAAACCCCTTTGTGCTTGTGCCCTAGGGTGCTTGGTTATACCTCTGGGTTTTTGTGGGTTAAAACCAATTTTCTCTTTGTGCCATTGCATTTATTGTAATATTGTTATTAAACTGTAACTCTGACTTATAATCTTTTTTATGTTGGGTTCATTTTTCCTGCTGGTTTACCTTTAAACCAGCACAGGCATGAAGCTCTGTTAAGAAGCACAGAAACCTGATATTAGATGGCATGGATGTCCTGCCTGCTGTGGACATGGCACTCATGGCTGCAGCAGCCTCACTCTACAGAAATATTGGTCACCCAGTCATGATCAGTGGGTCTTTCTGTAAACCACAGAGCCTCCCTGACTTATGTAGTTATTTATGATTTTTATTTCTTTTTTTTTTTTTAATGAAGATGAGAATAACAATGAGTAGTTTTTATCCTATTTCCAGCCTTTCACTTCAGATTTTAAATATCCTCTTATGTTTTTCTCAGTCTTTAATAACAGTGGAAGATTGACAAAATAAAAATGTATATGCACGAAATACACTGGTACATGCTTTGACCGTTTTCCCTCAGTGGTACTATATAACCTAATTTAATTTCTAAAGTCCTGTTTTCTCTGTCAATCCACAAAGACAAAATAAGTCTGTGCTTTCAACACAGGTTTGATATGCTCTTGAGGCCTACTAGTGTAGAGAAACTCAATTTAAAAGTAATAATTCTTATTATTTTTTCAAGCATACAACGAAAAGACCTTGACATCCCAGCTTGAGTGAACTTACAGTGAGTGGAGCACTTTAGAAGTCTAAATTTGCTTGCCCGAAGAAGGAATTTCTGTCCCATTCTGTTCAGATTTGGGGGCTGTAGATAGGAGAGGCCTCCCATGGCAGAGCCTCCAGTTTTGAGGCCCTTTGAAACAGTATTGAAATGCTGTCACTGCAGTGGTTTTGACTTTGTTCATGTGCTCCTTGGGGAATGAGTCTTTTGGGAGAGGACTTCTCCACAGATCATTCGATTTTTGCCATTTTCTCCAGTGTTTTTCAGAGGGATGTAATGGAAATACTGTGTACCTTCTTCAGTCAAATCTGGTTTTATTATTTAGTCTGAATAGTTCAAAACGTCCACTATTCTAATAATTCTTTGAGTTTCCTTTCTGACAAAGAAGCTAGTGGATCCCATTTGAGCTATGCAATGTCAAGCTTCTGTCAAGGCGTAGAGAAAAAGATTAAAAACAAAAAGGCCAACTTTTGGTCTTCATCTGTCTGATACAAGTGCCAACTTTTTCCTCAGTAAAGTTTTTGTAATTAAGTGTTCCAAGAAGAAGAAAAGGTTATGTATTGCTTTGAAGTTGTTTGATAAATCAGGGAGGATGAGGATTCAATGGGTTTTAAGCATAGGTTTTGAGTAAGTTATTAGGGATTTTATAAGGGTAGTTTTAGTGGAGTGTAAACAGCAGATGATGAATTTGAAAGGTTATACAAGGATAATGATATGCCGGATATCCTTGGAAATAAGATTTTTTAAAAAATATATTGGAAATAAAATGATAAAATGTGAAAATCACAGCAAAGAATAAAGTATTTTAAAAAGATCACCATTCTATAGATAATTATATGTAAAAAAAGTAAAACGTGTTAAAAGACAGCTGTCTTGTTCTTATAAATTGAAACTCAAATCAACACTTACCTTTAGTAATGGAAATTCATTCTGTCTGATTTTGGTGTTCTTAGGATACTGCTGTTTTGTTACTGAAATACTTGGAGTTTTATAATATTCTGTTCAACAGATTAGATAAAGAATTTCAGAAAATAATTTTATTTCTGTTTGATTTTTTAAAGGATCAAGAGGCAGATGGCTCTAGTGCATTCTGCTTTCCTGCTTTTAAAACATTTTAGTACATAAATGCTTTTGCCACCAAAACTACAGAACTTTTAAAATATTCTTTCTTTTTTGGATGATCTTTATGATGTTTCTGAAGTTTAAATGATTATAATGCTTGTTGACATCATATCATTTAAGTTCCCTTATCTACAGGCACTTTGATGAAACAGAATAGTTTTCACTAATGATAAATTCTTAATAAATTCCATCTTCCTATAATATTAGAGATTACTTGGAGATGAGTGTGAGAGAGCTCAGCTTTTTATTGTTTATGGCAGAAAACTTTTGGCCCCTTTGAAACAAATCTCACTACTGATATGGTAGGCATGCCATAGCTGGAAGTATTGTACCATCCAACCTCACTGGAGAAAAATATGGGCTAAATATGGTTGCTCTATGCCACCGTTCTGGTGAGACTTGCTGTTCTTTGATAACCCCAGAAGTTGTAAGAAAGTATACAAAATAAAATGTACAACTTAACTAATAAGCTTAATACTATTACTACATTTGTTTATATGATGGCTCTGCCAGGTTCTGATTTGCTGTAATAAAGACCAGATTCAAGAGATTGTTAAATCTCTGCACTGTCTTGCACTCTACTCTTAATTGCATCTTCTGTCCTTTACTGACCCTTTTCTTTCTCCAGTCTTTTGGGTATTTTACATGATCTGAATCTTTTTTTTCCAGAGATCAGAATCCAGACAGGAGCTCAGCAATGAAACTCAGATGAGTAGGCATGAGATACTGTAGGATACAGTCCACTTCTTTTAAAGGTGACACGTAAGACTATTGCCAGATAACATGCTCTGAAGCTGAGACTGGAACTCAGAATTTGTACTTCGTGATTATTGCTCTTTAAAGGATGGCAGGAATTTGGATGGAGGAATTTTGTGGGTATCCCATTTTGTCCAAGTTAATTAAATGGTGCCTCAGTCCTACTGCTGACATGGCCACTAGCATTGCTGGGAGATTCAAGCAGGCATTTTCCTGCAAGCTGTCTGCGTTTTTAGGTAATTAATGTTCTTAAAATCTTATGTGCCTACATTACAATTCATAAGGAATTTAATATGTGATACAGCATTTTCTGATCCACTTGTGGATGTATATACAAGAGATATTTTATAAAATAATATTTAGCTACAAATACGTATTTTTGTGCAAATACCTTCTGATTAATGCAATGAAAGTTGTACCTCCACCCTCTAATCATTGTCTTACTCTTACAACAAAGGACTGTGCATCTGGACATGACATCTCAGGATCAGCCAGCCTCCATTTCTGTAAATAAAGTATGTTATGCCTACAAAAGGGGTTCAGTTGTGCTTTGAAGTACCCAGAGCACCTCTAAATCTGTTGAGGTCAGTTTAGTAACTCCTAACAGAAAGCAAAATGTATTTATCTTCACCCAAAATTGAAGTCTGCTACTCCATCTTTTAATGATTCATTTTTATTGATCCATTTGAATTACACAAATGAGATCCTTATGAGATTTTGTGGGGTCATTGTTTATAAAGTATTTTAAACAAGATTAATTTTTTAAAATCACAACTCCTGTATAAAATGTTTTGAAAGAATTTCTGTGAACATTAGTATTTTGCAAGAATGAAGAAAAATAATAACTCTCATGTAGACTTGTTTGTTTGTAGTCAGAAAGAGTTCTGCCAAATCAAAGAGCAGCTTTATTTCTGACTGCAGTTTTTAAATGTGTTCTTAACACATAAAATATGTTAAAGGCTGTAATGAAAATATCTGGTCTCAATCTTATAGCACAAGAAAACTATACAGAAAAGAAAAGAATGTAATTTACCAGTTGGAGACATGAGAAATCCAGTAATTTGTATTCAGGTTTCTTTCTGCAGACAGAAGTAAATGGTCACATTTCTCAAATTTTGTTTGAAGTGGTGCAAAGTCAAATGTTTTGTAAACATTCGATTGTAAACATTTGATTGTAAAGTGATAGTGGGTTTAGCTTTTACTAATAAATATAGATCATCTCTCACAGTTCTGACTTACTTGTTCATTCCATGCCACCTAAAAATAATTATGGAAGAAGCTGATTCTAAAAATATTTTGACTGTTGTAATATTATCTAGCATTTTTTTTCGCTTCTTGAAGTTTCTTTGGGTGGGACATCAGGCATGACTTAATAGGAAGAGATCTAGAGCATGATAACTTGTACTGTGCAAATGAAAAATTTATATGACTGGAATACTTTGGAGGCTGTTAGTAGTAGTAGTTTTTTGTCAGTAAAATGGTAATTCTTGCATGCTAATAATGCCTTCCTACACAATTCATTGTTTCTCTCACTATTTTGGATATGTAACAGCAGTAATCGGCAACTTGGTATCTTGTCATCCCACTAAGACAAGCTTTAAAAAAATGTCTTTGGTAGTAGAGTGGGATTAATTCTTGGTCTGCTGAAAAATAATTGCCCAGAAGCCGTGATTATGCAGAGTGCATAATTATACAGTGTATAATTATACATTATACAGAGCATGTCTTGAGTTGTTTATTTCTGTTGACATTATTTTCATTACACAGAAGCAAATTCAAGTTAGAATTCTTTCAAAATGTCAAATATCTAACAAAATAGTTTTTAATTATTGCTGAAATACAACTAAGAGACAGATATATCATAATCCATTTGCTGAATATGCAGTGTAATTCAGTGTTCAGCATTTCTTCTGTTTAACTCTGCACCGTAGTCTTTGTGGAAACCTCTAAATGGCAGTCCTGAGTTTGTGGAAGTTGCTTTATTTTAGCCACCTTTGCAGCACTCTATATTGTTTTTGCACCCCAATTGTTTAAAATACCTTTTTCCAAAATAAAACTAGAAGAAAGAAGCATCTGACAAATCTTTCCCCTGGAAAGGTTAGAAACCTATATTTGTTCAATTTTCTTAGCATGCCTTATCCTGACTGGATTGTGTATGGGCTTCTTGCCGACTCCAGGGTGCAAGAGTGACAAAACTGTATATCAAGACTTAATCTTTTATTCCTTGTTATGGAACAGTTATAGCTATTGCACAGTTAAGGTTGAAGTTTGCTTCCATTACAAGCCTGATCTACAGCTCACAGCAGCCACTTGTCCCTGAAAGAAGCCATTCCTGTGAAATTTCACATGTCGCATCTTATGAAGAGTTAAGTGTTTCTGCGAAGGCTAAAGAAAGAATGGAGAAAAGGACTTTTAAAGTTAAAACTTGATTCTCTGCTGCCATGAACTAGTTTTAGTAATCATAAACAATGAATGTCTCATATAATGTGTATGTTTTATGAAGGAGATTACTGTCCCTGCCCATTGTCAGAATCCCTAATAAGTCCTGCCATAGGGCTCCATTTTCAGTTTCTTATTGCTTTGATAGATGTTTACTGTCTTGGGATTTTATTTCAGCCTGATGCTTGTGTTTATGCATGAAGGTATATGTAAGATATCAGCCAGCTCAATGCAGTTACTGGGAAGCAAGACAATTGTACAACAAATCATTCCATAGTTACTGTAAACTCTGTGGTTTAGCTTATAAAATGAATGTAAATGAGCTAAAAAATGCAAAATGAGATCTCAAGTACTGTTTTAGAAGGGGAGGAACATATAGCAGTCCTCAGGTTTCTGGGTAATATCCTGTGTTGCCACTGGTAGAGAATAAACATTGTGTTCTACTTGGTGAAGTTGACAGCAGATTTTAAAGGGCTCAAATATGCACCCAAAGTTAAACTAGCTTCAATAAATATCCCAAACATTCAAAAGTTTTTAATAGTTTTTTGTTTAATCTCACAGTTTCATGGTATGATAACAAATTGCAGAAAAGTATATGTGTTCTTCCCTGTCTCCTAATAATATGCATTGACATTGCTAGACTGCAATTTTTCTATTATTTGATAAAAATATTCTTTTATTTGATTATGAATTAGTTATGCTCATTTAAAAATGTAAAAAAAAGCTTCTTGAAATTCCTGCTTTTCCTTATCAAATAATTTGGTTTTGTACGGGCGGTGCCGTGGTGTAATGGTGAGCACTCCGGACTCTGATCACAAGGTTGTGAGTTCGAGTCTCAGTGGAGACCGTACCGGGCACTTAAATGCCTCCCTGCCATCCGATCCCGTCAGATCTCGGATGCTCAGCAGGGTCAGCCCCAGTTAGTACCGGGTGCTCTAGACAGTCCTGAGGACTTCACTGTCACTGTCCAAGTTTGTTCGGCCGTGGCAGATGGACCTTGGGACTTGAAACGGTGGGGCCAGTTCTGCGCACGCTGTGCCTCACCTAAAAAATCCACTGCGCAGGCTGGAAGGGCACACCCCCACCTGGGGAGAGCTCTTCCCAAATCTTCGTTCGCGAAGTTTGGCCATACATACAATTTGGTTTTGTAGAATAATCAAGAATTACATCTTGAATTCCAAAATTTCAATATCCATATTAATAAGCTTTAATTTTGTATAATGACAGAATGTAAATATGAAAGGGGTAGAAGCATTTTAATTTTTGTCACATTTAAAAAAACCTCTTAGACCTATTCACTTGATCTCAGATGCCTTACAACATTTTTTTTACTTCCTGTTGTAACTCAGACAGAAGATATTGGCAAGTGAGAGGTGTTTCTTTTGTGTAGGAGTTTCATCATGTAACTGATAGTTTTGCTGTGTTATAACCTTCTTTTATTTCAGTAAGATATATCTATGGAACAGGTTATCAGTTGTGACAAATTGATGTTTTCTTCTGAACCTGATCGACTTCCTTTGGATTAGTTGCTTGAGAAAAGTAAAGCTCATTTTCAGTCCTGACTTAAACTCAGTGCTGAAGAGCTTTTGCACTTAACCCTCTGTGTCACCTATCTTCACATGAACAACATTTTCATAATGAACATATGAATAAATCTCTCAATTTCATTTTTAAAAATCTATTCTGTGTTGAAATAGCAGAATTACCAACTTTTAGCTATTCAAGAAACATAAAATATCTATAATCTTCATGTTTTTAATAATGCACGTAGTATTTTTGCACAAAAGAATGAAATTAATTGCATGTTATGTTGTAGTACTAATGAAAACAAATAGCAGAAGTTATGCCTTCTGTTGTGCTTGGAATGGATATGTCATGAAAATTACCTAAAACAAATAACAATAAATACACTAAATAGGGTCTTTTATACAGCTCAATATAGGGTTATTCTGTGGAAGTCTAATTATTGTGATTGATACTAGCAGCCATTTATTGCATGTCTTAGAGCAGCTGTACAATGTGCAGTGCTTGAATTTTGGTTGGCGTTATTAATTATTAAGTAGAGCTACCCATTGATTTCTTTGCACTGTTCTATCTTAAAACTGATGATGTGAAAGGAGGTGGTCTTATTAGGACTGAGATAAAATCAGAGCTCATAACTTTGCTTAAAACCATAAGGTGTAACAGACTGTGTGATCTTGGGATGAGACCTCTCTCAAATAAATGTCAAACTAATTCCTTGCCTGGGAAATTAAGAGATTTAACTTTTTCTCCATTATCTTTACTATTCATGTACATTAGAGAGAAGTGGTATTTTATTTTTTTTATTATTTGCATTCATTTAACTAAGTTATATCTTAGGAAATGTTTTATCATGAAACTTTCTTGTTCCACTATTAAGCCAAACTGTAAAAATATACTAAAAGATGCATGGGAGCATGAATCTTGTGATCTTTAGTGCATTTAGAGATCAATGTGTCTTCCTCAAGATTTAAAAAGTTTGAATTAATTCAATATATTCTTATGAATCATAATTTTGGATAATTTACTGTCCTGCATTTTCATTTTTATTTGTGGCAGATAGTCCCAGTGAAGCTGGTCAGTGTCTGACAGTGAAATGCAAACATTCAACAATAGCCTTAATTTGCTTGACAGCATTTTTAGATAATCTAAACATTTCCTTTCACCACATGCATAACTTTAATGATAGGGCCACAAAAGCCTCCTGGGCAAAGGATTAATTTGCAACATTGTAATAAAAAAGCCAGTGCGTATGTCAAGGCTACACAGCTCTGTTGTTGACTGGCAAAATTTTACTGCAGTGCCTGTCTGCAGCAGAATCCTTGCAAATCTCTTCTGAAGGGAAGGTGCAATCCTCTCCCCAGAGTATAGATTTGAAAGAGTTTTTTTTAGGCTTTCCACGATGTGATGAAGAGAAAATTCAAAAATATCTTTCTAAAACAGAACTCAAGGTGTTTGTTTATTTTTCTCTGGTTGGGGAACTTCTCATGGTCTTCAGAAAGACATTTTATATAAGGGAGGCTGAAGAGGAAGGGAGTGATGTAGAGCCATTGAAGAATGACACAAATACAGCTAGTTCCCTCTTTGGACAGGGAGGACATCTAGTAGCTTTCTAGTCTTGTCTTTTCTGTGAAAAATTGAACATTTCCCAGTGGGATCTGAGTCAAGATTCGTGTTTGTAATGATTTCAGGTTCTGACTACTGAATTGTTTAGACAAGATTGTTTCTGTAGTGTCTTGGAAAGGAAAACATACTGGTAAGGCTGTCATTGGTTTTGGTATAGATAAAGTTGCAGTCACTGGTTTGAGAGGTATCCAGACAAATCACCTTGATGAGTCTAGACAGGAAATTGGTTTAATGGGTTTAAAGCATAAATTAAAGGATATTTAGGGTTTTTTCCATATATGTAATCTGGAAACAGCATATGAACTGACATATTTTTAAGTGCCTATATGTGAAAAATGGGGGCTATGTATATATGGATACACACACAGGCATATATATAGATATACATGTATGAAGAAGATGTTTGAAAATTTTAAAATAGGGATTAATTTTAGCATCGCAGTTCATACTTAGGCATATAAACCACACCTTCTTCTATGACTCTGTTTTACTGTGGTCTAAAAGGTTTTCATACATTTCTAACTAAAAATACTTTTAAATTCTTTCATTCAGTGAGTTCAGCTACTGCGAGCCAGTGGAGGTTGGCCCTAAAATGTGATCCCAAAATAATCAGGGGTAGGTTTAGCTGCACTTATGCTGCTTTCTCTCTTTTCCTCCATGCAAAGGACGAAATGTTAATGCTGACTGAGCATCTCTACATGTAGCAAATAAAACCCATTTCTATTAGTCAGCTTCATTGTGCTGACAATTTCTTGAGAATTCAGTAGAGATTCCTGCTTGATCTGTGTGTGGATCTCTCATGCTAATGGAACATGCAAATGCTCTGATGAAGAGGCACACAGTTCCACAAATTCATTTAAAAGATATCTTCCAAAAGTCTCCTGATCTTTCATTTCTCAAATATTTTTGTTTGACAAAAACAGTGATGACAAAACAGTGACAACAAAGCAGTGGCAACAAAAAGTCAGCTCCACAGCTGAGGCCAGTTAACTGACAGCAATATACAAAGCCATAGTAACAAATTATGGGGAGTCTGACAAATATAATTAGAATTTTCCTAATATACTTAGCTAAATTACTTGATACAGCATTATGCTGGAAAGAGTTTATAAAACGAGTATGTATGAGGTAGAAGAGTTAATATCAGGGATGAGATTATTTCAGAAGCATAGTTGCCTAATAATATTATTTTCCTGTAGATTTTCCTGAATCCATGTGATTTTGTTCTGCTTAATATTGGGTTTAAATGGATGACTCTTAAAATGAAGTATTGGAAAAACAACTCCAACGTGCTCCACCTTTTTTTGGTTTTGGAAAGCATTTGGGTGGTATTAATGTGAAAAACTAAAGTGTGGAGATTGTCTGGTTTGTGATAAAACTCTAAGTGAAGTAAGAGATTTTCATATCTGAAAAGTTGAGCAGTTTTTTATTGTTTTTTGTTGTGTCTACATTTTTTTTAAGAATGTTTATATCACACTTGAACTTGATCAAGGAAACACGAATTGTTAAAAATGTATTTCCATATTCACAATTTAAAGGTAATATAATAACAGTACTCTCTCTAGCACACACTGATACCACTGAAATTCACTTATTTTTCTCTAGGACTTTGTCATCTTCCCTTCTGTTAAAAATTTCAGTAATTTATGCTAAAACATATCCTTTCCTATTTATCTTAATTTCTTCCAAGACATTATCCTAATAAATATCTCTAAATATTCAAAGGCCTTATTTATATATAAAAACCACTTATTTATCAGTAATTTTTGTTTAACTGGTTTGGCAATGCTGATATCTCTCCAAGCAGTATTAAAAGTTGTGGAGCAGATTGAAAAGTGCAGCTTCTGCAAGCACAGTCACACCATTGCACATGCAAAACAGCTGTGCTTGTTGGGGTTTCCTGGGGTGAAAGGGAGAAAAGCCACCCTGCTGCAAGGCGGGGCATGAAGTGCCCTGGCTGCTCTTTCCATGACTCTGCAGAGCAATTTGCTTTTGACATGACTTAAGGAACCAGAGAAGAAGAAACTGGAAAGGCTGTTAGCTAATTGTGCTGGTTTAAAGCTAAACTGGCAGGAGAAATGAACGCAGCTCAGGAGAGATTATGTCAGAGTTACAATTTAATAAAAATTTTACAATAAATACAACAACACAAAGAGAAATTGGTTTTAACCCACAAACCCCAGTAGTATAACTCAGTCCCCTGGGGCACAAACAGAATGGTATTTGTTAGCCCCTGCTGAGCCCCACCCCATGGTTCCCCTGAGTCCAAAATAAAAGGAACAGAAAAACCTTTTGGTACAGATGACAGTCGCAGTCCTGTTGAGGTTCTGGTCCTCCTCTGGATCTGACAAGTACTCCCAGAGGTCTTCAAACCTCAAGATTATATACCCTCAGGTCCAGGTGGGAACACACAGTACCTCCCTCAGGGCAGAGAGTTCCACAATGGGTGACCTGACTCTGTGAGTCATGGGGTATTTTGGAATTGTTGCTGGCCCATTAGCAGACACCCCCTCAGACTGGGTGTGAAGGTGCTAATGACTCCCTGGAGGGGAGTAGTCACAGCTCCTATCTCACAGGCTTCTTTAACACCCAGCTCACAGCCTGAGGGTCTTGCGTGTGCCCTGGGCAGCTGCTGCAAATGGCCCATTGTTAACACGGGAAATGAATAGAGGATGTGGAATACATAGCTTTGACCACACAGTGATAAACTGGTCCCACCTGCTGAACTAGGACACTAATTCTGCGCTCTTATATGACCGCTCCTGTCAACAGTACACTAGTGACTATTGCTACAGTTGAGGTCTGAAAATTCAAATAACCTTAAATGCAAACTGGTATTTTTACTTATATTGATGAATAAAAGAGCCTTACTGTATACTAGAATAAGGCTGATTTCTGTCACACATTCAATTTAATATGAAATTCTACTTTTGGAATTATTTTCTAATATTTAATTATTCTTTTTAAATTATTAACTAGTAATAATATTTTCAAATACTACGTGCAGATTTTCCTTTCCTTTGGTTGGATGACTGTGGTTCTTTGATCTTGCCAAAGCAGGAGGTCTTTAACAAATAAGTAACGAGTTAGGTGATGGGTAATTTTGGCTATAGAGAGAATGAGGAGTGCTTGGCATAAAGTTGATTGTCCAGGGCTGTTGAAAATATAAAATGTGTTGGAACAATCAGAAACCAAAATATTACGGATTTTAACTAAAAAGTAGAAACTTTTGTGTTTTGAATCAAAGCAAAATACTTTGATTTTGAGTGTTTTAAACTTAAAAAACACCTAGACGATTTTTGATGGATTTTAAAGTGAAATAGACATAAAAAATTACAAATTGAAGCAGATATTTGTTTAAAATAATTTGATTTATTCAAGGTGAATTAATGAATTGGTTGGATTTCTGCATATGGAGTGCTCTGCCAAAAAAACTCAACCCCAAAGGAACAACCCCAACAAAAAAAGGTCTTCCTGTGAAGTTTGATGGAACTGCAGTTGTGCTACGGTGCAATTTTTATCCTGTGTACAGCATATATAGCTGTCACATTCCAAAGCTCATGGGAAGAATAGACTCAGTTTAAATTAAGTGATGAGATTTTTATAGCTGCCATTAATTTTTGTGAACTCTTTTTGCAGTTGGATGGCCAAATATTTATATCTCTATTGATATGTGCGGAAAACCTAATAAGCTGTCAAGTATGGGATACTAAAGAATGTGTGAACTTGTGTTCTTCAGTCTAGGTTGTGTTACTGCCTTCGTTTTTACAGCTCCCAAGGATCCCGAAG
The DNA here is from genome assembly GCF_047495875.1 of Pithys albifrons albifrons. Taxonomy (NCBI): domain Eukaryota; kingdom Metazoa; phylum Chordata; class Aves; order Passeriformes; family Thamnophilidae; genus Pithys; species Pithys albifrons. The sequence continues at coordinate 68,766,331 of NC_092460.1, forward strand.
GTGGGAGAATGGATTGCTTTAGTAACACAGTAACAGGATTTGAAATGTTTCACCTCTAGGGCCTTGATTTATGTCCCAGGCTGAGCTGGCTCTGTCTGACTGGAGTTATCACCTGAGAGTTTTTATCTGACCTATGTGAAATGAAAAGCTTAAATTTGTAGTGGACAGGTGTCCAAAATACAAAATTAGCGTCTCATTTTGCACTAATTATGGTCTTTCAAGTTTCAATAAAGAGATAAGATTTAAGTAGACATTAAAACTTCAGTCATATCCCTCGTGAGCAACCTTCTTTGTTAAGGCACTCTGTCAGGATATCTTTGACGGTCAGATGCTCCTGTACCCATTCCAAATACCCATTTAATCAGTAATAAAAAAAAATTCAAGAATAGACAAACTCTGGCACTTAACTAAAAAAGGCCATAGAAAAGTTTCAGGATGAGAATTTCTACTGTATTTCTACTGTTACTCCTCAAGGACTTGGGGGTCAGCAATCTTAAACTCTGTCATCTCACATGGTTGATTATCATGTGCCTGATTTCAGTGAATAAACAGTGATCGCATTTGTATTTTTGTATTTCTTGCATTACAGAGTGATGCAAAATAGAAAGTTCACTGGATAGAAGCAATTCATGCTGAAATATGGGGAAAGTTCTATTCCAAACTGGCCAAGTATGGTATTAATAAGAATATAAGAAGAGTACCTGGTCTGCTGTAGAATGGGAGTAGAATAGCAACAATATTTCACTTTAAACAAGAAAGAAGACCTCCTCCCTAAACTTGCAAAATCCTGGATTTTTTAAAGTAATTTCTCTAGTTGATTCATTCTACCAATTAAATCACATCTTGCAGATGCAGCTACTCTATTTGCATCACCATCTCTTTTTACTATGTAAACTACTGAACTGATGATGGGTTCTTTGAAAGTAATTGTTTATTACCTAATTTGTGGGTGTTTTCTTCATCTTTTTGATTTGCCAAGTCAAAATATTGCCTTATTTTTATGAAAGCCAGTCTTTAACATAGGCTGGTTTGTTGGTATCACTAAATAAAAGACAGTAAATGATTACTGCAGTTGTAGGGAGTTATGCAATGTTGTTTCAATCTTTAGTGAGTAAAACTTTTGCTACTGAAATCTATTATGAGCTTTGTCAGCTGGCTAAGCAATACATAGAAAGAAAAGAAAGTAATTATCTTGGAGCAGTGCAGTGATAAAGTAAATGGCATTGTCTTTTGGAGAAAAAAACTCAGAGGGAAATATGCTGTGGTTTGTTGCCCTTGGTTATTTTTCCCTTTTTAGTTTCTTTCAGCTTTGTTGTTGAATGCTTAAGTGGTTGTTCATTTAAAAATGCCTTTAGGATCTTTTTGGCTATACAATTTTTATATATCTAAACAGATTTTTCCCCCCCAGATTTCCTTTTCTATAGGAGCTTTTCTCCTCCCACCCTTCTCTACCAAGAAATCTCTTTTTAGAGGCAATGGAGGAGGGCCATGTGGAGCCAGAGGAAATGGTTGCTGCAGCAACAAAATAAACTTGATGAGGCAACTGTTCAGGGTCTCCTGTGAATTGTCTTTCAGAGGCAGCTGGGCTGGGTGAGTTTCCCAGGGCACTGGTTTGCAGAGGTGAGAGGCAACTCCTTGCTGCTACCACCTCCTTATGCTTCTGCCACCCATGTGCAGCTGCCTCCTTACAAGGCTGTGTCCTTAATGCCATCTATGGTCTGGGTTGCACTGGGATGTGCTGGGAGGAAGCAGTGGAGTAAGGGAAGGGGCAGGGCTGTGGTCCTGTGGCTATGAAAAAGCAAAAGGGGTCCACTGCCTGTCTGCTGCTTACTGAGCAGACACAAACTATTCTGTGTGTGCATATGAAGGGTGTAACACTAGGTCTGAACCAGCATGTCCCATTTCTTCATAGGGCAAGTTAGGAGATTTGAAAAACTCCAATCGCAGCTTCTGGCTGCAGAGCCAGTGTCGAGTATGAGCAGGGCTAGCCCTTGCCTGTTCGCAAAACAGTGGCTTCCCTTGCTGAGCTTATTGAAGGCAGACTTACCTATTTTGCAGGCAAAGACCCTAATCTCCTCCTGGAATTGTTGTCAGAGCATTTCCTGATTACACAGAGGTACCTTAGAATAACTGGTAATCATGTTCAGCTCTCAGGATGGGCTCTGTGTTGCTTTTGTCAGATTAAGGGCTAACAAGATGATTGTTTTTTCCTTGAGCAGCTCATTGGACTCTGCTTATTGAGACTGTCACTGTCACTTCATTTGATATCCTTAAGCAAGCCTTTGAGTTGCTGTCTGGACTTGTCTTTGGTTTCCTGGGCCAGAAGGTGTAGGGTTGGAGATCAGAACTGGTTCTGTGGCTGCTGCTGCTGTGGCTGCAGCGGGGCCAGTGAGTCTGACAGGCACAGCAGCTGCTCCTCATGCTCTGGCTCTGTTACCAAGAAGTGATTTTATTGGACAGATAGCTATTGTAAGAGGTTCAGTTCCTCCTCTCAGGTATCTGAGTAAAGTGTTTAGACTCATATTAATTAAAGGAGGAGAAATGCCCAGCATTGCCCCTTGGAAGGAAGGCCCAGTGCAGCAGCCCTGGCTGGTGGGAGTGGTCCTGGCTGGGGAGCAGCTCAGTGGGGTCCTGGTGGGCAGCTGAGCATGGGCAGGTCTGTGCCCTGGCAACAAGGATGGCTAGTGGCCTCCTGGACTGCAAAAACAGAGGCAGGAGTGGTAGATTGAAAAAAGGCTTCATCCTTCCTTATTCAACACTCATTAATTAGATGCTGTCTCACTGTGGTCAGTGTTGGTTCCTCAAAAGAAAGACACAAACTGGGGTGTGTTCAGCAAAGAGCCCCAGAGGGATTCAAGAATTGAGTATTTACCCTGCAAGAACAGTCTGAGGTACTGAGACTTGTACACCACTTAGCGGAAAGGAGGCTTTTGTGAGGACCTAACAACAGCTTACTGGTACCTGCGTGGTGGTTAATGAGGAGATGGACACAGGCTCTTTGGGAGACTGAAAGATAATGAGCATAAGCTAAAATATGGGAGGTACAGACTGGACATATGAAAAATCTTTTTTAGACCCTAAGATTGTCCAGGGAAACTGCGCTCTCTGTCCTTGGGGGTTTACAAGACCCAGCAAGATAAATCCTTGAGCAACATGATCTGAACTCAGAAATGACCCTGCTTTGAGCAGAGGCTGCACTAGAGACCTCCTGCCTCCTTATACCCTTGCCTGACTAAAATAATGTTTCCTTTGCTGATGGAAAAGAAGTGAACAAAGGAAGATAAAGAGAGAAACTTTCTTTGTATATCTCAGATACACACTGCTAGATATGACTTTCATACAGTATTGCTATTGCCTCTGGCTTGTTCTATTCTGCTAGTCTGCCAGACCAATGCATTCCTGAGGGATTAACCCTGTGGCTGCTTTTGTGAAAGTCTATTTCTCCAAGGATTATTGACAATCCAGAGGAAACCAGGCACTAATGGACTAATATAAAACATGACATGATTTTTTTTACTTGTATTAGTGTTGCAACCCTTGGGTCAACCAGCATGTCTGTGAGAGTCTGTTTGTTCTCATGCTCAGACTGACTGCCTCTGTGGCTTTGCCACAATGAATGTGGTGGGTTTTCTGTGCAAGAATGTGCGTAGTCAGACTAGGCTTTTGTTCTGGTATTTTATTACATGACTGTACTGCATTCCTTATATGAAACATTTTTGTTCTCCAATATGTTTTTTTTGCATGCCTGTGGCTCAAATGCCTTTTACCTGATCAAATACTTCTTAGCAGTTCCTTTAATACTTCTGGGTCATGGAAGATTAGGCATCAAATAAGGGCTGTCTCTAACACTGTAGAATGAATGGTACGCCTGCTGCAAGGTCTCGCTTATCACTGTCATAAAAGAAGGAAAACAATTTAGCATGGTGGGCACTGTTTTTTGCTGCTTAAAGAAATCAGCAAGGCACCTGAAGAGTTCCCTGCAGCTGCATCACAGGTGTTATGGACTATATGAAGACCTGCAGCTCTTTCTGCAGAGAAACGTAAGTACAAAGCTTTTGGCACCTGTATCCTTGTGAAAACTCAGCTCCTATTGCTAAATGCCCAGATGAAAAAACAAAAGGCTAGGAAAGGAGGTGACTTTATTTTTTATTATATAAAATTTCTCTGCTCAGCATTTTGGTTTTGATAAAAGAAGAGCTCATCAGATGTAGATTGCAGTCTTGAAATTCAGAAAACAGAGTAATATGTTAGATTTATTTTGAGGGCTTTTAATTCAGTAACATTTTTCAACAATCCTAGGAAACAGGTTATGCCATCCCATGGATTTGCACTAGGGGATACGGAGTTTATTTGCTCATATTCCAGATGTCTAGCCTGTAGATAGCAGTCTCTAGTTTTAACAGTCAACATACAGAGCAGAGATAAAAAACAAAGTTATAATGAACTCATGAGCAACCAGCAATATCTAGCTATGAACTGTAGCAGTATTTCCTTCAGGTTGCTTTCATACTGATGGAAATTAACTTAATTTGAAAAAGGTTTTGTGAATACACAGCACGTTAAATGCAAACAGCTTTGCACACTTACCACTTTTTCTTTAAGTAACTTTTATTTTTATGGAAAGTTGTATAGTTTTGTAGATATCTGTGTACCTGAATTTTTAATCTCTCTCTTCAATTAAAGATAAACAAGTCTGTTCCTTTATCTTGAGAAAACATTATATAAACCAGCAATGAAATGCCCTTCTCTCAGCAAAAACATTTTTTTTTCTTAAAATGAAATTTCAATAATGAAATGGTTCGTTGGATTTGCTGCTTGCTTAGTCAGAAAGATTTTATGTTGCTATTTATTGTGGTTCTGTTGACACATGTTTACACACACACAATTCATATATTCTCCTCAGACTTTATCTGCAAGATTTTACAGTCTAAAGCGTTGAAATTGGATGGTTCCATCTTCCTGAATTGTCTGTATTTGGAGTTGATCCCTTTGTAGGATCTGATTTTCAGAACAGAGGTTATAGAGCAAAGCTTTAATTTATGTTTCAGTTCTCCAGAGCACTAGTGTTGACCTGTTAAGCTTTCACCAAACTCAGGATGTGAACTGTAATAAAGAATGAATTTTTTCTTATTTCTCAGGATTTTTTGAAGTGTAGAGCTTTCTTTCTTTAATGTTAGAGGTAAGGTTTGAAAATTTTGGACTATTTGAACCTCACTAGATCTTGGGGGAATTATGCAATTAGAAACCTAATATAAGAGCCCTATTGTGTTGTAATGAATTTTTAATATACAGTTTTTAATATCAAGTTTTTGGAATAAGCAAATTGAAAAAGTTACATAAGAAGAACTACATATCAAAACATCATCAATAATGTAAGATAAAGTAGATCAGAGTATTTTTTGATGAAACCATTTTCAGTTGGGAAACATTGACTGGACAAACTTGAAGTGCTTGTGGGAGATCCTTGTTGATTAATTTCCTGGTTTAAAATAGTTTAGTAAAAGTTTTAAATTTGTGGAAACAACCCCTTTTGTGTTTTCCAAATTAAGATTTTCATTTTTCTTGATTGTTGAAAAAATTGTTTTGAAACATGTATTTCTTTTATAGTAACATCAGCAATGGAATGAGAATTTAAAAAATGAAATATGGGTAAAGTCTGTCTTCTGTTGACAATTTCAAGCTGCAAAATATTTGAGAATTTGGTCTTTATTTTCCTCTCAATGGGATAGGATAGAAGTTGAAATCATGAATATTTTTGTGTGCTGGGGAGTTAGTTTCCTACTGAGATCTGTTACAGTATATGAAAAGGGATAGCATGTAGCTACCCTAACAAATCCATTGAGTACGTAAAATTAGGGTGGAGCTTGAGGCCTTTGAGGTCAAGAAAGACGGCCTTCCCAAACTGCTTGACCCTTCCTATGTTAATGTTCCTTAATCTTCTCTTGAGGAAACTTAAAACAAATAGGCAATCTATGATGGGTAATAGTCAAGGAAAAAAAAGTAAAAGCAAGTTTTGAGGGTCAAGGGCTCAAAAACAGTGGTCTCAGGAAAAAAGGCATGGAGCAGAAGATATCTGAGCCCATTCCTTTCAGACATTTCTGGTGGTGATTTATTCAGAGGTGAGCTGATGAAAGAGCCTTGCCATTTTTTTCTTCCTTGTGGTGGTATTGATGCCCAGCATGCCAGAACCAAGAGGTGATGCAATGAGTTTGTGGGGCCTCAGGGAGAACAAAAGTGGAAGACCTGAGGAGTTCCATGCCTTCAGAGTATCAGCAAGAGGATCTGGAAAAGGAACGGTGACCTGGAACTCTTGTAGTACGTGTGCTTCAGGGTCTTCCTTTCACCAGTGAAGACACATGAATCAGGAATCCATGAACTGCTCTGCAAAGGGTATGTGTGTGCCCACTGCCTTCCAAGGATTTGCCAGATGATGTTCTGGCATGCCATGGGAAGTGGTTTGACCAGAGGCTAGTCCTCCTAGGGAGTTATAACTACTCTGCTAGTAGATGGGAAAGCAAAACTAGAACTTGTGATAAGCAAATGGAATCTGGGTGATAGGAAGGAGCAAATAGAAATGCAAAAAATTAGGAATCACCAAGTGGAATAAGCTAGAGGATATGTCAGGAGACAAATGTATTGCGCATAAAAGTAAGGAACATAAAGAAGGTGAGGATACTGTAGCAGTGAAGACAGATGAGGAATGATAAAGATGTTACAGCTAGGCCAGAACTCTCTAGACCCACAGAATTAAGTACAGAGTCATGGAAAATAAGAACCACAAGAAGTCTGTTGATCCGAACCCCTGCTTCACTGCAATGTTACTACCTAACGGTGCATACTTAAGTCAGTTGCGCTACTGTTTTTCTTTCTTGATTTCATGAAAAATACTCATCATCATTTTAACAAGTGTGCTGTTGCCTCAGGGATCTTTCTCCTTGGAGAGCCTTGGAATAACTACCTTCAGACACTGGTTTTCACTTGTCTTGCACCAGCCTCCCAAATTACCTGTTGAAGTGAAAGGGAAATTAAAGCAAGCAGATATCAAATTCCTTCACTGAAAATCTAGAGAAAGAATACTTGTTGAATATACTACCTAGAGTATTTAAGCCGCATAAGTGATCTAAGTAAATAACTGAGAGAGCAAAGAGGATTATAACAGCACAACAGAAGTGTAACAGCATAAACTGTTTAGAATGAATTCTGCTTAGGCAGAATATTACTGTTTGTTGCAAGACAAGAACTTTTTCTTCTTTTTGCTTTTTATTTTCTTTTGGGAATTTCTGCTTTCTAGATTTGACCATCAGCAAATATATTAATGTAGCCTTTATAAAGGAATATGAGACAGTAACAAGTTGCATTGTTATATATGCCAGAGAGATAGATCAATAGTTATTACAATTTCCAGATTAATTTGCATTCTTCCACTGACTTGGTCTTTGGAGGAACAGCAGATTAGCCCTTGATTACTAAGGGGTGAACAATTCACAGTGAATAATTTATTTGGCAAATGACTTATGACTTATAATTTATTTTCCTAAATGAATTCACTGAATATTGTACAGGGCTTTTTCATTCTATAGATTATTCATAATTGGTTATGCAATTTCCATAATTACATAAATTTGTGTACTGAAAACAAGATAAAAGATTTCAGTCTCTTTACCTTGCTACTGGATGCCATGTCATGGCAGAGGTTTAGCAAAACTGAAATCTGCAAAAATCAATAGGAATTCTGCAATTTGGGGCTAAATTACACAATATTCCTTGATTTCTCGCTATTCCAAGAATGTATTTTTGCTGGCAATTATTGCTTTCTTTCAACTTGTATCTAGTCATCATGGACAAATGGCTGTTGCAACTATGGAACTGTGTGATGGATTTGCTGTTTATCTGCAGATGGTTTAAGTACAGCATCTCCTGCCAGTATTGAACAGCTTTTCCATTAGTTTTGGCAGCAGCTTGTAGGGGGTGAAGGAGCAGGAGAGTAATGGAAGGCATAGACAGCTTGTGAAAGAGGAGCACACAGATCAACTGTAAGACTGTCTGTTAGATGTGCTTTATTCAAGACAAAATACATGTCTGGAGGCAAGTGTGAACTAGTGATTGACAATAATGATCTAGATCTGGAATGATTAGCAGTGGTTTCCAAGTTTGAGAGTAACAAAGACCACTTGGAGGTTTATGAAACTCAGCATGAATCCAGATACTACTATGAATGCTCTTAAACTAATCAGGAGTATGTGCTAATGCTATCCAAAATTGCTACTGTCTCTAGGCACCAGTTAAAGTATAGGTGGATAGAATATTTAAGCTCCTGGAATGGATGTAAGTATGCTGATAGAGAATCCGGTATGCAGGCACTGGTTCAGGAATTTGTAGATTTGAGAATGTGGGATTGCAGAATTATAGTAGGTGCTGATAAAATTCATGTTTATTGTTGCTTCTGCCCTAGACATTGGAGTTTGTTAACAGAGCTAAGGAATTTAGTTCTTTGCCTGGTGGACACTAAAGCTGTGTGATTTTCGCTGCCATCCTGGGAGACTTAGTTGACCCTTCACTATACTAATGAAGGGCTTTCTTGTTACACAGTTAGATTGAGGAAGAGAGTTGTTCAGCTGTTATCTGCATCCTGAGCAACTGTGCACTTTGTAAGGGAAATTGTGCTGTCTCTTGACAGAGTTTGTCGAATATATTTCCTGGAATTAAGGCTGTCTGATGTTTGCTGCAAAGTATCTGGCAGCATGATACCACAGAGAAAGCAGAGAAAGCCTTACTGCACTTTGAGAAATAGTATTTGGACACTTTCTAAGATTTTTGAGTGGCCAATGAGATAATGATGCAAAATCGCAGTCTCCAGGGATATCTCATCAGACACATTCTGTATTCCTATTTTTTAAAAAATAAGATGATTAAAAATTAAGTAAAATTTATTTCATTTTTAGTTCAAATTATGGAAAAATTCATTAATTAGTTCAGAAGGGCTTCATAAACTTACAACACACAGACGTAGATGCAATTGTCTTATTTAATCACTAGATGCCATTCCTTGATGTCACCTAAACATGATAGCAATGTGCTACAAAGCTGAATCTTGAATTTCTTTCCTTTTATTTCCTGTCACTCTTATTCCCAGTATTAATACAGTCAAGGCTAGATCATAAATAAAATGAAATCTGCAGGATTACAACAAAAATAGCTATGAAGATCATTGCTACTTTTAAAATTGCATCTTGAAATCAACTGAAGAAAATATTTCATGAATTGATAGATATAAATCTGCATCAGTATTAGTGTGTGCTTTAGGGCAGAGTTAACCCACAAAATTCTTAAGGAATGCTAAAAATATTTTTTTTTCATAAGGGAGAATTTATAAAGTGTTTTTTCCTCTGCTGTTATGCACAAAGTGATGATTTAAAGCCTAAAGGATTTTCTTCCTAAATCACTCATTCAAATCTGTATGACGGAAACATATTTAAATATAGAATTTTAATCTTGCTATTCATGTGAACTTTTAAATGCCTTTCCAGGAAAACAAGTGTCTTCTTAGTCCTTTTAGCTATTCAACTATACTGATCTGCAAGTAAGTAAGAATCATCACATTACCTTTCTTTTTTTAGAAGGATTAATTGTATCTATGTAGTTTTTTAACCCACTATACATCTAGTCTAATTAAATCTTACCACTTTTTAAACGTCATATAATAATTCATTCCTCATCAAGTGTATTGGAATTTTCCATTCTGTGATTGGACTTGATGATTTTAAAGATCCTTTCTAGCCTAAAAGATTCTATGATTTTGTGAAATTGTTCATTTTTCACTGAAATCTCTAAGTGAGATCATGATGATAGAATGGGAAATGGCATAGCTGACACTTGACAGTATTCATACTGTTCTCTTTACCCTTCACAGGGCTTGAGAAAGAACCAAAGATGATCACAACATGTTGCACAGCTTGGCATAAGAGCTCATGTTCCCACTTAAAACTTTGTTTATTTTTAGAATGTTTTGTATAATTTCTCTTACTTTACTCATCCATATTAAATGAAGAAAATCAAGGGAGATTTAAATGAAAAGTTTTAATATGGGATTGTATTTTCCTTTTTGCCTTTTATGTGGCACTTCTTATGGATTTTATTGAAGTTTTATTAGATTATTATTCTTTAAATTCAAATTTAAGCCAATAGTAAAAATGAAAATACTTTAATGCCTTAGAAACTTATGAAAATGTACCACATTACAATAGGAAGGAAAAAAATATGATGAGAGCTACAACTTAAATAACAAATACTTACTGCAAAGTTTGAAACTAGCAGCTAGACACTCAGAATACAGTTTAGAGGGCTGAAGACTTTCAGCTAACAGCAAGGAGTTGCCATGGCTTTCATGCCTGACTGCCCATGGGAAGACTTAATATCCAAAATGCTTTTAAGGTGAATGGTTGCTGGTGCTGGGGGGGTGTTGCTTGGAAGTGTCTGCACAGGCTACTGTTACAGTTTGGCAAATTCCCTGCATTCAGCAGCACAGGACCTGCAAGCATTGCTGGAACAAAGTAGAAGGCTGAACCGTAGTCTTAGAGTTTCCTTCAGTCCGTGACAAAACTTTTTGACTTTTCTCAGCTGCATTACCTCTTTTTGCTTCCTCATCCCTGATACTCTGTCCCCTCATCTTCGCCTTTAAGTGCTTCAGTGTAGTCTAGCCTTGTTTCTTTGGGTATTTGAGGAGTTCTCCTCTTTTCATTCCTTATTTGTTCTCTTCTCTTAAAACTGGCCAGATACTGGGAGTTCAGGTGCTGTGTCTGGAGTTCTGGCTTACTTTGCTGCAGTTCTTGTGGAAAGCAAGAGAAAGAGAAAGTAAGCAAATCTCCTCTCTGTTCTTCCATGTCATTAAAAATATTTCTCCCCTTCATTTTTTTTGAGTGTACACCCTCAGTTTACACAGTCTGCATGATTATGAATGGTGCTCATGTGAACTGCTACCCTTTTTTTTCTGAACTAAAATACCCCGAGGTGCATATTTCATTTTTATATCGAGAAAACATAGCAATCAAGGTAATTGGTGATTCGAGGGATTTGTTTGATATTTTGGACAATGTGTACCTACTCCCTGTGGTCTGAAAGCAGCAAAGAAAGCACATCCCTAAGAAAGCTTGGACACTGATGTCATTAAACAGAATAGTTCTTCCCGCTCCCCTTTATAGTTGAAAAGACTATCTGTTATGGATTGAGTGACAAGATTAGTTTACCCTGTAGTAGTTCAAGCACTACAGAATAATTTCTATTCCTAAAACTCCTGAATTTACTGCAAAGGAACTGCAAGTGCTGAAGTTAGATATTTGCCTCATAATGAAAAGTGCAAAAGAGGAAGCTGACTGAACTAAATTTATTTATTGATTAGGACTATAAAGGCTGTGACCCAGCAGAGACACTAAGTTGTACTTCCTTTGTGATGCTTCAGTGATTGAAATAGAGAAATCTCTGTGTCCAGTTTTAAAAATCATATTTATATCTTGTTAATAAAATGTAGCACTACAGTTTCCAGCTTTCTTCAGCTGCTTATCTGAAAAGTAAAAACTCAAAGAAAAATAACATTCGCAAATCATATTTAGTATCTGCTTGACAATCTTGAAGTGGTACATATAAAAGCACAAGATCATCTGGCTAGTACAAAATGTAAAATCTGAACAAGTTTGAAAAACTCTGGAAGAATAATGGCCACAGAAAGTTCACCTATATCTCCTGGTATAAATCCTTTGGTGTTGTGGCATCCATGTTCGTATTGTGCCAGCATACTCATATAAAAATTGCACTGAATTAAAGTAAGATCAGCATTAAACAGCCTGAAGGTAAGTCATAAAAACTAGCATTGACCTTCGCTTTGAATTTTTTTAGCAGATTATTAATGGTTCTTTTTCTTGCATTTCAGAAACAATTTATTTGCTATTAAGGTTTACTTCACCTCATTTTGAACAAGCAGAAAGAAAAAGTGTCACTGCTTTGAGGAACTGAGGTGTTGAGATAGGTAGTAAATAGTGTTGAAGAAGTAGTGATATTCTCATTATGGAGAGTTAGTTATAGGTTTGTAAAGCAAGTAGTAGGCATGACATTGTGGAATACAGAAGACAGAAACTGATACATGATATGTTTTCTGAGATTAATGAACAGCTAAGTGACTCCTGAACCATAACAGTTCATGATGGGTTTCCTCTATAGAATAATTGCCATTTTTAACAAAGAATAGATATGTTTGAACTTAAGCAGACTTCTAGCAGCGTACACTATGCATGAAAATCAGGGTTATAATGGGATGAGTCCAGAGGGGGGTAATTGCTCTCTGTGACTTTCCCCGAGCTGCTCTGCTATGTGCATACACCATCCTTGTACACTTCCAGAATCCTGTTAGATTCTCATGTAATGAAGGTCCCTTGCTTTCTTAGTCAGACCTTTTGAATATTTGGATTCCTGCTGGTATTCGAATTCTGTGATTCTCTGCTGACTCGGCTCTTTCTCCAATAAGCTGTAGCTCACAGAAATATCCAGGTAAAAGAAATCCTGGTACATTTCCTGTTACAGAGCCCAGTGTCATGAGCCTTGCTGGTTTACAACTTAACTAACTTAGCTAAAGATAAAGCTTGTAAGCTGTTCTGTGTTCTTTGGTCTTAGTTTGGTACTTCTAGATGCCCTGGGAACTGACCATGCCATGACTTTGTCTTTGGTAAAGTTTAAAAGGTCTTCTGAACTATGATCTAGCATCTCACTAGTCAATGGCTTATAAATAATGATGTTGTAGAGACTGTGGTTATTTCAATGTGTAGAAACTTAAAGCAGTGAGAATTTGCATCCACTGTCATTCAAACAAACCTCATGTTTTGTTTTAATTACCTCACTGCTTGTCCTAATGCATAAAAAGAGTAATTCTTGTGGAATACTTTTTGAAGTTCTTAATTGAGTAGAACCCTTTATGTACTTCAAGTTAAGCTCCTTGGCAAATGAAGACCATTGTGCTACAATGCACAAAACTGTAAAAGAAGCTCATTCAGAAGCAATAAACAAAAAGAAAACAGAAGTGAAAATTATCATCACTGGAGGAATAAAGAAAGATTTTTGAGATGAGAAAAAGGGTTTTTGGAATAACAGACAAAGTTCTGGGGCCTGCTAGCAGGTGCAGGTTTAGTTCTGTGAGAAAGAGACCAATAACTAGCAAAAACAAAGGAGATAAGAAGGCTTTGGGTTATTCTACTCATGGGAAAGGATCTTGAGAGATAACGTGGTCATAGCAATTTGTCTAAAAGTGTTAGCCAATTAAAGCTGTGATGAGTTTTATAGACACTGTAATTCGACCTATAGGATGAAGCTATGGGTGGGAAAAGGTAAGGGATATATTCTGTAATTGGAAGTTAGAGTTTAGCTTTTACCTGTCTTTTTTCTCTCCATGGAGTTTTTGAATAAACTGTCTTTGAGTGTGACATTTGTAAGCTGTGGCCTAATTAATCTTCAGCCGCCACAAACTACAGCGTACTTTTACAATAAACATATGTGTTTTTATGGAAAATTAATTTGGTGAAAAATCCGAAAATTAAATTCAAATTTACAAATACATTTGCTTTCATCAAAGTAACTGAAAATATTTGCAAATTATTTCTCACTTGCATTCTAAAGAGAGGTTTCTTGGAAGATTGTACATCAAAGCTAGCGACAAACTGCAATAAGACATGACGGAAGGTCTTCTCTTAGACTAAGTGAATGTTAGGACAACAGGCTAACAAAGGCATACAAAGCCTTCGAAAAACTCCATAAAAGAGTCTAGTCCAATAAACACCTGAAGAAAAGTACAAAGATTAGTGTCTACAGAGCCATTGTACTATCTACTCTTTTATATGGGTTGGAATCATGGGTCATTTACCGCCACCACCTGCAGCTTCTTGAACGTTTCCATCAGCGCCGCCTCCGTTCAATCCTAAACATCCACTGGTCTGATTACGTGACCAATGGGTCTGTTCTTGAACAGGCAGGGGTCAGCAGTATTGAGGCCATGCTGATGAGAACGCAGCTGTGCTGGGCAGGGCACGTCTCCAGGATGGAGGATCACCACCTCCCAAAGATTGTGCTCTATGGTGAACTCACCACTGGCTGCCGCAAGAGAGGAGCCTCAAAGAGGAGATACAAGGACTCCCTGAAACAGCACCTCAGCCTTGGCCATATTGACTGCCATCAATGGTCCACTCTGGCCTCCAATCAGGATTCATGGAGACACACCATTCATGACGCTGCTGCTTCCTTTGAGATGCACAGAGAGTCAGTCTTGAGGAGAAAAGACAACGCAGAAAGAACCATTCCTTGCCAGTGTCACCTAGGGAGGTGTTCCGCTGTGCCTTTTGTGACCGGACCTGCCTATTCCGTATTGGCCTTTATAGCCATCAGCTCGCTTACAGCAAGCATGGGTAGTGCCCTTCTCAAATCTTCGTTCACGAAGCCTAGCCATGAAAAGATTATTTGTGGAGTCCAGAATAATCTGTGCTAAGCCTGTCTGTTCAAGATGTTCATAAATGATCTGGAAAAAGAGGTGAATAGGGAGGTGACAAAGTGTGCTGATACTAATTTATTCAGTGTAATGAAATGGAAATTAACTGACAAGAGTTGCAAAAGATTTCACAATCCAGGGAGATCATGTGATAAAGTGCCAGATGAAATTCAGTGTTGATAGTGATGAACATTGCGAGGAAAAGCTAGCTTTGCATAATGATGGGCTCTGGATGGTTATTTCCACTCAAGTTAGAAATCTTGGAATTATAGTAGATCATTCTATGTTAAATTCAGCTCAGTGCTTATAAATAGCATTGCTGGAAAGGAATAGAGAACAAAGCAGACATCATTATAGCATTGTACAAATCTCTGGTCTGTCTTCCTCCTTGAGAATTACTACACTTCTAGGGTTCTAGTCCTGAAAACAATATAGTAGAATTAGAAAAGATAAAGAAGATGTGACTCATAAAATGTGTATGATGACTCCTTTAAACAAAGAGTGACTTTCCTGCCAGTGTATTTCAACCTGAAAAAGATGCATTAGACTAGCTCTGTGTTGAAGTTTTCAGTGGGCAAAGGAGAATTTAGAGTGGCATTACCATTATGTGCTTTATTTTATACTGTTCCTTGGGTATCATTGTTCACTGTTGCTAGAGATAGGATATTGAGTTATATGAACTTTTGGTTTGACATACATGCTGCTTCTCCTTTTATATCTTGTTTCTATGTAGAGAAACAAGGTATAGTATTTTCTTATGATTCCATGTCCTCTTGTCAAGTAAGGG
Source organism: Pithys albifrons albifrons (assembly GCF_047495875.1). Classification (NCBI taxonomy): domain Eukaryota; kingdom Metazoa; phylum Chordata; class Aves; order Passeriformes; family Thamnophilidae; genus Pithys; species Pithys albifrons. Next base: position 68,781,636 of record NC_092460.1, read on the forward strand.
TGGTCCAGAATTTCTGGATGGAGAAAAGGGTATAGGTCTGTCTGTCTGTATGTCTGCACAAGTAGAACATGTTAATAGCACATATGAGGAACCAAAAGCCAATGAAGTACATATATTATTTTATATTTTACTCAAATTCTGGAAGACAGGTTGAAATCACACAATTTTTAGGTTGCAAAAGACCTCTGAGATCAACAAGCCCAATGATTAACCCAGTGTTACCAAGTCCACCGCTAAACCACATCCCTAAGGGCCACATCTGCACTTCCATTTTATTTGCCCACCACTTGACTCTTGTATATGATTAGTTTCAGTTTGACCAGTTCACCATTGCATTTGCAATGTGCATTTGAGATTTCCATTCAATTAGAAAATTCAACATAAAGTAATATTGCAGAATTTGAATTAGGAAGAGATACACAGACATTTATTTCTAGTACACAGCAGTCTATTTTACAGTTGGTAAAGAGTTATATGAAATGAACAACATTGTGTTCAATTTGTATAAATTCCTAGAGAAAAATAAAACCAGATGTCATTGAATATTTATGACCTAAAAAAAAAAAAGAGAGAGAATTCTGAAAAGTTTTTTGCATTGCAGTTTTCTAATTAATGCCACATATATATACACACATGTTCTTTTGGAAATAAACTTGTTTGTAATAAGTTCTTGTTTTTAAATAAGAAGATCCACACACGGTATTATTATGACATAGTTAATTTCTTTTAAATTAACACATTTTCCTAGATAATGTTTGTTTCTTGCTTTTGGAGTAACTGTTAAACAATCCTGCACTTATCTTGAGTACCAGCAATACAATGATATTCCATATAACTCCCTGTGTATGTTTTACATGTTCAGCTCCATCTCAGCATTTGAAGTCTGCCCCCAAATTTAGAAATGAAAATGGCTAGTTTTAAATTTTAGTGGTATAAAAGACATCTCTGGAGTAAAATGGAAGGTAAATAATAAGAGAGACATACATTGGTGGAGTAGAAAGTAAGTAGAAATGACACACAACACGTTGTGGATGTGTGGGAACATTAATTCATATCTGTTAAAATAAATCACAGATTTTTAGGGAGGTTACCATGGCATGCCTAAGTAGGGAAAGGTGTATTATATGGTGTAATTGAACATCTAGCCCAGATGCTGACAGGGAATTCCATAGTCTGAAAAATTACTGAATGAAGAGTGTCTTTTCCATTGCTTGTTGTCAAGTTTCTACTTCTCAATTTCACACAGATGTCTGTAATTCTTGTACTGAAAGAGATAGTGAATGAGGCTTCCCCAGGTGAATAATCAGAGACTAGAACAGAAAACACAATAATGTTTAGAGATTTCAGTTGCCTTCAAATATGTTGTACAAAAGAAATTTAAATAGTTCCAGCATATCTTTTAACACTGAAAAGGTGGATGGTGAAAAAGATTAAGTGTAAACAGACTAATTGAAGGAAGCAGCAACAAGGATAAAAAGTGCTTGCAGGTAACCTTGATACATTTAAAAAAACTATAAACTTCAGTGCTAATTGGAGAATTTTTTGCAATAGTGCAAGAATGTTAAATAGCAATCAGAAGGAAACTGTTAGAACTCATAGACACGCATGTCAAATAAGGAAATAAATGTAAACTTGGTAGTTTAAATGTAAAATTGAACTAAAACAAGACAAAAACATTTTGAGGGTTAACTTGCTAAGGGAAACCCACAAATGGCACACCCTCCCTCCACTGGAATCAGGTAATGTGCAAGAGAATGTTGAAGATAGGTAGATAATCAAAGTCACTGCGTATAATAAGGCCATTGTGCAGAAAATCTGATTTAATTGCACACATTTATGTACTGTGCAGAGAAGGTTAGGAAAATACCTTCTGCAGAGTCATTGTTTATGGATGATAAATCTGAGAAACTGTCTCAAATTAAAGTGTCAATAAAAGACATTTTTGAGCAATAAAATTAATAGTACTGGATCACTATGATCTAATAGCTCTCATCCAAATGTTGAAAGGAACTTAAAGTTGCAGGGCTGCTAATTGTAGTAAGCAATCTACAATTTTGAATGAGTAGAGAGTGGAAAATATGGTACCAATGTTTAAAATGGGGTCTGAGGATGAGAATTACATACCAACAAATCTGATATTTGAATTAAACAGTTTGATAGACATTATAAGCAAGAGTAGAAGTAGTGGACACAGAGATAAATAGATGTAATAAGCACCAATGTGGTTTGGAAGCTGGAGGGATCTCATGAGTCAAAAATCTAGACTTTGAATGTGTCAGTAAACACAGGATAGAGATGATCCAGATGATAAAATGTAGTTAAGACTGTGAAAGAAATTATAACAAATTCCTGCAACAAAGTTCTGTATTGCCACCTTATTAAAAGAATGTTGGATAGAAATCAATGGTTTGTTCTTATAATGGAGCATAGTTACAAATAAAGTCCTGCAAAACTCTGTGCTGAGCCTGGGCGGTTCAATGTATTCATAAATTTGAATTTCACAGACTCATAAATTATTCAGAAAATGAGATGAGCATTGTAGTGACGAAGTTTTCAGACAAAACAAATTAATATCTAGTATTTAAAACAGTCTGTGATGAGATTCTGATGGTACAATACTGAGTTACTGGCTAATAAAATGGCAAATGTAATGCAATGTCGATAAATACCAAGTGATGCATGCAGAGGAAATTGTCTGAACCAGACATATGGAATAATGACCTCAAAATTACCATTGTTATTATCATTTAGCAATATTAGAGTCACAGCAAATATTTCACACAGAATGTCACCTGAATGCTTAATACTGAAAAGAAGTAGGCATTGAAAATTTAAAGGCAAGGCTTTGAGAACAAACACCAGAACTTCATTAAAGTAATACAATTACATGTTGCTCAGCTTGTTTGAATACTACGTGCAATATTAATTCATTCTATCACAGATAGATGTGGAAGAACCAGAAAGGGTACAGGGAATTTAGTCAAATATGAACCAGAGGCATGAAGTACCTGTGCAATAGAAAAAACAGTGTAAATTAGAACTCTTTCCTTTGAAATACATACAACTGTGATGAAATGTGGAAATATGTAGAAAATCATAAATGATCATTCTTCCTTGTTGCACTACAAGTAAGAACCAGTGTCTTAAATTAGGGGTTTAAGACAAAGAAATGGAACCATTTTTTCCTACAACTGATAAGTAAATTCTGAAACTCACTCCTATAGGATATTTTGGAAGGCAGACACTGAGAGAACTTCTGAAAGTGATGAAACCAAATTATGGAGAATAGGGCATTTATAGGTATTAATGTAATGGTCTTCATTCAGCCTAAGACTTCATGAGTCCCTGCAGTGCTGGCTGCTGTATGAGGAAAACATGCTGTTTGAACTCTGTCCTATGGGGAGGATTTTTGAATATAGGACAGAAGCCAGACTGAGCAGTTTTAAAATTGACTTGTATCAAAGTTCACAAACGAATATGGAAGACCTAATCCTCAATAGATTTTTGCACCTTTCCCCATGGAATCAGCAACACTTATGCAAAGTACATCTAATATAGGGCCACTATCCTTTGGAAATGTACATTTTTTGCTAGAATAGTGTTAGTTTTCTCCATAGTAGCTAGTATGGAGCTATGTTTTAATCTGTGCTGAAAACGCTGGTGGTAATACAGGGATGTTTTAATTACTGCTGAGCAGTGCTTCCACAGCACTAAGGCTTTGGGCCTCTGGTGCTGCCCTGTCAGTGAGTGGCTGGGAGTGCACAAGGAGCTGGGAGGGGATGCAGCTGGGACAGCTGACCCAAACTGGCAAAAGGGATATCCCAGACCATATGGTGTGGTGCTTAACAATAAAAGCTGGGGGAAAGAAGGAGCAAGGGGGAATATTTGGAGTGGTGATGTTTGTCTTCCCAAGTCACTGTTCTATGTGATGGAGCCCTTCTTTCCTGGAGATGGCTGAACATCTGCTTGCCCATGGGAAGTGGTGAATTAGTTCCTTGTTTTGATTTACTTGAGTGCACAGCTTTCTCTTTACCTATTAGACTTCTTTTATCTCAACCCATGAGTTTTCTCCCTTTTAGTATTCTGATGCTCTTATCCATCCTTCTGGGAGAAGTGAGTGAGTGGCTGGGCAGTGCTGAGCTGCTGATTGCAGTTAAGACATCACAGGCAATTTTAAGTACAGACACATGTAATCCTGTTTCCAAATAGCAGTCTTGAGTCCACTATCTTCTTTTATGTGATGATTCATGTTTTCAGACACACTGTTTACTGTACAGGAATCCCTTCAGTAAAGAATACTTTTAGCATTGTGCAAATTGTTTTTTAATGGTTCATTGTACTGAAGAACAAACAAATTTATTTTAATCAAAAGTATCTGACAGCATAGTATGACTTCAGATTCAGCATGCAATTTACAATTTTACTCCAGCTAACATCATGTATAAATAAGGCGACGCTTTCTTACCCATTCAGAGATATCATGCATGTATTGTTTTTCTTATAGGGTAATATTAATACTTAATTATGTGTGAAGCAGTGACAAAGCTGGGTAATTATGCTGAAAGGACAATGTAATTATCCAGGCTCAACCCTCTTCTCCCTTTGAGGAAAGGAATGGAATAGAAAAACTGGCAAGTTTAGAGGTTGACAGCTGTACTTTATTTGCAAGGAATTTCCTCTGTGCTTGGACTCTCTTTAAAGTTACTGAGAGACTTGGCCTTCAGTCTCCTTTTTGCAATGTTGAGATATTTATTCTCCTGATAAATTAACTAACTAGAGTAACAGAAGCAACCCAGCTGCAGTGCTTCTTCATTACATACAATGTACAGGATTGTAGTCACAGAGATATGAGTGAGACTCAAGAATTGGGATTGTAGTTCCAGAGATAAAAGTGAGACACTGCAAGCAGTTTATATAGGGTCAAAGCTACATGCTAATTGGTTATAGTAATTGTCACACCATAAAGCAACATTTCTTATTGGTTATATTCCATATCTCACAAGTCCAGTGTTTTGATAAAACATCCTAATGGTTCCCAGGTGAATCTCAAGAGCTCTGCGAGAAACTTTCAGGAGTTCTTGTGTGAAAATCTGGGGAGTTGCTGGGAACTCCTGGAGAGTGATTTCTTCTTTACCACTCAGCAGCAGTTATGCCTTTGTTTATTCTTTGCTAGTAGCTGCTTCAATCTCACAGAGTCCATACTGTCTGGATCATTCACATGGACATTTTCTGTAAGAAATCCTTCAACAATAAGTGACATTTTAAAGGGAAATATTATGTTTAGAACCAATTATATTTAAATAAAAGTATTCATTCTTTGATCCTTACATGTGTCCAAAGCATTGGTATTCTGGAGCTCTCCTAAAAGGATATCTAAACATGGGGGGTTTTGTCCATTAGAAGTCAAATATGCTGCCTGTATTCATGTGCAGCTAGTTACAACCTTTTGAATAGCAGTTTTATAAGGAAGATTATGTGAAAGAGACTTCCATGAATCTTATTTAGATTTTCCCCTTTTGTCCTGTCACTACATGCACTTTATTTTACAAGGGCATATAGTGATAGAACAAGGGGGAATGGTTTTAAACTAATAAAGAGTAAGTTTAAATTAGGAAGAGGATGGTGAGGCTCTGGAATAGGTTGCCCAGAGAAGTGATGAATGCCCTACCCCTGGAAGTGTTCAAGGGCAGGCTGTATGGGGCTTGGAGCAAACTGGTCTAGTGGAAGCCGTCCCTGCCCACAGCAGGGGGATTGGAATTAGATGATCTTGAAGGTCTTTTCCAACCCAAAGCATTCTATGATTCTGTGAATTGTTTTTTTCCTAATAAGAATTTCATAATCAAATGTCCAGTTCATACACTCTGATGAAATAAAATGCCTAATTTCACACCTGAAACCTATGTGAAATAAAAACTGCATCTGCATCTACATCTCTCAGTGTTATAAATTACAATAAAATAACTATGAAACAGGACTGATTTCCATCTGGGTGCTATTTTGCATTGCTTCTGTCACTGAGTAAGAAGGAAGGTGAATTATTTGAATACTGTTCTTGAAAAAAACCAGAATTTTTTGTAGTAGAAAATGAACCTCTTCTAGATAATGAAACCTGATGTGTTCTTAAATCTGGCCTAAAAACTGGGAGGAATATTTCAGTGCATTTTTCTTCTTGGATTAGTTTCAGGTGTATATTCCTGGAAGGAGTGTCTCAGTCTGTAGAATATGCTCATGGTGGTAGCTTGTTCCTCATAGATTTTGACAGAATCTGTGATGTTTGCTAGTTTAGTGAATAAGATCAACCTTACTGTTATGGAGTAAAATATATACATCTTCAGTATGCTAAATATATTTGCAAAAATAAAGAAGTCTGCATTTGAGAAAAGCAATGCGGAAGTGAGGAAAATCTCTCTCTAGAAGTGTCTGGTTTGTGTTCCAAAATATATTTTCAGCTCCTGTAAACAGATTTCCTTGACCTGCAAGCATTTTTATTGTGATCATTATTGTGGGAAATCGAAAGTGTTACGTGCCAGATTGCCTCCACTGATAGCTGTGAGAGAGGAAGAAGAGTCCTGGCTGGTCTGCATATTCTCTGAGTGTCCTTCAGATGGCAGGAGAGGAGGCTGACTAGATATAACTAGATTTCTGGAGATAATGGATTGTGTTTCCCAAGTTTTTTGGAAGTAGTGGTTTTAGCCTTTCAGGAGAGAACGATCAAGACTAACTGAAATGTTCAGATTTATTGGTCAGATATAGGACTGGTCCACATCCATCCTGGTTATTGTGCTGCCTAAAGAACAATACTGAAAATGAGAATGCAATTTGTCCCATTAGACCAAAATATTGTCATACAGATTCTCAGAACTGTGAACTGAAATCTGACATAATGGACAAATTTCCATGTTGTGGCACACTATGAACAGCTTTGATTTCTGTGTAACTGAAGCCCAGGCACCATATGTAGCTTTATTTCCTGTTCAGACTGCAAAGGTTAGGATTTCACATTTTGAACTGGAGATGGTGTATATTTGCTTAGAATCAACCTGCATGCATTTCTTTGCACTTAATTATTTAGGTAGTGTCTTAGATTAGTTTTTCTCTAATTTTAATTCTGACGTTTCACACAGGTTTTGCTGAGACTGGTATTTTACTCTTTGATACTAGTTTTTACTTTTGAATGTTTCATTCCTACAACAGAAATAGTAAATTCAATTACATATTAAAATCAAGAATATTTGCTTTTTTTGATGTTGGCTTGGTTGCTTAGAGCATGGTGATAATAATGCCAGGGTTTTAGGTTCAATCCCTATTTGGGTCATTCACTTAAGAGTTGAACGCAATGATCCTTGTGGGTCCCTTTCAACACAGAATAATCTGTGAATATCTATGAATGTAACTATCAAAATTGTTTTTCTGTGAAGCCTTTAATATTTTATAATTTCTTGTGGGTTACAATTTTTAAGCCAGCCATAAGTACAAAGAACCATTCTAGGCACTTAGAAAGGAACTAGTACAGTTCTTTCTCCAATTTGTTCAGCCTTTTTTTTCATAATGGCCAAATTCTAGGCATCTGTTTAACTTTGTGTATAATGAGTATCTTCAGTGAAACTACTAGGAACTAATTATTTAAAACTATCCTGTAGCTTAGAAATTTTGTGGCAGTTCCCACAAACATGGAAGAACCCAACCTCTGGTATTGCTCTGCTGAAATGCTGTCAGAACTGGCATGTCAGAAATGCTGCTCTTCTCTGTTGCCCAAATTGGGCAGGTACCACTTGTGTGAAAGTTTAATAATACCGTTCAGGTGTCAGTGGAGCTTGACTTAGTAAATAATGGGCTTGCAGTGTTCTGTGGTTAGTAGGTGGATGAAACCACTTATCACTTCACTTGAAATCCATACCCAACAGTTTAGAAAATTGCAAATCTTTTCAGGCAAATTATTTTGATATCCTATTCCCTCTGGCTGTTCTTATGTAAAGGCATGCTGTAGCTAAGATGGCATTGTTCTCTGGACATAAAGGTTGGGGCAATAATCTGGCATTCATTGGGTCTCCTGACAGGCTTATACATGACTGTTTACATTTATAAGACCTAATGCATTCTGGACATTTATTGGTCATAAGCAAGTTCTGTCTTCTGCATTATTTTTGTGTATAGCTTTCAGTTTGACATAATATTGCTCTTGTAACTGCTAGGGAAACTAACCGGTAATAACATGTGCTATTACCAAGCAGTTAAATTGCAAAAGGCCAGGAATTAACGTTTTGCTATTTATGTGGCACACTAATTTTTCTGCAAAAGGAAATCCGCATTAATGAATAATTTAAATCTCAGTTCCCCTGCAAGTCTATAATCACGTGCCCTACAGAGACTGGAGTACATTCTACTATGAGCATTGTGCAAAAGATTAGTAGCTCTGTGGTGGCAATGCTGTTGTAACAGTGTGAATTGCACTTTTAATTTGTCTTTCCATCTGAGAGAGCATCTCATTATACGTACAAAATCTATTTTAAATTATATTTTTTAAATTCTCAGTTGAAAGATATTTACATAAAAAGGTGAAGTTTAAATAAATTGTTTTAAGTCATATCAGTAAATCATTTTAATGAGAACATTCTTTCTTCTTGCATTTGGAAAGAATGTACATTTTATTTCCAACATGTTTAGTTCCAGTCAGTCAAACCCAGCAATGACTGGATAAAATTTTTCACAATTCAACCTAGATGGGAAATGTATGATAAGCCCTACTTTGTGCCGTGAAATTATGCAGGCTCTATAATAGCTAACTTGTTAGCTATCTTGAGGCTGAAAAGCATTTTATACAAAACCTTATTTAAGATGAAAACTTTTTTTTTCATAAGTAGTGCTGAGCTGAAAATTATTACTTCTTATTAATCAGATTAAATTGTGAAGGAGTATACACATAAGGTCCTTAGGCACACATTTTTAATAGCAACATTACATTTCTTTCACTCCTTCTTTTTGCTCTATTTGCTCTTTTTTAAACTTAATTATTGAAATTTAGGAAACATAATAGCTGGTCAATTTAATGGCACATCATTATCTTCCCATAGCTTAATGCATACTATTCATTCTCTCATATTGTTAATCCATTATATTTATTCTTTCCTAGTCTTTGTGTAAGGAATCAGACTTTCACTGTACAAATGAATAATATTTTACAATATTCAAAGATTCCAATTAATATCAGGGACCTATTAATTTGATGGTTCAGTTTTTGGTTGTATTTCATGTTCCTATCTTTTATGGCTCTTGTTTATTTCTCTTGACATTGGTTGTTGGAGTTAGTACTGTGCAGAGCATGGTGCAAAAGCTGTGGATTGACAGTCTCAAAAATATGCCAAACTCATTGAAAATAAGAATGATTTGTTCCCACCCAGTGGACATTTATATATGGCTTCTGTGTGAATAGGGCTGTATTTATGTGAAACAATTGCATTTAATACTTCTGTTATAAATAATTGGGCCAGGTCCTTTGAGGTAAGGGGAGATTTAGGAAGCTGTTGGGAGTGCACTTTGCTTCTGGAAATTCTTTCCCAGCAGAGCACAGTTCATGGGCTGTGTCTGCTGCTGTAGCCTTGGCTGAGGTCTGGCATGCCTGGGTGGGGTGGCAGGAGCTCCCTTTGCTGGCAGACAGAGCTCTGGGGTCATGTCAGGGCACACAGGCTGTTCCAACTCATGTCCATAGCTGTATACCTGTGCTATATGGGAGTTGGCAAGAGGTTGTTTTACCGCTTTTTCCTTTTTACTTTTTTTGTTATTTGCACAAAAGTTATTCGGGATTACATCACAGTTAATGATTGGTGAGGCACAGGGTTTGGGTTCAGATCCAGATGTGAACTTCAGAAACTGCTGGGAGATATTTGGACCTACATTTCTGACTTATGTCACCTCCGTCACCTCCTGTTCTTTTTCATATTTCTTATTTGTCAAGATGAGTTTGTGTAAACTCTTCATTTGGAAACCATTGTTTTAGCTCACTCTTTGTTTTGTAGCACCCATAGATTTTTCTTGGTAATTAAAGTAGAATTAATTTTAAAATGTTTTTATTGTATGTGTATCTGACTTGTATAGCTATAAAGTACCCATATTTAAAACTAATAAAATAATAGATATATAGTGAAAGTGTTAAAAATAAAGTCTAAAATGGACACCAGTGTTTATTAAGACTTTGAGACGCCCAGGAATTGAAGATGTAGCCCCAGTTCCACAGAAACCAGAACATGTGCTGAGTTTTAGATACAAAAAGTTTTCCCAGTGCAGGGTTCCAGGCTACAATACTCACCACCTTGCATGCTTTGCCTCTAAATGCATACATGCTCATGAACTGTTATTCCATGTGCATATTGAACAGCAACTAGACTTCATAAAGCTATGCAGGCATTTTGGAAAAGAAGTCCCACTACAGTTTTAAAATCAACTTTCACCATCTGCTTGGGAAAAGCAGTGAGTTGTTTTCTTATGAACTTGGCAATTAAATATGCTAAAATATAGTAGTAGCAGGATAAAATGTTTGCATTACCTATTAAGAACAAAAACTAAAATCCAGCTAAATAACACCAAACATCAGACAAGGAGCTGCCATCTGTTTACCAGGTAAAACAAAACCCTTGATACTCATTGGAATAGATTTTTAGTGATGAATTTTAAAGTAACAGGAATTAAATTCTGATTAGAAAAGCAAATTTCTTTTTTCAAGTCTTTAAAAAGCTGTAAAATATGTAAGTCTGTATATTATGGGCTCTTTTATTTAGGGTAATTTTCTGTTTTTTTTTTTTTTTTAATTGTTTTTAGAAGACAGCAAAAACTACAGAAATTTTATTAGTTGTCTGATCTTACAGAGATTAAGGTCTGCACAGGGACATAATAGACTGGTGTTCCAGTTCTTGGATTAATGAAATCACAGTTTTTGCTGGGTGAAATGTCATTTTTGCTGTTTACAGTAATAAAGGAAAGCTAGCCAACATAGAATACCTTTTAAGGGTAGGTCAAGACTTCAGATATTCTGGAAAATGGTACTGAGGAATAGACTTGCTTCTAAGCCTCATTTGGGTGTTCAATTTCCAGAGTCAGTGCCTTGGGGTACTTTATCACAAATAATTTCAATGGAGAACTCTGTATAGCGGAAGAAGAATACAATGGATGGACAAAATTTAAGAATAAAATGAAGTCATGGTATTGGCAGAAAAGTTGAATTTCAGATTTATTTAAAGCATATTGACAGTACGTAGGTATTAACCTGCAGAAAAACAGCATCATAGAATTGATTGTTCTCTTCTTCAAATTGTGAAAATCCAGTATTTTGTCTCAAAATTAAAATTTGCCTGCCAAACAAAAGCTAGGTATGCAGTTGAAGTTTTAACAGGAGAGATACCAGAATTCTGTGTGGCATAGTCATCAGAGCTTTACATTACAAGTTGTTAACTTGTATGAACAAAATATCTCTTTAATGAGGACCCTTAAAGTCCATAAAGAAGAGTCTCACTTGCCCCATGCCCTGTACATCCTGGTAGCTATTATGGTGGAAACTGGATCAGTGTTTTACTTTTTTCTGGTTATAATGCTCATAAATTCCAAGTCATTCCATATTGTACTGAAGTGCTGGGTACTTTAAGAGGATAGGTTGCTATGCATGGCTCAGATTTCTTCTTATTAAGTCTAACCACTCATCTCACCTAACTTTGTTTACTTCTGGAAAACAGAGATCTTTCATTCTGCTGAAAAACATGATAGAGGGTTAAGAAATATAGTTTCTCTCACTTTTTATCATAATGGCCATTATAAACTTAAATACTTTTTGTAATCATGCTGAATATTTCTCGAGAATCAGAGTTTGAAGAGACATTGAATAGATTTTAAATCAGCATTACACAGCACACCAGCTATATCATAGGCTCATAAACAGACAAATTATTTTCTTGAATCTTGGATTATAATGGCATTTTGGTGTAGTGTCTTTTTTGATGAAATGTAGCTAGGTGATTCTTTTTGTGATGAACTGGGAGGTTGGCAGTTGCTTTCTACTGATTCTTCTATTGATAGAAAAATAGTACTTCTGGGAATGTCAATTTGAATAATTTCTAAACATTCTAATACTTTGATTTTTTGGCATGCCTTATTGAACAGGTAGTTAAGGGATATTTTTCATATTTTTTTTTTACCTTTGTAGCTATCACACTTGTTTTTAGTATGTGAAGGCATGCTGTTCACTGACTATTAAATTGTATCCCCAAAATTTGCTTTAGATGTAGCCAACTAATTCATAATTTTGCAAAAACAGGGGAAACTGACTATAGAATTTTAGAGGGACTAGATTTACAGGGACATGTAGTCCAGTGTTTGGGGTACTTTGGTCAAAAATTGGCAGCTGAGATTGAACAATCATTATGGCTTGTGGGAATATTCTAAGTCCAATTGCTAGAGTCTAAAGGATAATGTACTGGTGGAGGCAGTGACCACTGCACACTCCCAGGATGGTGTAGACATAGATATATACAGTGAAAAGGGAAGAAAATGTAACGTTCCATCAAAACTCTAGATCTCAAGATATAATTTGATTTTAATCACATTTTCATTTTATAAATCCTAAATGAAAGTGATTTTCTATTTTACTGTTGCTGAAAGAATAGTTTTGGTTTTCATGCGTTTTGTGCTTGTACTTTGACCAAACAAAAACATTGTGTTTTTTATAGACAGTATAAAGTATCAAAACAGAGACTTAGTCCCCAAAAATTAGAGGAAAAAGCTGCTTCTGTACAAAATTCCTCTAAGACATATGTCCCATAAGTTTAGATCTCTTTTTGCCTTGATTAATTTGATTGTGCAGTGAAAGTGTGAATGACTTGCTGCAAAGATTATCCTTTAATGCTCTTTTAAGTTTTATATAAACCATAATTACTCAGAGAAGGAGTGACTGCAGTCTGGTGGGTCAGTCACCTAGAAGGTGAAATGTTGCAATGAATAACAAAAATTTCTAGGGGCAGTATTAGCTAAAGAGTCTGAGTGTACCATACACGGCTGCATACTCAAGGGGATGGTTTTTCTGGAAAATGAAGGTATATATTCCTTCAGCTACCTTCAGGGACCTGAATCTGAATTTTCCATATTCTGGATGACTGACTTTTGTTTATTTAAATTGAATTGGTTTTTTTTCTTCTCACAGCTGCCTCTGTGACCTCAGTGCAAATTTCTGTATAATTTTTAGTCAGGGAAACTGTATTTTCTCAGCAAGTGAGTTATAGAACTTTCTTTATGCTATATCTAAGTAAATTCCATCCCTCTTCTAACACATTTTCCAAGTTAAAAAGAAAATTTAGAGTCTTTTTAAATTTAGTTTGAACTAAAATTCTCTTCTGGATTCCCTTCTTTTCTGATCATTATATATACAACTATTGACACCCCTCAAGATAGAAGACAGCAATAAAATACAGCATTTTCATTTTAAGTGGTATTTGACAGATATCACATTTAGAGGAGAGGTCTAAAATAGAAAAAAAATTGTACTGAAATTCAGAGACTAACTTTTTGTTTTCTTTTGCTTCCTGTAGAAGAGTATATCTGAATTACAACCATCATGAGAAATATCCCATTTATCTTTTACCTCCCATAAAAGATTTTCATTGTAGCTGAACAAAGAATTGGTATTTGATGAGCTTAATCTGGTTGACATCACACTGCAAATATATAGTGGTTTCTATTTATGAAAACAATAAATTTTCGGTGAGTTGCTTTCTCACTATGTACCATTGTTTGTTCATGTAAATACTTTGCACATCTTGCAGTTAATGTGATGATGAATAGTTTGAGATAACTGCTAAACTTTGAGGTCATGGCATACAATTAAGTTCATGAGCTCTGTGCTATCTGAGGTGAAGTACAATGAAAACATATGATTAGAAAAAGGACACTGATCTCATTTAGTGTGCTAAAATTTGTCCTTTAGACACCGTCTTTCAACTAGATTTTGGTCCTTCTTTTTCTATTGAAGAAGCTTGAATTGCCACCATCAAATAAAATATTAGCCTGGATATACAAGAGCAATGCAGCTACCACTGGAAACAACTGAAGACAATAACTTTAAAGATTCATGGCTCTTCTTTTTTCAAGAATTATTTCTGGAATCAGAATTTATCCTCATTCCTGCCATTCACAGGAGAGTGAGTCTTAGACCATTTGGGTTAGATGGTGAATACAAAACATGCATTGCTGTGATACCAGTCAAACAGGAAGGGGCACATACTATTACCTATTAAAAAAAAAACACAAAAAAGCCCCAGAAGAAGCAGTCTTAATAGATTTTTCTTTCTATTTATCTTGGTGGCTTTTTGCTAAATGTATAGATTTCTGTGGTATGTAAGTTTCATCGTTTAGGTAGCATTTTTTAATGCACTTGGGTGCTAACCAATCTTGACCTTGAAATTTCAATTTAATTTTTCTCTGTGAAATTTCAAAGCTTACATAAGGAAATTATGGGCAAATTCCCCTTTCCAGAATTTGTGACTTGTTCTATGAAAATAGTTTGTATTCCCAGGTAAGCATTTATATTAATTAGACATGAACAACAGTGATGTAAGTGAATTTATCTTACTTAATAAAGCTATTCAGAAAAATACATTTCCATACAGCATCTGTAGGTAATTTGAAAAAAGAAGCATAAAAGAAGCATGTAAACTCCACTGAATCATAAAATAAACATGCAAACTCCACTGATTGTTTCCAAATCAAAAATTTAGTAATACTTGTCCAGTCTGATTTTCCAGAAATTTAGGCTCATCTTTTTCAAGTTCTCAAGCCTTTAATACATGGAAATAGATCCTTTTGATTCCTTTAGAAATCATGGTTTTTATGAAACTACAAAGGATAATTAAAATTGAAGTTCTTTGTGAGCTTTCAGAGAAACACCAATTATCAAAGACAGAGAAACACTGGGGGAGCTGTGCTTACTTCACTGTGCAAGAGGGTACTGAAATGGAGTCCCATTGTTAGCAATCACAACTGCAAAATTATGCAAGAAGCAATACAAAATCAGAAAACATCCCTTCTTGCATCAGTGTTGTGAGAAGAGTTTCCACATTTTACTGGCAAGGATTATGGGAAGCACAAGGCAGATAACTGTTAAAATGAAATAAAACTAACTGATGCAGAAGAAACTACACATCAGCTTAGACTGTGTGGTGATTTTTTCTTTTCAAATTACAAAAGCTCCAGAGATTTTCCAAAATAAAAGCAGCATCTAATGAACTGCTGATCTCAGTATCATACATACAATTTTCTGGAAGTCTGGCAAACACCTAATAATTTCTTTTGATGCTGATGGCAGTGTAATATCTATATTTGTGACTGAAATGTTATGAGAACATTATTTTATATTTTTTTTGTTACACCTGTGTTTCTACCTCACCAATTCTCTTTAAAAGTTTGGGTAATTTTCTGTTATCTTTCATTTATGGCCCTTCCTATGTTGTACTAGCTAATTCACTTTCTTACATAAACACTCCTTTCAGCTCTTGCACATTTAGAGAGTAATGCTCAGTTATTATAAGAGACACATAAAAAGCGTTTCTAAGACAGCACTAAAAGTATCGTAGTGGACTGTATTGGTCTTGTACATTACCAGATTGAGATTGTTACTGGCAGCAAAATAGTCATTACTTGGTTGAGTTCCTAGACAGTTCCAATTAATTATTACAAAATGAAGAACAAGCTTGGGGGCAGGGGGGTGGGTGGCGGGGTTAAACCTCTCTTTAACCATAAGTACTACAAACTCTGGCTGTAAGCCCTTGTTTAGAAACAAGATGTATGAAATGCTGAATGTCCTTGTGTCTAATACTGGTGCTGCTAATGTAATTGCTATGAAAGTAGAATGACATAGCCCTCTTTAATAATAATATACAAATGAAAGTAAGTAATTTTTTAGAACGCCAATGAAGAATTTGTTAGAAATAGTCTAACCTGTTGTAAATATGGTAAAATCTGAGGATTTTCTGGGTCAAATATGTGTTACAGAACAAAACTATCTTGATTCAGATTTCATTTAATAAACTTCTAATTTAAGGAAAATTTACATTCACAGGTTGGAATAAAGTAATTTTGATCTAATTATGAATATGACTTTTCTTGGGATAAAGTCAACTGAATTGTATTTGGGTTTAATCCTTAGCTCAATTCCTGTCTGCCACGGCAACATGAAGCCACTGCCTTCCCCCTGGGCCAGGGAATGCAATGGGGTGAGCAGGGCAGGTCCTTGCTGGCCAGTGGCTGTCCCACCACCAGTCAGTAATTTCTCGGACCTTCCCTTTTGGCCTGTCATTTTCTATTATTCACCTAAAAGGATCTACCTACTCATCTTAGAAGTGCCGTTATTGGTAATGGCTATCAGACTCAGGGAAAAACTGTCAACAACCCAGCAAATGAGAATGGCAGGTATGGAGCCAGTAACACATCCAGTTTGGCAGTTTTACAATGAATTGTACTTTTCTTCAATAGTAAATTTGCTTGTACATTAGGTAATACTGTGAGAAAAAGATACTCTTGTTAATTTTGTGCATTGAAAGACAAGGATTTTACTGTTTCACAAAAAGGAACAACTCACTGGATAATTTGAAGTAATTTCCTCTGTACTCTATGCTCTAAATTAGGGGGATGTACTGCAGGTAGCTGACTTTGGTACACAAGTTGTCTTTTCCCTTTGCTGTGGTGTCACAGTAGGAATAATGGCCCTAAAATGCAACCCAGACTTGTTTGAGGGCCTCCTGAGTGACAGGTCCCTTTCAACATGCCATTGAGGTTTGCTGAGGATCTGAAAAGGCTTTTCAGATTAATCACAACCAAAAAGGCATCTTATCCAAGTATAAAATAATTATAATAATTATATCCTTCCTCATGAGATTATAGGGTTGCATCTACATTAACAGTTTAGCCCTACAGAAGTGGTTTTGTAGACTGAACCTGTTGTTTCTGAAGGCATAACATCCACATCATATTAATTTAGTGGGGAAGAAGGTTGTTTTTGACTAGTCCTAGTTCCTAGAATTGAACACCCCTAAACTGCTGGAGTGCATTAGATACACTCTTGGGCTCATCTTCTGCTTTATGTTCATCTAAAAGGGATTAATTTGCTGTGAATCATTCCAGAATCATTCCATGATTTGGTCCAGATCATAGTAAATGCAGACAACTGAAAAATTTGTTTGAAAAATGTAGTCCAGTTCCAAAGTGAAATGCCAGCAAAAATGTAGCTTGTAAGAGTCTCTGAGCCAGTGCACTAAAGGAAAACACACTGTTTCTTGATTTGCTTTGTCATTTATTCTTCTGTTGTGCTCTACCTACAAATTCCCAGCTATGTGCATGCAGCAGGAAGCTGGGTACAGACATTTAAGAAGTGCTGGTTATGACTGGCTATTCAATGAGCTTCTGGCCATATTTAAATGCCATTGTAATGCTGGCATAGTACATGCCAAGGAGAGCCCATTATTTCTTGAGTTAGACTCACTTGAATGGAAATCAGGATTGTAGGTCTGTGTGACTTACATAGCTGCTGTTACCCTTCAAAAGAGGTTATTTGAAAAGGAGCTAGGAAATTGATTTGATTTTTCAAGAAAGACTGGGTGCCATTTAGATACTTGAACTATCACCAGACAAATCCTGGCCTGACTTGAATTCATTCCTAACAAGTCATCACAAGAATTCTCTAGGGGTTTTTTGTTTTGTTTTGTTTTTTTGTTTTGTTTTGCTTTGTTTTCCAATTTAAGATGGTATTAATAATTTCTTACTGTTTCAGAACACTGAAAAGAAAGTACAGACTGAGAGTCAAATTGTGTGGCATATTGGATAATTCTCAAGATAGTATTAGTTATAGTCCATGCAAAAGATTAGACAACATGCCAGGGCTAAAACCCCACTGATATTTGATAAAACCCTGTGTATAGAGAGAAAAGCCATTTTACTTTTCTATGAGTAAACTGAAAATTCAGATTTTCTTCATGTGCCTGTGTGGGCATACCTCAGCTAAGTACAAGGCTCCTATCTGGATTGACTGCTGGACTTCACGTTCTACTTCCCAGCTGGTAACTGAAGGTTGCTTTGCAGACTGGATTCCTCTCTTTAGCATCTCTCAGGATGAAAAAACTCTTTTCCTATGCACCTGCTCAGTCATAGAGATTTGCATTATGTACCAGATCCGTATTTTGGAAGAGTGTGGTCTAACTTTTATCTCAAGTTGGTGTCTATGTTAGCTGTGATAAATGAGCATGTGTTAGAAGTTGACATTAAAGTAGAGGAATGTGTTCCAACTGCGTCTCAACTAGGTTTAATCCCAGCTGACAACTCTTCTATCTACTTAGTGTGTTATGTCAGCTGTTAGAGCTATTTTTGTCATTGCACAAGCAAGCTTCATATTTTCTGTCATTTGAGCAATCTGTCAATTTTATTTACACTTGAACCCTCGCCTTCAAGTGTGGCCCAAAATGCGTAGGAGTCAGGTGTAAAACATAGGTTAGGCTCAGACTTAGCTATTATTTGTCAGAAGTGCTACTATGCCTATTGACTGATATAATTGTCATGAAAATGGCAGGGGAGAACTTAGTCTGATTCTTGCTTCCCTGTTCATCTGCAGAGGCCTGTCACAGTGTTATTTGCCAGAAGGATTCTTAGGAAAAACAAAATTTTAACTTTCAGTCAGGAATTCATGAAGCAGAATCTGAACGTACAAATGTCAGACCTGGCAAGATCATGTAATATGATGATATATCTTTATCCATACTCATATTCACGTAAGAATAGCAGAATTAGCCCTTCACTATTACTTGAAAGACATTACGTTTAAGATGGTAAACTCTTTAAATAGGTTTAATAACAATTGAGATTTTTAAATTCCTGTGTCCACACATTTAGAATACTTCTAATGGTATTGTTTCTTTTGTTTTTATCTTAAAATATTTGCACTTGAAAGTACATAGCTTTTTTGTTTCTACATTTTTCTCATTTTTTTTGCATTTTCTATGTTTCTGCTTCTGTGGAAATCAAGACTTCATATCTTGACAATTGCGATGCTTGCTACTTTTATATTTCCATGATGTCACTGTTAAAAACAGGATGAAAATAAGGAGATTTTAAAGTTAAAATATGAGTGATAGTTAAAAAAACAAGGAGGAATATTCATCTTAATTGAATGTTCATCAGCATGGCCAGTTTTTGAATTGAACATTATGTGGGGTCAGGTAAGTGGTGAGGAGCCTCGTAGGTTTTTTGTCACTATGAAATGCTGTGACTTTTGTTTTTTTTTTTTTTTTTGAAGAGAGTGAAATGACTTGGGAAAAACCACTTCATTAATGCACTTTCAAGGAACTTGCTAGTATATTTCTTCATAAAAAGCCCCTAGGACTTGCATTCCTGTACTAGTATACATAAAACAAATAATGATATTGATGTAGGGAAAAGACTGGAAGAGACCTCCTGAATCACTGAGCCAAGTGTCCTGATCCTGCCTGCTGGCAAGATATCATTTAATCCATTTCTAATGGATATGTTTTTGCCCTCACTGTGTTTATTTTCTTTCCTTGATTTCTCTGTTTCCCTTCAGACTTTGCTTTGTTTCGCAAGCCAGGCTCTTTAAAACTCCCCCTGTGGTACAGACTTTATTCCTTTGACAGAAGATTGTCCCCATATATTTTGTGGGTTCAGGTTTTTTTTTTCACAGAGATGAATGGCCAGAATTGTATAGATTATTCCGAATGATAGTTCAAGAAACTTCATACTTGTCTTTCTGTGTCTATTAGAAATATATAATTTAGTAATTTAGAGGATTTGCTTTTTTTTCCCAGCCATCTGATGTGCTCTTGGTGATCAGCTGAAATAAACTGATTGATTTTTACACATGTTTCAGATGATGAGTTTCCAATTTGTAGCAGAAGTGCTATTAGTCCCTGATACTCCCTTTCAGTGCTACATGCTGTTACTGCACCTGGATTCACCTTTCAGTGCTTGTAGTAATCTACAGTGTCTTCAGATTAATGTATAAGTTTGTGAGTGACACTGTAGAAAATGCTTTATCTAAATCCTGACAAATTATATCCACTTCATTTCTTTGTCTGGAAAATCGGGTTGAGTTACTCTGGCACAAGCTACCCTTGGAAACACTGCTACGTTTTATCTTATGTTCTATTTACTTCCCTGTCTTTATCTTTTTTCTTCAAAGCCTTCAAAGATCTTGCAAACTGAAGAGGTCAGACTAATAGGCTTACATTTGCCCAGATCATTTTCATCCTTGCTTTTTAATATGAGCACTTCAGTTGCCATTCTGCACTAATATTTGATGTTTTCTCTACCTTGATAGATTTGGAGGCTTATTTCTGCCACTGCAAAGGCCTTTATGAAATCACAGCACACCTAGTGATTCAGGTCTCAGTGAGATGTTTCGTTCAAAGCCCATTGCACATTTATCCTTTCTTTTCAGTTAAGCTTTTGATTGGTTATTGAGATATGAATAAAAAAATGATCATCTGCAGGAGGATCACGTGTAAGATACAAGGAAATACTACTGCCTTGATGATTAAGTGAATAGCTAGTACCCTCTGCAACTTAAAGCTCCCTTAAGCATAGAAACTGGGAGAGAATATGTTTAAAGTGGCATAATACTATCAGAGGAAATGATGAGTCTTGGAGCCTAATACCCTCTAATACTGAACACTTAAAGGTCAGAATTTATTTCACAAGAGTGTAGGACATCACTGAACAGATTAAAGATATTATAGTATCTTGGATGTTTAACTGTTCTGTAATGTTTTATGTTAGCATTTAAAAACAAAGTGATTGGCGTGTGAAGGTCTAATGCTGGTTTATTATTATTATTATTATTAGTTTTATATTTTCATAAATACATGGAAGTATAGAATCTAACTTCCCAAAAATTCATGACATTTTCTTTCTCTGTTCTGAGGGATGTATCAGCATCAATGTTCTTCAGGTGAACACTCTTTTGCTGGTCTTCATGAAATGATCAAGAAAGAAATATAATGTACACACAGGTAAATACTTCTGTATTGTGTGAGTTGAAGCAGGCTAGGAGGGTTGTGCATTTCTTGTTTGCTCTTTCTTTGCCTTCTTTGTTGCTTTCAGTTAGGTATTGCATCAGAAGACTAGTGAAGGTGAAAATTACAATCAACTGTGTCTACAAAGAGCTGGGGTTAATCTAGGAACAGGGGAGATTAACATTGCAGTTTAGAGGGAAGACCTAAGTTTTCAAGGTGATATCATCACAACCATACATACTCTTTTGGAAGAAATAAGTGTTCTCAATCGTCATTGTCTCTCAGTGTTTCTAGCTGGGAGGTGGAATGCAGCTAAAGCATTTTATATCTCTGACAATTTAAGCAATCATGCTTATCAGATTCTGGAAACAATAATATATATGTAAATTTCACATCCAAGTGCTATGAGACTGTTGGCAAATGTAATTACCTGTGTGTGCATCTGTCTACACTTTCCCTCTACTGGGAAACTAATTGAAATATGTAAAGAAGAATGTTTTTTGTTCATTGTTTGTTTTCATATATTCCATAACTTTTTATTTTCCAGATACTTGAGACATTTTCTTTTCTGACTCTTCTTACAAAAGCTCACTCGATAATCAGTTTTCAAGAACTCATGTTGTGTACATATATTTCTGGGAAAGTATGTGCTTAAATTTAAGAATGTTCTTAAGTTACACTGATTTAAATAAATGAAAAGCATGGCCATGCATATCAATCATATGCTTAAATACTTTTGGCAAGAAGATTTCGTTTTCTTCAGTGTCTTAAGCCTTAGCACAGTAGCTTTTCAAAAGCCCTCTGTATGGCTTTAAAGCCTAAAATTCTTCAGTCTGCTTCTACTGTTACACTTCAACTGAAAGTAACAGTGACAACATTACTGCATTGGTCTGTCTACAGGGCTTTAACTGTTTTTGATTATTTCTCAAGAGTGGGGTTAAGCTCTCTATGGCTACTTATTCTGGCTATTGAAAGATCCGTACCAGTAAACCATAACTTTGGGAAAAAAAACCCCAACAAAACCTGTCCCTTTTGCTTTGCATGTGGAGATTTCCTGTGTCTGTGCTTTGCTAGACTAAATGCCTGTTGTCTTTCTTGCCTTGCCCACCTAGATCAAAGAAAGTAGCTCTTGAGAGCAGGTCCATGTTTGTCCCTCAGCTTCCTTTTGGAATCAGAGTGCACGCTTTTGTGTGTCTGTTACAGGCTGTGATATATGAAGCAGAAAGAAGATTGATTTTCACAGGCTACCTTGTACCTGAAGTAACGACAGTGGCAAATTACTTGTTCACTGAGCAAACATGACAGGAATGTCATAGTGGGAATTTATATATATGCAAATGAAAAGGGGTCACATCAGTGTTACTTTTACAAAGTGACCTTATTCACCAGAGGGGTATTTTTAAATCTGCATTAGGCTACACAGGAAAAGCTGAAGAAAACTGCAAATATCTGCATTGCGTGGGATGTAGAAACTAATACAACTAATAAATAATGTAAGATTCAACACAGTATAGCACATAATTTAACTGGCTGCATTATTTCTGTACAAGAGACTTGGAGTCTCAAGTGATTTCTACTACTCATTTAGGCTTTGTCTGAAGTAGCAAATAAAATATTTGTTATAAAAAGAAAAGTAAGAGGATGTGGGATTAATTTTCTCTCAGGTTTTTGTCTCTTAAGCATTTTGTCATGATTCAGTAGAGAAATAGGTTTGTGTATCTCCTTATGAACACTTGCGTTCACAGAGTGTACGTGTTTGCAAAGGGAAAATGGATCTTACTGACAGTGAGAGTTTCCACATATGTAAAGGAGGAACAAATGGATTTTGAACAGCTTCACAGAAGCTGATGCTTGTAAAGAAAAGAAAGATAAGGAGCTACAGAGAAATATACAGTTACAACTAGGAAGCAGCTGAGAATTTCATTTGTGTGCAAGTTTTTAAAGGAATTACCTAAAATGGAAGAAAAGAACTTTCCAGACAATATTGGTATAGATAATGAAAGCTATTATTTCCTTACGTTTTTTTCTCCTTAACAATAAAGATTGCATGAGTTTACACTTCACCTAAATTCAGAAAGCAAGGCAATTTAGCACTGACCATACAATGTAAGGTAATTCCCATGTTATACTCTAATTCTGAACTGCTGGAAAGGTGGCTGATCTCAAGCCCAAAGGTAAAGAAAGAAGAAAGTAGAAACTCAAAAGCTTGTGAATACTACATTGAAAGTACACATCTGTTTATGGCATTTTCAGCACAGCCAAGTGGTTGGACCACATCTACTGCTGAGAGGGAGCTGACAGTGAGGTGGAGCAGTGACAAGGAGAGCGCAACCTAGGAGTATATTCACTGTTGGTGGTGTTGAGCCACAGAGACCAGGGAGAAGGGTTTCTGCTGACATGGCAGCTTGTGAAGCTTCTCTGCAGCATCAGATGGGGTTTCATCCTGAGGCAAAACTCCTGTAGTTTTTCGTCACTAATCACCCAAACAGGCTATGCTTGAGTCCAGGATACCAAACTGGTGATGGTCTCATGATGTGTGTTTCAGGGAAAAGGAATCTTAGGGTGCAAAAGTAACAAATCCTATGAATTTATTCATTCTGTTATGGTGTTAGTGAAAAGCTGGACACAGCAGAGCCATCTCACACTCAGCCACTGTCTGAATTAAGTGGGTGACACCTTTTTTTTATATTTTGAATGTGTCCCTGAACCTCAAAAGGAGCTATCTTTCTTTTTTTCTTGACTAAAAGCACATTGAATAATGAGCTCAAACACAGCAGCTTTTCATGTCCTCTTCCGTGTGAAAGTGCTGAGAATTCTTTGGGTTTATTTCCAACATGTTAGGGTTAGAAAATGAAGGAAAATTTTGCTACACATAAAGTTTGTATTTGTGTGCAAAATTGATTTGTAATTGTAGCCATTTCCTACAGCATGGCTATTCTCCATTTTGATCAGCTTTGTCTTATGTGACGTTAGTGAAGGCTGTATGGATCACAGTGAGGTAGATGTTCTGCAGAAAGTTAGGTAAACAGAAGACAAAAATGTCTCAAAGAGAAAATCATTCAGGTTAACAGCTGTAGTTTGTCTGTGGAGCTCTGCATCTCTAGTAAAAGTAGACCTCATTTGTTCTATCTAACACAGCCCGTTATGTTAATGTAATAACAGTACCATAATGGACTCCATTTTATTTCCTGGATGTGTTTACTTGACAAGGATCAGGGTTGCAAGAGGCCAATAGTTATGTTTCAGAGCTGAGGTCAAATGATATCTAGCTCTAACGTCTTCTTAGTGCTGAGAGCAGAGTGCTTCAGACCTTGTTTGTGCTTATGCAGTCACTTGTCTGTCCTTGGGTTGACCACTGTGAGCAGACAATGCACACAACCACAGGTCTAGGTCTAGGGTTATGCAGCATAATTAGTTTGAAGCTAAACATAATCTTCTAACTTCTTTTATTTGAGCTGCTGTATGTTAAGAATGCTTTATCTGCTCAGAGTTTTTTTGTTTTTTTTTTGCACTTCTCCTGGTGGCCTCTGAACTATTAGTCTCAAGCTAGAACCGCTACTTGCACTGACTTTTCTGTTAATTATGCCTATTATGGGATTACAATTAGACAAAGTTCAGATTTTTGTTCTTCTAAAGGTGAATACTACAAATAACTAGTGCAGAATAATGTAATAGGTCTGTGGTATAGAAATGGTATATAGTTTTTCTCATGACTGGAAAACTTGGCAATGGCACTGAGCCCAGATTTTCTATATAAAAGCTGAAATCTTTCCCTTTCTTTGCAGAAAACAGTCTCTTCTCACTTGGTGCTGATTTACCCCTCTGTGGTGTGCTGGGGTGTGTGCAGAGGTTTGTATCTTCCCTCTGCCATCTGTCCTGAGGGGCTGCTGTTCACAGGCAGATAGGTTGCTTTTCTCTCTTTCCCCTGCTGCTTTTTTCCTTATGCATTTGCATTTTCTGATATGCATTTGCTGCCAGTGTCACAGCACTGTGAGTGAATCTGGCATCAGCAGAATAGAGGAAGAAACTGTATTAGATTCAACCTTGCTTTAATGGTGCAAGTTCCACTTGGGTTTTGAGCAGTGTTATGCAGGTGAGGAAGAAAGATTTGATTTTAATGAGAGATGACTTGGCACCAGCAGCATAACAGGTGTAGTATGAGAATCCAGATTGAAAGAGTTAATTCGTATTCTTTTCACAGAGATAGCTATGAGAGAGCATATGCTGAATATGCATTCCAGTTACCTTTTTTTGTTCTTATTTACAGTGGCAAATAATGTACTTCCCTTTAGCTCCATAAGCCTGGAGCTGAGATGAATATGCAGTTTACACTCTAAAGTCCCTGGAATCAGTGCAAGAAGGCAGGGCTTGATGTGGTTCACAGCACACTGTGACTTCCCCTGTGATTATTAATCAGTCAGGCTTTCAGAGGCACATGTACTATCCTAGCTACAGCACTTGCTTACTCCTCTCTCCTTTTGCCAGGTAAACAGGATATCTGAACCTCTGGGAAACACACTGCAGATATGTTACTTCTGTCAAAGGATGCTGAGTTCTGTTTACTTTGAACTCAGGCATAAAAGGCACTTTTCAGTAGGTTCTTAATTCGAGTAATTGGTTTTTGTTTACACAGAGCCTGGTGTGGAAACTTAGAGGTTCTTGACAAGATCTTACCAATCTCCTGGAGAGCAAGATTAGTAGTTTTGGGGGAAGTGGTCTGGTTTTAAGTATGGAAATCATGAATGGAGTTGTGGGGGGTGTGTTGCCTTATCAGCCCGTGGTGTTTTAGAAAGAAATTTGCTCAGAGAAAAAGAATTGTTTTGAAGGAATGGAAAATGATTTGGGACATTGAACACACTACTGGTTAATTCTGTATTAGAGCAGCATGGATTTCAGAGTTGTGGTTGCCCACGATGGCACTGTACATGAGAGCAAAAGAGATGCGCTTGAATTCCATTCAAATTCTTATGAATATAATAGGAGACTAACGTGCAGCCATACTGAAGCAATAGATTTTTCTTCTGCTCAGGGCAACCTAGTTCCAGGCATTACAAAACAGCAACAATTTTGTTCAAGTGATCAAATTTGCAGCTTTTCTAGTATAAGTGGTTTGAAATAGGCAGCATCAACCTATTGACGTATCAGCAGAAACATGACCATCAGGCTGTTTTTTAGCCAGCTCTCTCAGGTTCTTCTACAGAGAATGACGTGAGA
The DNA here is from genome assembly GCF_047495875.1 of Pithys albifrons albifrons. Lineage (NCBI taxonomy): Eukaryota > Metazoa > Chordata > Aves > Passeriformes > Thamnophilidae > Pithys > Pithys albifrons. The sequence goes on from NC_092460.1 coordinate 68,807,894, forward strand.
GAAGGATTCATTCCTATGCCTCTTGCCACTCTCTGCAAAACTGTAATCTTTAAGCAATGGTGCCTATGTTCCTGAACTTGTCTTTCCACAGTGTATTTTGACTTTGGAGGAGATTACTGAAAGATAGGTCATGTGTTGTCTTGTGCTTGAACCACCTCGGTGGCTTACTGTCACAGTGAGAACATCACTGAGCAAGATGAGGGGAGCTGTGTGTGAAATTTCCCTTCGTGTAGTAAATCAAATCTTTTCATTACCCAAAGGTAGACCTGAGAGAGAGACAAGTGAACCTGCTCAGCCTGAGTCCATGTTTCCAAACCATTCATGTCTTCCTAAAAGGATTTCTCTGTGGAAGAATTGATACATGGGCTGGAAATCTATTCAAATCTATTCAAACCTACCTTATGACTTGTGGGCACAATTCAAAAATGTTGCAGTCCCAAAAGCTAAAAACACCACAGAAAGAACAACATACTGGCCCCAGGCACAGTAGTGGAACTTCTCTGTTTATCAAAACCTGCTCATAGCTACATGGATTCACTGTTCTTGCCAGCTTTGGAGTCTGCTGTGGTTAGGAACACTGCTTGTGCCTTGAGAGAAATGATGATTATGTTGAATTCTCCTAGTACTGACAAGGGTGGAGGAACGCTGACAGGCCAGTGAGGGAGGTTTTACTACTGCTTTATTTAGTTTACCTCATTTACAGCTAAGCAGAATGTAAGACTTAAGAGTTGTCAACCAGGCACTCTTATAAACATTGTCAATTCTCCCTATATTAAGCCAAGACTGTCCTTTACAAGAGTGTTAAGATAAATATTTATTTTTATATATGTTTTTTTTTCAGGATGAATAAGAGATACTTGCAGAAAGCAACAAAAGGGAAACTGCTAATAATAATATTTATTGTAACGCTGTGGGGGAAATTAGCGTCTGGGGCAAATCATCATAAAGGTAAGAAATTCTGTTCTGTTCTACTCTTGTATCTGTGGACTCTGTCAACAAATTCAGAAGTCTCTGGTTTATGCAACCTTTTTTCCTTATACGTATTTGTGTCTCCTGATATTGGTTCACTAATCAGTACCAAAGAACAAGTTTTCAAGGGATAGACTTTTATAAATTCATTGAGAGTTTAAGTATTTCAGTGCCATTTTCAGCTTTCTCTGATTATAGATAATTTTGTAATAATGGTACAGTTGAAAATGGGCTAAAAAAAGGTGGTAAAGTAAAAAATCAAATAATGAATACTGCTTGTCTCATAAAAATAGTTATATCAGCAGATATGTGTGCTGCAAATAAATTCCTGGAATGAACCCTAGAAAGAAGCAATTTTTAGTAACATACATGATGCTATTGTGTGCAGTTATCTGTCAAGGCTAACTGCATGGATAACACGTGCTGAATGTGTTGGTTTCATCACAAAAAAAAGACAGCTTCTTTGCAGTGCTGTCTGACTTCTATTCTTCACTCCTAACACCAGACCAGGAACTTTGATAGCATGTGACAATGTGAGATTTCTTTCCTCTTGGTCATTCAAGCCCTTAGATAATATACACACCAGCATAAGCTGGAATGTTTTATAGAAGGTTGTAAAAAGGTCTCTCTTTTATGTGTGTGTTTCTGTAAACTGTTAGTGTAAGGAACGAGCTCTCTGAATTAAGATACTAATATCTTCTTATAGGCTAATATAGCTTGAAATGTGATCTGCAGTATAATATGATTTTGAACTCCATTTCTCATTATAGAGTGTCTGTTTATCTGCTTATACAAGATGAGAATAAACTCTAACAGCTTGGATAAAGTAATGGTGGGATATGAACATTACTGAGACCTAAGGAATTTAATGCAGGATGAGGATTCCTAAAACACCAGTCAGTTAATTTCTCTGGGTTCATTCATAATGAACATATAATTTATAAAGTACATTTTATAATGTTCACTCTGATGATAGGACTTCATAAGTGGGTATTTTTATATACTGAGCTGCTAGATATTTTTCTGTTGTGTGAGGATATGATTCTTCAAAATACCTCAGTGGTTAAGGACTTCAAGAGACACTTTCTGCAAAGTCTTCTGCAGGTTTTAATCTGGCTGCAGACAAAACAGATTCTGATGTGGTCCTGCAGACCACTGAAGATGAGCATCATGCCAGATAACAACCATGCTGAATATGGATTTGTGCTGTGACTTCCTGGTTTAGTTGTCTATTGGAAAAGAGCCAAGATATCCTAGCCTGGATTCAGAATTCTTTTGTTTTTTTTTATTATCTTTGTTTAAAAATCAAAAAGCCCATATCCAGACCATTTTGATTTCATACACAAGGACTGATCAAGCTGTGTTTGTTTCAATTGACTTCAAACTTTTCCAAAGCATGTTTGCTGCTCTTTTTGAAAAACTGATGAATAAAACCTATCACCAAGTATTTCATAGAAACAAATTATAATCCTAAGGACTATTTGAGGAATTGGTGCTTCATAATTGAGGATAAAATGATCCACCACCAATTTTAGATTTTCTGTGCAAGGGAAACCCCAGCAGAACTATACCATTAATTATCTGGACAGTATTTGGCATTTAAACCTTAGCATTAGAGCAGAAATAACTTAAGAAATATTCATCTTAGTCTTTTTAGATAAAAAAATAAATACATGCATGAGGCCCCCTGTAAAATCAGATTATTAGCTATAGAGACTTTTATACATTCCTACAAATTAACAAAAAGCTTCTTTAATTTTACTTTTTCATGCCTTTGACAAAATATATGAATAATTCTTGCAGGGAAATATAATAGTAAGAAGGATGACTTGAGTGTTTGATTTGGAAAATCAGCCACTGTACATGTTTAGTTTCTTCTGGAAAGGAAAAGTATTCAGAAAAATTTTGGCTTGTGGATTTAGTAAATCAGCTGCACTCACTGTATATGGGGGATTTTTTAAAAAGCACAGATCAGAATTATGCAGCTCAAATCCCATCGATTTCCAAAGATACCGGGAGTTTAGCTTCCTGTCATGTCATGTCATAGAAAATCTTCCCCCTACTCTTATGGCAGAAATGGAGCTAAGGTACCTTCAAGGAGAACTTGACACTGTTCGCCTTTGCATAGAGTTTCCAAACACTGAGAAACATTGAGTTTCTTCAGTGCTAATTACCCCTATCATCATTAATCTTCATTTTTAGAAGTCCTTACTAACATATTGACATGACAAAACCCGATGACTTTGAAGGAGCCCCTACAATTTCAGAAATCAATAATCTGCATTTTTAAAAAAAATCTTTACTTTCCTATTGACTTGCTCATATTATGTACTAGTTGCACTAACTCTCAAACCCATCTCTTTTTCAACAGGCTATTGTAAAAGAAAAGGAAAAGAAGAAAAAGTTCATCAGTGCATGAAAAATTGTTTAATGAGCACTCTGCTCTCCAGGCAGACTTCAGGAGGAATATAAACAGATGACTCTGACAGGCTTTCTCTAGGCTTGTGATGCTTATTTCAGGAATATGGCAAAAATGAGAACTCCCAAGTCAGTAGCAAGAGAAAACAAAGACTGAGGCAGGGCACAGAGAACCAGGCTCTGAGGTCCAACTGAGCAACCCATCAGGGTTACAAACTGGGATTTCAGATTACATCTTTTAGGTGGGATGTGGGTGCCAAATCCATCCTTCTTTCTCTTGAGAAGTCTGATTTGAAGACATTTCTGCTTCCACTATCTAGACTGATGGTAGAAGTTTCAACATTCTGAACAGAAAGTCCAAGTGCTAAAAAGATAAACACTCAGTGTTTAAAACAACACAAAGCTCATGTGCCTTACCTAAGCACACACACCTGTGAATCAGCTGACAGTACCAGATCCATTTGTTGTTGCTATGTATGAGAGAGGCATATCAATCTCCAAAAGAATGTTGTCAAGATTATGAGTCTAAAAACTCACAAAGACTGATCCTGATCCTCCCACTCACTATGAACCCTTCGAAAACAAACCTGTGCAAACATACAGTGTGCATTGGCAGGCAGGCAGACATCACTTTAGCATCACTGCGTGTTTCCTTTTCTGTCATAGGGAGCATGAATTGATTTGGTGACCATTGTATCACAGCCCTTGTTTAAGGTTTCGAGTGTTAGTCTGGTCTTTTTGAGAAAAAAATGTACTGATAGCCTCTTACAAGCACTCTTTGTAGACCAGAGGCTACTGTGACACACAATTTCTACCCTAAAACTAAAATTTTTTTCAAAATTTATATTTCTGTGAGCTTTTTGTGATTGCTAAGTTTTTTTACATTAAATATGCAATGAAATATTCTAGCTAAATTGAGTGCTTTTGAATCTAATCATAGTTTAATATTTCTCAAAATACAAACTAATAAACTTTATATTAATTTTAAGTCCCTGGGAGGGGGAAGGGGAGGTTATTTAAAAATATGACTAATCATGAATATTCACATTCCAGAAGGAACTTGTTATGAAACCAGAAAACACTACAGATAGACAAATAAAGTAATTTAGTATTTTTGAACTTAGATGAAAAGTCATGATAATTTATTTTCATTTTAAAAAAATGTCACTCAGAACCCAAACTTACTCATCTGATGCCTGCCATATAGTTAAAATAAGCTAAATCATCATTTGGGATATAGAATTGCTGCTCCTACTTGTCTGTGAATTTGCACTAAAGTAGAAGGCTGAGGGAATGTCTATTTGCAAGGAGATAATAAATCTTGGTTTCTCCTTACAGTGGAATAGCTGTTCTGAAACCCAGCTGAATGAAGGAGCCATGGAACCTCTAAAGCTGCTGGTTAGGACACTCTCCTTGATGCATCTGCCTTCCTCATCTGCCTTGCTGTGGCAGGAACACTGCTGGCACTAGTGTTGTAGTGTAGTCCTGTGGCTGGGCACAGATTCCTGTGCCCTTTGTTTATGGCCTCTTTCCTCAGGGTCCCACCTCCCAGAGCTCAATCTGCAGTTGGCACTGCAGCTGCACACTGAACTATCTGCACTGAATTGTATTCCTCAACACCTGGATATCTTATTTTCTTGAGATAACTCAGAATTTTAGATTGCACTGGAAGAGCTTTTAAGTCTTATGTCAGATTTGTCATGCTATCAGAAAAATGAACCAAAAGGTGGCAAGCCCTGAACAAGTCTCCATGTGGTTGAACATATGTCCTCCATGTGTGTATCCTTGAGAATGTAACTTTTTTAGAGCAAGAAATCTCATAGTAGTGAAAAAGTTTAATCAAATGTGATATCATAGTTCAGTATGGGCAGTAGTACACCTGGTTCTGGAGGGCAACTGGAAGCACTTGCAGGCAGATGGAGTGGTGCAAGTTTCTTCTTTAGGCTTCTAGGATTCATCAGGGCTCTCTTAACAAGTGCAGTAATGTCAACACTGCACTGAATCAGCATGTGGAAGGCTCTGCCTGACCCCTGGACTGATTTTTTTGTACTGATTTTTTTCTCTGGAAAGTTAATATAGCACTTTGTTAAAAGTTATGTGTACATGTTGCCTGAATGCCCTCATGCCTGTTTCATGGACAAGTAAATTCACTGGTAACAACAGTTGTTTAGATGGTTTAATAGGTATTGTATGTCATATTTGCACTAACCATATATTTGTGGTTCTTTCATACCACTAGGGCAGTGCAAGGGACTTGAGGCATGCTGGTGAATCTTGTGCAATGCTTTCCAAACTCTTAGCGTTGTGAGTCATGCCTCAAAGGTACCATTGTTCCTCTGATCATTACAACAGATTTTCTCTTAGCCAAACTTTCTTCTTACAGTTATCCACTGACTGATATTCATCTAGTCATTTATTATTCCCAACAAGGGAAGATTTCTTTATAAGCTCTTTCATTTCTATTCATTTTTACTCAGCACCACTTATTTTCCCATTTTAAATTGAGTTACTAATAATGACTTTGAATTATTAATCCTGATGAGGTTTTAGGATATTCTGTAGGAAATGGTCCACCACAGACCTCTGACTGCCTTTGGTCTCATTGCATTTTGTACGAAAAATCATATCAAAAGTTCTTGAATGTTATGTCAACTGGAACATTGAAGGATATGTGCAACTGGTTCTACTCCTCAGAATCACGCTGGAGGTTGCAGTCATTCAGAAGGGCTGTGTCAGCCCCTTATTCTGCTGTCTTGTTATAGGATTAAGACTGTGCAAATTCCTGAAAAAAATTGCTCAGAAGCTTGAGTAAATACCTGCAATGTATTGCAGCAAAATATTGATGTCTACTTTACGTAATTCAGGAAAATTACGGGTTTTCCTATAATTATTTGAGTTCTATATTCCCAGCATTTTGAGACTCCCTGTCTGGATAAGAATAGCCCTAACCGTTACATAGGAGACCTCTGAAGTATTTAAACCTTTGTCTTTCTGTAGAAATGTTCATCCTAAAGTTAGAGTGGTTTAGTATGAATGTGCATTTTTCCTTTCTGTTGAGGATCTGACACTGTGGGGAAGACAATATTCACATTGCAGAAATAAATTGTGTTTATATTCAATTTTAAAAACAATAACTTCAGTGCAGAGGACAGGAATGTAACTAACTAACTACTAGACAGCCACATGCTCCCTCTTGTTCTTTCTTCCTGAATGAGCCTGATTGGAGGTAATGTCATTCTTTGGCAATGTAAGATAATGTGCTTTGAATTGCTTTGAGCTAAAGAGGGTACCAAATACAGTTCTCCTAGTTCCATTATACGGGCCCTAATATAAAGGGTAGGTAGACACAGTACTGGTTTTTCCTCAGTTTGTTGTTTGCTGAAGTACCTATATTACAACATTTGGTGAGGGATCAGACCCTGTGAGTAAATTGCACATACTGAACATGCACCTTCTGGTTGTGTTGACCCGTCAAAGAATATAAGATTTGTTCTGCATATTACCAAGTTCTTTATTGGAATAAGGAGAAAAATGCCTAATATTTAAATGAGGGAAGTTGCAAGCATGTAGAGATGTGTGCAGATGCTTTAGAAGTTACCAGGTGAGGCTGGAAGATGTCAATAGGGTCTGTCAAAATATTAGACAGAGACATTCACTCATCTATTGTTAATCCGTCAGTCCTGCTTCATCAAACTCTTTTGTCATATTTGCTGTCTCAAACATGGACAGTCTTATCTCTAATGAAAATTTTGCCCAGAGATAGATTCTTCTAAATGAGAATGCTTTGTGTGCAGCTTTCACTAAGTTAATTCTAAATATAATTAATGTTTAAATATAGAAACAAAGGAAGATAATAGTTATTTTAGCAGACATGGGGAAGAAAGATATTAGTTGTTCTTATCTAGCTTGAGCATTATTTGAAAGTTTCAGTCATATCAGGAACAGAACCTGATCTGAAAATTGCCATTTGCTTGAAGATAAAATAGAACAGTCAGTCACTTTCAGTATCTGTCCCTGGAATCTAAAATGTTAATACCATATTTGTTAAAATTCAGCAGATAGCATTCCTTGGCCTTCTGCCAGGGTAAAAGGAAGAAAAGTTTCTCTGATTGCCAAGATGCCAGTAGTTCTGATGGTTCACTGGAATATGGGTGCAGAATTCATCACAATAGCAAAGTTACACCTGTTTCTTCTCTGTGGTGCCAGCTCCATCCCAGCAAAGGGCTGCCTTCATTTGCCTGCAATCCCACCATCACCTCTGGGTGTGAAACTTGTCTGTCTTTGAAGCAGCCATGGAGAGAAAAGTTGGAGAGTTGCAATGAGATATCATGCATTTTCCTTTATACTGACCCCTTAAAAATATTTCTATTTCTATTTGTTGAGTAGTATGGTTTCTTGATGTTTTTCTAAAAAAAGAAAAAGGGAAGTTCGGTATTTTGGACCTGGTATTGTAATCCCAAGGTCAAATTTTTATTAACTTTCCATGAGTGAGTACCCGGGATCCTTTTCATAAATGCATTCAGATTTTGTGCTGCAGTGGAAAGATAACTGCACAGAAGATTATTCTTGTAGAAGTTACATAGTTGATTTTACAGTTTGAAACACCAAACTTCTTAATATTTTCCATCCTTGCATTTGTAGTAATGTTTCTTTCGATAACTGTCCTACCAATCAACTGTTTCTTTAGCTAATTTCAGTTTTGGAAGATTAAGCTTTCCTTTTATTTTGTGTTATGTAAATACTGTAAGATGTTCTGATAGTATACTTATCCTTCTGTCACTTAATCCTATCATGAGTGAATGTTGACATTTCCCTAATACTGGAATCAGATCTACTTTTCCAGTTTTAAATTCTTGGTTTCAAATTAGTCCTGTAGATTTGTTACGTGGACTAAGTAATGCATTCTGCTAGATTTCTTTATTCTTATACTGAGGCAAAGAGTATTTAAATTTACAGGTGATAGTATTGACCAAAACTATAAAACCAGAATGAAATAAATTGTGAAATGCTCCCTCCCCCCAGTAGTCATCTTTATTCAGGTAACAGTAGGTTTAATATTGCTCTCTCTTGGATCTGTTAATCAGAATTTTCCTTGTTGTTTCATTAACTTTTTAAATGCTCAATTAACATAGCCCATAGTAATATATATTTTTGTTAGCATTTCTAAATTTAAAATATTCTTTTATGGGCCTGCAATTATGTTCTGAATTTTTCATTTGCCTAAATATATATCATGTCATAGAGAATGTCTTGAATGAATTTTTCCTTGGAGTAGAAAACAAAAGCAATGAATGTTAGACGCAGCTGTGATAGGGAAATAAGAGGACTGCTTAGTGACCTGGAGACTTCTATCATATACCATGGAGCAGGGTGCTGTGCTATAGCAAGCAGGTGGCATTGCTGCAGCTGCCTTTGCCCACTTCCCAGAACCTTCCCCTTTGTTGAAAACGTTTTTACTCATTGACTATATTGTTTACACTGTCTTTAAAGAGGACACTTCCAGTACAGACAGGTATTATAGGAGTCATAAATGGGAAAATGATTAAAGGTAAATATCAGTATACAAATAAACCTTTTGAGATAATTTTATTCTCTGTCTCTTTATATAAATAATGCTGATAACAAGAGTCTATTGAATTACTCTGAATCCTTATGTGCTGGAAGGCTCTGATGGACCTTGTGGTTAAAGGTTCCAGCCTTGGAATTTGACATGAATTGTAGGAGAGCTTCATCTGGGTATTCTCATGACTGTGGAGCTGATGGGAGGATTGTCTTGGGGTGTATTGTACATAACTAGTACAAAACTTATGTCCAAGGCTCTGGAATCAGCTTTCTGTGGTGGAGAATCCAAGCAGATATTTCTCCACTGGTATGACAACTTCATTTTTCTCCTGTGTTTTCCTTGCAGAAAAGCTCATGAAATTTTAATAATGTCTGTTACTATCAAACAAGAGTATAATTGAAATGAAGATCTGAAGAGTTTACAATTTCCTTTGCATGATTTTCTCAAAATTCAACATTTTAGGATCATGTCATTTTTATAGGTCAAATATCCCATTATAATAGCAGTCTGATCCTTAACAGTATCTGTGCGGAATGAGATGATCTGTTAGATATCTTATAACACAAACCATTCTATCCAGATGTGTTAAATTACTGTTATGGCAAGATTAGGACCAATTCCATCTTCAAAGTCTAGATCTGGTTTCATGTATATGTGACATATATCCTAGTGTCAGTCTTAAGTTTTTTTACACTGTCCATCAGGCATTCCAAAATGCATTCCACACATCCAATATACATTCCACACAACCAACATACATTCCATACATGCAGTAATGGCTGTCCCATATGTGTGCTGGTATCTAGTGCACACCCCAATAGTCTATTTCAGATTTTTCATATATTTATATTCAGATTATGAGATTTGTATCTGAAAAAGCACATCCCATGTGGAGATTATTTCTATAACATTCAGGACATATGTTAATCTAACTTTCATTTGCATTAATTTTCTGATGATGATGTCTAAACACTGTGCCCTTCTCTCTTGACACTCTTCACTGAATTTACTTTACAGCAGTGTTAAATAATTGCTAGTACAATGTCATATTTCAGAACAGCTGTTCTTTAGTCATACAGGTGCCAAGGAGATGTTCAGAAACAGTCAGCTTATTCTTCTTACATGGGGAAGAGTAGTAGAAAAATACTTTCTTTGTTTTGATTTGCAGTTTATAATGTTTCTTTCTGATCAAAAATTGTTAGTTCTGTTCTTTGGCGGGAGGGCTGAGGGAATTTACCATTTTAAGGCTCATAGGGGCAGTCTTCCACTGCAGTAGAGATTTAGAATCATAGAACTATTTATGTTGGAAAATACTTTTAAGATCACCAAGTCCAACCTAAAAGACTCTGTAAATTTGTAAAAGGTTCTAATAAGTTTAACAGATAAGGGAATTGATCTAAGCTGCACAAACCAACATCTCCAAAGCAGCAAAGCCAGAGTCTGTGTGCATGCATGTGTGCACAGAAGCATGACAGACTTGAATGAAAGAGGAAAATGCATGGTCATCACTGATGAAATCACTTACGTGGATCATTTTAGTGTTTTAAAGTGCCTATCACTTAGGCACTTAGGGGTGTCAGAAACTGCTAGGTGCTTTTCAAACTTGACTGAAAACACAGGGAATTTTCCACAACATCCAGTTTTAGGCACCTCTCCTAGGTGCTCTGAAAAACACCCCTCTGAGCTCATTTCTTTAAAAAAGTGGGAACTCAAGCTTTCAGGGTAGGTGCGAATACATCTCTGAATTGATACAACAAATAATTTACAACCTATTGGAAAGCTTCTGGAACATTTAGGGAGTTTCTTAGCAGGAGGACTCTTGATATTGTTGCCTTTGGATGTTGTTCTTTTCAATATTGTTCCATCTGCCTAAGAACTCTTCTCCTGTATCAAAGTCATAAAGTCTGAATAAAATTGTAAAGGTCTTACTTTATTTCCAGTGTTCAAATGGAGCCTCATGTTGCAGTTCAGAAGAGAGTGAAATTTGGTCTGTGACAGATTCATTTATATCTGCATATTCTTCTGTAAATGTCACTCTGTTGGGTTAAAAAAGGTTTACTTGTAAAACCTGGATTTTGCGTTTGTTAAATTTCTCCTTTTTTTAGTGAAAATATACAGAATGAGAGAATGGCTGGGGTTGGAAGGGACCTCTGGACATCACCTAGTCCAACTCCCGTGCTAAAGCAGGCTCACCTGGAGCAGGTTACACAGAATTGTGTCCAGGCAGGTCTTGAATATTTCCTCTGTGCAGCCTGTTCCAGTGTTCTGTCACCCTCACAGTAAAGCAGTTTTCATCATATTCAGATGGAATTTGCAGTGTTTCAGTTTCTGCTTATTGCTCCTTGTCTTGTCTCTGGGCACCACTGGACAGAGTCTGAACCCATTCTCTTGACACCCACTCTGTTTGCCATGTGTGTATGCAGAGAAAGTCTGGAAGAATTCTTAAATATACAAAGGAATAGTACTGAAATTTTGACCTTTCCCTTTGGGAGTGTGAAAGTACTATTTAATTGCGGCCAAGAAAAAACCACTTCTTCACTTAGACGGGAGCAAAGTCGTGGCATATGTAGAGTGAAGGATGGAGGCTGGCTTCGGGGTTCAGATGACAGAAAGTAGGAAAATCATAAAAGAGCAGTCTGCCTTGTGCAGCTGGCTTTTACCAGGCTGAGCAAGAATTCTGTCTGTAATGATGAGGAGGCTGAGGCAGGAGCTGCCAAGTCTGTCTTGTTCTTTTTTCCCCATAGATTTGTATAACTCTTGTACTCAAATTGTTCTCAAGCAAATGCAGTAGACTTGAAATTCTTTTTGCAAAATACTTCTGGCTTCAATATCAAGTGCTCTTGAGTAACTGAAGTATAAAGCTGAATGTGTGAGTTATTTTGGGTGAATGCAGGGCTGCAAAAAGAATGTGTGCAAGAAAAATGTTCTGTTAAGACTGGAAAAAATCTTGGGTGCATTGTGCCATTGTATTTTTAGGTACAGGTGCTCCAGAACTGTGTATGAGAGGAGAGCTGTCTGAGTGGCTGGGAAGGTCAGAATTGTTCTGGATGCAGGATTTGAACCCAAGACTAAGTATGTGTCTGATGAGAAGGGAGCAAGGATGAAGCACTTATGCCTGTAATTCAATCTCAGTGAATAGAGCTAATCATAGAAAAGACTGAAACCATCATTACATTCCTTCAGTGAGCTGGAAGACTAAGGAAAACCAAAGTTGAGTTTTAAAAATAAGACAGATAGCAGAAAGTATTGTACCTAGAAAAAACAAAATGAAAATATTTCTAAAGTGAAATAGCTGTTTAAAACTTTGCTCAGTTTTGTTCTGTTATGTAAATATGCTACCAATAGAAATCAGTACTACTGGTGCTGAGCTTTCATCTGAGCTGCTTTGGCATGTGTCAGATTAACTGGGGAAATATTGTGAGATGGATCTCAGAAGGTGTACTAACTGCTAGACACTACAGAGTGGAAAGTAAATATATTTCCATTGAATGAATATTGAGAAAATAAGCATCTGGAAGAAATGGGAATTTTGGCTTCTTAATTGCCTCATTCACCCCAGAACATCTGCCAGAGATATTAAGACCAAATATAACTATATCTGAGAGAAGATGTAAGTTTAAATAACAAAGGAGAAAGAGTAATTTTGTGCCATCTTGTTACAGTGCTGCACACTGTGTGTATAAAGGCTGTATAAATATATTTTTTCCTTCTAGTTTTGGTTAAAAGTAGTCTTAGGAGAATTAAAATACTGTTTCCATGCCTGTATTTATGTTTTAAGAAACCATGAAAGTCCAGAAAATCTCAGTTATGGTAAGCAAATAATCCATATTTTTTCCCTCACCGTAACAATACATAATATACTAGAAGGCTGGATTGCAGAAGACAGAGTGAATCCTGCAGAGTTTATGCCTTGGAATGATCTCAGAAAAGAATTAATCTTTCATGCTTCTTAGGCCACTCGTGTTCTTAGTATCATTTAGATGATCATCAGTCCTGGAAGCTTCCCTTGGGGGATTTCAGGAATGAAGGGCACTCAAGCCATCTGCCCAGTGTTAAGGAAGAAGACGAGGTGGGATAAAAACAGTTAATAAATGGGGAATTAGGAGGAACCCCGTGTCATGGATGGAATGGGAGCTCCAGACAACGTTTATTAGAGAAACCTTCCCACTCAATCATGAGGTGCAGAAAGAACCTGCTTGCTTTCTAAACATCTCAGAGAAGAGCCTGTGTGTGACTGGATCCAATCTTAGCCCCAGACTGTCAAAGGTTTAAGTTTAAGAAATTATAGAAGTGCGATTGGACAACTTTGTTCTGCAGGATTAGGAATGGCAAATCAGATATATTTATATAAAAATGGATGTCTATTATGATAAAGGAGTAGACAAAAAAATCTTTATGAGAGTTATTTATACACTGTATAGAAGCTAAAGTTAATGCACTATATCAAAGCAATTTTACTGGAGCAATTATATCAAAGCTGGAAAAAAGAATGAAAGAATTACTAAGTAGAGATTGATGTAATTCACCCATACCAATTACCATGGGCATATCTCATTCACTCAGCCTTGAGGAGTAGCTTTGAGTAGTTCAAGGGAGGAATGTCTACATACACTCAAAGAAAGGGGTATGTTAGAAGAACCTGCCATATGAAAATGGACTGGAATTCATGGTATAAAGTAATTGACTGACAGTTATTTGTCTTCAATCCAGCTGTGTCAGTTTACCATTTTCACATAAAGATACTTTACCATATCTGCCAAATCTTTGCTTCACTATCACGATGTTAACTTTGGGGTAATTTGAGTCAGACATGTTTTATCATAAGTCAACACCAAACCCAGCATGACATACCCTCTCTCAGTTCACCACTGATAGCCTTGCAAACAGGACGTTGTTCAACTTGCTTGATGACATTCCAAGAGCAGAGCGTCCTGCTACACTCCAATACACAGTGCTCACAGGTCTTATGTCTTTCTTGACTTTTCAGATTTTGCCCTGCATCATTAGATGCGTTTTTTGCAAAGTGAATTTAGGACAGAACACATTTCCCTCCCTTCTGTAACAACATCACTGTCATTAAGTTTTCCTTGGGTTTATTCTGAAAGCAGGTTATATAGAGGAAAATGACTGAAGAAAAGAACACAGCTACCAGAGAGCAAGTAGATATATTCTACTTCACAAATCTGAAGTAAAATCTACATCCTAGAGAAAAAGAATTTTTAAACTGGTGTAATTTTAAATTTTCTTTCAAAACCTCCACCAAAAAATCCCATAAGAAACACTGCATATTGTTGCCCATAAAAATGCCATATTCTAAAGCAGCTATTCTTTAATTCAGAATGTTTAGAACCAGTCAGCTGTTTCTAGAAACAGCAAAACACAAAAATATTTTAATTAGTTTGGACTAAGACCTCCATTAACAGGTTATCAAGAATTTTTGTTCATGTCAATGGCATGGTTTTGGTTTTGTTTTGGTTTGGTTTTTTTTTTTTAAAGTGAGAGCAAAACTAAATTAATCTGAATGGCATACAGAAATCATACTCTTACTTTTGCAGTTCATGTGGTTTATTTCATCACGGGTAACATTTAACCCTTATTATTTTTCGTCTTTCTGACATAAAAAATGCTAGTCTGTTGGGCGCTATTGACAGAAAGTACTGACAGTACTTCTAACAATAATGAACGTGCTGAAGCAAATACTTCTCTCAAGTCTAGTTCTTGTTTCTATTTTCAAACATGAATTAGTCTAATGAATATTTTTAACCTGGGTGTACAATAAATCCTGTGAAAAATTCCCATTTAAAACTGTCGCACTAAATAATGATGTAAGGGGGGAAAAAAAGAGTAAGAAGTCCCACTAATTAGACTGATCTTGGTTATTAGAAAAGCTCTCCTAAAAATCTATCATTGGAACAGATCTGTAGGAGTGAGTATAAACTAACTTGCTTTTCTGCTGGGTGCTAGGAATACAACAGTCTGCACTTAACCATTATATCCCACACTAAAAATATTGAAAAATGCCAAATTATGGCTTATAGTACTGGAACCATTGTAGGAGAGGAGTGTTAAACTATAAAATATCACTCCATTTTCATAACAATGATCACTAGGGGTTAACAATTTCAATAGTTTTTAATGAAGATTTGTTTTTTTTTTGGTTTTTTTTTTCATTTATCTTGTACTTTATTTATTTTGGGGAAAAATCTCCCAGGTTCATGCATAGCAAATATGAATAATTAAAGAGGAGGTAGATGGTAAACATGAAATTTCTTTCTTACTGACAACCTGGAGTAAATCATGGGAAATGGAAATGGTACTTTACAGCTCTTGAGTGGAATTTAAATGCTTCAGACTTTTTTTTCTTTGAAGGAGAAAGTTCACTCTTTAAAGAGAACTTTAAAAATCAGTCTCAATTTGCTACTGCCATAACTAATAAAGTATTAAAAGCTCCTGAAATAAAAGCTAGGGAAATATGTTTCTCAAATGTCCTTTTGCTGCTTCCTCTCACTTTAGCATTGTATTTGGACCTGCTAGTGACTCCTCTGCTGGGTCCTGGTAAATGTCTGAAAGTTTAAAAGTCAGCTTTACAGAGGAGGATAAATCAGTGGTTATAAATTAGCTTGGTGTAGTTATACACATATATATGATCATTCTTAGTGCAGACATGGTAATCAAAGAGCACTGATCTCTTGTAAGCCTGTTTCAGTATTGTGGTAATGTTAGATTCCAATGAGGGCACAAGTAAAACTCAGCTAATACCTTCTTGGGGTACTTCTTTGTCTAGCTGCGTTGCTATACAGGATTTGTCCAGATTAGATTAGGCACTGTGGACATCCAGTGTATGGTGATGTGTCTGCTTTTGTAGAGAATAGTGGAACCCCCCCTTTTATTATTGTTATAATAATACAGTAAACGACATATAAATATTCAGGAAGTGAATAAAAATGTTAAGATGGATTGCAGAATTCAAGTATTGAATCCTTCTACTTAGAAAGATACTTGTATGTCCTTGACTGTATATGTATGTATGTAGGTATGCACATGTATAGTACTTGAAAAAAAGAAGCAGGGATAAAACTCCAGTGAGTGTCTGCAGTGAGTTTGCAGGATCACACATCGATGTGCACTGCTTTTGGGGCTCAGAACCATTTATGAACTGCTAAAATTCTGTTCACTTAGCTGAAAACATATTCATGTAATGCATGGGTTGCTAGACTCCAGAAAGAACTGTATGAGAAAGGAAATGTGGATGAACATGCCACTCCCTTACAGCAGTGAGACAAAGGCTCAGAAATAATCAGATAGCATCTGTGCTATGCAGCATATTTGTTAAAGTGAAAATCAAAATGAAGAGCAGTCACAAACCATAAATATGAGAGTGGTTGCGTGTGAAATAAAATGAAATTCACAGTACCCATCTTTACTTTTTTATAGTGTGTCTAGTTCCTTAAAAATTGTAGATGCCTAATCAACACAGAACTCCTAGACAATGCAACACTTTCATGTAAAGAATTGGGTATTAAAGCAAGGTTGTCTCACAGAAGGTGGGAAAGGATAGCTCACTCTGCTGCATCTTCAGTTTCTGATTTTCTCATCCTTCTATTTTGTTTCACAATGATCCAATAACTACAGTTGCACCTGAAGGATATGCACTAGGATTATTCTGAAGATTTCCCCGAGTTTTGAGCCCTGTAAAGATAAAACTCTAGCTAGATTTGTGTATGAGATCAGACAGGGTATCTCATGAATGGCATTTTGTCAAATCCTGTGGTGTATCTACTTGCTGTTCAACTTTTAAGGTTGTGAATTGAAGGGGAAGGCAATTTTTTTCCCTGATTTTGTGACAGTCTTCCATACACTAAAGAAGATTATGCTTGGCTTCCTTCACAACATATCAGTGCTGTGGACATGGACAGTTATTTTTTCTGGCATGCATTTTAGAACTAAAGCAGTAAAAATATTTGTTGTGAGGCAGAGTGGATATTCCTAAGGAAATGTGAGTAGTTGGTTATTTCCCCATAACAGTTTCATCTAAACTTGGAAAGAGGCACAGTCCTATGGATATTTATAAATGGTCTGCTGTCATTTTTGACATGTTGTTAGCCACTGGCAGGCAAATATAGCACACTACTATATATTGTATGTGGCATTCAGCTTCGCACTTGGGACTTTGAAATAGTCAAAATAGCCGACTGATAACAACTGTTACCCAATCTACTGCTCTCTCAGTTATTTAACTAAAACCCACTCTTCTGTGCAATCTGAGGGTTGAAGTTTTGAGGTTCTAACATTAGCCTCTGTGAAGAAAATCCT
Organism: Pithys albifrons albifrons; assembly: GCF_047495875.1. Classification (NCBI taxonomy): domain Eukaryota; kingdom Metazoa; phylum Chordata; class Aves; order Passeriformes; family Thamnophilidae; genus Pithys; species Pithys albifrons. The sequence goes on from NC_092460.1 coordinate 68,825,157, forward strand.
ACATTAAATAAGCAAAAAGATCAAAGAATATGCAGTCATAACAATGTGTACAGCCAATATATGCATGCTATAATTTTAAGTGCAGGTGGTCATTTGCTTATATTTTATCTTCCTTTCCAGGTCCTTTTAGCAACAGTTGCATTGAAATTCAACCTTTACATTTATTTTTTGTTTGTAAAAATTTTCATTTCTCCCTGAGGGTCTACCACTGTCATTTCCTCCTGTTCCATCTTTTCACAATGGTGAGAAAGATGTGAGAACTGTGGGTGCACCTTCAGACTCTCCCTTTGGCATGACCAGTCTCTTGCACTGACATTAACACCTTGGATGGTGCTTCCTTCCTGGCATCTATTGTTTGGAAGGTTGCCTTGAGCAGTGGCCCCTTCACCAGTCCTTTCAGCAGCAATAGCACAGCACCATAGCCTTCCCTCTTCTCCATGGGGGGAGGAACTGTTGTTTGGCTGGTATGTGAGTATTACATTCAAGGCTTGACCTCTTTGGGGTAGTACAAGATTAGTTTACTAATAATTTGCTTGTATTTGGCTCCTGGTGTGCCTTTTGTAATCCCAGAAAACTCATGCTCAAGAGCTGCTCAGCAAGCTCTGCTGTGCTCTATACTTGTGTCTCAGCAGTGGTCTTAGATACACAAGGTGCCTGGCTTATTCCATGGATAGGCAGTAAGGAAAAAGGATCTTGAGCTGACCTGGCCTGGCCTCTTTTATCCCTGTGTGCAATATATGAGCTTTCATAGAGATACAGGGTTAAGATACCAAGCATGGAGCCATGTTTTCATTCTCTGAAAAAAGTCCCCAAATAATTATGAATTTTTCCCCCCATATATTTGTTTTGAATAGATATTTCTTGAGGATGTGAATTGCTGCAGATGCTTTTGTTACCTAACAGTGTTTACAAAGCTTGCTTCTGGAGTTCTGGGAACTGTGCTACTTTTGCAGCTTCTGACTTTGGATAGCAATGAGGGTGGGTATATATGTTTCCTATCAACATCTTCTATTAACCAGAGTTCCTTCAGAAACAAATGCCAGGGAGTCTACTAGGAACATTTTAAAAGATACTTTTTCAGCAAGAAGAGGTATCTGAAAGTATTACCTACTGGAAATCCTGGAGCAAAAATATTCTTGGTTGCACTGCTCTGAATGGCTCTCCTGGCAGTTTCTCCTCTTTTACTTGGCTTGTTGAAACATGCTTTCTTTTCCTCTGCCTTGAAGAATAGCCAGTCTCTTCCCTGGCCATCCAGTTTCAACTCATAGACTTTGTGAAGATCCTTATTGATTCATCACACCCATTGCTTAGAGACTTGCTATTTATATGGAATCAATAATGTAGAGGGAAGAATGTAGCAGGGGAGATCCCTCCGAAAGAGGGCATTTCACAGTACTAGACATGTGCCTTGTTAGCAATTTTTTCTAAAGGCCTGAGTTAAGTTTTCCTGTCAACTCTGAACTTCAGAGAGCTTGCCAGAGGCTCTACAGAAACAAGCTGAAACATAAAATTAAGATGTTTCTTTTAGACGGTGAACTGTATGCTGGGACATCCTGTGGAATTTCTCTTAACCTGTCGGGGAGTCTGACTGTGGGGAAGTCCTAGAAAAAGGGGGTAAAAAGGAACAAGAGAAAAAAATGTGACATAGTTTTAAGGAAGGTGAGTGTGTATATATGTGCCCATGGTTTGTGGGAAGAATATTTCAAAGCATATTTGATAATTAGGTTTACCTGATAGGTTAAGTAAAACTGCATTACAGAGCTGCAAAATGGAATGTGATACATTATAAAAATACATTACAGAATTAAAGAAACTTTTAATTAGTACATTCTATTCAGTCATGACAACAGATAAGGTGAAGAAAAACAAAGTCAAAATAAACCCAAAACAAAAAAATAAAATCGACACACCAACTAAAACTCTATGTGTAAAAAAACTATGAGCCAGCCAGCCAATTATCAAAGCAAGAAAGCAAGCATGCAAAAATCTTGCAGAGCTTTTAAAAGGTGGCATTTCAAAAATTAAGTGCTTTTTATAAATGTTATCTTAAATTTTATCACTTCTTTATGTGATGAATATATACACGCATATGAATGTTACAAAGTATTTTCAGTATCTTATGGTATATTTCCATTTAAATATACTTTCTAGGTGAATGGATGCAGAGGCATACATAAATGTCTTTCTGCACAGAATAGGGATAGAGAGTGACTCAGTATTATGAATATTAATTTTGGAAAAACTATGCCCAGTGGGAATCTTGACATTGGCAGAATTTTCAGAACTATAACTTGACCTCACTGACTGGTATCAATAAGATTATCATTAAAGTCTCAGAGTGCTTCTAGAGCATGTATTCTAGGTTTGATCAGCTTAATAGTTCTTCAATACAGATATTAAAAATGTGTTCATATTCATCCTTAGAAAAATATATTAATGCTGTATACTTTGGAAGTATGGCGTTCTCTATATTTTTTATTTGGTAGATATATTAAAGATTTTCAAAATAAATTTGGGGGCTGCTGCTTTTCAAAGATTGAAAAATCTTAGCATGGGGTGAATAAGGAGTGCTAAACATAATTTTTGAAAAGAGAAGTGATATAAAATATAAATACTTTGATAATGGAATCCAAGGTTGACATTTGGGTACTTAAATATGAATTGACCCTCTTGTTACTGAGATCTATGACCTGCAAGAAAGACGGAGAGGGACTTTTACAAGAGGATGTAGTAACAGGACAAGAGTGGGTAGTTTCAAACTGAACGAGAGTAGGTTTAGATTAGATATTAGGAAAAAAATTCTTTACTGTGAGGGTGATAAAGCACCGGAACTGGTTGCCCAGAGAAATTCTGGATGCCTCATCCCTGAAAGTGTTTATGGCTGGGTTGGATGGAGCTATGAGGCACTTGGTCTAGTAAAAGATGTCCTTAATTTTGGAAGCAAGATCACAAATAAGAAGCTAGATAAGTGTTGCAATGGAAATACAGCACAGGAACACAGCTGCACACTTCTTTGGGAAAATCATGGCTGCCCTTCCCTGGGCTTCAGCTGCTGTCTCCATAGAAGCCCCTAAAATCCAGTGAGGTGCCTGAGATATTTTCCAATAAGCATGAGCATTCTGAAAGCAAGCAGTTAAAAATCATTACTCAGTTTACCTCCTCACCTTGTTACACTAGTCCTATTTCATAGGGACTTCCATACATAGTACTTGAGATGCTGCTTCTGGTGAGGATGTTTTGCCAGAGGGCCATGCAAATATGGGTAGGCAGAAAAGCCACTTGTTTTCTTTTTTTTTTTTTTTTCCCTGAGAACATACTAATTTGTCGTCTAGTACAATGTGCCCTGGGACCATTTGGGTCTGCTGGAAAGAAAAGAAAATCAATAATGAGTCATCTAAGGAAACAGGGGAGATATATTCCCCATAACTGTGTAAACTACAGGTTTCTGAAGCCCTGAGACTGAGGAAAAATTGTGGGGGTTTTGTATTCTGTCAAATGTTGAAGGCTGCTCTGAGACGTGCTACTGCTTCTTGCTGAGTTGAGGTATTTGGCAGAAGGCCCACGGAGGGAGTATGAGAGCATAAAAAGTCTTTGTGCCAAATGTTCTTTTGAGTGCCTGAGAGCTGGATTGGTCTTTTTTCTCAGTGAAATCATATAATTAGTAATCTCAAGCCTCAGCCTGGTAATTTACAAAATGTCTGCACACTTAAATATATCATTTGCTTAACATGTTTGATAACAACCTCAGAGATACTGGGGCTTTCAACTTCGTGTATTATTTATAAACTCTGTCTTGCCCTGAGTCTTTCTTTATCAGCTCTACACAAGTTCTTCTCATGGATAGTGTCAGCCTGCAGCTGCTAGAGAAGAAATGTGGGAAGTGTGTTGCCTGCAAAAAGCAAAGTGGCTCCATTTCTGTCCTGTAAGGAAAGATGCAGCCTTTGCTGCTGTCATCATTCTCTCATTCACCGTGCTGCCCAAGAAATGGGGTGGCTGCAGTGGAGTGGCTCCACTCTGGGCACCTCAAGTGGGAGGGAGGAAAGACCTGGCAGGCAGGCTACAGTCATGGAGCCCAGCTTGTGGAGAGGACTGGGCTAACATGCAGAAGCCTCTTCTCTTCCAGTCAGCGGACATATAATAAGTTGCAAAATCCCAAAAGATTGCTACTTGTGATCTTGTCTCTATGGTTTTGTGAACCTAGAGATCATGTGATTTCAAAATTGAAAGCTGGACCTAAGGAAGGCACTGCTCTAGACTGAAGGGGGTCTTACAGAGAAGAGGAAATTATCCTTCAGGCTACCTGAAAATGAATTGTGGTTTCAGTTGCTGTGTCTCTGAGTGCAAGTTTGGCACAAAGTCATCATTTCTAGACACTGCCATAAAAGGGCTCTGAGTTTCATGAGAGAGAGGAAAGCTTATCTGAGTAAGACTGGCTCACTCCTGCCAGAGAACTGATTGAATTAAATGAGTCTCATAGACTAGGAGAATAAAGTCATATGATTGTGAGCTCTCCAGGTCCAAGAGATCCTACATGAAGTGCTTCATCTGTGATTGTATGTTTGTTAAGATTGTGTGACCAGCTGAGACTGTGCCAGCTTGCTGCATTATTCCATTGAGCCTTTTTCTCTCTTAGTGGAGATAGCTCAATCCTTCAGTCTATTTCAGTGCATAGGTTTTGCTATGGGAATATCTGAGACTGGATGTCAGAGGTTTATTAGTGAGTGCTTCTCAGGGGAATGCTTACATTGTAGTTTTCCTTGATTTTTTTCCAAAAGGGAAAATGTCTTCACACACAGATGTCTATAACTGATGACTGACAGGCAAGCTGATGGGTGAGATTTTTCTTTGGCACTGTGCAGAAGGTTATGCTTGGCAATGTGGCTGTGGCAAACCATTCATTATCTTGGGTTTTAAAGGCTACCAAAAATGCTCTCTTCATAGTTTGTCATATGAGCTCTGTACATCATCCTTCACCCTAGTGGACTAACTGGGTTAATTGCATAGGAAAGGAGCTGGGCTAACATCTGCAGAATAAATACTTATCAAAAATTACTCTTGTGATTTTAAAATGGTCCTCTCAGGAGAGAAAACACCATATTGAATCCAAGAAACCTGGGAGGAGCTGCAGTTAGCGCATCTTCTGTGTATGTGTTGCTCACAAAGTGGCACTGCAAAAGTATTCCAAGAAATCAGCTCCTTTTTTTTTTAATATTTCACCTGAGAACCTGGCCCAAGATGCAAGAGACTTCAGAGTAAAAGAGAAATGATAAGTAATGCTGTACTTCTAACCTAAATTGATTCTCCACTAGTGTAAGTAGAGCATAGTCTGTCTGAACTTTTCAGTGCTCAAGGTGACCATGTGACTTAACAGCTATACCTGAGGTGCAAGGCATAGAAACATGAATGCAGTAAATAAGACCTCAGAGTCCTGTCAATAAGGTGTGTTTTTAGGAGTTTCAGAAATATTTTTATGGAAATATATAATATACACATTGATGAGATTCCTTCTCAGTTATCTTCTTTCAAGACTGAACAAGCCCAACTCTCTCAGCCTGTCTTCATAAGAAAGATGGTCCAGTCTCTAATCGTTTTTTCAGCCCTCAGCTGGATGCACTCCAGGAGCTCCACGTCTCTCTTGTGCTGGGGAACCCAGATCTGGGCACAACACTCCAGATGCAGCCTAACCAGGGCTGAGTAGAAGGTCAGGATCACGTCCCTTCACCTGCTGGCAGTGTTCTTCCTAATGCATGCCAGGATACAACTGGCGTTCTTGGCCACAAGGCCACACTGCTGGCTCATGGATGGCTTGTGCATACAGAATGTATATAAGTATCAGAAGGGAGGTTGTCAAAAGAATGGAGCCCCACTGTAGTCCCTTCCAACAATAACCATTCTGTGATTTTGTGATTCTGCCATAGTGTAGAATAAGACAGAACAAAATTAGCATTTTTTCCTGCTGATTCTATAGTACAACCCCATGTGTCATCTGAAAATAAAACAACATGAGTGCCTTTCCTGACATGCACCACAACTGTGTCAATGTCTCATTGTCACCACTGAGGACACAGGAATTACTGCTGTGTCTGTAATTGATTTTTTCCATTCACTGGCCAAACAGGGGAAAAACCAACCAAACAGAAAGAAAAATATCAAGGAAGTGTTGTTTTTGGTTTTTGTTGTTGTTTTTTTTAAGTGTTTGTTTTTGATAATTGCCACTATTTAAAAAATCTCTTAAGTTTTTCAGAGCAATTAAAAATACATAGGAAAATAAAATATAAAAAAACCCATGGAAACAATTCTTTACCTCCCCTGTCTCTGAAAATGCTTACTTTTGTGCTCAATATGTAATTAAATTTGACTAAATTTAAAAAATAATTATATTACTTAGATATTGTAGTTTTAGTAAAAGAACTATTCAATGAAAAGCACATGACAAGTCTAATGATGGTTTAAAACATGATTTTATAATCTTAATTCATCATACTTTTCAGTCACGTGTCTAGATTACATATCATTATCTGCTCAAACACTGTAATAGGTACTGTACATGCAATCATCAGAATAAATATCTGTTTGAATTTCAGATCGCACCTTATTGAAAGAAAAAAAAAAGAATTTGTCATTGGAATTGTGATCCAAAAGCCAAACTCATGAATTTCAATGGGTTTTGAATTTGATCTTTCAATGTAATGTTCAGTTAGAGTCCTGTTGATGTGTATCTACCAGTGCTTCTTTGGCAGTCAGACGTCTTTTCCTGACGTTTGTATTTCCAAGTCTCCCTCTGGCCCATGGAGCTGAAATGGAAGTGTGCTTTGTTTTGTGTTCACACAAGCAAACTGAAACTTGTGTTCCCAAAATCTTGGCTGCTTTCTTTCTCAATTGCACTAATGACTGGTCAAAACAAAGATTTTATCTTTGACAATAAGCTTCACATTGTTTATGTCCTTAGACTGCACAACTGCAGCATCAGCACCATTACTGATACAGTAGAAACAAAGTACATTCAAGTTTTTCCCTACCAGCTATTATGAGGATGTTATAGAAGATATTGAAAATGTTAGACTTAACTGAGTTAAGGAACTGGATAGTGTATTTCATTTTCATATATCTTTTTCTGACATTTAAACAGAGAAAGTTTAGATGAAATTACTGGCTTGGTTGTGGTTGCATAAGAGTTTGATTGCTTAGATGTGGCAGTTACTAACACTTACTGAACTATTGAAAAAAATGCAACAATACTCTGTGTGTGTTTTATGTGAGAGATTTTGCAAGTTCATTTGTATCCTTCCTTTCTACAGTGACACACTGAGACTGATATGACATATTGAAGTAGAGCAGACAGATAACCTACATTTGTTTTCCTTATCAATCAGTATGAAAAAAGCAAATAGACTGTGTGAAGAAGAAAACCCACTTTTTTTTCCTGGTCACCTAAGAGTAGGACTGCCATCTAGAGCCCGGGCTGGAAAAATAGTAGATTATAGACACTAATTTTATTTATCAACAATGCTGAATCATGCTTTTGTTTGAATGTTGTGGTGTAGAATAGTGACTAATCACTTAGGGAAATGGATGAATTAAGGTGATAATCTGATGAAATACTGTTTATTTGTCCCTACAGATGATCATTTTAAAATGTCATTCCACTATGGTCCTTAATATGGATATCACAAAATCACTCTGAGTCACAGAAGATGCTGTGTTGAAAGCAATCCACAAGGACCATCAAGTCCAACTCCTGGCCCTGCACAGGACGTTCCCCAAAAGTCACACCATGTGCCTGAGAGTATTATCCAAATGCTTTTTGAACTCTGTCAGGCTTGGTGCTGTGACCACTTCCATGGGGAGCCTGCTCCAGTGTCCAACCACCCTCTGGGTGAAGAACATTTTCCTAATATTCAACCTAAACCTTCCTTGACACAACTTCAGGTCATTCCCTTATGTTGTATTGCTGTTCACTATAGAGAAGAGATCAGTGTCTGCACCTCTTCTTCCCCTCATAAGAAAGTTGTAACTGCAATGAGGTCTGTCCTCAGCCTCCTCTTCTCCAGGATGAACAGAACAAGTGACTCCTCATATGGCTTCCCCTCAAGGCTCTTCTCCATCGTTGCCCTCCTTTGGATAGCTTAATATCTTTCTTATATTGTGATGCCCAAAACTACACACAATATTCAAGGTAAGGCTGCCTCAGTGCAGAGCAGAGCAGGACAATCCCGTCCCTTGACCAGCTGGTGATGCTTTGCCTGATGCTCCCCAGGACACGATTGTCCGTCCTGGCTGCCAGGGCACTGCTGACATATTCACCTTGCCATCAACCAGGACCCTCAGGTCCCTTTCTGTGGTACTGCTTTCCAGCATCTCATTCCCCAGTCTGTATGTACACCCAGGGTTGCCCCATCCCAAGTGCAGAATTCAGCACTTTCCCCTGTTGAACTACATATTGTTGGTGATTGCCCAGTCTTCTAATTTGTCGAGGTCTCTCTGCACGGTCTCCCTGCCTTTGAGGGAGTCAACAGCTCCTCCCAGTTTTGGGTCATCTGCAATCTTGCTCAGTATCCCTTCCAGTCCTGTGTCCAAGTCATTTTTGAATGTGTTGAAGAGCACAGGGCCCAAGATGAAGCCCTGTGGAACCTCACTAGTGACAGGTCACCAGTCTGATGTCACCCCATTCACTATTACCCTCTGTTCTTGACCCATGAGCCAATTGCTCACCCATCACACGATGTGTTTATCCAGCTGTGTGCTGGACATTTTGTCCAGAAGGATCTTGCAAGAGACAGTACTGAAAGCTTTACTGAAATCCAAAAAGACTACATCATCTGGCTTCCCTTGATCAGCTAGGTAGGTTACCTTGTAATAAAAGGATATCAGATTGGATAAACAGGACTTTCCTCTCATGAAGCTGTGCTGGCTGTGACCAATGACTGTGTTGTCTTTCAGGTGTTTTTCAATACCTCCCAGAATAACGGTCTTTATAATTTTACTTGGCACTGAAGTGAGACTTGCAGTTCCCAGGGTCCTCCTTCCTGACCTTCTTAAAAACTGGGGCAACACTGGCCCACTTCCAGTCAGTTGGGACCTCTCTGGATTCTCAAGAGTGCTCAAAAATCATCAAGTGAGGTTTTGAAATGACATTGCCTGCTCTTTGAGGTTTCTGGGATGAATCCTATCAGGCCCCATAGATTTGTAGTGATCCAGCTGGAGCAGCAGATTCCACACAATTTCAGGGTTGGCTGGAAGTTCATCATTCTCACAGTCATGGTGCTCCAGCTCAGAGCACTGAGGCCTCCTTGGTCCATCACCCATTGAAGTAAGAGACAAAGAAAGCATTATACACCTCTGCTTTGTCTCTGTCCCTGTTTGTGAGGTGACCATCCTCATCCTGTAACAAGTCAATGATATTTCTACACTGCCTATTGCCATTAATATATTTTTAAAAACCTCTTTTTATTGTCCTTTGCATTTCTGGACAGCTTCAACTCCAGCTGAGCTTTGGCTGCATGAATTTTCTCCCTACAGCTGCAAGAAACATCTCTGAAGTCTTCCCATGTCTCTTGACCTTGCTTCCACTGGGCATACACCTTCTTTTTGTGCCTTATCTCCAAGAGAAGTTTCCTGCTCAGACAAGCTGGCCTTCTGCCTCACCTGCTTGAGTTCTATTTGGGAATTGCCTGCTCCTCTGCCCCTAGGAGGTGATTGAAAAGTGACCTGCTCTGACTAATCCCAGCACCTGCAAAAGTGTTTTCCCAGGAGTCCTTACTCGCTAATTCCCTGAGCAGCCTGAAGTCTATTCTCCTCATGTTCAGAGTTGAGGTTTTGCTTATACTTTTCCTCCTGTCAACAGAGATTTTGAACTCATTCACTTCATGGTCACTGTGGCCAAGATGACCACCATCTCCACTTTGCTCATGAGATCTGCTCTGTTGACAAACAGCAGATACAGGAGGGCATCTTTCTGAGTCATGTCCCTTAGGACCTGTTCTATAATGTTGTCATCCAGGTTTTTTTAGGAGTCTTCTGGCCCAGGTTGTACCCAGTTAATTTCTGGCAAGTTGAAATCCCTCATAAGGACAAGGGCAGTTGATTTGGAAGTGTCCCTTAGTTCCTCAAAGAATATTTTGTTGGGGTCATTGTCCTGGCTGGAAGGTCTATAGTAGACTCCCACAGTGACATCCACATTATTTGTTTGTCTCCATTCTTCCCCAGAGGCTCTCAACTGTGCCATTGCCAACTGTGAGCTCCATACATTCTAACCCTTCTGTTACATACAATGCCACCCCTCTGCCTCTTCTGCCTTGTCTGTCTCTCCTGAAGAGACTGTAACCATCCAACAGGGCACTCCAGTCACAGGTCTCATCCCACCAGGTTCCTCTTAGGCCAATGATGTCAAATCTCTGGGACAAGGCCAAAGCTTTGGACTCCTTTTGTTTTTTGGCCATGCTGAGTGCATTGGTGTAGAAACATTTCAGGTGTGTTACACTGTAGCCAACCACTTGTGAAGCTGGTTAAGGGATCTCATTGAACAGTCCTTGACTGCTTGTTTCCTCAACTTTTGGCACACCATCACATTGTGCATCACTGGCAAGCCTGATTTTGTCCCTTTCCCTCTTCTGATCTAGTTTAAAGCTCTACCAAGGAACCCCGCTAGTTCCTGTACTAGAACTCTTTTTCCCTCTGAGATAGAAGCATTCCATCAGGTGTCAGTAGACCACTTGTTGGGTCAACCCCCCAAAAATTCTAATTACACCAGCCTTGGAGCCACTCATTTACCTGATGGATCTGCCTAGTCCTATCAACATTATTCCTTCTTAACAGAATGATTGAGAAAATTCCTACCTGTGCTACTGATCCCTCTACCAATCGCCCCAGGGCTCTGAAATCTTTTTGATTGCCTTTGTATTTCTCTTTGTTATTTCTTCACTGTCAGTTTGAACAACCGATAGCAGATAGTAATCAGAGGTTTACATAAATAAAGACTGCTTACATACCTACTCTGGTTCACTATAGCGTTTCATATGGGACATCTTCCTGGTCTTAGCCAAGATGATCAAAAGGCCAAAGTTCATAAAATATTAGACATAATATGGGTTGAAATTCATGGCAAAGTGTAATTTCTACTCTTCTATTTATTGATTTGTTCCATCTTGTTTGTACTATAGCTTTGGTTTTGTGAAAAGTTTTAAAAACCATACAGACACAAGCACACAAAACTTTGCACATTTTACATAGTCTTTGTGACCTCAGAGGAATTACGTAAAATAGAACAAAATAAGACACATTTATTTCATTAAGAGTGCAGAGCTCTATTTTTTTAAGCTGTTATAGGAACTGATTTCTACAGGAGTTAATCATGTTTTCATGGCTGCTCTCTCCTGCTGCTTCCCTATGGCTGAAGCTGCTTCTCACTGGTCTCTGCACCCAGTTGTATGAGCTAAACTTGTAGAGAACTAACACTACCAAAAATATTTTCCTGCCAGTCTAAATCCCTGGCATGCCATCTTTACCATCAAAAGAAAATATTCATGCAAGCAAGGGATGAAAGGTCCAGAATAAGAGACAAGGGATCTTCTTTTTGTTCCAGTAGCTGTTAATCATTCGATGGGTTTACTTGTATCACCAGCTGTGCCAGTGTCTTTGATAATTGAGCCTTTATGATATTGTTTGCCCTTGTTGTGGCTACTGCAATGATGGGGAACCTGAGGACAGAAACAGCCTGTGACTTTATTTCATCTGATCCATGGCAACATGATTTCTTCCTCCTTGTTAATGACCAGTGAATGTGTTAATGCATGACTGCTGAGGCTAGGAAATGGTGATCAAAATGAATACTGGTATTCAGAAGACTTTTCTTGATTTAATTCTAGGTTAGTATATAACACTGCATCTACACTAAATACCTTATATTCATATTTGTGAGTTACAAAATAATAGTCTTGCATAGAAACTTCCCTTATTGCCTGGAGCAATCTTCCCACAGAAGTATAGGAGTAAGGGCCAGAACTTGGTGCGAGATGCCCTGTGCAAACATGACTGAAATTTTATTCACTTGGAGGAAAGGAATTTAAAATTGCCATGAAGGAGCAAGAACAGTTTTATGTAAACTGAGGAATGATAATTGCTTAGCTTTACTTTTCCCAGGAACATCATAATGACCACTTAAGTTTTTGTTCTGCCAATATCATACTGATTTATGAGATAGCTATTAACGATTTTGCTACATGAAAAAAGCTGTAAAAATGGCAGGTTAATTATAGCATATTCCATTAATGGGTGAGATATAGTTATGCCTGTTTTCCAAGTCCCACTCTCATAATACCGTGTTACATCCTCTTGAATACAATTTATATGCATGTTATGCTATGTACAATCATCAGGAAAATTTTGCACATAGAGATCTCTGAGTCTCTTTTTTCAGTCCTTCACACTGATTATAGGAAGGACAACTTCCATTAAAATGGATTAAGTGTTTGCAGTGGTTTTGAATAACTAATTTCTGTAGGATTCCAGAAATTACATTTGGTTCCTCAAACAATTTTTGAAGTCTGTTCTAGAAGAAAAAGAAACAAAACCAAAATGTGGATCTCCCAAAATACTATCCTCCTTTCGTGGAACGGTTCACTGGCTTAATGAGGTTAATTTGTATAAGGTTTTGGGAAATCCTTTATCTATTGAATAGAAGTTTTAATTTCACATGAATGTGACAGATACTGTACTTACTGCAGTGGAACTTAATTTTTTGATAGCATAACAAGCTGAAATCCTTACATTTCCTTTCAAGGAATATTCATTACATACTCTAGATCGTAAATAGAAACTAGAGAATGGTTGGCTAAGATTTTTCAGTATTTGAAATATCTTTGGATAGTTTTCTAGGATATCATGGTTTATACCATAAAATGTCAAAGTAGTTTTACTAAATATTTCCCAAATTCTATCAATAGTATATGATTTTTTTAATTCTCTTCTATTTTTCAAATATCTTTTCACCCTTTGAAGTGCGTGCTTTTCTGTATTGTACCTGAATGTGACTGTTTCATTTAGTTACACTCTTTTTCCATAAAAGTATTACAATGCCTGATTTTCTCCTCCTAATTACTACAAAGGAGGCTTTCAAAACTTTTGTTCTAGTATTAATATTTCCCTCATAGAGTTTTACAACAACTCTTATAACTGGCTTTCATTCTCAATGGCTATTGGCATACTTTATTTTCTCTTAGCAGTTATATTATGGCATTTCTGTAGACCTAGGAGAGCAGCGTAAAGATATGGAATAAGAGAGCAAGGAGACAAAATTTCAGTAACTGTGGTATAGAGAATACAAATCAAAACTAAGATAGTGAAGAATTAAATGGTATGAAATTCTCATTCTACAATTAAGTTTATTTCTGTTTGTAGATTCAGTGTTTGGGGTTTTTTTATGTACTGTTTATAAATACAAAATGGTGAATTTGTGTTAGCATGAGTGGATATAAGATGTGTAATTGCCTATCAAAATAAAAATTAGTGGGAACTTACAAAAGCAACATGTGTTTGTTCTACTATATATTATATATTCTCAATATATCCTAGAATATTTTTTTCCCTATTCACAGATAAAAAACCTTTCAAATGTTTTACTGAGGAAAAAAAAAGTATTTTTTTAAATTGCTCTTCATATATACCCATGGAATTTTTTGGAAAATAATTAAAAGTAATTTTTGCAGCAGCCTGTGCTAGTAGCAGTAAAAATATTTGCTCATCATCAATGGTATGAAAATATCAGAGATTGGAAACTTCAGGCACGTAGTATGAATTGCTTTTCTTGTCCTCTATTGAATTAAATATTATAGTCAGAAAGCAAAGAAAACCAGTTTTTGTATATAAAAATATTTTCTTTCCTCTTAAATTTTTGATTTAAATGTAGCATTCCAGCATATGAAAATATGATGGGTCATGGGTTAATTGTTTGCACTGTGTTATATCAGTGTAGCCATAGCACAGCATGATATGGTGGAGTATAATCAAACCTGACATAATACAACACATTGAGTGGCAACAAACCCACAGACTGTTCTTTGGAATTTGTTATACTGAAAAATGCATTATTCCCTGAATGAGATGTTTAGTGGTTTATGTTTTGTTGATGAAGACATGGAGTCTAATTGCTGTCTGTGGCTTTTGCCTCTAGGAACATTCTTGGGGTCCACAGCTTACATCAAGTTTGTTTTCCTTTCTCAGCTCTTTAGGAGCTGATACTCTGCAGTAACAACTGAGTGGATCCAGAGATCAATGTTGGGGTCCTGAAAGCCTGTTAGTAGAACTTTCCCCTTCTGGAAGATCTTGTTCATTGTTTTACATTAGGAATATATAAAAAGTAGCTGAAGCATTTAGCACATATGCTTTGCATAGATCATATAAAAAGTTAAATAGTGGCAGAAAGAGAGATTTAGGGGTAATGTTAATATGCATACTTTTTCACATAATTAGTGTTCCTCCCCACACAAAGTTGTAGGTCATTACCAGCTAAAAGTTCAGATTTCTTTCTCTCTTTCTTCTGATGGGAATGAACTATTGCCACAAATATTTGGTCTTGTATCAGTAACCACTGAAAGTTCAGTTAAAAATTACTTTTTCTGAACTCCAAGTCTTTTGGTAACTGGCTGCTGAACCGGAAAGGGTAATTTGGTTGCTCTCTTACCAAACTGGTCCTCTCATAGGACTCTAGTGGCATGGTGGTGATCAGTTAGAGCAGCTTGAATGGGAGCTATGGGTACAGACGGCAAAATGAAAATTGTCGGAAAAAAAATTGTTCGAAAAATTTGGTTCCCCATGTTACCAGACTTTGCAGTGACAGACAGAAAGATATAAAATGTAAATCCTTAGTAGATTTTATTTCTGGGTTTTGTTTGAGAGCTGTCCTTGTATCCTGCCAATTGTTCTCTGTCCACCTGTAGGAAGGTTTTGGAATACCGTATCTGTTCTGGACATAAAGCCTGGAGACATAGATTCTGAAAACATATACATGTATGGTACTTTAGCATTGATACACTTTCATTTCAAAGTTTCTTCCTTAGGGAAAAAGAAAAAAAAAACAACCAGAAAGTAGAGATACACAGTTGTTCATGGGAGTCAAGAAAGTAACCTAGTTTCTAGGTTAGTTTTATGTTTCTGTTTGTCCATTCACTGGAACTGTCCCATATGCAGTCTTGTCCAACTGTTCTTCAGCCAGTGTTTTCTCCCTGAGACAGTTATACTACATTTGGAAAAGAGATCAGCTTTACATTCTAGTGTTAGTACCATTGTAATTCTTGTTTCATACATGGCAGATTGCCTTACAGAACCAAGTTTAATTCATTTCTAATTAAAAAAACCCAAACAAGACAACAAACCAAACAGTATGATACTACCATGCAAAGTTATCAAGTTGCTCATCTTCTTATTTCCACAGCTCACCATGTTAAAACTGGGACCTGTGAAGTGGTGGCACTTCACAGATGTTGCAATAAGAACAAGATAGAAGAAAGATCCCAGACGGTGAAGTGCTCCTGCTTCCCTGGGCAGGTAGCAGGTACCACCCGGGCAGCTCCTTCTTGTGTTGATGGTGCGACTACTTCTATTGCTTCCTTTCTTTGCACTCCTTGGAGTTTTTGCTGGCTTAACATCATCAATGTTAGCCATCCATTACAGTTACCTATTTAAAATAAGAGTAGGACAGCTTCTGCATTTTGAAGGGAATGTCCAAGGTGAATGGGAGAAAGGTGGGAAAAATTAAGTATTTGCTATTGCTCTGTGGAAATGCTAAGCAAAATTATCAGATCCCAGTGTAAGAGACCTCTTGAGGGGCGAAATTTGATCTAACTAACAGAGAACCCTTGGAGGTGCATGCAATTCACTTAATTAAAGGTATTTATGCAAAATTGACATGAGCATATAATTTTTATGTGCTACAGTCTTACATCTGATTTATACATTTATCATAAAGGAAAAAACCAAGCAAAGAAACAGAACGCAGTTTTTTCTTGGTTTTAGTCTTTTTAGACCAACATTATTTCTATTCACAGTGCAATATTAGTATCTTTTTAAAAAATTCTGCTATAAGTTCATATGTTTTATTTGTGAAAACACAAGCTGATTTTTCACATCACTTTCTTTGAAGGGGTAGCAGGATTCACCCTTTACACGATCTCTTTACAGTTGATACGTTGTTAGCTGTCAGAGAGGCTGTAAATATGTCATCATTGGGGAATAAATTTAATAAGGCTATGCTAGACTATATATTAGACCAGGCAAAAGAAGAGATTCTACTTATCACTTCAAAAACTGGCTGAGCAAGAAAAAATGAGTTTGGAATGAAATGAAGTGAAGAGATTGACTTTGAAGCATATATGACCTTTTGCCAATTGAAACCTATTTTCTTATTAAGGTTCTGAGGTTGCTGTCACTCAATATATTTCCAATATTTTCCTGGAAAAAAAAGATGTGTTGCAACATAATGCCTTATTAAAATGTCCATTTCAACAACAAGCAAATATGTTTGTTTTCCTCTCTTGTAGCTTCAATAGTGGAGCAGAAATGGTGGTGCCACATGCAACCATGTCTTGAAGGGGAGGAATGTAAAGTTCTTCCAGATCGTAAGGGGTGGAGCTGTTCCTCTGGGAATAAAGTGAAAACAACTAGGGTAGGTATGATACCAACCTGACATGTTACCAACAAGTAAAAAAAAAAAAGTGCACAGGAAATTAGGTGCATGTAGAAGACCTGAAGAAAGAAGACTAAAGGAAGCACGGGAAGAGAGTCATACTGGGATTCGACTTCCTGGTCCTGCACACTATTCTCATCATACTTTTCAATTACTTGAACATAGTAAGCAGTGTGCCAGACCTTCTCAGGTAAGCACTGGAGATAGTAGAGTTGATTCCTTCAACTAACAGTAATGATCAAATATATTATAATCTAATATGCATTTCTTTCCGCAACCACTTGCACAAAATCTGCACACCTTGCTAAGCTCTTTATTTACAGGATATCTGTCAAGTGCGTTTTTACCAATAACATGGGATTACCATGTTTGTACATAGGAACTGATGAGTATGGTAAGCATTTGTGTGTCATTACAGTACGATGTTCTGGTTATTGTATGACTGAGATTTACCAAAAAATTTTGACAGAGTTCCTGTGAGTTCTTTTCCTCCATTTCACAGAATCACAGACTATTCTGAGTTGGAAGGGACCCACAGGATCATCGAGTCCAACTCTTAAAACGTCTTATACTATTGATTCAAAATTACTATTAACGGAAATACATCTATCGTTCATCATATACAATTCCTGACAATAAAGTACACATGTTGTCATCTCTGCTTTTTAGTTGCTAAGAGAAAGAGAAGACAAACAAATTCTTCAGATAAGCATTAAAGACAAAAACTTCTTAAAAACTATAGCATTGTATCTCAGTAAGATCAACACAGTTCTTCATTAACATACAAAAGATTAAAATGCACTCTGAAGACACACATGCATGTGTTTTAGTATAAACACCTTCACCTCTACATGACACCACACATACACATGATGGTTTTTTTTAAGTATTTAGTAATTGTTCATAGTGACAGGCTATAATTTGCTAGTGTGGTGTTTACTGTATCCAGGTGTTTGAATGTCTGTGTCATTTCATTGAAATCTTCCTTGCCTAAGCACTAAATTTCTGGTACACATCGGTTGTAGGGAAATGTAGCATGTACTGACTGAATTTTATTCCTTCTGTTCCACAGAGAGCTCCATATGTCTCAGTTTCTGTATGTATGAATCTCTAAAACATTTTGACATTCTTTGAAGGAAGGATGATACTTCTTAAATGTCTGTTATACAATTCCACTCCTGAATCCACTTTCAAATGTGTTTCTTCTGAAGATAACCTTCCTGGAATGCTGCCCACACTTAATTTTTTACATACCAATGCCAATCTGACTATATGAATGTAAAATGTGTGTGCATGTATAACTGAATGGAACTCTATAGAATTTAATAATAGTAATAGAAATAGAAAAATAATTGTATTTGTTTTGAAATTTGTCCATGCTACTACTATATGACATTATTAGTGTTACTGAATGGATGCCATTTTATATTTATTGAGAGTATTTAACAAGAAGTAAGTGAACAAGTGGGTCTGGAGTAAATTCTTGTAGGAAAAACAGAGGTCATGAAAGGAAGAAAGATCGATTAGAGTTGTCTAAAAGAGACTACTTCATTTGTCAGACTAGAGGTTTTTCTGCATTGATAGAGGTTGTGAATTTTGTCCACTGTTAGGAATCTACTGAAGCCAAAGGCTGTTATCCTCAAGGGCTTGTGCCTCTGTTGTAGTCTTGTAGGTCTGGCTCTTTGCAGTAGCTGGAATTTTCTTGTCCTCCATGGTGAGGGCAATCCTCAGGACTCATTTCATACCTCTTCAAAAGTGATGCTTTGAAAAAGCCAGTCCTTTTTTAGATTTGCTGTCATAAACACTGTAATGGCTACCATAACCATAACCTGTTTACACCACTGAAAATAAGTTACTAGTCACCTTAAATCCCCCACTATTTAGTTTGTCCAGATGTTGTATGCTGTTCCACTTCTACCTTCATTTCCCACACAGCTGCAAGGCTGTTTTGAGACAAATCAAACTTGAATTCAAACTTCTGACTAAAAATTAGTCAAAGTCATTGAAACCTGGAAGCAGGTGAATGAAGGTCTCTGTCTTTCCAGATGCAGGGAGCTGTGATTTTAGCAGACATCATTCTGATGACTAGAAAAATAAACCTTGGAAATGTGAGTGTTTTTTTCTCTTAAGAGAGTAGCTTATTATCAAAAAGCAAGTACTTTCCTCTAACATGTAGTGACTACAATATTTTTGTAGCTCCTCTTTCTGTGCCCCCTAAGGTCTATATACATGAAAGGAAAAATTCTAAAGTGCTCTGTGGTTTCAAAATATCTCTTTATTTTTTAATATTTATTTTAACAAAATATTTAGTATTTAAATGTCCATAGAGCCAGTATTAAGGAGTCACAACTTCTTAAGAATTTTCTGACTATATGTCTCAGGTCGGCCTAGTTTTTTTACCAACCCTGGACTGCCTCCTCCCTCCTCCCAGAGTCTTTCCAGCAAAGGGGAAAAAAAACCCTGAAAAGAACTCAGAAGAAACTCAACTGAATTATAAAGAAATTATATTTTCCTATCATTTGCAACCACATATCCAATTTGTACAACTATGTGGGGCCCCACCCCAGGGGGAAAAATGGAAAAGGTGAGAGGGAATGGTTAACAAGAAAAAAGGGGAGACAAACCCAAGCCAAAACAAATGAAACAGACAAACAAGAATAAAAACTTCAAGAAAGGAGAACAGGCAATGCTACAATCTCACCATGTCCTGGGCTAGGAAAACCAATAGAAACAAGAACCGTCCAGGCTCCTCTTGCTCCCCCACCGAGCCTCGCTGGAAGAAGGAAGATTAAACTCCTTCCTATCTCCCCTCCTCCTCTGCTAGGTGGAAAACGTGTGTGGAATACTTTGTAATGTCCACTTCCTTAGTTACACCTAGTTACCAAGGAAGCCATGGATCTAACCCATCACACTAAAAATGAAATAACCCATAGGGGATTATTGTGTATAATGTAAAACCATAAAGAAACAAAAAGAACTGAACAGCTTGGGTGATTTAAGCAGATTACAGAAAAGCCTTGTGAAGACTTTCCTGAAAGGCCAAAAAAAAGGTCAATATTTACCTTCAAACATTTTCTAAGTTTGCCTCCTTCACGTGCAAAAAGCCTACCCCAATTAACTGCAGAAGTAGTAGCTACTCTTCTACAGGATACCAAGTTGAAAAGCAGCACTTATATTTCTGCATCTTGTGTGGTTATTAGTTAAGTTTTATGTAAGAGAGAAAACCAGTGGAGGAAGGAGCTATTTTGTTTGTCTACCTCTGTTAGCATATTTAATCGCACTATTGTAACAAATTATGATATTGTGCTGGCTTAAAGGTAAACCAGCAGCAGGAGAAGTGAACCCAACTCGAAAGAGATTATAAATCAGAGTTACAATTTAATAAAAATATTACAATAAATTCAATGATACAAAAAGAAATTGGTTTTAACCCACAAAACCCAGAAGTATAACCAAGTTCCCTGGGGTACAAACAGAATGGTGTTCATTAGCCCCTGTGTTGAGACCCTCCATGGTGGTTCCCCTGAGTCCAAAGTAAAAACAAGGGAAAGAAAAACCTGTTGATGGAGATGACGTTTGCAGTCCTGTCAAGGTTCTGGTCCTCCTCTGGATTCAATAAGTGGTACCAGAAGTCCCTAAACCCAAGGATTATATACCTTCAGGTTCAGGTGGGAACACCCAGTACGTCCCCCAGGGCCAGGAGTTCCCCAATGGGTGATCTGACTCCGTGAGTCATGGGGTGTTTTTGAAATCCTTGATGGCCCGTTAGCAGACATGACACCTCAGGCTGGGTGTGGAGGTGCTAATGACTCCCAGAGGAGAGTTATCACAGCTCCTCTCTCACAGGCTTTAACATCCAGCTTACACCCTGAGGGGTCAGGTGCGCCCTGGGCAGCTGCTGCAAATGGTCCATTGATAGCAGTTAATGAGAAATGATGTAAAGGGTTTAGAATACTCAGCTTTGGTCACAGCCCCTCAGTGATAAACTGGTCCCAGCTTGCTTCTGAACTAGGACAGATATCAACTTCCTTATAGTTACGGTATTAGGAAAAAAGGCCAAATTAATAATGGGAGAAAACTAAATGATTTTTAAAAATGTGAACAACTTGAGGTTTTGCATTTTATTCTGCTCTGGGGAACGAATAGGGTCACACATCAATAATAAATTAGCAATATCAGGATTTAGATGTTAAGAAAACTAATTTGAAAGTTATCTTCAGAGTGCAAAACCAAGTATTATTTTCCCACCTTGTTTGCATATTAGTGGGAAAAAGCTGATGTTAAGAGTTAACCATAGAAAAGGACTGAATAAAGGGAGAAAGTGTGTGTGAATAAGCTGAGTACTGAGTTAACTTATGCTGATTTAGAGTTAACTACTTTGGTCTATGTAGCCTGCAGAAAGGGAAGGGAAAAAAGCCAATGACAACTTGGCTAAGCCAGAAGTTTTTTTAACTCTGTATAAAGAAATGTATGGTTTTGTTCCTGAACATTATACCACAACAAAAGAGGATTCAAAAACACATTAGAAGAATTATGAAATGATAGCTGAGATTTTACCAGGCACATTTGGGCATTCTCCAGACTGACTGTTGTGAGCTATCCTCAATTTTTGATAAACAAACACAAGATTTTTGTCACATTGCCTCTTTAAATGATGAGAAAAGTGTTTCAAAAAAGGGGAAACCCCAATTTTTAATTTTTTTTTACATTTGAAATACTCTTTGTTCTTACAGTATCTTTATAATATAATTATTTTAATTCAAAAAGCTTTCCTGCTTGTGTTTCCATTTTTTTATTACAATATAGGAAAATGTCTGTTTAAAACAAACAAATTTTCCCATCAGTTGAAAACTACAAAATATAGCAGTATTAGGTATAAAACTGACAATGACATTTAAAAGATGCTATGAGTTTGTGTTAAACAAAGGAGCCCTTTACAAAGACTGGATATTTTGCAGTAACATAAGAGCTGAGGAGAAAGAATTTAATATTTCTCTTAGTTATGGAGTGTATTCCACATCAGAGTTCTCTCTGTGGGCAGGGATTTTTCCAGGTCAGATCCAGATGCCAGGCTGTACTTGTATTTTTAAGAACAGTACCTTGCCTCATGTTTATAATAGAGGCATATTTTATATAAGAGCATCAAAAGCTGAGTGTAAACTGTATGAAAGTGCATGTTGCAATGCCTCCTTGCAGTCCTTGTTCCTCAGACATCCACCCTGAGACTAGCTTGGAGTATGTTTTAGCTCCTGGGCAGCCCATAAACATGTGTGTCTTTCCTGCAGAAACTAGACCACAAGAACAAGGTAAAGTGGTGCATCCCAGGTTTCATCTTGAGATCCTGGAGATGCAACATGACTAAAGAAGTGTGTGCTTGCTTCTGGCAGTGGGAAAGTGTCCCTGGGCTGATATTTTATGAAGATGTAGAGAAATATACATTGGTATTTTTCATGAGAAAAAGTATAGTATTAAATAGACTATTTCAATTGAAAAGAACTTACAGTGATCATTTAATCCAACTACTGGACCAATTCAGGGCTAACCAAATTAAATAATGTCAGTAAGGGCATTGTCAAAATACCTCTTAAACACTGACAAGCTTGGGGTATCAACCATCTCTCTAGAAACCCTGTTCTGATGTTTGACCATCCTCTCAGTAAAAAACCTTCCTTATATTCAGTCTAAACCTTCCCTGGTGCAGCTTTGAACCACTGCACAGTAATGCAACAGTACCTTGTCCTCAAGCTTTTAGTTTCATTTGGTAGAACTGCCTGTGGAATGAGGCATAGTTTAACACTCTTGTTGAAATATGTGGAGTGGAATTTACTGGACTTTGCTTGGATTAGGACTCTCTAGAGTGAGATAACTAGCCCAAGGTCTAGATTGTCTTTCTAGTATTGAATAGAATTGTTCAATTCCAGAGAACAATCCATTTTGTTCTAAGATAAGTCAGATGAATTATCTTCTGGAGGTGCTTATGTCTCTCAGATAACCTAGGGGAAAGCTACGGTGACTAAATTAGTCACTAACATTTAGTGCTGTGTAGGAGGAAGCAGCTGGCTTAGGGAATTTACTTTCTTTGATGTGGTCTTCAGTAGGAAGAGGATCATAAAAACCCCCTTCATTCTTTATCAGTTTGGGAAGTTTTGGACTTTGAGTACTATCAAATGCAATATAATATTTCAGAGTTTCAGAAATGTTTGTATTCTGAGATGCACTGCTATGAGATACATCAGTGACTCACACTATGATGAGCAACCTGTCCAGTATCTACTATTCACTAAAAGTTGACAACAGTGCATGTTCTTTTAGAATTGACTAGTTGGTGTAATACAAACACTAATAGTAATAATACAAATGAACAAAAAAAATCAGATACATAGCAAGAATTGATTATTAACCTTTGAGAATGTCTAGAAAGTGAAAGCAAGCAATGTTTTCCTATAAACAATGAAAGTATTTTCTGCCAGGTCATAAAGAACTATCCTTTAGAAATGAGCATCTAGCTACCAGAATAGCTGAGCACCCACACTTTTAAGATGGGCTAAAGGAACTGCAACTGTCATTCTGAAAACTGGCTATTATTTTTAATGTGTGGAGAAAAACACACTGCAGAACAGAAAGAAATCAATATCTAATATATTACTATGTAACTGTATGCTAAACTAATGTTAGAAATAGAGTACTGCAATAAAATAAAATAAATATTACAAGAGCAGGGAGAAATAAAAGAGAAATATTACAGGGCCAAAAATAAATCCATATTGAGTATATTTATCTACATTCCAAATCCGAATCTGCTTTCCAAATCAATACCAGAGATAGACGAATAGTGTGAAATGAACAGAAATATTGCCAGCATGGTGAGAAATCCATACTGAGAATGTTTATCTACATTTAAAAACAATATTGGAGAGACCCTGCAGTCAGTTATTTGTAATATTCCAGTTTATCTAATTTTACATTATGGCTTCCAGAGAGTAAAAGAAACTCAAAATTGAATAATGTCCTTGGAAGAAGAGAAAGTGTATCGTCCAAACACACCAGCTGGCTACACATGAAGCCAAATTGTGTTCAGTATGTGCATTCCACTGCTCTCAATCAATGTAGTTTGTTTGCTGTCTATAAATACTGCTTATATTTTTACCCTTTCTCCTCTTTCTCACTCACAGATGCTGGGGTGAATTACAGCTGGAGAAAGGAGAGGCCATAATTTTATTTACGTTTCAATTTACAAAATATGCTGTTCATAACCTTTCCAACAAAAGGAATGAAAGGACCTCTGTTAGGTACCTTTACATAGTAATGTTTTACATTGGGCTGCTCAGATTCCCAGTATCAAAAGGCAGCATTAAATGGTGACTCAACTACCACTAGTGCTGTCATAACCGCTGCTTGAGTAAGACAACATAATACAAGAGACATAAAATATATCCCTGGAAATGACCCTGACCTAGTGTTAGCAATACAGCAATGTTATTTGTTGATCTGTACTTCTCCAGATGAGGAACAGATGCATAGTTTCTTTAAGCAGCAGCAGAGGGGAAGAAAATGGAACAAGTAGTATTTTTTTTTCTGTCAAAGATGAAAAGAAATATCACCATTGTGGTAGCTTCTTCCCTCATGTCTTTGTTTCTCTTTCTCCTCCAGGCTTTTCAGGAACAGCAGTAGTAATGATATGTAATTGGAAAAAGCAGAAATGCATAATATAAATGTTATGTGTGTGTTATTCCAGAGTGTTTCTGAGAAGCTGGATGCATGATAGTTGTGGTCAGTGAGTGCTGGTAAGGCAGTGTATTTCCCACATGACATGTTTTACAGTATAAAACTGCTACTAACTTACATCACACAAAACAATTTGCCTTTTGTTTTGACCACTGTGAAATGTGAAATACTTATACGATGAATCAATCATCTGCCATGTGTTAGGTACAGGAATTGCTTTCTGTAATACTATTTAGGGAGATGTATGTATCAATGAAGAGACCACGTCACTGTAAAACTGCTCTGTTCCCTGTCTTGCTTCAGAGCCTCTGTCTATAGACTCCTCACCTCCTACCTAATTTCAGATGAAGATTTATAGGAATAATGCACATATATACAGTGACCAGCAATACCTTGTGGTTTGTGAAAATGATATGATTACAATACAAGTGAGTGCACAGACTGTAGGAAAATATTACCCATGGAAAAGAGTGATTGCACTTGTGACAGCCTCTTTGTTGCTATGGTATCTCTTTCCATGCCTTTGGCTAATCTGTCACTAGGAGAAATTTGCAGCTGTTGCAGCATGTTTCTCATTGCTAACTCAGAGACCCACTGTATCTAATCTGTCAGTAAAACAGCAGTAAGTTGTATGTACACATTTTCTAAGAATACATAGGGCAAATGAGTTGGTAGTGGAAATATGATGGCATTTTCAAAGGTCAGGATAGATTTTTTATTAATCAGTAATTACTGTTTTGATCTGTTATCAGATTTCTTTCATTTTGAAGCTTCATATTTTTTTTAGAGCACCTAAACACTAATCTTTTAATGAAAATAACGTGCCAGCCAACACGTTACAAGAAATCATCTACATTCGGACTATGCAGTTCACTGATTTACATAAAAATAGCTTTTACACACCAAATTTGCTTCTTTAATGTTCATGTGATGAGTTTTAGCCTTTGAAAAGTTGCAAGTCTACATTTGACAGTAGTCTCGGCCTACAGCTTGATGATGTTCGTTTGTTGGTAACAGAAATCTAGACAGGTCATGGTCATTTCCCCCAAAGCAAATATACTCTAAAAATACCCACAAAAGACTCGTAGAAAGAATTATAGGAATAAGTGTTGTGTTGTGAAATGTTATATGCAAAGCCAGAGATCTAAAGATCAGTAAAACTTGCTGGACAGCTGAGGATAATCCAAGCATTTGACTTCCAAGACATTTTGAGTCTCAAATTTTGTTTAGTTCTGTTCTGACTTTGAGTCCTATGGGTACTGAAATTAAGAATGAAAGTGAGAAACATCAAAAGAGAAAATGGGTTAAAGGTGATATTCATAGGTACAGCTCTTTTGAAAAGAGGGAGCCTGATAATACATTGCCTTGCTAAATCTCCCCGTGAATACACAGTCTTGTCTGTAGCTACTCAGAAGGGGTAATCTAATATTTTTGTGAGCAGACACACTGTACAAATCATGAGAAATTAAATCTTTTGCAATCCCTGCATTGCACTTGCAATGTTAGTAATATATGCTGTAGTTTATACACTTTCATCAGGAAATGGTTTTTCCTAAGGTAAGAACTACATCTAGGATCCATTGTAAAGCATCATTTTAGTATCTGCAGACCTTGAATGTCGACAGAATTACTCTGATATCAAGGGAAAATATTTCTGTGATATTTAAAGAAAAAGGCAAATAGATTTAATTGCATGTCATTAATTAATAATATGATTTTTGCAAATGCTACTTCCATGTGTGAATCCTACAATTCACCAGTCCAGCCAAGAGGTTTTCTGCCTTTGTCCCAAAAGATTAAATTTGTGGGGTTTTTTTCTTATTAATTTTCCCCCTTGTCTTTTACTGGCATGTTTGAGACTTTGACTTCATGTCTCAAGAATATTTCTGCCTCTGTAATGGAAAATAAGAATGAGTTCTTAACACTTTGTGTTAATGTCTGGTTTTCTTCCCTTCTCCATGAAGTTCTACTTCTTCAGCATCCTGCCACCGAAATCAAAGATGTTTCCCCTCTCATCTGCAGCTTCATTCTGCCAGGCTCTTTGACATTCACTGCTGTGCAGAAAGGGCTCTCTGAATATCTGTAGTCCTTTTAAAGTTTCTTGAAAAATTTTTGTCTACTACCTGAGAAATTACTATACAGAAAGAGGATATTCATATGCCAGTATTGTGTGAGTCATGCTGGCATGCTTTAAAGCTAGTGCTTCTTCCTTGTCTCACCCTCCTTTGTAATCTGTAGCAGCTTCTTTGGATCAGTTCTGCAAGTCAGAAATGATATATTTCTGCTCAAAGGGACCAGGGTGTTCTAAACCTCACATTATCTGCTACCTAAATAGCTGCAGGAAGAATTCTTGCCTCTTTCCCTGGATATTTGGCACAGGCTTCACAAACTCTATCACTGCTTAGTTGGAGAACTGACATCAGGCAGTGGAAAAGTGGCCCCCAATTGTTCAAAAGGTAATACTTTCAATTCTCAAAAATAACATAATTTTATGAGGTATTTCCTGGAAGATTGATGTCTATGACTAAATAAAGAAGATGACCAACATGGAATGATGTTACATAAGAATTTCAAAATTGTTCATTTTTTTTTCATAGCATGTAGTTTACTCCTCCTTCAACCCTGGTGAACACCAGGTAAATTTCAGGAAAGACACTATTGCTGCAGAGAAAAGACTCCAAAGGACTTTCTATGTTCTGTAAAATGGACTCTGAGATTTCTTCTACTACATTATTAGTATACACTGATGATACTTTCTCAGATCTTACAGTTCTGACTCTCAGTCATTCCCTTCCATATCGCAGTGATAAAAATCATAGAGCTCTGAAGTGCAGATTCTGGGTGAAGTTACAAAATATCCAGTTCAACATGGCTTATTTGTATGACACAACCGCAGAATTATATTGGCGTGACTGAACACAAGTATGTTTCCAATCTATGAAGATAGATATGATCTCAAGGAAACAATGGATTGTGTCTAGACAACATAAATCTTCACATTCAGTAGTAATAGAAGATCTGGAAATTTTAATGGAGTTATGTATTTTAAGAGGTCCAAAACAGTTTTGTCTCCTCAGGTTCAAGAACACCAGAAGATGTATTACTGATGCCAGCCAGAAGAACCTGTTTTTTCATCCTGAACTACATCTTTGTGACTTAGGAACATGTCCCTGCCAAAGGAAGACCAAAGGACTTTACTTCTTCTTCTGCTGTCTCTAATTCAGGCAAATACACGGGAAAATAAGATTAGTTTTTCTAGAATCTAGAGATCCCTCTATCTTTCCTCCTTGTCATCTTTTCAGAGTGACTTTGGAAAAGGCAAATTTATCAACTTCAAGGCATCATTCCAATTCCATTTGCTATTTAATTATTTTTCATCATTCTCAAAGTACAAAAAAAGGAAGAGGAAACTCTTCTAGAATACACCTTGTCAAATTTGAAGCTTATTACTTGGAAAGCCAAATTCTCTTTGGATGGTCATTCAAGAAATTACGAGAGTCCTTTTTCTTTCTCTCAACTTTAAAGGACATAATTGGTACTGAACATTCCTGATATTTGAAGACAACAGCCTCTTCAGAGCCTTTTGGTCTTTCCTTGATTACTTGAGATTTTAGAATACCAACATCTAATTGCATTTAGCTACTTCAATTCATTCATACTTACCTTGTCTGGGCCACATACTAGTCAGAAGATAATAAGAAGATGCAGGTATGAAGACTACTGGACAGGTTCTTTAAGAAAAAGAAACTAAATAGCATCAGATTATTATTTAAATTTCCAGCATTCATTTTTTTGGTTGACAGGATACTTCTTTTCTTTGTACTATGGAGTTCACAAACAGTATCCAGATGATGTCTAGTACAGAAGAGTTGTAACTTTCACGTGGATATCTCCATAGTGCTCAAGCAAGAAAACATTTACTAATTAAAGTGGCAGTAATGGCTGTTCATCTTTGACCAAGATGACTACAACTATTACCTGGGAATCAGCAACCATAATCTTGACTACTTCTTAGTGAAACAGACTTTATATGTTATTTTCCTGAGCAATGAGAAATCCTTCTCATTGTTTATCTATTACAGCCTCTAAAGGAAAAGCCCTTGAGTCTTCCGTTTTCATAGTTCTATTAAGATTTGAGAAAAGACCACAGGGATTTTTCTGAAATCCTCCAAATCTGCCACCTTTCTTCTCTTTATCTGTATTGGAGTGATGGCATGATGGGTATTCATACTAGAGAAAGTTAAAATTAGATTTCCTTATAATAATTTTATATTCTCTGAATGGGTACCCACTACTCTGTCAGCACCCATTACTTTGGCTGAAATTTCTCGAAGAACAGAAAAGTCTTTTCTTTGTATGGAGATTCTAAATGGATGAAAAGACAAAGGAAAATGATCAAAGGGTTTCAAGCTGATGAATGATTCATTGTTTTTTTTCCTGCCTGGATATTGCTCTGCTGTTTTCTAACTTGTTTTTTAGTTATATTATATTCCCTCAGCTGTGGCAGTATTCCTGGAGCCAAATGTGAGTGCACTACTTCAAAATGCCAGCAGTGGAAGCTGGTAAGCAAGTGGGGAAAAATCACCAGAGGAATCTCTGAAGCTTGGGACAAAGGCAGAAAACACATCAGTACTGCACTAACAGCAGGTACCCTTATAGAGAAGATAAAATTACAGGTAAGGAAATAATTTACATTTCTATTTTGATCTTGTCCAAATGGCTTGTTACTCTCCATTCAAAATCCCAGGAAAAAAAACCACAGCATAAACATCTGAAGAAGAAAAATATCTCAAACATGATTAATTTAGACTACTCAATTTTTTTTAGTGGGGATAATTTGAAGTCCAATCTTATCCAGTTTCTGGAAAAATACATTAAAAGATGGAAATCCCTTATATCTATTAGGCAATTTAAAACCTCAACCTAGTTTTAAAACAAGGCTGGTTTTGTTTTTCTTTTTAATTTGTTTTGTTTATGCATATTTAGAATATAAAACTTGTTATAGGTTTCCCTTTCCAATCAAAAACAAGTGTAGGCTTTTTTTTTAGGTAAATGAAATCAGATAAAGCCAAGAACAGAAAGACTCTGTTGCCATCCCATCATCTCCACTTATTTTCTCACAGTTGAAAGGGTAGCATGACTCTTTGTCACACTTCAGTTTCATCATATGGAGAAAGGAAGGAGGTTGTTTTATCTCACACTTGGGATGATTAGGTGAAATGAGTGGTGTAGAAGAGAAGAAAATTACATTTATTTAATTAATTGTCTTGCAGTCTTCTATGCCGCCATGCCGCAGTCCTTCTATGGAGTTGTGATCACCACAAAAACCTGCACAAGTTTATATCCTTGTCTGAATTGCTACAATTTTTATCTGTTACTGAGAGTAAAATGAGGTTTAAGTCTTCTCTTAATGTCAAATTCTTGTCTGTAAATGAAATATTTTAAATTAAAACAATTCTACCACAAACTTAATTTCTCTGTTGAGTTACAGAAACATTGAGAAAGTTAAGGATGTGCATTGTAGTGGCATAACTTTTTGGAAGGCAGTAATAATGAAGTACATTAGATAGACTAATGAATTGGATTTAGACTTGTCATATCTCATATGTCTTCATCAGCTATTTGCTATTAGGATTGTCCCAGTGAGTTGTACCAATTAATTTTATTTTGTAAACTATCCAGTTCAAGGTAGTATTAATATGGAACCATATTAATTTGTTAATGAAGGTTTGAGTTTAATCTTGTAATGTATGTTTCTAAAATCTGCAGCATGATATTTAACTTAAGCTTAAAGAAAGAAAAAAAGAAGAAACTTAAAGATAATTTGGTGATCTTTTGAGATGCTGTGCAGCCCCTTTCAGAAGCAAACATTATCAGCAGGTCCAAAATCTGCCTCAACTATCTAGATAAGGAAGTATCTGTCTGAACTGAATATTGTCTTTTGAAATGTGTCATCAGTTATTTTATGATGTTTCCTGTAACTTTCTAACCATAGAAATGTCTGTAGCAGAATTCTTCTCAGTTTGAACTTTAATCTTTTTTGTTTGTCTTTTTTTGTTTTTGTTTTCTGTTTGTTTTGATTTTGTTGTTTTTTTTTTATTTTAAACAGTTATGAGAAGAATGCACTCAAATCTTTCTTTTTAAAGGAACTGTATTCTGAGTTCATGAGTGTTTTCTGTATCACAGGTCTATCCACAGACTTATTTTCCAAGAACTTTCCAATTACTGTTTTGTCATACTTAAATATTGCTGATATACTCAAAAAAATTGGTGTAACCTATCAGTTTCTATTGCTTTTTGGTGACAAATAATAGTTTGAATTTGAGTATGCTTGGGTATTTTTAAGACCATGCAATTTTCTAAAAGAATTTGCACTGATTATGAAATTTGTTTTTTCCCTGTTATTTTGTATTTTTCCTTTAAAGTTAAAAATATTTCCATTTATCCCAGTTCCGTTTGTTTGTTTTTTTCTGTAGGTAATTTTATCCCAGTTCCGTTTGTTTGTTTTTTTCTGTAGGTAATTTCATAACAGTGTAGTACTTGACATGTGTTTGTTTCTTAGGCAAACGTGTAAAAATCCTCAAGTCCGAATGGAGAAGTAGAGAAAGGAGGTTTCTGCTGTGCCTGATGACAGTATTTGTTTTTTCCACACAAAAAAATATTCTGGCTCCATGTTGGAGCACTAGTTGTGATGAATCCTAGTCTTGGTCGGATTCTAAGGGCCACAACGTTCGTTGAGCAACAAAGAGTCAAACCACTCCAGAAAATGTGTTCCAGCCCTGGTTTATTACTCACAGAGCAGCAGGTGTGTACAATACAGGTTTACACAGTGTTAACAAGAATTGTTGTACCTTACTCCTCATTGTAGTTTGCTGCAGACACCAAGGAATTATGGCTTATTTGGGCAGAGCTTCAGGAGGGTGGTTGGAGAGACTCTTCACTGCTCTCCTAAGCAGCTTCAGTGTGTCAGTTGGATGCTTCTGGGAGCCTTAAAACATCTTTCTTCATTCACTCTACTCACAAAGGTAGACCCAGTCACTCAAGTTAGTCACTTCCATGAGAAAACAACAGATGCTGTGGAGAGCAGCACTTGAAAAGGAAGCCCATCATGATACATTCAGTCTAGTGTCACCTTTGTAGTTAAAAGCTCACAATCTCATACTGGATTACTTACATTTCAGAAAAAGCTAAAAAAGGGATATTTCCATTATTTTCTTAAGATATGCCAGATGTTGCCTGCTTAGTCTTAAAATCATGTTAAAGATTAAGAACTTTGTCATTTACAGGAACATATGCCATGTTCTAAAGTGCTTTTCCGTTACCTATTTTTCTAGTTCTACCTTTCAGATTATTTGAAACAGGTGGAAAGCTCAATTTAAATATGAAACATTTCCAAAGGCTTTTACAATTTTTAACACTGATTGTCTAGATCTTCAGTTTACCACCAAAAATCTCCTGCTGAAAACATTAAGAGCAGTGGGGAAACCAGGAGTAAAGAGTTGTATTTCAAACGACATTTTATGAAATGAGTTTTCAAAATGTTTCTATTTTTATAATGGGAGGTCCTAAGCACAAGAATTCTCACAAATGCAGTTCTGATTAATCACAATGCAGTAGAAGTATGAAAGAATTAAAAGATTTTGGAGTCTGATGATTACCAAAGAAATAGGAAACTTTTGTCATTTAAGTGTACTGGGAGATCTTCTGTTTAATGACTAAAATGAGCTATTCGTGTTATTCATGTTTGCTGAAGGACAGGCCTGAGAATCTGGAATTCTAATTTGCTGCATTAGAGGCTTGGGAACATGTTTAGACTAATACTTTACACACTGCAGTGCCTAAAGTAAAGCTAAGGGAACAATTTAAAGCTCTTGAGTCTCAGTATAAAAAGTTATGTAGGGCCCAAGTTTTATAAGCAGGAATGAAACATTTCATGACTTGAAAAAGTGTCTTCCAATATATAACCTTGAGGTAATTGAAGTCATAGAGTTATCATTAAATATCTGTTTTCCAGACTGCTCACAAATCACTCAAATTTTGCCTTGTGTTCTTGGCCCAAATCAAATAGTGGTCTGTAATACTGAAATAAAGGCCTGTTTTCTAATTCATGGCTCTCTATTGCAGTTTCCTTGGCTTGAGTCACCTTAATAGTTCTCAGACTTTTGACATGGTTTCTCGTGCCTCCAGAAACTTAGTTATCCAGGATGAACACCCAAATACACACCTACCTACTGTTAAGTGCATATACATATAGGAGTGCTATTGCAGAAAAGTTCTTAAGACCTTTTTGTCCATTTTCCCCACTTCAATAGAAAATAAATTACAGGATTCTTCAGCTGTGAGGAAATTGTGACCTTGTCTTTTGTGAACATTTACAAAGTACTTTTGAGCACTGTTGTTACAAGAGAGTAGTAGTAGAACAGAAGCATTTTCCAAGCTTGCAAGTTGTACTGTTTCACTGAATGAAAATGCACAAGTGTCAGTGCAAACTGTCATTGGCTTTCAGAAGCCACATATGAATGATAGTGCATGGCAAATGCACTGTATGGATTTTGAAGTTCCAAGAAATAGTGTGCTTCCATCTGTTTGAAAGATTCATTTCCAACCTCAACCTCATTCTCAGAGGGCATGAGGGAAAAATGCATTGGCAGATGTTTGTTTCTGGTTATGTGGGCCCTTCTGTTTCTGCTTTGTAATATTTGTATTAGTTTCTCACTACTAAAACAAAGTTATTGTTGTTGTGGGAAAATTGACTGATATAGCCCTCTCAGGTTCATTCTGTTTGCTAAAGAATCACTTTGTCAACAATGTATTTAATTTTTTTTGTGGTCTGTTACGTACAGTGTAGGAAAGAATACAGCAATAAGGACACAAAATGGATGGAAATGTACTACATACAAAGAAGCGCTGTTTTGGTATGGAATCCCTGCCTTATCACTGTAGCTTGGAGGACAACCCACAGCTAGGCATTTCTTCAAGCCATTCCTCAGACCTATTTCCTCAAACATTTATTTAAGGGATTCTTGTGGCATTCCCTGTACTTAGCTTTTCTCATGCTGGTCATGAAATAAATTTGTGAGACCTTTTTAATTTTGATTGAAATCCCCATACCATTTTTCTTTCCCATGGGCCTTTAATATTTTAGGGAAGAATGCTAGGGATACCAAGATGTCTTTTCTTTCTCTCATGAAATTCCACTTAGCTCAGGGTGAGCTATTTCCACAAAATCTATTTCCTTTCACTGTTTTATATATCTCAGGAAAGAAAAAAAAAGAAAAAGATAGCTTAAGTATGCTCAGATGCCACAGGGTATGACCACACACAATCCTATAGGGTTGATGTAACAGTTCTAGTTAAAAAGAAAGCCTCCAGTATTAAGTCCTTTCTGTTTCTTTAGAGAAAATCTAGAACAGAGGGTCCATCATATTTCAGAATCATCTATGGAGGGAAGAAACCCAGCTTAAAATTTTGCCCCTTTCTGCTTTTTCATAGATACATAGTCCTGACGACACTGTTACAGGCTTCCCTCCAACTCTTCTCACTCTTCTCACCCACTAAAATTCTCTTTACTGTGCATGATGGAAAAGAGATAGAATTGCAGTGCAGGGGCACACATAAAAAGGTAATCTGCTAACTTTCAAGTGCTTGACTTTGCAAACTCAAGAGCCAGTTTTCAGTCTGGATTCTGTCTATGGTTTACAATAAGCAGTAAAAATTCAAAGAGCTGCCAGTCAAAAATAGTAATGCATAAAGTTGTGTTATGAAAAGTTCCAACACAAACTTAATTTCAATATTGTTATCTCGTTTTTTCCTAATTTTATGAAATAATAATTAATTATGTGGCTCATTTCCAGGTATAAACTAGACTACAGTTAGCAAACGATTAGTGACATATTTGTTTCCCTGAAGAAAGAGGATTTGCACTATACCTAATTGTGGTTCTGTAACTTTGATGCTTAGGTGCATGAAAGTAGGGAAAAGTGCTTTACTATTCAGGGAATATTCAGTCAGCTTTTCTTTAAATCCTATAGTCTTGATTTTCCTTCATTCCTCTTCTAAGGCAGAAGGAAGTCTTGAGTAAAAGTACCACTCTGGATTTTTATTGGGAATCTATTCTTATGAAACAGACAGTACTGTCTGATGTATTCATCCACTGTGTGGATTTCACAAGTGAGAACATTTTTCACCTATTGTGAGGAGCATTGGAATGGAAGCTGTCCAAAAAAAATCTCTTGACCTGGTAGCTTTTCTAATGTGATTCCTTGAGGTCTTTTCATCTTTGCTCTGTTCTGGGTTACCCTGGCAAAAATATTCAACCCAAAGACTGTGTTTGTTTTGAACATTTTGTGAGCAGAAGAATGTGGAAAATTTCAGCTGCATTTAACTATACATTGTGTTAAAATAAAAAAAGCGAGTTCACATACAATTACAGCCAATTTACAGCAGCCACTCACTAATTTAAATTAAAAAGTCTGCTACTGCAAAATAATTATACTTCAATTACACATTTAGGACAAGAAAATATAGAGAATCCAATGTGGTGTATTTATGATATAACAACTGTGTAAAAAATTTTATTAGCATAAAGGGAGTAATTTTGTTCCAAGAATGAACAAATTAATTCAAATCAACACCTAGGATGCTAAAGGCTTAATGTACTTTTTTCAATTGTGTTGTTAATTTTCCATACATAATAATTACTAACTGAAAACTTGATTAGACTTGATTTGCACCTATTCAGGGTGTTACTGTCCTCTTAGTGTTTAAAAGATCAGACACATACAGTCATTGGTCCCTCTTTTACTATAAAGGCCTTTGGCATGATACCTTAATATCTTACTTCCCAGATAGTTAAACCAAATAGCTTTTACTGTATGCAAAATTAGGCATTTCCGGGAATATTATCACTAGATATTAGCTAAAATTTCATTGCTTCTTTATGAAACAGCTTTTACCAACCAAGTGGTTTATTCACTCCCTAATGTGTATGGTGTATGGATATATAACTTCCATTGATGTTAATGTATAATCTGTGCTTGCATATAAGAAGTATTACCATTTTACTTAGAGGCAATTGTGAACCACTATATGTGTTACTCAGAGTAGCACTGTGTGACCTGGTGGCTAACAGAATGAAAGAATAGGAAAAAAAAGAGAACATGTGAAATAATAAAAATTCTTGCAAGGGAAAGCAGTTAAAAACTCCAGTCGTGTAATGTAAATACTAGGAATATGCAGCCTGACTTCCTGTACAGCCTGTATAAGCCAAATGACCTTTGTATATGATTAGCCACCTGTTAGAGTGCAGAGATTTGAATGCCTATCTGATTTTTTTTATCACTGATTCAATCTATGTGACAGTGTATGTTGCTTTTATAGGGATATTTTCACCACAGAGTTGTAGAGCTAGATGGAGAAGAAGATAGGCCTGCAGATTATGATTTTACTGAGTTTCTTTGTGATGGAAGAGAACATGTTTTCACTTCCAAACAGCTGTGTAACTGAGCAGTCATGTAGTATTATCTGCATTACTATCTGCAGTTTATCACCTAAGCCAATGGATTGGCTGAGCTGGATGTAATAGAAGTAATACATCACAAGACAGATGAGGCTGGAAGGGAATTCTGGAAGTCCAACATCCTTGCTCAAGCAGAGCCACCTAGAGCAAGTTGCCCAGGACCAGATGACTTTTGAATATCTTCAAGGATGGATACCACACACTCCCTGGGCAACCTGTGCTAGTGTTCAGTTAACCTCACAGTAAAAAAGCTTTTCCTGAGAGGGTAACTCCTATTTCAGCTTGTTTTTATTGCCTCTTCTCTTGCCACCAGGGACCACTTGAAAACAACGTGGCTTCATTTTCTTAGCACCCTTCCTTCACATATTTGTACACATTGGCAAGATCCCCCCCCAGCCTCCTCTTCTCCAGGCTGAACAGCCCCAGTGCTCTCAGCCTTTCCTTATATGAAGATGCTTGTGTCCCTTATTTGCCTTAGTGACTCTTTACTGCATAGATAGATAGAGACAGAGGTACACAGACATGTATCGCAAGTGAAGCTGATAAAAATCCACCAGTGGATAAGATAAGAAGATGTGTATTTTACATTATGTAGCTCAGTGGCACCTGGTTCCATGAGTAGAATTCCAGCATTTTCCAATAAAGAAAAAATAAGTAACAGTAAGATGCTGCTTCAGCCTTTTGAGCTTTGGTGCAGGGCACAGAAATATGTTGCCTGACTTTTAAATTAATTCTTTATTATTTTTTAGGCAATCTTCCCTTGTAGAAGGGGCCACATGAGGCTGTTTCTAACAAGAACAAAGCAAAATAAAAGCAGTGTAATAAATAAGTCCCTGTATCATAAAAATCACAAAGCACAATTTTATTATTGCCTTAAGTGTAGTTCCTGGAAGCAACTTAGTGGAGAAGGCAAACTGAAGTAATGAACTCCTTGAACAGTCTTTTTAATATTCTGTCCTATGTTTGTGCTCTGCAGAGCTGACAAGAGCTGTACGCAAACAGTTTTGCTTAGGGCAAACGAATGTTTCATCATTAAGGAGCATGACCCTTCTCTCTGTGACTAAAATGAAAAGCATATGCCCCTCAATGTCATACAGTGTTGTTGTGACCATTCCAATGACTTGTTCCTCAAGAGTTGGGAAGTTGTCACCTGACACAATTCAATAGTAAAATGTTACATGACGTTTAATTCTATGTGCTGACACAGCAGAAATATTCCTCAAAGTTACAACTGTTTTATATGACAGGGTTTTTTACTTTTAATGTTAAAAATCCAAATCAGACTGAGGGAAAATCCAATTACTGTGAAGTGCTTTGTCTCCCACTCTTTCTCTGATCCTTCTGTTTCGCTCTTGTTTCATGTTAAGCTGGGTGAAACCACACTAAATTAAATTCTTGGTAATTTTGTACCTTGTGAATAACAGGATCTCTATCTCTCTTATTAATATTTGCATGATTTTTGTCCTCTTTCTCCACTAAGTAATTATTGCTTGCTAAGATGCATTTAGCTTTTAACAGGGCATGGCCTTTTACAACCTAAAAGATTCTATGATTGTGCTGTAAAGAAGTGTGCAAACAATGAAAGAAGACATCTCCAGTATCAATCACTGCAATAGCTAACATTTTAAAAGCATAGTTGTTAATATGCAGAAGTTTTAACAATAAAAAAAGAATAACAGAAAGAGAAATTTGTGGGTTGGTAAATTGTGAACTTCCAATTTTTTACTGCGTTTAGGTGACGTCTCATTTCAGTTTCTCCTTGTCAAATCTAGTTTCAACAAAG
Source organism: Pithys albifrons albifrons (assembly GCF_047495875.1). Lineage (NCBI taxonomy): Eukaryota > Metazoa > Chordata > Aves > Passeriformes > Thamnophilidae > Pithys > Pithys albifrons. The sequence continues at coordinate 68,862,861 of NC_092460.1, forward strand.
CACTTAAACACACAATTTAAATTGGGAAGCAATGCCATTTAATACTATTTGTGATTATTCACCTATTTTAAAAACAATTGAAAGTGCTTTGCTGGACAGAGATCTTTTATTTCAGTTTCAGTTTCGTTTTACAGTACTTTGGAAGTAGATTCACTATGTCCAGTTTTGATTTTCTGATTTTCTTTTTCTTTACAGGTAACCCGATAGCTAAAGACAAATCAAGTCAGTCTCAAGGCTGACAACCTTAAACGCAACCCATAGGAATTTCATTCCTCGAGGCAATCCTTGAAGTGAAATTTTATACTGCTGGTGTGTATCCTTCAGAATCAATTGTTTCAATGAGAATCTGGCTTGTAATCAGCAATGGCCTTGAGATCAAAACTACTGGAAAGTCATTTTGAACTTCTGTCTCACAGAGATTTCAACTGATTGAACTGTGTACACTTGTAAAATTACACTTGCTGAGGAATTTGCAGCTGTAATCATGCGCTGATATTGTAAAGGTGCAGAAAAACAGCAAACTCTTGGGTTCTCCATTACAGACCAGTGGCTTTTCATCTTGGTGAAGTCAACTACAAAATGTTTTGGGTCCTTCTTTCTAAAATGACCCCTGATCCACTTTCAGATTGCTGGTGGGACTGCACACTGCTTTAATTAAATTTCTATTGCAGAAATTGTCCTCTGACATGGTGCAGTTTTAGACATTTTTATTTGTGTTCTAATCTTGCAGCTCTGAAAGGTGCATATTTCAACATCTTGAAGTTGCTTTTGTTATAGGAATGGAATTATATATCCATTGTTAATAATTATTGTTGACAAGTAATAGTTAATCTGAACACATCAGTCATATTAGATAGTATAGTCAGGTGGACAAGTTTCCCTAAGGCTAATCAACTGCTGCAGCTTAACAGTTAAAAAAGTAGTCTTCAAAACTCAACTATCACTTCCATCATAAAGCATTTTTATACCCCTAAGATATACATTTCCATTTAGTTTGAAGGAGATGGGTGTTCCTGATATGTACTTTACTTTCCTAACCTTTAATTGATTTAAATTCATGGTAAGTAGTCAGTGACAGCATTTCATCCCTTTTTTCTGCAAAGTTAGGCAGGGATGCAAATGAGTTTTGCAATTATGGAATTGGATGGTAATCATTCAGAATTGTTGTCCTTTAATTAAAGAATAAAATCTTTTACTCAAATCTAAGTACTGATGGATGCTTATGTAGATGCTTGCTCAGTCTGTTAAAAAGGAAAAAAAAGTCCTCCCAGATGGGAGGACTTTTTCATGGGTATTTTACTTGCTTACAGTCATCCAATTCAGATCTGATCCTTGCCAAAATGTCATTTACTTTTGAATTTTTTTTTTAATATGGTAGCAATTTTTGAACTTTGTGATGTGCTGTTACATGAAAAGAATCCTCAATATTTAAAGGCCTTAAGCATCTCTGAGCTTTTTTCTAAGTTATTACAGAATGTATAATTTTATACTCCATTTAATATATATTGTACAATCTGTAATGTTGATACAACAGAAAATTGGCAATTCCTTTTAGAGACACTGCATAAACGTTGACTAGATAGGGTAAGAGAGTTCTGACTGTATGCTTTGGTTAATTGAAATGAAAGCCACACACACAATGGTAGTAAAAAATACAGAGGGGTAAGCTCATTTAAGTCCTTTGTTACTACTAGACTCAGAAAAAAAAAAGGTAGAGAGAGGGGGAAATTATTTTATCACTACAAACCATCATGATTAGTTTAGTTATATATTAAGTTCCATGATGGATGAACACCCTAGAGTGCTCTGCCTGTCGCAGTAGCTCCTGCTGTTCCAAAACCATTTCATTACCTCTGTTGTATTACTGCGCAGAAGAGCTTAAATAAAATAAATGACTGTTGGGAATAAAATTGAAAAGTATAGTCTATCATTCTGCTGAGAAATAATAAAAAAAATATTGGCAGGAAAGATCTTATTTTCTAATTAAAATTAATTAGAATAAAATGTTTGTAGCAGTAACTAGGTATCTCAGTATTTTAGGATGGATTGGTATTGTATGGATTTGTGCTAACAGGTTCAGGACAGAAGGTAGCATCTTAAAGAGATTGTCTGGGACAGTGCAAATTGTAAATGTGCTGTTTTATAGACTCTGAATATGGCCTCTCTTTGGTCAAAAATCTATATCATGCTTCTAAATATTTGTTTTCTTTGTTTCCTTGTTCTTTAACCAACATTGAAAATATTGTATTATATACAAGTGTAACACATGCATATCAATAAATGAAATTAAATGGATTTTCAAACATACTGAATAGATTATCTCCAGTAGATTAATGTTGTGACTATTCATAGCAAGTGAATAAAATTGTAATATAAAATAGTTCCCTGTATGGATGTGCACTTTGGAGATCTATGCTGTTTACCCATGGAACAAAATAATTTGTTCATGAATAAGAATCTCTACGGTTATATTGCTTCAGTAGAGCTGGAAATATCTCCTACCACGTGGAAAGATACTTTCTGAAAAGAAACTGATAGTTAGCACAACTGTTCAAGCATTGTTACAGCAAATTCTGGTGGGTGTACTGTTGTTTTCAGGCCAGAGTGAATAAAAAAATCTTTTTCTTCACAAAATGTGAATCCTGATAAATCATCATTTAGTCATTTTAAATAGCAACAGGACACGCACGGTAGACATTCCCGAAAAAACAATGTTTCAGGTTAATTTGTTGAACTGTTGAAAAGAAAGGGGAAAAAATGCAAGTTCAACAGGGAACTGTTTGTGCAACTTGAGGCAAGGTGGAAACCCCAGTTCAGCTGTCTACAGTGCTGGTTTAGTGCTGCCTTTGAAAATGGAGTACCAGGGACTAGATCAGCTGTGGGCATTCATATTGTAGGCATGTGAGGATGAATCTTGTCTCAATTACTCATTTATTCCTTATATACTACTTAGATTATTTCATCTGATTGCAAAAATGGTCAGTCATTATGAGCAGAGGGAAATCCATGCTACCCTTTGAATTCAGCAATCATCAAGAACACTCAACTGAATTCCTATTCTGCAATTCCAAGTGACAGCGCATCGAGAGGGAAAGTAAAATCACCGCTTTCTTCATACATTTCAAAATTAAATGTATTGGATCAGATCAGCAAACCAAAAAGGAAATCTCGATATAAATTTTAATGAAAAAGAAATTCCAAATCAGAGCTAATAAATCTAAAATAGAACTAAAAAAAAATTCAAATCTAGATCTTGTTTGTATCTGGTTTATTGGCCATAAATCAATGCTAACCTTTAAAACAGCATTGCTGAAGATACCACTGTTACTATCTACAAATTTGCCTGTTTTGCTGTATCATTTAAATTTTCCTATTTATCCAATAATTTTAAATCTTGACTCCTTCAGCTCTGCTCAAGAATGTTACTGTTGTAATGTTTCAGTATTTCATCAAACCAGTGCAACTGTTTTGACAGAGTGCATCAGATACATTTGTTTTGAAACTTAAAATCTGCTATAAAGCATTTTATTATGTTAGGTTTCATAAAAAATATATTCAGGGACTTTTTGCTCATTATAATAGCACAGCTGGCTTTTACACTTTCCAGGTAATGCATGAAAGTCTATAAGAACAAAACAGAAATATGTGATTGGCATCATTATCTGTTGATTTACTGCCTCCTCCTACATGCCTCAAATTTTACACATCTGTGATTAGCCAAGATATTGGCAAGGAAAGGGAGCACAGTTTTGGTTTGTAAAAGAAGTGTTGCTTTAATGTCTAGTTTCTTTTTGCCAATAGTTAGATAGGTCTGTATCAAATATATCATACCTGAAAAATCACATAGTATTGAATGATTTCTCATGGGTTCAGTGGTATTAAATTGAATAATAAGAAGCACCTAATCACTTTGTTTGTCTTTATAATGTGGTTTGTATCCTGACAAACTTTTCTGTTTATTCTTTCATAGAATGAGAAAATTTTAGCAAAACTATATTCCATGCAGTTGTTTCTGTATTTTCTGTACTCTTTTGTACCACTTATGTGGTGACTATGAAAAGGCTGAATTTCCCACAACTTGTTTTTGAGAGGTGTTTTGACAAGTTGTTGCCAAGGTCTCTTAATCCAAAACTACCTTAAGAGCACCTGGCAGGAGGGCCACTAATGGTGACACTGGAAACTCTTGTATAAGGGAATGACTGTTCTTAGACTGTAGTGATTGGGATGCCAGGTGAGTCAAACCAAGGTAGTGTGGTTTCATCACCAGAGAGGTAGGCTCAATGGAAGTGGACCCAGCATGTGAGCACTGGGATACAGTCAGCATCCTGAAGCTGTGCTCTATTTTCACTCCTTCCTTGCTAGTATACAGGTAATTCTGTGTGACAATGGGAAGTGAAATCCAGTTATTCTTTGGTAATAGATTCTCTTGATTAAATATTACTAATTCCATCAATATTAGCCATGACTGAAAGATTTGAAATATATTTGGCTTTCAGTTCTGAAAGCCAGTTTTTAATAAATAGTGGCTTGGAACTGAATACAGGCTCTTTGTAGTTCTTGGAGAGGAAAGAGATAACATGTTTCTATAAATTTATCTTGAAACAGTTTCTAGTTTAAACTATTATTTCTAAAGAGAAACAATTTTCCCTAACTATAAATGGACTGTGTTTCAATATGCTCTCTGATCATAAAGCTGATAAAATGGTTCTCTCTGTATGGCAGACTACCTCAGCAGAATTTACAAATGGAAGATGATGACTTTGCTAATGTCCATAGGCAGGTAGACAGAATTTGGTCACAGATGCTCTGCCTAATGTTCATGGCAAAAGTGACTCAAAAACAATGCTTCCATATGCTATAATTGCTGGAATTATTTCTCAGGCATATTCCCTTGTCATCCCTCATATGTAGAACTCATTAGATTCCTAGTGGGAGAACATATGGAGAAGAGAGATGATGGAAAACATTATAAACTAGACTGTGTATTTAAATTTATATTATAGAAGACCTCTGTGCACAGGCAAACTTAGCAGAGAAAGTTCAGACTTCATAAAGAAATCAACATTTATGGAGCTGTTATCTCAGTGCATTCAATTCCACTTATAAATTATGGGTTAATACCTGATTTTAGGGATAATAGTGGGAATCTTGCTACTAATTTGAGGTCAATTCTGTATTTCCTTCATTATTTTTCCAAATATTTAGTGACACTATAACTGTCTTAAGATCTTTCCACTAATAGGAATGACTAGAAGTCAAGCCTGATGGCAGGATCAGGTCTTTTGCTATGATTTTGTAATTTCTGTGTCAACATAATGACTTTGATGAAGATTTTGTTTGCATTGCACAAAAAAAATGATTTCTTTCGTTCAGCTCAGTTGACTAATGGATGGGGATCATATCCAGTGCAGAGCTGTTTTAATGACTTCTGAACATTAATAATTAATTATTTATCCTTTATATTATAGTTACAAAAGGCCGAAATAAGCTAATCATACATCAATACAAAGTATTATACACTAACATTTGTGATGCTTTTTTAGTTACACTTAGGACTCCTTCCTGCTTTATGGTAATTTTTTTCTGTTATTTTTTACTTGATACTGATCATGAAGCTGGCTCTAACAGGGTACTATAAAGTGTCCTGGTAGTAAAGATAGGCAACAGGAGAGGCTACCCACCAGAAAAGGTGGGATGTGGATAGACTGATGTCTGGGAACACTATGGCCTTATTGCAGTGGCTGGTAAACTATGGCTTATCACGTAGAGAAACTGTAGAAGGTGTTGCTGTCCAGCTCTCAAAGAAGCAGTTCTGACAGGGTGTCACTTATTGCATGGAGCTGGATCAAATGTCATGCCTAAATGAATACTGGAAGGACACAGAGGAACAGTATGAACATCTATTACAGTGTGGCTCTACAGGCCTTAAAAATGTCAGATATGTCCACAGGATGTCCATCTAGGTAACTGCCTTTTTAAAAGGAGACACAAAGTGGATTTTCCAGTAGATTTGTGTGTGTATTTGCTGGGAAATATGCCTGCCTAAAACCAAAATTGGTGTCATGTTCTGAGGGACTCCAGAGTTCAGATCTGGTATTCCTCCTTTACTACTGGAAACGGACTGTGCTATTATACTGTTCTTTTAAGCTAGAGTTGTGCAGAATACTGCTGGCAAGCTGCACCACTTGCCCTGCACCTTTCAGAGCAGAACAGTTGCATTGGTAAGCCTTGGCAGGAAGCAGAATGTGCATTACCACACATACTTTTGTCTTAATCCTGACAACTCTCAGTGTTCTCCATATTATTTTGTTTGGTTGTTTTTTTTCTGACAGCTACAGGATAAACGTTTATTACTAGGTGAAAATTTAAAATTTCTTACTTTGCACCAGTCTGAACAATGCACTTGAATGATATGTTTTGCCACTTATTTGTTTATCCTATTACAATTTACTCATTTGTACTATGAATGTAATAACCTGTCTATCAGCTGCTGGTGGCAGCTTTTAAATAGTGTCATCAGTTAATGTTTTTTCAGTCACTGCAAGGAAATGCTCCTTGTGTGATAAGTCTTTTATCAGAATATTGTGGTTTTTTCATTCTGTCAGTACCTGCATTAGAAACTAGATAATGAAGTAGTAAAAGAGTCTTGAAGATGTACAGTTTTAATTACTCTCAGGCAAATAGGTAGACTTTGCTTAGTGAAGGAATTTATAGCTACTATATGTAAGATTGTATTCTGTCATTCAGAATATCTAACCCTCTGCTTTGATTCAAATATGATTATATAGAAATTTGTGCAGTAGCAATATCAATCTAAAATATTAATAGCTACTTGTAAGATGAATCCTTAAGCATTGATGTATGCAGTCAAGTATCCAGCATGTTTCAAAATGAGGGGTTTACCTAATATTCTTAATAGATAAGGATAGTAGCAGGTATTTTCCACATTTTTATGTCTTTGGAAGGAAATAGAGATGTGCCAGAAGACTGGGATCTAAAGTGCTGACTGTACTTCAGTTAATGATGTGTTTATTGGCTAAGTCTATATAGCTTGGATCTTACCTCACCTTTTGTTAAAGCATGTAATATAAGGACCTTGAAGCAATCGATTTCTGTAATTAGCGGTTCTGAAAGGAAACACAGAATGGAGTTCAAGGCTACTTGTGCCTGCATTAGCTCTATGTTCAGTTCAAAGTTATTCTTCAGGTAAATCTAGTCTTCACATTGCAGCTAAATAGGTCAGAAAATTAAGCTGCCGTTAGTTTGAAAACCTAGACGAAAGAGTATGTGAAACATCAAGGACTTGAGTAAGAGCAAAATAGAAATGACAGAAATTTAGATTTCCTTTATTGTTTCACCAGATACCATGTTGTATAATTATGGGAATTATGGTTCTGGTCCCACCCCTAACAGAGAAACATGGGAAATTCAGTCCTGCTCTTATTCTTGCCATAAAATATATACCCAAATCAGTTTATAAAAGTCCTTTGGCACAAACTCTTCCTCTCAAAACCCCTGTGTAAGGTCTCTGCTCCATGACTGTGCTTCTTAAATCCTGAAAACAGAGCTTTCTGGGAACTTTGCTGGTGACTAAAGCTTCTTGTGCACTTCTGCTGAGGTTTACATTTCATATTGACTACCTGTGCCAGCTGTTCCAAAAACTGTGTCATTGGTTCAGACTTCTGCCTCTCCTTACTTTGTTGTTGGTCAATATAGTAAAAAATAAATTTTGTAAATATTTGTCCTTAAATTTGATGATTTGACAATCTGCAGCAATTCCGAAATGGTATTTCTTACTTTGTATCAAACTTGTAAATGATTAAAATATTCCTACTAGTCATAAACTCAGTCAACTCATTCACAATAAGGAACTGTGCTGCCTTAAGCTACTTTTACCAGTCAGAGTATTGTCAAGGTGACCTTTCATGCTGTTTCAATTGCACAGCCTTGCCATTATTTAACTATTAGAATGATGGAAAGCTTGCACTTTGCTATTTGAGTGGCAACATTTCTAGACAGGGGGACCTGAAAGAATGGAACCTATGAGAGGCTATAATTAATGTGCCACATTAAGGAGTTAAGGATAAGCAGCCAAAGAAAAAGACTAAACCTGGTGGAGCAAAGCAGCTGCAGCCTAATCTTGAAGACTAAAACTCCATTTGCAGCGCTTTCCATAATCCTAGTATCTGCTGCTGGTATCAAGTTATTAATGATAACCCATTTTTCCTGTATGATATCTTGACCATCGATTGTTGAAATCTATATGACAACAGCCTCAGGATTACTATTAAAGTTCTCTCAAGTTTAAATATTAATAAGATAAATGCCCTATTATAGTCTAACCTATTTTAAAAAAGAGAAAATTAATTTGTTTAAGACTTTTACATACATATTTATACAAATAGAAATAATTAGAAAAACAATAAATATTTCAAAGCTTTCTCTGTGTGTGTGCGTGTACAGAATTAATGAGTGTGAAAAAATGTTTCAAGCTATACAAAAGACCTCTAGGGACTGGTACACTAGACCAGAATTAGTGATACCCTAGATACAGTAATTCTTGCCTGCCCAGGACATGCCCACTGTGTAGACAGGACAGGTGCACTAAAGCAAACAGAACTTGTTGTACACCACTCTATAAAATCTGCATATGTATGTCTGTGTATGTCTTCATTGTAGGTCAAGGGATTTTGTATGATGTAAAGGAAACAATCATAGCAATCATAGAAGGCAGTGGAAACCCCATCTTTTGGGGGTCAGAGAGGTTAAAAAAGGGAAACAGTTATCTTTGTAGTTAAAATGCAAATTTAGAAAAATATTTTTCTCTGTTTTAAGTGAATTGAAAAGAAAAACAAGAGTTGTTAGTGTAGTTGCACAAAACTAACTGAGAAAGAAAAATAATTTGCTGTAATTTTAAGTCTGTTCATTACCATGTTTAAATGTAATTTTTTCAGGACTGTATGATTAAAAGCATTTTGTCTACTTGAGGCTTGACTCATGTTGACAGAAAGCAAAATCCTTAGAAAGATGTGGCTGTTGAAAAACCTTTTGTCTTCACAATGCTATTGGAGGAGGATGAACATCACAGACTGTGGAAGCTGTGTAAAAAGCAGAACAGAAGAAGGTTTCTTTTTCCATCAGCGGTTAGGTGATTTATATACATGACTCTCATTAACATTAATGGGAGTTATCTGCCTCATTTTTTATGAGCCTGATGTGAAGTTAATGGCAGTCTCCCCATTGTCTCTAGTGGGCCGTGGATCAACCACTAAGTGCACAAATGGGTTTGTTTGAAATATTGGTGCTTGTAGAATTGTGCTTGCTTGGAATTTCAACATGCTTCATTTACAGTTACAAAAAAAAAATGCTGTGTGAATGCCTAAGTGCCTGAGTCGAGGAGTTTAATATTGCAAAGTGTGCTGATCTGTGTGCACTTTGGGGCATCCACATGGCAGACTGAAGAGATGTCTGAGCCAGATCACAATGAGCTGATGTGAGCAGGAGCAATAATTTGCCCAGCAACAGGAGCTGATTTACTTTTCAGAGATCTGAACTGTAATGAGGTCTGTTGTCCAGATCATGGGATGGGGGAGTTTCAGTGCCAGGTGATGCTGTACTTCTATCAACAGTATGGTAATGAGCAATCCTGCTTCTTTGAAATCTACCCCGGGATCTGTCTCTGTGCTGAATTCTCCTCTGGTTTTCACTGGGTCTCTTGTACGCTGGTTTTTGGTGTTGTTTTGGGAGGGGGTTGTTTGTTATTTGTTTGTGGTTTTGTTTTGTTTTAGTTAGTTTTTGTTTTGGGTGGGGTTTTTTGTTGTTGATTGGTTGGTTTTAGGTTTTGGTGGAGTTTTTTGGGTTTTTTTCAGTGTTTTTTTGTTTTCTGGTTTCTTGGTTTGGGTTTGGTTTGGGTTTTTTTCCCTTTTTTAATAGAGGAATCATATTTTCTTTGCAATAAACCTTTCATTGACTTATGTATGCTTTCCAGTTTTAACACAATTAGACTCTCAAACTTTTTCTTCTGTGAGGAAGAGAATGAGACCTGATACTACCAGTAGAACTTGAAGGACAACTGTTCGCATCTGTCTTTGGATAAAGTTAATTTTCTTCCTCATTGGTACAGCACTGTGATTGTGATTTAGTCTGAGAATAATGTTAATAACACAGTGGGTTTTTTTTCTAAATAAGTAGTGTATAAGTCAAAGACTTTTCAGTGTCCCACGTTCTGCTAGTGAGGAGATGCATGAGAAGCTGGGAGGGAGCATGGCCAGGACAACTGACCCAAACTAACCAAAGGAATATTCCATACTGGAGACTATCAAGCTTAGTATATAAACTGGGGGGAGATAGGTGGGAGGGGTGGTCATTGCTCAGAAGTGTACTGGGCATTGGCCTGTGGGTAAGCAATTGTATTTTGGATTTCCTTTTTCTCCCCTCTTTTTTTTTTTTAAATTACTATTAGTAGTAGTAACAGTACTATTACTATAATTTTACTTTGTTTGAATTATTAAACTGTTCTTATCTCAACCCATAAGGGTTTTTTTTACTTCTTTTCTGACTTTCATCCCCATCTCACAGGTGAGGTAAGTGAACAGCTGTGTGGTACTTAGTTTCTGGCTGAGGTTAAACTACAACAGCACACACATTCCTTAGTATGAGCCAAACACCACAAGGACAGATGACCAGCCTTGTCATCAGTGAAGAACATTTCTCATTACACACAGAGAAGCCAGTACAAGATAGCTTTCCTGTGGATTGAGAACTTGTCTTATAGTTACTCATGTTCTTGCTAAAGTATTCCAAGCAGTGCCATGTTTCTCCTTATCAAGCTGTCCTATTGGTGTATGCATAAAAAACTGGCCTCCAGAAGAACTGTTGAGAGGAAAAGTTTTGTATTGAAGTAGAGCTTCTAGTAATTTTTGGGGAATCTAGATCCTGAGGACTTTCAGACACAAAAGCTTTCTTCTCCCAGTCTGCCAGACATGGCCTCTGATGGTCTCAGTTTCAGGTCTGGGCAGCAGCAAGACTGGACAGGAATTTTGAAGATACAAATGTGCAAATAATAACAACACAGACCAATGCAGGTAAGAGACTCACACCTTTATCAGCACCCACTTTAAGACACACAAAGCATGTATGGGGCCACATGCAGGACAGACCACCCACTCCCTTCCTCCTCTTTGACTGATCAGGATTGAAACTTATGCACCAATATAGCTTGCTGCAGCTGAAATGTGCAACAAAATCCAGTTAGTTTCCTTCTCAGGCTCAGATTTTGTTATGGTCTTTCTATCTGCATGACACCATGAAATGTCAGCCAGTGCAGATGGATTGGATTTACTCCTGCTCTGGGTTCGTCACAGAGTTTCAAAATAGCTGAGAGAAGCAGGGAAGGTGCTGTATGACATTGGTAATCCATCAGATAGGGAACAAGCAAGCACCCAAATGTGGGACTTACTAGCTACATTCATATATTTTAGGGGATGCACAGCTGGAGCAATTGCAGGAGGAACAGAACAAATACTTTACACTTATTCAGCAGTTCACCTCTGGTACAGCTCCACACTGTGCATAACAGAAAAGGTAGGTGTAGGGAAGAAAATACAGATTAGTGCCATTCTGTTTGCCTGTAGGAAGTCTTACAATGTTATTTACAAGCTGTGGTTTCATGTCTTGGTTTTAATTAAATTTTTCTTTTTTTCTTTCTCTCCTCCCCAGCTTAGATTAAGCATTGTTTGATAATGTAAAAAAGCATTTTCATACCTTGTTAGCAATCACAAGTTGGACTGCACTGCTCTGGAATTTTTTTATTGAATATATTTCTAAGTTTAATAAAGTTCTGCATTTTTATTAAAGACTTGTTTTCTGCTTAATTGTAAGGAAATGAGAAACCCCAGCAATGCCAAAGGGTTTTATTAAAGTATCAAAAATCAGCAAGCATTCTGCACAAGCCAATTAAATAGCACTCTATGTCCCTGAAGTAGAAAACGTAGAGGCTTGCACTTAAATTGATACTTTCTTTGACAAAGAAATAAACCCAGATACACTATGTGCAAATTAGCAGTCTTCTCATCATTGCAGTTAAAAAAACCCCTAAACACACAATTTTTTAGAAACCATATATCATATCAATACTGTAGATTTTAAATTATTTTCATTAAAATATATGCATTTGCTATGAATGAGTGATCTATGATGCCTTAAAAGTCTGTAAAAAAGACTCCAAGCCAAATTTTAGTAGGAGATAAGATAAAGGGTAATGACTTTAAGGAGCACCCAGGCTCGTCCAGGAATACATCGACGCGCATGAAGGCAAGATTTAACTTCCATAGCTTTTATAATATGATCCATCCAATCATCACTTCACACATTTCCAGTTCCCACTCCAGTTCCACCCTCCAGGAATTGAGTCTGGGGTCGATGAGACCCCCTCTTCATCAGCCTTCTTCCTCGGCCTCCTGGAGTTCTTCCAATGTTCTTTTTCTGTGTCACTCCTTCCTGTGTTTATGTCTTCTGATACCCTTCAATCTTGTACCTTGAACAAGAGACTAAACAGCTAAGGAATTTTAGCTCCCTATTCTGGGACAGGGACTAGCGATAGAAAGACATTAAACTTAAGCTGCTAGAAATATTAACCCACTAAAAATCTACTTTGCTACAGCTACTGTGTTCCTAAAATCTATAAAATGTGAAAATCAAAAAATCAAAAATCCCTCCTGCATCATCTAGATCACCATGTGTGTCACAGATACCAGCATTCACAGGGGTGCCAGAATTTTCTTGTCTGTATGCTGGGACTGTACTGCTTCTCGGGGCTGTGAATATTCTGTGGAGTACATGAAGTACATGAAGACCACTCCACAAGAAAAGTTGCTATTATTGGTGAAGAAGGTGCTTCTTTGATGCCTAAGAAGTGGTGCAGACCCTCTGAAAGGTGGTTTGATATGATTACCATTGGAGGGTACTTACAGAAAGCTCATCCAATGGATCCTGCTTTTGACTTCATGGCAGAGACACAGAACTGATGAGTGCGGTTAGCCAACAAAAACCCCTATCACACTAACAGGATTCCTTCCTCACTGTTCATCCTGTAGTTATTCTTTGTACAGTTCCATACATTGCTAGTAAACCTGGGACATCATTGAAGGCATTCTTGTACAAAAATCCTGTCCAAGATCCTTGTGAGAATCAGTTGAGATATTTGAATGCATGTACTCAGTGACATGTGGTTTTTTTGACAAATTTATGGGAAGGGGATAGAAGTATTTTGCTCACAGTCTATGTGCTGGATGTAGTTCCAGTAAGCCTTTCCTGGGCCAGAGAAAATCCTAATATAGAGCTAATAACCATTACAAATTAGACTAATTCCTTGCAGTCTGTCTCTGAATCAAAAAGCGGTTTCCATTTCATGGGGATTTTTTCCCCACTTGATCTTGCAAATCTATTCACTTTTTCACTCATTTCTATTGGATGAATCTTGGTATTTCAAAGTCATCATCATTAAACATCTTTTGGTGGCAGCTTTATCACAAAGGATAAGGGTAGAGTGATCACAAAGTATTCAGTCTCCACTTTTAAGAAGACTTTTTATAGTAATACAGAAATACACACTGTGATCTGTGGACAGTGTTTTTCTAGCACTACATTTCCCTTAGCTCTTTAGTGGATTGGGAGATGTTTTTAGATTCCAGAACTGTTAATAATCAGATGTATAACCAGAAGAATTAAGGCAGATGTGCTTAAAATGCTGAGGAAATAAATGGGGATTTTTACGGTTCCATCACAACTACAATTTACCCTTCATGAAAGCATAAGAAATGAGGCTCAAAGAGCATTCATTTGGCCTTAAAATGTTTAATCTCAGTCTACAAGATGAATTGAACTGATGAAGTCTAATATATGTTTATGGAAAAAGCTAGTGAAAGATATTAACTATTATCACATCTGAGAAAAAAACACAGTATGTGCCACTATTTGATTCACTTATATTAAATATAAATTTTAGATTAGCTAAAGATTAGCCTCCAGGAAGATGAGAAATTGTTTAATTTGACAGGATTTGAAAGATGTACTGCACATTGGAAGTTAATATACAAGATCCAGAAACCAGTGCAGAAAAAAGTCATGATCAACATCCACTTGTATTTGGTGTTCCATATGCACATCTTCTAATATTTTTAAATCCCTATTCTGTATTTGACTTTGCAAATCAAATTTTGTAATATATGATATGTAACAATATATAATCTACTTCCTTAGAAGAAGGGAAATAAGAATCATTCATTGATAGACAAACATAAAGACATTCCATAGCATAGCAAGAAAGTTGCTTACCATTATAACCATCATACTGAGGTGGCAACTAAGATAACAAGAGTTTATGAAAATCTTTTATATGGTTTCCCAAGTAAGGTAGTATATTTATCCTTTCTTGGTTCATGCGTGTCCACAGTAAAAATACTTTATCAACTGCTTCATAGATTTTAATTGCTATAGATATAACTTAAATGGAAGGAACAACCTTGTTCTTGGGACAACTTTAGGAAGCATAAATCTCCCATGGCATGAAACCCTCCTTAACTCTATTTTAACATATTTACTCTTGAATAGTTTTCTGCCTTCAGAGAGCAAGCATGACATTTGAATGTCCCACTAGTTGGTGCATGTTCAGCATAGTGAGAATTTTCTGCTTATGAATGACTGTTTATAAAGAGCATCAATTGCTCACTTGAATGAAAATTACAATCTTGTCCACGGTAAGTTTTCTTGTTGTTCCTGCCAATACTTTTAATGACCTACTTATGGAATGACATATTTTTTTCAGCAATTGCATTATATTGTATCTTTTACATTCTTTTCCACATTTTAAGGCAGGGAGGAAGGTACTCAGAATAAAAATATGGACACTCATAAGCAGTGTAGTATGAGTTAGCCAAACTAAACAAGGGCAACAGGAGCAGAGTTTAAGCTACATCTAAGCTTACTCTGGTGCAGTGGGATGTTTGCAACTTTTCATTTTTGCTTCCTATTGTTGGAAGTTTCCAAGCAGCATCTCCAGTTTATATTTATCAGCTGATTTTATGCATATTTCAGAACCATGTGAACTTTACTTCCTATCTATTACAGGAAATAGGACGCCATGGGAGGTGGCAATTCCACTTTCATCATCTTTCTACCAATGGAAAGCTCCTTGGCAAGGCATAATTCTCATCTGTTGTCAATGACACCCTTCATGCTGCCTGAATGGTGGAAAGTAGGTTTAGCTGACAGAAAAGTCCATCCCAGAAGGTCACAATAAATTAAAAAAAAAAATCAAACCTCACCTTGCAGCAATTCTGTTATGACCACCTAGAAAACCAAGTGCTTCAAGAGTCTGCTCAGAGCCAATTGTGAAGAAAGGAGCTATTGGTACAGGTCCAAGAACTATTGCCTCATCCCTGCAGGCTAATGAGGCTGACAACTCCTCTGAGTGCATGACTCCTCCCTGAAACTCACCCTCTTCTTGCGCCATAGTTTGATGATATTTATACTGACAGATGTCACAAAGTGACATTCTAAGACAATCTGGGGCTCTGAATGAAAGGCATGTTTGGTTTGAAATCAAAAGTTCTTGAGAAAAATGCCCCAAACTTCTATACCATACATCTATCCTCAGTAGAAACTGATAGTCTGCAGAAAGAGACATTTGTAGATACGACACGTTTACAAACTTTTCAGAACATGCCTGCTGCCTTAACTGCTTTCAGATATGCAAATGAACTTTCTGATGTACAAAGTTTCTTAGGATGACTGAGTTACAGTACAATTCAGGCTGAAAGAAACCTCTCTAGTGCAACCTCCTACACAAATCAAGGTAAATCTCTGAGATCATACCAGGTAATTCAGGGCTTCATCCAGACTTGTTTTAAAAATCTCCAAGGAGACTGCAGAGCTTTTTAAATAAAACTTTCACCAGTGTTTTCATAAGAAGTCTTATTAGAAAAAAAGAAGTATCTTAATGCAGGGAAAATTAGTGTTGAGAAAGTGTCTGACAAAATGGACTCGACATCTTTTCCCTATTCTGTTGCTCTAAACGTCCATTTCTATTACTCCTTCCTTTTGCTTGCCTTCCTCTTCTGCTGGCTTCTCTTCCATTACATACTAAATTCTGTGAAGGGCCATGGCATGAGGCATGCATAAGTTGGCAAACATCTGGCAGGTTTTCTTTGTTGTGAACTGTAGGGTATCTCCCCTGTTGTATAGATATTACAGTGCCATGGTTTCTTTTCAAGTAATAGTTGAAACTTTTATTTTACTTAAAGTTGTTTTGCCAATCTCAATCAAATATTTGGGTAAGCAACTGTGATAAGTGACACTCCCACGTGCAAGTTGGAGTTTCTGTCCACTGTGTGTTTTGGTAACATTTTATTAAAAAAATTAAAGTGTCCATGGTATCATACATTGTTGCAATTTAGTTTTGACAACTTTGTGATGCAGCAGTAGTTAACAAGCATGCACCCAATCCGTAAATCATTATTAATTTTTTTGTGCCTCCATCGAATCAGGTTGATAAACTTTTATTATCTCATTCGCTATTAAAATATGTCTGTGTCTGATAGAACATGATTAAGAGAGTTCTATTGAGGACATGTAGAGAAAAGAAGTAGTACAGATATTTTTAAAACATTAGTTTTGCCTGGATTACATAGACTTTTCCCAAGGGCATGCAGTGACAGGACAAGGGGGAATGGCTTTAAACTAAGAGGAGGTTTAGATTAGATATGAAGAAGAAAATCTTTACTATGAGGATGGTGAGACAGGGGGACAGGTTGCCCAGAGAAGTTGTAGATGCCCCATCTCTATAAGTGTTCCAAGCCAGGTTGGATGGGGCTCTGAACAACCCAAAACATTCTTTTCAATGATTCTGTAACTGTTCTCAGCAGGATACATTTTTCAAAATCAAACCAAGTCCCTAAATCTTCATCTGTTTTCTTATGCTTTTATTGAAGAACCCTCTGTTATAATTTCAGAATTTGCCTCAATTTTCTGCAGATTTCTCTCCTTATAATCCTGAATGAGATTCTCTCCTGCCTAATTGACTACCTCCTTCCCATCTCTGAAAATGATGCTCAGTCACTGACTGCCTTCTCCTTGCTAAGGTAAAAGCTGGTCTGCACACCCAAAAAGGTACACAGAGGGTGAAACCACAGCAGAGTTGGCTGCTATGGACCATGGGAGGCATGAGTCTCTTTCTTTCTCTATATATGTATATGTACATACATATACATATAGAAATATATGTACATTCTCACTATAGGTGTTCCATTCTGCTCAGCCAGAGAGGGGAGCAGGGTCAGGCCACTGTGCTATGTGTGTTTGTGTGAGTGATGTACATGCTATCTGGATACCCAGTTGCACATATTTCATAATGCATACTATGCAAACACATGGTCTGTATATGCCTGCTGGGAGCCTGTGCTCAGCCTTGTTACTGGCTGAACCAAGGCTACGGAGCTGCAGCTGCCTCACCTCCCTCGAGCTGCTGCATCTGGCCTGATTTCTCCTGACATTCTCCTGACATTCTCCTTTTTATTCTGGGCTTAACTTGGGAGCTGATAACAGCACATTTTTTTCGAAGGCTTCTCATTCCTTCATTGAGATGATCTGTTTCAAATCCTTAAAAATGTGGAACTTTTGGTAACTACAAATTGAACAAGCTCTGATAAAAGAAAAGAAACAGTCTAATTTAGGAACATTTATAATCTCTGCCTTCTTTACCACCACTCCTGCCCTATCCATTAGATGCAATTACCTTACTGCTTTCTCTATTTATCTATCCATCTGTGAATCCTTAGCAAATAATTAAGACCTTGCACTGTCATGTCAGATTGCAGCACAAAGTAGAAAAAAAAACACTAGAAAAATAAGTTTCACTGTTAAAACTCCTAAGTAACTCTCCTTTTTAGTGGGTCATCACTCTGTCCTAGTCAGGTGTCAGGAAGCTAGAAAAATTACTTGTTTTCAAGGGAAATATGCTGTAAAATCTGGAAATGCTCTTTTCAGCAGTGGAATGCCAAAATGGAAGAGAAAATACAAGCTAACTCTAAAGTCTCCGAAAATAAACACCATTATCTGACTGAATAGTCAGTTTTGTAGCTACTTTGTGTCTGGTGGGGGTTGGTCTACAAATATTCCTACATTTATTTGATTATTACCTGAACAACATGAAGGTTCTTTTTTGACATTCTCTGTACTCAGATAAAGATTTAATGCTACATCTAGGTCATGGAGTTCAGGGTGATGCAATATGGTACTATTTCTCCAGTTTCACCTTCCAGTGTAAACAAGGGAGTATGATCTTCTGGCTGAAATTCTTTACTTGCTAAGCCAGTTGATAAAATCTAAGGCTTATAACCATCCAGCTTGAATCTTGTGAGGAACTTCACTGTGCTTGAGTGCCACAAATGAGCTAAGTTTCTTCTGTGAAAATGTGTTATTTGTTTATGGTGAGGTAGCATTAAAGAAGTAGAAATCAGCTGAGAAGTGTGAATTCAAGTGATACGATTTTGGAGATGATTTAGAATGCCTTCCTGTTAACAGACTCTGTTTTTATCTGTATCTTGCATATTGTAAGAATTATGCATATTATCAAGTATCTGGTCCTAAAAATGACAGATCAATTTGTGCTCATAAATGTACCAGTTAATAAATCGTGCAGTGAACTAAATCTATTCAGTAATATCTAAGTGTGCTTTTTCAAAGGCAGATTAATTTACATACTACAGTCACAGGATTATTAAGAAAAGCTGTAAGAAATCAGGATTTAGGTGGAGAAGTGTAAAAATGGGACAACGGGCTTGTCACAATAAATAGGCTGCTTCAGTTTTAATTCACCCAGCTGGTAATATGGAAGAATTTAGTCAAGATTGTCCCCACCCTCCCAACTGTCGACAGAAAGACCAACTAAGGACAGGTCAGCTGAGCCATAAAAATTGTGACAGACCATGAAGTAGCAATGACAGATTGGATCTTACCTTCCCTTTTGACTTTTTCAGCTTAAAAGCAAAGAAAAAAGAAAAGTTCTTTCAACCTCTATTTACATTTTGTGTTTTCTAAACTATTTCATTGGTAGTGATGTCTTGCACATTTTCTTTGGATTATTTATATCTTTCTGAAAATGTGGTAATGAAAACTGGACTCCAGGGGCTGCTGCTCTAGTGCCCTGGACAGCAGGATGGTTGTCTTCTGTTTCTTATGTGGTATACTCCTACTAATACATTCTTTCTTTGCAAGAGCAGCACCCTGTTGACTTTTGTCCAGTTTCACGCTCTTTATATACCCCAGATTCCTTTTTTTTCAGTCTAGCTACCCTTGCTTACATTGTTATATCTGTGCACTTGATTTTCCTGTAGTATTTCATAGGTGTTGCTATTGAATTTGGCCATATTGATCTGAGCCCAATTCATCAATTTATCAAAATTATTTTGAATCCTAAACCTACTCTCCAAAGTGCCTGCAGCCCCTCCCAGCTCAATTATCCACAAGTGTTACAAAGAGCTTTTCCACTATTCATATTGTTCATGAAAACAACTGACTGTAGTGCAGCCTCATCTTGTCCCTAGAGAATATGATCTTCCAGTGTGATGCAACCTGTTGATAATTATGCTCAGAGGGGATCTTTTACCTGCTAGGCATCTGTGGTCAGTCAGAACCAAAATACCAGACAGTGATCATTCTCACTGACTTCTTCAGGGCTGGGGTGAGGCCATGGCAAACCATTTCCTCCTGCTTTTTCTTCTGAGAGTCACTGTGACAAAAACATTCCCCAGTTCTTACACAGCTTGGCCTCTGCTTCTGCTCTGTTTACTGAAGGAGAAACAGTCATTCAAAAGGTTTTGTCTCAAGAAATGGATACTGGATGCTTAATGCTACTTCAGTGGTTTTAGGAACTTATAAATTGATTATTTAATCCTTTGCTTTAATATCATTCTGCAAAAAAAGACTTACGTTTATTAATCTTTAATTCCCCAGGTGTTTATTTTTCCTTTTCTTAAAGCTAAGATCAATATTTATCCTTCTCCATCCCTTTAAGATTCTTTTCATTTTCCATGAAGTCTAGAAGATAATCACTATCAATTCCAAGATTGCTTTGCTGTACAATAAATTTTCTTCAGACTTGTGTCTTGAATATATATAGCTTTCCTGAATACCTAAATATTCTCTGATGTATTCGTATTCGAGTCTGGCCTATGTTCATAACCCTGTGTTGCCAACAGCAGTCTTGTGAAGCACCTGATCACTATTAATCTTTTCATGAAAAAGGAAGCAAAAAACCCTGGGACAGTTCTGCCTTTACTATGTTATCTGTATTTTTTTGACTATAATTTGCTAGCTTAATATCCATTGATGGATTTTACACATTTAAGCTTATCCACTCCTTGTTTTGCCTGTTTATGCCCCATACAACTTCCTTAATCACACTAAACACTTTTCCCCTGCTTATACTTTTTAGACAATCCTTGTTTGATTACAAATACTAAGAGAGCTCCATGTGAGCCCAAATTAGTCTTGTCATGTTTCCTATTTGGAATTGTTTAACCTCAATATTGTTTAATATTGCACTGGTTACAGTCCTAAATTTTTTTCCCCCATTATTCCCTTGCCCAGGACCTTATTTACCAAATACTGAGTTTATTTAAGTCTGCTTTTTGTTTGAGGCTCATCATCAATTATTTCATACTTTTATGCTTGCTCTCTTGATTCAGAACTCTAAGGAAATAAAAAATAAATTTTCTGTTGCAGGAACTACAGTTTTGAAAAAGCTGGGGTGTCTTTAAAAATGTTCTAGCTGGGGCATTATGCTACTTATCTGCTGTGGTATTTTGTGATACCAAACATGAGAGAGAACTAGAATAATTTACAATGTGATAATCTGCCAAAAAGTGCTAACTGCATTTTGAAGAATGGTCTGGAAAGGGACTAATAATAAAAATGGCATTCTATTTACATGGTACATTTTTTTTTTTGGCCTATGTATTAGGAAGGATATTACTTTAACTCCTATTGCAATACAATCATACCAGTGCAGGCAGAATATAAAAATAGCATATGTATTATAAGACTGAAAGCAACGGAATCATTATCAGGAAGGATGAAATCCCTTTTGTGGAAAAGTGTTACTTGTAAATCACAGATTATTATATTTGAAACCGACCAGGATCTCACCTCCTCCTCCTGAAAATGGATATTATTGATTGATAATTCATATTAGAAAATGAGTTTTGCATTCAAATGTACTATAATTATTACATGTTGAAAGCAGTGTCATTTCCTCTAAATGCAGAGGAAGAATTCATAGCTGTGTCTGTAAATAGGGTATTATTGCTGTCAGGGAAGGTATGAGCTCCTGGAGAGCTTCTGTGCTTCACTCTGGGAATGAGAGGACCATGTATATTATTGCAGTCTGCCTGCCTTAGAATCTGACCAGGTGCTCTGTCTCACTATGCCTAAAATTCAGTTATGAGCAAAAGGCATTCATATCATATATATGAGACTAAGAATGTATTGCTTGCCCAGTTAATGTTTTAACAGTCTAATAATATGAAGGGTCTTCATCAATAGTATTCTTAACATTTTTATTCTAAACCTTCTTAACATCTCTCCTTTGTTCACTGGTGGTGTTCTCACCCTTTCAGTGTCTCCATGGGTCCAAGGCTGACCCTTCAATACTTCTAAAGAAGAATGGAGACGGAAACTATAACAAGTCATCAGACACCTGAAGTCTTTCTTAGATGGAATGTGATCATGAGACATGTTTCTTTCTCAGTCTTGCATCTACTTGGATTTACTTTTATATGTTTTCTTCACGTAGACTTCTTATATATTGCTTATTTTAATAGTTTCCATATTACTCATTTTTTTCTGTTTGCTTTTTCCTTTACAATTAGTATCACATTACCCATGAGGCTGCACTTGTATATTGACTGCTGGTTGATTATCATTGACATTTACAGTCTGGGACCTCAGATTAACCTTTCAATTTTTGCTGTAGAGCGCTAGATGGTTCAACCCACATGCTGGCATGAAGGAAAACAAATCTGAAGAAATTTTTGACAATAGTTGCCTCACTCCTAGAAAATTGATATCATGTCTAAGCCATGCCAAGAAAAGGCATGCAAGTTCTTAGCCCCAGCATTGTAAGGGCAACACAACCCCTTTTCTTAATAAGGGTAAAATTGTATTTACTGGGCTGCTTTCTATCTCAACAAAGGGAATGCAGTGTGACTATACTCCTAGCTTGACCCAGTTAAATGCTGCTAAATTAATCTGTGTCACCATTTCTGTTCTTTTATGACTTGTATGTGCACAATTTATGTTTTGTCTAACAGTATTTCTGTTCCTCAATTTCCTCATTTTAAAATGC
Organism: Pithys albifrons albifrons; assembly: GCF_047495875.1. Lineage (NCBI taxonomy): Eukaryota > Metazoa > Chordata > Aves > Passeriformes > Thamnophilidae > Pithys > Pithys albifrons. The sequence goes on from NC_092460.1 coordinate 68,885,263, forward strand.
AAATAATGCTATTTCCCGGACTGTCATTTGTAAAGTAATTTAATAGCCCTTGAGGATGTGTGTCTCATTAACTGCTAATATTACTAAATTGCTAGTATAGGGATGGTCCTGAAATAAGCTTGTTACTTCTGTTTTTGACAACTTAATTATTTGGTACAATATTTAGGGACATTAATATAACCTTTCCCTTTCCAGCAGTTATTCATGTTTAAGGTACTGAAAGAACTAATGGAGCACTGGGAAACACAGCATACATTGCAACTGACTGATTTTATTTGGGAGTTCTGAAACAGGTAATAATAACAGAGCAAGTCTGTTGAATTACTTTGTCATACTGTATTAATTTATCTTGGTAATGGAACTGAAATTGTGGAATGTGCTAAAATTTTTTGGCAGTTATAAAATGCATTTTATCTAAATATTCGGAAGAGAAAAGATGAGAAACCTTAAATCCTCATCTACTGTAGAATTAGTTATTACTTCTCATCTTGCCTTTAGCAATGAAAATCAGCCAAGAGTGAGATGGGCACTGTTATATTGCTACAGTATATATATCTGCTGAAATGTTTTTATACCTTTCAATAGTGCCATGCAAACAGTTATGCAGACTTATTGTTGACCAGTAAGGTGTTGGTTGATGAGCTATGATGAGATCAAGCAGTTCTATCCCAACATACCACCATGAAAATTGGATTTAAAGGAAGGAAGATGAAAACAGAAACATCATGGACAAGTGTAAAAAGGGAGGGCATAGGCTCATGGAGTGTCTGCTGTGCCTAGGAAGGATTGTGTATAACTCTCTGTGGCAACTGCTTTCTTGTGTGCTGCTGCAGATAAAGGAGGGGCCCTGTGAATTGATCCATGTTTTCGGTGCAAAGTTCCACCAAAGAATATAATAGAATCATAGAACAGTCTGTGTCGGAAGTGACCTTAAAGATTATCTGCTTCCAAACCCCTGCCATAGGCAGGGACACCTTCTGCTAGACCAATTTGCTCAAAGCCCCTTCAAGCCTGCCTTTGAACAGTTCCAGGAGTGGTGCATGCACAGCTTCTCTGGGTAATGTGTTCCAGTGTCTTATCATCCTCCCAGTAAAGAATTTCTGCCTAACATCTAACTTAAACCTACCCTCTGTAAGCTTTAAGCCATTCCCCATTGTCCTTATAATATCTAAGGGACAAGAATTTCTAAGGGAAGAGTGTTTCATTTTGTATTTATTTCTGCATCTGCTTTTTCTTTTGATCACTGATAAATCCAAAAAGGACTTCCACATCAATAGCTGGAGGACTAGGTTTTCTATGTTAAGTGGAGTTCCTTCCAGAGGCTGCAGGCTCAATTCTGTGTGGAGATAAATCCTTTTTATACCTCTAAAGATTCAGGAAAGAAAACCCATTAGAGCCATGAAACAATTAACAGTTAGGATGCAATTGGACTGGGAGCAAAAAATAACTGACTTTATTCATTAAAGCAACCACAAAAAATTGTTCTATTTTCTGTAGAAACAAATGGGGTTTTGTTAAAGACCTCTAATTATTCAAAATTAGAGTCTGACTTACAGAATATATCATTGTACATACTTATATGTTATATTATTTAGTGTATATATGTATATATTTACAAGCTATACTAGTTTTTCATTCTATCTGTAGTACTATACAGTTTCTAAATGATTGTATGGAGTAATTTTCTCCAATGTGGCACATACGCAAGTGCAGCAACCTTTCTGAGAGTGAACATCAAGATTTTTAATAAAAGAAACAACCTGAAAAGGGCACATGAAGACAGTTAAAAAATGCTTGAAATCAGGCATGAACGAACACTACCTCTGTAGTCATAAATGCTGGCTAAAACAGTGTGCTCTCCTTACTTCTCTTGCTAGCCTCTCCTGATTAGGGAGGCAGTACCACTGATTCATTAAAAGAGAAGGGCTTAGATTCTAGTTTCACACTGGTAGTCTGTTAAAAGAAAGGGCTCAGCTAGCATTCTTATACTACTGGTTAATGAGCTGATATTTCTATAATCAGAGGAGAAAAAGGTACCAAACGTACCTGTAACATTACATGGGTGAGTTATTAGCCATTTTTAACTACTGCATTCAGTACACTGGAGTAGAATCAATGAGGTGACATACACTTAGCAATACTGCATTTATATGAAAAGCAATCTTGAAATATAATTGGCAATAAAATCTATTAATGTCATAAAATATTATCAGGGTCTTAACACTGAGTTGCTGAATGATGTAAGTAGAAGGTAATAATTAAGAAATTAGAGGTTAGCATGTTGTTGGCAGCCATATGCGTGGATATGAAAACACCTCCAAAAGTCTGACTGCTTGCAGGAGACCTACACATGCTGACTCAAGGTGAGAGGTAAACATTCTGTCATGTCATGGACAATTTTAAAGGATATTTTCTATTTTATTCTCTACTTGCTGCAGCAATACAACAGGAAAATTTAGCACGTACTGCAGTTTTTGGCAGCAGCAAAATGCATTTCTAAAATCTTCGCTAAAGAGAGAATGATGAGAAACCCTGAATCCTAATTTACTGAGGAGTTTGTTATGACTTTTCATATTGCCTTTGGCCATGAAAATCATAAAAGAATAAGATAGCTACTCATCTCTTTGCTATTTCATATATTTCTATTCTATTTTTTATACAAATAAATTGTATTTCTGTTGTCATACAAAGCTCATATCAGTGAATGTAGAGCTGATGAGAAACACTAACTCACTGTACAGTGAGTTAACTCTCATGGGGCTGTGGTATCTCCATGGCATCTGTTAGTGCCAGGATGATGTCTAACAAACCTTAGTATTACCACAGTCTTTATCCAAAATACCCTGAAGACTTAAGCAGATGACCACAGGTGGTAAATTCATTCCTTAACAGCAACCAGTTATACTCCAGACTACTCCTGAAACCAGGATCACTGATGATGCTTGGTTAAAACCAGAGTGCAGAGGAAGGGTTACTGTTGCCTTTTGAACTCACCACACAGATTTTTAAATGAGGAAAGAATACACTTCTCTGTATTCTGAGTTTCTCTTGACCTTCTTAACTCCTTTTTGGACAACATTGAGGACAGAACTAAATGAAGCTTCACAGATGTCAGCCTAAATTTCCCCTCTTACCATCAGGGGAATCCTTCTGGCTTAACAGGTCAAAAATTAATGCCCTACAATGGAAACAATTGTCACAATTGCAGCCAAGAACAAAAAACAAGTTTTTTGCCAACATTGCTATCTAGTGAAGATGCTTAATAGACACAAGCACAGCAGCATTAGTGGCTTCCTCAAACTATGGTTTACAGTTCTTCTGAGACACTCGGTTCTTGTCAGAAGGCTTAATAGTGGGGAACATATTGCAAAAATCATTCATTTGACTTTCACTAAGTCACTAAAGCAGTCAGTCAGAGGCAAACATTTTTTGAAATGTTGTCATATTTATAGTAACAAGCAATACATTTAAGTAGCAGAGGAATAATAAACAAAGCTCAGTATTAAGAGTTTTAGAGCAGAAATTAAATTAGGCTTAACTAAATTATTTCTTCCCACGATTTTTACATAACTCCCCATGATTGCTTCTTTTGTCCAAGGAATGTATCTAAATCTCAGGGTTGTATGAACTCACCTACAGAAACAAAACCTTCCAAAGACAATTTAGGAATCATACTAAATTGCCTCACAAATAATTACCTTGAATGTGCTTCCTGGTCCTGTGAATACAAAAAACTGAACATGTAAGACCAAAAAGCCCTTCATCTACATAATCCAGCTGGTAAAGATTTGGAAGTTTAAGAGTTCCTTTTGAGTGTCAGGTGGATATCACCTTTAGGAAAAAGGGGAAGAATTGTCACTGGATGCAGGGAAATTAATTCATAAGCTCCTGCTATTGCAGTCTACCATGTGATAGATTTAATTAACTTTACTTCATGAGAGCCTTGTTCTTTTTTTCTTTTTTTCCTTTCCCCCTAATTTTAGTCATGGTCACCTTATACTCATTTGTTATCCCTTTGTTCTGCTAAAGCCTATCATTATAACCTCTGTTGGGCTAGGTTAAACAAACCTCCTTTTCCCACATCATCATGGTGACCATGCTCTGCAACAGTTCTAGTTTGAATGTATTTTTCCTAAGCATGACTGATTACAATTATACTGAGAACCCAGAGTTCTCATTTTAATCTAGTTTTTCTAATTAAAATTTAACTGGCTCAGTAGATGTAATCTTCTACATGATAATAATTTGAAATCTTCTAAAATTTAGATAATCAGACCTGAGAAACACATCTTAAAGATATTTTCATCAGAAAGCTCCAGGAATTTGCTCTCTGATCTCTCAAAATGGTAAGTATTCAATGGCTCTCAACCCCTGGTACTCTAAATTTTTATGCCTGTTTAAATATTTATATAATTGATACATGTCTACCTCATTAATAAAGTTTTTATGTTTACATATATTGTCTTCTAGGTAACTAATGGAATTCTTTGTTTGTTAATAACACCACATATCTTGAAACTTTAAAATGGCAGACATTCTAGCAATGATTTGCTAGAATGCACTGTTTTGCTTTTAAGCCACAAGTTAATACCATTCCAAAACATGGGTTTCCTCTTTTTTGTGTCTGCCATTTCAAAGTTTCAAGATATGTGGTGTTATTAATGAACAAAGAATTCCATTAGTTACCTAGAAGACAATATATGTAAACATAAAAACTTTATTAATGAGGTAGACATGTACACACACACACACAAATACATATATACACACACACACACATATATATATATGTATGGTAAACCAAACAATTAATATGTTATTATTTAATCGTTATTTATGTTGTTGTATGTTATGTTAATTCACTTTTCTGTGTTTCCTCATATGGAATTCATACTCCTACCTATTAGACCACATGCTGGATTACACCATAAAAGTAATTCTTACATCCTATGCTTCATAGACTTTCCTCATGTCCTCTGTGAATTCTATTTTAGTATCTAGAATACAGTAGAGGAGATGCTGAATATCCACAAGACTAAATGGGAGAATGTTATGACAAAATCTAGATGCAGACTTTTTAGTGAAATGAGTGCCACAGAATAAGAAGCAACTCAGGTACTGAAACTATGACCACAATTGGAAGGGGACTAACACAGGGAAGGTAGGGTGGGCCAGGACAGGAGGAATTCTGCTGTGGGAACTTGTTGCCTAAATGGCTACCACATGCTCCCTGGGATGAGCAATACATGCAGCATTACAGCTTCGGCATGACAGTCATGTAGAAGATTTTTGTGCACGGGGACTAAGATCGTACAAGACTGTAAATGCAAATCCTGCAAATCAGCTGTAACACTTGAAAAAGTGCAACTGATGTAGAAACTGCCTTTTCATGTTCTCCCTTCCTTGTGAAACTCTGAGTACTGCATTTCTTTTGAGAAGCAGCAGTAAACCTGAACTCCCTCTGCTGCCTCTCTGTAGCTTTTCCCATAACTGACATATAAATACTATCTAAAGTAGTGACCTTCAAAGGACAGTAATGGATTGATTGTTTGGCATATGACTATAATTTATTTGAGTATATTCCTCTGTCCATGTCAACATTGTGTTTTATTGTTTAAATAATTACAAAATTGAGTAGTAGGTTTTTGCTGCTTTAATCCACATTGGACACATTTATGATTTTTGCTGAATTTATGTGCAAAAGAACATTCATATTTGAATAAAGGTTGAACATTGTCAGTCTGTGCAATTGCATAGTCCATGTTACACGTTGCTGTGTTCAAAAATGACATGGGAGGATATCGTGCTGTCACTCTCCTGCACTGTTCTAAAAACATAAATAGACTAACTTGACTAAATTACAAAAAAGAATAAAAATCTGTAATCATTAGTACTAACAGAATAAAGTAGAGTTCTATTTGAAATTGAAAACACTAATTATTAACAGCAACCAATTTAATATATTACCAGATAGTTTTTTCATTTTTGATCTTCTCTTTGGGTTTACTAAAATGAAAACAAATATTACAACTTTATAGGTGCACCTGTGTAAGTATTGATATCAGGAAAGAGGACTGTAAATAAGATACTCTTCTAGAAGGAAACATAAACTTAACTTTTACAGCCAATCTTAATACCAGTTTTTCCAGACTGCTGATTTTTCAGTTACATTCATAATGGCCCACTAATTTTATGTTACCTAACACTGAATTATGTTAAGTTACAGAATGAATCTTCCTGTGGGCTATCACAAGTCAAATGAAGCACATGATTGGGAAAAGGCAGGATGAATTCACCAAGGGTGAGTCACGCTCAACAAACATGACCACTTTCTAGGACAAAGTAACCTGCTCAGTTAATGTGGGATGAGGGTGAACATTGTTTTACTGAATTTTCCCAAGGTTTTCATTCAGTTTCCCACAGCCTCCTTCTAGAGAAACTGATGTGTGACAATCTAGAAAAGATGTCTTTGCAGTAGGAAGGGAACTGGCCTACAGGTGCATCCAGAGAGTGGTGGTAAATTGCTCCCTTTTAAACTGACAACCTGTGACAAGTGGAGTCCCCCAGGGATCACTACTGGGCAACATGGTTTAATATTTTCATAAGTGGTCTGAAAGACGTGAGTAAACGTTCCATGATGAAGTTTGCTGATGATACCAAACTAAGTGGGAAAGGGAACACTTTAGAATGCAGAACACCCTGCAGGAAGACTTGGATAGGCTGGAAAAGTGAGGTGACAAAAACCTTAGAAGTTCAGCACGGACTAGTAAAGGTGAGTGTGGCACAGGCTGAGATATACCTAGCTGAGAAGTAGCTCCATGGAAAAGGACCTGGAGGTCCTGGTGGACAACAAGTTCAGTATGAATAAGCAGTGTGCCCTGTAGCAGACAAACCCAACAGGATGCTGGGTTGCATCAATAAGGGCATCACCAAAGAAGTAACTCTCCCACTTTACTCAGCACCTATCAGGCCCCACAGCGTTCATCTCTCTGCTATGGTAAAAAGATGTGAACTGGTTAGGGAAGGTTCAGGCAAGAGCCACAAACATGATCAAAGGACTGGAAAGTCAGCCATATAAGCAACAGTTGAGGGAACTGAGTTTGTTTAGCCTTGAGAAAAAAAAGCTTAGGGGAGAACTTACCACCATGTTCCAGTATTTAAAAGGTGTCTACAAGGAAGATGGTAAATCTTGTGGAGTCACATGAAAAGTAGAGTAGTAATGGGCTGTCCTAGTTGAGCAGGAGGGACCAGTTAACACTGTGTAAGGGTGATCAAAGCTGTGTATTCTACCCCCTCTATTCATTCCCCAAGGTCAATGGGCCATTAGCAGCAGCTGCCCAGGGAGCCATTATCACCTTCACACTCAGCCTGAGGGGGCGGAGCTGCTAATGGGCCATCAACAGCTCAACACCCCCTGGCTCCCAGAGTTAATCACCCATTGTGTGAGTCCCCGCCCAGGAGGAGGGACTGAGTGCTCCCTGAGGGTACATAAGTGGTGGGTAAGAAGACTTTGGTAACTTCTTGTCGGATCCAGAGGAGCAGCAGGACCTCGACAGGAGGAAATCACCGCTCTCGCCCAGACCACAGCCCTCGCCTGCACCAACAGGTTTTTCTTTTCCTTTTGCTCTGGACTTGGGGGAGCCACAGGGGTCTCAGCACAAGGGCAAACAAACCCCCTTGGGTTTGTGCCCCAGGACACTGGGTTATATTGCTGGGTTTTTGTGAGTTGAAATCAATTTCCCTTGTGTGTCAGTGTTTTTATTGTAATATTATTATTAAATTTTAGGTCTGACTTATGATCTCTCTCTCGTGGTGAGTTCATTTCCCCTGCTGGTTCGCCTTTAAACCAGCACATGGGCTCAAGTTAATTTTGCCTAGAGTAGGCTTTTGCCAAGAAAAATTGGACCAAATAACCCATGAGGCCCCTTCCAAACTGAGGTTTTATGACCATTTGATTCTATGAATGACAATAGTCTCATGAAGTTAATGAAAATAAGATAAATTTTGTTAGAAAGTACTTTGTTGTTATGCATTTAAGTTTGTTGTGCCTTCTAGCCATTTTACCTTTAGAATAATTAATTATTTTCACTATATTTTTATGTTAAAACAGCACTATAAAAATTACTCTGTGCATACTGGCCAAATGCTTTATGCTTGTAAATCCTGCTTTTTAAAAATAGATAGTATTTTATATTGATGACAGGTGATGAGACTGGTGAAGTGCTTTTCCAGCTTACATTAAGTTAGAATTGTCTCAGACAGCCTTCTCTGCTGGTTTTTATTTTATCCTGTTTCTGTTTATGAAAGAGCAGGTGTATTTCCCTCTCATTTAACCCAAAAAACATCCCCCTCCTGGATGTTTCCCTCTCCTTTCCTCTGTTTCTTTTTTTTTTTTTAAGATTATTGAACCCCGTTGTAGGAAATACTACTCGTCAGTCCACACGGGCACCAACCTGTGATGTTCATTTCTCAGGGAAAAAAAAAGCTGCTGACAGGTAATGTGTCTCTTAGCAGGACTTTTCCTTGATTGGTAGCCCTAATAGGAAAGGTTCCTAAATGCAGTACACCACCACAGCTTCTCTACTGTACTATAAAATACAGATGCTGAATAAAACATTGACATGCCTTGCTACAAACTGTGCATGATAGGAGAACATAAGTGGAAACAACTGCACTTGTCACGGAAAGTGTGAGATTTGATGCACATGTAACACACTTGAGAAACTGATGCAGAAAACAGTTGTGTTTGCAAATAAACACATTGACCTCCCTGATTACATTGTTTCCCATATTTTCTACTTTCTGAATCTTTGTGTTTTGCATGAACTAAATCTCTTAGGGAGGACTTTTCTTGATATTGATTTGTAAAATTCTTGACCTAATGTCATCCGTCTGCAGAAAGGATGATAGCAGTGACAGCAATTGATAACGTGGACATTAATGTAGACATAACATGAACATAAGTTTCTGACTCTCCTGAATTTACCTCATAATGACTTTGTTTCCTAATTCTGTCACAGGTGAGCAAAACCACCATTAGTTACTGACCTCTTTCTTACTCCAGTTGTTTGCCATCATGCTGTTGAAATGGTTATCTTGAAATTCTACCATTGAAAATATAGAAAAGTAACTACGTTTTAGTACTGCAGGGATCCCTTCCTTGCCAGACTCATGAAATTTTAGATATGTGACAAGCCCATGTGACGGAAGTTCCTCAGTATCTCATTCATCAATAACAGATGGCTATTCTCAAGTCGTGAAAAGGTTAACAAAGACCTCTACCCACAAGTAGTCACTTTAGAACAGAGATTGATAGAAATGGTGTCGTTGGAAATGCAATTATGTTGTCTAATTTAGGCAGTCATATGTGGGTCTCCCAAACAGTGCCATAATGCAAAAACAATACATAAATTACTTCATTTTATTTTCTTTTCTGAGGTAGGACACATAATAAATATATTTTGTGAAAATGCTACCAAAAAATCTTCATTTTTCTAAACCAAACTTACTTAAAATTACTCTTTGGACCCAAATTTAAGTATTATACAGAAATAGAATTTTTATTTCTCTATTTTGCAATGATAAGTGCAAATAAGAAAAATACAAAAGAATACATAAAATGATACTTTATACAATAATGGTGCAACATTGTGATACAGGACCATATAAACTGTCATAGTCATAACTGTGAGTATCTGAGAAGTGTGACATAAAGTTCTCCAAAGACATAAGGAATGAGCTTCATGACGATTAAAAAATCAAATTGAGTTTGAGGAATTATAGAGTTAGAATCAAGTAAAAAACATTTTCATTCTAGTGTTTTAGAACAGTGTATGGGGATGTTCAAACTTGGCATACAAGCCCTGCTAAAAATGTGAATTTTGGGAAAAGAACAGGCTAAGATATGAAAGGAATGGCTTGTGGAAGGACATACTAGCTACTCCCTTGAGGGTATCTGGTCAAGGATCTTTTCAAAACAAAGGGTCAATAAGAAAAGAAAGAAGTCATAAAAATATAACAGAAACCTGATAGATGAAAACAAGGTACACAAAGAGAACACACCTCCTCAGGCACAGTAACTGATGGACCATTATAGTAATCCTCTCTTCACTATCTCTCTTTGTAATCTCACTTGCTATCCCATGTGTCCTGTGAGGACTAGGTACATGTTACCAGGGGAATAGCCATGAGCAGATTTGGTATGAGCAGCTGGAATCAGACTAGGGATGTGAGTGTCCCATAGTCTGTGATGTCAGCTGATAGAGCAAGTGTTATCTCAGCAGCAGCTGCCTCAGCAGCTAGGGGGTCTTTGCCTCCAAAAAACCCAGCTACTGAGGGTGAACAGTGTGAGTGAGGTCAGTGAGTGACTCAGTGCTGGTAGCTGGAGTGGGACAGCCCATGTGCCCAGTGCCAGCATCTGGGGGGACAAGTGTCTGCATTGTTCCTGGACTATGGGTGGGTGTGGTGTGACTCTATCATTCACCAGGAAACCTCAGGCTGGAGCAGCCAGCAAGCATGGGGGCCTGGGTCTAGGCAGGGGGATGATGCTGCCAGGGGGTCTGTGCTGGTTTTCAGGGGACCTGCAGATCTGTGTGTGTGTGACTCCAGAGTGCTCTGTGTGTGCTTTTGCTAGTGTGTTGGTGAGGAGTGTGTATGCGTGTCTGGGGTATGTGCTCACCTTCCCTACCAGCTGTACTTGCAAACCCAGGCAGAAACCCTGGGTCCTCAGGCATACAAACTGGAATCCAGTGGTCAAGCAGGAGGAGTCCTGGTCTACAGCTGCTGGAGAGAATGCTTGCTCCTGACATTCCTTAATATGGAATACAAAACTATCTTCTAAATAAGGGGAAAATATAGGACAACTGCAGCTTGGAAAAGGTTTGTCATGGAGAATTATAAATCTATGAATGGTTTTGAGAAGGTGAATAGGGGCTGATAATTTTATTATATAAGAGGCAAGGAATAAACAGTTTGGCTTGGTGAAGACAGAATCGTCTTTGACATAATTCATGATGAAATTATTGCACTTGTTGTCACAAGAATCTGTGGAGGCTGGGAGTAAAAATGGATTCAAAGACAGATTAGACATGTTCACAGAAGGTGGTTCCCTGGGTAGCTATTAAGTGTGATGGGCAGATGTAATGTCCAGCTCATGAAATCTCTGAACACTCATTGCTGGAAGTTGTGAGGCTATGCTTGGATCACACTATTCCTACTCTTCCTGATAAAATTTTTCCCAAAGCATCTATTAGCAAACTACTATTGCAAGCAAAACTGACCTGTTTTGGCTGTTTTTATGCCCTTATGTTACTGAGGCCTGAGCATTAATCTTGACTTGCCCTGAGTACTGCTGTCAAAGCTTCAAATACAGTCCTTCAGTACTGAGAACAGATGCATCCTCTAGGTCTCTTGCCAGGGGATATTGTTTACCTGTTTTATGATAGCCTGTGTTTAAACTTGTTCTTTCACCATGTGCTGTATCTAATTGTTGAATACATTCCTTTAAAAGGCAGTGATTTAGAAAAAAAAAGGAAGGCTGCCTTTTTCCTTTGTCAGGTGGAGTCTTCTCAGGGCAAAAGATCAGAGCTCTTATCCAGGCAGCTGGATATGGAAGCAAGCAAAGGGTCATCTAGTCCAAGCCCCTGCAATAAACAAGGATATCTTCAGCTAGATCAGGTTGATCAGAGTCCTGTCTAGCCTGGCCTTGAATGTTTCCAGGAATGGGGCAATATATTGTAGAATAGGGAATGTATTGTAGAATGTAGAATTGGGGAATACATTGTAGAAAGCCATTTCAGTTTGCTGGGCTGAGAGTGAAACTAATCTATGAAGTACACAGGACTAGGGAGATTTAGGTGTTTTTTCTTTTTTTTTCCCCTTCTCACTCAGCAAATCAGCATTTTTCTGTTTTAAATGTTAGATTTTTCTAATTGGAATTTAAGTAAAATGAACCTTTAAAGATTCAGATTTATGGGACCTAGGTGTGCTTACTATAGAAATAATACACAGGAAACTCACCACAAAGCTTGGGCTTCATTGCAGTCCTGTCTCATGGTCCAATGTGATTTGGATAGTATAGAGAAAAGATTTGCTTAAAGAAGAAAACTTAGACCATAGTGAATATATGATTTATTAAAACTGCTGTTATCGGAGCCAATTTTCCTTTCTACTGGCTTAAACTTCATTTGCAGCAGTACCTTTTTATAGCAACTGACAGCTCAAGACTATTCCCAAGAGTCACACCCTGTGCCTGGGAGTATAATCCAAATGCTTCTTGAACTCAGTCAGGCTTGGTGCTGTGACCACTTCCCTGGGGAGCCTGTTCCAGTGCCCAACCACCATTTGGGTGAAGAACCTTTTCCTAATATCCAGCCTAGACTTGCCCTGACACAACTTCAGGCCATTCCCTCAGGTCCTGTCACTGGTGGTCACCACAGGATCAGTGTGTGCCCCTCCTCTTCCCCTGATGAGGAAGTTGTAACTGCAGTGAGTCTCCAGGCCAAACAGAACAAGTGACCTTAGTTTTGTAGGTAAATTCCAACATAACTTGTCTTTGGAAACAAAACCCAGTTTGTTTTCTCCCTTGTAATCTTAATTTTTATCAAGGATGAGACTAAAAATATATCTCTTTTGTACTTAGGAGTGACTTAGAGTAAGAAATAGAACTCTATATGATAGATTTTGGAAAAAGGAAGAGCAAGCTAATGTATCTGTAAATGGTTTTAATACTGCCTGCAATTACAGCAAATAATTATCATACTAGAGAGTCAGTTTAGTATAGGAGACTTTTTCTTTGTTTAGTCTATGTGTATATGAAATGTAGCAACAAGCAGTCAAATGAGACTCACAGCAGGGAGGGGAGAGGTATGAGAGGAAACAGCAGTTACAAATAGAGCAAGGCATCATCAATGGAGGGATGAAACTTAGGAAAACACAGATTTCTTGACAGAAAGTCCCAGCTATATTTTTAAAACAATGGCACCAAAATTTGTATCAGTTTGCATAACTCATCATTGCAAAAAAAAAAAGGGGGAAAAAAGTGCAAATTTTTGTTGCCATGGTGCCATGGACAAGGCTTCTGCTGTGGGAAAGGCTGATAACAGCATGTGTATTGGAATGAGACTGGAGAGAGTTTGCTTGGATTTCCATTTATTTTAATCTGAAACCAGGAAGTAGAATAATGAATTGAAGTGTTAGAGAAGTGAGCATTCTGGCAAATCTAACTGATGCTCTGAAACCTCCTACACTGTAGTTCCTTAATTAGAAAGGGGCTCGATTGTGGAAAGTTGATTCCAGGGTATGCAAGAAACTACACAGAGGCGTGGAACTATGTTTGGGGTAATAACTCCAAGTAGGTTTCTGAACTGCTCAATGAAAGGATTAGGTCAAGGACAGCCAGGAGTGGAGATTCCTGGGTCTGCTGAAAGAAACCTTGGATTCAGAGCAGGGACAGAATGTGATGATGTTATTACTGCAGTTTTTCATGAAAGGAACAAAGAATAATATTGCCAGGATTATGGGATACAAACCCTCTTTATTTTCAGTCTCCCAGTATTGCAACAGATACATGAAGAATAGAGGAAATTGATGCAATAACCGAGACAATGATTTTGTTTGGTTTTTTTTTCCACTGGAAGTCTGTAGCCTCAGGGTGACTTGACAGATCCAAAGACCCATGAAATACACATAAGGCAGGAGAATGCTTCTGGCCTTTGTGGTGTGTTTATATGGCTCTTGATCTGAATTTATAAGACCTACTGAGAAGATGAACTATATGGATTTGCTGGCCATCTACTGACTTGGGAATATTTGCACTGAGCTCTGCAGTGTGGTGCACACATATTTGGTAGCTTCCTGAGTGGTTAAAAGGTCTTTATAGAGGAAATTAGAGCAATTTTATAGAGAAACTTAAATCTGGCAGAAAAAAATCTGCTAATTAAAGGATAAAGGCAGGAAAATTCATGGAAACACAAATTTTAATTAATGGCAAAACCATCTTATTCTGGAATATGATGGCTTGCTCGTCATGGAAAATTTTCAGATCAAGACTCAATATTTTTGTAAAGTACAGGCACCAGCTTGCCTGGGGTTACTTATTTGATGCAGGAAAGGATGGGTGGAGTTCAGTGACATGTATTAGGCAGATCAGATTACATTAGCTCATTAATGCTTGTTGCTTTAGTATCTTTCAATCTGTAGAGCTCTGTGCAGCAGTGTAGCCAACAATGCTCATATTTTAAGTGGTCACCTTCAGATTTCAGAGCTGGAAAAATGAGGCAGTTCATTCATGTGTTTGTTGTTTTGTTAGCAAGCATGAAGGTCAGAAATTTTTTTCTGAAAATCAAAATCATTCATGATAAAGAAAAAAGTGGAGGAATTCTTACCCTGGTATTCTTAAGTCAGATATGTAAAAATGAATTCTATTTTGATGGGAAATATTTTTTAAGTGTGTCATGGCTTGTAAGCTGTACAAAAGCTAATAGTAAGTCAATTGACCCTGTAGTGGCTATTAGGGATTTGTAGCAAGCTAACTCCATCTTGGAATGGTATATGCAGTCGAATGCAATTCTGAATTGGTATAGAGCCTGTGTAAATATAAGGCTCCTACAAAACATGCATGTGGTCCTTGGCAGTGGTGACTCCCTGATCTTTGATGACTCTTGGGAAGGATACGGAGACATGAATTGGAGATAAAATCATTCCTGTCAACCTAATTGTGGATGCATTTTAGGAGGGTTTGGTAGTTAAAAGCAGACAGGAGCACTTTAACATACCAGTCCATAACGTGTTGATGGCAACGGAAGTCAGTGTGCCATAGCCAGGCTAGCAGGGTGGGCTGTGTAGGGCTGTGTTCTCCAAAATGGCACTGAAGCAATAAAAAGCAGTACAGGCACAGCTACGGTGTGGCATAGCTGTTATGTGGCATACCATTATTCCCTATAACAAAGGAGAAACGGAGATGTTCTCTTACATTCTCCAACTTCATTTGCTCTTGGAGAAAAGAAATGCTGTGTTCAACCACCAAACACATCTATCTGTTGACAATAAAACTCTGTGTTTTCTGTCTCTTCATCATATTAAAAATGATTATATTAATTCAAGGGTAATTTAATCCTTAAAGCTGTGGTATGAATTGTTAATGTCAGAAGTAAATGTACTTATTTTGCTTGATTTTCAGCACAGCTGAGTCTACTGTAAAGCTATTTTGATAATGAATTTGTGATGTTTCCATACCTAGTAGATACTAGTGGCAAGTGGATATCAGAGCATTGTGTCTATGTATGTCTGTAGACATATGCGTTATTATTTTTTGAGAAGTTAACTGTTCAATGCCCTTGGAACATGGATGTATGTGGGAATAAGTTATGCTAATAAAACTTTAAGATGTATTATCAGGAAGCCACAGCCTGAAGACTATTGAAGAGAAATGAGATTGTAACAGGCCTACAAAAGTACAAGAGTAGGATGATACAAGAGCTTCAGAAGTGTGAGCATAGGCAGATAACAGAGCTCCCTAGGCTATAAACACAAATCAGAGCCATTGCAGGTCACTAAAGGAATGCAACCTTGGGAGCTGGGGAAAATTGGTTCTAAGAGTGAAAAAGAGAGCAAAAAAGTCTTTCCATATCACATAAAACTCATGAAAATCAGGTGTAACATGGAATTAGAGCAAGTGGGCTGTGTTAGCAAACAAATATACCCCCAAGCACACTCAAGAGTGACAGAGAACAACATGCCCTCTTGCCTCCTCCTCCCCCACCTTCAAATCTCCCATCAGTTTTATACTTTGGTGCTGACATCTTGTTGGACCCTTCCACATTCTTGAGGCAGACTGGTACCATCTACCCTAAGAGCATGAGGGACTTCAGCAAGGTTAAGTATAACACCAGAACAAGGGGGAGATATCAGAAAGTTTGGGTACATGATTTAGACTTTATCATTAGTAGGAATGAACTATAAAAATTTGAGTTGGTATTATTGTAAGTGAACAGACCTCGGATTAGACTGACAGTACTTTATTCAGGCTGCAGGACAATAAGATCTTGGTTCTGCATATTAGGTATGTTTCTTTAGCTTACGGAGATACATGGGGTCTTTGGCCTTGTATTCACCTGTGAGACTTGATTGTAATTTATATGCAATAAATGTTGTGAGGTGCTACATTTAGACACTAATACTTTCAAGTTTTCATTCTGAATGAGAAAGTCTATTGTAAATAGAAGGAAGAAAAAAAACAAATAGAAAAGAAGCATAGAATTAAATTTAAAAAAGGAACACAAATTGATTTTCCACTGAAAAACCTCCTCATGCACTTAGGGAAGTAAGGAACTTTTCAAAATTATTGAGAGTTTACAGCAAGAGTACTATACAATATACTTTCTCAAAGCATGCTCTCTTGTGACTCTTGATGTATATTTGAAGAACATCGTGCTTGTTTTAAAGCCCTTGTCTCCATCTGAACATAGTCAACCATGATTGAAAGTGATTGAATTAGTGCAGCTTAATGAGTCAGCTGAGCCTTGGCAGCTGATGATAAGAATGTTGTTACAGGCACCTGCTGTGCTCATAAAATAAAACCTACTAAGTTTAGTCATCCTTTTGGTGGACATGAGTAGGAAGAGAGGAAAAAGGAGGGATTGAAATGTGTTTAACTTTTCAGATACTAGTCTGACTTTGATGTTTCCATTTGAGTATTTTCTCTGAATATTTACTTATTTTACTTAAAATGTGAATGTTTAGTTGTTGTATAATGAACTCCAGCTAACTTTGTTTGCATCTTAAACTGCAATGAAAATTCTAAGGGACTCACTCATGCTGTGTATTTGGTGAAAATATCTTGACTTTATCCTGAAGGTTTTCAGCAAAATGTGATTTAGCTAGTATCTAAACATAAAATATCTTAATTTACATTGCAATACAAATGCAATGGTTGCACAATATTAATAATTCTCTGGGAATACATAAGAAGAGGCCTACTTTATAATTTTAGTGTGCTTAAACAGTATCTTTATTGGAAACTCGTCCTTATTACAGTAGAAATGAAATAGTTTTATTATTCAAACTACCATTTCTGAGATTGTTTCAATTTCTCACACTATGTAACAAAAGCATGTTCTGTAAGTTTTAAACTTGCAAGGTTGTATAAAAAATGGAAAGAAAACAGAATTTCCGGAATTGTTCTCATGGACTAGCCTACAGATAATAGTAATAATAATAATGATAAAAAGGTGCTTTTTCTGCAGGTAGACTAGTCTTGGGTGAGCGTGGTGAGTTTGTGACCTGTTTGGCAAGTCAGTCTGTATGAGTGTTTGCACTTAGGTGTGAAATAGTGGTGGGAAAAAGTGATGAAAGAGGTGAAACTTCACATTTAAAGAAAATCAAACCAGTGCATCTTTCTAGAGTAATAACTTTCAAGATACCTATAAAGAGCTAAAGAGTCAGATTACTTAATTTTTTAGTAAAGTAAGTAAGCAAGAAAGTTCTAGATCTTTGAATTCAATGGGAGTTACTACATATTTGCAAATCTAGTACTTTTGCTAGACATTCAGTTACTTTCACTTTTTCCCTGAGGATTTTCTGCCTGGCTGCCTTTCCTTGGTTTGTCATTGAAGATTATGGGGAAATTGCTCAGTGTGGGTGGATTTAGATATGAGGTAACAAGTAATTAACATCTTGGCAAAGATAACATGGTCTCCCACAACTTATTTTCTCAACTTCTAAAAGGGTTTCCAACAAAACACAACCTGAAAGATCTCATTTCTTTCAAAAATCTTTTTTAACACTGGCACTTCAACCTACTTATTTTGCCTAATTTGACCTTTATACAAGTACTCTACTCATTTAACTTATTCTGGTATTTTCTCTTAGTCTATGTATGTTTCATGCTCTCATGTTAAGTTATTCTCTCCATACACTCATTGTCTTTATCTATGCTTTTGATTCCCCAAGTTTGCAAATGTCTGTTGGGCTGTGCTTCTTAGAATTTAATATATTAGCCTAAATTCTAATGGTGTTGTAGAAAGAAGTATTTTTTATTTCCTCTAAGTCAAGATAGTTCTGTATATGCTCCTCAAAGTCACATTGTCCTATCTGTGCAAGGTGCTATTGTGTAATTCACACTTTACTCTTCTGAAATATTGTTCTAGGTTTTTTTCCTCATGTTTTTAAAAAGAACTTAATCTAGTTTCTCCATCTTCTATCTATTCAGTTGAACCTAAGGAAATTCTATACTGCATTTCTGTACCTTTGCTGTAGAAAGGTCATTTACTACACTTCTCAATTTATTATCATCTGTTAATTTAATTATTGTGCTGTTTAACCTCTTCCTCATTGCTAATGAAGACAAATGTCTTACATTTTTTCCATCTTTAATGCTGATGACAAATGGTGAGTTAGAAGAGTACAAATCCAACAAGATCTTGCAAAACCCCCTCAAGTTAATTTCACTGATATTTTTTAGTATATTATTACTCTTCTGCTTGTGCTTTCTGTTTATTTCCAGGACATATGTGACTGAACATTAACAGATAGCCCCAAAATACTAGCAAAAATTTGTAAAATTCAAAATTGCCTCCATGTGTTTGTATCCCATAACAGATTAATTTCATTCCAATAATAGACTTTTAATAAAATGAGAGTTTACTAAGCTCAGTTAATGTTTGTAATACAAGCAATTCTTAGGTTACCTAATAAATTTTTTAGACCTGAAGTGAAGTTTGCTAGGCAATAACTGTCAGGTATAAACTATTATTTTTAATACTGGTTCTGTATGAGTTGTATCTCAGATTACTCAGCACCTGAACTTTTCTACACTTGTCCTCCAATACCTGCTAGTAGGATAGGGTATTCATTTGCTGTGTAACTCATGATTGTGCTAATTTACTGCCTCCTTATTGTATTCCTGTTGGTGCCCCTTATTTGTCAATATACTTATTTTGCAGTTGTCAGTTTTCTTTTAATAAGTAAATAAAGAGAATACTTAGAAGGTAGCTCAGCCTTTCTACTGCAAAGCATAGTTTTTGATTCCCTCATCATGGCAGTGCCTCTAGAGTATTTTGGTGAGGTCAGTTCATGGCTCCATGACTTCTCTTGCAGTAATAAATTACTCCTCTGGGATGTTTTCTTCCCACCTTTATCGTCTCTCTTGTGAAGCTTTCCCCTTGCAAATTTTTTTCCACGAGTAAGCTACAATGCACTAATTATATGTTCCAGGTAAGATGTGAAACAACTAGCCTAAATTCTCTGTTGGACCGAGGATATGAGGAATGAGAAAACTCTTCCTAAATAGCCTGCTGCACACATGAACACAGAGAAGGAAGGACAGATGTAAGTAGTTTATGAGAAACAGAGAAAACCGAAGCTGATAAAAATCCTTTGAAAGAATGCTTTTTTGAATTAATTCAGCAGAAGTTGAGATTTGTGATGATGTCCATTTTCTGCAGACACTTGGCACTCAAGGTTCCTCAGCTGGATACTTTTTGTTGTTGTTGTTATTGTGAAGGGCTGCAGGTCATCATATCTAGGATGTCTAGGTTGCCTTGTCTACCTTAGGCATTTTAATAGTCTTTGGACAGAAAGAAAAACACAGTTTTTTTGGAGTGCTAATCAAAACAGTACCCTATCTTAGACATTCTCTCTATAAAGCCTAGTTTATTTTATAATGGACATAAAGCCTAGCAGCTACAGTAGATGTTGTGGGTATTCTGCTATATCTCTAGCAAAATCGTATTTTACAATATTCATAGACTTACTGAATTAATGGGATTTTAAAAAACACAATATAAGACTAGCTCTCGGATTCAGTATCATAAGTAGACTAGTTTGTGAAAAAGTGTAAGCATTCACCAGCTGTGGAAAGGACTTGAGTTAGAGTAATCCAGAGAGTAAAAATCCTTAGTTGCATCTACAAATGTGATAACATCAGAAACAAAGTAATTAAGTTCTTAACACTGAAAAACCCGTAATGTTAAAGATAAGCCCAGAATGACTGTTGTAATCAAATGTCATATTGATACTGGCAATACAGATTGTTATTGAAATGCCTTACACAGCTTCATTAATGAGAAAAAACAGTTATAGAAATCAAATGTTAAAAGAGGTCATAGTGTCTGCTGCTGGTTATTCTTGGGCATCTCCACTCTTACCAGTACATTTGTTCTGGTGAAGTGTTATATGGACTATGGGAAATTCAATGGTGCTGATGAAAGAGAACAGTATCTGCTGTCTAAGGTTTGTGACTCATTAGGTTTTTGAAGAAAAGATAGGTCCCTTAACACCTAAGACGTACATACGGACAGTCATGAAAGTGTTTGCGAATCTAAGTTTAAAAACACCATTCTATAGTAGGAGGTTGTATCTTTTTCAAGTCTTGTCCTTAATTCAATTGCAATGTTGCAGACATTTGGGAATCGTGTTATGGCAGCTTTAATTTTCAAAATGTATGTTTCTATTTAGATGATTTAACTGAAGCATTGTCTGTTTTCCAAAAGCAGCCACAACAGCAGCTTTTGCAAGATTGAGAAGCATTTAATAGAATATGAAAAGAAGAGATTACTTATATATCAGAGAAATGTCTATTACACTTCTATTTGGAATAGTAGGCAAGAATAAATAGAAGACTTTTGCAAATGCTGAAGTGGGATTGAAAACACAATCTGATAGTAAATTAAAAGAAATTAGGTCATTTTGAGGAAATATCAAGTACTCCTGAAACTACGTGGTTTACTGTTCTGTTAAAGCTTCTCCTTTTGAACAGACTCCTTTTGATGTGACTTTTGAACAGACTAAGATATGCTAATAAGCATTTCAGCTTAAAAGTGTTTGTCAGCAGTTTTAAAATATTCACAATTCAACTCATTGAAATTGCTTTCCTAAGATTTAATGCCATGCTTGGGAGCATCTGTCACAAAGCTTTTTCACAAAGGGATCACACAGTGTAGTAGTTTATTCCTTATTTCAGGTGATAAAGCAATGCAATAAACAATATGAGGTGAGGTGATTTCACATTAATTTCTGCTGTCAAACACTTCTTTCTATAGAAACAATTACTTTGGTATTAAGCAACAGAAAGTGTACTCAAAGTAATGGTCTGGCTCCCCAGCTGCTGTATATTTGCAAAGATTCACTGACTGCAAATTCATTCAAAGTCTAGTGTAGTTCACAGAATCCTAAAGGTGTGATACAGTAAGAGAGTCTAGATAGTTAAACATACTCAGAACTGTATTTTTAATGTTTCCTGATAGTATTGTCTATCACTGCAAGAGCTGAGAGGGGCTCCAGGTCCTGGGAGTTAGCCATAACCTGAAGAGGATCTGCTCTCTCGCTGTTCTCCACCATATGACCTCCAGGGAGCCCGAAAAGAGCCACACAGAGGCCACAGGAGAGGAACGAAAGAGAGTTTATTGATCAAGGGTCTGGGTATATAAAGGTTTTGGGGGACTCAAAATACCACCAATGGTGAGCAAGGAGGGATATGGACTATTGCCAATAAAAATCCAGGGTTAACAACAAGTAGAAAAGAGTAAATAAGAACCAATGAGAAAACTTCTTGAAACTTCCTTCCAGGACACTGTATGCATTCCCGAGTGGTGAGATAGCACTTATCTCGAGGGATTTTGGGAAGGGGAACAGTGACTAGGCAAAAAAGAACAAAAGAATCCATTTTGTAACATGCATTTATACAACAGTAAAAACTTCTGTTATTAAAGCATTTGGGCTAGCTTCTTCATTTTCTTCACAAGTCCACTTCTGGCAGGACTTTTTCCATTCCAGATACTGTAAATCCATTATCTAACCTGACATTAATTATTTTCAAAAGGGAACCAAAGCAATACCTTAGTTTTCAAAAGGTTTTTTATCATCTAAAGATAAAAACTATAATTTACCCTTCTCCGCACACAGGTTCAGATTAAAACCTGCAATGTAATTCACTTGTTGAAGTTTATGTTTGGTCAATTCAAATTGCAAGGAAAAGGCTGAAACCTTGGAAAGTTGGTGCCAGTTTTATTGCTAATGACACCCTGGTATAAGGTAGTCTAAAACCACAGTGTAACTGGTGAACAGTGAAATAAATGAGAGAGTGAAGAGCAATTACTCCTGTTCCAGTGCGTGAATCCCCTCTCCAGACAGGGCAGGTGGAACAGGCATTTCTTCTTTTGTCTCTAATCTCCACATATAGTGCATTGGGCCTGTCTGGGACAGAGTGAATTTTCTTTATATGGTGTTGTTTTGGATTTGAGATTAAAAACACCTGGCGTATGGTTATTGCTTAACAGTATCTGCAGAAGCCCAACGGTACCATTGGAGGCTTTCACTTTTTTTTTCTCTACTTCCTACCACCCCGATGAATAGCTTGGGTGGGCAAGAAACTGGGAGGAGACACAGCTGGAACAGCTGACCCCAACTGCTGGAAAAGGTGTTCCTTAACATAAAGTATCATGCTCAGCAGTAAAATAGATAGGAAGAAAAACAGTGGTATTTGTCTTCTAGTTGTTGCTCAGAGACTAGCTGGACACTGATCTGCTTTTGGGTTGTAGAGAGTTGCCTTTGCATCACTTGGTTTTTTCTCCTCTTTTCTTCACTTGTTAAACTACCCTTATCTCAATTAGTAAGTTTTTTTTTTTTTACTCTTCCTAATCTTTTCTTGTTCTGCTGGGGGCTGTGTGGGTATTTAGCTGCTAGCTGGAGTAAGACCACAACAGAGAGCAAACTGCATTAATATTAAAAATGTCACACTGATCCCATTCCTAATAAGGCTGCTAGAGAAATTAGAAATGGCTGAAAAAACACTAGATCCCTCCTGCCCCACCCAACTGGTCTCAAACTATTCCATCTTCTCATCAAGCTCTTTATCATTTTTTTAGCACAGGTCTGGTTCTGAAGACTGCAATTGATTTCTTTCATTTGTCTGAGCTCTGTTAAAATCAATCAGTGTAAAAACATTGACCTAAAATTTTGATATTTTCATGCAGTTCCTTTGCCCCTGGTGAAAGCTGACAAAATCAGGCTGGTGAATAGTCCCTACTGGTCTCAGCACAGGAAAATTTGGCTTTCACTCTCATGGTGTCACTAGTCTGCAATAGCCAAGTGTAACGCATTTTCAGCCCAGATATCAAACATGGTGGCAGATGCAGGACTGAAGAGCATGCTATTTTAAATGGTCTTCTAAGAAACCATTATCTTGAAAAATAAGCTGGTGCCTCTGCACTGTGGTTTGTGATTTTTTTTTTAAAGGGAAGAACAGACATGGTGGAGATGGTGGTCACACAGAGAGAATTAAGATCTGATACAGGTAGTTAGATATGAGCAATGAAATATGGATCTCTAGTTTCAAATACCCCATGTCCAAAGACACATAAGAATTGAAAGATTCAATTGGTTTGTTTCTTAGAGTGCACAGGCAATACCTTTGTGAACTCACGTGTCTGGAGAAGGGAAGATGTTACTTTTGTTGAGCTACCAATGACCAAAACAAGAGGATCTAGTAAGTACAAAAGAAAAAAACAAATTCTCAGCTTTCTTTTATAGTACTGTCTTCTATGTTTCAGAGTTAATGTGATCTTTACTAAAGCAACAGTAGATAAAGATCTAGTATCCACAACTTTTTAATACTAAGAGTTTCCTGTGGCTTCTTAAAAAGCCTCTTTTATTCCAGCCAATGCTAATTTTCTATGCTACAGTAATCCTTGGGGAACCTGTGTAGGGTAAGACTGTATTCAGTCTACAAAACCAGCAGGGCACTTCTACACTTGGTCAAGTCTCTTTTGATCAATTGCCTACATTTACACTCATCTTTAGAATATCCTCTATTTGCCCTTGAGGCAACAACATCAGATGCTAACAACATCAGTCTTGAGATCTGTGATGGGGTTTTCTAGTTTGTTTTCCATGTGAAATGCTAGGTGCGTGCAGCGTGCTGCAGTCACATCTGCAGTGAGGATAGTCCCAGCAGCTGCTAAGCAGGCTGCAGAGGCCAGCATTGGCACATCTGCCTGCATCTGCCACAAGATGCAGCAGGACATTCACACTGCAGGATCTAAACTGAGTGATACCTGCTTATGCTGGGGCTGGATCAATCTCAGAAGCAGCCTGGTCACTAATGAGTAATATGGTTGTAGCCACCTTTCAGGTTTCTCTGTGCTTAAAAAATTTTCTGGCGTAGACTTCAGCTGATATCTATCTATGCTGAGAGCCACTCAGAGAGACCTAGTGTCATAGGCAAGCACTGTTCCTTCAGGATCCTTTGTATTTTTTGCAAAGAGAGAGCTTCATGTTTGAGATTATTTGTTGGACATTGGAAAACACAGTTATTACTATCGTCTCTTGCCAATTCTACAATTGCAGCATATTTACCTGGTGTATTTTCCAATGTCACTATTAAAATAGTTTGTAAACTTGTTTCTGGGCATTTTCCATCACCTTCAAATGGAGAAATACTGTTTCTGTGACTCTATAAAATGCAGCAGCACTGAAAATATAGAGACATCAGCAAAATCCTTATAACCTTAGATAACTCCACCATGTCTTTGCAAACTTAACAAACCAACAGTTCTATGATAAAAAAACCCCAAACAGTAACCCCTGAAGTCAGCAAGATCAGACCGGTGTGGATCACTATAATGAGTTCTATAGGTGGCTGCTGATGAAAACAGCACAAACTGGCTAGCAATGTACCCTTGTGACAGGCATGAGCATGCACAGTCAGCTCACCCAAATGCATCTGAGATAAAATATTTAAGAAGGAGGAAAAAACCCTCAAAACAGATTATTGTGCAGACTTATTTGCGGCTAGTGAAGAGAGGAGTGAGAATTTGTGAGAGAAACACTCTGCAGACACCAAGGTCTGTGAAGAAGGAGAAGGTGCTCTGGTGTCAGAGCAGAGGTTTCCTGGCAGCCCATGGTGAAGACCATGGTGAGTCATGCTGTCCCCCTGCAGCCTGTGGAGGAGTCCCACTCTGGAGCAGGTGCTTGACTGAAAGATGTCGGTGACATTGTGGGATGCCCATGGTGGAGCAGGCTCCTTCAGGGACCTGAGGACCCATGGAGAGAGTAGACCACACTGGAGTAGGTTTGTTGATAGGACTTGTGACCCCATGGTGGGACCCATGCTGGAGCAACCTGTTCCTGAAGGACTACACCTGGTGGAAAGGGACCTACACTGGAGCAGTTCATGAAGAGCTGCAGCTCATGAGAAGGATGTACACTGGAGAAATTAATGGAGAACTTTTTTCCATGAGAGGGACACCACATTGGAGCAGCGGAAGGAATTCTCTCCCTGGAGGACGCAGCAGCAGAAACAACATGTGACAAACTGACCCTAACACACATTCCCCATCTCTGCACTGATGGGGTGGAGGAGGTAGATAATCAAGAATAAAGTTAAGCCCAGGAAGGAGGGAGGGGTGTGGGGAAGGTGTTTTTCAGATTTGTTTTAATTCTCACTGTCCTGCTTTGATTTTAATTGGTATTAAATTCAACTAATTTCCTGAAGTCAAGACTGTTTTGCTCATGATGCAATTTGGTGAGTGATCTCTTCCTGCTCTTTTCTCAGCTCATGAAGCTTTCGTGATCTTTTCCCTCCCCTATTCATTTGAGGAGGGGAGTGATAGAGTGGCTTTGGTGGGTACCTGTGTAGTGGGTCTGGCTGAGCCAGAATTTATTTTCCCATAGTAGCCCTTGCAGTGCTGTGCTCTGCATTGGTCTAGAGAAGTGTTAATAACATGGTTTGGCTACTGCTGAGCACAGCATTGTAACATTCCTTCTTCAGTCAGGGGCAAGATCCTGGGAGGGGACACAGGTAAGCCAGCTGACCCACATTGACCAAGGGGATATTCCATACCATATGATGTCAACCCAGGTATAAAGCTGAAGCAAGGAACCAGAAGGGGGCATCCATTATCTTGTAATGGCTGCTCCCTGATGACCATTATGAGTGCTGGAGCTCTGCTTTTCGGAGAAGCAGTCGACCATCACTGCTTATGGGAAGTAGAGATTAACTGCTAGCTTCTGCTTTGTGTGTGTGCATGCTGCTTTTGGGTTCTTTTTCCTTTTTGTCTAAATATAAACTGCCTTACTGCAACCCACCATTTGTGTAATTTCTTTTTCCTCCAACCTTGTTCTTTCCCCTGTCCAGCTGGGAAGGGGAGTGATAGAGCAGCTGAGTGGGCACCTGGCATTCAGCCAAGGTGAGCCCACCACAACCTGGCCTCTAGGCAGAGTCAAACTATCACAACATGTCACTTGGTGTTAAAGGGACTGCAGGAGAAGAAAAGATAAACCAGATGTAGATTATTCTTGTGGGAAACTTGTTTGTTAAACAAATTGTAAAACACATGCCCAAGTGGGATGTTATCCTGTTCAAAAACTGACTGAAGAGTTAATTATAGACATGAGGGCTATGTTTATTTTGCTCTCTTTTGGGGATTTGTATTCTGAAGATGGATTTTTCATGTCAAGTGGTGCATATTGAGAGTAAATTTTATTTTTCAAATTTGGCACTAGTTTTCACTAGCAGAGTCATTCATACATTCCATTAAAGTGTGGGTTTTATTATTATTTTTGAATCTTGTGAGAGAATTAATTTCAGTGTTTCCAGGAGCTCAGAGTAGCTGCGCAGGTGCATCAGAATCTGATGTAGAAGCAGGTAAAGTGCTTTCAAATATATGATTTCTGTTTCTGTCTTTTCCTGTCTCTTTCTGCTATTTTCCACCAATTCTGAGATGTAGCCTGAACCTTAACCTGCTTATTTCTGCTTTATGCATAGTGTTTACAAATCAACCTTGATTATTTTTCATTTCTTTTAACTTTCTCCATGCTGATAAACTAATGATATTCAATTAGCAGATTCTTAACTGGACTGAGAAATAAATCAGGTTCTGGTCAATGTTTGGTATAGATGATGTGAGTCCCTAAATTTGAAAGTAATACGGGACACCTGCACCTATGTGAAAAGGTGCTTCCAACAGGAAGAAAGGAGAAACTGAGTTGCTTTCCTGAAGGGAGAAGATGTTAATCACTGAGATGGGATTAAAATTAGTGATTAAGACACTTAAAATTATTGTTGTACAGGTTAGTGTGGTCCAAACTTTTGTTATAGCATGCAAATACTAGGCAAGCCAACCAGTGGAACCTAGAGAGATAATTAGCTTACCTTACACTGAATAGGAACTTTATGATCAGTTGAATTGTTCCACTGGTTGTGTCAATTATAGTGAGAGTTTAGACATTAATGTGTCAGGATTAAAAATTTATATTTCTTAATTTGGAATTATTTCAGCATATAGATGTGTTCCAATTGCCTAAACATAGAGTCTCAGTTCCATTAGAGGTGGCCCACGGTAACCAAGGCATCCACAAAGCTCTGCCATGCAACTTGTCCCCATGTCCGCTGCCTGCTACACTACACTGTATATCTCTTTCCCTACAGGCTTGGCCAGCAAATAATTAGTTTTCGATGTGATTTTCTTCCATTCTGTGTTCTGTTTGTTTTGCATTCACTCTGAGTGAGAACAAATGACAACATAGTCAAGCTCCTCCAAATCCTCGAAGTTCTCTTCTCTTCTCTTCTGGGAGAGGATTATAATACTGGGATTATTCGGTATCAAGGCCAGTGTCATGCCATTTTCTCAGTCAGGGAAGATTTGTGTTCTGAGGAGCTCCTGGTGCACTCCGCACATTTTGAAAACTTTTGGTTTCTTGATGAAGTCATATAGGAGGTATTAGAACCCTCTGGCTTGATACATATTGGACAAAGTGTATCTTACTGAGCTAAGGTTTTGAGTCTCTCTCAACATTTTTGGGGTTTTTATGACAGACAGGGTCAGAAAGCCATCACTTCCATGTTACTTAGCTTTGTAGCACACAGATGGTAAATACAGACAATGTTGCCTTGAAACCTTGCCTTCAGTGCAATAAAAATTACTTGTCACCAAGACATTTAGAAAAAGAAATTTTGGGCTTGGTGGACACAATATATTTTTTTAAAGTTATTCCCTTGAAGTTTCCAGGCACCTCTATTTCCAAACAAGACAAGTTTTCTCCATTCTAATTCTGCATTGACTATAATTTTAAGAAATAATCTGATTTTTAGTTATTACATTCAAAACCAGGCATTACAATGGAAGAAAATTTTAACAGAAATGTAACATCACATTTGTTTTAAATTATTTTCATGTGCCCAGGCAGGCTTTGCAGATGAGTACTGTTTCTTCCTACTTGCTACAAAAAATAGCTCCAAAGAACTTTTACCCTTTTTTTCCCCTTTTCTTTCCTTTTCTTTTTTTTCCTCCCGTCTGGTATAAGCCTGGTATAGTCCAAGAAAAATAGGAGATGAGCGGAAGAGAGTGCGTGAGGATTTATGCGTCTCAAAGATTACCATGACAGAATAAACATTTTTTCTCCATGCTGTTAACTTTTAAAAGCTTAGTAGACTGGGTATTTGAAACTTTAATGCATAGTGAAGTCTTACTGTTGTCATAAGTAAAGCCCATCAGATATTTGAGTCCCAGATGCTTTCTTCATTCCATCAAAGTGCTGCAGTGGCAGTTCACTACGTCAGTTGACTCAGCTCCTGGAATCATTGGTACCATTGGTATAAAAAATGTTAAACACTACACTAGCTCCCATTTGCAACTGCAAATGGGAATAGTATTAAGATAAAACTCTTGTGTCATTTATAGATTAAAATCAATTTTTTTGTAATTCTTGTTGCTACTTCTATAATCTTTGCTCCCAGAAGAATAAATTAAAGGCAGTGTCCTAAATTTCATAAGGGATTTGGAACTTGGTGTTTTACTTTCAGGGGGCCCTGCTACCAAGAACAAGATGAATTTCTGTGAAATTATCTTCCTTTCCTGAAATGTGTGACTCTGGCCTTCACTAACATGGAATTTCTTTTAAACTAAACTCCTCTGCGAGCAGGAGTTTTAGATGTCCTTTGTTGAGCATGTTTTCTACTTCAGGATCCCTATACGAAAAAATTAGACAACTGAACACATGAAATCTCTGCTGGACTCAACACAGTGTTCAAGAAATTTCTTTGTTTATAATCCTGTGTCTTCTTACCCCTTGAACCATCACACAAGCTGTGCCATCAATAGTTTCTTTTCCATGATAGCCCATTACTGTACTTGTGAGAATGATTTCTATGCCATTTTTGTCCTTGTTCACCCCCAACAGCTGGAACATCCCAGTACCAGAAAAGCCCTAAAATACGTAATGTAAACCAGTAATGCACACTCTGTGCAAATGCTTGGTCAGAAGCATGACATTAATATTTGACAGTATTTATGCCAGCTATTCCTTAGGCACAAGAGCTGTAACTGGTGCCATCCAGATGAAGGTCCTCACTGGCAGACTCAGTTCAGCAACAGTTCTACATTGCCCCTGCTCAAGGCTTTTCTCTTCAGACAAGCTTTGTGGGTTGTGGGAGTATGTGGTTGGAGGTGGGAGGAATGAACAAGTAGTAGTGAGAAACGTCACTTTAGTTTTTATATGGAGAGATCTCAGCATAGTGAGGAAAGGGAAAAGGGATATGGATGTGAAAGAGGCATATTAGAGAAGTGCAATTAGGTAACAGAGCACTAAAGCAATTGAAGCTGTTCATTTAAGGATTGGAGATTTCCTTGGCCAGCTTAGAACTAATGCACAGTTTTCCTCAAGAGTAAGAAAGAGTAAAAGCTGCTTTGGCAGCTAAGCACAATGCTGCTAACAGCCTTTGTAGGATGCACTACAAGATGCTCTGGGGCACTGGATTCTAGAAAGGTCTGCCAAAGTACTGTATGTCAGTCAGCACACACCTCAGAGCACCCACAGCACTCATCCAAAATAGACCCACTGTGACACAAGGTAGTCGTTATGTCAGAGAAATTATAGAGATCTACAGACACAAGTTGTAAAAAAAAAAAGAATCTTGTATTCACCAAGTGCCAAGGATAGAACGTAAACAGTACAGTCCATAGTGAACACTCCTGCTGCTTCTGACAGGTTAGACAAGAGGTTGCTTTGCTTTAGCTTCCAAGGCTCTAAAGCTACTTCAAAAGGAAGCCAGAGGACAGACAGGTTATGCTTAGCCGGTTGTAAATGATCTTTTAATTTTCTGGTAAATATGTTGGTAAATAAATCTCAATAGGACAAAAATGCATGAGCTGCCTAAACTCTTCTAAGATAGTAAACCTTTTATTCATAATCTAACTAATCTGTTTTCAACTTTGTCGTTTCTGACTTAACCCCTTCCTGGTCATACATTTTCTGAATAAGCTTCCTGAGCAACACATATGATGGATGTCCTGATCGAAGATCTGACAGTGTCTCTTTATCCTTCTCCCTACCTAGTCATACATTTATCTTCTTTTTAGGGAGTATCTGGTATTTGGTTTTCAAATGATACATTTCACTTTTAAAACACTTCAAGAAAATGAAGAGTACTATGGGTTCTCAAAACTATAGTGACAAAAAGAGAGAATATGACTATTTCCAGCTGACATATGACCATTTATTAAGTTTAGAAATGTTTGCTGCTCTGTGCCATTTGACTGAAACCACCAAGGAAGCAGTATTTTCTAATTGCTAACTGCCTGTCCTAATGTTGTGCTGATGTAAACCACTGCCACTAATTATCTTATTACAAGACTTTTTTCCTCTCTCTCCAAATCTGTCCCTAATTAAGACCCTGTTCTTGTTAAAATCCACCCTATATCATTTATCCCCTCTTCTGTGGTGCTCTTAAATCTTTTGTATTGCTGTTGACAGGTTATAAATTGTTTGGGGGCAGAGAGGGGAGGTTCTGGCTTTTTTTTTTTTTTTTGCTAGTATGCTGTAAAGGTGGCTTGCAGGGCTGCAAGGACTTTGAGTTATGGAAGGTTTTCACAAACATGATTCTATCAATGACAACTGTAATAAAAATAATGCAAGAAAGTCTAGTTCTATATGAACTGATTATATATTTATTTTTACTGCTCAGAATCTAAAATCTGGAAAGACTAATTTCAGGAAAACTGCAGAAAAATATATCATGTGTCCTCTAGGTGTTTTAAATGAAGAGAAACCATGGAAAATGAAAGAATAAAATATATTTACATAAAGAGTGAGCAGATAATTGTGCTACCCTTATACACAAGGGTGGGAGTATTGCCCAAATGCTTCTTGAGCTCTGTCAGGTTTGGTGCTGTGACCACCTCCCTGAGGAGACTGGTTCAGCACCCAGCCATCCTCTGATTGAAGAACCTTTGCCTGATATCTAACCTGTATGTGACCTAAACCTCCCTTAACACAACTTCAGGCCATTCCCTTGGGTCCTGTCACTGGTTACACAGAGAAGAGATCAGCTCTTGTCCCTCCTCTTCCCCTTACAAGGAAGTTGTAACTGCAATGAGGTCTCTCCTCAGTATTCTCCAGGATGAACAGACCAAGTGACCTCAGCCACTCCTCATACA
The DNA here is from genome assembly GCF_047495875.1 of Pithys albifrons albifrons. Taxonomy (NCBI): domain Eukaryota; kingdom Metazoa; phylum Chordata; class Aves; order Passeriformes; family Thamnophilidae; genus Pithys; species Pithys albifrons. The sequence goes on from NC_092460.1 coordinate 68,916,693, forward strand.
GCTTCCCTTCCAGGCCCTTTACCATTCTTGATGCCCTCTTGCTGGGAGCAATTGAGGGTCATTTCAACAGCTCCAGGGAGTGTGAGCAACTTAAGGAGAGGTGAACAGGAGAGGCAAACAGAGGCACATTATGGCTGACAAAGAGAAGTCCAAGGGAAATGAAAAGAGACTGTAGGGCTTTGGGACAATTGGTTGAGGAATCTGGAGCACAGGTAGTAACTTCCTTGATTCTTGCAGTAACAAGGAATAATATTGACAGGAGTAAGCAGATCCATCAGGTCTATGAGTGGCTCTGAGATTGGTGTAATCAGAAAAATTTGAGTTTTTTGGGATAATCTACACAACCCCTGGTCTACTGACAGCAGACAGGATGCACCTATCTCAGAGGAGAAAAAGATTCAGTGCAGGAGCTAGTTGCGCTCATTCATACAGCTTTAAAGTATTTTGGAAGAGGCAAAGGGACAAAATGAGTCTTGGTAGTGATGAGCAATAGGATGGTGTGCCGAAATGAGGAAATGAGCACTAATGGGATCCCTCAATCTGCTTCAGCAGGTTTTGACTACAATATAAAACACCTGAAGTGTTTCTATGCCAGTGCACGTAGCTGAGGAACAAACAAGAGGAGCTCAAAGCTTTGGCCCAGTCCCAGAGATTTGACATCATTGGCATAAGTGGAACCTAGTGGGATGAGACCTGTGACTGGAGTGCCCTGTTACAGGCTCCTCATGAGGAATGGGCATGGCAGAAAAGGCAGAGAGGTGTCACTGTGTGTAATAGAAGGGTTAGAATGTATGGAGCTCACAGCTGGCAATGGCACAGTTGAGAGCCTCTGGGTAAGAATCAAGGGGCAAACAAATAATGTGGATGTCACTGTGGGAACCTGCTATAGACCTCCCAGCCAGGATGCTGATGAATTATTCTTTAAAGAACTAAGGGATGCTTCCAAATCAACTGCCCTTGTCCTTACGGGGGACGTCAACTTGCCAGAAACTAACTGAGAGCATCACACAGCTGGTAGAACCCGGGCCATAATATTCCTAAAAAACCTGGATGACAACTTTATGGAACAAGTGCTAAGGGAGGATATGTGAAAAAGTTAATTAATTCTTTCATATCTTTTCCTGTACTCTGATCCTCCTGTTCCTCTTTTATGAGGAATGAGGATGATGAACTGATACATTGGTGTTTTCTTTGTGCACAGGTTGGCCAGTAATGACTCTTGAGTAGCCTATCATGATTATGAAATGTCAAGATTTACTTGTACTCTGGATTTTATTGTTTTGAAGAGGTGCTTTCCAGAGTGCATTGCGTATTCATTTTCTCTCTCTCTCTCTCTTTTTTTTTTTTTTTGTTTTGTTTTTGTGGAACAGTTTGAATTTTTTTCTTTTCTGCAAACTTCCCCAACAAGGAAACCTGAAATAAATTGTTCAACCAGTCACAGGTTAGTAGGATGGTTCTCAATGTTAGTAGTAATATTGCTATGCTATCAGCCCCTTTTGATGGGGCAGGTAATTTCATTGAAGAGAGGAAACGTATTGCTTCCTTGATACAAAGAGTTATTTGAACCTAGTAAGAATGAACACTATCTGAATGATGTGTCAACTTCAGTTTTGGACATATTGGTAAAGAAATGATCATAGATACAGCAGAAAGGTTAATTTTTGAGCTAGACTTACCTGATGGTGGGATGAAGAGGCTGATGTTGCATATTTTGCTTGTGAAACAGGAGAAAAGCAAATTAGTATCAGAAAATGTGGCCTTTACTGTCTTCAGTCAGATTTTGAAGATCATGATTTTCGATGTTATTTTTTTTCACATTAGCATTTTAATATTATATAGCTACTTTTAACTCTCCAACCATCTGTAACTAATTTTCTTCTGTAAAACAACCTCTCTTAACATCTGTTTATAAGCAATTTCAACTGGGAGCATGTAGAATATTACCTTGAACTTAATATTTGGCTGAAAGCTTGAGAATCTGGAATGATAGTAAAATTAATTAGCATTTTATTATGCTTAGACATGGGTTTAGACAAACCTTTAAACAGCATTTTTGCTAAGATACTCTTAGATCTTAAAGGCACATTGCTCTCTTAATTATAGCCTTCTTAGACACTTCTAAGTGTTAAAAAAATAGTAATATCCAAAATTCATCGTTATTCTAGTGAAAAATTATAAATTTCTAAGAATTTGTCAAAACTAGGTGAACTCCGTTTATCTGTTTAAATAACTAAGGGTTGGTTTTGTAGTATTTTAGTAATCTAGGAAAAAACTCAAAAGGGAACATTTTCAGTGAGTGAAAAACAACATAATTCTCTGTAGTTCTACAAAAATGGTTTAGTTTGTACAAAAGGGTTCCTCTTTCAAGGAATAAAAGTTTAAAACCAATGACAGGTCTATGCTAATGTACAGAGATTACCAAGTGGAAGTGGCATACAACTTCTTATTCTCCAAAGTAACTAAAATGTAGAAACAATTTCCTCCCATAATTTCAGTTTGCAACCACAGTAAAAATTCTTTTGTAGTGAATTTTAGAGTATTCCTTTGAATTAATACTCTAAGTGACTATGTATGTTCTTTCCCATCATAATATAGCATACGAAGTGTCAAAATCTAATAGAAGGAAAAGGTCTTTCTGCAGTTATGGAAGAGGGTAAGAATAGATTTTACTGAGGGTTTTCTTGCACATGCCATGTGCATCATTGGTCACAAAGGAGTATGAATAAGATATGGAGATTCTTTCTAGTAACAGTAGCACTTATGTTTCTATTGATGACAGATTGAGCCTTTTGTGAATACATGGCATGGATGTAGGCATGAGATAATCAACATGGCAACGTTAACTCATGAGTTATAAATTAAGGTAATTCATGTTCTTTAACTTTGCCATCGTTTTAAATTTTTTAATGAGTCTGCTGATTCAGCTGTCACGAATTGGTTTTGTCTTTGCTTGGCAAGAGTACAATGTTTAATTTTTAGCTTAATTTAAAAAAAGGGGTTTGAATTTAATCTATAATAAGGTGATTAGTAGCTTGTGAAATTAGTAACTTTGATCAAGCCAATGCAGTCATCAAAGCATACTCTAAGATTAATAAATACGTTATACTGGAAAATATTTCTGGCTCATCTACATAATATATTCACCTGTTTGAGCATCTGCTATTTATTTATTTGTTAAAAAATCCGGTCTTAGTTCTTAACTTCACAAAGATCAAGAATACTGACATTAGATGTTTGACTTCTTCGACCCTGTGTCTGGATATAATAGTGATTTTTGCAGTTGCTCTTTCAGTGATCTATATAACTGTCTATAACTAGACATTCTGCATATTCTTCTTAGTTATGAGGGAAGAAACAAGAAACTATCATGAATCTCTCTACAAAATTTCATATACTAGGAGCTACATTTTCCTTTACTGATTTCTCAGGTCTTCTCCAAAAATATTTCTTCAAATGTCATTCTAGACTGTGTGTGTGTGTGTGTGGCTCGGCTTCGCGAATGAAGATTTGGGCAGGGCTGTCCCCACATGGGTGTGCCCTTCAGCCTGCACAGTGGATTTTAGGTGAGGCTCAGCGTGTGCAGAACTGACCCCACCGTTTCAGTCCTGAGGTTCATCTGCCACAGCCGAGCGACCTTGGACAGTGCCAGTGAAGTCCTCAGGACCAGAACCTACAGCACCCAGCATTTCCCAGGAGGTCTCCCATCCAAGTACTAATCTGGGGCTGACCCTGCTTAGCTTCCGAGATCTGACGGGATCGGATGTCAGGGAGGCATTTAACTGCCTGTTAGACTGTGTATTGCAAAGCATTTCACCCTGAGAAGTACGGACGTATTGAATCTGTTGTACAGTGACTGGGATTTGGGGACACTGTGCCTGCACTTCTTTTCTCACAGAAAAGGAATTCTGCTGTATTTGGGGCAGGGAAGAAGGACAGCCAGGATGATAACAGAACAAGTGACAGATTTCTTGTGAAGAGATAGAACATCTTCCCCTCTCCATTTCTTAACATAGGAAGAGAGACTTGAAAGCGTATAAAAACTTTCTGTTGAAACATCAAAGGAATTCGAGTTCTTCCAGTATTTCACTAGTGTATCAGATTTGACCAAGGTTTAAAGAACTATAATATTTAGGCTTAAAAAAAGAAGGGTTCTAATAAAAAGTTAAATGAGATTCTGGAAGAGGCCAGAGAACACAAACAAGACCTTAGCTTACATTGAAATGGAGCTTTGATGGACGAGACCATATGAAACAATTGTTCTCTCTCAGGGATTGTACCTAAAGCTGATGGCAGAGATCTATATGCACTATTGTGTTCTACCAAGATCTATGATTTCTTGTGAAAGGTTCATGGGAAATGAACCACTGGTCATAAATAATAAATTACTGCTCATAATCAGTTTCCATGATAGCTCCTCAGGGACTGGCTACAGAAAGTAGCTGTGCAGTTGTATCCTGTTTGCATCCTTTTTGCTTAGTACTAAAAGGTATGAATACTGTCGGATAAAAATTGGTCATAAAGGCAGCATATATGTGGGCATATTTAATGAATTTCATTTCACTGGGAGTGCAACTCTCTTATGAGCCACTGAAATTTGGAACCAGATGTGCCTAAAAGCAGTTCTCCTGTCTTCAGGCCTGATCAATCTCAGTCCGATTACATTAAATAACGCTTGAATTGGAGGAGGGTAGGGAGATGGAAATTTAAGCCAATTTCCCTAGTGAAGAACACTTTGCACTTAATCCTTAAAGTGCTGTTAAGGTTTTCTTTCCTTGAGCCCTCCTTACTATGCTTAAAAATAAAGCACCTGCATGAAAAATGCTGCTAGGTTATTCTATCTCTGTCTTAGTGTCTTTAGTGTTTTAAAAACAAAATAAATATTTGAATTTACAAGGGCTGATCAGGGATTTTTGGAGTCTTGTTTTTTCACTCCTATAAAATTTCTACTAACATTTCAAAATCCTTTGGAATTTTCTCTGAAGAATTGCTGTTTAGAAGTCTTAAGCCTCTTAAAGATTGCATGGCAATAGAATCCGAAAAGGTTTGGCTTTTCTGTTCGAGTACCAAATAGGATCACTGGCAATTTCCATTGCTTACTTTTTCTTGTTTTTCAGATGAATGTCTCATTCTCTGTATGATACGATTCAAAGTTTCCTTTGTTTATTTTTTCTACTTCTTCTTTTCACCATCTGTCTTTTCTAGTCCCCTATTCTGTGACCATTTTTTTGGAAAATGGTTGATATTGACAGTGATACAAATACTTCATGAAGAATGCTGCTCAGTGATTTTAGTAAAGATCTGATGTTTTCAAACTGGAATTTATATATAACATCCAGTATTGCAGAGGACTATCGTGACTCATCCATATTCTTGATGGGTCATGTTACCTCTTGTAGTAGCCTTGTATAGAACTCTGTAATTAATTTCAAATATAGACTGATTCTAAATATGTATGTATATATGGCTTGGCTTCTTGAGCGAGGATTTGGGAAGGGCTCTCCCCACGTGGGTGTGTCCTTTGAGCCTGCGCAGTGGATTTTTTAGGTAAGGCACAACGTGCACAGAACTGGCCCCACCCTTTAACTCCTAAGGTTCATCTGCCACGACTGAGCGAGCTTGGACGGTCACAGTGAAGTTGTCGGGATTAGAACCTACAGCTCCCAGTATTCCCAGGAGGTCTCCCATCCAACTACTAACCAGGCCTGACCCTTCTTAGCTTCCAAGATCAGATGGGATCAGGTGTCAGGGAGGCATTTAACTGCCTAATCCTAAATATACTTCTACAAAAACTACCTTAGAAACCCTGAAGGAGAATACTTATTTCTAAGGATGTTATCTGCCATAATGTGGTCACAGTAGTGGGGGAGGGAAACAGGCATCTTTCATAGACAGGATTTCCTCCTTGACTACTGCAAACATAGTACTTTCTGTGATAGGGTTTCATACTCACCATTAGAGGGGAAAAAACTAGTCTAGTGAATGTAGTACGACTGAGAGCACATGTCTTAAAACACAGTAAATTCAAGAATCTGCAATGAAAAAGGGCTGAACTGAATTGCATTGCATTTGCCATAAACTAGGAGTGTGCACGTGAGTACTGTAATACATGATAATGTATTCAGCTACAAGACCTGAGCCCTGATACTGTACATTTATATGAAAGGAAGAAATTTTTAAGCATTCTGCACTTTCTATGTGTATCCTTCCTGATATTTACTATGTTACACTCATAATGAAAATATCTAAATATACCTGGCTTCTCAAACCTAATATTAATGTAAATTTTCAACCCCCAAAATACATCTGATATTACAGATACAAGGGGACTTGGACATTAGCTTGCTATACCTGGGATTGCTCTTAAAATGAGAGAATATAAAAGGATATAGTAATTAATCTGCTCAAAGCTTGTAGAATCTCAGAGGCACTACTCTGTTTCTACATTGAAATAAGTGGGAATGTATACACTGTAAAAATAGTCCAGCTACATAGTGGTAATATGTAATGCAGAACTATCATTAAGCTAATATTTCCATTCACCAAAATTGCTCAGCCATGATGTCAGCACTGATTAATGTAGAGCTTCAGTGTAATGCTAATGTGCAGGCTTAAGTAAAAATGCCCTGCTGCAGCAGTACATATTCTTGGGTACATTGTTTGAGTTAAAACTCCAGTATCTGCTTGTGTGCTGAATCAGAGCCTTACAAATCAATAAAAGTATCAATCAGCTTCTAGTAACTGACACAGCCTAGTACTCTGCACAGTCCTTCAGACATAATTAGGCATGAATTGAATTGCAGTGGTGTCTTTATCCCCATTCACTGATGCCAGTAACCTCTGCATAGCTCTCATTCCACTCTCATCATAATGCATCCTGTTATGTCTGTACTCTGCATGGGTGTGCTGGCTTCGTGTGGCAAAGAAGCCTCCAGAAATGGAGAGATGTAAGGAAGTTGAGGAAAAGGTGGACTTTAGCTTGATGAGTTTAGTGATAAGACAGATTCCTGTCACAGCAAGAGCTGTTTGCTAATTTTTGTTAATTAAGTAGGCTGGATGGCACTTTGAGCAACCTAGTCTAGTGGAAGGTGTTCCTGACCACTGTAGACAGGTCGGAACTATATGATTTTTCAGGTCCCTTCCAACCCAAACAGTTCTGTGATTCTAGATAAGAAAAGATTTCAGATCTGATAGTATTTGTATACCATCATGTATGTCAATGTACTCTTTACATATTAAAGTCTATTTTTCAATATTTCTGAGTGCATATTAGGCAGTTAAATGCCATCCTGACATCCAATCCCGTCAGCTATCGGATGCTAGGCAGGGTCAGGCCCAGTTAGTACTTGGATGGGAGACCTCCTGGGAATACCAGGGGCTGTAGGTTCTAGTCACAAGGAATTGACTGTCACTGTCCAAGCTCCCTTGGCCATGGCAGAGGAACCTTAGGAGTTAAAGGGTGGGGCCACTTTTGTGCACGCTGTGCCTCACCTAAAAAATCCACTGCTCAGGCTGGAAGGGCACACCCACGTGGGTAGAGCCCTTCCCAAATCTTCATTCGAGAAGCCGAGCCATGATGATGATGATGTATATAAAGTCACAGGAAAAATCAATCTTTCTATTTCTTGATGTGAGTGAATGTTTCCTCTCCTTGCTGTATGTATACTTCCTCTGATGCTTGTGAACCTTTTTGTCTCTGTGTTATTTATTGCAAAAGCGAGATTGTCCATTAAGACTTCCTAGGCCAATTCAAAAGCTGTTATTTAGACTCCTGATTTCATTAGTACTTACATCAGTTAAACCTCCTGGAAGATCATGACAAACAGTACTCCCCAAACCTGCAGTCTCTTCTTTGAAAAACTATTGTGCATAAATTCTGTTTATTCTTCTGCGATGATAATTTTAGGTAGAGGATAAAATGGATGAAAGAACCAAATCAGTGAGGATGAGATAACATTGGCTGAATTGTATAATGCTGTATGGGCAGGTCTGTTCAGCTACAGATGTGCCTATATTCTCATTTGATAAAGTGCTCTGTGAGTGTACTATTTCTCAGAAAGTTATAATATGTAGGCAGAATAAACGGAACTCGAATATAGTGAAAAGAATTTTGCAGGTATATGAAAATGCAATTACTTTCCCTGAATGTGGCAAGAGAAAGTAGAATACTGTGTGCTACATGAAGTCAAGAGAACTTTTTTTCTAGTGAGCTTATACTTCCTTTAGTTTGTTCATGCTGGAAAAATCAGTATATACCTCACCAAAATACCTTCCTGATTAAAAAAATATGCATTCACTAGATCTGCTATTCTACCTTCTTACACTTCCCATTAAAAAAAATCAAAGTTCCTAGTGAGTTCATCATGTCTTTTGATTAGAAAGCTCTAATTAAAAAGGAGGCAATATAATGAGATTTTGGTGAGCAATCATACAGTTTGAATACTGAATTGCCCTACTGACTTCTAACGAACACCAAGCATTGTACTCAGTCATTAGCTCCTAAGTTCTGTAAGTTTGTGTATCTATTGGTCTCCTTAGTTTTCACTCTTGACCTTTTCCAGATAGGCCACTAACCCTAAAAATGCTCTTGCCAAAAATGCCTAAACATACTTTCAAAAGTACAGCAATTTAGGATATTATACAGAGATCACCCCCGATGTCCTGACCAATGCGATCTCATTGTCTCCTGTGATATCCCTGTCTCTCTCTATTAATTTTTAATTCTTGCATTTATATTTTAATTCTTGCATTTATTGATGCAAGGACAGAGACTGTCTTTGTGGTCTCTTTTTCACAGTGTGTAACAGAGTACAATCCTGGTTCAACAATGTGTACCCTGAATAAATCATAACTAATAAGAATTAGGGGATAGTTTTCGCTGGTGATGTAGTCACTTGTTTTATAATACAACCTTTGGGAAACCTCTGAAAGGGGGAGTTTAAATTTAATATTTTAATGAGAAAATTGTGTTAGTTTCAGCCAACACCTGAACTTAACTATGTATTACTAATATCACAAGTAACTTCTGATAGTTTTACTCCAGTGGGTTATTAAATTGTGAAATGTCCTCAGAATATTTTGTTCCTGCATACATCAGTGGGTTGTCCCTTTAGGTTAGTAACATCCTGTGAGTGAAGACCTTGTGAGTACTCAGCTTGCTGCTCTGGGGGAAAGGGACATACATCACATCATGTCTCTGAATTGTTCTCTGAATCTTCCTTGAAGTTGCACTCTGATATGCTGCATGATTTGTACTGTGAAAAAATACTAGATGTTAATTAATTCCTAGGATCCATCCTACTGTGGTGTAGGTTCTTATTGTAAGATTTCTTTACCCATTTGCATGATGAAAAGCAGCATGTGACATGGAAGTAGATCAGCAATCAGTAATAGGATGCTGAAATAACATCTGAAAAATCAGCCAACAGAATGGAATTCCTACATTTGAGCTGAAGAAGCATAATTTGGTTATTCAATTATCATTAACGTAATTCCTGGGAGGGCAGGTGGTGGGAAAGGGAAACCATAAAAGACCTCTGTTGTTTTTTTTGCACAGAAAAGAAGATCACTAAGGTGTATCTGGAGCTAAAAAATATCTGGATTAAGCATCCTTAAACTCTTACTGAGATGATGTTTCCAGGACTAATACAAGATTTCAGTATTCTGGTTTCTTTCTCACAGGAAGGAATACAATTTTAAATTCTTTGGTACTGTTCCTATATTCTTCAGTATGCCTTTTTAAAAAGTGAAATATTCAGCAGAATCAATTCGTTTTAGGTCAGATATGCCAGTCAGATGGATGCAGATCTGATCAATATTCCTCACTCTTCCTCCCCATCTTTTTCAAAGAGGAGTAATGTACTGTAGTCAGCCCTATCACAGCTCACTGAGGTCTGACCATTTAGAGGAATGAGTCTATCTGGCCTCTTAAAACCTCTCTAAGTGGTGAAATGGAATGATATTTCCACAGTGCTGCTATCTTGTTGGTTGAACAACTGAATGTGTGACTCCATGCTATATGTTGCAAACCTATTGGAGATTCAGTTGAGAAAATTAAATGGATATGATAATTTAATGGGAAACTGAAATGTCTGAGAAATGCTGAAAAGGGACTATTCAAGCATGCCTTACTTTACAATGAAATAGTGGCTGATTTTGAAAAAGGATTCTCTTTCTATTAGAATGCAAAAAAACAGTTTTCCCCAAGAACCCTGTCTAACTATGGAATAACAACTCTAGACAAAAGCTGTATATTGTTATCTTTGACATTTTACCTTTATTGCATGCTTAGTTTTTCCATAAATTACAATATTCCTCAATTATGATTAGATGCATGCAGCAGTGAATCAGGAATTGTTAATCAAAATTGCTTTAAACAGTCACTTATGAGAACAGGTATCAGTGTAATGTGGAAAAGGGCATGATGAAGAGAATATCTGTAGTCTAAACGGTACCCTTTAGCTGGATGCAATTTTGAACAAGGTGTTAAGAGAAGTAATGTGCGTGTGTGTATTAAGCACTGTGTCAGAAATTGAGTTCATAATGAGAAGAGCCTCAATGAGCTAGCTTAAAGGTTGAAGAAGATGTAATAAGCCAAACTGAAAACTGATTTTTTTTTCTGCTCCTTTTAACTGTAATATGAGAGAGAAGTGGAAGAGAAGGAAAAGGAGAAGGAAGAGGGGTGGGAGAGAACTAACAAAAACCGATGAACAAAAAATGCTGAATATTTGAGGTATTCAAGCATGCCATTCCAGACACTCAGTTACAGACATAATCATCTATTGAGAGAGTAAAAACTGAAAGTATTATTTAAAAAAAAATTCCTCTGCTAAGGAACTTGCTCTGGTGGGTGACTACCAACCAAGAGAAGGGATGTATTTTTTAAGAAATTTGTTTAGCTTTGGCTGGATTCCACTGGTTCTCATAGGCTACAAAGCTGCTGAACTTTAGGCTTCTGTCTCCCTTACCAAATGCAGTGGACACAATCCCCAATCTTTGGTGCTTGGAAGATCTTCCTAACAACAGGGTGTCCTCAGGTAGCCACTCTGTAAGCTTCTGGTTGCTCTGCCTCAGTGTATGTGATTGCATATCATATGGTTCAGAATGCTAAAAAGAATAATTAGAGTTACATTTTTTAAAAATTGGACATTTCAATGAGGGATTCTTTTTTATTAGCTCTGTATCTTGTTCAATGTGATAAACATTACGCACTGATCCTAACTCAGTTTTGTGAGGATTTTAATTTCTTTCTATTTTTCTGTGATATAGTCAAATAGCAGCCATCTAGAAACCCTAATTATTTGTTTGGAAATGGGTCTCTGGTTTGGTCTATATGGGTTTTCTGGTAAGGAATTTGTTTAAATGCTATCTCTGTGTATCTATTATACATATTATCATGTTTATTGTTGTAGCAACCTGTCTCATATCTTGCATAAATGGAGCAATCAAGAGGTTGCTTTGTTGACACACTGGTTAACCAGTGAGTTTGGGTTCTGTCTTTCTGCTTTGTATGTACAGGAAAATCCTATTTATGAGATAATGCAGACAGATTGGCATCTTTGAATTTCTCTTGATTTTACTTGTATGAAGCTTTAGTACATATTTGCAGAATGAATAGCATTTTCTTCCCAATCTGCTACAAATTGGAACCTGGTGGTTGTCAACAACCTTTAATGAAATTCGGTCCTGGGCTTAGGATCACTCCAGAGCCTATGTAAGCCCTCCAGCAGCTTTTAAGTGGAGGACTGGACCTGTGCTCTTAACTCCCTTAGCAGAATAGAGCTGAGTGCCAAATCACCCTGCAGATTTGGGAGAGCTTCCCAGTGAAACAAGGAGTAGCTAATTATTGGGAAAAGCAAAATACCCTTGACTGGTGCCAGAAAAACTTAATCCACTTCACTGTCAACAGTAACAATGTTGGAGTGAAATTGCTAAGGCTCTTCTAAGACTTCATGGCTTGAAAATCAGGTCTCAGGCAAGAAGAAACTTTGACCAACATGTCCTCATTTTAGTTTTGCACAGTTAGGATGGGTTCAAATCTCAGATACTAATGGGGACTGTAAATATTTCCACTTCTCTTAACTGATTAGAAAATAAACACCCTAATACAAATTAGTTAATCTTTATGTTTATCTATAGCAGATCACACTGCAAAAATTTTGTAGAAAGCTAGTTATTTTCCTTTAGAAGACTTTAATCACAGGCTTAGGTGCTTTTCTATGGCTATATGTGCTTTTCTCAGTTCACTTAAATACCTCACACAGCATCAGGCTGAGGTGTTTTAAGGCTTTTCATGGTAGCTCTTCTATCTTCCTGGATGAAAACAGACTTCTGCTGTCTGAGGTGTGAATGAAGTATCAGTTCTGAGGGGATCTAAGTCTCTGGGGTGCCTCATAAATCGGGAAAACTTCAATGAATCACAAAGATTTTATGGCTGGAAGATCTCAAAAAAGAAGTTACTCACTTTCCATGAGAGAGTTCTAAAGAAATAAGTTCAATGACAATCTTAATAGAAAATCTAAGGATTGTGGATGAAATTGCAATTCACTGCCACCAGCAAAACGAAGAACGGACCTGTGTGTCAGACTTTATGACAACACTCAACTGTTAAGATTTGATTTAATCTGCTGTTTGGGTTCACCACAGTAGTTTATAATCTCCAGTGACCTCCTTAGTAATGTCTATCATAATTATGATTTACTTCATTGTATTCACCATTTCTGGTGATTCATTTATGCTTCATACAAAATGTTGCCCAAGTTCTTTCAAGCTGCAATGCAAGTCCCTTAGGAAGCTTGCACATAACGTACCTGAATGTCAAAGTTCAGATGTATAAGGCTCAGAGTAAAAAGCTTCATTAAGCATATTTTTAGGTCTGCACAACTTGGTTATTTGGCATAACTCTCTTATATCATTCTTGTAACTGTACCTTAAAATTCCAGTTACAAACTAAATATTAATTGGTATGCTGACATTTTACATGCTGCCAGGCAAAAGAATATTTAGGAAGATGTAGATGCCTCAAGTCACAAGAAGCTTAATTAACTGGTGATTTCCATTTCACTGAGGTGCTGTAACACCAACCTGATAAATAAAAAAGTATTTTCAAGGAAGGGAGAAATGAGCATTATTTCTTTTTACATGGTGAGAGGAGCTTCTTTAGAAGGCACAGACATGCTAAGGCAGTAGAAGGATTGCTGCTCTTCACTGCAATAAGGAGTTGTCTGGCATTGAGAAAGCATGAAAGACTGTGGAGCTCATAGGCTTTTGCTTTAGTGCGAGTACACATTTAAGCCTGGAATACAGATGTTTTCCTCAACTAGAACTTTATTACATTTGTTGGATAATCCTTTTCAACATACCATTTACTTCAGTCATTAAATAGTTGGAAATAACAGATTGCTGGTTTCTCTCTGGTTGCACTCCTGGTCCAGGCTTCATGGTCCTATGTGCAGTGTAATCAATTAAATTTCTTACAAGCCATCCTGCCTGAATAATTGCATTTCAGAGACTGATTTAGTTTGAATCAAAGTAATGGTTTGTTGCTACTGAGTGCTAGGGGCAGAGGTTGACTCTGTGCAGCTGATCATAGAAAATCCATGACTACTTTAGGACTCTTTCAAGGTGGTAAAAAAAGCAGACTGTGCCAATAGGAAGGAAACGTTATGGGTCTGGGACTGCGTCCATGAATGTTATCATTATCAATGCATGTGCCTCTCTCTGGTATAGATACCTTCTGTTTTCATTCATTCTCAACATTGACTTTTAGCTTTTCTCTGAATTTATTCACATTCACTGTAAACCTATCAGCTGAAAAGATAAAATAATCCAGACAGAGAAAAATAATGTACCAAATGACTGATATATCCAATTAAGCCTTCTCTGTGGAGATATGAGATATTCAAAATGTGATGTTGGTAATCAATCTACAGGGCAGAACATAGTTGTATGAAATATTATTTTAATAAATTAATTCATCTAGGGAACCCTTGATCTACTCATAAACTCTTCTTTTTGTCAACAGGAAATAAGGTTGAGAAAAACATAATTCCTACTTAATACATTCTCATGCATGCTTTGTTGCATTTACAATAATTGCTTTTATATTATTTCTTCTGTGAACTTAATTTCCCCATAAGCTGTTGTTTGCCTTGTCTCCTGCTCTGCAGCTTTTAATTTCCATAGGAAACAGTGAAGCTTTCAAATTTCTTCATGTTCCTTTCCAGCTAGGCTTGTTCTTCTTGGAACTCTTTGTGAAAAATGTTTTAAAGATCACAGATAATTTCTTGAGTATTCATCAGTCCTTGGTAGGTGTGTATGTGATATAGATAAGTACATATAGGGCTGATATTGTGAAGAATGAGATAGACATCTGTGCCACTGGCTTGCAATTACCAATTAAATGCTGTGGAGAGGGTGAAATTTGACTTCTATGTTGCAGGAAAATTAGATTTTGAAAAATTATTTATTTTGGTTCTTAAGGATAATCAGTCTTCAGCAGTGAAAATTTTTGAGACATTAAGAAAAAATAGGAAAAAAAAAGAATAACCTGTGTTGACATTTTAATTAAAAAAGGGGGGGGAGGGAAAAGAATGGATGAAACTTCTTGTATTACATCTTGTCAGCAACCAAATGCCCAAAGACTCACTAGGTTGCCTCAAATTCATGGCAAATGACCCAAAGCAAGGGACAGTTATAGGTACACATAAAGCTGGGAACCTATACACCCTGAGGAGCACAGTTTTAAGACTCCAGTCCAGGATTACTAAATCCTGACTGTGGGATCCCAAGTCTTTAGAGGTGTGCACTCAAAGTCCAGGCCCCAGGACTGCAAAGGGCTGCCATGTGTCATGTACCTTCTGTTAATTGGTGAGCACTGCTGAATGTGCTGCTAGTTCCAAGCTCAAGATGTGAAAGTTGCAGAGCTCCTATTTGTGAAACAAAATTCTGGTAATCTGAGGCAATTCTTTTGTTGAGATTGTGGACTGTAAGTGACTAGAATTTTGAGTGCCTTGCTAGTTAATCAGGTTAAAGCTCATTTTTCAGCACCCAAGGGCAGTTCGGTTCACAGGAACACATTAAAGAAAGTCTCAAAAAAGCATCCTGAAATACCTTACTGCTTTTCTTTAAATAAATATTGTAAAAGTTATGATTGAAATCTATATTAGAAAACTCAGTAGTTCTGTATTTTTTTTTCTATTGAACACACAAGTACCATCTCTTTAATTTAATGTTGAAAGATGCTATATAGTTGGGAGCTGCACTAATCCTTCACAGCTCCCTCCTTGTCAAAGTTGTCATTCCTCAATTTTTTTCTTACATAGGCTGCTCTTTCAAAAATAAGCAGAACCCTTTCTGTTTAGTATTTTACTTCAAGCAATGAGAGATCCCAGAAGAGATGAAAGCTTTCTTGTGATATAAAATGACAATCAACTAAAGGTCTCCATACTTGTAGTTTAGTTAGTCTAGACAAAAAATAACATGTGACTGAGAACTAAACCAAATAGATTATTTTGGCTCACTTGTTGAAGGCAATTATGTTAATGACATAAAATATAAGTAACAGTTCCTGTAATGAATCAATAACTTTATCTGAGTTTGATATTTGGTGAAATTTACCAGCTGTTGGTCACCATATAATTTCTAGTAGCAAGAGCATTATGCCTTATATGATTTATGTACTGTATATAAAGAGGTAATTCTGATAAACCTATAAAGAAAATAGTCTAATTACATTGCAGATAGCTTTGGAAGACAAGTAACTGTTATAAATATTCACAGAGAAAAACTCCTCAAATATGTGATATTTCTGTAAACTGTCCAGATTTTGTGATCTGTACTAGATCATTGCCTTGAAATGACTATTACTGCAGCTTGCGAGCAGCAAATGGGTGGCCTCCTTCACTGTAGCCTTTGGATTATTTACTTGTATAAAAGTGTCTATGGTAGAGAGTAAGCCACGGGCTACAGAGGACCCAACAGTACCAGCCTCCCATGAAAAATGTATATCAGGCTGCTGGGCACCATTTCAGATGGTTGTATTGACAAATTTCACCTTTCATATTTTTTATTCTTGCTTCAGGAAACATTTTGTCTGAAATTGTGTCTACACTTACATCCATAATGCTCTTTATAGCCTAGATTCTCTGCACATCTCTGTCATGCAGAGCTACATTGCTAAGTTCCTGCTTAATGTTATTGTAATGAATCCTTTCTTAATAGAAAATACTGTATGTTACTGTTTTTGTCTTGCAATCTGCTTCTTATATCCTGAACCAGTAACTGTAAAGCCAGTAGAGCTCCTGGTGAAAGAAAGGAGGATTTTTTTTGAATCTGGCTTTGTTGCTGTAGATCTACATGAGTCATTAAAATACATAAGTTTTGCTTTATGTTTGACTGACCAATATAAAAAAATAATATAACTCATTCAAAATAAACATGAGTAATTTCTTATGGGCAGTCTTGATCGCTCACAGTATTGATTAAATTAAGGTAGAAAAATATCTTACCTATTTTGTGATATCCCTAGGAATGATGATTCAAGAATTCTGAGTTCCACACTTCTCTAGTTTTTGTTTTCAGGGATCTTATTTCTCAATGGTGTGTTGCATCACTTATAATGACAGTTTGGCTAGATCTTTATCAGAAACAGCTTAAAATAGTGGATATTCTCAACAAAATCTTTCTGATGATTGTGAAATCAAGAGCTTTTCTTTGTCTGACTCTTCAGGTATATGAGCACAAAATGTTTGAGTATGGTCACACTAAAATTCTGATTCTATGTTGCTCATGTTATGTCTTCTGTAAAGTTTGTGCTGAGGCTCAGGTCACATATTTGAATGAGAATTTCTCAATGTCCACAGACATGTACAGATTTTTCATCATTAAAAATACATGCTGACATGGGTTGCTCCCACAAATCTCTTTGCAGGACCAGGTCCCCATATTTGTATCTGTGTCAATACTTAAATTTTACCAAGTCATTTTAGAATAACCATTTTGATTCACAGCTATCTTTCCTCTAATATACTGTGAAGCCCAACTTGCTTCCCTGTTCTATTCTATCAAACATAATGCTGACAGGATTACATGTACTCCTGTTATACTGACCATATTGCTTCCTATTTTTCTCATTCCTTCACTGGCTTCCAATTTCCTTTTACATCAAGTTCAATCTCATGCTTTGCCTTCATCTTCAATATTTCATCTTTTTTTTTTCCTTAGCTTATTTACCTATCCCTTACCTATAGCTTTTTTTTTTTGTGCTGAAAAACCTAAACACTTCTTTGGTAAGCAAGATCTGTGTAATTTGCAAGCTGGGAATGATTAAAGCTTTTCACATGATTTCAATTTGCTTTTGCATTACAATGCTGGTAGTAAAGATACTCAGGGTAGAAAGTGCATTGAAATCTAAATATGAAAAAACCCCCTTTAAGCTCACCTATTATGTAATAGATAACTTTAACTGCAGATTGTTCATCAGAGCAGTAGGTATAAGATATATTATTAGGCTTGTTCTATTCAAGCATATATTCAAAGACACATAGGTAAGATCTGAATCCCTAATCAATGATTTTCATTAATTCTTGTTTTTTTCAAGTTGATTTATTCTTTCTTATGGGCAGCTGTCATTACAAATGATCAGTAAACACTTGGACACTGAGAGTACTGAGGTTTCCCCAAATTAAGACTTTGAAGGCTCAAAAGAGAGCAATACAGAATCCACTATTTTGAGTGAAGAAGTCACTCTCGATTATCTAAGTCTCACTGGAGGCTGGCTTTATAGAAGATCATGCCTGAATAATGAAATCAGAACCGGAATCCATTTTTTTGTTGAATGCAACAGTCTTGTATGTTTCCCTCAGAAGACCTGACATTCTGAACATCTGTGGTGACACTCTTACAGTATGTGTATTTTCAACACCTATATTATGTTAACTGGGATTTGCAATACTGCTGGACAATAGAGTCTTGGATCACTTCAAGGAATTGGGGAATTCAGTTTATAAAATCTCAGTACCTGATTTCAAAGTTGGATATGCTTAGCTATTCTAGGGAACTGATCCTTTCATGGGGTTCAATGAAATCAGTACTTTACCAAGACAAGGTGCTATTAGCCCTCCTCTGGATTATGCAAAGTTTTATTTAATGTATTCAATTTATCTTCTGATCTCAGAGGAATGTGCATATTTTTGTAAAATATGGTTTGGGGACAACATCACGGAAAACCCCCAATAAATACATTCCTTTCCTCCTAAAAACAGTGCTATTTTGTGAATATTTTTAAATGTAAAAATAAATCACCCATCATTTTGGTTCTCCTGGGAGGTATTTGCCATGCTCTGTTTACCAGTTTCTTTAGATAGAAAAGCCTGTGTTACTACAAGATACTGTAGAGACAAAAAATTATATACAGAAGATTTACTCAAGGAAGATAAAGAATTTTCACTCAAGGAAGTTTTCACTGGGAAGGGCCCGGCGTGGGAGAAGATTCTTTACTATGAATAGCACTGTATGTATTTCTCTGTCTGTCCTTTGAAAAATAGGATTCCTGTGTAGAGATAACACGTTCCCACAGACATGCTGTGGGGCCTGTGCCAGCAGAGAGAAAAGCATAAAAGGACAAGGGGAGAATACAGGCTTGAAGTTGTTCTGTGCATGCAAAAGGTGTTGATATAAAAGCACCCAGGGTACAGGCTGCACACTCTCTTTCTGCCCACTATGATTTTTAGCAGAGTATTTCAGGGTTTTTGACTTCGAAATCAGCTTTTTTCCTTAATGTCTTAGCCATGGTTTGGTACCTGGGGTTACCTGTGTGCGTATCAGCTCTTACAGATACTACCAATTCAGGTACAGCTCTGAAAGGATACTACACAAGGACTAAATAAAGAAAACAAAAAGAAAGAACAAAAAAAGAGTAGGAGGATCAGGAGGAGGAAGAACATTTTCATTAAACTAACTGCATAACACAAACAAAAATAGGACTGTTTTATTTTCTTATTTTTCTAAAATGAGAAAAAATATTCATATAAATAATGTTTACAATTTTTAACCAAAAAAGTTTTTAAACACTTCATGCCATTTTTTCCAGTATGCAATAAATGCTAAATGCTTGAAAGTTTTTATGTATAATTAAACTGTGCTGTTTCCAGTGTCCTCTGCATATGTTTTACAAGTATGCTTTTCAACACTTCTGTATGTCTTTAAAAGGTATTCACCTTCAGTGACTTTTTGAGGCTTTCTACACTGAAACACCTTGACAAAGGCAATACTGTATGGGTCTTAATTCTCCACGGAGCTGACACATCCCAAGATAGTATTATGTGGGCAAAACATTTACACAATTGAGCAAAATGATTCCTTTAGTCCCATTATGGCATCTTAAAAACCCTTTACTGCATACCTACACAGCTGGCCAAAGCACCTCTGAAGCCAGTGTCATTTACTGAGTAAATAATTACTATTTTAAAACATGATTAAGTAAAAGTTATCTGAGCTTTCAAGGCAATTAGATTTTATCCCTTGTATGCAAGTTCAACAGGAGACTCCAAGCACCAAAAAGTCTCATAATAGTTAGCAGTACTGGTTTTGATTTACTATCATAAAAAATGTGTGTGCTCTAACTAAGAACTAACACAGTCTTTGAACAAACCCAATGCTGTTTTCATCAGTGGTTAATGATTCATGCAGATGCTGAACTGAGTGTTATAAAAAGCTTCTTTACTGTCTTTGCTAAAAAATAAGCTGACCAATGCACATCAAAGGTATGACATTTAATACAGACGGACATCTGGAGTCCTCTCCTTGCAAAAGATGAGAAAAATCAAGAGATTCAAACCCGAGCTGTTTTAACAAGTTTTACAGGACAAAAATAGCAGCACCTGTTATTTTATCCATAAAAGATATTCTTAAGGTTAAACTGTCTTGTCCATTCTATAACTGATTACTTTAATAGACTAATTCCTTGAGTTATAATTCCTCTTTTGTAATAGAGTATTTTGTGATGTCATCCCTGACCTAAATACTCATTCTATAGATGTTAGTATTGATATCAGATTCAGTGATAGTACTTCTAAAAACTTTGAATAGGTTGAACTAGTTTATAGAAGTTATAGAATTTATAATATATTTGTGAACTACACTGAGGAATCATCCTTATCCCAAGGTATACTTCTCTTACAGTTTTTCAAGTTTTCAGTACACTAAATCATTAGAATTAGAATTGAACATCTTAAAATCATGACTCATGTACCTGCAGACCTTTTTCTTGGGTTTTCTTGACCATTTTTTAAATCAAATTTTTATAAACTGTAAACATCATTAAAGGAAGTTCCTTTTTAAACGGTATTTTTTTAGACATGTTGTTTCCTTTAGATCTAAAGATCTAGGTGTGTTATTTCATTTGGGGATAGTATTAAGCATACTTAAGTTAGAAATACTGTTTCCTTTAGAGAAAAAATCTAAACATGAAAATTAGTTCATTTTCTTTCTGTAGCTATTAGTTTCAGAAAATTGGTAGGTGCAAGGGACACCGATGTGTCCCCTCTAATCTCTCCAAGAACGCTCATGGAATGTATAGGATAATGTTCAGAGGCGATCAGAGAGCTCACAAATGTCAACAACCTTGATCTTCAGTAAATCCAGCTTTGGCAAAAATCTGGTGATATGCTTATCTTTGTTGGAGAATGATAGGCAAACTAGGCTATTATAACAACATTCATTAAAAATTTTGGAAAGAACCTGGATTCTTCGCTAAGTGACAAAATTTTGAATTCCAGGGCTTTGCAAAGAAGAAGACGATCATTTAGTTACACATAAATGCAAGTTTTCATCATTAGGTCACAAATAAAAGTTCCCGAGTGTCACACAAAAATTTATGAAAGGAAGACTCCTTTACTCTCCAAGTTATCTGCAGATGTAGCAGGTCTGGATGTGACTAGACCTTCCCCTTCTTAGCTGGCACATTACCTGTCTGTCCAGGTCCCTGGGAGACCTACATAGACAATATTTTAGAGTAACCAATTCTGCACTCTAAGTCTGGTAAGGTGCCAGATGCACAAACAGCCTGGTTACACAGGTCACAGTCAAAATCCCAGATGCACAAATAGCGTGGGTTGCACTATAAGTCTTGGCACATTCAGTAATATAAACAAATAGTGTAATTTACTGATTCTTGTGGTAAAATAAGTTTCAGAAGCTGCTGCTGATATATACATTGATAGCAGAAAGCATAGGCCATGGTATTATCATAGAATAAAGCTTACCTGACAGGCATCCCTATGGGGAAGATGAGTATAGCCCATTGACTGTCCCAGGATACAAAGGTGGAGTCTTCACTGACCTTCCTCCCCTCTTATATTGTTTTTTTTTGAGGATGGGGAAAAGGTAAAGATTCAGTTGGTGTCGTTTCATGATCAGGTGGAGTTTTAGTGATTTAAGTCATACATGGACAGGTTTTAGTTCATTAGCATATGCAGGGTGTGAGAAGTAGTATGTTTTGTTTCTGGGGACCTCTTGCTTTCACTATTTTTCCACACTAAGGAAAAGGAGATAGTATTTTTTCATCAGAAACAATGATTAAACATGTATGGAGATGTCAAAAAAGACACAGAAACTTGTGTGAAATCACAGAAGTTTAGTTTTGAAGTTCTATAATGCAGTATAAAATATTTTTTGTTTGACAGTTCTCAAATTATATATGTTGTTCAGCAAAGAAATTTTAAAGTTCTAATAGCACATACAGATTTAATGTTTTTACTTGTAAACAGGGGAATACAATGCTGAGTAACTCAGTCCCACAAATGAAAGGAGGTCCTTACTATCCCTCAGAGCTTTAATATACTTGTGGGGTGGGGGGAAGATGTATGCACCTATTTTGTTAGTTTTTATGATAACTCCTGTCAATATATTTAGGCATAAACATAATTATCTACAATACTGAGGGCTCAGTTTAATTTATTATGGTTAAGCAGTGGACATCATCTCTAGATATGGATAAGGAACATATGTTACAACCCTTTTTGCAGAAAAATAAAAAGATATGAAGGAAGAAATCAGTTTAGAGTCAACTAAAAAGTAAAAGTATACCCTAATGATATAAAAAGAGTCTTGTATAGGAGCTACTGTTTTTTTCCTTCCTCATTGCTCATCTGAATGTTTCATCTAACCACTTTGTTTATCCTTTTAGTTATTTCCTTTCACTGTAAGCAAATTGTATCTTCTCACTTGGAAGTAGCATTTTTTAATTTAGACTTACATTTTGAAAATCGTCAGGCAAAGAGATTCAGAGATTTGTAAAATTGTTATTTTGCTTAGGAAATATCAACAAACAATAACTTTTAAACTTTTCAATTCCTTCTATCCTGTCACTTCTTTTCAATCAAAACCACTAGAGAGATATAATTCAAATTTAGAAAAAGTTTTGATTTTTCTGAAAATGTATGTTTAGCAGATGAGTAATTTTTTCCTTCCCCTCCCCAAATATGACTGTGTTATTTTTATGTAGCTGCCTCTTACTGTGAAGAACTCTGCCTTCCTGAGCATTATTCCTACAAACATGGAGTACCGGAACATTTCTCCTGCAAGAAAAGACTGAGAGTTCTGAAGCTGCTCAGTCCAGAGAAGAGAGGGCTGCTCCTTGTGTCCTTATCTGAGCAGGGATATTAGTCAAGATGACCTCAAGAAGTCCCTTCCAACTTCAGCCATCCTGTGACTCTGCGAAAAGGGATTTATAAAACTGTGTCTGATTTTTCTATTATCTTAATTCTACCTGTTGGACTCTATTTTTTTGCAAATGTCACCTAATTTGAGCGAATTAGTAAAACTACTAATACCAGTAAGAATATGATTGAAAAGTAGTGGAGATTTAGAACTTTTCCATTTCATTATAATGAACTTTGCAAGGAACCCAATATGCTGGATTTCATATCCCAAATGTGGGATACAACATTCCCAAACTTTCACATTTCTAGAAAATACACTCACAGAATATTATAAAAAAGCAGTGCCATCAAAATCTGAAGAGGTGGCAGGTTCAGTTCTTAGGAGTGATAGTCAGTTCAAAGTCTTATCAGCATACAAAAATATGTGTGTCTGTACACCTAAATGTACATTGATATTGACAAAAATATTCTGTAAAAACAAATAAAGATTACTTTGCCCCAGAGCAAATACAGAAAATAAAGAACAGGTGTTTGTTTTGTATATTCAAGCTGTTTATGCACAGATGATAGTTCTTGCTGTTTACTATCATTGATGTTATGACAACTGAAACCTTTGCATGATTAGGACTGCATGCAGAGATATATGAGTCATATTGAGCAATATGTGTTCAGGGTGAAACACACACTTACTTAAAAAACCCCAGTGTGAGCAGTTTAGACATACATCTGAAGACAATAAAAAAATCAGGAACTGAAATATGGGGCACTGTCTGATTTTTGAAGAAAATGAACACACAATTCTGTAAATGGACCTATTTACGAAGAGGTGATTTCTCAGTAAAAGCTGTGTTACTAACTATGGGATCCTTGCTTGATTAAGGAATATGGAACTGTACACAAAAGCAAGTCCAAGAAACATTTCCTTCATTTGTAGTGTCTGTTATGAGACTGTAAATAAATTACTATCCTGTGGAGATTTGGTCTTTGCAGCACTGTCTAATAATTTCAGCAAAATCTGTATCCCCACTGGCAGACTTACACTGAATATCACAGGATCACAAAGACAGTGATGTTTGAAGGGACCACAGTTGCCCTCACGTGGTTCAACCTCTCTGCTCTAGCAGGACGATCCCAGAGCACACTGCACAGAATTGTGTCCAGACAGTTCTGGAATATCTCCAGTGAGGGAGAGTCCACGACCTCTCTGTGCAATCTGTTCCCGTGCGCGGTCACCCGCACAGTAGAGAAGTTCTTCCTCATATTCTTGTCCTATTGCTGGGCAACACTGTAAAGAGCCTGGTTCCATCCTCTTGGCACTCTCCCTTCAGATATTGACCTTCTGAGATAGATGGTCCACATATTAAAAGTCAAATAATAGACTAAAACATTTTAAAACCAGCAAAAGTCATATCAGAATCATATACTTTGAAGAAATTCAGTGCTGAGAGGCTGTGATGAGTTTCTGGTAATTAACCACTTACCTCTTTCTTTTACATTGATTATCACTGAGGTTTCTGATACTTCTCCAGTGCATTTCTTGAAAGAACTGCAGAGATCTTTCAAGTAACAAATACTAAACAACTAAAATAGGATACTGCAATCATGAAGAATATCTTTTTAAAACCTATTGGCATATATGCCAATTCACTTTTTATGGTGGCTTCAAAATCATGCTTTGGGACACAGTTACCACTACAACTCCGGGGTTTTTTTGACCCTCAAAGTTATATAAATCAACTGTAATTCCTTAGGTAGCATACTATTAGAGCTGAAATCAATGGTTTTAACATTTTTTTTCTCAATTAAATCACTTTATAGTCAAGGTAAGAATAAGAACTGTTTTAGAATGTAGCAAATTCGTTGACCTACTTGTTATTACTCCACTTGAAGTCAAAGACCTACATTAAAAATGGCAATTTAAGGAGGGGACAGTAGGAAATTAAACAGGCAGACACTCAGTCCTTCCATTGTGAATATTAGGTCCTTAGGAAAAAAATCAGTGGGTGGGTTAAACATGAAAAAACACACCCTTTTGAGTGTCTGATTTTTTTCCCCATGTCTCTTCCATTCAACCGTTCGCCCCCAAAAACCCAGCACACCAAACCCAAGGTGACTAAAAGTAGAAGCATGTAGCAAATTCTGTCCTAAGATAGGAGAGTTTTAATACTTGCCTTAATAACTTTCTTTGACAGAGGTGTGTGCAATCCTCAGAATATGGGTTTGGAATTTCATGCTTTATTTGTGCATGCTTTTTGCATGTTGAATGAACAGTGTCCTGATATCAGTTTCTTTGTGTGATGAATACTAGTGGCACAGGAGTTCTGCAACTCTCATTCTCTGCCCCATTATGCCCTGCTCTTGGTAGTGGCTTTGATGCCTGTTAGGCAGCAGGAATCTCAACAGCTAGACTTTGACCATAGCTGTGTGTGCATACATGTAACACAACAGATGTTAACAGAACAATATTTCATGAACAAGAAGGATCTTTGCAAAATAAAAGGTAATTCTTTTGACAGAAGCCCTGAAACTTTCTCCTATATGCCCTTTTAATGTTGAACACAAGTTGCCACAATGCTTGTCTATGTCAGCTTAGGGAAAGCAGTACAATCCCTCGTGAGGGCTGCTACATAGGCACACTAATGCATGAGAACTCTTGTATTTTAAGATATATTAAAGAGTAAAAATCAATTCTGCCTCAAAGCCTAAGGAAAAGAGCTCCATGCTGTAACTTTAAATATCTTCTATGAAGCTGGTACAGGCCTTGCAGTTCCCACTTGTTGCACACTGTAAATAAAACTCCTTTGAGCTGTGCTGCTGCAGCAAGTCCCTTTTAAAACAGTACGCAAATGAATGACTTTAATAAGAGTTCTTAGGTTCTGGTGGGGCTGTGCCTTCTCTTATCCCAAGACAGGAGAGGCATCTGCCAGTGTAGGAGCATTAACATCCTCCTGGGTGCCAGCATGAACATCTGGGAATGTTAAGGTCAGTCTGGTAGGGGCATCTTACGTTTCTGAGTCATAAGCAGTGGAAGAATATAACAGTTGCTGAGCTGCTTATAACCTCTTTCTTAAAAGTCTTACAATTTTATTCTCCTTGCTCCTTCTGTTGGAATATTTTTTCTAAGTCTTGCTTTTTTGATGATTAGAATCTCTCTTCTAATTTCTATCCTGAATCATGGACACCTTACATTTACTTGCGTCAGTTAGCTAACATATTTGTACATCTTTTCACTTTTCATTCTGCAGCATTAAAAGAACCAAACGCTACTGTCACTCTCTGGGGAGAAGCATGCCTGTTCATTACAAACATTCATTGTAAGAAAAGAGCTGAAAAATAAATACAAAATTATGATAAGTCGAAAAATTTGATTTCCTTTTTTTTGCTGGTATGAGATTTTTGTCTGTTTGAAGCAGTAGTACTTAGGAATTCAGAAATGAAATAAAATAATTTCTTAAAGACTGCACTGAAATGTGCTTATGCTATTTTCACCTATAATTTGTACTTACTGGAATTTTGTCTTAGTTCCAGTATAGATGGACCTGAGGCATTGGTTATGAGTGGTCCAGAGCAATCTTTAGGCTGTAGACCTGTGGCTCAGTGCAGAGTCAAATGAGACCATGTAGTAGCTGTGAAATGGAAAGCAAAAGCACATTGTCACCAGCATATTCCCCTTGATTGATGCTATGCAGAGCAAGATATTGTTGCACAGCTCCAGAGAGCTTAAACTATGAAAGAGTGAATTTGTAGTGCTTCAGTTACTGATCCAGTACCAAAATTGTAGCTCTCATTAAGAGGACAAGTAATCATACCAGGCTAATCCTGGACACTTATGTAAAAACTTTGTTGGCAGCATTGGAAAATTTATTTCATCAAATACTAAAACCTATAGGATTAGACCTAATGGAAAGAAGACCTTGTGTTTGTCCAGGTATTCTTCCTGTCTTCTAAACCTGTTAGGGGAATGCAAACCCAATTGTGCTAAAGACTTTTGATAGGTTAGGACCTCTTGAAAAACCTCAATGCTTTGAAGTTCAAGAAACATCTCTAAAAGGGAATTAAATCCTCAAAATTTGACAAATTAAGTGAAATACTTACTACTCACTGATTTAGACATATGAAGAAATTACATACTTCCATATACAAGTTAAAAGCAGAATATTTGAAAGTTATCTAGCATAAAGAAAAGCTTCCAGTTTTTCTAGCAAAAACACTACCTCAAAAAAAATCAAGAAACAAATCCATATGGATGAGCAACAAAACTGAGTGACAATCCAGTTTAAGCTTTTCTTTTCTTTAGAAGATAATAATTAAACAAAATATCGGGAAAGGTTAGCTTTCTATTTCCAAAAAGAAATTAAATTAGTAAGTAAATTTGTCTTAGTCAAATAGTACTCCTGAACATGTAAAACATGAAGATGAAGTAAAGTACAGAGATGACAGGCCAGAGGTTAGAGATGGAAGGAAGTGAGAGCCATGGGATAAAATTACTACTTCTGTTTACAGTACAGTTGCTGATTTTGAGTGTGGGAGTGAAAGCACAGCTAATTAGAACAGAGAACAGAAAAAATGAGTAGCACATCTGAAGGGCAAAGTTCTGACACAAGAAGAACTGAGGATCTGGCTCACACAGTGGATCAAATTGTAGGTCAGTTGGAATTTTTAACATATTTGCGAGCTTAAGAACTACTTTTGTTAACGAAGAATCTCTAATAATACTGCATCTGCTGAAGAAGGAAGCTCAAGTGACTCAGCAGTTCACTTTAAAAGGGTGTGCATTTTTAAAGAACACCTTTTTGGGAAAGAAAATTGAAGGCGTGGAATTGAAAAGAAAATACAGTAAAGATGACCACGACTCATCAAAGACAACTCATGTCTGAATAAGAGGATATCTTTCTTTGATTAAAACAAAAAGTTTCTTAGATAAAAGGAGGTAGTAAATCTAATTAATCCGCTTGCTACTAAATGTTTGATCTAGATCTTCACTGGAAAATGGTAGCTAAATTAGAATAGGAACTCAGTATAATACATGGTGAAGAAAATGTAGCACATGTTGTGATGAAAGGCCAGATCTCAGGCTTGAGAGAAGTTGCCAGTGGACTGCTTTAAGGATTGGTCTCTGGATCAACCTTTATTAATATTTTCAGAATTGTACTACTAAATTAAAAGTGTTACTAAGTTTCCTGATTAAAAAAAATAGTTCATTGTAAAGAAATAAAATTCTAACTACAAAGAAAAAAAAAGAGTAAAATAAAAAGAGAAAAGCTAGCAAAGAGGTAAAAGAAAAAAATAAATTACCAATGAACTGATGCTTACACACAAGTTTACGCAAGCATTGTGCGAGTCAAGGGAAAGGCAATGTCCAAACTCTAACCTTTCAAATGGGTGCAGTCTTGGTACCTACCTCCAAAGACATCATTATTTCATACTGAGATCTTACTATTTGTCTTAGTTTACGACTAATGCAGGGGTTAGGGACTCCACAAATACACAAAGTGAAACAAGATATAAGTGAAATTATTATACTAGCAAGTATAATAGTAACAAGAACAATACAAACAGAACGGTTCAAACCAATGACTGACATGAGATCACCTCTAGTTTCTCTCTAGCTAGAAAAAAAAACAAAACACCACAGAGAAACAGGAGCCAAGCAAAATGGGAACGGCTATGTCATCCAAAGAAGTTCAGTTGTCAAGAGCCTGGCATGGCTCCTGGAGCTGCAGCAGTGAGCATGCAGGGGTTCCCCCTCTCCCAGCCATGTGGCCACCCCTGGCCCCTGCCCTGGCTCAGCTGCAAAGTCACAGGCTGGGACTGGAGCAAAGCAGCTCCTCTGGGCTCAGCTCTGTGCAGTTCGGTTGGGCTCAGTTCCAGGCGGTTCTGGTGCAGGAGCCTGAGTTTGCTTTCCCCACACCACTCGGCTGAGCTTAGCTTCCTTCGGCTTCGCTCCAGAAGGTGGGCAGTGGCAAGGACTGGGAAGCCACCGTAGCAGCAGGGAAAGTTAATTTCACTTTCATTTTCGCTCCGACTGCGACTTCTGTGGCCTCGGCCGCTCCTCATGGCTTGGCTTTGTTTTGACTCGGCTCAGCTCCCAGGAGTGGCTCCAAAAACACATGGGTCCCTCTCTGCTCCACCAGCAAGGGAAGCATGGCTCTAAGATCGAGTGGCTTCACTTCCCTTGCCATGTGCCTCTTCTTCATTTACCCTGCTGCCTTTGGTGAGGGGATGTTGGAAAAGAGAATAGAAAACAAAATCTACTTTGACACCATTCCCTAGGGTGCCTTCATTTTGGTGGTTCTGAAGATCTTTGTGTCCAGTTTGTGAAAGACGCACCATTGAGTGAACATGCAGTAATTCCTTCAGTGAAACACTTCCACCTCATACGTGCTATGACTCATCAATAATAACAATTTACATAAACACTAAACTGGCTTATATATTTATTTAAATATAAAGCTTACAAACCCATATAGAAAGCTGAACCTGAATTAGGAAAAATAAAGTTCAGTATCACTTACCATGATGAAATTCAAACTAAACTAAGATTGTTGTATCTTTAACAATTTAGTTTTCAGAGGAAAAGAACATTTTTCTAATAGCAACATAAGATTTTGAGTACTTCTTTTTAATATGAATTATAGACACATTAAAGCAACTAATAGAATGAAACTAACTGAGAATTACTAAATTAGAGAAAAGTGGATGGAATTTGCCTAATTAACCTACAAAGTTTTAATCAGCCTCTCCAGTGGCCCACTTATGGTTCAGAAGATACAGAAGGTATCCTTAAAATAAAATCATAAATTATTTTAAGTTGCATATCAGTTGATACCACCAACTAATTAGTTTTATTCCTATTTTAACAATCTAAATTAGAAACATCAAATATGTGGGGGAAGAAAGAATAATCAAAATATTTTGAAAGTAGCTGTGACTAGAAGAAAATATGCACAAGTTTCTCCAGCTGGTTAGACTGTTAGAAAGAGAAGATTATTTTAGGAAAGAACTTAAAAAAGAATAACAGTACAGTCCACTAAATTTGGAAATAAATCAGCATACTATCTATTTTCATCCTGAGTAGATGATGTCAATGTTTTGTAGCTACTCGACATTTTTAAACTTTGATTTCTCAAAGTACAAGACACAGTTCTAACAATGTTTCTGAACTCTGGCCTTGTTGTTGAACTCTCTTCATTTCACTGCTGCAAACTGAAATAACTCTGGTGGATTTATTTTGGATGTACTCTTGGGGAAGTGAGGCCTTATAACCCCAGGTGTCATGTAGCCTGTTATGATTGCTTCTTAAAAGTATGTGATCTCTCCCACTTCTCTCCTTTTCAATGTGATGATTGTGGGTTTTGGTCATTAAATCTGTTGTGAATTTAATATGTGTTGTTGGAAAAATGTCCTTTGGTATGCAGTCAGTTGAAGCTCAGTGAGTGGAGGTTCAGCAAAACCTTCTACATTAAATGTGTATTTCCACTCATGGTCCCAGAAGCCTATGCAGTTCTTTTACAAAGTTTGTCACATAAATGATATAGCAAGGCTAGCATCCATACACTGAAATATTTAACTAAGTTAAGGTAAAAGAAAAAAAATGGTTTGGAACTGGATGCAAAGTGTTTGTAAGTCTTCTGGAACTGAAAACTATTGAAAATCGTAGTGCTGTTATGTTCCTTTATTTGGATCTAGAAGATTGGCTTAGTTATAGTTTTTACAATTAACTTGTAGACTGGATTTCTTCGTGCTAGAAAAGAGGCAATAAATAGAAAAGTGCCAGGAATTACAGATCAAGGAAAGCAGGGACGCAGATAAAATTAGGAAGAGGATCTATTCTGAGATGAATGATTTTACACTATATTTTTATGTTCTGGAAGTTTTGTTAATGTTGATCTGATTAATTCTGTCTCTAAAGGACTGAGAAATGCAATTTCTTTGGAAATTAAATATTTTATGAGGTTAGGGAAATTTAAAAAACACTTGTAACAAAATGAAATAATTTTCTGTTTCCTTAACAAAATATCAGGATGTCTGATAATGTTTAAATAATTTGTCAGAGATCGATCACATGTAACTATAGCTTTCTAAACTTAATTTATCTGTCTTGCTACTTCCCTAAGGTCCCTTAATAGACAGTGAATTTATGGAGGCAAACATGAATAATCTCACATCTCTGTATTTTTTAGAGTCAGATAAATGGTTCCTTGCAAAAAGTGATTACTTTTCAGTTAATATAAAAGGGAGCCTATGTAACTGGGTGTAATTGTTTTTGTCATTTTTCTATCATGAGAAATATAATGATTTCTGCATTTACTTCTGAAAAACTCAGTCCTGGACAACTGTAAAAGAATTTGGGGTTTCTTTTAAGAAAAAATGATCTCCCCACACTGGAACTTCATATTGCTATTATAAGGTATTAGTTTGAATAACATATGTTCTGGGAAACAAGACAGGAGGAAGTAAGAGCTTAGTGCATTAGTGAAGTGGAAAGGAAAAGCCACTCACAGTCCAGGCTGGCCATGACCAGCCCACTGGGGACTTCACCTCTCACTCTGCCCACAGTCCTGGACAGCTGTTTTGCCTCAACCTTGACCACTAACCCCACCTTATGGAATCCCCTCTCTGGAGGGGCACACAGAGGGATGTCATCTCTAGCCTATTCTTCTGTTTTGTCTTCTTCTGGCTTGCTCACAGCCATGTTTCACCACTCACTCTGCCTGGGGCTATTGATATATGCTGTTGGTAGCCCCTGCTTCAGTCTACCATAGTCAGCCCCCACGGGATGAAAACTGTTGGCAAGGTCATGTCTGTCATCAGGGTTGCTCCCAGCTTTCATTGAATCATAGAATTGATTGGGTTGGAAAAGACCTCCGAGATCATCGTCCAACCCTTGGTACAACAAGTCTAGCCCTCTGGGCTCCCCTGAGGTAAGGGAGCATCAGATTCTCACAGTGCCTTGGTTGTGACTGGTCTGTGGATAAATACCGGTGTCCTGGAGAGAGTCAGGAATTTAATAAACACAAAACATATGAAAGCAGGCATACAAAGGCAAACCATAAACACTGTTGGAAGTTGGGCCGTGAAATCTGAAGGCCTGTGCTGTGGCCAAGAACGAAGCCAAGAGGCTGAAAGGAGCAGAGCAGGTTCAGCACTTGGAAAAAGATCAGCAGTGTGCTCATTAGCTGTTTATTAACTTCTTCAGAGTAGCATCAAATCTTTTCTGGTAGAGCTTGTGAAATTTAAATTTTATTAGTTAGCAGCTATGAGTTTTGTTTTGCCTTGTGGTAAACAGTTGCTGGTCCCAAGTGATCAAGGAAAGGAGAGAGAAGGTGGTATAGCTCTATCAGACACCACACAACAAAACATACCAGAGTTTTCCTGAGAGCAGTAAGCAGAAATCTATATTATCAACTTCACTGTAGTAAAGACTTCTCAATATGTTAATATCCATTCAGAAAGGATCACGGTGAAAGTAGTATATGTCCACATAGCAGATGTACAGTCTTACACCTCCTACCTTGTAGTTTATCTATCAGAAAATTCGAGTCAAATTGTAAGTATCTGTGTTATCTAGTGTAGAAAGAAAGAATAAGGGCAGTATAAAACAATATTGTGAACAGTCACTAAGATACTCTGATGTTTTTGTAAGTTGATCAACAGAACAAGTAAGATGTTACTTTTTAGAATCATAGAATATGCTGAGTTGGAAGGGACCCATCAGTATCAAGTCCAATGCCTGGGCCTGTGCAGGACACCTCAAAAATCACACCAAGATGATAATTTAGAGTAAATTGTCATATATTAAGAAATTTTGAAATAGGTAAGATAGAAGGGCATTGCATGAGAATGATAGGAATGCATCATAAGTCTGAAAGTGTGAAGCAATCTTTCAGCTGGTATCTTTTAAGATCTGCAAAGATGGTCCTGCATTTACATTTGCACCCATAATAACCTTTGTTGCAGGATTAATTCATGTTGCATGGGACTATGGGTCATATCAACTAGTAGAAGATTGTCTTTTTCCCTAGAGCTTTAAATCTAAATAATTTAAAAATATTTTTATTTTTTATATATTCTGAATCTCATAATCCCATTTTCTAAATCCATATTTAAATAGACTGCGTCTATAGTGTAATAGATAATAAGTTTATTGCATAGCATGCAGTAACAATTTCACAGATTTTAATTGAATCTATTGCATGACAATATTTTTAGATTAATGGCATGGCCTTGAGTATCTTTTTGAGAGGATGACATCATTAATCAATGCCTTGTTCATCAAGATGCAGTCAGGGAATGTCAAGCACACAAGCTTTTGGCAAATGGAGTTGTGTGAAGCCATGCTGAAATTTAGCTATTCCATTTTAAATGTGTTTCTCCATGCTTCATAATGTGTGGGTTTAAAGTCTGGACTCTGTCAAGAGATGCAGAAAATTTCTTGTCAAAGACCTACCTGAAGGCTTCCTCTCACCTTGGATGGCCAAGGAATAGACAGCACTAACGAAATGTCAGCTTCGCTCTAAAATATTATTATTATCCCTGAATGATACACTTTTCTTTCTACAATGTAAAACAAATTTTAATTGCAATACAAATTGTACAGTACAGACATAAAGCAGTAAACAAAGAACTAATTTGTGTTCCTTCTGCACTTATCAGTCATTGACTAATTAGTTGCTCTCTCAGGTTCTGAGTGACTCTTACAAAGAAGAATCTCCTGAGGATACAAAGGTTAATTTTGAAGTGATTACAAAAATTCAGCTAACATTATAATTAATAGCAATACTTACAGCACAGTAGATATCTCCCATCCCAATAAGGAACATTAATTAGAGACGCTATTAGAATTATCTGATATATTTAACTTTTCACTGTTTAATCAAGTGAGCTCACGAAGCTGGGAGAAATGTTAA
Source organism: Pithys albifrons albifrons (assembly GCF_047495875.1). Lineage (NCBI taxonomy): Eukaryota > Metazoa > Chordata > Aves > Passeriformes > Thamnophilidae > Pithys > Pithys albifrons. The sequence goes on from NC_092460.1 coordinate 68,950,261, forward strand.
ACAACTTCAAATCCTTAAGCATCTAAACAAATAAATCTTATGCACTTAATTTCATTCTAACAGATCCTCAAACGCTTTGTAAAATACTGGACAGATCATCCCATTACATGGATATGAATCTTCCATGGACTCACAAACCTTTTTATGCTGTTAACAAATAAAAACCCCCAAATTACTTCTAGGCCTATGGATTATACAGAATAATTTATCCACCAGAGAAAATTAATTTCTCTGCTGGTTTGAGCCGAGATAAAATTAAATTTCTTCACAGTAGCTAGTATGGGCTCCAGTTTGGATTTGTGCTGAAAACAATGTTGGTAACACAGAGATGTTTCTTACCACTGAGCGGAGCTTACCCAGTGTCAAGGTGTGCTGGTTTGAAGGTGAACCAGCAGGGGAAATGAACTCACCACGAGAGAGATTATAAGTCAGAGCTAAAATTTAATAATAATATTACAATAACAACACTGACACACAAGGGAAATTGCTTTCAACTCACAATACCCCAGCAGTATAACCCAGTGTCCTGGGGCACAAACCCAAGGGGGTTTGTTTGCTCTTGTGCTGAGACCCCTGTGGTTCCCCCAAGTCCAGAGCAAAAGGAAAAGGAAAACCTGTTGGTGCAGGCGAGGGCTGTGGTCTGGGCAAGAGCGGTGATCTCCTGCTGTCGAGGTCCTGCTGCTGCTCTGGATCTGACGAGAAGTTCCTGAGGTCTTCTTACCCACCCCTTATGTACCCTCAGGGAGCTCTCAGTCCCTCCCCCTGGGCGGGGACTCACACAATGGGTGATTAACTCTGGGAGCCAGGGGGTGTTGAGCTGTTGATGGCCCATTAGTAGCTCCGCCCCCCTCAGGCTGGGTGTGAAAGTGATAATGGCTCCCTGGGCAGCTGCTGCTAATGGCCCATTGACCTTGGGGAATGAATAGAGGGGGTAGAATACACAGCTTTGATCACCACCACACAGGGTTAGCTGGTCCCTCCTGCTGAACTAGGACACAAGGCCTTTCCTGCTTCTCACGCCATCCCACCAGCAAGGAGACTGAGGGTGTACAAGGAGCTGGGAGGGGGCACAGGCAGAACAGCTGACTGCAGATAACTACAGAGATATACCATACCAGATGATGTCATGCTCAGTCATAAAACTGGGGGAAGAGGAAGGAAGGGGGGAACATTCAAAGTGATAGTGTTTGTCTTCTCAAGCTACCATTCTGTGTGATGAAGCCACCTGCCTGGTCATGGGAAGTGGTGAAAGAATTCCTTGTTTTGTTTTGCTTGCACGTGTGGTTTTTGCTTTACCTTTTAAACTGTATCTCAACCCATGAGTTTTCTTAGTTTTACACTTCAGATTCTCTCTCCCCCACCCAACTGGAAGGGCAGTGAGTGAGGGTCTAGGTGGTGCTTAATTTCTGTCTGAGTTTAAACTATGAAATTTTCTTACTGGAAACAGAAATGAACATAAAGAAATTTTGATCTTAAGCATAGTTTAATTTAAAATGTATTCAATATTTCAAAATGAAGAATTTTATATCCACTTGAAATGAGTTGCAGAAATGAAGAAATTATTTGTTGGAGCTCATGACAAGTGCTACAGAAATTTCTGACCATGGCCTGGTTAGGATACAAGGTAGCCTATTTCAATCTGGAGTAACTCTGTTGACCCTAGACCACACATGAAACAGAAAATGTGTTTCTTTCATTTTGACATGCAAAAGTCTTGTGAATGAATTCAGGTAACCCCAGATGTGAAATCTGCTCTTAGAGCTGTTGGTAATTCAGCTTCAGGTGCTCAAGTCTTTGGCAAACAAAAGCATTGCAAATTCTCATTCCAAATTAGGACTCAAAAAAGAAAAGCTTTTAACACCAACATATTGCTCACCATTGTTGGTCCACATTTCTTATTGAAGAATAAGTATTTATGATCTATATTCTTGGATTTAAAAACATATCACATTAAAGCATACAAGCCATAATTTGTAGATACTTTCTTAACAATCAGCATGTGTTTTTCAGAGAAGTTGTTTTGTCCCTGTCTACCACCCGCCCCCAAAACCACCTGCTATGTTTATTAAAAATAAACAGTAATTTATATTTACTTGTCTTCATTTCAGTAACTAGTTCAGACTTCTATCTTTTGTTGTTGTCGTTGTTGTTTGGAAAAAAAATCATAAAAGCAGTGATGGTCTTTTTTGCACTTTTTATGTCCTTGGCAGAGTAAGAAATGGGCATGAAATGTGTGCATGCTTGACTAATATGAGTCTTATCAGAACCTTTGTGTGGAAAGGTCTTTTTCTGATTAATAGCAAATCAATTTGAAAAGGCAATAATCTTTTTTAATGTCAAATAGAAAGACAAAACTTGGAATACATATATTTTGTAACATTTTAAAGTTCAACCATAAACCGCAATAGAAAGAACTGCTCAAAGCATTATTCTGAAATTAATTGTTGTTATGGGTTTTTTTCTTGACTCATACAGTATATTTATTTTTGTTTTTAGCAAAGGGGTTTTTCAAACAGTGATAAATTCTGAGAACTGAGTAAAAATTTACATAATATCAAAGTAGAATTTGAAATGACTACTTAGAGAAATCATACTGTTTGAATGCTGATTGTTTTGAATGTTGCATATATATGGAAGACATCTGCTGGAACCTGACCTTTTCTGTAAACCTTGTACTATATTATGCCACTAAAACAAACCTTCCATTGGGAATTAACAGTTTGTCTCAGGATTGAGGTACATCATGAAATTATAACTAGTGAAATATCTCTTCAATTTGTTTGGAATTGCAATGCCTGATGTCTTTTTTTCTGAAGTGTTGGAGCTGTTCTGAAGCATGGAATATTGATATCCTTTAATTGGTCTTTAGCTTTGCAGTAACATAGGAAGAAAACTGCTATTCAAAAGAAGACCAAATATCAAACTCTTCATTGCACTTGGAGAGAAAAAAAAAATTTTCTGTTTAGTAGGCCTTACTGGGTCATCCCATTTTGAATCATCCATTCATATAAATATTTTCCTTTATACAAACTGAAAACTTTAGTCTGGAACACTTCTCAAATGTCACAGTTACAGGCATTAAAGGATTTGTGCTAACTTTTTAGGAAAAGGTAGAAACTTACCTGAGCAGAGCTAGGTGGGACTAGGTGGGAAAAAAATGGATCTAAGACACACACAGTGGACTTCAAGCAACAAGCCCAAAAGTGTGATTAGAAAACCCTGATTTAGTTGCCTCTTACACTTTTGCACAGAATGGCTTGGGTAACCAAATGTTCAGCCAATGTCTATTGCCTGCCTGCACCCAGAATATCAGCAAAGCAGTAACTACCTGCATAGAGATCCTGCCGAAGAGACACTTGTGACTACAGCTGGTGTTAGTAGGATTGGCTTGTCACGGGAAGAAGCAAAATTTTTCTAATTACTTTACTTTTCGATTTTTTTCTTTGCTTGTTAATAACTTTAAAGCAGAGCATATTATTTTATCCAGCCTCCTCTTGCTCCATAAACTCAGTTTTAATTTGCTTTTTATGGTTTACAGCAACTGTTTTATCAAGGATTATAGAAAAGAACTAGTCAAGGTTGGTAATATTTTTCTGATGAAACATACAGTTCAGTTCTCTAAGGACATGTGAGCAGATTTTCAGAGTGGTCCGGAGGAGGACCAGGAATTGTTTGCTTTGAAGCAATGAGAGGGTAAAAAATTTTGCTGCAGAAGCTGATATTGTATTTATTTAGCCAGACTGCTGTATATATTTATGGAGTCCACAAACAAGATGATAGCATGTTCCAATAAAGTATTTGAATCTAGACTATTTATGTCATATAGAATGTGAAAACTAAGCAAGATGACTTTTTCAAAATTTGATAAAATATCAGTAGGTTCAAAAAACAAAAACCCCAAAGCAATAAAAGTATAGCATTAGTCTGTGTTGGGCTGACAGTAACAGTAAGCATGACATGCTAAGGGAATTTAGAGGGTGGTTAAGGGAGAAAATTATTTGTACCAGGAGAATTTGATTATTCCTATGCTGACTCTGTAGCAAAAGTTTAAGATGCAAGCTCAATATTTTAGATCTCCTGAATGCTTACTTATTGGAAAAACTAGTCAGTTAGAAAGCAAGAGGAGGCATGAGTCTTGATTTACTTTTTTGTTGTTTCATGCAACTGTTGCGGAATCACAGTTGTAACATGTTCAATTCAACATCTGAGTAGGAATGCAAAAGCACATAAAGCCAAGGCAGCAAATTTAACATGAAAATGGGAAATTTCAGGAAAATGTTGATATGAATTGCTTAAAAATGTAAGTAAACAAGTTCATTAAAGAGCTGAAGGGGTAAAACATTGACAGGCAGTATAAAGTGTGTTTAAAAGTTCTACTTTATGGACATGGTAAAAATATACAGCAATCAATAGACTCTCTGAGGAATGGAAGTGTTTACTGGGGTTAACAGCAGAGCAAAGGAAACTGTTAGAAACAAAAATGTTTTGCTTTTGAAAAGTGGAAGTATTTTCTAATTTAAAGATTGCAAATTTTGACAGGTTAAGAAAATATTTTGCTAAATCAAGACATATTTTGAGCCACACCTAAAAAATTAAATAAAAAAGTTTAAAAATAATTTTAAATTATTCTAAATGATGGAGAAATTATACCCATAAATTAACTTACTGCTGCAGTAGAACCACTCTCAATAATATTTAATTAATCTTATACAAGAGATTTTAGGGAAAAAAATCAATGCAGTGGTTGGTAGGAAATCACTAAGATTGGATGACATGCAGAATAAAGAGAACCAATTATGAAAGTGCTGAACTACTAATTTTATGTACATCAGCATTAAAAGAATTGTAGATTCTTCTTTGAAAACATGAGATCAAAACTCAGCTGGTGCCCCAAAAATCTAATACAGTGTCAGGAACCATTAGGAAAAGAATTAAGAGGAATGCACAGTTCTGAAAATTGGTTTGTAAGACATTGATGCACTCAAATGTAAAATATTGAGTGATGCATTGGTCTATCCATCTCAAAATTGATTTAGTAGAAGTAGAAAAGTTAGAGAGAATGGTTCTTATGCAAAGAGAGATCACTGACTAGAACTGTAAAAATGGTGAAAAGAAAAATAGTTGGTAAAGACAAACTGTTTCACTTCAAAATTTTCTGAACAGAAATTTCTAATTGTTTTTCATTCAGCTAATAAAATTGTTACAACTTTTGAAGCCATGGAGCAACAAATGTTAAATATTTCAATTTTTATTTAGAGTATTTTTATTTAGAATGTTTTTATTTGAGCTGCCAGTTTTTTGAAGTATAATTATAATTTTTTTGTTAACTGGGAAAAAAGCTTTTTTTTAATCACTATTTGTTCAGTGGTTTAGGAAAATGAGACATTTTGGTGTTTATGAATCGCTATTACTGACCTAATTCTTGTGACATTTTATCAAAATGGTGAGTGCCTGAAGAAGTTAAAACCCAGATGTATTGTCAAAATCTGTACTCTGCAGATGTACTATCCTGAATTTGTCTCACCCTTAGTTTTGGAAAGTTTCCCATCTGCGTGGTTCTCATTTGTACTGCTAGGTGTACATTTATAAATTGTTACTCTCCATGCAGATGAAAAGTTCTGTGTTTGCACTAGTACAGTTTGTACATTTGCTGTCATCTTTTGACTTCCACCAATTCAAACTGAAAGTAAAAGTTATTTTTCAGGTTGAAAATAGTCATTATATTCGTATATGAAAGAAAGGAAATGTAGAATTTGGTCATTCCTGAAAGACAGGAAAGGACATATAAATAAAAGTCACTGGCAAGGCTGCTTGTAATTACTGACATGCCCTGGTTGTTCGCCTTGAGGCCCTTCTTTTCTCCTGGATTTCATACCTCTTAGGCTGAATGTGGAATTCAATTGATCTAATAAAAGAAATTTCTCCTGTGAAATAAGAATACAATTATTTGTTGCAAGGTGCGAATTCCTAATATTACAGCAACATATTACAGCTGGTGCGGAGGCAGATATAGTAGACTATTAATGTATTATGTGTGTCACTTTTAAGATCAGCATGTCATGTTATGGCCTGAGAGTACAGGTTTCAGACAGCAGTGAAACCACACCTTTTTTCCTCTTGCAAAAGCAGGATACACTTGACAGGAATTGCCTCCAGAGGCTAAGGACTCATCTCCCTCTTTCAATCACCTTGTTACATAATGCCAGGTATTAAATCACAATTATAAGTTGTTGAGGACATATGGGAAGAGTGTATGTAACTTTCTTTGCAGGAATATTATAGTATAAAAAATAGTCTGTTGGCAGGGGCAAACTGATATCGGTGGGAAAAAAAATAAAAGACATCTCTAAAAGTGGGAAGTTCTTATCTTGAGCTAAATAGAAAATAAAATAAGACATTTCTCAAAGGAATTACAGAAAGTAATAAGTGTGGTAGCCAACCAGCCTGCCAGAGCAGCTAGAGTGTTCATCTTTCTTTCTTTCCTTCTTTCCTTCTTTCTTTCCTTCTTTCTTTCCTTCTTTCTTTCTTTCTTTCCTTCTTTCCTTCTTTCTTCTTTCCTTCCTTCCTTCCTTCCTTCCTTCCTTCCTTCCTTCCTTCCTTCCTTCCTTCCTTCCTTCCTTCCTTCCTTCCTTCCTTCCTTCCTTCCTTCCTTCCTTCCTTCCTTCCTTCCTTCCTTCCTTCCTTCCTTCCTTCCTTCCTTCCTTCCTTCCTTCCTTCCTTCCTTCCTTCCTTCCTTCCTTCCTTCCTTCCTTCCTTCCTTCCTTCCTTCCTTCCTTCCTTCCTTCCTTCCTTCCTTCCTTCCTTCCTTCCTTCCTTCCTTCCTTCCTTCCTTCCTTCCTTCCTTCCTTCCTTCCTTCCTTCCTTCCTTCCTTCCTTCCTTCCTTCCTTCCTTCCTTCCTTCCTTCCTTCCTTCCTTCCTTCCTTCCTTCCTTCCTTCCTTCCTTCCTTCCTTCCTTCCTTCCTTCTTTCTTTCCTTCTTTCTTTCTTTCTTTCTTTTCTTTCTTTCTTTCTTTCTTTCTTTCTTTCTTTCTTTCTTTCTTTCTTTCTTTCTTTCTTTCTTTCTTTCTTTCTTTCTTTCTTTCTTTCTTTCTTTCTTTCTTTCTTTCTTTCTTTCTTTCTTTCTTTCTTTCTTTCTTTCTTTCTTTCTTTCTTCCTTCCTTCCTTCCTTTCTTCCTTCCTTTCTTCCTTCCTTTCTTCCTTCCTTTCTTCCTTCCTTTCTTCCTTCCTTTCTTCCTTTCTTCCTTTCTTCCTTTCTTCCTTTCTTCCTTTCTTCCTTTCTTCCTTTCTTCCTTTCTTCCTTTCTTCCTTCCTTTCTTCCTTCCTTCCTTTCTTCCTTCCTTTCTTCCTTCCTTCCTTTCTCTCCTTTCTCTCCTTTCTTTTCTTTTCTTTTCTTTTCTTCCTAATTGACCAGATGGATCAGTTTAAATGGAGGCTGCCTGTCTGAGGAATCATCTCTGAATCGGCTTCTGTGGGGGTGGGCTGATCATATGGGTTAGACTCAGCAATTAGGAACATGAGAAATGCTTTGTGACTTAGACCATTTGACATCTACTAATGTACCAGTCTCGGGGTGAAATACACTGCAAACATCAGCCTGAGAAAGTTATTTTGCAATGCATGTAACAGGAAAGAGTGAGGAAGAGACACAGAGAGAGAAGGAGAAGGAGACCACTTGTCTGTGTGAAGGCTGAGGTGTAAATGCTAAAGGCAATTTCTATGGAAAAAAATATCAGAGAGAAACACTCATGGTATTTCTTGGATAAAATTCAAGCTTGAAGCAGGACTAGTTCAGAATACAAGTAGGGTATACATACACCTCAGTTGTTACCTGCTGTGGAGGGAAGGTCTATAGCATATGGTAATGCAGCATGCAATGTTTGCATTTTGCTATTTGTCACTATATCCAAGACTCTGACCAAAAAGTTACTCGTGCTAAAAATTGCTTTTGTGGGTTTCCCCCAGAGTATTACTGCGTAGCTGTTTATGTGTTCTCACCTCCACTCAAGTATACCAGGCAGTTATTATCTGCTCCTCCATCTATCCTGCAATTTCATCTCTTCAGTCTTCCTTATTTCTTTTTTATACTCCTAGTTTTCCCTTCACAATATTGTCACCTGTTAAAAATATTTAATATCATATTTTGGTTTCATAATATTGGATGGGTTTTGATATTGTTTTTTCATTCACATTTCCTTTGATGCTTTTGGGAATTTTTAAAAGTTACTTTAGTTATTCTTTAAAGTATTTTAGCAATATTTAGATAATTGCTATGAACTGATAACTGTATATATCTGTAATCTCTCCAGTTCTTAAAGAAAAAATCTTAGTAGGAAGTGTGGAATGATATTTTGTATCACATGGATTTGTTTTAATGAAGAATATTTTAAACAATAAACTTTAAACTTTTACTGCAAAATAGTTTCTGTGTTTTTTCTTTAGTTTGATTTGAAAATTAAGTATTCTGTTTTGAAAGGAGAACAAGTTTAAAGGGAAAAATATAGAAAGATACATATATAGTCAAGTTAGTATTTGACTCTCCATACTATTTTTTGTTTTTCCTTTATGCTTCCTACTAAAGAGTACATTGAATTTCCCCTATTCTTGTTTTGTAATCAAAAACAAGAAAGTTTTTTAAATTCAGAAGAAAATAAATGCATTTTGTTGATGTCTGAATGATCTCCTATGAAAACATAATACTAAAATTTCCTCTTACTTTAAGAATAAATATTGTCATGATAATAATTTTGCACTTTGCAAAGTATTTGAAATATTTCATGTTACAATGTGTTCTATGTTAAGTTCCCCAGGTCTGGGTAACTGTAGTTTCCAATTTAAAATTTAACACTGTATGGAAGCTTAAGCAGCATCTTCTGAGTTCCTATTGGCACGATGAATGCACTGCTCTATGCATTATGCTCCTTTTGTCTGTTGCTTCAGGCTGCACTGTGAAATCATCACAGACAATAAAGCAAAGGCGGAACTTAGCTCAAACCAGTAATGATAGATTACAAGCATGGTAAGCAAAGAGGGATGGGATGGATGTTTGACATGAGTAAGATGGCAGAAATAACCAAGAGCTATGAGACAGGTTACTGAAAGAGATGAACCTTTGCTGCAACTGGTTTTATGCAATATATTTATAGGTGGAGAAAATGGAGTTGAATTAAATTTCATACCCTCTGCAGTCTTGACGTAAAGTCCATTGCCTTGATACTCAGAAATGCATTTTGGATTAAGAGAAGCAGATTACAGATTGTCAAATATCATATAGCTCTCAGCCTGTTTACTTAAGTTATAATTAAGTTTGAAAGTTCAATTTTCTGATTGCACTTTAAATTACCATGACATTTGGATCAGTTCTTATGGATATGGACATCTGGTGAAGTTTAGATTAACACTGCAGTGAAGATATGTTTGTAGAGAATGGTAGATTAGCTAAAGATGTTCTATTACAATGAAGTAAATTGCATAAAACCATACTGTCAGTCAATCAGAGCAGTACAGCACAGGGAGAACCAGACCGTGTGGTTAATCAGTCCAGGTATTTGGATGGGTAAGCATTGTGGATTTGTTGTTTTAGAGTATAGTTTCATCTATTGGTGGTGCTGGGATTTAAGTGGTAGCTGAGTAAATTATATAAGTTTCGATTAATGATCAGTTTTCAGATAAATTATATAAGTTTTGAGTAATGATCAGTTTTCAGATATTCTGAGTATTTCGTAATAGCTTAAATATGAGGTGATCAATTTGCAGATTACAACTCTCCTATCAAATGTTACAATGTGACAGACAGAGGGATATAACAACTGTTCTAACACCTTTCTCAGCAAGGAATTGAAACTAGCTGTAAATGATATACAACATGAAATAATGACAAATTAACTTCCTCAATAAAACATCTGGGCAGTTGTATTGGTTTGGCTTGGCTTCCTTGCCAAGCCCAAGATGCTTCTTTCTCCTCCTGTTTTCTTTAAGTGAGAGGGGAAAAAAAAAAACCCTGAACTATCGAAAACTCGAAACGAAACTGAACTATATCAGAATATATAAGTATTTCAAGTATTTACAATTATATATACAATTTGTACATACAACAGGGAGCTTTTGACGGAAAAAATGGAAAAAGGAGGGAGAAACAGGGACAAAGGAGGGACAAAAAACCCAGAATAGACAAGTACAATCAAACCCACCCCCAAAAACTGACACAACACAGAACTTAACAAAAAACTAATCTTACCAACTTCTTTTAAGAGAAGGCCAGCTCTCTCTCTCTGATCTCCTGCGTGGCAGATAATGGCATTTCCTGCAACAGGCCTCAGGCTCTGATAAGTGAGACTAATGCAGAGACTAACTGCTTTTAAACCTTGCTGGAAGAAGAAGGAAGGAAACTTCCTCTCTCACTCTTATGTGTACTCTTTTGTTATGTAAAAAAACAGTGTGGAATACCTGGGAAATGGGCATTTCCTTAGTTACAACTTGTTACTTAGGAAGGCCTGGATCAAAACTATCACATCAGTATTTCTATGTTCTATGAGTATTCTCTGTCTGTTTTGTCTCAGGCCATGTTTGAACTGAGCTCCACATTTTTCCCATACCCCAAACATGACTAGGCACTGGTGGACATAATCATGGCATCATCAAGGGTGAAAGAGACCTTTAAGATCATGAAATCCAAGTGCTCACACTGTGTGAGCCAATCACAGGCTGGGGTAGGGGTCCCAGGGAGTGTGATGTGGGTAATGTGCCCTATGTCCAGTGACTGACAGCTTCTCCGAGGTTGCTCCAGGACACTTGCAGGGACTGGGAGATAGGATAGGACATTGCCACACCTCTGTGAAATTTGACCTGTTGCTTCCTGCCCACTCCCTCAGATTTGAGTTGGTATGAGCCAGTAATTAATGTAATAATCCAGTGTCTCACAGCCTCTTGAGCAGCTGCAGGGATGATGATTCTGTCACCTTCCTGGACAATCTATTCCAGTGCCTGGTCACCCTAATATTGAAAAATGTTTTTCTGATATCTAATCCGGATCTCCTCTGTCTCAGCCTAAGGCCATTTCCTCTTGTCCTCTCACTGTGGGCACTGTAGAAGAGACAGACCTCCACCTCACTACAACCTTCTTTCAGGTAGTTGCAGAGAGTGACAAGGTCCCCCCTGAGCCTCCTTGAGACTAAATAAATCCATCAGCTCTCTCAGTCGTTCCACATAAGAGCTTGATGCCATTAGGGTACACTGTGCACGGGTATCTGTTAGAGCCTTTTACTTTGGGTCCAACAGGCCAGGCCTTTGAAGCCTCACAGTCAAGTAAACTCAGTTATCCCTCTCCTTCACCTGTGTGGAGGTAGGGCCTCTCTAATATTGGTCATAGGATTTTCCGCTTACTTCTTACTGAAATGGATTAGAATTTCTTTTATGTAGGATCAAGAGTAAAATCGGTCCTTCCACTCTGCGTGGGAAACTGTCCACTGTATTCACAGCAACTTTCCTGGAAGAATCCATTTATGAATGTTTTCCTTTGCAAGTCATGTATGTGTGCCTCTCGGGTTGAGGTAAGTTTTCCATCCCACTTCCTCATGTCCTCTCTGTGGTCTCATAGCTAAAACTGTAGGGTACCCAATGGCATATACCTTCTATATCCTCTTGAGGAAAAGAATTCCTATTGTTAATAGCTGACATGTGGGTCTATACAAGTGGGGTATAGGACATATCCTCTTCTTGTTCCTGGAACTCTTGAAACAGTTTTTCACAACTTTTCAGACAGCTGAGACAAGGGGGGGGGGGGGGGAAGGTAATTGTCTTTATATTCACAGAGCTGGGGAATCACTGCATCCACTGTTGGTGACCCATCTTCTTACCAGATTGTTGTTGCCAATGGGTTGTCATGAGACCTTACAAATTTCCTCCACATGGATCCTGTGCATTGGACTTCATCTGGATCTGTGGGAAACTGTGTGTTGTTCAGGTCAAAATAATTCATCTTCAGCACAGCTAATTCTCTGAGATGCTGGATATATTTCTCTACTGTGACCTGCCTCCCTGGGTGACATGTAACATCCTCCTTGAAGGAATACCATTCCTTCATGCTTGACAAGAATTGCCTTCAGAGGCTAAGGACTCATCATCCTCTTTCAATCACCTTGTCAATGCCTGCTTCCCTAGAAAGCGATCCCAACTGCTTGGCTTCCATACCCTCTAATTCCAAGTGGTTAGCCCTGTTACCCCAGCTTGGAAGCAGCCAGGTGGTAATGTGCTTACTAGCAGACAAATCCTTTCATGTATCCTGCAGGTCTCCTAAGGATAAGGGTCAAGGGGTTATCTCTTGATATCGGTCTTATTCTGCCTCTTCTGTTGCTGCTCTTCTGTACCTTTGTCCTCCTTCACTAACAGAGATGTCTTAAATGTCCATTTCGTCTTGTGTGTAGAGGTGACTGATACCAGTATGGATTGGTCCTCTGGAGCAGCCACATTACCCACTGAGTGACTGTAGTACTTACTGCTGGGGTTTGACATCACATAAATAATGCAAACCAGAAATATGTAATCTGATATCCGTCCTGTCTTACAAAGTCTTACAGCATCTTCATGTGAATACTGAGCAGAAGACAGTTTTAAATGCCACAGTGGAGTGGTTTTCATGGAGGGGACCAGTTTTTTTAACTATGTTTTAAAATACTTCTGAAGCAGTTTAAATATTTTAAAAAACTTTTTAAATGCCACTTGAAATGATCAACATATTAGAAAATTCTTCTTCTGACCTACATGGATTTTAATTAAGAATTTTCACTTCCTATTAATTACAGTAAGGACTTGATTATTTTTTAACCTGACCTGCAACCTTTAATACACTTGAATCACATATAATTTTTAAGAGGTAATGATCCTAAGCAATGAAGTGACAGTAGAATGAAATAATGGAAGTGATTTAAAGTCAGTGATAGTTTACTTAAAGCCATTCTTTAAAGAGATAGCAGCCAGCCCATTCCTTTGCCTTTATTATTGTACCTATCAGCACAGTATCTAAATGGTTTACAATTTAAACATCCAACAGCCTGAAATAGTGTTTCATGCTCTTTCCTTCTTAAGAAGAATAGTGGTACATTTTGTTACTTACTACTAAAAGTTATTTATTACTGAGCCATATCTGATACTTACTGTTCTAGATGAAACAGAAATAAGACCACACTAATCCTGTAATAATTGTACATATATTTTTTACTGTAATCTTTCCTGTCTTACTGGAAAGTCATGTCTATTTTAGTTCAATAAAAATATTAGGTATTTACAGTATTAAAGATAAAGAAGCTCTGTTAAAAAAAGTTCTCACTGTTCTTGAATAAATCTGTTTCAAATGACTTTCTCTTCAAATGATATCTCATAGTTTTCTTATGTGCCCTGTTCATTATATTCTGTTGTGCATATTTCTGAAATTTTAAACTCTGTAGACAGACAGTCTTTTATGTGTAGGAACATATCATAGGCTGGGCCTCTAGAATCCAGCACAATGTTAGTAATAATAAATACCAGTGATAACAATACTAGCAGTAGATGTATTGTACATTCACCTTATGAATTGGAAAGAATAATACTATTCAAAAATTGCTTTTCTATTTCATGCATGATGTGGAATCCTGACTACTATCTATATCAACTTAGTTTAGAAACAAGAAGCTTCAGAAAAGTTTGGGAAGAAATATAGGTTACTTGGAAAAAAATCTTTTGCCCTAGTTTGTAGTTCTTGCCTTGTTTGCAGGACACTGTTTGGTAAACAGAGAATATCTTGTTAAGGTCTGTCAACATTTGGAACACAAGCCTTAGCACCTGCTCACATATTTTGTAAACATATTTGACATAATTATAATACCATATGTTACCAATGGTTGACAAAATTTGATTAATAAACAGTACTAATTCCAGTCTTCTTGTGCCACTTAAGTGTTATATAGCACTTAACAGCATTTCCCTAAGCATTGACAAGATGTTTTTTTTGGCCTCTGTGACATGAAAAACTCAAAATCAAAAATATAGGAGAAGTATTTATTGAAATAGATATTCCAATTAGATCTTTAAAAACCTCCAAATTTCTCACATACATGTACAACATATTCGTATGTTTTTGAATGGTTCTGTAGTAGCAACAGAAACAAGATGCAAGGGACTGCAAGATAACACACTATGTATTTAATGTCTTGTCTCTCACCCAACCGTTTTTATGTTTGTTTACCTCTGGAGTTTTTTACAGCCTTATACTGCATCAGTAGCTTATCCTTATTTAACTATAATCATGGCGTCTTGATCCTGCTAGGATCTATGGTATCACACATTATAAAACAGTTCCTAAGCAGTGTTTGAAATGGAAATTGAGAAGTCTTGGCAGGAAACCCCTCCTGCAACCTATTAACTGTTGTTTCGTTGGGAGGAAAAGTGACAGTATATATCTGTTATTCTTGGAGAATTACCAGCAAGGTATATTAGTCCATTTTTGCTCATACCATAAAAGATGGTATGAATCTGAACCTGCCTCTGAATAAACAGGAAAACAAAGGGTAGGAATATGTGGTAAAAATTGTGGAAAAGGAAGGTAAGTCAAAGTTCCAGGAATGCTCTTGTGCAAATTGAATATGTGTTTTGTCTAAACAAGATCTATTTACAATTGATGTTGCTTGTGGGCAAGCTGTATTTGTGAAAGCCTTTAAAGCAAAAGGGGAGATAGTGTACAGAATGAATGTTTTAGGGCTTTTTTTAACAGCTGAAACCTTGGAAATATTTGTTATATGTTAGATATAGAACTTTCTGAAAACGTTATTTCAAGGAAAAGGAAGTGATTTCACTAGACTTATTTCTGTGGTGTTCTGTAACATTAATAATATCTTCAAGGATACACATAATTTAGAGATATGCTGAGTTGTGAAAAGCAGCAACTATTTCAGTTCTTCAACATTTCTAATCATATGTCCAGATTAGTATGAGTGCCTTGAATAAGGACACAGAACTGTAAATAACACTCACCAGCTTTTATCTTGACATAAAATTCAAGTTTTCCTTGGAAGCCTTTAATCTGACTGTCATCTTTTTTCATTCACAGTAGTAAGCTTGTAAAGAGCTCTGCCTCTGCAGTGAAATACTACTGCATGGAAAGAGGGTTATCAAAAAACAACATTTGTTTGTTTATTGAAATCCCTATCAACAGAATGTCAGTGCTTTTGAGAATGAAGCATTTTCGCTCTAAATCCTGTATCTGAGCAAACTATTTCTGTTAGATTTGGAAATGGTAACATCCTCTGTAATAAGTTTTTCTCTATGCACATTTCCCCCCGCTGAGGATAGGGAACTCTAGCAAAAGAAAGTAAAAAATAAACCTGACTAACTACTGCTCAGAAGTCTGCTTTAAGAAAACCTATCTTACAATATTCACAAAACACCACATCAAAACCGAGACTATTTTTTGTCTATTAAATTATGCATTATTTATGCAAAGAGTCATCCTTTAGAACACATTTTATATGTTAAGGATCACAAGTATATAAAGCCCAACTTCTGAGAGTAGTCATCTCATTACAGCTAAGCATGGGCAGAGAAAATGTCTTGTTCTTTTTCAGCTTTCAGGTGTATTTGAACATCAACCCATGGGTAGGGAAATAGATGTTAAGAACAGTTTAAATTGATAATAGCTGCTTAGGTCCCAAAATGCTGGAGTCAGATTTACATGCCTGACAACACCAAAACCATGCAAACAAACAAAAGCATTATTGTTATATAGAGAGCATTTAATGACATACATTGATTTATTTTCACATATCTCTTAGGTAAGAGGAACAATGTTGTCCTGTTAGTGGAATTATGTGGAAGGAAATGTCTTCCTTAAACACAACATTTTCTTTGTTCTTCTAATTTGACATCAGTTGATCTCCTAGATTTCGCAGTTGAATGTTCTCATTGCTTTCGACTGGGGTTGCTCATGTGAGAAAGGTTTCCAGGCAAGATTCTGTGTTCATTCTTCAGTCTTTTAGGAAGAGTTTTCTAGTAATTCTTAATCAGCTGAAGAAATGTTTTATTTTTCCAGCTTCAAATGCAACCCCACAAATCTTTGAAATTTGTAACCTCTCTAACTTCAGAAGAACTAGAACAGAAAGATGTTTGGGATCTCGTGCCTCTGATGTAGACAATTTTTTGTGCCTGCATTTTAATCATCCAGCTCTCAGAGTGAAACAAAGAGAAAAAGATGTTTGCATAAGCCACGGATTTAGTCTTGAAGAAGGAGTTAAGGTCAGGCTCCTAAAACAGGAATGAGTTTACAAAGTCTGTCCCTTGTTTGCATTTCAAACCTATGTCATGGATCAGGCATCCACAGGAAAGAATCCTGAATTTTATTGGAACACTTTGAATTGAGTCTGTAGCTTTGCAGTTGGAGTATGACCTCTTCATCTTTTCTCTTTGTGATAGGTCTTGCTTTATTGGATGCACAATTACCATGAGTAGGACTGACATTTAGCCCAGACTTCTGTGTTGTTTAGACAAAGATACTTTGAATGTTAATAAAGGATTAAGCAGTTGAAACAACTTGATTTCTATTTCTAAATCATTTGTGCCACAAGATCATGTAGAATAACATCCTTTTGATTCAAAATATTCTTTAAATGAAAGTTTACAGAAGGGTAAAAATTCTGTCAAAAATGACCCTCTTCTAATAAGATTTGCTGCTAGTGTAATGGAACATTCCATTCCAGTTTGTCTCATCTCTTTTCTGACAATCCATAGGTTCACTTTTATATATATAAAAGATTTTGAAAATTGTAAGATTTCATTTCTTACTGAGTTAAGGAACGTTAAAATGGGAGTTTAGAGAATTAATTTCTCATACTGCAAACTCTATTCTTTTCACTGACCATACTTCTGTGTTTTTGGAATTTTGTTCCCTTGGGAATGTTAAAAGAATTCAGATCAACTTCACATTTATGCCAGATGATTTCCTCTGGAATTTAACATACAGTGTGTTTTACCAGATTTGTTCACCTAAAATGAGAACTTTTAGGGCCACCAGCTTTCAAGTTTATGTTTACTTTTGGCAATTTCTCCAGAATTCTGTATCTTCCACATCTTTCAGAACTTCACCCAAGTGAGTCCTTTAAGGGATTTGAGGCCAGGGAATTGGATAAAACCAAATTAACCTCAGAAAACACAAAGCAATACATCTTGTTCTCTTCTCAATTTTGCAAGAAAATTAGTTTTGTTTTTCTTTCCTTTTAAGTGTATTCATTTATATTTTCATGTTTTGTTGGCAGCTTTCATTGTGTACCAGCTTGTTTTTATCTTTGAAGTGGTTGAGTTCCTTGATATCTTGAATAATGAAAACAATGACAACAGCCAAAGTAAACACACTCTGTTTTTTATTAGTGAAACCAGGTGACTGTATGTCAACTTGCCAGCATACTGAGGGAATTTCACTATTCTGTTTTTCTTTGCCAGCCAATATCAAAATTACTGTGTGGCTCTCTTGCTATTTTCCTGCTTTATCCAGAAAATGATTTTTCTACTTTCAAAATATGAAACGGTTCAGTTATGAGTTTTATCTTCATCAGATAGCTGATATGTTGTTTTTACTAGTATGGAACACAGTGGTTTATAATTTTAAATGTTTTGTAGCTCTTGGAACATTGATTAGGGTATTCATATATTTGTAAAACAAAGAAAAATGTAAAATAAATGTTGGCATAAAACTATCATAATCAACAAGAAATAAACTGAAAATTTGTCCATTCAATAAGCAGTAAAATTTATATTTTGTTTTGTCCAGTTACGAATAGAAGTTGGAAAGCACTGAGAGAGAAAGATGGAGTATAATGTTCTCATACTCTTTCTATCTACCTGCACCTGAATTCCCTCATTAACGCATTCGGATGTTCATTATAATTCTACTGTTCTGGTGTGGTCCTTTCTGCTTCAGCTGTGTCTGCTAGTCCTTTCAGTAGATTTTGGAAACAGTTTCTCTCCCTACCAGTCAGTGCCTACGCTGCTTCTGTGACCAACATGCTAATTTAAGCCCTCTGCTCTCATCACCTTCTGCAACTGCCACTCCAGTCTGAAAGGGCGCTCAGTGCCAACGCCCTTGCACTGCTGCAGAATGGCTTCTGGCTTTCTTCTTCACAGGAAATTAGCAGTCCCTACTGCACTCCCTTCTCCTGTCTCATGAGACCCTTTCAGATAAACGTGTGGCCTTAATCTGCCTCTAACCTGCTCCTGTCCTTTCTGCCACTCTCTCAGGAACCAGTCCTGACCTTGTAGTCCTTTCCCTGCTTGCTCAGTAGGTATATTCAACCTATATCTGTTTAAAGGTGGGCATCTATAGATTTGTTTTCTTATTCTAAATATTTAATATAAGAATTTCACTTTCATGTTTTTAGAACTCTAAATGCTCTCTTCAAAATGGTTCTGATATATAGTCTGTCTCTCTGTCTCTTCACGTTTTTCCTGTATTTTCCCCCAGCAGTGCACTTTTCACTGTCTTTATTTTAATGTCAGCTTTGCTTGTCTTCCACTGCTGTGGTCTGCAAAAGTCACTGGCTAAGCTCAGCACAGTAGCATTAGATTGTATTACAAACATCCTGACATTTTAGGTAAATAATGTAAGCAATGTGGTGTCCTAGAACACAGGGTTCATTTCAAGTCTTTTTACACCTTTGTTGTGAAAATGCAATTTCAACCAGCCCTCCTGTCACATATCCTCTCCATTGCACTAGAAGCCACTTTCAAACAGTGCCTTACAGAGGGAGGGGAAGACTTCATTTAGCAGGGGAAAAAGTTACCTCACTGAACTGATGCTGTTATACCTAATTAAGACACACATTTCTGAAAGAATTTATGAATGAGGAAGATGGGTATAGTTACTTTATATTGTGTTGCAACTCCAGTGTCAGTATCCAGAGTTTCAGTTCTAAAGTTCTCATATTTAGATTATTTAATCTAAAACTAATATCCTCACTCTTTTGACCCCAGATTTTAAAATTTGTTGCTTGCTAAGGCTGTGATTATAAGAAAAAGCTAAACTAACAGCCATCTCCTCTACCCAGGCCTTTTTTTCCTTTCATTCATGTTTTTATAAAGTTAATTTGCTGCAAGTTCATCTGTCTGTGCCATTCAAAGTGTGCCATGTGCATAAGCACCAGCAGTGTGGCAGACAGGAACTCCCATGAGACCAAGTTTCCTACAGCTTACTGCTAACCTATGCCTCTTGAGTTGGCAGCCTCAGCTCCATGTATAAAGGAGGTCTACATTGCTGAGTTCAAGAGGTCTTGTTTACAGGTTCTTAGAGGGTATGATTTTTATTGTTTACCATGTTGCAAATCACTGTTCGCTACAATATTGAATTTTACATTGGTAAAATTTCATCCCTCCCCATCCCTGTATCTGTAGAAGTTTAAATATAATGTGTGGAACTTGCTAAAATTTGGTGATAATGGACTTGGTGGACATACATGAAAAAATGGTGCTAATCACTAAGAAAGGCTAGACAAAATGTGTGTATGTGCCTGCAATTTTTTACACCAGTAATTAATAAGAAGTGTGATAGGACCCCAGCCATTCATATGAACCTTTCGTACATTAATTTTTATGTATTCGACACACTGTTTTGCTGTATGCCTATTATTTCTGTTTGGAAAAACAAATATATTTTCTGCAGGTAATGTCTGTGAGTGCACCACTGCACAAACTGAGGCAGCTCAGAGCAGAGCCCTGGGCAGCCTCTGTTCCACTTGAATGGCAGAGGGATTTTGTCCTGGTGCTATCATGTTCTTATCTTCTCTCTGGTTTTGTTAGAGAATCATGAATTACTTTCCTGGAATGGTTTCAGCCATATGCCTGGAAAGAAAGGCCACTGCTTAAGTGCAATCTTTACTTGTCCACCAAGGAGACTTTTCAAAAAACTTCCATGAAAATTTGAAAGCACTACCATATTTAACCCTTCAGGCTTAAATACAGAGCAATTCAATTAAATAAGATTACTCAGAGGAGAGATATAACCCTAGAAGCAGAACCTCCAATATTATCTGTTTTCTAGGCTTATAATATATTTGAATATGCTGAATATTTGCTCCAGAAATTCAAAGAGACTCTGTAACAGTTTGAGTTGCAAAGATCCTTTGATGATCTGGTAGAACACTGTAGTTTGTAGGAGTAAAAGATGGAGTACAGGATGGTTGAGCCAGTTGCAGAAACAATGAAAAGACACAGAAGTTTCCTCTTCTGTAGAAATAAAACACCTGCCCTGGAGAATGAACACATTACTCATTCCTAGAGTAATGCTGGTAAGCTTCTGAGCGAATTACTTTGACAACTGGTTTTATTGTTGGAAAATCCAATTCTGGGTAGAACTCAACGTAGATGGAGCTGTGCAACATAGATATAATTACACTCCTTTTGCTTTGTTGATTACAAAAAGCCACAGTCACCACACTGTCAGGTTGCTACATCTTAATGTTCCATAAAAGATTATATTAAGAAGGTTTAAAATGCTTGTCACTCCACCTGCAGCATCCCCCTGTCCTGTGTTTGTTTGCTGTCTGAAACAGTATGTTTCCACTGTATGGACTAAAAATGTATACTATGATAATTAAATAATAATATTTGAACACCATGATTACAGAGACTAAGCTGGCCATAGCTCAAAGAGTTGTGAAACCTGCCTCAAACTGGAGTGAGAATGAACCCCTGTTTACCATTTTAGCTTTACTTGTTTCTCGCTTCCCATCTTCATATCATGCTCACCTTTGGAAACAGAAATATTTTATAGATTTAAGAAATACTAGGGATAAAAGCAGACCAGAATACGCATATTCAGGCGATTAAGGATATTATCATTATCTTGTTATTCTATAGGTATATCCATCAATTCCATCATCTCTTTTATAAGGTTGATTATATCAGTAAGTTTTGAAAGAGAGAGTTAAGATACTACAGAAGTATGAAGAATCTGGAGAAAAAATAAGGAAAAAAGAAAAGAGAGAACTTCAGAAGTGATCATCCTGTTTCTTTGATTTTGTCAGCTCAGAAGTTCCCCGTTGGAAATTCAACTCGATCACAATGGATCACTCTGCCTTAGAAAGCTGGCATGCATTTTCCATCACTATTTTCTGTGGTTGCTGTAGAGGTGTAGCAGTATAAAATGGAAGATATGTTACAATTATTCGAATATATTTATGCACAATAAAATATCTGTGATGTTTATCTAGAACTATAAACACTTAGGTAGTATGGCTTGATACTATTGAATTGTACTACAATGGTTACTACTTCATGATTTAGTATCTTTACCTGGGTGAGTGACTTGAGTGTTAGAGACTAAAATATGAACAATATTTTCTGAAGAATAAATTTTTAAATGGAAAATGAAACAACAGATTTTTTAGTATATTTGCATCTCTTATTCCTTTTTGTATAACTTTATCAGATGTTCGTTTAGCCAGATACTTGCTGTTGGTGGGAAAAAACATAAAATGTTGGATTTTTACTTCTTAATCTCTTATGTGTTGTGATCCAGACAAATATTTTAAAGTTGAGAATAAAATTATACTATAAACTGTGAAAAAAGTATAATCCCAATGTGTTACAATTTTAATTCAACTAAAAAGCTAACATGATGGAATATTTGATCTCTTTAAATGGAAAATTTGTTGTGTATTACCCTAAAATGCTATTCATGTAGTAAGAGAATCTTCTAAAATAGATCTAACATTAGGAGAAAAAAGCCCCAAACTTATAGGTTTGAAAGGTTAGCAGTTAAATAATTGTGTGCTGCCATTTGAGAAATAAAGAATTTGATAGAAAGGTAGAAAAAAATGAAATCGCAAAAAACCTTCTTAGTCTCTCCTTTTAAGTTAGAGGTTAACCCACAGTTCTGAATCAGCCCCAACCTACAGATAATTTTATATACAATATTAAATTGTTTCACGTAAAATTGTTGAAAATGAAAATAATATTTGCTAGACACCTTCCTGTCAGGTTACAACTAAAAAACAGATCTTCTGAATTGTAATGTTCCAGTAATATTTAAGAATATTTAGTGCATTGTGGCACTCAGTGGGTAGTTAGTCCAACCTTAACCACTGTCAAAGCCACACCTCATATTTATTTAGTAATTACTTACTTATCTTTCAGTTCTGAAACTTTGAAAAGTGGTGATAATTTTGATTAAATAAATTTATTCTGGTTTCTTTGAAAAGCAAATGGATTCATACACATTTTACTTTAAAGACCTGAGGGGAAATGATTTGCTGTCATTTGTTGTGAAAATATGAATGCTGCATTTGTGATGCTCTTAGAAGATTTACCTGAAGTCTCTCAAGTCCAATGTTAAATAGCAGCTGAATTCAACTGCTCAACTTGTTTAACTCACATAAGCAGATCTAAAGTTTTATTCCTCACTATTTGCCTTTTGATCAAAACCAAGGAGAACAGATTGACTTCTGAAAGATTCAAGATTGAAACTATTTTGAAATACTGCCTTTTTCACTTGGAAATTATTGATTGATTGATAATAGGATCATATAGGAGAGAAAATGGGTTAATCTTTTACTGATGTGCAGAATAACAATAGACAAAATAGGTTAAATAAAATTAGGTTTTACTCAGCTGGCATCATAAATTGAATCTAATCAATGGAACTGGCAATTCCATTTAAGATTTTCTGTTAACCTCCTATAGAACTTTTTTAATCAGAAAGCAGTTTAGATGTTATTCTTTATAGCTAAGCAATGCAAAATTTTGGAGCCCATTCAAAAGATTTTAGTTGATTGCTTTTTTAAAAAAATAAATTGCCTTTGTACTCTGTGATTTAAAATGGAGAGATCTGAACAATCTCTTCTTAGCAATGGTCTTTAGATGATGTTGGTATCAGTCCTACAACTTTAATTAAAGTCTGCATTGTTTTAGAAATATGAGCCAGAAGAAATATGAATTCTGGTGGAAAATTTTATGTAAAAGGGTAAAACACAGAGTGGTCAGAAAGGGTATAGAGTGTATGTCTACAACTTATAGTCCAGGATACAAATACTTTTTTTTACTCTTTGCCTCTTGGCCTGTCAAAATATACAAGGCAGTTCCATTTTATTACCTGCTCGTGAGCCTTATCATATAGGTGAGCAAGAGCTCATTCTCTTAGTTAATCTTCAATTTATCTATCAACAAAATTTTTAATGCGATGTGGCCCTCTAAAATGTGTATCTATAGGGAACTGGTGCTTCAAGTACTGTCACAATGCTCTGTTGTCTCACAGACATGTTGGGTATTTTATAGGGTTCTATGCTCAAGAAGCTTGTTTCTTTCATCCTGGAAATAATCTTCTACACAAGCATGGAGATGCAAGGTCTGGGCATCCCTGTGCTTATCACTCTGTGCTGGGGAGAGTAAACTACAGAAGCTTTTTCAACTTGCCATCTGAGAAATTAAACTTAAATCAATGCTTCTCGTTCAGTTTGACACCTGGAATCTATTAGCATGCTGTGTATCAAAACAAAAATGTAAATCGTCTTCCAAGGAATAATTTGGATCTAATCAGAGCAGGCTGCTTGAAAGTGAATTGTTAGAGTTGCCATAGTGAATTTAGCAAATCTACAGACCTGGCAACATGAAGAAATTGAGATAGCTGCAAAACAAGTCAATTGGAGAATGAAATCTTATTTCCCAATATCTTAACATAAATATCTTTATACTAAATTGACTTAACAGCCAAAGTTGTGTGCTAACTGTAGGCTGTACTAAAACAGAAATAAAATGTTTGAAATAAGAATCCTACTAGTTACATGCCAAATTAAGTCTAATGTCTACAGTCTGATGTTGACTGTTTGTTATCAGACTCTACACCAAGGGTATAATTTAAGAACACAAATGTATCACAAACTCTGCTCCACTCTTAAATGTTAAGCAGTAAGTTATTTGCCAGACAGAAAATGAAACAGCAGGATGAATTAGTGTATCTTACTGACTAGACCTATACTAATAGAAATATTCCTTAGTTAAATACCAAATATTTATCATTGATAAACTATACGGGAAAATACTTATTGACTGCAGAAGCAAAGCAGCACATAAAGCCATTTTCCTGGGACTAGAAATTATGTGCAAAACTGCAGTATTGAGAAATATCTTTGATAAGACCATTTTTTTTCCTGACACTAAAGTTTCTCTCCAACTAAGGCTGTGTTTTAAATTTCTTCTTCACCATGTCCCACACACAAAGTATATTAGCTCTGGCTGATCTTGACTGCTTCTGGTACATGAACCAGCTTGTTAAATGTGTTCTGCACCTCTATGCTACATTTCTGCCTACACTTAAGTGACTCAGAAAAGGTTATTTAGATTTTTCCCTACAGAATTAACTCCTGTAAATGTTGTCCATGTTTTGGTTGCTTGTTTTATCTTTATCTCCAACAGTTGAGGCTCCAGGTAACAACAGTTCACAGAGGAGGAGTTGGAAAAACTAATCATGGAATAAAGAAAAGAACAAAAATAAAACAATAATTGCTACACACTTTTCACTGACTTCTTTCTATGGACAAAATCAGGAAACACCTCAGTTTGTGAAGTGTCTTAAACTCCAGATTCTTATGTTTGCTTCTCTGTTGACAGTGATATTCCTTGTTACCCAACCTTTCTACTCTGGCCAGCCAAATTCTGCCTGTTGCCTGTCCTCCTTTCTCCCTCTGAAAAACATCTGCCAAATCCCATTCTTGTCTTTGCAGAACATAAGTTGTCCATTTTTGTCCCCCTAGAGAGAGGCTTTCAAGTCCTTAAAAGTGGCTTTTCTGCCTCTCACAAAGTCTGTATTCCCTTTATAAAGGCACTCTATTATCCTGCTTATAGTATCTACTGCTCTTTCTCTATCTGAGACATCACTGTATTCCTGCTATACCTCAAGAAATTTCCTACTGCCTATTTCAGAAAGAGGTTTTGGTATGCCTTTTCCTCCTTTTTTTCCAAATTCTTTTTACTTCAGTATTTGTTGGCAGTGATCCTGCAGTGGTTGCTGGCATTTCAAAGAAAATATTTGTTCCAATAACTAACAGAGTATGTAATTCCAAAATGTAAAAGTTCACAAGTGCTTAGGTCCGTATTCATCTTGTGCATCATTAGACACACAGCTGAGGGGCCTGCACTCTGAACTGCCCCACAGATTCCCTCAAGCAGCTGACAGAAAAAGAGGTGCCTTCTTTAGGTTCTGAGTTACCATATGAAGGTGTCTTTTCATTGCACTGGCAACAGGCATACAATGATTAGTCATTTTGTTTAGGTGCCTAAAATGACAATGCTCTTGGCGTATTAATGTGTGGTAAATAATTACATGATTGCATTGAGATAGTCAATTTATTCTGTTAAAAGAGACTCAATATTATTGAGATCATATCTAATTCTAATACAGTTCGGTATGAACCTCATTATAAGGGTAAAAGGAAGGGAGATATTTTCCTAGGTAAAGATTAAAGATAGAAATATAGAATTTGCAATATTAGCAAGCTGGCAGTTTGGAAGAGGCATATTCCCAATTGTTCAAAGTAAGAAGTGAAGTCAGTGTTTCCCACTGTGAAGTAAATGCTATCTGAATTATCCATATGTCATGTTCAATTTTTTCCCCATTAAAATAAGTGTGAACATTTTGCTTACAGACATTCTAAATGTCACCTGGAAACAACAGTGCTGGGAGTGAGACAGAGGCAGAAAGGGCAGGTTAAGTAAATGGAGAAGCTAGCCAGAGGATGATGTCCTATCAAACAAAGAAAACATCTGAATAAATTAATTTTAAAATTTTATTTCAATTTTTAAACTCTTCTCTCTTAACCTAAGATTTAATTACTGCTGCTAAGTCAAACAGCTCTGAAAATAGCACACTTCAACAGATATCAGCATTCTCTTCTACTACAAATGAGCTTCATAGAATTAGGCAACTTTTCCAGGAGATATCTGAGGAGTGACTTAGGAGTAAAGTGAAGGATGAGATCACAAAAGAGAGGGAAGAGTAAGAACATATCTCTGTATAGAATCATTTATTGGTTCTGGATTCTGTACTGTGCTTTCAACCTGCTTCTACTCCTCAGTTGTTTTTTTCTGACTTTACTGAGGAATTTCCTAAAGAGGGAATAAGTATTTGTTTTTGATTTTCACCAGGTAAGGACTCTCAGTCTCAACTGTCATCCTGGAATGGCTCAAAATAGGGGAAGACATCAACATGCTTTTCAGGAATTTACAGCATCAAATTCTGCTTTCTCCACAGAATATTTAGGGGCTTGAGAGGTCTTTAAAGTTTTGGAAAAAAAGTCTTCCATTTTTTGACTTAAAACATAATGATCTATTTCAGGCCTTGATAGGCTATTGCCATTCAAGAGAGGATAAACAGATGTTTGTGGAGAACCTGTCTTCTGCTTTTTAGTTACATTCAGTGCTATATATCCTTTTAATGATACAGTATAAAATAAAGTTTTGTTTGTTATATTGTGGGTCTGATACTATGTTGGTCTTGAAATTTATTTGCACAGATTGATCAAAAGTGAATGTCAGAAAATTGTGTGTCAGTCACAGCTAGAGGATGTCTTTTAAAGGTATTTTAAACCTTTTAGGTTGGTAAGAACTTTACATTTCTCTCTCACAAGCTGACCTGTTACATGGATCTTTCTGATATCATGGTTGAATTGCTGCACTAATGCTTGATTGTGTGCTGCCAAAAAAGTTCATCTATCACCTGAAGCTAAAGCAGATTGCAGCAGAGTGAGTGTTTGCAGGTGTGGAGTGGGAGATTCTGCTTCTCTTCAGTTTTGCTATATGAACTCAGTATCATGAGTTAAGTTTCTTTTGTTTTGACATAGTGTCTACCTTTAAAATCATATCTGCAAAAGCCTAAGACTTCAAAAGGGTCCCCAGCAGTCGGACCAAGGAGAGGAAGTTCTGATGGTGAATCCATGAAAGTCATAGCTCTCTATGAAAGCTTTGTGCCTCCCTTAGCACAGTCTATCTGCAAACACTCATGAGCACCTGGTGTGAACATTCCTAAATCTCCTTTCAGCAAGAACTGAATCAAGTCTGTCCTTCTGCTAACCTTTTTTTGCAAGCTTTTGTTTGGAATATGTCTTGTCTTCTCATCTCTTATTATCATAGTGATTATTTTTTTCAAAATAGATTTTTATTCTTTTAAATAAATTTGAGGGATGATTTTGAGTGTTATCACAGGGAAGAAACCTGCTCAGTTCATGTAGTTTAAAACAACTTTGAGCAGAAGTGTTGTATTGATTTATTAATGACACACAATCACAAAGGAATCAACAAGCTATGATTCAGGTTCAATATCAGCAATAGCAGTATTAGACATTTAAAAAATGTTAATAAACACTTTTGTAAATACTTTCTATAGTGAATCTCCAAAAGTCTAATTCTCTCCATCATGTATTTCCATTTAACTGCACTTCCTGACCAACTAGAGAGCACTAGAGAACAATCTATTGCACAGGCAAAAAACCATGGGTCCTTGCATGCCGCACCCTGCCCTCTTGCTCCACTGAAACTGCATGGAGGCTGCTCATGGTGTCCAATGGGGTAAAAAACAATGCTGTTTCATCAACTAATAATTTTAATTTTAAACACCTGATATCTGAGGAATTTTCCTACTCTGAGGGACTCTACTGTATGAGTTTCAGGTCTCTGAGCAACCGTACTGTGAACCACAGTGTTCAGAGTTCTTGGTAACCAATGTCCTTTCTATTGTTGTTGGCTAATAATTTCCATGAGGAATGTTCCAGAAATTTCTGGAAGGACAGCCTTTAATAGTCTCACCTGGAAATGTGCTGTGTGTTCTTGTTCCATGAAATGCAAAACTGCAAACTGAAACAGCCTTCCATGTAAAGCAAAATCTAAATGTTGCCCTTATTTATTTCTGATTAATAGAACATAATTAGCTGGGTCAATTCTAGTCTAATTAAGACTTACTACAAGTAAAACGTGCTGTAGTTTCTGACAATCTAAATGGGCATAGCTCTGCTTTGTTTTGGAACTGGTTATTTACATCAGTAGGAAACAATTAAATTATCAATGGACTTCAGTCATATCCAATATACAGAAATCCAAAGAGTATTTCATTCATTAAATTTAAAACTTGAAAAAAAAGTCTACAGATTTATGGGCCAAATCCCTCTTTGGTTTGAGACAAATCCTCCTATAACTGGCCACATACCAAAAGAAATAATCATTTACATATTTTACCATAGGTTTAAGTTTACAATGAAGCAATGTTGGAACAAGTATAATAACTAACGAAAGATGTATAATGAATATTTTTTTGGTATTTGCAGTACTGGGGAATATTTTCCTACTTAGATTTCTTGTACATATAGTCCTTCATCTCAGTGTGCAACCTGATTGAGATTATTCTCATTTTGAACTGGGATAAATTTACAGGTTATTTGTCACTTGTACTGGTTTTTGAACAACTTACATTAGATACACATTTTTAATTGTAAAAAAGTACTTTCCTTACCCCTAAATTTAGGTTCATGGTGAAATCTATGACATCTACACTGATTCATTGAAGACTGAGTTTGACGCTGTGGACTAAGTTCAGAACTGTTATAAATGAATTTGTAAATCATATGTAAAAACTGAAATAACACATATGCCAGGAAATATCTGATGTGTAGAATTTAAACAGGAAAAAGAACCATCCAGTGTGTGGAAAATATAATTTGTGAATCAAGATGTGTTCATATAGATATTAATATATTTAGCATATCACGATGTATTCATAAATATATATAATTCTACTCTCATTTTATCCCATCATAACACTTAAGTACTTTGTAAATGCTGAATTTGGTCTTCCTAGAGACAAGTCAAATGATTTAAAGTAAACTCATCAATTGCTAGGAGACAAATATTGGGGAGACTGTATTTGGAACAGATCAGAGAAACACCTTGTGCTAAATTTAGATGAGCTAAGGTCAAACCCTATTGATCAAACACTATGGCTTGATAGAGTGCTTCTGAAAAGGTTTCATATAATTAGTATTATATAAGCTCCATAGAAAGGACTGTTAGGAATGAAGGTATCAGAACTAATACTAACTTTGCAAATGCTATGCAGATCTTTGGTTTGCCTTTGCATGACTTTGCCCATCTCTGCAAAAGGGTTCTCTGATACTAAGAAGAATAATACAGTATCCTTGTTAATTCTGAAACTGTTTTGTAAAAATGCTTGCAAATAATCCTTGTCTGTATTGCACCATCTCCGCATGATATTACAGGAAAAGAATTAATAATAAAAAAGCATATGTGTAAGATCAAATGTAGATATTACAGGAAAAAATTGACATAAAAATCAAAGAATAATTGCCAAATTAAAGTGTAAACATTTCTGTATGGTATTTCTGTTAAGCTGTGATATTTGAGGAATGTAAAACATGACTAACTACATCAGCAGGTGTGGTGTAGGTGTAGTGCAATTATACATTGACATTTTTGCTGAAGCTTATAATGTACTGGCTACTGTTATAGATGTAGACCTGATTAAAAATAATTGAAGGATCAGTTCCCTGTTAAAAAATACATTTTCCCTGCAACTGGAAATCTGAGTAAGAATAGATTGATTCTGAAGACAGTTCAAACAGAAATATGGATTTCAATCTGACAAGGAATATTATACTAGTTTTAAGACTTTTAGTCTTGTCTTATGCTACTGGGTTTTTTGTTTTAATAACAAACATTTCTAAACATTAACCCTTGTGTTTTATGTGTTTACTATTTGATGTAAAGTTTAATAATTGGATGTAAGTAACATTGTGAATACTGTTAACTCAGTGGCTTGCTAAGCCACTTTCCGTCCTCTACCAACAGTCCTGGCTAACTGCAGAGGTCTCAGTTGACTGGTAGTTAGCAAATGTGGCACCCATGTACCAGAGAAGTTGTAGTGATTATCTGGGGAACTACAGACCTGTCAGTCTGACCTCAGTGCTGGGGAAGATTACGGAGCAGGTCATCCTGAGTGCCATCACATGGCACATATGGGACACTCAGAGGATCAGGCCCAGCCAGCATCAGTTTGTGAAAGGCAGGTTCTTGATCAACCTGGTCTTCTGTGACAAGATGACCAACTTAGTGGATGATGGCAACATCACAGGTAACAAATGATAGACTGAGAGGAAATGGTCTTGTGTTGCACCACGAGGAGTAAAATTCTTTCACCAAAAGAGTGGTCAGGCATTAGAACAGGGTGTCAAGGGAAGTGTTGGAATCACCATCACTTGAAAGTGTTAGAAAAATGTGTTGGATGTGGCACCTGGGGACATGGCTTAGTGGTGAATATTGCAGTGCTAGACTAAAAATTGGACTTGATGGTCTTAGAGACTTTACCAACCTCAGTGATTCTATGATTCTATGGATTTAGTTAGGCCAATTTAATGATTTTCCAGAAGCAAAACAACTTTGGCCTTTGCTTTATGTGAATTCATAAAATCACAGAATGGTTTGAGATGAAAGGGTCCTTAAAGATCATCTACTTCCAATCCCTATGCTATGGGCAGGGACACCGTTCACTTTTCCAGATTGCTGAAACCCCCATCTAACCTGGCCTTAAACACTTTTAAAGTTGGAGCACACACAACTTCTCTGGGCAGCCTATGCCAGTGCCTCACCACCCTCACAGTAAAGAACTTTTTCATTAAGTCTAATCAAAATCTACTCTCAGTTTAAAGCCATTACCCCCTGTACTATCACCACATGCCCTTGTAACAAGTCCCTCTCCAGCTTTCCTGTAGCCCTCTTTACATACTGGAAAGTTGCTGTGAAGTCTCCCTGAAGGGTCCTTTTCTGTAGGCCGGACAACCCCAACGCTCTCAGGCTGTCTGTGTAGGAGTGGTGCTCCAGCCTTCTGATCATCTTCATGGCCCTGCTCTGGACTCAGACCAACAGGTCTACACCCTAATTATGCTGGGGGCCCTAGAGCTGTACACAGTACTCCAGGTGGGGTCTCACATTTCTGGACCTCCTGGTCACACTGCTTTTGATGCAGTCCAGGACATGGTTGGCTTTTTGGGTTGCAAACACACATTATTGGGTCATGTTGAGCTTCCTGCACAACCAACACCCCCAAGTCCTTCTCCTCAGTGCTGGTCTTGATCCATTCTCTGCCCAGCCTATATTTGTGCTTGAGATTGCCCCTATCCACTTGCAAAACCTTATACTTAGCCTTGTTGAACTTGATGAGGTTCACATGGGCCCACCTCTCAGGTCTGTCAAGGACCCTGTTGATGACAAGTGTGTTGACCTCACCACACAGCTTGGTGTCTTTGGCTAACTTGCTCAATTGTTTCTCATATTCTGTGTTAACATAGATTCGCATTACACAGATTCACATTACCAATGTAGGTTTGAAAAATATAAAAATAACATAATAATTCTTCAGAATACCCCCAAAGGAAAAATGAGAAATTCTACTGCCAAATATGAATCTATCTCTAGGTTCTGCAGCTCTTGACCTTATGTGCTCTATCATAGAAATTGTCTTATAGATATGAATTAAAAGATAACTTTAAGGAAGTGATCACAGAATGTTAGCAATAGTAATTATGCTGCACAATTTATCACATATCTGGATATAATCTGTATAATCAAGTGATCTTTAAAATACAGAATGATAAAAATTAATTATATTAATGAGGAATTCTCCACATTCACTTAATTTTCTGTGTTCAGTTACTAAAGTAATCAAATAGCTCTGTAAGCTATGCTGCACCTAAATATGTTATTTCAGGAAACCTTCAACATGAGCAATGTTTTTCCTAAATTGCAAAAGTAAAAATTAACTCTTGACTAAGAAATAATCCTATTTCTCAGCAGATGTTTCAAAATTAGTCGAAAACTATAGTTGACCCTGTAATAAACAGAGGAAATTTTGAACAAGAACATTTATTCTTTTACATGAAATGAAAGAAAGCATATAAAGGTGGCAGCTGCAGAAACAGCTTTGTCAAAGGGCAGCATAATATTTTCAGTATGAATAATAGCTCTCGTGATGGGACTGAGACCCTTTATGCTCACAGTACAGCCACTGTTTTGTAATGCAGACTCATTTTATCAACTAACACGAATACTGGTGGCAGCATCAGTAGAGAACAAGATCACAAAAGCTGTCTAAATTGGTGATTACTGGATTATTAGTTGTGTAATGCAATGTGCAGTTATGGGGACTTACAGGTGACTGACACTGGAGCAAAGTTGGTCATGTGTAAACCATTTAGTGGTCACTCCTAAAGGAACATTTCTGTAGAAGTGGAGCAATGGGATACTGTCATTCTGTGGGCTGGTACAGATTTTTAAGGTACCAAAGTATGGTGCAAGAGCATACCTGAACAGCTGTAGGTGGAGTTGTTTCCCTTTTCTTCCTTTGCTAGAGTGACCACTTCTGGACCTTATCTCAGTGGAGTTTCAAGTGACAGCTGTGGTGGTTGTGAATTCACCAGAGTAATTGACCTTACTCTGGGTGATTTTGTATGCAGAAATAATCTTTGTATTAGTAATATTGGTGGTTACCTGAATGACAGCAGTGATGAAAATAGAGTAGGTAATGTACAGTTGTATCTCCTGTTGAACACTAAGAAAATACATCTAAGGAAGAGGAACAGGAGAGATAATATAATGAGGAGGGAAGGTGTATTACAGAAGATGTTGCATTTTGTTTAAGATGTTTTAATATCTGTATGGTAGTTTTGCATAGCATTCCTTAAATAGGTTCTGGTACAAGAAGTGATTCAAACAGAACTGAGATCTCTTTGTGTAAGAACTTTTACTTTAAGTATATACTTAATAAGTATATATATATATATATATATATATATATATATATATATATATGAACACACACACACACACTTTATAATATATATACTTAAATGTATATATTTGATAAAATAAAATGAAAGAAAAGCAAAAGTATATATATGTGGGTTGATATGGCTGTACTGTTCAGATAGTAGTTCCCAACTGAACAAAGATATACAAGTACCTCTCAGACACAGAGTCTGTAACTGAATTAAGCAGTGAAAGGGACTGAATTGATGCAAGGCATGGATCAGGGGGAAACTATAAGTAGATTTAGCACAGCCAAATGGCCAAAGATGAGTCTTGTGAAGTGAGTCTCTTTGGCCTAAGGGACAATCAGTGTAGACCTGTATCAGATTATCAAACAGAACTGATTCAGAAGTGCATGCGTGCTTAGTTTTCTAGTATATTTGTGGGCTCATTTTCTGGCATTTATTTTGCCTCTGCCAGCTAACAGCATCCCAGAAAACACTGAGCCATGGTCTGGGTTACTGTGAAGCAGTGTTTTTTGTTGTTTTTTTTACAGACTCAGGTGTGACCACTGTTTTAGGTGTGTGGGTGTGAATTATATTGGATCATGTGGCCTGTGTCACTCAGATCTTGCTCTTTATTGCAATCCTTAACTGTGGTGCTAGATTTTGATATTTTCACAGCCATGGAATGGATGAGGAAGCGGTACCTACACTCAAGACATAATTTTCTGAGAATATATATATAAGGGTTATAAATAGTGGCTCACCGTCTGGTGTCTATGCCTTCCTTTGACCTCTGTCAGTCAATTAATAGAGTTAACCACTGGGGAATTAATTTCCTTACTTGAGTTACATTTATTGAGGCTTTACACTGCACACTCAGAACTGTTCTAAGGAAAGTTTGAACTTCTGAAAGTAAATTGAAAGGCAAACCAAAAATTTACTTAAGGATGACCCTGAATCAAAATCCCAAATCCAGCCACCTTTAAACTGTTCCAACTGATCATGTGCATTCTTTTCAAAGGACGTTTTTACAAAAAATACTTATGTCACTTTAGAGAAACACTTACGCTAAACAAATATTGTAAACCACTTGTTTACATTATCCCAGTATTTCAAAAGGCATCTTGTCTAGTAATTAATGACTGTACTTAATAATAATTTTTTCAAAGTCATTAGAACATTCTCTCCCTCAGTAGTCATTTCTCCTGGCTGTGCTCTTGTGGCTTATAGTAAGCACTTACTGTCTTAAAAACTGACAGTTCAAATCTAACACAAACCCAAGTGGCACTAACAAGCAAATTGTCTCCATTTGTGAGACCTATTCTTGTAATTGCTACTGACTCCAGAGACATTCTTTAGGCAAGAGCAGTAATGATAATTTGGTAACTTTCTTATAAGTAGACTTCGTTTATAACATCTAGCAGATATATCTGCCTTCAGGGCTGAGGAGAGGTTTATGGACTACAGTAAGAGATTCTTACTTTAAATTTTTCAAAAGAGGTTGCTTTAGTAGTGAGCAAACAGCCCTATGTTTTCCAAATGTTATTTCTTAATCACGAGCAACTATCTTTTTCAACCCTGATCTTTTATGAGGCTCCCAAAAATACATATGACAAAAAATTTGTCAAAATTTCCAGACTATTAATGAAGTTTCCTATCAGAAAATCATAGAATCATTTAAGTTGGAAAAGTCCTTTAAGATAATCAAATCCTTCTGTTAACTCAGCACTGCCAAGATCACCAGTAAATGATGTTCCTAAGTGCCACACCTACATATCTTTTAAATACCCACAGATATGGTGACTCAATCACTTCCCTGGGCAGTCTGTTATAGTACTTGACAATCCTTTCCGTGAAGAAATTCTTCTTGGTGTCTAATCTGAACCTCCCCTGGTGCAGCTTGAGGCCATTTCCTCTTCTCCTGTCACTGGTTGCCTGGGAGAAGAGCCCAACCACCACCTTGTTACAATCTCCTTTGAGGTAGTTGAAGAGTGATAAGGTCTCCTGTGAGCCTCCTTTTCTTCAGGCTACACAACTCCAGCTCCCTCAGCTGCTTCTCTTACAATTTACTATCTAGACCCTTCATCAGTTTTGTTGCCCTTCTCTGAACTCAATCACTGCCCTGGCCCTGATGGCCACACTATTGCCTATACGAGCCAGGATACCGTTGGCCTTTTTGGCCACCTGCGCGCCCTGCTGGCTCATGTTCAGCTGGCTGATGACAACATCCCCAAAAGGGACAGCTCTGTTTCTCTCAGGAGGACTGTTCTGGATCATGGTTGTTGCCAACCACCTGTTACTTTATTATTCATTGCATAGACAGGAGCACCAGAAAGACTTATTTGGGGAACAAGACTAGTTGTAAACTATAATGTAGAGAAATGTAGGTTCCCTGGGGAACCTGTTCCAGCACCCAGCCATCATGTGGATAAAGACACTCTTCCTAAAATCCAACCTAAACCTCTCCTAACACAATTTCAGGCCGTTACCTCAGGTCCTTTCATTGACCACCACAAAGAAGAGATCAGTGCCTGTCCCTCTTCTTCCCTTCATAAGGAAGTTTAGACTGCAATGAAGTCTCCCCTCAGTCTTGTCTTCTCCAGGTTGGGTAGATCAAGTGACCTCATCTGTATGTGTTCATAAAGAAAATGTGAGTTTGAAACCTGGCTTTTAATTTATAACTTAAGCATTTCCAAAGCAGGAAAAAAAAATTGTAATTACACAGGACTTGAATACTATGACCCTTATTGATCCCTTCTAACTCTCGATATTCTATAACTCAATGACAACAATATGCTCCTATACTTTTTGGAAATCTGACCCTGGATCAACCTTCCTTTCCACAAGAGTCTACATGGACACAAGTTGGGATGCTTATGACAGTTCTTTGCCCATCCTTCCTGCAGTGCCCATTAATTACTTAAAATAAGACACAAGTATATGTGCCAAACCTGTCTTGTGAGGACTAAGCTTTGAGTTCTATTTTCCTATACCTATGTGCTAAAATAGCAGATACATATTTCTGTAAAGAGTGCAAATTAATACAAAGATGTAAACTGAAAAAAAATGAGAACATTAACATAAAATCTAGTTTAGAAAGTGATTTTTTTATCAAAACTATTATCAAAACAGTATGAATTTTGACACTGATTTATAAAAACCAAAGCAGTTGACCGTCTACAATGCAAGAATTAATAAAAAAACCACTGCAGAGAGAAATCTAAAAGAACCACCCCAAACCCCCAATTAAAAGACAAGTGTAGGTGGCTCACAAGTGAATGAAATGTTTAATTAATAGACCGATGTAATTGCTAAATGTCATTTACTAATTTCTTCTTTTTTATTATACATATAAAACAGAAACCACTTCTCAGCCTGTTGTGTTTACTTGTTTTCTATACTTATATAAATAAACCCCATGAGTTCTTAGTTCAGTAGATATTCTGCTAGAATATTTTGGGCATCCCAGTGTTTTCTACTGGCAAAACTGATTACTTCTTGAAATTGGAGCAAGTATAGCAGGGATGCCTGCCTCCTGCAGTCCTTTATGTAAATCAAGTACTGGAAAAATAATCTTTTCAAGGAAAGTGCATGGGAATTGGCATTTCATATCTTAATGTTTAAACCCCAGTACTTCTTCCTTTGTTGTGTCTTTGTCACATTCTTTTTAGGTAAGTGCATCAAGGGCATAGAGACTGGAATTGCAACTGAAGAAGTTATTAATTCCAACAAAATTATCAACCTATTTCTCAATAAAGTTTGTTTTTCATGTTCATTTGGGCTTAGAGGTATTTGAAGGTAACATTTGAGCTTTTTAATCACATAATGTCCAGCCTATTCAGAACAATTAAAATATACTTGGACACTAATTATTAAAAATTATAATTCTAGAGAGGACCTTTATTAAAACTGTCTCAATCTTCAATTTTTTAACTCTAGTAAAAGGGATGTAATGCAGAATTTTGAAGCAGATCACAGAGAAATTTATATTATTCACAATGACTCCAGTTCTTTCCTGGTAACTGGTGTAATACCTATGGGAGAATATCAGAGAGCAACTCAATTCTCTATGTTCTTCTTGTACTTCAGTACCTCTGAGAATTGCCCAGTTGCTCTTCTTGTAGAGTGGAAATCTTGAAATGGACTGTTTGTGTTGCAGTCAAAATAATTCTTGGTAAAATAGCAGTTTTCAGACTTAGCACAGTGGGATCAGCAGCATCTCATTTTCAGAAAAGGTTAGGTATAATAATATAAAAGTTGCTCATATATATTTAACAATTGGAAGAAAAACTCTGGCTGACTTGAAATTGAATTCCAGAAATAAAATAGTTTTACTTTGTGAATGATCTATGGGTCTAAATCACAGTTCTATGACTGCATGATGTGACGGTATGTTTTCAATTTGTTTCTTCAGGTTTCCACTTTTATTTTCTGTATACATATTAGTCTACCAAATTGAAACTAGTTCATCTTATGGCTGATCTTTTTAGGAAAATCATGCCTGACCAGCTTGATAGCCTTCTGTGGTGAGATATGCATTGAATGAGGGGAAAGCAGTGGATGTTGTTGACCTTAGTGAGCCTTTTGATACTTGACTCCAGTTACAGCCACTCTGACAAACTGATGAAGTATGGGCTGAAATATGGATGGTGTTGTGGACTAAAAACTCTTTGAACTGCCAGGCTTAGAGACGTCTGGAAACAAGTACTCCACAGGATGATACTTAAGGCAATACTGTTTGACATCTACATTAATGACTCCAAATATATAAACTATCATAGTCAATGCAAAATTTGTTTGTAGAGCTCAGGGACTCTACAACCACTGTACCTGTAATTTGTGTCCACTCTTTATCCTTAACTGAGTGTCTATCTAGATGTTCATTAACTACAATGGGACCCACAACAGCAAGCCCACTTAGACATAAAGAGTTACCTCTGCAAATCTTAGCCTTGAGCTGAATCACATCCATGGAGGTGTTATCTCAGAAGCTGTAACTTTATTTTAACAAATATCAGGATTCAATTGATTTATTTTAACTAAAGTAAAAGGGTTGTAATGCAGAATTTTGAAATATCATAGAGAAATTTATGCTACTCACAGTGACTCCTGTTACTTCCTGGTAACTGTGTTGTTCTGTGGGATAAGGCATTTATTCTATTATATATAAAATATATTTAATTTCTATATATCTATATTTTATATATTTTATATTATTATATATTATATATTACATATATTCATAATATGTTACAAATAAAATATATATGTATTATTTTATTGTGATCTCCTTGAGAGTGGGTTATTAAAAAGCCTTTTGCTTTATATGTAGCAATTGTATCATGACAGAATTTACATTGATATTTGTAGTTATCTCATGTTAATGTTCATGGCTCTGAGCATTAGGTGTGTCTCCTTCAATTCTTGCCATACAGAACTGAGGTTTCTTCAGGACTGCTTTGCAACTGTGGATTTATTAAAACTCTGTGAGGACTCTTTTTGATGGCAGCAATTCATGGCTTGCTTTTTTGCCTTACTTGTCATTCCTCTGTGCAGTCCCTTCCTTGTTACTCTCAGTGAATTCTCATCTCTCCCTAACATTTCCCTCCCCCGCCCCCAGTTAATTTCCTAGTCCGGAAAATGGCTTGTTTATACCTTTCTCTTCACTATAGCTTTATTGTGTCTTCCATAAAGATGTTAAAGCTTGGACACGTTTAGCACATCTAGTCCCTGTGTATCCTCATGTTGCATTTTTTCTTTGCTTTTTTTTTTGTTGCTCTGTCTCAGGACTCATCCCTATAGTATTCACTGTAACTTCAAATGTTACTAGAATCATCCACATTTCCTGAGCACTATTCTGGATTTCCTTTAATTCATCACCAGTGCATTTCATTTGGCATTTTTGTTCAGGAAGATTACCATATGTTATCCATGAAATTTTTTTCCCCAATGCATGTTGTATGAGAAGTTATTTAACACAGGCCTTTGGGGAAAAAAAAAGTGAGTGCAAAACTGTTAGCTGAAAATCTGTTGTTCATTTGGACTTGCATAATGTGGGTGGCACTAAGGCATTATTTTGTTGCTGCCTAAAAAAAAGTGTGTCTTTTACAAATAAGAACACTGCTACATGACAACATATTGAAAGATTGAGCTAAGGTACTTTTATTTTTATCATGAAATGTCTACATGACACGAGCAGCAGTTCATGCTACCCTGCTAGGCTGACCTTATTCAGTTTACCTGAGTTGAACTGCAATTCCTTGCCCCTCCCTAGATATCTGTGTTGGTAATGAAATGTGTGTAAATAAATTTATAGTGAAAAATTCTTATAATTACTTTTTAAGTAATGAAGAGTTATCTTTAGTGTAGAGCTGTAAGAGACTAGAATAATGACAGAATTATTTTACTTTCAGAACCTGAAGCCTCTCACAGTCTATGAGGGTTTGTCAAATATCCTGAAAGGGGCAATGCCAACCCTGGAGTAAAGTCTGCTTTTCCTTTCCTACCTTTTATTGGTTTACTGGTGAAAGTATTCAGTCAGTGCTAGCACAGGGTGAGTAGGAATTCTTTCAAGAGGCTTATGTTTTTCTCTTGTGTACCTTGGTTGGGAAGGTCAGAAAGCCTCTGAGGACTACTAGTGGCCATCTGTTTCAAAATCAGCTTTGGGGCTCTACCTTATGAAGTCATTGTGGACAGTAAAACATGGCCAAGTTTTTTAACTTTAGGAAAATTTTCCAAAGCTAATTTGTCTTCTCTTCCACTTACAGCAAGATCTTAAATTTTTACATTCATCTCTTATAGAGTGAGAGCTCAGAGCAGTACATTATATGATTAAAGGTTAATGCCCATAAATTAAAGGACCCCTGGTGACTAAGGGAACTGTGGCAGGTAAAGAGATCCCAAGAAGCTAACCACTGTTAGTGGAGTATCCCGACCTGGCACTCCCAACACCATCCACAGGGAGTGATCAGCTCCTGGGCTTCATGGGGAACCCACCAAGACAAGCCAGCCCAAGGAACTGCGTCCCCTAAATGCCTTGCAGAATACAGGGTACAGGAACTATTATGGGATGGAGGAGGAACAGAATTTTGGGTTTGTGTAAAATTTATTATCAGATGTTTTAAAGGGCATATCAGGATGGTGTGACACTTAAAATGAGATGTTTAGTGAATGGGAAAAGGGGAAAGGAAAGGGAGGGGCTTGACTGTATTGGGTAGGAACCAGTGTGGGAGAATAAAGGAGAATGGGTAAAAGAGGCCAGTTGAATAGAAACAGGGGATGGCCAGTACACTTGTTTGGCTGAGTCCTGTGCTTGATCACTGCAAGCTGTCCTATATTCTTGCTCAATCCCAACTATTTATTTTGTGAATATATGTGGATGTTACAGAAATTCAACCTAGACAGGTTGGTGATAGACTAAGAGATCTGATAACCACACACTGGAGTGGGACCAAGGGGTCTTGAGAGCTCAAGATTGTAACAAGTCAGGAAGATGTAGGTCTTGGAGACAGCTCTTGGGTAGATGGAATGTCCAGGACCAGCTTCTGATGAGATGCTTAGTGTGTGTATATTCCACTAGCAGATTTTGATCATGATCAGCTATACAGGAGAACCAGGTCTGGGCCTTTCACACTGTTCATGTTTGTGTGGGTGTTCTTTTCCTTTAGGTGGATGTCATAAAACACCTTTAATTCTATGATGGTCTCCATGTCCAGTTGTGTGTTTTAGTATGTGTGTGCATAAAATTGCACGTGTACTTGTTGGGTCTAGCCTTGACACTGCCTGGAGCTGGGAATATAGCACTGCCACAGCCTCTCATCTACATGGCTAGGCTAGGACTGCTTTCTGGGTCCTACCAACCTCTGGGTTGCACAGTCTCTAATACAGAGACACAAAAACGTTAGAGTGTGTCTGTCAAGTATGATCTGCTTGCAATCTGCAGGCCTGGGAAAGTAAAAGACTCACAATTCCCATTGAATGTAGTTCAAGGAAATGTATTTCACTCACATTTCAGCTTTTAAGTCTATTTTTTTTAAGATGGTCTCTACAGTTAGTAGAAATAAAGTATGATTTACTTATGTTGGGTAATATGGTGGTGATGAATCCAAAGAGCAATAAACCCCCGGTGTGCAGCAAAGGTACAAGGAAACAGAAACACAGAAAACA
This sequence comes from Pithys albifrons albifrons, assembly GCF_047495875.1. Lineage (NCBI taxonomy): Eukaryota > Metazoa > Chordata > Aves > Passeriformes > Thamnophilidae > Pithys > Pithys albifrons. The sequence continues at coordinate 68,991,240 of NC_092460.1, forward strand.
TGATTATTTTTTTTTTTAAAAAGGTGGAAATCGCTTCTCACAAACCCCCTCTACATATCAATCTGTTAAATATGTAGAAGTTTTTTCGATGTCTTTTATAAATGTACATAAAGTTTGTAGCATTTCTTCTTAGGTTTTTCTTTTTCTGTCTGTGTTGAGCTCATAGGGTCTGGAGGTCATATTACCAGTGTGGTTTTACGGTGCACACAATTACCCTCAACCCTGTAAAGCATTGCACAGCAGGAGAGTATTTATGACCTGTCACAATGAAAGCCACTGTCTTATGCAGCCCTACAGGAGTCCAAGTATTATGCAGTGGTTATGAAGAATAAGAAGGTACAATGTAGGGATAACATATTTAAACATCACATTACTACATCTTTGAACATAACTTTTCCCGATCCGTGTTTTCCACTCAGAAGTTAAGCTGCATGTGTTCTCGGCAGGTTGCTGAAATATAAATCCTATTTATCTACTACATATTATTATTTTTAGCAAAATTATCATCTTACATCCCATTATGTGGAGGGATTATTAACCTTAACTATTGAAATCCAAGGGCACTTCAGAAGGTATTGCTCACTTAGTCCTTATGGTGTCCAACAATTTGTGGAGTGTTTTTTTTTAATATAATTTTTTTTTCAAGAACAACCTATCACATAGTCTTACATTAGCTTCAAAATAATTTTTCATGCAACAAAAGTTGTTCAGGTTATAGATATAATGAAAAGGATATATATTTCCACCATGTGAAAAATAAGAAAGCCATTAAATGATGCAGCATATCAGAAAAATGTATTTTGCTCAATAACATAGCCCTTCCACAATGTGGCAACCAAATGTTGGTATGACAAATGTAGAATTTTACAGTCATTTAATGACTTTCTAAAAATGCTTTTCCACCAAAAGTATGACTTCCACGCCTTCACTAAAAAATTTGAAAGGGATTAAAATAAAAATTATAAAAATAAAGAACATAGTGAAGTGTGTTCTCAATTGCTTTTCCCTCACTTTGATATTATCTTGCTAATGTCTTTCTCTTTCTGTTAATAATCTTACAGCTTTTCAGAAGTGATTTTATATTAAACACTGTCATGAAGCTCTTATTTCCTGCTCTTTTTCTCCCCAAGGAATCTAATGAACATCCATCCTTTGAAAATCTGTTATTTTAAAATTGCAAACCTCTAATTGAGATACACTTTTAAAGTGTCAGAATGTGTGCATTTTTCACATTAGTTTTGATATTATGGAAACTTGTTGTTGTGAGTATTTCTTTATGCCTCTGTCTGATATCCATCATGCCCATGATTGCTATCATGATTTGAGCATCAGAATGCATCACATCCTGACAGTTTATCCAAGCTGTCAAAGTTTTATGACCAATCAAGTAAATATCTTACAATGCTAAACACTTTCTTCAATATAAGAAGAGATAGAATATCTCTTAATGATTTTGTGTCAACTGAATAACAACTTGGAAACTATATAAACTCTTACTTGATTAATTGTGTATATAGGGCAGCTGGGCACAGACATTTTCCACCTTTTCCCCCTAGTATTTGTTTTTCTTCTTCACAATTAGTAATAGTCACTCAGTTAAGTCAGCAAATCAAACTTTATCAGGGTGTTAAATACTGGGAAAAATAAATGGAATTTGTTTAATACAGTACATAGTACAAAGAAAGATGGCAAAGACATGTTTTAAATTCATTTTTAATCACTTTGGTAACATGGGAGAGGTACTATTTGTCCTTTAAAATGTAATTACACTGTTTGTGTTAATACTGAATGACACTGATCCTCTCCTTCTATCACTACCTGGTTAATAACATTTTTTCATACATATATGACTTAATTTAGCTATGTAGGATTCAGTGATTTTTTTCCTACAGAGGTATAATGCTTAAAACTATGTTACATGCTCAGTGACAAAACTCAGCATTCTGTTACTGCAATACTGATCCAGAAGCATTTTGCAATTCACTAGTCACCATAAGCAGCATTATTCTGTGATTCTTTGGGGCGATTTATATTTTGTGCTGATTGGAGACATTGTCAAGAGTAAGAAGCAAAACTATGGATGAAGACAAAGCAAATTCTGGTACTGATGTGATGTAGCACTGCAGTAAGCTGTATCCCATTCTGTAGAGATGACTCAGGCCTCCCTTCTCTGTTTTGTAGGTCTCGCCTCTTCTAGGACAGTATGAGTCCTCATCACACGCTCTTGGCATCTGCTCAGAGATACCTAGTGGTCCTGTCTGTTCCTAAAGCTTTAGGTGAAATGCTAGATTCCTGGTTGCCTGACCAAGGTGTGCCTCACAAGAAATGCAGCCTGCTACATGGAAAACCTAGATGAATTTGAGGCAAAAGTAAGTATGAAAAGGGGTAAATTGTGAGAAGGTATTTTTCTTAAAACCTTTTCCTGGTTGGAAACACCTGCTTTCAAATATTTCAATCAGCTAGCTGGTTTCTGCTCTATTGGTTAGAGGCTGGTGCTAACAATCCCAAGGTTGTGGTTTTGATCCCTGTATGGGCCATTCACTTAGGAGTTGGATTTGATGATCCTGGTGAATCCCTTCCAACTCAGAATGTCCTGTGATCTGTGATTCTATGGCACTGTAAGTCCATTAGTCATATAATACCTATGATGACTACCCATCTCTGTGATTATGATATCCCTTAGTACATTCTGAAAGAGTGCCAATGGAGCACAGAATGTCTCATTATGAAGATGTGGACAACTGCAGGTAATCTGACCTTAACAAACAGATACAAACCCTATCTATAACCTGCTTTATTATCAAAATGCTTTGCAAAAATAGGGCAGCATTTTTTCTCCTTGAATTTACATTTTTTTCCTTTTAATAACTTCCTTTCATTTCAAACTTTTCCTTTTATATTTTTAAATCAAATGATAATTAAATCCTCCAAATCCCTATGTACTCATATAAGCCTCTTTGTAGCACCACGGAACAGGTATGTGTTTCTGCAATATTTTTGCTGTTGATAATTATAGTGTTCTAAAACACTATAATAAACATTTTGAAAGCTTTTTCTACTATGTTATTCTTTGTTTCTGATGGATTGTTTTATTTACAGATAGCATTGATATGAAAACTAAAGCTCTCAAATCAAATTTTTGTAGCACATATTTGTACATGCTCTTTAAAATTTTAGTTCCTGCAATGGATACTGAAGCTTTAAATATTAATGTGATTTTACTATTACATAGAAAAAAAGACAGAAGGTTAAGACCTTCTTATATAGAACACCTTTCTTAATATAATTCCTATGAAGAAATGATTATGTATTGTCAAGACTTGATTTAGCTAGAGGCACATCAATGAAAAATAACAAATGTGAATGCAATGGCATGAAGAGTGCTGAGTTACTCTTTCATTATTCACTCCAATCTCATAGCTTCAGTGACTTACAAGGCATGAAATGCATTGTCAAGAATATACAGTTCAGATTATAGTGCCATTAAAAACTTTATCCAACTGGCAACATTGTTGCAAAAAGACCGAACATTAAACTGAACCCTGCTTTTAAAAATTGACATGTACTGTGCTTTCCACCTCTTTCTACAGATAAAAGTTTCCTGTCAGCAATTTCTTCTTAAGTAAAGTGAAACAAGTCTCTCTCTCTCTCTTTTTTAAAGGAAATTCTTAGTTACAAAATATGATATGTATCAATGCAAGAGATTACATACCATCATTAGTAGTTCGAGATTTCCTTATTTTCTCAGGTCTTAATGAATTAAAACTATTCTATTGTATACCAGTTTCTCACTATGTATCTCTTCTGCCTTTTATTTTGTCCATGAGAGTTGGGGCATTCAATGAAGTTTTTGCCATCTCTAACTAAGAGCCCAGTATTTTCTCTCCTACACTGTTCTACGGTACTTACGTTTGTGTGCATTATGGCCACCAGCACATTGTAGAAGATTATCCAGAAACGTTTTAAAGTCTACATTGCATCCAATACAGGCAGAGGCCAAGAAAATATTCTATATTTGTACAAGCCAGATCCCTAGAAATCTGTAGTCAAGATCTTGTCAGGTTTTGTGCAAAAGCATTTTAAGAAGGGAGTTAAGGCATAGTACTGTGATGACATTATATATGTTTAAGGAGAACTTTTCCCAAGTGTGAAAGATAGTGTGAGAGGAAGGATTTTGTCTGAAAATCTGTCATCAGTCCTGAAGGAGACTGTGTAGAATGTTCAATCTTGACTCCTCTGCCCAGTCAAGCTTACATTAATATAAATGTGAATTTATATAACTTGGTTTAACCCAATACTGTGAACTCATATAAAAGAGAAAAATACAGAAACTTTGTTCAGTTAGCTAGCTAGTCTAAACTGTGTGTACATGCTATCTACAGAACAGGTAAAAGTTCCCAGCATGCATGGTCTGGGGAATCTTGCCTGACCAGCTGAGGGTGCCTCCAAAAGGAAGTCAGCAGAAAGGACTTGTGCTAGCACCCCTCAAATGCTGACTGTCACCATGTGCAAAAGCTTTCTGTTTGTGCTGTGCTCTGTTCCAAGGATCCAAGCGCATTGCTGCAGTTGTTCATATAATAAAACTACAACATGGTGGAACACAGTGAGAGGTCTTCTCTTGTACTAACTAGACATTATCTTTTTATGGCTCTTAAAGGATAAGTTTTCATCTCTGCTTACAAGGACATATAGTGATAGGACAAGGGGAACTGGTTTTAAATTGAAAGAGAGTAGACTGAATATTAGGACAAATTCTTTACTGTGAGGTGGTGAGCCACTTGAGCAGGTTGCCAAAAGAAGTTGTGGCTGCCCCATCCCAGGAAGTGTTCAAGACCAGATTGGATGGGACTTTGAGCAACTCGGTCTAGTGGAAGGTGTTCCTGCCTGTGGCAGGGGATTTGGGACTAGATGATCTTTAAGGTCCTTGCCAACTAAAATGATTCTGTGACTGTATGATTTCAAAGACACAGTTTCTTTAATTTTTCTCATTTTGAGTTTTTGCTTTCCAACAGCCAGCTGTGATGCACATTTCAATGAGTTTGAATAAGTACACATTATAGAATCATAGAATCATAGAATCGATTGGGTTGGAAAAGACCTCCAAGATCATCGAGTCCAACCCTTGGTCCAACTCTAGTCCATTTACTGGATCATGGCACTCAGCGCCACGTCCAATCTGCGTTTAAAAATCTCTAGGGATGGTGAATCCACCACCTCTCTGGGCAGCCCATTCCAATGCCTGATTACTCTCTCTGTAAAGAATTTTTTTCTGATATCCAACTTAAATTTCCCCTGGCAGAGCTTAAGCCCGTGCCCTCTTGTTCTATTGCTGAGTGCCTGTGAGAAGAGACCAACCCAAACCTGGCTATAACTTCCCTTCAGGTAGTTATAGACAGTGATGAGGTCACCTCTGAGCCTCCTCTTCTCCAGGCTAAACAACCCCAGCTCCCTCAGCCTCTCCCCATAGGGCTTGTGCTCGAGTCCCTTCTCCAGCCTTGTTGCTCTTCTCTGGACTCGCTCCAGCACCTCAATATCCTTTCTGAACTGAGGGGCCCAGAGCTGAACACAGTACTCAAGGTGTGGCCTCACCAACGCAGAGTACAGGGGAAGGATCACTTCCCTGGTCCTGCTGGCCACGCTATTTTTGATACAGGACAGGATCCCATTGGCCTTCTTGGCCACCTGGGCACACTGTTGGCTCATGTTGAGCTTCCTGTCAATTGGTACTCCAAGGTCCCTTTCTGCCTGGCTGCTCTCCAGCCACTCTGTGCCCAGCCTGGAGCTCTGCAGGGGGTTGTTGTGGCCCAAGTGCAGGACCTGGCACTTGGCCTTATTGAACTTCATCCCATTGGAATCAGCCCATCTCTCAAGTCTATCCAGATCCCTCTGCAGAGCCCTCCTGCCTCCCAGCAGATCAACACTCCCTCCCAGCTTGGTGTCATCAGCAAATTTGCTGATGATGGACTCAATCCCCTCATCTAAATCATCAATAAAGATGTTAAACAGGACTGGACCCAATACAGACCCCTGGGGAACACCACTGGTGACTGGCCGCCAACTGGATGCAGCTCTGTTCACCAGCACTCTCTGGGCCCGACCCTCCAGCCAGCTCTTAATCCAGGAGAGGGTACACTTGTCCAAGCCATGGGCTACCAGCTTTTTCAGGAGTATATTATGGGAGACAGTGTCAAAGGCCTTGCTGAAGTCCAGATAGACCACATCCACAGCCTTCCCCTCATCCACCAGGTGGGTCACCTGATCGTAAAAAGAGATCAGGTTGGTCAGACAGGACCTGCCCCTCCTAAACCCATGCTGGCTGGGTCTAATCCCTTGTCCACCCTGAAGGTGCTGTGTGATTGCACTCAGGATGAACTGCTCCATAACCCTGCCAGGAACGGAGGTCAGGCTGACAGGCCTGTAGTTGCCAGGGTCCTGCTTGCAGCCCTTTTTGTGGATTGGGGTGACATTCGCCAACCTCCAATCATCTGGGACCTCCCCAGAGAGCCAGGACTGTTGGAAGATGATGGAGAGCGGTTTGGCAAGCTCTTCTGCCAGCTCCTTCATCACCCTGGGATGGATCCCATCTGGTCCCATAGACTTGTTAGGATCCAGCTGGCTCAGTAAGTCAGTAACTATATCCTCCTGGAATACGGGAGGACTATTCAGCTCCCTCTCCCTGTCTACCAGCTCCAGAGGCCAGTTGTCTTGAGGGCCACCTGTCTTACTGGTGAAAACTGAGGCAAAGCAGGTGTTAAGTATCTCAGCCTTCTCCTCATCTTCCTTAACTATATTTCCCTTCAAGTCCAACAGAGAATGGAGGTTTTCCTTGCCCTTCCTTTTGTTATTAATGTATTTATAAAAGGACTTTTTGTTATCCCTAACTGAAATAGCCAAATTTACTTCAAATTCCACTTTTCTTTCCCTAATTTTTTTCCTACATGACCTAGCTCTATCTGTAAATTCTTCGTAAGTAGCCAGCCCTTTTTTCCATAGTCTGTAAACTTTCTTTTTATCCCTGATTTCTTTCAGAATCTCTCTATTTAACCAAGCTGGCCGTTTTCCCCTCTGGCTGGCCTTTCGGCACACTGGGACAGCCTGTTGCTGTGCATTCAAAATTTCCTTCTTAAAACATGTCCATCCCTCCTGGACCCCCTTGCCTTTAAGGGTTGTTTCCCAGGGTATGCTCTGAATCAGTTTTTTGAATAGGCCAAAATCTGCTCTCCGGAAATCCAAAGTAGAGATTTTAATGGTGGCTCTCCTTAAATCCCTGAGGACTGAAAATTCTATTATTTCATGGTCACTATGCCCCAGGCGGCCTCCAACCACTACATCATCTACCAGCCCCTCTCTGTTTGTAAACAGTAGGTCTAGCAGGTGGATTATAGCATCAGGTTTTCTGGGGTAGGATACAGCTGATCAAAGTTTTGTAAAACAAAGGGTGACTTTGTTAGCAGCTTGACTTGATGGCAGATATACATAGTGTTTGGCAATTATTCTCTAGCTGGTATATTATTCTATCTGCATTCCTCTATTAATAAACCATATGTTGCCACTTCTGGGCTCAGGAGCTTCTGATTAGTACTCAGTAAGTGAGACACCTTTTTGACGACTTGGAGGTGAACTTTAGTTTAAAATTATTGTAAGCCTTTTCTGTGTGTACAATCTTTTTGCCAGGTCAGAAGTGTGCAAGGAAGATTATAGGAAGTGGATATTTATATTTTTTACAAAGGTGTACTGGTTTAAAGGTGAACCAGCAGGGGAAATGAACTCACCACAAGAGAGATTATAAGTCAGAGGCTAAAATTTAATAATAATATTACAATAAATACGCCAACACAAAGGGAAATTGCTTTCAACTCACAAAACCCAGCAGTATAATGCAGTGTCCTGGGGCACAAACCCAAAGGGGTTTGTTAGCCCTTGTGGTGAGACCTGCGTGGTTCCCCCAAGTCCAAAGCCAAAGGAAGTGAAAAACCTGTTGGTGCAGGTGATGGCTGTAGTCTGGTTGAGAGTGGTGGTCTCCTCCTTTTGAGGTCCTGCTGCTCCTCCAGATCCAACAAGAGGTTCCTGAGGTCTTCTTACCCACCACTTATGTACCCTCAGGGAGCACCCAGTACCTCTCCCAGGGCAGGGACTCACACAATGGGTGATTAATTCTGGGAGTCATGGGGTATTGTTGAACCGTTGATGGCCCATTAGCAGCTCCGCCCCCCTCAGGCTGGGTGTGAAGGTGCTAATGACTCCCTGGGCAGCTGCTGCTAATGGTCCATTGTCCTTGGGAAATGAATAGAGGGGGTAGAATACACAGCTTTGATCACCCACACACAGTGTTAACTGGTCCCATCTGCTAAACTAGGACAGGAGGGATAAAAACTAGTTTTAGTAAAATATCACTCCAGCCTCTGTGTGTAAATCTATTGCCCATGCAGACACAGTAGGTCAAGGATTTCATTTCACTGCATCAGAAACAGTGAATTCCTACCTTGTCATTGCAATTTTTCACGTTTTCAAGTTTATCTGTTTTCAATATCCAAGTAAATTCATCCCTTCAACTTATTGCCACAAGTTGCAAGACAGCAATAAACCTCAGTTGAGATTCACACCTAAAGAAAATGTAAAAGGTGAGAGTTAATAGCCACAGCCATTCACAAGGGTCCTTTACACAAGGGGCTTTACATGTTTTCTAAAAAGCTAAGACTATGACATGAATTTGCTTTTGTTTCCTTATGGTCTGTCTTGTTTTTAGGTCACTGGGGAATTTTCTAGGAAAAGGTATTTCAGAGGAAAGGACAACTTCAGCAGCACTTTTGAACACCCTCAGTACCTCCTAAGTTTTCCTAGCTAGTTAAAAAATTAACTAAGTGTTAAAAAATTCCCACATTTTCTGATCAGCCCTTAGACAATGAGCTAAATTCATTATTGTAGTACTGCACACAAAACACCCAAGTACCACTGTATTTGGTATGATTAGAAGTGTGAAAATGAGTGTGCTTATCTATAAGTACATGTTAACAATTTCAACAAATTTATTCATGTTATGTTTGTGCCTTCTGTATTTGGCTTCTGCAACACCTTCTAAAATTTTGTTTGGCCACCTGGGAGATGCATCAAAGTAAATCTTAAAGTTTCTTATGTATACGTGCAGAAAAGGACTTTCTTAGGGTAACTTTTTTCTGAGTACATCTACGCTCACATGACTGCATACAGTCTTGGCTTTATTTACTTGGTTTCTTTACTTGTATGATGTCAAAGCTGTTCCAAGGATGGGTTCCCTGTATGCTAACAAATAGTCTGTCCTGTATTACTGTATCAAGTCTTCTCCTCATATGAGTGATACATGCCCTTAGAAAATTAGTTAGACTTAACCATGACGCAACAGAGATATAGATGATGTTGACTTGAGTATGGTAAGCTGCTTGAATGCATTTGCTGACATAAGTATGCTGTGCTAAGACTAAGGGGCTCTTCTAGCAGGAGAACAGTAAAGCCTTGTTTTCCTCCTTGACCACTCTAGAAAAGGCAGGGCTTTCTGATGCCCTGTGTGTGCTACATTTTTATCCCAGAAATTATTTTAACACTGCTGGAACAGAAAGTATGGACAAGTGAACCAGAGAATAGTCACAGTTAATGAAGAGCAGTAACAAATTAATCAAACTACTAAATAAAAAACCCCAACCACCCCAAAAAACCCCACCAAAATTAAAAACCGGTCTGTTTGCCAAAATAAGTCTCTGTAAAGTTTAAACTGAGCAGGTTTAGGCTGATGCCAAGAACTTTTAAAAATAATGTTATCTGGAAATTTTGTTCCATCCTGTATATGCAAAGATTTAGCAGAAAACCTACCCACTGGTAGTATGAATGTTTGGTAACAGCTACAAAACCCACTATTGTTCACAATGCAGTTTGCCTTCTGTTTACAGTATTTTATCAGGGAAAATTTCACTCTTAGAACTAGCCACCTCACATTCAAAAAAAAAAATCTAACTAAATAATACTTCAACATATTTTGCTGATAATAACAAAGTTAAAATAACAAACCACAAACTAATAAAAAAAGAAAACCCAAGTATTTTTGTAAGAGATCTTTATTATTAATACATTTACAGCAGTGATTAAATGTAATACTGTGCTCAGGGAGCTTGGGTATATGGGTGTTAGCAGAGAGAAAGTAGTTACCCTTTTACCCTTACACTATTCTACTCAATAAAATAAAATTAGATTTGTAGGAGGATAACAGGATTATTGTAGAGTCATCACTTCCTGCAGCTTTTATCCTTTAAATTTGACCTTTGCAGGAGTTCATTATGCCAAAATTGATAGATCATGCTCATGGGAAAAAGTCATCTGAAATACCTGAAATCTGTTAAGCTAACTAAATAAGCAACTCAAGACAGTGAATGTACAGACTTAAAATAGTTCTGTGTGTGTATGCAGGTATGTATATGTATGCCTATAAATGCTACAAGACCTGTTACAGCTACTTTCTTTTAATTACTATTTGTGAATATAAATACTGATTTATTTATGAGGGGTACCAGCAGAGTACATAAAAAAATAGCAGGAAATGACAGAAATCTGACAACCCAAATCTTCATAACAGTGAAAAAAAAATAGATTTTTCTTTCTTTTTTTTTTCTTTCCTCTAGTTCTGGTCTAGATAATTCATGGGATGAATGCGTCAGCAACTAAAGAAGACTGATGTGATACCTTTAGGTGAATGGAAACACTGTAGAAAAACAATGCTCTTAGTTTAGTCAGTCCTACCAAGGAAGCTGCTTCTAGGCCTTGAAAGAGTGCCAAGCCTTATCTCAATTTGAGATTTGCTTCTGAATTACAGAATATCCATGAAGACAGTGCCTTTCAGCAGCTGTGATACACAAATATTTAAAACCCAGTTGTCTGCATTAGACATTGCATCAAAATTGGGATTAAAGCCCAAATAAACTTTGCCATGTCCACCCCAAGACAACTCAGCTATCTGCAGAAATAATGACTGTGTCTATCATCTGGGTTTTGTCTTCCATAAACAAGCACATCACTGTCCAATTTATTGTAACTTAGCTATACTATTGACTTTAATGATTAAATGTTTTAATGTCCTAGTTCCTTTGTGATATCTAACAGTCTACCTGGATACCAATTTTTAGGGAGTTCAGTGACCTCTTTAATAGACTAATTCTCTATTGAGATCCTTAATAACTACTTTTCAATATAGTTTCTTGTTATTCTCTATCTTTCATTTCTAAGGTTGAAATGACAATGTCAAGCTGTAGCATAATCCATCAATTTATATTAAATGATTGAGAGAACATTGTCAATAAAACAAAGAACTTCAAATGTAAAAGAGTCTACAAGTTCTTTGATCAAAATGCATGTTACTGTCTCTCTATTACCCTTCCCTTCAAGTTAAGGACAAACTCCAAGCTGGTCATGTAAAATGACAGTACTGCAAACACTCTTAATGCACTGAAGTGTTGTGGATGCCTTGAAATTGAGGCAACAAACTATCATTGACAAATATGAATGTTTTTGAAAGAGTTTTGGTTTTGTTCCCTAGTGTCACAAAAAATGGTATTTGGGGTATTCAGCTATTAATTCTATGACTGGTTTGGTTTCAAATTTTTTTATTTTAATGTTTCCTGGTGGTCTATAAAATTAATTAATGCTCTTTCATTGTGAAAACCATCATCATTTAGCTTTTTTTTAGATAAGTAACCTTTTAAAATCCACAATATACTGATTCATTATGTACTAAACACAATGTAGCTCTCAACTCTTTAGAGACATTTTTTGAAAGATGTGGTGAATGTTAGATTTTTGAATGTAGTATTAATCTGTTTCAGAGCTTTTTATTTTCTAATTAGTACATGTACCTTACACTACAAAGGATCCCATGTTAATTCCTGGAGACCAGATATTTCAGATTCTTATTTGCCTGGACCAGGGTACCTCATGAAAATGAACTTGTGAAAAGAATATCTCTGATGGTTTCATTCTTGTGTTAAAATTAAATGTCTTGCAAATTTCCCATATTAAAATTAGCTGGGCTAAGACTGGTTCTGATAAACATCTTTCCAGTCTTGGTTATAAAATGTAGATTAAATCTCATTCAGCAAACTTTAAAGGTCTTTATGCTTGGACTTCTACAAAGATTTTTAATTTCAGGGTTTTTTTCTTATTGTATAATAAAATATATAAGTAAAATTGATTTTGATTAAAATTATAGATGGTTTTAAATCTAAGATGGCTGAAGATTACAAAATTGAGGGCAATGAATATCAATTCTTATTGGAGATAACAGGACTGTATCTTGAAGCTATATTGTACTCCAATATTTGGCAATTCATTTCATGCTTACATTACAGATAGTGTTTTAGAACAAGGGCTTTCAATAGTTGCCTTTTCCTCACCCTCTGCCTGACTGTAAGGAGAACCTGGTTTAGGTTAGTCACAGAAAAGTGGGTGAATGGGATCCCCTTTCACTTCTGGAAAATGAAATATTCTTGGGAAGGCTGAATCTACCATCAAAATTAAAGAATGAGAAAGTTGCACCTAAACTACAGCCTGAGGTAATCTCAATGTATTTGAGGCAGATGACTATAAACCAAACTTCCCTGTTTTCCAGTGTACTCTGGCACAAAATGTTTGGAAACATGTATATGGCGATTACTATCACAGGAATACTTAGACTGAGTAAGTTTCTTGTTCTACAGCTTAAAGAAGTAGGTCATTCTGCTGGCTCTGCTTAGTTCCCCCCCCCCCGCATGTTTCTTAAGACCACTGGGTTCTTTGTTTGAAGGAGTTCACCGGCTGCAATTTGTCCTTGTGGGGCTACAGCAGAAGCTCAGCATCTCATCCTATTTAGCTCTCTACACTTTAGCTATTTTGACATTGTTGCTACTTTATTATTTCAACCAAGCTTTTCTTTTCAAAAAGTAGCAAAATAGGCCATTTGACACCTACAATTTCAGAAGTAGTCTTAACAGTATTCCCTTAAACAAGTGATACTTCTTCACAGCTTCTCTTTTCTACTACCAAAACTATTTTCAAAACACAACCAGCTCAGATGATTGCTCTACATTCACAGCAATTGTCACTTAATTTGCTCACAGTCATGGAAATTAGTGTAGCCCTAGGAGGACTTATTCAGCTCCATTTATTAGCATGCTTTGCGGTAGAATAAACTGCAGTCCTTCCAGTTCTGCAGCATGAGGAGTGTGAGCATTCTTGGGCTGGGAATGTTGCTAGGAATACTAATAGGAATCCTGCTTCTGATGCTCATCTTTTCTGAAATTTTTGAAAGCTGTCTCTAATGTCTGGGAGGTACAGATGCTTGCAGCTTCTTTTTTTTTTTTTTTTTGTCTCTTGATGTTTTTCTGATGTGAAGTGTATTTGTGCAGCAAGACAACTCTCAGACCTTTCCAAGAGCTTGTTGCAATTAAAAAGGATATAACTTTAGGTGATATTGCTCTTGAAGTTAGCTCCCTGCAGACAAGTACATTTCTGCTTGGGGATTATCCTTAGACATGCTACCTTTTTAATTTTCATTTTTAGTTCAGTAACAGAAAAATATTTATTTAGCAAGCCAGAAAAATAAAGCCAGAAAATACAGATAGTTTTTGCCGCTTCTATTAATTTCCCTGCCCCTCCCCCCCCCCTCTCGCCCCCACATTGGATGCCTTCTTTCTATTTGCCTCTGAATCAGTGAGGGAATTTTCAGTTTACAGATTTGCAGAGGAAGCTCTAATTTTTGGAGGAAGTGATGCTTGAGTATTTAGTCTTAGGACAAACGAGAGAGAAGATTGAAGGTCAGGAACCTTGGAGAGCAAGCAAAGTCTTATGACTGAAGTTTTACACTGAAATATCACAAACTTCCCTAGCCTAAAACATTTGTTATTGAGGAAGTGATGTTCTTCATGTAGATCATAATGTCATACTCATTTGTTTGATTAGTTATTTTAGTGGAAACCTGCATAGTCACCTCTTAAACCACTCAGTAATCCCAACGGTTCCATGTGAGACTTCTCGGGGTCTTGTTTCCTTGAATTTACCTCTCTCAAGACTTAAATTTTTTAATAAAAGAGGGACACTTTCTACATTACCTATTGTCAGGCAGAATATTATGTGTTACTAATGCCCTTAAACACTTTGGAGAATAACCTTTAAGTGATTGTCTTGTTGGGGCCTTGTTGTGCCTGCAAAAACATAGAGAGTCACCCTCCTCTTTTATAGTTACTGGAGAGAAATATGCTTTTCCAATGAAATCCAGAGTTGGACCCTAATTTTAAAAGTTTTCAATCTTTATGTATCTATCCCTCCCCGGGGACTAAAGTCCCCTCCCCGGGGACTATCCATGGGGATACCCTTGTGGGGCTTGTAAATTGCATAGATATTTTTAAACATTTTATGCAATGCCTTTTCCTTTCTAGTTGTAATCTTTCTAACATGATCATAATACATTTATTTTAGGACTACAGAATCTATGTGTGTGTACATAAGCTGCGTTGTTACTATTTGTATGACACTGAAAGAATATAAAGCTGATTTCAGTTTTCCTTCAGAATTTCTGTATTTACATAAGATGTAGACTTACAGTACAAATTTGTTTAAAAAATTTAATCAATATTTTCATTCTTGAGCTAAAAGGTAGGCAACAAATTTAAAATTGATCTTCTTTCCCCTTCTCAATATTATGTGAGACTGCATAGGGGGCTAGAATGCTAGAGATACAATTGATCTGCATTTGGTTTTGTTGGTTTGTTTTGATTTGGTGGGGATTTTTTGTGGGTTTGTTTTTGGTTTAGTTTTGTGTTTATTTGTTTGGGGTTTTTTTTCTTTTAGAAAATGCTGTTTTATGATCTAAACCTTCAGAAAAAACATATTACCTGGAGAAATGTTTCTTGCTCTTCTTTATAAGCAAAAGAATTCAGATGATGGTAAAATTAAACAGAAGTAGACTCCCAAAATGACAGAAAAATATAGGAATGGGAATAAATAATGTTAAATATCTGTTTCAAAAAGCCAAAACCTGGCTTTTATGATATTATTTATATGCGTTTTTTAAGAAATAAATTTTACCCTCAGTTAATATGGTCTTTTTCTAATCATTAAGAATGTATATAATCTTTTCATTCAGGTTTTGATACTTGCTCTTATTTTTCACTGCCAATTTCATTAGCAATGCTTTGGTTCCACAGAAACAGCAGTTATATGCCTAGTCTTTCTTGCACTGTGCATAAGTTATCTTCAATTTTTTAATGGACTTCAACTTATTTTAACCCCAGTGAAGAGAAAAAAATAACCAGCTGTCTCCCTTATTTTTATAAAAATTATTCAATTACAGTTTCTTTCATCATCAAAGTTTCATTTGCAAACACCATTTAAATATGTATTCCTACATAAATATGTCTTGTTTAATTATTAGAATGTACATGATTTACATATTTACAGCATATTTAAACTCTGATTTATTATGGGGGTTTTAGCATGGGTAAACAAATACTATTAGCTTCAGTATTTTCACAGTGTAGCAGGCATTTAGTTCTGTTTTTCAGGATTAGACTTTGCAATTGTTTTCAATTACTTGCAGTAAAAACTCCAGTGAGCTGAATAGCAGTAGACCTGCTGGACAATTTGTTGCTAGCTAAAAAAGGAAGAAAAATGGCCATAAGATGAGTATGGAAAATGCAGACTGATGACAATTGCTTTTCCCATTTCTATTGTATAGCATATATCATCTTTGTATATCAAAAATTAAATAACTGGTATCTCAGGCCTGTTGTAATTCTTTGTACTAAGCTACTCAATCTGTTACAAGAGCAAAACTCAGACTTTTCCTTATCCATCTTTGCAATGCCAGCTATAATGGTGTTCTGATAAAAATTCCTTCAATGAATGGAGGATCTTAACCATGACCTATGTCAGGGAAGGGCATTAGGTAATATCAATGAGAGGAAAATGGGGGAGAAAAAAAAAGGGAAAGAGACACTTCATTGTTTATGCATGCTGTAGAGCACACCAGAATCCTAGTCCAAGACCACCCAGAATTGTGCTTTACTAGCTTGTGCTGTGTTTCACAACTGGATGTTCTGCTTACTGCTAGGGGAAAAGAAAAAGGAAGAATCATCATTCCAGTGAGTTTAGTGAATTAGTTGCTGCATGTCACTATCAGTAAAGACTGTGTAGTCATTTCTATGAAGAAATTCTGAAAAAAATTCTTTTTCACTTAGAAAAAATGGAAAATATTATATGTATGTGTATTATATGTATGTGTACATATTTGTACTGGTATCTGTATGTACTTGGCAGCCAGGAAGTGTGAATTTTTTATGTGGAGAAAACAATAGTGGAAGAACGTTTGACGATTTTGTGCTTTGAGCTGAAATTCTGGTGTCACTGTAGGCAAGCTAGCCTGTGAAAACCGCCTTCCTTTTAAGATCTTCCAGTTTCCCAGAAAGAAAGTAAAAATATTGTGGAGAAAAAACATTATAGAGGACTACTTAAATGTCATTGTTGTGGGAGATCTCAGCTGCATGAAGAGTATTGTGTGTGTTCAGAGTTGCCACATCTCAGTGTCTGATGCATACAAATCAGTGAAACCTGAACTCATCTACAGCTTACTTTCACCTTTTGTGCCCCTGTGGGACATCCAGTGTGTGGTAGTCCTGGGGTACAGAAGGACATTTAACAAACAGCACACTCTCAAAGCATCAGTGGTAAGGAACTTAGAGCATGTATTTCCAGCTGATAATTCTGTTTGAATATATCTGTAAAGATGCATTGTTGAACCAGTTCTGCCATTTCTCCTGTAATGGTGTTCCATATTGAAAATAAGACTGGTAAAAATGGAACTGTCTGTGGGTAAACATAATGTCAATGAAAAAGCTCTAGTTGACTTTCTTGTTATGCAGAGGCTCCAAGTTACGCAGCAATGAATGGAGAACCCTGCTGAGCTCCTCCCTTAGGGCTATTTGAGCAGAGTAAGCAATGTCTAGTAGAGTGCACTCATTTGTGCTGCTGAGCTGGGAGAATGGGTGCTAGCCTTCTTTTGGCTTCTGATGTCTGGCACTCTCCCAAATGATTCTGGGCATGGTGTGAGACTTTAGACATTCCAGGAGATACTCATAATAGACTGTACATAATCACTATATTTGTTTGTTTGTTTGTTTACAGTGTACTAGTGGTGACAATGGCTCTTCCGAAGTAGTCTGGGACTGTTCCTGGGAGTGTTTGATTCTTTTGTTTACATGCAGACCTTGGGTTTTGATACTTAAATATATGATTCAATAGTTTTGATGTTAATTAGAAAGCAAAGGGAGGATGAACTTGATTTCGTTCTGATTTTTAAACTACTTACACAGTTTATACTTCTATATTCCAGTTCTGCTTTGTAGCATATTCCTGTAAATCTGTCTTCTACTAGTGGGGTTTGGTACAACAGTAAGATTATTCATAAAAAATATTGTTAATGCTAAGGATGAACAAGGTTGGTTCTTCCAGGTGTGAGACATGAATGAACAATACTATTAACTTGCCTTTACTTTTCCAGGCTTTATTTTTCATTCTGTTCCCTGAAAATGTGAAGATGACATGTCTAGTCTTTCTTATTCTCTTTTTCTAAATGAAGATAAAAGTTTTATAAGTAAACATGAAGCTGGGAGTTTACCAAATACCATGGAGCTTGGAATGGATTTGTGAGAGTAGGCAGTGTTATAATCATGAATAGTTATGTTTCATGATGGACTCGTCTCCTGGATTTGAAAGTCTGGTTTCTAGTAAAAAGAGAAGAAAAAGGAAGATTTCTCCCTGGGATCTCAAAGCTTAAATAAATTTATTCTAGTCCAACATAAAGACGTAGGTCTATTTGTCATTGTAGATTCTGAAGTTACAGTATGTCTCTAAAAGTGCAGTTAAATGTCATCTGTGATGCTAAAGTATTCCATTTACGTTTATATGCACTTAACATTACCAAGATAATGCTGTAGTATTTGCCCACCTTATCTTCATGTTTTTAATAATACAGAGCCTGTATATACAATTTTGGTGTGACTTGATTTGTTTCAGTGGATACCAGGCTAATTTATGTTAGTGTGAAATGGGAAGGGGTGTATAGATTTTCCTGATTTGTTTAGGAAAGAAGAGCAATTTGCTATTATTCACTCACTGACACAGAAATAGCTGCTTACTTCTGATGTTCAATGAGAATCTATTTGGAGACTTTTTTCCTTCTTTATTATCAAAATTGACATTGATTTAATTTTTTTAGTTATTTATATCACACAGAGGATTAAAGGCTGAATGGGAGCAGGATTAAATAAGGGTCATATTTGACCACAGTTTAGGTACATGCAGTAATATTTTTGTACATCTCTACAGTATTTGTAGAACTGTGATTTTAGTGAAACTGCTGGAGGTACAGAGAATTTGTTGTTCAATTCATTCTCTTTTCATATTTATAATAAAATTTATATGAATTAACAGCAGTGGACCTAAAAGTCCTTTTGAAATGATTTTATGATTCTGCAAATTATAATGTGAAATATAGCATGCTGGTACCCAGTTCCTTTGAGTTACTGTCTCATTTGTGTAGTTTGACACTGATACTGTAATACTGGGTTAAAAAATATTTTTCAATATTTGTTAGGTTCTAAACTATGTCTATTCTAGCATGTCCTAATGTATTTCTTGAAGTCCTGAGCTGTAAAATCGTAGTCTGTTGAGTATCAATCTTGTATGATTTTTCTAGCCTTTTATTCTCCAGGTAACACTTATTCGTAAGACTAACTGGATTTTAAAAAGTGAAATTGAAGAATGTTTCTTACAGCTTTGTCTTTTTTTTTTGTTAGACCTGTATTTAAAATGAATTTTGGTCTTTCTTTTTCATAGGTCAATGGGCAAAAATAACAAAAACCCAGGGAAAAAGCACTGTGGGAGTTAATATTTTTGCAGACTTCAGTGGGGCAAAGATTTGATTTTGATATATGAGCACCTATTCTGATATTGTAGTAGAAATATTCTCATTGAAGGACATACCCACGTGGTTAGAGTCCTTCCCAAATCTTTGTTCACAAACCCTAGTCATACATACAGGAACAGGCAAAGCTCCTGAGAATTTCAATGGGACTTGTAGGTGTTTCATAACTCCCAAAATACCATCTCTGTCTGGATTAAGGTTGTCATCATCAGACAATCATTATTGCTCATCTTTCAGCATATTTCATCTTTCTAGCCACGGTTTTATATTTTGTAAGAACTCAGATGCAATTCTTTGGTGTTTTAAAAGGTCTGAGCTTTGTTGATTTTTCTTCTGAAATGGTTCTTCTTATTTGATAGGTGTAAGTGCATCATAACAGTAAGGCAAAGAGATACATTGGTTTGATTTGACTTCGACTTAATTTTTCTTAGCTGTTCTAAAAATTGTATGTCCATAATGTACTTAGGTAAGCCACATTTGCCATTCTCTGTTTTGCTGCATCTATCCCTCATATGCCAGTGTCAGCTGAACTCTGCGGAACCTTTCTTCATGCTGTTTTACATATACAAAACACATTTTATCTCTACTGATGCAGATTAAAAAGTTAAGAGAACAGAGCATTTCCTTTAGATCATATAGTCGCAGATATCAGTATTCATTGTGGTCCACTGTTTGTCATCCTCAGTGGAACCTGTAGTTCATACAACACATCAGGCCAGCTCTTCAGCCCCCCCGCCCCCCCATCTCATTTATAAAAAGGACAAGGATTCTAAATAGGCTCAAGCTCTCAAACAGACTCTTATCCACCACTGGGGAATTAGCTTCTTCCTTTGACTAAGTCACCACCAAAGTAGCTCTCCCTTCTCAGCAGGGCTTGCTGCCAGGTCATTACTTAAGCACTTAGAGTTCCCTAAGTGATATCTACAATAATTTTCTTAGCTTAGTCTTATTCCTTTTCTTTCAGGTTGGGAGTTCTCAATGCTTTTTGAACAAACATGACTACTCCACAGTTTCTCTGAGAGCACATTCTGTCTGTTTGCTGATGTAATTCACAGTGGTAAAATCTTTTGAGATAGAGCTTGTGTGGCATAAACTGCACAAAATAAAGCCATGCTGTGCAGCATGTGCTTTGCTGCCAAAAGCCTGAAAGGAGAAAGCAGCTGTCCATTCTGTAACATTCTTAGCATCTTTTTAACTCTGAAGTTGCAAATTAAAAAAACCAAATATAACTGCTTAATCCATGGATATAACATGCTTGAACTAGAAAAAAGTCACATCATCATCATTTGAACTATGTAAATGAGCAAAATTTTGTAGAAAACTTCTAGTGATAATTATTTCCAATTTATACCCTTGTTACTTTTTACTGAATTGAGCTGTTGCAAACATAAGTTTCAAGAAAAAATTGGCAATATTCATGGTATTATGTCCTGAGAGTAATTTTTGAAAGATAGTAAATGATTTGTGCACTTCTCAGTATGGTCTGAATGGCTGTGGACTGGGAATGTCAGTCTGAGCTGCAACATTTCTCTTATGCATTTTAATAAACATAAAAATAACAAGAATATAGGACAGAAAAGTTAGTCCCTGTCAACTGAACTCTTTCAGTGAAGAGAAAGTGCTACTGGGGAGCTGAATATGCAAAAGTTTGCCCTCTTCTTGTTTGGGCATGCATCAGAGAAGACTTAAACAGAAGAAATGTACAGTTAACATTGAAAAATCAGTACAAAATATACTAGAGAGAGGTAAAGTGTATGTAAAAGGAACCAGTGTAAGAATCAAAATGTAATGATCTAAAAGCTGGTGAAAGCATCATTTAGGGATTAATGTTCAGGAACTCTCCAGAGAAGTTTGCCCTTGACATTGTGCATAAGTGGGATTTCATGCAAAAATTTCATGCTTACTTTATTTCTGCTCCTGCTTGTGACCTACACACTTTTTCATTTTGGAAAACGTCTTTCTAGTTCTTAGACATATGTCCCCCTCCCCACTCTTCCCCCTCCCCTTATTCTTTATTTATGTAGTGTTAAATAGTGTTGTCCATTAAAAAACTCATTTCCTCTCCTTCTAAACTTGGACAGTATTCCTCCCACATATCTGGGCTCTAGGTTTTTGGACTTGACATGTTTGTGTTTTGTTTTAAAAGTGTGATTCTGTTTTAGTCCTGCTGTCCTGATCTGCAACTGAAAATCCTACTTTCACCAGAGCCTGAATTGCTGCTCACCATCTTGCCTGAAAAAATGTTTCAGATCTGAAAAAGCATTGGTTCAATTTTAAAATGTAGGAACTTAATTAATATTATATAAGAGAAAAATACAATCAATACAATGTTGCATATTTTCTTCATCTTGGTAAGTGATACGTATTGTTCCTGGCTCTTAAATTCTTTGGGTTTCATTTAAATAAAACATAGCTGCTAAGTCATAATGACTTCTAAGACAGTTTACATGATTAGTAACCATTGGAAGAGTTTTAAGACTAAAGATTAAGCAATGTATTTCAGTTAAATACTAAATATTGTGAGAGTGATCCTGTTGGCCTCTATAAAATTTGTGCAAAAAATTGACAATCCTGAATATCTCTGAGTTATTGCTTCAGGTGGTCTGGAAGTGTTATTGCAGAAACTGTCTTACATCCTATTGCAAAGAAATTTTTCAATTTGTGGTTGCTTAAAGGATAATTAAATAAATAAACAAACATGGATAGACAGACAGATAGATGGATAGATAGATAGATAGATAGATAGATAGATAGATAGATAGATAGATAGATAGATAGATAGATAGTATTTGATGAAGAAATCTTTTGGGAGATTCAGGTGCACGATGTAGACTCATGGATTGTCCATTGTCTGGAGCTTAGCATGGTATTAAATACATGATCAGAAGCACAGATCTGTGTTTCTTGCCTGAGACCATGTCCGGCACCATGTCCTCTGATTTGTATTGTTTCCTGCACAGAAATTCTGTGAAAAGCATTCAATTTCTTGATCATGGCTTTTGACACAGCTTGAAGAACTGTGAGTCACTCTACTGTCTTGAGGGATTACAAAATTCTATGTATTTACACTAGATATCTTGGGCAGGGGCAGGGAGTGTGGGGTGTGGGGGTGTGGGGGTGTTAAAAAAAATGGCTAGAAGAACCAGTTCCTGGGAGGGATGGCTTCTTGTGACCTTAAAAACCTTCCAGAGACACTGCTTCAAGAAGTTGAACTAATTAGAGTAAAGCAACTTTGTTCTGGCAAACAATGAATATTAAGTATTTTAAGTAAGTTTCTTACTGCCAGAGATTTGAGGAGATAGAATCACATACTATATACCCTGTCAGATATCATATATTTCTAAAAAAATAAAAATACAAAAAATTGCAGGACAAGATCATAAGTGTCCTGGAGTAGTAGAAAAGAAAAAGTTGTATGGAAAAGAACTTCACAAAACAACTTTGGTTTAGTGGAAGTTTAGACAAATTGCATCAGTATATGTGAAATGTACTATTACAGGAATTTGCTGAGTTGTATTTGGTTCTTTTCATTATTTTTTATGGGGTTAAAAATTCCGCACTGTCGAAAGTAATTTTGTTGTTAGGAAACAGAAGTTTAGGAACAAACTTTTCTTATGTTGGGTTAGAAATGGAGTTCAATACATATATCTAACAAAACTGACATTACATTGAGCAATCACAGAATACAGTCCTTAAAGAAGTGGCCGTGAATGCGGATTGCTCTTGTTCACAAATTTGGTGAAGATATGCATATATCCAGTGCTCTGATCTAGTGGCATAAGGACACTTTGTCAATATTGCTACAGTAAATGTTGAAGTGAAATGACAGATTTTCCTCTTGGGGCTCCCATAAGAAGCTGATGTCTAATCATTACTGAGACTTAATTTCTTTCCTGCTCTTAGCTGGAAGGAACGTGAAGTTCAAAGCCAGCAAGGAATATGCAGTCTGCCTGAGAGCAGGAGATTTGTGTGTAACTTTTAGGATGTGACTCGAATCTATTTGCAACTTGGAAAATGCTGCCTATTGTCTTTGTTGCACCACAATGCATTAATCAGTTGCATTGCTATAACAGATAAATACAATCAAATATAGGGGTTAACATCAAGGAAGATGATCCCAGGACTGAGACCTATAGAGACTGAGTTAATGAAGGTCTTAGATACAAACTGTGTAAATGACTCATCAGAAGATCTGACTGAGAAGAAAATCGAGAGTATGACAAGTAAAAGAGGACTGACTTGTGCAGAAAAAGAGAGACACAGGGTGGTAGCTGGACAGCGAGGAAAGTCTCAAGGAAGAGATTGGATAATGAGATCTGTTAACTGGGAAGGACTTTTACAAGATGGAAATATCTCATTGGGGAACGGTTGGCATGACATGGCACATGAGATACTTTTGGGGGGAAGTAATCATCCCTTCAGTTGTCAAAACTCAGGCTATGACAAATTTTAGGTGGAGAAATGCTAAAGGAAGTAACAAAATCAAGATGATAGGGTAAGTTGACATGATAGAAATGAGGCATGTGATCCAGTTATATGTAATATGGTAGTTTTAAACTCCAGGAAAAGTTTGGTTACATGGAATTGTTATGTACCATGTCTTTCCTCAACACAATATGAAGGATTTGCTTGATTTCCATGAAGAGATATGTGGTTAAAGTGTTCCCCCCCCAAAACCCTCTTGTCAAGATACAGAGCATTTCTGACTCAATGAGTTCCACAATTACCCCCAGATCTCAGACCTGTAATCACATTTTGACAGTCTTTAATCTCCTGATAAAGTGAACAATGCTGTTGTTTTGAGTCAGACGAGACAGTAGTTTGCACAGCAGGTTAAAATAACCTGCATAGTTAAGGAACAAGGCATAAGAGGAATAAGCCAGATACTAGTTTGGAAACAATTCATTTCTGCAATCTATGGTATGTCTCTTTTAACCCAGGTCAGTTTCTCTGGGGTACAAAGAAATTTAATATTACTTATAAGCTACTCCAGAGATTCTTTCTTAATAACCATATTCTGAAAGCATGGTAAATTTTCATATCCCTCTGCAGATACTGAAAACATATTGCTCAGCAAATTTCCCTGAACAGTCCTGGAGCTTTGATCAAATCAACCATGGTAAAACTTCTGTAAGGTTTTTATTTTTCCGTTGGGAAAAAAACTCAGAGAAGAAGGTAAAAAAATGGAAAGCAGCCTGGTATCACGAAAACCCATGTGCTTTTCACTTTTAATTTTTCTTGCAACTGTTAATGCTTTGAAAGGTGATTCCAGCTTTCAAAAATGCTTTACTGTATAGAAGCATTGAGTACTATCCCAGTTTAACTACACTGAGTCTTGCTCTGTGGCATTTGTTTAGTGGAATTAAATAAATCACAATCTGTCCAAGAGCAAATGACAGGGAATTTAACATGCAGGCAGAGACAAATGTGTAATAAACATTAACTTTTCCTTTAGAAAATAATCTGAAATAATGAAAATACTTCTGTTTTCAAAGACAAAGAGGGGTTAAAAAGACATATGTAGAATAAGTTAATGTTTTTGAACAAACACCCACAAGTTATTTCCATAACAAGAATTCCTCAGTGTGCTCCATATATAAATCTATCTATATCTATACCTACATCTATCTACATCTATATATGTATATGTATTCTGTATCTATATCTATATCTAATTCATACATCTATCTATATCTATCTTTATCTATATCTATATCATATATATCTATGTCTAATTCATACATCTATCTATATCTATCTTTATCTATGTCTATATCATCTATATCTACATCTATCTATATCTATGTCTGTCTCTCTCTATTTTAATATTTCAGGAAAACCTGTAAACGCTTCGTTTAATTGCCCATCTGGTGTTTATCCCAGCACTTGTTTTTCTGAAAATGAGTGGGTGTCATGCTTGATACATGTTCTTGCTTGATACTTGCTCTCAAAAACCATCCATAGATAATCAATACATTTTTACTTGAAGCACTTTGTAGATGTTCAGCATAGAAAAAAAAAGTGTGTTTTGTTTTGTTGTTGTTTTTTTTTAAATTTTTAACACTTCTGATGCATCATAATGCTTAAATAGGATATTTTCAGATGGAGTAAATGTGTCATATGATGAAACCAAATATGTTGAAAAAGGAGCTAGCATAGAAGTTTTGCTTTCAGAAATATAAGGTAAATTTGATTTCCAATAGCCAGTCTTTTTCTCCTGTTGAGAGATAGCCCCTTGAGATTTGGGTAGTTCTCAGAACATTCAATTAAACAGGGTTAGTATTTCTCATCATTAGCTTTCCTCTGTGCTGATTTTCTATTGTGAGCTCATAAATGCTATCATTAGAAGAACCTTTCAAAAGAGGTTACATTTTTCAAAGCATTTAATGTGCATTTCTGGGTGGATTATTACTGCTGTCATATTATTATCCAGTATAAAGAATCATATTTCAGGTGTACTTCACAACAAGCTGTTTAACTAAGATTACTCCTGTTGGAGATACATTGTGCATAATACTCTGTACTGTAATGCAACCCAAGAAGGAAAAGCCACAGGAGCTGAAACACTGTATAAGCTTTTGTATCTTTCCAGATTTTTCAATTTCAGTACACAGATTTTCTTCCACTGCATTTGATCACAGATTTATGTTGTGCTTTTTTTTTTAATTACCTGAAATAATGGAATTTTTCATCACACATGGAAAGAAGACTCATTTTCTTTTTTTTTTTCCTCCCCCACTCCTTTCCCCTCACTCCTTCCTCCCATTCTGTCTCCCCCCGCAACCCCTCCTGCCCCCTCCCAACTTTATTATTTGCAGTTAGCAGACTGAAACGATTGCTTCTATCTCCTGGGTCTAATAAAGTAATTTAGCTCTTTAATGGGCCTTGTTAGGGTTGAAGACCAATATCTTTCTGGTACTACTTTTTGCATTATTGGTGCCTTACCTGCTGAGTCATCAGCACAGAAAACAGAGGTTAATTTCACTTTCACTAAATGAAGCATATAATCAGCCATCAGAGATGGTTCCTGTACTGTAAATAAGTCTTGACAAGCTGAGGGACAGCACTGTGAGTCACTCAGCCCTCTTCACACCATCTGTCCACAAATTAAGACAAAGTAAGGATATTAATTTGTTACATTTCAAAAGCTGTACTGACAAACCCACTTGGACATTTTTAAATGGCGATGAATAACTGAAACATTTTACTAATATTCCATTGAGTCATGGGTTATAGTTTTGCAAACTTCTTTTCCAACTGTGAACATGTGGAAAGTGTTTTGACCAGATGTACAGCTAATGACTGTCAAAGCAAATCCATTCCAAAGTATTTTCTTACAGACCATTTTTTACATTGGTTGAAAGTGGTATGGCACAAGGACCTGATGGCCAAGAATCTGTTGGATGTCTCAGATATGTTACATGGAGAATAAACTTTCAGCTAATGGGGATGCCACTATGTGGTTTCAGGAGCCAGAAACAACAACAACAACAACAACAGAACTCACCAGAATAATTTATGGAGGAAAAAATTCTTGTAAATTGCTGACGTGAGAGCATATCTTATCTATTTCACTAAATCCATGTGACATGAAGGCAGAGCAGTGATTCAATTGATCTTACACTAAATCACACCAATGAGTTTGCAATGGAAGTGGGAATGGATGTGTTTGCAAGAGAATTAGTTTTACAGACTCATTTTAATTATTCATAACATGATGTCTATTCATGTGTAGCTCTTTTATTTTCAAACAAAATAGAGTTCAAAGGTTCAAATGTCAAATATGTATTAAGCCCAAAATATTACAGAGTTATTTAGTAATCTCTAATCTAAACACTGTGAAAACAAGGAGTCCAGATCTGAAGCTGAATTGAAAAGAAATGATGACACAAACCAATTTTCATTTTTCTCTGGAACAATGTCATACAATAGCTACAAGGCTATGAAATAACTACAGAGATATCATTAATAATACTTCCATATCCAGATTTGGCTAATAAGCTTTTTAAGGAAAGTATCTTAAATTTTTGTTCTTCATTAGAAGACAGAGATAAAATTGGGCATCTAAACAGAATGTAACAAGAAAATTTTCTTTTGTATAACAGTGTGAGTCACTAGATTATTATATTAATTATTGGCTTGGACCAACTCAAGTGTGTGTATGGGAGGGGTGGGGAGGAGGGACAGGTTGAATTTCATGGAGGTGAGATAATTTCTTGTCCCACATGACAACCTCTGCAGCCTCACTGGATAGCACAGCCATCCCATGCCCTTTGAAACCCCTAACCCAGTCTCTGACTGGCTCACACAGTGGGAAAGCCACCCCTCACTCCGCCATGAAGCCCCAGAGTAGCCAGTGAGCTGGAAGTCCCACCTGGGAGGGGGTGGCCACATGGGGCCAGAGCAGATAAAACCAAAGACATGTGGTCTCCACATGTTTGAACCCTCCATCTCATGGACTCCTGTATCTGGACCTAAAATGGATCTAGAAATAGTAGCTATATTTCTTCTTTTATCTCTTTCATTACACCTTCTAATCTCCTTTCTTAATTTTTGGGTAGCTGGGTACTGACTGTGTTGGATTTTGCTAAGCTGTATGGTTTAGCATGTACAAACTTTACACTTTGTGGAATACTTTATTTTAGTTGCATGTTACCCATTAAGCTTTTGCCAAGTACACTTATTTTTTCTAAATGTTACCACTAAAAATGCCCTCTGAGAAAACATGTGCAGCTTTTTCTTCTATGCAATCTCTTTTAAGTTGTTAAAAGAACCAAATGCTCTTGTTGGAGCTTTGTATATTTTTAAAGTAAAGCTCTCTTGGTGAGCTCATAGCTTGAGACTCAGGGTCATACACATGGTTTTGTAAAATGGCTTTGAGATTGCAGATAATAGATCCTTAATGATCCAGTATAATGGGTGCTTGGACATGTAGTTTACCTGCCGCCGCCTGAATTTAGATGTCATAACCGACAACTGAATACAGTTCTCTTAGAATGGAACAATTCTCTTCAGTCATGTGTGCTTTGGAATTTACCCTACAGGGATCAAAGGTAACATGCTTAAATTAAGGAGCTAATTTTTCATCTCCTAAACTTAGATGAAATAGGGACCACCTATTACAACCATAAGACTGTCTCTTAATTGTGTCCTCAGTAAAAAAGCCCTATAGAGACTGAATGAAGTTGTTACACTAGAGTTTTGGACTAGGTTATTATTGAAGTTTGTTTCTATGAGAAAATTCTACGTTATTAATTATAACTGTCTATTAAGTTTTATTCTTAAAATCTTCCAGTACCTCTATGAAATGTACGATCTAAAAGGTGAACACTGTTAAAGCCTGTAGGAATCTTAAACATTAAGTGATGACATTTTAATTAAATCATTATTAGTTAAATGACTCAATTTTGTAAAATTAAACTACAGCATCATTGCACAATAAATAATCAGATTAAAAATAATTAAAATTACTTTTTTAAAAGAGTATATTTGGCTAACGCCAGATTCCTGTGCTTTGCACTGAAGCTTTTCATCCTGGAGCCTGGTGTCTGTTCTTGTTTGGCAAGAACCCAGTGGGTTTTGGTTTTGATCCATGCCCAGGTGAGCTGAACTTCTGTAATCATTTATTCAATGTCATCCTTGCTGTCAGCACCTTCTAGTACCACATTCTTCCTCCTTATTCCTATTATTTTCTGTTGCTGCCTTCCATTTAATCATCAAAACTAAGATTGATTGCAATCAGTTGTAGAGACCACATTGTCCTGAATTTAAGTGTTTAAGGTTAAACACAATTAAATGGTTGGTTACAGAAGCTGTGAAACTTCCTCTTGATCACTAGGAGATGGGAAACAGAAGACAGTTGAAATAAAATAGGAAGAAGTGGTGAATATGATTTTAGTAATGTTTACCTAAACAGTGCTTATGCAAAATTCTTGTATCTGTAATATCTCTTAAATAATAGGATATTCTTCTTTTGGATATATGTTGAAATTAAATTGTATATGTCCCTTTCAGCAATTCAGGATGCTGGTTTTGAGTGTAAAATGTATGTTCTTAGTTTAAAGGTGAGAATCTGTGAGAATCATTTTTGTAAAGCTATGTTTTTAGCAAAATAAACATATAAAGGAGAAAAATCAATAATGAAATTTGTCTTCAAAATAACTGAGCTGAATTGTTTTTGAAGATTCTTGATTGTGTGTAGTTTTAGTAGCTTAGCTGATCACAGCAAAGGAAATATGTTCTCCTAACTTAAAAAGTTTGGCCAAAGAGTGAGTTTAAATGAAAATGCTTGTTTTGCTTACCTTCTCTCAGATAAGTCTCCACAACAAAGATTCCAGAAAAGATGTGATGTAGTTTACCAATGGCAAGTAGAACACTTTTATATGTCACTTGGCAGCCAGAAGAGCCAACTGTGTCCTGGGGGGGGGAATCAGGCAAAGCATCATCAGCTTATCAAGGGAAGTGATTGACCCG
The DNA here is from genome assembly GCF_047495875.1 of Pithys albifrons albifrons. NCBI lineage: Eukaryota > Metazoa > Chordata > Aves > Passeriformes > Thamnophilidae > Pithys > Pithys albifrons. The sequence continues at coordinate 69,020,686 of NC_092460.1, forward strand.
CTCTGCTCTACATTGGGGTGGTCTCATCTTGAACATTGTGTGCAGTTTTGGGCACCACAATATAAATAAGATATTAAGCTCTTAGCTTTACATTTTGAAGCTATGCAACAAAGTTTATAGATTGGAACTTCCTTAGAGTCCCTCTGGTTTGAGAAAAAGGGAGTTATATAATGAAATTTCTTCTTTATTCTTACACTCTTAGTTGTAATTAATTTTACTTTTAAATATATTCATGCTACATAGAAATGAGCTCTCTCTGAGCATAGAAGAAAGCATACATCAGCATGTAAACATGAAGGGCATTTTGAAGGTTTGCTTGTACTTTTCTCTCTCTTCCCTTTTTGTTTCATGTTTCCTTGGATTACCAAGATGAAACAGAAGAGATTTAAAATAAATTAAAACTTAATTTTGCATGCAAGCAGTGAGCTCATTACCATGGGCAAATACCAGCCTCACTTGACAAATCTCTGTTATTATGACTTTGAGGAGTAGCTGCTTGATGGCCCTCGAAGCATTGTGCATGTCACTTTTCATTCAGCATAAGGTTTTGAGAAACATTAGAAGGAGCTGCTCACATGTTGTTTGGAAAAGCCTGATCAAAACACAAGCTCTGATTTATTTATTTTCTGGGTAACACGTCTGTCTGTGTGTTCAGGATTGCTTTGCTCTTATTCCAAGCAAACTCTATCCAGTATCGCTATCCTGTTGTTTCTGTGATCTGACCATTACCTGTATTAAAGCTGAGATAAAAAGTGGAATCCCAGAAGAAACAGAAGGACCACAGGAGAGCATAGGATGGCATTTGGGAGGCTCGTTGCACTTCTTTTGGTTCACATTGCAACAATCTCTGATGGCAGACCAACAGGGAATTGTGAGAACCCCAGCTGTCAGATTTGGCAGTCACCCAAGCAGTGTAGACAAAAGGGGTTTGAACAAATCTTCAACTGGTCATTTTTATTCAATGCTGACTTAATTTCTCAGTTTAGCTTGCCTACTCTGGTACATATACTACCTCTCTTTAATCAACAGTGATCTCATTCATCAAATAACTTTCAACTATCATCTTATTTCTCTAATTATATTTCTAACTGTACTTCCTTATCCTTATTTTATTAAGGAACCAGTGATATTACTTTTAGTTTCCTTTGAGCTGCATTTGAATAATTTCAAATTTTTTTGTGTGCTTTCCCTCTTTCTTAAAAAAATATTTCATCCAAGTATTTTAAACAAATAGCAATATTTTTGGTACATTAATGCCAAAGGCACCTGTAGAACAGCTACAAAGTGTTGGCAAAATAAAGACTTACCCACACTAACTCAATACAGGGACACACAGACTAGAGAGGGTAAGTATTGGAGGTTGAATCCTGCAGTGTTCTGAGCATCTCCTATCAGGTGAGAATTAGTCAGTTCTCGATCAGTATTTTGCTGATCGTGCAGAAAAAATGCAATAGAAAGCTTTACCTCAGAACACTTTTTCAATTGGCATGTAGATAGTTTTCTTACTAGGTAGACTTTGTGAAGGAATTTTAGAATGCATCATTAACAGCTGAGAAAAGCAACATGATTGCCAAAGTAACAGTCAATTGTACAAAGGACTTCTATTTATTGGAAGGGAAAAAGAGTATTTCTGTTTGGGGGGAAAAAAAATCTGACTTAGGTCTATACCCAAGGTGGGAATTTGGGTTGAGAAAAGTTTATACTGCTAGAGTTCAAGTGGTTTAAGGCCTTTCTCAGGCTGCCTTTATATTTCATGTTTCAGATATTAAGAGTCTAAATCCTCCAGCTTGATCAACTATGAAACTACATATTGCCAAGAAAAGCTGTTGATAATGGATAAAACTAAAGAAATGTTAAAAACAGCTCAAATACAAATATAGACAAGGACAATTCATGTTTTCCTTCATAAACAATATGTGATTTGAGATCACAATTAAATGCTGCCCTCTTCATCACATGGACATTTATCAGTGGTGTTTAGTGACTTACAAAGTGAGAAAATAAACCATATTCTGCTTGTCACAGAAGGCTTACTGCAGGAGGCTATGCCAAAAGGGTTTTTTACCCATTTAGGTTTTTTATAAATGTTGAGCTTTAAATAACTTTGCATAATAGTCCTGGAAGAAAAGGGCTTTTTTTTCTATGTTATCACTAGTTATTTACATAAATATATTTAAAAGAAAAACTAGTTCCTTTAATGGAAAATATGGAAGAAGATATCTTAAAATTTCTCATGGCCATATTGTTAGGGAGCTTTTAAAATGAGTCAGTGTATGTGGAAACGTGTACTCACTCATCTTCTGATTTAGGATGGGGGATTAGCATTCTTCTGAGAATTTCTTTCTTTAATTTTTTTTTCTCCCCTGAAATACCTTTTAGGCCAGCATTACAATGAAATAAGTTTAGATTCATAAGTAATTATGGCCATACTCAAGAAAACACCACTTATTATGTTTTGTACTTGTTGTTTCTTGCCATATGCAACCTGAGGAGTCAGGAGGGACAGAACTGAATTTGAGACTAAGACCGCTAACTCTAGATGTCTGTGTTGTGTAAACTTTCTTTCTAGTCAACAGTCAATACAGTTAGTGCACACTAGAAAGTTATTCATCTGGCTAGCCAGTAGACGTCAACTTTTACATTGCGTTTAATCACATTGTTTAAGCTCTGCTGTCTTTATTGACTGAATTTCTAGCAGCTACCCTGACAACTGAAAACATTTAGTTCATCTCTAGACATACAAATTTAAATATCTTATTTAGTGACTCTTCTAAAGTCAGTTTCTCTGCAAGTTGTTAGTTTTAGTGCATACTTATGTTGATGTCCATCTGCAGTGTTATCCTCCATTCTGGACCTATAGAGAGAGACTGAGTAATCTGCTTAAATTCACTTATATGAAACAGCCTGTTAGGGATTTTTGCATGGAATTTGTTGTTCAGAGGGTCAAATAATCATATTTTCCAGCTATTCGCAGCATTCATGACCAAATGAATTACAGACACTCATACACTGGCTGTTTCTGAAGCAGTACAGACAAATAAGGAAGCACTCAAATAAATCCAAAATGTGTCAGCCTTTGCTGTTCATTGGATGGACTCTGACTTTGTAACACTTGGTTTATAACCTTATGTCATCCACCACTGTCTCTTCATGTGTCTCCTTTATGGCATATTTATGTAAAATACTCCCTGTAGTGCCATCTTTGGGATTATTTGGGTCATTAAGCCTGTTGTTCATGAGATTTGCATCAGACTTCCAACTGAAACTCAGAAAGCACTTAAACATGTGTTAAATTCACCCCTGTTTAGGTCATCTTTTGATTCTTATGTTTAATCAATACTTAAGGGCTGCATCAAGGATGATGAGACATATGCATAAAATCTTATTTGTGAGGTTCACAGCTGATGGCATGACTTTAAAGTTACTTGGAGTGAGGGAGGGAAGAATCTAGATAAATGACATAACAAGAGGATAAAAATAAAATTTAAAAAGGAAGTTAGAGAGAGAATGAAGAAGTCTTTCCCTGAAGGCTAGCTAGGAAATTAAGTGGTGAGCTTTGCAGAAGAATATGCTCCTCTTACATATGCTATCCAGTGCAACCGTGTAGCAGACAGTGATAAACATGATAATTTTCCAGACATACTTTTTCTCTGGTACTGTGTGGTTTTCCTCAGGACCTGGCCAAACTTACTGTTTTGTTGGTTTTCCTCCCCCGTTCATTATGCTTTTAGCATGGATTGGAGCATGTTTAATTCGGTGCAAGTGTTACACACAAATTGATTACTGAGTTTTGGTCATGCACATTCTTGGATAATACTTATCAGCAATTTATGACCATTATCTAGAATGTTACTCACTAAGTCCTGTATTCCTGCAGTATAAAGTAAAAGTTGCAAAACAAGATATAGAGAAGGGAGGTAGGGGAGCTAATGAAAGTAGCTTCTCATGAGGATCTGCCATAGCTACAACACTGGGGCTGGCATACAGACCAAATAGTTGATTCGGCTCATCAGTCCAACTACTTGGTGAGGTATGAATCTCGTCTCTGACAGTGCTTCCACAGACTGTTTGTAAAACATACAGACATCTAAAAACAATTTTCACACATGTTATTTGGGCAACTAGTTAGTCAGGAAGACATTGCAAGTGTCATGGTTTAATAGTAGGCAGTTTTCATGACCCCTTGAAATTAACTTTAAGTATAGACAATGTACTGTGAATTGTGCTTACCTCTGAATCATAAACATAGGGATTATGTTTGAGGTGTTTCTACAATGTTGTAAAATAGAAACATCTTCCAAATTGTTAGCTATCAAAATTGCTAACTATCCAGATTTTCACTTTAGTGTCCATTTTGTACATCTACCTGGGGTGAAATAAGTAAAGAATTGCTATTATAATAACATTTCGAGTTTCATTGACGTTTCCTTTCCTTATATCTTTCGTTTTCTCCACTGTCATATAGTACATCTTTCTGCTAAACTAGAAAGTTAGCTTTCCAGAAAGCTAGCAAGCAAAGTAGAGAACAACTCTGAACAATATTTGTACTTACCACTGTTTTGAGGAAGGTCAGTGATACAATTGAATTAGTTTACTAAGGTAAGAATAAGAGGTTTCAAAGATGAGACACTTTTTCAGTCAAGTTTAGTTTTACCTGTGTTAAATACAAACTGTCACTAAGAGTGTCCATTCCTAGAATAAAGTAGATGAATTATTCTTTTGCAGAGAATACCTTTTATTTATTAAAAGACTAAAGTGACTGAACAGTTTCAATATACCTCATTGTCTGGATACAGAGTCAGCCTAATCTGACTAATACAAGTGCAGCCAGGTGCTACTTCTGATTTGCCATCAAAACAGGTTCATGGTCCTTCTGACATAGCAAAGGATATCTGATTAGGAGGTGTAACATGCCTTAATATAACATGAATAGATACTATATGGATGTGTGCTCTCTCTCCATCTCTCTCTCCCTCTCTCTCTCCCTCTCTCTCCCTCTCTCTCTCCCTCTCTCTCCCTCTCTCTCCCTCTCTTTCCCTCTTCCCCCCCCGCCCCCCCAATTGATTGCTTACTGGAGTATAGTAGAGCTTGGGTTTTGTCCTTTGGATGGTGTCCTGGTTTTATCCTAGACAAGAACTAAGCCCCTCACAACCAATTGCTCACTTTCCTCCAGTGGGATAGAGGTGAGAATTGGGAGGGTAAAAGTGAAAAAACTCTTGGGTTGAGAGAAAGACAGTTTAATCAGTAAAGCAAAAGCTGCACACAAAAGCAAAACAGGGAATTCATTCACCACCTCCCCTGGGCAGGCACTCCAGGAAAGCAGTGTTCCATCCCACATGACAGCTACTTGGGACAACAAATACCATCACTTCAAAAGTCTCCTCCTTTCTCCCTCTTTCTTGCAGCTTTAGATGCTGAGCATGATGTCATATGGTCTGAGATACCTCCTGGATAAGTTGGTGACAGCTGTCCTAGTTGTGCTCCCTCTCAGCTTCTTGTGCACCCCCAGCCCAGTCAATGGTGTTATCAACACATCCCTATGTTATCAACACTATTTTCAGCACAAACCCAAACCACAGCCCCATAGAAGCAACTATGAATAAATTTAACTTATCGCAGTTAAAAACAGTACAGATGGTTAAGACTAGGTGAGATGAGCCTATATTTTAAAATTTTGATGAATCTAAGTCCATGATGAATTCTCCCCTACTCTGTTTAGGTCTCTGTTACATGCATATATTCACTTAAAGCACATATTTTTCCCATTTCAAAAGAAAAATATGAATATTAAAATAGACATTAAATTCAAAATTTGTAAAGAAAAGAACTTGCAAAGTCAAAAGACGAAAATGTATTTATTATATCTATTAACTACATTTCAATGAATTTACTCAAGCTAGAGTAGGAAAGAAGTGGGATTCATGACGAATCATATTTTGTATTTGTTAATGAAGTAATCATTAAAAAAACTAAATAAAAATTTAGGCATGCAAGTTTTCTTACTTTTATGTGAAAAATCAGCCCCTTCTTTTCAGTGTGTATAAATTGCTATGTGTCTAAAATTGTGAAAAGGCATCTAAAATAATTTTTTAATCTATTGTGTATGCTTTTACATTGAAAAGCATACACTATTCTGAGAATCAAACACATACTTTATAACAACTTATTAAGTTTCAGACATATAGTAGGTCTTTTCTAGTGGCTGACCTGACCAAGCTGTTCTATTTATTTGGCAGATAAGTAAATACATTCTGCAGACAATAAATAAATAAAACCAGGTTTCTAGGGAATGACATTATTGGCAAGTCAGTAAAGGGCTTAATAGAATTCCACAAGGGAAGTTCCCTGGCATCAACTGAAGTAGATGCTTATGGTAGATTGTTGACCCTGATAAAAAACTTTGTCTTCTACGTTTGTAAAGGAGACAATGTTTTCCTTATGTTGGTGAGTTGTGCTGTCCTGGGTTCAGGTAGGATAGTGTTAATTTCTTCTCAGTAGCTGTTACAATGCTGTGTTTTGGATTCAGAATAAGAATGGTATTCATAACACAATGTTTTGGCTTTTTGCTAAGTTGTGTTTATCCTAAGTGCAGGACTTTTTTCTTGTCTCATGTTCTGCAAGTGAGTGGGTATGTGAAAGAAAGTGTGAAGGAACATAGTCAGGACAGGTGACTTGAACTGACCAAAGGGATATTCCACAACATAGAACAACATGGCCAGTATATCAGCTGGGGGAGTTACTCACAAAAAACCGATCTGCGCTCAGGAATGGCGGTCTGGTGTTGGTCAGCAGGTGGTGAGCAACTGTATTGTGCATCACTTGTTTTTTCCATTTTTATTATAATAGTAATTATTATAAATTACAATTATTGCTGTATTTTACTTTGTTTTCAATTATTAAACTGTTCTTATTTCAATCTACAAGTTTTATTTTGATTCTCCTAACAGTTTTACTGGGGTTGGGGGAGAAAGACGGGAGTTAAGCTAGAGTCTGCGTGGTGCTTAATTTCCATCTAAGCTTAAACCATGATATGTATTGCCTGGAACCAAAGTAAAATAAAACAGATCACAAAGTTTCTAATATTTGTATTTGTAGCAAAAACAGGTAATTGATAACAAAAGGTTAATGTACTCTAGGAAAAATGCTGGAGATGGAGAAATAATTCCTTCCTCAGGATCTTCAACACTTCTGAAAGTACACTAAGACTTGTAAAAATGCCTGTATGAATTCCAGGTGCTGCCTTTTGTTCTAGGTCCAGTGATTTTTTTTTTGTCACTGATTATGACTCTTTCTACAAAGTTGGCCATTTGTTCTGGGTTATCCCTATATTCTCCAACACCAGCCTTCCACAGGCCCCTGGCCCCCCCACAGGTCCTGCTACACCCACAGCTGGAGAATGCCCCCAATGCAGATCTGGGGAAATTAATAAATCTAGATCCTCTAAGGATTTCATAGCAGAAATCTGAGGAATTGATACTTTCTTTCCCTTTCATTTTTCCCTTTTCCCCAGCTCCATAATAGACATTTCTACTGGTGTTCTGAGTGACTCAGTTACGGATGTGGTGTTTGAACCACTGTTTCTCCTTAAATTCTGATGCTCAATTAGCATCAGAAACAGATCTGCATATCTTGCTTCCCTCCACCTCTGTTCTTTATGCAGACATGACAAAAGCTGCAGTACTAAACTACTTCTGAGAGACCCAAACACTGGCCTGTTTCCACCATTTTTGTTAGGATAAACTGGCCAAGCCTGAGTGCTTCATCTTATAAGCTCTTGTCTGGTTAGGTCTCTCTCTGATCCCACCAAGTCATACCAGTGCCTTAAAATAAACCCCAGAGTTGTTTCCTCAGGAATTTTGTCCCCAGCAGAATGTAGAAGACCCATTCTCTGAGTAAACTGCAGCTAATAGTGAAGAAAAGGTGTGGATTTTCCCTTCTCTCCCCTTCCAACTCCGTGTAACTGATCTAACAGTTATCCAGGGAGGGAGATGCCCCTCTGCAAATGGAGTGGACTAGTTGGGCCAAATACAGGTTCTGGACACCTGCCAGAACCACTGGGCGAGATAGAAATTGGGCAGCTGCCGCTTTCACCAATTACAGGCGATTTCGGAGGGAAAGGAAGAATGCAGATACAGAAAAACCAATTAAGAGAACAGAGTTTAAAGCGACCTAGGTCTTTCACCTGCACTTAGACTGAGGATAATGATTTTTGCCCCCAACTCAAATCCCCAATCTGCCCCTGCCCAGGGCTTTTATCTGCCCAGATTTTCAATAGCTAGCTATTTCAAACCCCTCTATCTTACCTCCCACAAACGGATCCGTAGAGTCACAAGGTTTTACCTCCTCAGTTGAGATGAAAAAGGAAGCCTCCTAATAGTTGCCGGCAGGGAGTTATCCTTTTGGGATGGTAACTTCTCGATTGAGAGGGGCCAACCGCACATGCCTCTGTTTCCCAACCAATGCACCAAAAAACTGTTGCCTTAGCCCTGTGAATACAGACACTTCAGAAACAGGTTAATGGAGAAAGATATACAGGTTACCTTTATTAGAGGTGCAAACCACAATGGTCTGACATGCCCCCCCCCCCCAGGAGTGTTACAACTTTTATAACTTCTCTAGTAATTTGCATATAAGATATTAACATCCAATCATTATTCTCATTTCCCTTGTGGGTCCACCCATAGGGGTCTTCAGAACTGTCCCCTGGAGACCTTCCAGGGGCTGTTAGGCCACCTTCTTATGTTTTGTCTTCTTTTTTCTGCAGGTGGCTTCTCACAAACACCATGGCCTTGGCAGGGCCTGAGAAAGCACCCAATCTTGTGGAAAAGACATTTAATAACTGAATTTAGGATTGGAGCAGCCTAGAAGAACTTATGTGGTTCTAAAATCTACCAAAAATACATCAAATCCTTAAGCATCAACACTCTAGTTGTGGCAATGGCAATGCATTCTTTTTACTTGACTGGGTAATCAAAAAATCTTGCTTTTCAGTAATGTCCCAAATATGTGATTGTTTGGAAAAGCAGTTCCAGGCTTTGTTGTCTGTTTTCCTTTTGTTCTATCAATTTTTTCGGTGGTTTTCTGGGTTGTCTGGAAATACCTTGTCATTTTGACATATCCTAGGTGGAAGCCAAACTAGCCAAAACAAAATCCAGAATGATGAGTGTGTCCTTGTTGTACCTCCTAGAATAATGCAGGAACTGCAAGACAGTAAACTTACTAGCAAGCAATTGTCTGAACAATTCAGGGTATATCCAGTGAAGTGGAAGTGACCAAAGGCAAGTGGAGTTCCAATTTTTTATACAGATGAGTGCCTAGAAGTGTTCTGAATTTTTTTTTTAATTTACTGTTTATACTATTGGACTGTCATCTTTCTTGTTGGAAATCACAGATGCTGCTGCTTTACATAAGAAATGCCTACAGAACAAGTCAGGACTTGTTTTTTTGGTAGATAAAGTCAAAGCACACTATTTTCCAACTTCTGTGAACTACCACAGTAGGGCTCAGATGATGTCATCCATTGTAAATTATTGGAAGTCCCTCCCTATGCTCAGCTTGGGAGACAAAAATATGTTCTTTCATCCAACCTCAGAGCTACTTTTATTTTTATAGCACCTATCCTATTTCATCTTGTGGAAATTTACATTTTGCAAAAGAGGCAGAAAAGTGCTGAGACCAGTAGACCTGACATTTGGAGATGTGTGTGTATATGTGTGTGCGTGTGTATGCATTTCATGTGCTACACAAGATGATTTGTTCAAAGGAACTCAGTCTGAAAGTTTTTTCTTTTTTTCTTCAGCTAGCATAGATGGTCTAATGAAATTTATTATTTCTCCTTACTAATATTGCTGCTCTTGTTGAAATAGACTTGTAGAAAATATATATTATTAAATTATTGACCCACATATATAACACAGTAAAACATATAATATGCTATTGTGTCACTTAACATGACTTTAGTTTTCAAGGCAACATTCTGTCCCTCCAATTTTATTGTTGACCAAAACCTTGCCTCATGAGACTTCTCAGTCACACTTCCTTGTTTAAAAATTATTTATTTAAAAAACCCCCTTAAGATAAATTCAAAACCTTTATTAAAATTAAGGATAATAATCTTATTAAATCTCCATTTATCCTGCAATTTTTCCCAATAACTGTTCAGCTCTTCACAGACTAAAGTATTGCTTAATGTGAATATGCATAGTGGAATTTGAAATCTAAATGTTTCATCCAGGTCCTAATGTTATTATGATTTGTTACTATCAATACTAAAAAAGAAATAGGAAAGAATTATTTCAGTTCATCCACAGGTTAAGAAAACTAATGGTCTTAAATTTAACATTTCTGATGCCACCTTTAATGATGCGGGATGAAGTGAATGTAATTTGCATTTATATAATCTGTCCATTTATCTTTCTAAAATGTATATACTTATGCAGCACATATAATTTGCACTGCTTCCTTGCAGAATAATGATATATTTTCATGTATATGTTGAGCATGCATATTTCTTTGAGTCTTTTTTCTCTGTATCTCTCTTTTGATTTACTTTTTTAGATTTCAATGGACAATTTGAGGAGACCTTGGTGTCTGCTGTTTTCCTGAAGAAAATCACTTCCTCAACATCCTATCCTATATTCTTTTCAATCAACTTCACTATGTAGATGGCCCTATCAGAAATGAGATCTGGGATTGAAGTACAGTCCTCCTTGAGTTCTATAATATGCCAGTGCTTGTTGCCCTACAAACACCAAAAGACGTAAAGCAATCAGCTGATACACAGTGAAAGAGTATTTGGACAAATTGCTAAAGTTAATACTTACTGAATTGGAGATCTAATAAAAATAAAAAGCCAAACTCTTTAAACCCTTGTTTCTGAGTAACAAGTGCTGTGCAGGGAACATAAGATGAAGTCTTAATTACAAATTAAATCCATACTTTAGCCGAATACAGTTTACACTAACCCACAGGGAAAACTTGTAACTTTTCTTGACATCACATAGTTTCTACCAACCTTCTGCTAGCTCTCTTGAAAGGGATTTTCACTTCCCAGAACTACTATATGAAAATGTTTTTGCTGAGTGTTCAATTTCACACTGCATGTAATGCTCCTTCTTTACAGCAGGGCAATAGTACTGTGAGACTTAAAGCATCAAGCAAGACAAATATCTATGGAATTTCAGTGCAGTTTATTTTAATTCATTCCTTCTCAGAACTCAACATTTCTTAGTAGAGTACTTCTATTCCTGGAAAAAATTTTACTGGATCATGATTGTGTATATTTTTAAACAGCTGAAAGTAGAGCATATTTTATCCAATACATTCTCAATTATGATGGAATAGCTTCAGGCATTTTGGTTTAAAGTCAGCATGCATAACCTGTTGTACTTTCTACTTCCATCATCTGCTTTTCAATTAATTATTTTTTCTTCAACCTTTCTAAAAAGGAGTACTTTTGTTTGTTGTCACTTTCCTGAACTTATTAACTTGTAAATTCAATATACTGTCATTTATATTCACCTTTTGTTTTCTTATTGCATCTATTTTCCACAAAGGCTACATTATTTCCCAGACTTACTAAATCTGAGTTTTTGTAGCTATTCAGGTAACCTAACCAGATGCTGTACCACTCCCAGCTTTAGCAGAGACAGTGAGAACAACTGCCATTCTGACTTCCTGGGAGTAAGACAACAAGAGGTCTCCTTTGTTATGATGTTTAATTTAATTGAGGTCTATTCATTAAAACTGAGAGCTAGAAATGGCTGTTCCATTCAACTAATGCCCTAACTAAAGCACTAACATTTTCAAAAGTTACTTCCTGAGCAAAACCCAATGTTTTGTTTTGTTTGGTTTTGTTTTGTTTTCTAATGCCATGTCTCCTTCCAGAGGTGTGTTGTTCAATGTAACTGAACTGCTGTAGGATTTGCAGCAAACAAGCCTGGAGACATTGTTGAGAGCCCGCATACACTTATCAAACCAAAACCATTATCCTTTCAGTTTTATAAGTAGGAAATTTCTTCAAGTGCATTCATATGAAGAAAGAAAAGCACAAATTATTTTGAAATGTGACTAGGACAGCCTGGCATCATCACACATCTGACCATATTCCTTTTTTCCAAGAGTTTTAGTTGGCATCTTGTGCTGTACATCAGTCCATCACTTTATTAGTGCAACCAAATTTAAGTGATTTTTTTTGTGAAGTATGGTCTTTGAAATAATCAAAGTATTCTGTAATATTGTCTGCCACTCCATGTAAAATACAGAGATACCAATAAAACTGGACCTGGATGGTAATTTCTGATATTGTAGTTAGTGAAACAATACAGTGTATTCAAAAAAAAACCATCCTCAGGTTATTATGAAATTGCTGTTGCCAGCAAGGAGACACTACAACTTAGTTTACCAGGTACATCACCTTTGTAGTTTGGAATTATTATGTAAATTCTCTCCCCTGCCACTAACTGCCCATGCCAGTAGTTAACAAAAAAAGTAGTTAACTGCTGATCACTTGGGTGGGGTCAGGTTTGTCTCTTTTGTTCTTGGGGACTACACAGGGCTGTTTACCCCATGTTGGGTGCCAAAAATATGTCTTGGTTTGAGGGGAAAAAAACAAAATGTTTACCCACAAGCGGGGGGAGGGGGTCTTCTCCACAATAATCATGACACTCTTTATCAAATTTAAGAAAAAGGAATTTTAATACAAGAAGGATAACTGTCCCTAACTGCTATAAATATATATATCTATATATGTAGGTATAGGTATAACTATAAACAGACCAGAGCAAACCACTTCCCCAACACCACAGAGCAAAAACAAAAAAAAAACAACAACAAAACCCAGCAGGTTTTCCTCCGGAAGTAAAGTTATACTTAGGCAGTGTCAGGGTCACAGCCCGGCTGGCTGTGGAGTGAGTTTCCCATCCCTCTCCAGCAAGACAGACAAGTGGTGAGCTCTCAAATGAACTCTGTCTCTTCCCCCTGTGTTCCTTGTCCAAGAAGCAGAAACACAAGCAGCCAGAAGCAGTCTGGGGCAGGCAGCAGCAGCAAGACAGCCAGAAGCAGTCCCGGGGCAGGCAGCAGCAGCAGCAAGACAGACAGAAGCAGTCCCGGGGCAGGCAGCAGCAGCGAGCGGCCAGAGGCAGTCCCGGGGCAGGCAGCAGCAGCGAGCCGGCTTCCCCTCAACCCCGCACACACCCCCAACTCCCAGCCATGTGTAGTTCCCAAGAACAAAAGAGACAAACCTGCTCCCACTCAAGCGATCAGCAGTTAACTACTTTTTTTGTTAACTACTGGCATGGGCAGTTAGTGGCAGGGGAGAGAATTTACATAATAATTCCAAACTACAACAATCACAAAGACAGAACTTTTGTTGCTCATAAACAGATAGAGAATCACATCCTTGGTTTTCTGAACAAATTGCTCATATTATAGTAACTCTTTCTATTCCTTAGCCTTAAAGGGATTGCTGACTTTAGCCTGTTTTATAACCCTAAAATAATACTTTTAATTGTCACCAGAGACCCATAACAATACTCTGGATGATACTATGGCATATCTGCTTGCTGTGCTTCTCCTGCGAAAGAGCTTCCCTTTCAGAGGCAGTGACTGAGTTTGTTCTAACTTGTCTGAATTTTACTTTGTGAATAAATGTAGCTACACACCCATTGTGTTAGGATAAATATAGTCTGTCAGAGGAGAGCAAAGAAGCAGCAAGTGGGGTCATTTTGTGCACGTTTTGAAGAAATATATCCATATAAAATGTGTAGGAAATAGGAAAATGTCAATTCCATATATTTGAAAACACCAGATCTTAGATTGGTTTCCCCCAGTAAGACATTGAATGTTTGACTCCCATAATCTGTGTACCCTGAAAATAATACATGAAAATGTCTTTGGTTTTACTGAGATAGCCTGAATCTATATCTGGTAGCAGTTCTGTGGGTCAGTTTTTCAAGGCAGTCTATATGCACACTGAAGGGAAATGCTTCTGCCATAGAAATAATACTTGAAGCTTTAGTCATCATCTAGTTAATGTATAGTGCAACATCATTGCTAAGGGTATTGCACTCCAAATATATATCTAAACATCACAGTTGCACTAACTAAATAGATACCACTAGAACACAAAAAATCTGGTTGTTTTTTGGTTTTGGTGGTTTTTTTGTGTTTTGTTTTTTTTTTTTAATGAGGAATTTACTAGGAATTTTTAAAAATATGTTGGCCAGTGGTTAAGCCAATGTGTTAACCAGTAAGGGATATCAATGGCAGTAATGATTTTCTTCCCAAGAAGTGTCAGATGTATTAACCTGAACAAAGAAATATTACTCTATCTCTCATAAAAGTGTGTATGGAATAATTCAGAACAGACAGAAATTCCAGTCTGCTGAAAAATATTGAATTAGCTTTTCATCTGGGAATTATGTTTGGATATAGTGTTATTCATTACAGCTGGGCTGTCTCTAGCATTACTCATGTGCATTGCTTGATACTGTATAACTTATTCTGTCTTTCCAGAAGAGAAATAAATCTCATCAGAGAATAAATAAGTGAAGGAAAATGTATGAATCAGGAATTATTACCCTGAACCTTATTCTTATCAGGGTAGATTTCTAATGGTCAGATTAAATTTGAGCTGTATTAAATAGGGAAGTCATTGTGAAAATGCTGTATCACGTGAATAATCTAAAACCTTATATGAATGTTTTGTCTTTCTCCATTGTATGGAATTAACAAAAAATAAGGTAGACATAGATAAAGGGAATTTCTTTTGAAACTTTCTAAAGTATTTATTTTGCCTTATTGCTTGTCTGTATATTGTTCAATAAAGCTGACCAGAAAATGAGACTCATTTGCTGAGAAGTTGCAAGGCCTTAGATGTCCTCTGTTAATTTTGTAAAGAAAAATATAAATGTTCTTTAGTACTGGTTCCAAAAGACTGAACATGCCCTAGATCTTACTATGTAAAAGATCCCCTTAATTTTTTTATAAAATCTTTCATTGTGAAAGTGTCCCAAAACCAGGCTGGAATTTATGGTCAAAAGTAGAAATATGATCCCTCCTGCTCTCAGAATGAGATTCAGGTTCAAGGAGATAGTCCAGATATAGCATAGTAAAGACTCTTATCCCTTTGCAAATGATTACTGATCTTGCTCTTGAGATATGCAGTGATTAAATAGAAAGTGTGTGTTTGAGCACACAATTATTATATGTTCTGTAAGCTTCTTCCACACTGAAATTATCAATTTTATGGATAAGGTATTTATTGATGTGCACTAAGAGTCAGCAGCACTCTCCACATGAACTAATTAGATGTAGTATAAACTAGTAAACACCTTCTTTGGCAATGACACCCACTGATGGTTGTTAACATTCCCATCTGCTGTACTTATCTTTAGTTTGGCAGCAGGTTTTTGCATACCTTGCACTCTGCTACATAGGAGGGTTAAGGTTCAAAGACACTGAGTACCAGCCACTCTCACCCATTGCTAGGATTGCCTACTGCCAAAGAAACTGCAGAGTTTTCTAAAGTCTGTACTGACAGAATAGTGGCATGAGGTGGTGGGAAGTGTAGACAAAACAGGCAATATTGCACCAGATGGACATACCGTGAGTTCCAGAACATGAGCTAGTGCATGTGCTGATATGTGGCCTTTCATCCTGAGACATTTCATCCTTAAGTGTGTGTCTTTTTATCACAATCAAGATTGTCTTTATCAGACTGTCATCCTACCTATGGCTTGGAGATCCTTCCATTCCTTGTCCCTTTCTTTGTTTCTTCATCTTACTTCATTCCCTGCTCATGTAGACCATCTAGTCAGGTAGTGTAATGAGCCTTGAAATGTTGGGCAATAAAGTGAGAGAGAGAGGAGTGTATTTTCCTTTGATGCAGGAAGGGATGAGTACCTAATTTTTGACACAAACACACAATTTATTTGTTTTAGCACTGTTCTGTAGGCCTTATATTTTTATTTCTCAGATCAGTTTCTAGAAAAAACAGGTGAAAGACATGAAAGAGAACAACTCAGTACTTTACAGGAAGATCATTCTGCATTCTATTTGAAAATATAGGAAGCTTCTTATTATTTTGTATATGGGAGATATGAGAGGTGGTATCCTAAAAACTTTGCTATCAACATAATATCCTATTTGTTGTTTTCAGGTTGACTAACTGACTGCAGACATGAGTGGCTTGAAATCCTCCGAAACAGAGAAGAAGGGAGAGCTCTTTGCACATAAGAATATATAGAAGCCTGGTGACTGAATAACTAACTTATCATTGAATAGGGGTGTCTGTTAGGGATCTGTAGAGTTTTTCTTACTCACTAATTTCACTGAGAGAATTAAATGACAAATTTGAAGCTCCTACTTTTTGTGGCAGAGAAAAAATAATTAGAAAAGTGCCAGTAAAATGGTAAACTGGATAGATTTTGCGGATACCCTCTAACTCCCAAGGGAAATGAGTAACTCACCAGCTGCTTGTGAAAGGACAGAAAAATGTAAATCAGGACTGATGTTTGAGGGTTTCACTAAAAAGAAGTGCCATCAGTGTGCGTTTTCAAGGCCATTTTTGTCATGTGACCCTAGGTATAAGAAGCTGACAATAGCTGAGCAAAGCCACTTCTCAGGTATCTCTCAATTTGAAACAGAAAATCTTGAGCAGGCTGAAAACAATGCCCAGGGATTAAACACTATGAATGTTAACATGTTAGGCAGAACAGCAAAGCTGCAATCCCTGGTTAATGCTTTCACAGCAGATGTATAAATAGATAGCAGAACATGTGTTTAGGCAATTTATTAAAGAAGGAATTTGGGAAAGAAAGCTAAACCACATAACTACATGTGTAATTCTCATAATGTTAGTACACATTGCTTGAAATAGCCCGTAATTGTGTATTTATTTTTTTTTTCCTTTCTGTTCATGCTGGCTTTATCATTAGGGAAAACTACTAGCAGTGGAGAAAAGTGGAAAAGGGAAATGTTTATACATAAATACCTTGTGTATGTTTAGTCTCTCTCCTATAAACTAGAATGTCTAACCCTTTACTTTTTCCTGTCCAAAGGCTACCCTAAGACTGACCACTGAACTGATACTGAGAGTTCAACATTTAAGTAAAATGAACCTGAGATAACCTTGCAGCCTTAACTGAAATCTTTCATTGGGCAATACGGTGGGAATCCTATTTAAAATATATCTTTTTCTTTGCATGCCACTTAATTAACAGCAAGGTAATTAACTGTAATAAAGGTATTTTTCATGTCTTCAGTAAATTCCCTCAACAGCAAGGGCCCTTCAGAGACAACTAGTGGTTAGTATCAAGTAGTATCCTTATCCATTTGGTATTACTCCTTACGACGCTTAGATAAGGCAATATATTTATGTTTAAATCAGTGTACAATGCTCCAGGAGATTTGAAAGAAACTGGTGATGGTTATTTTCAGAATTCCTGTTAAATTTACAGTTCTGGATATAACCAATTTAGATTAATTGCAATCCTGTCACAATGCTATGGCTGGCTGCATGATGGGACTGTGCATTACACTGATGGATAAGTTCTTAGCTGCCCTGGGAAGGTTGTGTGAAAAAATAAAGAGCTAAAGATGAAAAAATGGATAAGGAGTTCAAGAATCAATCAGCATATAAAGAACGAGGTTGAAATTATTGGCAAACAGAAAGTGACAAAGGGTTACAAAGAATTTCAGAAATATCAATGAAAGTTAGCTGTTCTGTAAACCAATTTTAGCTATCCCACCTTCAACCTGGAAAGTCTGCTATTTATCCTAACCCCCAACTGAACTTGTCAGCACAGTCTATTGAATATATTTAGAAGAATCCCAATACCTAGCCACTAATAAGGTCTAGTGAGAAACGTCATTCACTTTCATCCTTACTACTTTATACCTCTGATATCTCTAGGCCTACATAAGCACTACTATGCTTACAATGCTCAATCATGATACAAGTGGTCTCAGTTTTGCTAACATAGCTCCCATCCTCCCTTGAACTATTTGTAGCTGCTTAAAAACACTCTGTGCTGTCTGAAAAAAAGACAGCCTTGATGTAAATCAGGATATCTTTAAACAGACATACAAACAAATATAACTAAGTTTGCCCACAGACCAGATCAGCTATGACCAAGTACCATACAGCTGTGTTAAAGCAATGATTATCAGAGTTAATGAATTTGCCTGGGCTGCTGAGCGTGTTTGAACACCGAACCATCCTCATGTGACAACATGGTTAGAGCTGGCCCTCAGTATGGGTAGAATGAACCCAAGTTGCCTGTGTGGAGTAATCTTATTGCATGCTGAGGGGAAAAAATGAGTCAGGGGACCTGAAGTGGAGCCACATTTATGAGGAGTCACTGAAGTCACTTGGTCTGTTCAGCCTGGAGGAGAATGAGGGAAGATATCATTCCAGTCTACGACTTCCTCATGAGGGGAAGAGGAGGGGCAGGTACTGATCTCTCTGTGGTGACCAGTGACAGAACCAGAGGGAATGGTCTGAAGTTGTGTCAGAGGAGGTTTAGGTTGGATATTAGAAACAGGTTCATCACCCAGAGGGTGTTTGGGCACTGTAACAGGCTTCCCAGGGAAGTGGGCACAGCACCAAGTCTGACAGAGTTCATGAAGCATTTGGACAATGCTCTCAGGCATATGGTATGACTACTGGTGATGATTCTGTGCAAGTTTAAGAGCTGGACTCGATGATCCTTGTGGGTTTCTTCCAACTTGGCATAGTCTGTGATTCTGTTTGTTGAGGTTGAACATTTTCATTGTTTAAGACAGAATACTATTTTTTAAGAAGAAAAGACATTAGAAAAACATGAATTGCTTTGTAAAATCCTATTTGACAGTTTTTAAATTATGTGGCTTTTATTTTGTTTTGTAGTTAGCATGGAGTTGTAAATTTACATTGTTATCACTGGATACTTTTCAATAGCTTATATTCCTTTTGTCATCTGCCCAGTGTGAATGGATTATCTCAAATGGAAATTAAATCAAGTGCAAAGAAAAAGACTAATGTTTGTATTAGTCCTGAATTTTACTATGATGCTTTAATCCCATATGTTCATGATTTTTCTTTTATTACCTACATCTGTCTGATCACAGATAATTTCTTATGCTAGTGAATAACATTAATGACCCTCTGATAAGTCAGCCTTTTTTCAAAACCTTCTGTGAAAGCTAGGAACCTATTTTCATATGTAGCTACTTTGTTGAAGTTGTATGTTAATTTGAACTGAGGAATATTCTCTTAAAATACATTTTGTTTTCTGCTTGGTCTACAGATTTGAAAATTTAGCCTCTTTCATCTAAGTGCCTAAATTCATTTTGGAGTGGAAATTTCTGAAAAACTAACTTTTGATAAATGTTTCTGATCTTTATATATAATGTAAGTTTCTTGACTTTCCAATGAGATGTTTTCTTTGACAGCAACACAATAAGTGCTAGAAAGACTGTCATCTAAAATCTGAAAGAAACTATAATTAAAAGCATTGAATTCTTCCTTGATGTCAGTGTATTCTGCTTGGTTTCTTTCATTTATGACTCTTTTTCCCCTGGTGTTCCCTGTGTAGACTTCAGACAAGGGGAACCTGGAAGCAAAATCGGCTGACTGATACAGGAGATTTGAGTAGAACTGGTGAATGGCTAGAAATTCAGACAGCATCATTTCAGGTGGTCACCCCAGAGTTAAGGTTCTAGCTCCTGACAGAGCAAGGTCACAGAATTGCAGGTTGGAAGTGACCACAGCGTGTCATCTGGTCCAACAGCCCTGCTCAAGTCAGGTCATTCTAGAGCACACTGCACAGGATTGCATCCAGAAGGTTCTTCAATATCCCCAGTGATGGAGACTCCACAACCTCTCTGGGCAATCTGTTCCAGATCTTGGTCACTCACACAATAAATTCTCCCTCATATTCCGGTGGAACTTCCCATGCCTAAGTTTCTGTCTAGTGCCTCCTCCCATTGCACCACAAAGAAGAAGAGCCTGGTTCCATTCTCTTGACACCTTTCCTTCCCTCTCAGCTGTCTCTTCTTGACGTCCTGGAAAAATGTCACAAATATTCAGGTAGTCATGTAGCTTGAATCCAATCTACTCCAAACACACCAGACCTACAATTCATATATGTAAGGTGCACAGCAGCTGCTCTGAGAATAAATTGGCCTGACGTGTCTGGAGAGCCCTGTGTTCATGGACTGTGTGCTAGAGATGCGCATGCCTGTGGTTTTGCCTTTGTTTTCCCAAAAAGTACATAGAATGGAGGAGTGTAGGTGCTTGGGCATACAGTGCAGGAGGCTGCTTGAATCTGAAGCATCTGGACCAGGGATGTGCCTCTCTCAGCTTTGATTTTAGCTTTCTTATGAATATGCAAAGGTATCCTTCTTTAAGAAAACATTATTGAATACTGATGTCAAAAAGTATTACAAAAAAAAACCACAACAAAACCAAAACCCCAAACGAAACAAACCAAACAGAAAACTAAAATAAAACAAAAAGTGGGGATGTGTAATACCTCATTTTGCATTGTTTTCAAGTTTGTTACTGTTTCTGAAAACTAGTATTAAGTGAGGAAGTGGACTGCAGGAAGAGATGGGAGAGTTAAGGCAATTACCTGTTCATAAATAGAATTTATTTTTGTTCTGCTGCTGTGAGAGTGTTCCTATTGGTAAGTTGCTTGAATCAAACTCTACAAAAGAAGTTACTAATTGTATATTTAGGCATTAGCTGTGTTTCCAACTTAACATCCTGCACCTTGATGTACAAAATTGCTGAACATTCACAGCAGTAACTGAAATAACTGAGAGCTGGGCTTTCTAAATGTTCTGTACAGAGTGAAAAGTAATAGCAAATATCTCAAACTGGGCATACTAATAAGTGAAAAATTTTGTCTTTAATTTTTTTCCCCCTGCATCTATAAAATCTAGATATTAATAATCACTTACATGGGTACTATGAAGATAAATGAATTCATATCTGTGAAATAGAGCTACTGCTATGAGGACTGCTGTAAAAGGCTATATGGGAACTAATAATCCTATCTTCAGAACTGTATTATCTTTGGCTGGGGTGGAGTTAATTTTGTTCACAGTGGCTACTGTGGGGTTAAGGAAATGGTTTTGGATTTTTGCTGAACAGAGGACTGATAATTTAGTGAAGTGTTTTTTACACAGAGCCAAGGCCTTTTCTGCTTTTCACACCGCCATGGTGGCAAAGAAGTTGGGGATGCATAGGAGGTTGAGAGAAGACACAGGTGGGCCAGGTGACCCAAAAGGACCAAAGGGATATTCCACACCATATAGCATCATGCTCAGTATATAAAGTGGAGGGAAGAAGGAGGAAGGGGAAGAAATTTAGAGTGATGGCATTTGTCTTCCCAAGTCACTGTTAGATGTGTTGGGATCCTGCTTTCTTGGCGATGGCTGAACACCTGCCTGCCCATTCGGAAGCAGTGAATGAATTTCTTGTTTTGCCTTGCTTGTGTGCACAGCTTTTGCTTTCCCTATTAAACTGTCTTTTCCTCAACCCATGAGTTTTCTGGCTTTTACAATTCTGATTCTTTCCCCTGCTGGTGGAGGGGTGAAAGAACGGCTATGTGGTGCTTGGTTGCCAGCTAGGGTGAAACCATGACAAGAACTGAGTTCATGCAATGTGCTGTAAACAAATCCGTGGATGACCAACTCAGCAACAAAGGTAAAGTAAAATGCAGAGTAACTGTCCATTAATGTAGTACCATTCATACTGTTCACAGAATGAGACAGACATTTCTTGAAAATCTGGAAAGGTGGAAGTTAACTAAAAATTGTATAACTGAGGAAACAACCAAAGGTGAAACCCATTTTAAAGCTGGTGTTTTATATGCTATAATGGCTTGATTTAATAACGGTTCTCCTTTAAAGTGACTGACTGTGAAACTAATAGCACTGCAGATATTGAAAATGACTGACAAGCAGCATACATAATAAAAATAATTAATATGATGTTTTGTGAGAATAAGATTTGGACATGCTTTTAAATAAGTGTCCAGCAAAGGAAGACTTTGTAATATAATATACCTTTGATAAGGCAGGAGAGAGGGATGGAAAATAATGTAATTTAAAGAAAAAACAATAGGCATATAAAGCAAATGCTTGTAACAAGAAGTAAATTTCATTTTAGCTTTTCACTTGTTTTGGCTCTTTTCCTGTTGAAAAACTGTAAGCTATGAACATAATTGGACATCCGTGCTGCCACAATAAATCACTTTTCTGAACACACTGATGCACCCTGACACACTAAGCCCAAGCTGGCAGGTCCACACTAAATAAGGATCTGCTGACTAGCTGACATGAACTTCTGATGCATTTCAAATAGAGACAGTAAGAATCCTTTAACAAGCATCCTGTCTGTTTTTCAAAGACTCCAACAGTGTCTCAATATTACTGATTTATCAGAACTGTCCTGTGTATATGCCATACGTGAGTGGAACTATCTTCATGACAACGCTTTGCTGATGAACTAGGATTCCTGTTCTAATTTCCAGGTATTTTTTCCTGTAAACAGTTTGTAGCATGCATAAATTTCTTCTGTAAATGCAAGTGCTTCTTTATGAACACAGGGAGCTTTCTGACCAGATGACATACAAAACTAATAAAATGCACCCTTGAAAAAATAAAATTTTTAAATAAACCTTTGAAAGCAAAGATTGCAGATAGAAATGTTGAGCACAATTACTTTCAACTTACATGAAACACTGTTCAATTCTTGCTCTGGAAAATAAAAAGAAGTATTGAAAAGCACATTTATATAATAAAATGGAGATCTAGGAGAAACGCTTAATTACACCTTAAGAATTAAAGGTATTGCTGGTGCCTAGGGTGCCCAGCAGAACAAAAACAGTGTGGGTCTTTGTCTTCACAGGCATTTTCTTGATATGTAGATGAGCAAGTGAAAGATTAATACTTTTGACAAACTCACAGCTATATCTGGCTTTGTGGGAAGTGAGACGTCACATTTTAACCTCAGCTGGCAGATAAGTACCATTCAGCCACTAGCTCATTCACCCCTGCTCCCCATCCCAGTGAGGCAGAGAATTGGAAAAAAAGTAAAACTTGTGGTTTGAGATAAGAACAGTTTAATAATTGAGACAAAATAAAATACTTTTTAAAGTAATAATACTTTAAATAATAATAATACTTACAATGAAAAAGAGAGCGAGATGAACAAAAGAGAAACAATGGGTGCACAGTGCAGTTGTTTGTCTTCTGCTGGTCAATGCCCAGCCCATTCCTGACCAGAGATCAGTGGTTCCTCCCCAAGTACCTCCACTTTATAGACTGAATATGACATTCTGGTATGGACTATCCCAGTTCAAGTCAGCTGTCCTGGCTATGCTCCCTCATGGCTTCTTGTGTACCTGCTGACTGGCATAGCATGGCAGGTATGGTTACAGGTGTAATAGGTGAAGGAGAAAGTAATTTTAATCTGGAGTTTTCTGTATGCTTCCTTTTGATATGACTTTGGATTTATATGACAAGATGTAAGGTATTAGATCAGGTATTCTGATAATCCTTACACTTCAGATATTTTAGGATCACTATCTGAAAGGATGGTGCATACCTGAGTATTTTGATACACTACACTGCTGTTTCATCTCTCTGACTTGGGAGACAAATACTTAACAGTTATTTTAGTAATCTGCTGCACCATTGCATTTTTTGTCTGTGTGTGTCATTGGCCATCACTCTCAGTGTTCTGAGGAGACTTTTCCCCTACAACAACCCCCAAACATGCACACAGAATATTCTGAGTTGGAAGGGACCCACAAAGATAATTAAGTCCAACCCTTCAGTGAATGACCAACACAGTGATCAAACCCACAACAACCTTGGTGTTATTAGCACCATACTCTAATCAACTGAGTTAGTCACAGGGTCAAAGAGTGTAGTACATTTATAAATAAGAGCAAAAAGGAAAGAATTTTTAGTGAGTTGATGAAAGAACTAAATAGCAAAAAATAAAAAAAAAAATACAGCTTCCAAAAAGGAACAGAAGTGCCTGTAGGTATTTTCAGAATGAGATTTCTTCTGATGCTTAATGTTATTAGTTCAGCTCCTATGTAGCTAGTAATTCAAGTCCCAGTATATTTTTATTAATTTTAATTAACACCTTTCCTGGACATCAGACTATCTTTTGATCTAGGTTTTGAAATAATTTTCCAGAAAGTGTAGGTTTTCCTTATCAGCTCACACTTGCCTTGAAGACAGAACAGACTGGTGCAAATAAATTAATAAAGAAAGAAACAAAGCTACCAATCCCCTTTTATCTCCTAATCTACAGTCACACAGTGACTCTTTTCAGTGCTGGCAAGAAGGAATGAGACTGACAGTTGATTGATTGGAGAATGCTTTGGCAACTGGACAGTGTTCTGAGGCAATGTGGCAAGTAGCTTTGGTCTTAATAGCTTTCTATTACACACATTTCTTGTGGCACAAGAACAACAGGCTTTGATTTATTTCTGATGGTTGTTTTCCCCACCAGTTTTAAAACTCGGTGCTTGAGAAACACCTGAAGTTATTTTATTGCTTCCATAAAAGCATTAAGTGGTTTCAGGTGCATAGTCTCTCCATGTTTTACTGTTAGTAAGAGAAGTCAGTTGTTAAAAGGTTTTTTCTGCTATTTTAACTTTTGAAAAACACTCAGATAATCTGCATTTTTTGGTATCCAGTCAATTAAAAAAAAAAAAAAAGAAAATGCACGAAAGACCTGGGGTTATTTTGGCAAATAGTTACAAAAATTTCCAGGAATATTATGGCTTATATTAAAAATCCATCACAATATACTGACTTTCTGTCTCTAGTAAGATAGCTTACAATGAGCCATCTGTTTCATTTAAACCTGATAAAGGTCTAAACTCTCAGGTTTGATATCAAGCAATCCATGTCAGTTTATTAAAAAAGAGAATTTTGTCTTAGATTTACTATTGTGAACTGGTGGATTGATTAATTGTCTGTACATGAAATCTCACTTCATGTCAAATAACACTTAGGTTGTATAGCCTTGTTGAACTCTCACTTATGTTTATGCAGGTAATCAACAATTGAAAAAGCAGTGCAGAGAAGAGAAAGGATTGGATGCTGACAGGCTGACAGGGGAAAGGATGACAGAAATTTCATGTGGAAAACAGGTAGATACATTTGGAGTAAATAAAGAAGCACCTTCTGTAGAGTGTTGCCATCCAGGCTGAAAAAGACTGAATGGCATAATACCTACCTAAGACTGGGACTGCACAGTTTGGGAGCGGAGGTGCTAGGGAAGCTCCTTTTCCACTAACAAAATGGGAGAGAAGCTGTTTGGGATACGGGAAGAAACAAACACATTAAGCAAGAGGAGATTTTTAGTGGAAGACTGTGGAGCATAGAAGCTGGCACTGGAGGAAAGATGCAACAGGGCAGGATTGATAAAACTGTGACAAAAAGTATAGTAGTGTATACTGTACTTTTCACTATAGCTTCACCCAGTTCACTATAGCCTGCATAGTAGTGAACCTGGGTGGAGAAATATTTACGGTGATATGGCCAAAAGAATCTTAACTGTTAAGATCACTGTTTAGATAGCAGGATGCAGTCCTGAAAATGCATTCTTTGGTGCAACCCACTAATTTGCAAACATACAACATTTTTTCCACTCCCACATATGTTATTGGAAGGAATTTGGATATGAAAGAAGACCTGGATTTGTTCCAGTTGTACTCTTTGCCAGATAATAGGCATTTTCTCCTCTTTTTCACTAGTTGGTGGAAGAAATCAAACATCTATTAAAACCAGTTCCTCTTAGGTGACCTAAATAACCCTCAGTATATACCTGTTTCTACTGACTGTAGGAGGTACCTTACAGCCAGGAGGTTTCTAACTTGGCCTCAGTTATTATGAATCTAAAACTAGAAGTGATAAATCCTGGCCTGAATTGGGCTGTGGTTTCCCTCTCTTTAGTGAGAGAAGCTGAAAGGAAGGATCACTAGAGGAGAAAGGACATAGCCTGGGGGATTGGATTATTTTCAGTCATAGTGGTGACTGCTTATTTCTATCTGACTTTTACAGCTGGACAAATAGCTGTGAGTCCTTCTGTTTGCATGACCAGCAGAAAACTCCTTTTGCCTTCTCTACACAATTGGTGAGATGTCACAGGACACGTGAAACTGCGCTGTGAACAACCAGCTACTGAGTGTAAGGTGGGAGAACCCATCATAATGATCTGTTTATGACAGCTACAACTCAAGTTTTTCAGATGTTGTATGCATCGATGGACACTTAAACAGCTGGTTGCGCATGGAGCTGTCTTTGGTTCCAGACACTGCCCACACCTGGAGCCACCTGATTGCAGAGGTAATGTAAACATATCCCTGCCGTCATGAAGCAAGTGGGTACCTTGGTAAGAAGAGCATAGAAACACCTGTGAGAAAGGCATATACTTTTCAATCTGTCTTATGTGATGGTATGTGT
This sequence comes from Pithys albifrons albifrons, assembly GCF_047495875.1. Classification (NCBI taxonomy): domain Eukaryota; kingdom Metazoa; phylum Chordata; class Aves; order Passeriformes; family Thamnophilidae; genus Pithys; species Pithys albifrons. The sequence continues at coordinate 69,047,167 of NC_092460.1, forward strand.
GAAAAGTGAAATACTCTTTTGTTGGAAAGAAGAAGAAAATGAGTATTTGATTTTGTTGAATACTTGGAGATTTATTTTCCCAAGGCACCATGATTAAGCACATATGGAATAGGATTATCAAACTTTACACTGACAGTCCTAGTTGAAAGTCTGAACTTTCAACTTCTTGTCTTTGTGCCATATGTAAGAGGTAGGAAATGTTCATGGCTTTAATATGCAAATTATTCTGAACATACAGCTACATTATAATTTTGCACCATGACAGCTATTTCTAGATTCCTCCACAGTCTTCTCCATTTTATATTGGAGAAATTTTATAGGGAAGACATTGTGCATGGTTCCTAATTATGATACGTTGATCAAAGGGCCCTGATCAGGGGCAGCTCTTTAGTGAGAGGAACAGTGGATACAGCTGATCAGTATGGTGGCTGTTCTCTTAACTGGTATTTTAAATAATATCCTTTGTTGCTCATTTTTTGAAATATCTGTTTGGTTCTCAATTTTCCTAGTGTTATGTTGATTTAATTACTTTGATTTTTGCATACTTTGATGTCTGATTAGAGCACTATTTAAATACATTCAGTCCTCAAAAGTCCATTAAATGAGTGTTCAATTGATTAAATCAAATTGTATTGTACAAGCAACTGCCTTTGTAAATAAAAATAAATATGCAATCATTACATTTAATTATAATTGAGAAATCAAGATAATATGAACCTATTAAATGTCAGACAAAAGCTTTGATATACTTAGAAATTACTCTTCAAGTTTTATGTTCGTAAAGGGCTGGAGTTGAGTTTGCTAAAAGGATTTGTCTTTTTTTCTGAGCAGGCAATGACAACACAAATAGCAGCCTTAATTTAAGATAACCATTAATGGTGCAGCAGGTTGCTTTTACAGATAATATTATGGAACCTTCCTTTCAGAATGAAACAGAAAAGGAAATGTGTCCTACAGTTAGTATTTGTGGGCTTTTATTCAGTTCCTGCTCTGCCAAAGATTTCTTTTTGACCTTTTACTTGCCACATATACCCATAGACCTAATACCTATCCCATATTAAAGCAGCCAAATATTTGCAGTAGTCTGGTCTTCAGTTTGCTCACCTGTTAAAAAATGAGAGACCATTCACTAGCAAGATTATTAAGCTAAAGACTGCAAGGTCGTTTAGATATTATGAAGATATATATATAAATACCACTGATTGAAGTAAAGTATGGAAGGAAACAAAATTGCTGAAGGATTTGATTTCTCTGCATGAGGTGGAAGGTCAGATAGCAAAGACATTTCATTGCTTCACTTCATAGAATCATAGAATCATAGAGTCATAGAATCGATTGGGTTGGAAAAGACCTCCAAGATCATCGAGTCCAACCCTTGGTCCAACTCTAGCTCATTTACTAGATCATGGCACCCAGCGCCACGTCCAATCTGCATTTAAAGATCTCTAGGGATGGTGAATCCACCACCTCTCCGGGCAGCCCATTCCAATGCCTGATTACTCTCTCTGTAAAAAATTTTTTTCTGATATCCAACTTAAATTTCCCCTGGCAGAGCTTAAGCCCATGCCCCCTTGTTCTATTGCTGAGTGCCTTCGTATGGTCCTTGATCTGAACTAAAATAACACAAAGGTAGATACAGTGGGTTTTTAAATTATGTTTCCCAAGAGCTTTCTCAGCTACTGAGGTTTAGGGAGTCAGCCCTAGATACAATTCTGTGACTGCAAGCTGTCCAGACACTGGACAAGTGCTGTGCGTGATTTGTCAAGGTGCTATTTGCACAATAGAGGCATAAAGCATTCCTCATGCAGTCTAATTCCAAGTGACATTTGCATACTAATCAATATGAACTTCATATTTAAAGTCTGATTATTCATTTACTCTGCTAACATCCATATAGTCTTTGAACACTACTTTTTATCTAGCATTTTGAATAATAATGTCCATTCCTGACCTGAACATCTCTCAGTGTAGCTGCAGCTACTGTGGCCGCATCCACAGCTTTGCTCCCGGTGACCTAAGCAGCTTCTTTTATGTTCTTAACAAGAAAGGATGGTAATTTTTTTCCCCTTGTGGTAAGTATTAATCACTTTGTAGTAAAGTGGTTACGGTGTGTGAAGTCACCTGCTGGTAGTCCTTGTGAGCAGTTTATCACTGACTCCTGCTTTGCTAAATGTCGAAGCTTTCAAAAATAAATTACTTTCTTTTTTAAAATTACACATTTACATATTTGATTCTAAGAATGCAAATTCTATCAGACAGGAAGGGAAGGTAGCAACTTATATAGCACTCAACTTTTTTTTTTTTTATTCTCATTTTGTACTCTACCTAATGCGATGAGTTTCATTTCTGGTCAGGGCTGACTAATGCTGGCACAGAATACCAGCCACTGCTCTAAAAGAAAAGCTGACATAGCGTCAGCATTTTCTCAAATAGACTTAGATTTTGCTATGCCAAATGTTTGACATTATTCATCTGCATAATTTGAGTTTGATCTTTTTCATAGAAGGCTAGAACTTCAGGGTTCAAATAAGAAATTATGAAATACTTGGGTGTATGTAGGCAGTAGATATGGCTTTCAGACACTATGAGAGAAATTAATGGGAGTAGAATGTGCTCAAATTAACTGAAGCAAGAAATGTGTTCAATCTAACTGAAGCATTACAAATGCAAGTTGATAGATATAAGATCTTAAAAATTATTTTATTCCTTTTTCTCACTAATACATTTAGTTTAGAGACGAATAGTTATGCTGAATGAAACGGACTCCATCCAGTAAATCTACTAACACTGAAAAGATGAACACACTGCTTGACCTTGATGAGACATGATTCATTAAAATTACCAGCAATGCTTTGAAGAATCATCCTAAACTACAGAATTAAAACCCTTGTGCCTGTTATCTGTCTTGAACTTACGGGTTTCTCTTAATAGAAAACTTATGTGTTTCTCTTAATAAGAAAGTCATTGTCACTTCTAATCTTCAGTGACTGATACCGTGATTGATCTTGAAAGTAAACATAAATATTTTACCTTTTTTGTTGATACAACTCTTGTCACTCAGACAGAACATTGAAGTCAGTGAAATTTTTCTTTGAATAGCCATTTGAATATGAAATAATTGAATGTTTTATGTTTGACTTAGTTAATAAGTTAAATATATTGTTCTGCTGTGATATAGTTTAAATCTCCTAATCACTGTACTGTAAATTTCTTTTCCTTGATTATTACCATAATGTGTTTGCTGTTGTAATTTACATGCTACAAGTATTATATTATGTACCCTATGTACTTGCAAAAAAAAGTGTGATTTAATTTAAGAATTTTTGTAAAATGCAAAAATGACACAGAGCAGCATAAATGTATGCAATAAAATGTAGGAACCAATGGTAATTGAATTTCAGAATCAGGCAATCAATCACAGTTCAGTTAGTTATCTACTTTCTTTGTATGCATAACAAGGGACTGATCATACCATCAGCGTGCCAGTTGTGATGAGAGCAAAGCAAATGGATTTCAGTGGAAAGATCTCTCTGTTTTCCTTCCCTCCCTCCTTCCCTGTGAAATTAAGACAGAATTCCGTTAAATCTATAAAGACTTCTTTATATTTTACTGATATTTTCAGGTGAGGATGCACTGTCTCCTACATAGTTGTATATTCATATTTTTTGAGATGAGACATTTCTTCTTAAGTCCACTGTCATGTGAAAGGGAGGAGAGAGACAGAAATGCAAAGATTTCTAGTCTTAACTGTATTAACTAGTAATTATTAGCAATAAGCACTTCCAGACAATCAGATCATTATGTTTGCCAACACTGCCTATCGACTATGGACAGCACACAGGTGGGAAGGGTTTCTGACCACTGATATGAAGCCACACTTAAGGCAGGGAGAACTCATCAGCTAAATAAGCACCTCCAGAAAAATTAGAGCCTTATGAACCCAGTACTGCCTGCTGAACTTCTGAACAGAACACAGGCTGAAAGGTTTTCTAACCTCTGATATGAGACAACACTTGATAGCTAGAAAAGAACTTTCCCCACTACAGCTCCCAAAATAACATTTATTGATACAAGTATGTGACAGTTATTGTGGGTTCCGCTTTGCCGGTGATAATGTTTAGCTGCAAGATTGTATTTAATTGTTAATAAAAGACCCCAAAAGAAACTAGCACAAAACACATTTTACAGAGACAAGCATATCAAACTCGTTTCAATACAGCAATATATCCCATTTTCACAACAGACAAAAACTAGCAACAAAAAATACTAACCAGAAGCACAGCCACCTAAAACACTTATCTAGACACTCTTTCAATAACATAGGACAATAAAATAGCTTGGACACCACTCTCTCTGTAACACAAAGCAAAAGGAAAGAACTGAGCTTCTTTTCAACACCCATGTTGCAAAAGAAACTGCACATTGCAAAGAAAGCAATAACTAATATAAAGTAGCAAAGTATAAAACAAGTTACTGTTATTAGTATTAAGGTTGCAAAATACAGTTAGTATAAAGGAATAAGCTTTGTAAGAAAGTAAAGAACGCAAAGTTAAGAAAGTAAAGTATAGAGTATAAAACACAGATGGTTCTCACCCCTACATTGTTCCAAGAGAAGGAGGCAGGACAGGCTGCCAGCAGTTACCCTCGCAGAGACATGGCATTCCGCCCCCCCCCCCCGGAGTTAAAACTGCATTTCTTTTTATACCTTTTTTTTCCTTCAGGTGGTTTCGTGTGACTATAGTCAAATGTTCTGGGAGGGGATACAGATGCCTGAGAGGAGTGGGCTCCTTGAGTCTGCAGGGACAGGGTGTGGCAAAGAAAGGCCATGCTAATTTAATAACATTCCATTCTTTGGTAACACCCACCACTTATCAGTTTGTCTCTGCTAGGAACATCTCTCCAAGGGACTGAGGCATTTCCCTCAACCCATCAAGGCTTATCAGGGCTATCACCCCACAGTCCACTTAAGATAAACATTCTGGAATTCAATACCCTGCCACACCCCTCCGCCATCTTTCCCATCTCTCCCCTGCCCTGAGGACTGTGTTGGACTATGGATACTACACCATGAGAGAGATGTGGACAGTGAGACACAAGAAACAAAGCTGTAATTGCTACTAGAGTCCCAGCACAATGATACTACTCCCTTAGATTTCCAGAAGCAAAATTAATTCTTAATCATCCACATTGAAGTTCCGCTGAGTAATTGGTAATAATCTGAGGCAGTCTTTTGAGGCATTCCTCTTCAAACAGACAGAGAAAATGGACAACCAAAGCAAAATTGTTCTTGTATTTTTCTCAACGCAAGGTCTCTTGAAATAATAAAAGACTTCCTTGACAAGAAAAAAATACAAACAAAAAACCAAACAGTGAGATTACAACTGGTACTCCTAATGCTAAAGTGTACATTTTCCAGAGGAATGACTATCTAATCCCTTAGAATTTCCTACACCTGTTGTTACCACTGCTTTTTAAGCTCTTGGAACTTAGTTTCAACTGAAGATCCAAAAAGACTTGATATTTGCACAGTTAAAATAAAGAAATATCTTTAGTTTTGGATGTTTTGTTCTGTTTGTTTGTTTGGTTGGTTTTGATTTTTTTTAGGTGGGGTTTTTTAAACCTGATTTGGTGAAATAGTCCACTGAATTCCACTGGGCTGTATGTGCTGATGTTTTGCTTTTCCTGCTTTTTATTCCATGTGGGTAGATTCAAAAACTTTTGTTGTATATGCCTTTGCTTGCTGGGTGCAACAGGGCAGGAACTGTCTGTAGCCTGGGGCGTTCAGTTATTGAGTTTGAGAAATCTAAATGAGGGAGTAAAATTCAAAGTTGTTTGTAATAAACTCACTGCCAAATCTTTAGCCACAGCCACTGTGATTTCAGACTCAATAAGCTATTGCCCAAAAAAGCCTAAGGGATGGGTTTGTGTGCTTGTATGAGAGAAGAGAATTTAACTATTTGTAATCATTTGAAAAGACAATTTTCTTTCCCTCCATTCTTTTAGGCTGAAACCAGAGAGCCCTCAATTTTTACTTATAATCCTGTACAGATCTCAAGAGCAGGAGTGGGAACTGAAATGTCTTTAAAAGCAACTTTGCACAGAGCTTGACATCAATTAAGCCACTTTCACAGCTACTTTAAAGTACTCTCCACTTCTTAGGACTTACACTCACGTTTAGCAGAGAATCACCATCATGTCAACTGTTACACTCTCTTCTGTCTCTGATGCTTCCCTTTAGCCTACAAATGATCCTTTATCACCAGGCTCCAAGGCATTAATTATGCCCTATGGACTCTTTCGTACCTTTTGTATGACACTCAGAATAAGCTTAGTATCACTATTTTGTCATTGGTGTAGTAAAGCAAATTTAGATCTCTAAGTTCTGTACAGGTAGTTGAATGCAAAAATAATATAGATGCCAGTTTTTTGGCCAATACTACTTTTCTAAACTTTTGAAGAAACACTGACATTGAATAGTTATTTCTGTTATTGATGAGCAATTTTCGTAATGTATGTGCCAAAAAGAAAATGTGAGAGAACTTCACTGCTAATAAAATGAATTCCATGAAAAGGAACTGGAAAAGGCAGAAAGTTATCTGACTTCTTGCATGTTGGTGAAGACTCAAATTCACTAACTGCATGTGACATAAAGTATTTCTAAGTCCACCTATGTCTATTCTTAATCTTGAAGACTTCAACCTAGTAATAGTGGCCTTCTCTTTAGATCGTTTTGAGTCTGGAGCAGAATGAGTGAAGACATGGATTGCAGGCTGATGATTCCCTCTCAGGAAATAAAGGAAGTAAATCTGGAAAAACATAATGTGTCAGTGTTCCAGAACAGCCATTTCTCAGGTGTTGGTTAGTGTTTCCAAAGGCCCTCTGGACACCTCAGAAAGTCAAGTAGCTGAAATACTAAAAGTTAGTTTTTTACAAATCTGACATTAAAATGTAAGAAATCTTGACAGCCATTCCTCATCTGAGGTTTATGTGAAGTTCCACAGGTGCTCGTAACACCTGAGGACAAGGTCACGGTTTGGACTTCGTGACTGAAGTGCCCCTTGAGAACAGTGATCAGATTTTGTAGAAATATCTTTTATGCCAAGTCACTAAGGGTGTTTGCTCAAATTAACAAACAGTATGTGGGATGGAGAGAAAAGTGAGAGTTAAAAGGAGTTCTGAATGGAAACAAAAATAAGTATTAGGAAGAATCAGACAAAAGGATCCTAAGTGACTTTCTACACCTTATTCCTTCTCAAGGAAGAAAGAGTAGCCTAGAAGATATAACATTACAGTAGGAAAAAATGAGATTCAATTACCTGTCACAAGGATTATTATTTGTGTAATGCTCCAACAGGAAAAGCTAAGAGAAACTCATTCCACTGTGTTTCAAATTCCTAGATAAAATAATTAAGAATAGGATGATCTAAAAATGGTGAGCTTCAGAGCAACTAACTAGAAATTCTCTTCTGGATCTGAAAACCCTTTGATTAAAAGTGCAATCTCAGTGATCTTCTGTTTTCTATGTTTTCTATGCTCTTGCTATGTAGGTTTTCTAAAGATATTTTGGGGTTTAGTAGTTCATCTTTTCCCATTTAAGGTTCTTTCAGTGAAAAGCATAATGACTCGTACTCTGTCAAGACAAACTGAGTAATGCTGTTGCAGGTTTAGCTCTTCTATATGGTTGATTTTTCTCAAATACAACCCCATTTCTATCGAGGTTTTTCATTGCCTTGGTTTTTTTGACTTTTTTTGTTTGTTTGTTTCTGAAATGTGTTTTGAATATCCCTTGAAAGGATGTCTTGGAGCCATGCCTGTGACTGAAAGATGAAATTAGAATTTGTCAAAAGTATTCTCACAATTTTGCAAAGAAATCTTTTCCTGTACACCATTGGACCTAGTTTCAGAAAAATCTCTTGTTAACCAAGTTTTAACATCAATCTACTACTCAACAAGAATTACTACTTTGTAGTATTAAACTTTTCCATCTTGCAGTAAAGCAATACTCAATGTGAAAGGCTGGGTCCTAGTGTGGAATGGTAGAATGCCATAATTGCTTCCCACAAAATTAAATGATGAACTGTGGAATTGAATATGAGACAGAATATAAAATAGATAATAGATAATTGGTCTTTTTCAAGTATTGGAATGTAGGATGAAAATTTTAATACAGTGGTCTGGGGAAATTGAAAAAATAGAATTAGTACTCATAATTCATTATGCACATATATTTATGCTTATATATATGGACTAAAGTGGGGACACATTCAGGCACATAATTTGGTTGAAATGGTATGCAATTATGCTGATTTTCTTGGAGACAAAGTGAAATAGGATAGTAGAATATTAGGATTCTCCCTTCTCATGTGTAAAAACGTCCACAATATATCTTTAGAATACTGTGCAAAGGCATGTACATAATTCTTCTGGTTTCACATATATGTACACAGGTTTGCATGTATACTTGAAAAACCTGTAAGTAAAAGAAATATTTATGTCTATCTAAGTATATACATACAGAACATGTCCCAAAACAAAGATGCAGACAGTAAAATGTATCAGTACTACACAGTTTTGCTTCTCAAAATTTTCTTGTCTGTTTCTCAGATTTCTTTTAGCATATCTTGTTACAAATAATAAGAAACCCTACATGATTAGGGCTCCCAGGCAACCTTGCGTCAGGGTTATCAGTGCAGTGAAATTTGACTTTGCTATGTAGGAAATCTCTTTTAATTTAGAGCTTGCTTATAGCACTGCACAACCCAATTAATTAAAGTGGAGAAAAAAATGGAAAGGGAACGAAAGAAGAGTAAACTAAACACATTAAAATACATGTTAATTTTCATTTGAATGAAAATTATTTGTATTTTCTTGGGTTGTGTGTAGGCTCATTGTACATTATGCTTTAATTTTGTCTGCCTTCTTGATATTTTCCTCTGTGTTTCCAGACAGTTTGCTTCCTGCCAGCTGCCATAGGCTTGTGCTGAAGGAGTTGAGCACCAGTTTTCACCTGCAAGTGTATTTAGTCTGGCTGAGATGGAGTTAATTTTCCCTATAGCAGCCTTCACAGTGCTGTGCTTTGCATTGGTAGCTAGAAAGGTGCTGATAACACAGCAGTGCTTTGGCTACAGCTGAGCAGTTCTGGCACAGCATCAGTGCTATCTCTCCAATATTTGCACATCACCAGTAGACTGGGGGTGGGCAAGACCTTGGGAAGGAGAACAGCCAGGACAGCTGACCCAAACTGACCAAAGGAATTCCATACAATCTCTGCTCAACCATAAAAGCTAAGAGAAGGGAGGAGGAAGGGAAAGCATTTGTTATTACAATGTTTGTAATCCAGAGCAATCATATACTGAAGCTTGGCTTTCCAGAAAGTGGCTGGGCATTGCCTACTTGTTTACAGGATATACAGGATAAAATCTTTTGTTTTCCTTTGCTTTCATGCACAACCTTTGCTTTTACTTTATTATGCTGCCTTTCTCTCTTGGCCTGCAAAGGTTTTTTTCCATCTTATTTCCCTCTATGCCTCATGCTGCTGAGGATGGGAGTGATAGACAGTCTTGGTGTGTACCTGGCATTCAGCCAAGGCAAACGCAACACAGAAAATCAAGGCCATGTAGGAACCATCAGGAAGCTCATTATACTCAGTGTAGCTGGCAGATTCCAGTGCAAAATGTTACCATAAGTCCCTTTTCTGACTAGTCACCCTCAGATACAGTAAAAGCGGATATAATAAACCTGTAATTTTTATTTAGTCCTGGTTAGACTTGCCATTTGCACTGGTTCTTCATTTTGGTCTAGCCTTTGACAACAAATAAATTACTCACCAGCTAGTAAATTTAAGACTTTCCCTGCCCCTGTTTTTAAAATATTTTTATATTGAGGTTAATTTGCACCGTTAGTGTGGCTTTTTTATGGATGGAAAACGTAGTAAAATAGTCACTGAAAGTTTTTTTTCAGCCTTGCAAACAAATTGAGATAGAACAGTATAAGGAAAGACTGAGGCATCCCTTCTGCTGATAAAAACAAGAGAATATTTAAAGTCTCTGCCTTGAATTTTCATTTTTTACCATACAGATTAGAACAAGCCCCTCCTTTCTCCTGAGTTATATTTTTGGCAGAAATATTGCCAGATTTGTTGAGACCAGAGAAGCTCTCTAATTGTTCTTATTTAGAGAGAAAACCAGAAAAATTTCTAGTAGTCTTGACTATATATATAAATGACTCAGATAATAGTTTTTAGTAAAAGTCTTTTTGTATTTATATTCCAACACAGATCAGCAGAAACTAAAATGCCTCTGCTCTCTGGCAGTGTCTGAGTTCACAAGGGAAATATATTCTGTCACTATGAACCAATTCCTAAGTAGGATAAAAAATCTTTTACTAAAATTCAGCTACTGAAAATTCAGTTTACTGAGGTGTTTTGTGATCACTAACCATAAAGTTTGGCAGAAAGGCTGCCCAGAGGATAACAGCATTAACTTGTATTCTATTTTGGTTTGGGAGAAGTTGTTTAGAAGATTCTTTCCTTTAAGGCTTATTGTTAAAGAGGCTAAGTCATGACATTATATGAAATCCCTGTTTAAAACAGAGATGAGTTGAAATAATGTATTTTACAGAACTGTGAACATTTATAGATACTAATTAGCAAAATGGTCTTCTATTTTTCCCTCTATGAGATCACTTGAGTTTGAAGATCAGTTTGTTTTTCCAGTGAAATTGAAAAATATTTAAAAATTGATTTTAAAAACAAACACTATTTTTCTTTAAGAAGATTGCAGTAAATTGAAAATGAGGAGTCTGTCCAGGAGTTTTACTGCAAATTGCAAATCAGATTAGTTGTTTTTTTATTAGTCAGTGAGATACACTACAGTAAGTAGAAGCTTGTCTTCACTGCTTTCAATACTTGTTGCTGATTCTTGCTTCACTACTTTGCTGTTCACCTTGTGCTGCTGTAAGCAATGCAAAAATCAAAGCAATAAAAGTCCGGATGCCTTCCTCTTCATCATTGTCCCATGTCTTACTTTGTCTTTCGATTGTCAGCTTTCTTGTCTTAGCTCCTGCTTTTTTACTTCTTTACCATCATCCACATGGGTCAAACAGTGTTTTTAATTCAGTTATAATGCCTTGGAAAATCCAGCTGTGCAGATCAAAACTTAATAAACTTAATTGACCTTGGATCCTATTAGTTTCAATGGGGTATGATAAAATCTTTGTATCAAATTCCATTCTTTTAAAAGTATAGATGAAAACTTCTGTGGGCTATATTCACTGAGAGGGAAGGTAGAAAGTGTAAAGTTGCATTTATTTATTAACATTTTGCATCTATGACCTTTAAATACATGATTAAGTGTATTTGACCTAGGGGTACTACTGTTTGAAAGTGTTGGGTGAGGAGAATTAGAATATATAAGAGATATTGTGAAAGTGTCCAGCTATTGATTTCAAAAAATTCATTGTGATAACATGCACTTCTGGATGGAAAGAAAGTAAGATATTTTGGATGTTTGTAAAAGTGAACAAATGCATATCAGACGGGGTGTTCTGAAAACTTTATTTCTGCAGTCTTCACTAAATGTATGTGGAAATTTGTGAGTGTCCTAGTGTGTTCTTTTCCCATTGCCAAGGTCAATTAGATTAAAATAAATTTGAAGGAGTTCCAAACATTTCATCTAATAAGGTTTTAAATTTAAAATATAAGTAAAAAAAGTTTTATTTCAACATGTACAACAATGGAAACTGTAACCTGAATATTTAATTTTGTATCTTCTGTCTCATTATATGTATTTACTTTGTTTACTATTGTGCAAAAATGTTGTGTCTCTGCTTTTTAAGAATCACAGCATCAGAGAAAGGATATGGTTGGAAGGGACTACTGTGGGTCATCTGGTCCAACCTTCTTGCTCAGGTAGGGTCATCCTAGAGGGTTCTTGACTATGTCCAGTGAGGGAGATTCCACAATTCCTCTGGACAATCTGTTCCAGTGTGCACAGTAGAGAAGTTCCTGAAAAGTAGAGAAGTTCTTCCTGATATGCAGGTAGAATTTCTCATACATCAGTTTCTGTCCATTGCTTCTTGTCCTATTGCTTGGCACCACCAAGAAAAGCCTGGCTCCATCCTCCTGATACCCTCCCTTCAGATACTTATAGACATTGATGAGTTCCCCTCTCAGATGTCCCAAGACTGAACAGGCCCAACTCTCTTAGCCTATCCTTGAAAGAAACATGTTCCAGTCCCAGTGGAAAACAAAGAATTTTATAATGGATATAGACTCTGAGACACTGAAGATTATTTTAAGAACCACAGAACTTAATGCAGTTTAGATATCTGTTGATTTTGCCTCTGTATGTCTTCACTGCATTTTGCCTGTCTATTATCGCTAATGAGTGGGGTTTGGCCCCTTAAAGAACCACCATCAAAGGTATTGTGAAAAGCAGAGTTTAATATCAATTTATGACAATGTGACTTTACAGAGTTAGGTGGCAAGGCTCACTCCATTACTTACCACACAAGTTCAAGCACATAAAGTAAAATCAAATTAGAAGCAATTTGGAATGGTTTACATGGAAGCCAGGAATGCAAAAGGGGGTAAGGATGAAAGGGATATGGATGCAAAGATAAGAGTACAAGACAGTTTAACAGCACTTAATCATTGAATACTTTAACATTTACAGAGCAATTTGTTAGGGTTCACTGCAATTATAAATCATCTAAATACCATAATAATCTGAACTTCTTTATAGATTTGAGATAGTAACTTTCACACCATACTCAATTCATACACATCCAGGTAAAACCATGTGTACACTTATTTCTATGTGTGTAAAGGTACTTATCAAAAGTTCTCCTCAGGTTCAGTGAAATGCTCACATCAAATCGCTTTGTGTTTCCCAACGGACAAGGATTACACTTTGAGGAGCATGGAGATGTGCATAGAGGATCATTAGCTTAGGTCTCATCATTAGTGATGGTCCCTCCAGGATCATAAACTTGGGGGGTTGCAAGCTCTGAGAGGTGCCCCACTCAGAGGAAATGCTGGTGCAACCTTCTGTGGTCCAGGAGAGTGAAAAGGGCCTCACTTAGGACTGCTGCTTGTAGGGTCACAAGATGATTGACTTTAATCACCAGTAAATATCCATTCTGGCCATAACCCAAATCAGTAACTTCTGAGCTTTTATCCCAAAGTGCAGTCACAATGGTACTGTTTAATTCAGGCTACAACTCACAATGCTGCCACTCCAATAGAGCTACAATTCAGGTAAATGGTTTATGGCTACAAAGGATAATTGCTTTCTTTTTCTCTCACCATAGCCGGGCAGCTGATGCTTCTAGTTGATAGCACCTCTACCATGCAAGAGCTCATGGTATGATCAGGGAGTCAAGTGGCTCACCTGGCACAGTCGGGGGATGCTTCACACTCAGCTGGCTCAGTCAAGGCTTATCAGGAGCTTCTGAAATTGTAGAGGAGGCCTGAGAATGGGCTGGAGGGCATGCACTTCCACATTTATGCATTTTCTTTTCCATCTTTAAAGGGGAAGATGAGTTTAATGCAAATGAGAAGTGATTGAATTCAAAGCAGAAAACAAGAAAGTTTGCAGTCAGAAGCCAGGAAGTGTTGAAAACTACCCATTTATTTTCATTCCCCCTTTTTCACTTTTACTGGGTGACTAGTTTGTGTGTAAATGGGAAGAACAGCCTAATCATAGAGTTGGAAAAACCAAAAATCTAAACAGACTACTTTGTCTGCTGTAGAACATGTTACTCTGTGGGTCTGGTCTGTGACATTGTTTTTCTTTCACTTAACAGAGCAGCAGACTCTCGTGCACTGTTAATACATGACAGGACTGGGACACACAAATCAAGATCACTGGTCTTTAATAATGCAATCTCCTTTTTATTCTAGTGTTTAATAAAAGCAGGCAAGATTGAAAACTTCTGACAACACTGATAGTATAATTCATAGTAGTGTGACAAAATTGACATGACTTCAATCTGACTTAATGTAGTTTAAATAATTGTATTGAAGGAAATATTGATATTCATGTCAGCAAGCCTGATGCTTAAATGCATCATCTAAATGAAGTTTCAGTTCATTAAAAAATGAATAAAGAATTTGAAACAAATAAATAAATTAATGTGTCCAGTTCAGAAATCAGGCTTTCAACATGATTCTAAGTTTTATTTAACATTTTTCTTGGAGAATTTAAATGCTGGCTTAATTAAAGATGGTCATGTATATTATTCATAAAAATTTACAGAATTCCAAAATGGTTTGCAAAAATCAGCCAGCTTCCAATCTGATTTGAAATCAAATAGGATCTTAAGTTTCATGGTGAAGCAAGCATAAATCTATGAGCATGATTTAAATATGGTCTACGTCCATGTTTCCTGGGGAGTCTCCATTGATATTATATCAAATTTATCCAACATTTTGTACCTTAGAACTTAGATCATCATGTCTTAGATTATCATAATATTCTGAAACAGGCGTTTAGGACAGGTGGAAATTCTCACTGTCTGCCTTTATCTCCTTACTGAGTATGAAGAGGGTTCTAATTTGTACTAGATACCTAAACATCTAAAAATTAGTTTTGTGAGCTGACTCTGAGCTTGGTGTATAACTCATAATTTCTTAATAATTAATCTTAAATGCTCTCACATGCCTCTGGTTCATGTGTAACAGTTCGATTTAGATACGTGTCCAGAATAAAGGTAATCACAGTCTTAAAATACCAAAAGCAGCATTTATTGCAATAACAACTAGCAAAAGAGAATTAAAAGGATAACATATTCAATACAAGAGAGAATAGAAAGAATAAAATACTTAAAACTTAATTAAAGGATACAAAAGGATACAGTATAGTTCAAATATAGTTGATGCTGCAGCAGTTGCTTCTTATCCCTGATGCTTACTTGAGCAGACAGGCTAGGACTACCAGGACTGGCAGAAGCTGGACAGCACTCATGCTTAGCGGGCATCCCCGCAGAGCTAAAACAGGCTCGGTGGAAGGATGGGTGTTGCTCAGCTCTCTCACTCCTGGTGTTCCTATTTATCAGCTATCCATTATACTGCATAGGGCCAGGACACAGTATAAGGTGGTGCCTGAGAGGCAGCCAAACACCGCCTATTAATTACATAAGTGGCAACAGCCTGTGCATTCTTGCCTATTGGGTAGTGGTTGTATGACCCCTGCCCACCTACTCTTCCTCCCATCATTAGCTTCCTCACCCCCTTGTACAACCTTCACTATTTTGTTCCCATGTGTGAAGCCAAGTCAGAGAGGCACATGGCCTTCATAATGAAGAACATCTAGTGTTATACAGTTACTTTGTATACTACTCTGCCTAGTTTCCCAGCATGTACTTTCTCACCCTTCTACGCTCCATTGATCACCTAAATTAAAAGTACTCCCCATACAACATGTTCACAAATATTCTACTTAGTATTATTTAAATATTCCTTTCATGTAGTGGTGCAGCCTGGTCATGATACAAAACTGGACAATCGATTGAGTTACAACACATAAAGGAACATAGGTGGATTCACTCCACCTATTTAGAAATCAGTTTTTGGATCTGTGAATTATTTTCTGAGGGTACTGAGAAGGGTGAGGGTACACCTGTAACATACATAGAAATGCCAAAAATATGTTTCTCCATTGTTTTCTGCCAATCAACACATCCTGCGAAAATCCCTCTGTCAGTTTTCCACAAAAACCTTCTCAAGCAAATTTTTCATGACAAAAAATCCTGCCATTGTTATATCTTTCTGAACATCTGGACTGGAGACGTGGCAGAAAGTCACATACACCTATCACAAGACACTATAAATACCTGAATATTGATTCAAAAATCAGAGGAACAAAGAGAGAAAGAGAGCACCGTACTACATCTGAAAACCAGGCCCTGGGCTAGTCCTTTTTGTCAGCTCCTCCACACATGATTTTGGGTATGCTTTTGGTCTTCTCACCTTGGTAAGAGTAAATAAGGTATTGATAGGCTATTGGACATTATATGTTTATAATTATTTAAAAGATCTAAAATGCATTGCAAATGCTTTTCAATGTCACAGAGGAAGTGTTTGTTGGCTCCTTTGTTTTGAGGGAAATGAATTTTGTAGATGGTGCTTCCATAGAGAAAAAAATATTTTCCTCTTCATTTGGGGAAAACCTGCCAATTTTAATTTCAAAACTGATTATAGCAATCACAGCAAGTAAAAAAAGGTTTAATTTTAAAATTAGGTATTGGATAACTATTAACCACATGGTTGCTAAATGAGGATTAACAGTCTACTCCCACATCCAGATACAAGTATGTCAAGTTGTGATAGGAGTAACTGTTTTGTGTTTAGCATCTTGCTGAACTCTGAGAGTTTTGCCACAATACTGTTTTTTCCTTTGTTGAAAGTGGCAAAGTTTGTAATAAAATTGCTTTGAAATGATGCCTGGAGAGACCCCAACAAAGCAGGACTCTGAGCCAAGTTAGTGTAGATAAGATAAAAAGTGAAGTCCTTTAATATCAGGCTTGGGGCCTACAGGAATACATGATGACATACCCATGCACCTCCTGAACACTGGTTTCTATGGTTTTTATAATATGATCTACCCAATCATTACTTTACACATCTCTTGGTCAAACCCTGGTTCCACCCCCCAGGAATTGGGTCTGGGGTTGATGAGACCTTCTCTTCTTCAGTTCTCCTCTTCCTCGGGCTTTTGGAGTTCTTCCAGCATTCTGACTTCTGGGTCACTCTGCCCCATGTTTATGTCCCATTCTGCAGGTCTTCTGATAGTTGTTAGCATTCTACCTTGAAGAGAGTCTAAACAAGACTAAATAACAAAAAGAATTTTAGCTACTGATATGTGCTAGGGGTTAGGATGTATAAACATTGAACTTAAGCTGCTAGAAATATTAGCATACTACATTTATATTTTACTACAGTTACAAGTACTTCTAAAATCTATAAAAATGGAAAAATCAAAAAATCAAAACCCCCTTCAGTATCAAACCCGAACTTAGATATTATATTCATAGCAGTGCAAACTGTTTTGCTAATACAGGTGATTTGTAAGGAATTATTAGCAACTTTGGGGAAATTAAGGTCAAAACAGATACTTGGGATATCTGTAAAGGTAATTCCATAACTTTTGCCCTTTCAAAGAAAACAGAAAACAATGTAGGACTTCATGTATATGCTGAACAATGTGTTGTTTACAGTGTATTGTGCGTTTGTTTCTGGTTTTCTTCTAGGGGAATTCTGAGCACTGAAGCACCTTTATGATCATAGAATCATGTAATGGTTTGGGTTGGAAGTAATCTTAAATATTAACTGGTTCAAATCACCCTGCCAAAGGCAAGGGCACCTTCCACTAGGCCAGGTTGCTCAAACCCCCATCCCACCTGATCTTGAACAACTCCAGGCATCTACAGCTTCTCTGGGCAACATATTCCAGTGCCTCAGCACATCCATAGTAAACGTCATATTAGGCAAGGTGGCAACAAAGTGCTATGTATAGGTACACAAATGAAATCATGCCCTCGATGCTAGTATTTTGTGGCTGAACTAGACTGTGTGTCTCTTTGGAAAGGCATATGTACCTGTGTCCCAAACTCCAAACGGAACAACTCTGGATAATAGCTACTCATTGTCATACATATTCTATACTTCCATTTGAATTCACAGAACTTAGCAGACTGTGCACAACCTGAATTTCCTTGAATAGAGGGAACAAAGTGAAAATAAATATCTTCACTCTGGTTCTCTCAGTTTCTCTCTTTCTCTCACCTTGAATTTTTGTGTCATGGCTGTTCTTGTTTATATCAAATATAGGAGAAAAACCCCCATCATTTAGTAGTCATTCTCCATATATTGCACTGGCATATTTTTGCAATATGTAGCCTTTTGCAAGAATCCTATGTCACATTAATGGTTCTTTCCACATGTCCTGCAACATCCAGCCCATGTCTGTAGCATAATTTGGCACTGACTCACTTCTTGACTGGAAGTAACAAATACAATTGGCATGTATCCTGTTGTAATAACATGCTGCTCTAACGTAGCATTACATGTGACCTGGCACACCAGACATGTACATGTCCCAAAGGCCTTATTCATGGGAAGAAGGAGAACTTGTAAATGTATGTCACTTTCCAGAGACGCTGGGTAGAACAAAGCAAAAAAAAAAAAAAAGAAAAAAATAGGAAAAAAAAAGAAAAGAAAGAAAAAGAAAACAAAAGAAAAAAAAAAGAAAAAACCCAGGAAGCAAAAGAAAAGAAAAAAAGCACAAGTGAAAACACAAGCCTCTTTCCAGGATATAAGGAAAAACATGAAAAGAGTATGTACAGAAATAGAGAGTAAAACTTTTAGATCTTTTGTCCTGAAGGGAAATACAGGCTTGACAGACTTTACAACTGGTCTGAGCATAAAAGCTTTATTAACTTAACAACAGCAAGAAGGGTTTTAAAATGTGTACTTTTTTCCCCTCTTGGAGTTTATTAGAAGAAACACTTTAGTAGTTCCCTCAGGTAGTCAATCTTCAACATAAACATGTGATGAGTTTTGGATGCCAGAAGCTGGTGATACATTGGATGTGATAAACTGATTTCTGTTTTTTTTTAATAATGAAAACCTTCTGCTTTCTCTGTATAAATACTTTTTTAATTTCAATTTTTTTTCCATTTTTCTATTGCATACATGAGTTACAATCCATAAAATACACATTCTATTAATGCTGTGTTCCAGCCAGTCATCTGATATGATTTTTCTGGTGATATTTCTGTATAGGATTTATTGAATTACTGTTACATTGATTTTTTTCTCCGCCTGCATGTCTTTGAATGGTAGTAGCAGATTTACCAAAGGATAAAGACATGGGGAAACAGTGGGTGTGTTCAATGCCACTCTCTGACCATTGAATTCTCACCTTTGCCTTTAGAGTGTTACAAATAGAAGACTCTTCTGTGAAGTCTGCCTCATAGTCAAAAGAATGAAAAGTACTAGTCAAGAAACTGCTTGCTCATGTAATTGACATTTGCACAAAGCTTGGCCCTCTTTTTCTGCACCAAAAATCAAAAAGCTGATGGAGCTTTTGCTTCAAGCGTGAAAAGGTTCCTCCACTCAACTTCCAGGCTGAGCTGCAGAGCAGAATCCCAGTTCAACTTGGTGACTCCCATATGGAAAGAGTCACAGCCTCCTTTGTAAGATATTGTTCATGTTTAGTGCCCTGGATGAATCAGAATGCAGTGTCCACCATTGATAAGTTAGAGTG
Organism: Pithys albifrons albifrons; assembly: GCF_047495875.1. Classification (NCBI taxonomy): domain Eukaryota; kingdom Metazoa; phylum Chordata; class Aves; order Passeriformes; family Thamnophilidae; genus Pithys; species Pithys albifrons. The sequence goes on from NC_092460.1 coordinate 69,066,435, forward strand.
ATCTCTGCAATACCATATTTTTATAGATAATACATGCATATATATAGCTTCTTTCTTGGAATCTTGTAATTTTATAACCTTTAACTGTGATGCCTTGAGAGACTGCAGAAAACAGACTCCGAGCTGAGTTAGTGTAGGATAAGATAAAAATGTAGATTCTTTAATGTCCAGGCTTAGAGCCTTCAGGAATACATGATGACAAGCCCCCTGAACCCTGGTTTCTATGGTTTTTATAGTACTGTTCACCCAATGCTTTCTTTATGCATCTCCTTTTTCCAGCCCCCTCCCGTCTCTGGCACACCCTGTCAGGATTTGAGCCTGGGAGAGAGTGGGACCCTTTCTTCATCATCTTTCTCTTCTTCGTAGCATGCAGGAATACTTGGAGGTCTTCCAGTGTTCTGACTTCAAGGTCGTTGGCTTGTGTTTATGTCTCATAGCATAGGCCTTAAGATATTATTCAGCCTTCTACCTTGAAAAGAAGTCTAAATAACTAACGGAATTTTAGGCATTGATATAGGATAGGAGTTAGAATACATAAACATTGAACTTAAGCTGCCAGAAATATTAACACACTAAATCTGCATTTACTACAGTTGCAAGTACTTCTAAAATCTATAAACATTAAAAATCAAAAAAAACCTGAGGTATCAGCTGTCTAGCATAAAGAACAGCACCAAAAATAGAAACTATAAAGAACTTTGGAGGAGTTTGTTTGCTCTGCTCTATAGTATGTGTAAAATTCAGTTATTTTTCTTCTCAACAGTTATGAAAGTAAATGCTTTCAAGACTTTAATCCAAATCTGAAATTATTCTAAGCCCATGTAACTTTACCAAATTCAATACCATTACTTTGCTTCTCATATGCTGAGAATCTGCATCATTTTCCAGAACAAATTTCATCTGCCTGATTTGTTACATGTGCAAATTAGGTGATAGAACAGGAAAACCTTTTTAAGCCACTGTGATCTTTAGTTAAAAGAGAGTTCCATATGTTCAGAAATAATTATTAATAATTTTTACTACAATGGCTGTTTTATTTTAGATTTTTCAATTTCATTTTGGTTTTGTTTTCTTAGGGAATTTTTATTCCACAAGTGTGAGCTTCTTTCAAGTCACAGTCCCTTCCATGGTGATAAACTATTAAAACCAGAGAGGGGTATAGTTTCAAAGTAGTGCGTAGGCAGGATTAGCACAAATCCTGTTACACATGAACAGATTTTAGCACATACCTCCCTTGCAGTGCTTTGAAAATATATCCCTTCATATAAAAATACCTGCATGGATGGCAATATAGACAACAAACTGTTTTTTCTGAAATGCCTAAAGTAATTCAAATTAACCCTTTTTTGTAACAAACAAGGGAGGTCAGATTATGCAAAAGTTCTCAGACATTTCTGCAAAAACTCATACAGTTCAGGGTGATTTTTCTCAAGCTCGATCCACTAATCCAGCAAACACTAGGGAAGAAACATTAAAACTAACCCACAAAATACAGGAAATCAATAAATACCTCAATGAAAACATAGCAAACCACTAAGTGTGATTGATAGGGATAGTGCTTCTATTTCATAAAAAAAATTTTGTTTCAAAATCCCCCAAATTTCTGTGCATATTTGACATCTATACAACAGGGACAGGCTGCCTGCTCCAGCTGTCTAAGATAGAGATGCCTGTATTACATGGTGCTGGTTTAAAGGTAAACCAGCAGGAGAAATGAAAGCAACACAAAACAGATTATAAATCAGAGTTACAATTTAATAACAATATTACAATAAATGCAATGGCACAAAGAGAAAAATTGGTTTTAACCCATAAAACCGCAGAAGTATAACCCAGTGCCCTGGGACACAAGCACAAAGGGGTTTGTTAGCCCCTGTTCTGAACCCTGTATGTTTCCCCCAAGTCCAAAGTAAAAGTCCAAAGTGGAAAAACCTGTTGGTGCAGCTGACAGTTGCAGTCTGGTGGAGAGTGGTGGTTGCAGGCTGGTGGAAAGTGGGGGTCTTCTGCTGTCGAGGCTTTTGGTCCTCCTCTGGATCCGACAAGTGCCTCATGACCTCTTCTTACTCCAAGATATGTACCCTCAGGTCCAGGTGGAAGCACCCAGTCGCTCCCCGAGGGCGGAGAGCCACACAATGGGTGATTAACTCTGTGAGTCATGGGGTATTTTGGAATCCTTGATGGCCCATTAGCAAACATGCCCCTTCAGGCTGGGTGTGAAGGTGCTAACGACTCCCTCGAGGGGAGTTATCACAGCTCTTATCTCACAGATGTCTTTCACATCCAGCTCATGACCTGAGGGAGCTACTGCAAATGGTCCATTGTTCTTGGGAAATGAATAGAGGGATGTAGAATACATAGCTTTGATCACCCCTACACAGTGATAAACTGGTCCCACCTGCTGCAGTAGTCTTGTTTATTACACTCATCATGTAGCGTGAGGAAGCAATTTTTCAGGATCTTCAAACAGCATTGAACTAGAAACACTGCAATTCTGAACTATTGTTTGATGAAAACAAAGTAGGTTGTTTTGGCAGAGACAAATTTTTTTTTTGGTATGTACACAGTTCCTTCTTTTCCCAGTTTAAGAACTTTGGATATGGGGCAAAAATAGAAGAAAACTGCCACAAGCAGAAGCTCAGCTATTTGTCCACATCTGCATTGTTTTATCTGTGAGCAATAGACAAATGGCTTTCCAAGTGGGTAGGGACATATTGATGCTTCTAGCTGGGCATGCTGGAGGAAAAAAGCACTTGTGGACTGAAAAGTGTTCAGAACAGTGCTAAGCATATTTAACTGCATCTTAACAATCGCATTAGCATCATCTATGATGAAATTAAGTAAAAATATTTTGTACTTCTTCAACAGTAATGTAAAAGGCAAATCAATGTTTGTTACACTACAGGTGGTCTCCAAACATTTTCTGGTTTCCTGCATCTTTTGGAAGCTTTAATTCATGCAGTAGTGTTATGGGTTTAGCTAGGTAGGCTAAATTTGGGCTTTAGATTTCAGACTAGGCCTGAGACTATCAGCTGACTTGAGCAGGGCTGGGACAGCTGACAGCTGACTACTGGCCAATAATATTCCATACCATATTCCAACATCACCTCAAAGTGTAGGAGCCGGTGTGGGAGTAGCTTAGTCAATTCCTTCATGGCTGTGGTCCCAGAAGGACTCACTGTGCGATCCCAGGAGGGATGGGAGGCTCAGGCCCAGCACCGGCTCAGCATCATGTTTTCTTAGGGAAGTAAAATGTTTATTCTTAGTCTTTCTCTCTGCTTGGGTCTGTCTCTGGGGAATTGACTTCTCTAGAGTGATTTGTAGTTAGAATGGTAGGATTTGCGTTCGATGGGGAGTTATTTCTTGTTATTTCTAACTTGTATGTGTGTTATATTGTAGTTTCCTTTAATTTTCTCATTTCTGTATAAATATATATAGTTAGTTTAAGTTTAACCTGTTTCGAGGTTTTTTTCCTTTCTCCCTTTTCTCAGGGGGAGGGAAGCTTTGATCCTGTATTGGGCAGTTGGCATTTTGCCAGCTCAACCCAAGACAAGTGGAATACTGTACAATTACATCCCGTGAGGGATTAGCTAAAAGTTGAACAGTTACTCTAAACTGGTTTTAGGATTACTTTAGGATTACTTGTTTGAAGACATGTGATAAATGGATCCTATATAATTTCCTTTCCTTATTTTACTTCACTATTAAAAAAGCTATAGTCATATGAGATGAACTGAACCTTAGAAGGTTTATGATTTGCTCATCTGTTAGTATCTGAGAAAGTGGATGCCTGTTCATTACAGTACTTAAGTCCCTTGAGCAAGAGCTAAAGTACATACCTAACTAACTTTGTAAAAAATGGATTTATACTTGTAATCTTTATAAGGATTATTCTGAAGACTTGTGTAGCAATATAATTAGGCTGCATAAAAAAGTAAGTAGAAAATGCATGGATAGAGTGCTAAAAATGGATATAATTCTCTATTAATGTAATTTAGCTGACGCAACACTGAGAATAGTATTTCACTTTTACATTTTTTTTTCTAAAGCAAGACACAGGGTTTCATTCCATTTTTCTCATCCCTCCCTTCCTCTTCCCTGTAAGAAGCTTGCAGGCTCATCAAATTCAGACATGCAAACAGACAAAAGAGATCCTCCTGGCCACCTAATTCTAATTCAAGCTGTTTTGCAGAGCTACTTTATTAGAAGGCCACATTCTTTCAGAATGATTGCCTTTTCTGCATACTTATTAGCTAGCTTGGTTCCTGGAAATGTTTTGTCCTGTACTGTATAATAATTTTCATATGTCCTTTTTGAAAAGAAACTGCACCTCAGCTGCGTCACAGGCCTGGCTGTTGCCCAACTTAGTGTATCACCTAGGTCAGACACACCTGATCACTGTGGAATCTGTTATGCAGAATCTCCAAGTCCTTTATGGGACAAATGCCATGCAGTTTAACAGAACAGTAGCTTACTACAGAAGTAAAAAAATAACTTTCAAGTGTTTCTGTGGTGGAAATGTTATAGATAATTAACTTCTATTGTAAAAAAGAGACAGAGGTAGAAAACATTCTCTGTTAGATCTTATACTTTACCTAACGATTCCTATAAGAACATTTCTGACTTCCAATTCTACACAATATTATAGAATATTTCTATTAGGAATACATAAAGCAGTGCATGGAGAAAACTACAGAAACACCCAATCCATAAGCACTGTTTAACAACAGGATTCATTTAAAATTGTTATTACCTCCCTAGCAGGATTTGGAGTATAATTTGCACCAAGTGGTACCCTGAACAAATTTGCCCTCCTTGGCTTGTGAAATGGCAGTGAGCTGACTGGAATTCCCTGTTTTATTTAGTATTTATATTTACAGAATTGATGTGCATATGTTTATGTGGTTATTTGGAATTTACTTTTTTTCCCCTATATTGAAATAATGGAAGAGAAAAAACTATTCTTTCTTCATTTATGCAGCATAGCTGAAAGACAAATGTTGCTTTACCTGCTGCACTGCTCCTGCATGTGTTTCCCTTGGGATTTTGACTGCACAAGTGGCAGCTTTGGTGTGTGATTAGAAAGCTAACACCCATCCCCAGATAATCTTAAGTATCCACACAGAGTAGTTCCTTCATCACCTCCTCTGCTTTATTTCTTCCACCTTGATGAATAAGATATGCCATTACGTGTGCCAACTGATTGTATGTTTAGGACCCATTATTCATTTTATCTGAAGTACCTTAGCTGAGCACTTCCTGTGAAAAACTTCAGAAATATAATAATAATTATTGAAAATGCTACTGGCAAATCATTAATTCAGTTTTCTAATTTTCTATGAGGCAGAATTCTGGCAAATACTTTGGCAATGTCTTTTTCTGTTGGAAAACTGTCCCATTCAGTTTGAAATCAGTATTTCTGTTATGTTCCTTATGGATTTTGGCTTGTCTGAAACCTTTCCTGAGTTTTTTCCTAATGTTTCATAAGATGTGAGCTCAGACTGTAATCTCTTCATCAGTACACACATTAATAAGAAATACTGTTTCAAAGAATTTATTGAAATTTAATATCTTTGAAATTCTGGTTTCAGTGGATGGAAAGGTTTAAAAGTTTTTGAGTATGCATGTGTAGGAGGGAGGCAGGTACAAAAATATATCTGCACACAAAAAAGCAGAATATGCTTCTGAAAATTTGCATGCTTGGAAAGTTCGATTGCTAAGCTGATGATTGTCATAGCATATGGGTGAAAGTTTCTCGGTGTCAGACTATAAGAAAGGAGGATAGTGAGGATGATCCAGGTTCTTAGGATAAAATTTATAAGTCTGTCCAGCTCTGCACAGAAATAGCATGGAATATTTTGAACATGGTCACTGGAAAGCATGAACACGTCTGTGGTAATTTCTTTACTGCCTTTTTAATAGATAAATTGCAAAATTTAGTGTCCTGTCCTCCAGAAGTTAGCTGTTTCATGAAAGCTATTCATAATTATTCCTCCTGTGTTTGGTAAAGAAAATAACTTCCAGAGGGTGATTCAGTTTGTTTTAAACATTTATTTTTTGTTCATTCAGAGGGTATTAAGAAATAGCTTGGCATAGGCAACTGGGGTTAGGTGGAAGGAATTCCATCCACTAAGTATTATTATTTTCCACATCACCTTCCATATTATCCTTAAACTCTTTCACCTGCAGCAGGTTTTTGTAGGAAATTGGATGATAAGTCTAGGTGTATCCATCTGATGCACTAGTTTTATCACAAGCATAATTAACATGAACTTTTAATATGTTTTTACTAGGCACTATTAAAGTATTTTTACAAAACCTTAGTAGAATCTGAATTAATGGAAATGGTATTAGAGATTATATAACCAAATTTAATATTATGTTTCTTTAAATAAATTAATATTATTGTTCTATTGTAAAATTTATTATATTATATTACAAAGTTCGATTTTGTTACAGTGTTTCTGGAAGTCCTCTTGTTGCTGAGTGGAATTCTGGATTTTTGCAGGATTGAGCCTTCTATGATCTAAAGAGAAAATATTTTTAATACCAAAAAAAGATTTCTACCATGTGCCTTTTATGTGGAGTTATCCATGGATTGTCATCAAGCAATAGAAAAATGGGAATTTATCACAATGACGTATTTATGAGATCTGTAACAATACAAATACTTGCAGAGATCACCAAGGATTTCTCTTGTAAAATCTAAAATGCAGCATCACAGAATAGGCAGTATGTTGGAATAGCAATGACGAAGTTGCTCTACATGACATTTCATTTCTGGACGGCAGCAAAGATCAATGTACTTGCCTACACCTTCTGAATTAATATCCCTTTCTACCAAGGAACTGGCTATTTTTACACAACTTTGCTCTACATTACAAGTCTCTCAGCACAATGACAGAATATTCTGAGTTGGAAAGGATCCACATGGATCATCAAGTCCAGTTCTTAAGTGAATGGCCCATATGGGGTTTGAACTCACAGTCTTGGCATTATTAGCAGCAGGCTCTAACCAATGAAGTGATGTCACATGAGTTTCAATGAAGTGGATTCTTTCAGATTAATAACAATTTACAAAATAATTTGAAATTATGATGTACTGAGTTATTCTACTTTTCAGTTCCAAGAGAATTTTTTACTGCTAGAAAGCTCAAATACTAATAAATAGAAAATACTATGCTGCAATGTACTTTTCTCATAGCAACTCTGTGTTGTCAGTCCTTTTTTTTCTTTTTTTTTTTTTTTACAAAAGTTTTCTTGAAGAAAGGTGCTGTAACTCAGCATTTGGCAAAACAGCCACTCTTTTGTATATTTACTTATGAAGCTGAAATGTCCATATGATAAACTTATAATTCTTTTTTATTAGAATTCACTTAGATATATTCGGGTTAAATAAGTTTTTCAAAATTTTTTAAACTGCTATCCATATTCAAAACATTTTATTCTAGTAAAGCTCATTTCTCATTTCTAGAGATGCTTTTGGCATCCTGAATGAGAAAAAAACAGAAAACCAAACTCGGGATCTTCACTATTTGATTTTCTTTTTTTTAAATAAGTTTGATTTGACTTTCTGTGTTTCTGATGAGCATCATTACACTCAACTGCCTGGATATAAAGGTCTATATGAGCTGTGGATATAAAACTCCATAAGACACAACATTGAAAGAGATTTCCTTGCTGGAGTAGTTGCAGGTTCTAAACATCTTTTATGAAAATTCTGATATACTTAACACATCTCTCACTATGGACAACTAAATGAGTGTATTTCAAGCTATAAAACAATAATCTAGGCTTGTTCTCTAGTTGATGTTTGGTTTTTTGGTTTTTTTGGTTTTTTTTTTTTGGTGGGCTTTTTTATGCTCTGGGAAGTTCTGCTGTATTTTAATACAGTAGGAGAAAAAGCTACAAACGCTGTAATTTTAATTGAGCATATTCCTGCATACCAACATCGTTTGAACTCCTTCTCCTCAAGTCTCATTTAAGCATGTTGAATTGCCAGGCCCTGGAGAGAAAAGGCTGCTCAACATCAGCTCCCACGCCTCTTTTAACAAAGGATTTGATAGATTTTTTTGCTGCCTGTGTTAGACAGCTAACGAGGCAGTTGGTAAAGATAAAGATGCCTTGAAAAGGATCTTGAGGTGTTAATGGAGTCTGCAAGAACTCAAAGGGGAGCAGGCAAGCTTCAGAAATGTTAGAAAAAAGGAAATTTCCCTACCACTTACAGGAATGGCTGTAGTATACTCTGTTGGTATCCAAGCAGCCACTGAAAATTGCTAGCTTGAGAGTAAAGCCACAGCAAAGGGACCACATCCTTCTAAGACATGAAGAGGAAGACATTTATTTCTGAACTTTTAAGTCTTTTTCACACAAAACCCCCTGGGATATTGTTGCATGGTTTTTCTGTTCTGAAAGGATAATCACTAGCATGCTGTAATTTCCATTTCACAATCCACTGAAATTTAGAAATTCCTCCTATAGACTTCATTATGGTTTGCATCCAGACTCCTAAAGATGGTGAATTCTGTGAGTTTTGACATGTGTAAATTATGGCATTGTTTAACTGGTTAATAAATTTCCCAGTGTTGAGAAGCACATAGCTAAATTGCAGAGTTTCCATCTATTAACAGACCTTACAAAATATAAATCCTTATAATCTATTGGTATCTGACCTGAAACCAGAGCTTAGAATTATATGAGTAATTAAAAAAATCACAAGTACTTGAAAGTTAGTGTAGGGTTTCTGGTCTGTTAAAACTCATTGATAATCCTTAGTGCAGTTAATGCTTTAGGTGCATTCAGCTACCCTGAACACAGTATTATTTTTTAAATTCACTCTTCTATGAAGTTATTTAAAATGGCATCAAAGCCCTGTACTATAAAAGAATCAATTTAAATTACTTTCAAAACAGTAAAATTTGATTGAGACTTTAATTGAAAGTTTAGTTCTTTCTCCTCCTCTCACTGATACCAAATTATTGCCTATTAAAAAGACTTCTTTTTAAAGACTTCACTTTATAAAGTGAAGCAAGAGTGAAAGGATACATATACTCAGGATTTATAAAGCATTTTTATCATGAAAAACAAGGGAGCAAGCACAAGCTACAGTCATCAATATCTCAATAGTTATCTATTAGGCCGTTCACGCAACATATCCTGCTCATCCACAGTCCAAAACCATGCTGCAAGGGCTGCCTGATAAAAGAAAACAGGTGGAGCATGAAGATTTTCATATTCACCATTCTCTTGGAGTGCCACTGTCCTATGGCAGCCCTTGGAAAGCACTTTTTGTCTATGGGAATGTTTCACATCACTTTTGCACTCTTCAAAGTGACTTCTGTCTTTTTGTTTTCAAATTGAAAATTCTCCAGCTCCTGGCTAGTTTGTTTTCCAGAACCTGAATGGAAGCTATGGTTCCTCCAAACTACTTTTTGTAAATTCAATACAACCACAGAAAATTATATTGTAAAATCTGTCTATGTCTACCTTTATAACTTATCAATTCCTTTTAAAGTATTGTAACTGTAGTGCACTTTTCTTTCCTTGTTTAACTTTGCAAAATTGATTCTATTGCAATACTATTAAAGAACACTTTATTTTTCAAGGAGGGAAGATTTAATATTCACATTAAGAGGTCACTGTGGCAGAATAATCTGATTTTAGTATAATGCAAGGAACAAGCACATTGAGGATAGAATCAGCATGCAGGCAAGGGTGTTGACTGTGAATAAGAATTGGAAGAAGTTTAATGTCAAATAGAATAAAAAAGAACAAAGGGATTGTTGTAAGATGATTAATAACATAGTAGGCTATGTTTTATAAAAAATAATTTAGATGGCTTACTTAGATTAGATACCTAACTCTGAGATATTTATGTTAATAACAAATGATTATAAGGTAAGTAGCTGTAGAAATCAAAATTTTGAGGAGATAAACATTCATGAAGATTTTTTCTGGTCTTCTGGTGAAGATAAAAAAACATCTTAGTAATGGGTATTGTTGCAGTGCCTCACAGGTTAATTATAATTTTATATAATTTCCAGGAAAGCAATTTGTTCTATAGATGAGATTGATAGGTAATAAGCTGTAGGTGAAAGTGTACTAAGCTAAAAATCAGATACAGAAATAAGAATTCTATTACTTATTCTTCCCATTTTTTTTCTTGGTATGAAAACTGTGTATAGGCTATTGTTCTCTGCTAATTATGCAGTTATGATCACCATCGAGGTAGAGATTCTGAGCATGATAGAGCTACAATCTCACCTTTTCAGCCACTTTGATCTAGTTTATACTGATGTATTTGCATTTATACCGGTCTTTGGACAAGTCAACATGTGCTGCAGGTATCTGACATCAGTACCTGCAAGACTTGTGAAACTCCAGTCACAGCACAGTCTTACAGAATCTGAAGGAGTGTACTAAGTTTAGGCTAGGCAGTTACACCAGCAGCAGGCTCCAGAGCCAGGAAGAGCCTGCTGGGCTCACTCAAAAGCTGTTGGCTGCCTGCACAGATTGTTTGCATGCTGCCCCTAAGAAAGTTTATAGAAGAGAGATGGGTGCTGTCACTTTGAGAGAATACTCTTGAACTCTGTCTTGGTTTCAACAAGGCAAAGAAGCAACTGTTACAATTAGGACAAAGACACAGAAAAGAACTAAAAACATTGAGCTTTGCAATCAAGGAAGAAGCCAGGATTTTATATTGCATTTTTAAGCAAAAGAAAGCAAATCAGCAAGTGTTTAATTAAAATAAAAGGAACCCCGAAAGTTTCTCATCTGTTATGTTCCCTTTCTGTGTCACTGTTCTTTGCTTCTGCCTCGTGGCTTATTCTTGAGTGAAAAATTCTAAACAAAAATGAAAGCTTTGCCCTCAAGGGGTTGTTTGTTGCTCATTCAACTATGACAATCTGTAAAATTCCAGCAGCAAGGGAGAAGAGCTAATTAAAATAAAATACACATGTTGTGATTTAGCACAGACGCGTACAGAATCTATTATTTTCCTAGTATAATTCCAACATTTTTCTGCAGACAGATCTTTTGTAAGTACCACTCCCTATATCTGTCCATTTCTTAAGACACAGGTTCTTTTGAACATTGTAATAAAATATAACTCAAAAAGGATCTTCATCTATGTTTGAGGTGGCCTGGGGGAACAAAATTTCTTCAGTTTTTCTGATACTTGCTCCGGTGGGACATTGCTGACAGAGCTGACAGAGAGAAAAAGCCAAAAGGTTTCGTTTTGTTTTTCAGTATTGTTATGAATTTTGCTCAACTGAGCAATTCAAGAGACCTTTCTCTGATTACTGACTACTTTTTTTTGTGTTCTCCAAGTAGTCTGAGAACAGTTAAAGCATTTTGGACTGTCCTGACACTGTCTATATTGAAACATCACATGAATTTAGGCATTGATACATTACTTACTATGCCAAGTTTAGCTGCTCTTATTTGTATTGAAATTTCAAACATTACTTAGAAGTCTTTAAATGCTTGCTAGTAGTGATCGAAGAAATAGAAAACAAAAGTGAATATTTCTGCTACCATAGAATAGATATATAAAACAGATTGTGTTACAGGAAAAAGTTAATAGCTTGTTACAAGTTGTTTTACAGAACTGAACGGCTTAGACCTTCTTTCAGCATCACAAGGAGGAGTATGGACTGTCATTAGCACAAGCTGTTGTGTACACATTGACCAAAGTGGTAGTGTCTACAGTTGCCCAGGAAATTCAGAAACAAACCCAGATTTTAGATCAGGTGTCTCAAGGTGACACTGTAGGCTTTCAAGAAATTTGAAAGGGCTTGTCCACCTGATTTTAGGTGACTAAAGAAGCTTTTTATAATCATAATAATTGCCATCTGTATTTTAGCTTGCATCATGATTCAGTGTTGTAGGTGTTGCAATGCCTTATGCTATAAAATAAAAGAGAGGTATTAAGAGACTCATTCCCTTAAGGAATTTAGTCTCAAGAAAAAAGGGGGGATTTGATACGAGAAATAGAAACTTCACTCACAGTGTCTGTGAATGCCCAAATAAAGAACAACATGATCTTAGAGAAGTCCTTGAGAATTAGATAAGGGATGTCAAATAAACAGGATGCAAACTAGACTCTGTATACCCAAACAAGATAAAGAACAAATGTTACAGTTTTTGGTGGTGAAACACTGTGACACTGTCCCTGCTCAAGAACTGAGGTCAAGACAATGAAGAAGACCTAGAAGGACCAAAGAATGACTTTCAGTAGGGGTGTGACTATGTAAAGCAAGCTTATGAATATGTATTAAGTAAGCAAAACTATCTGATGAATATGTGAAGAGTATGTGTAATAAAAAAACCCGTCCATCTGTCATTTAACACATTTGACTAGAGGAGGTATGTTTTGAATGTCCAGCATGCTGAATGAATAAGAATGCTCTTTTTAACATCTACAAATTGGTGTTAAGAGGTTTGTTTCTTCCGCCTTTTGGTATCAGTAGTCACCTCACTTGCTTTTAAGGAAAAAAAATATGATAACTGATTTAAACTAGTCAAGTATACTCCCTTTGTGATGAAACATTACTCCTAGAGGAAAATTTAATCTTGAATGTCTATAGAGAGTTTCTGAGTATCTGGAAGTCTACTTTTGCACCTGTAAAGGAAGGAATTCAACTGTATTTTTCTAACATCCAGCAAAGACCCAATTGATAGTTCTTTTTTCCTTTCTTTGCTTTGCAACTGAAGAATCTTCCCTTTTGGTGTTCAACATTTTTTGTGTTAAAATATTTGTAGTATTCACAGTGAATAAGCCATGTCTACTGATCTAATACAACAAGAGCAAAATCACAAATTCTTCTCGGCATAGGTATGTCTGGGCTCAGGTGACAAGCAAACGTTTAGAGCTGACTGTTCCTATCGCTAGTGCTATGCTGATGCAGAGAGATATGTTCCTAATACTTTCTTTATGCCTAATGAACTGAAAAGACAGTAGGGATGTCAGATACTATGACTAACATGAAGAGCTAAAACTACATGCTCTTTAACCTCTGAATGGGACACTACATAGTAGTATTCCCTGCAGCTGCTTTTCACCATTTAAAAAACCAATTCTTGCTCAGTTGCAATGACAATTTTTAAAGAAATAAGTAGGTCCCTGTCTGCCTTCCTCAACTCCTGGTTGGTGAGTTTCAATCAGGAATCTTCAAGAAATGTAAGTTTTATAAGAATAGACACCTGAAAAAAGAAGCAAGTTTCTAGTGATTGGATGCTTAATGGAAATTTCTTCAGTGCCTACAAAAAACTGCTCAAGTTTGTAGGTTCTGCTTCCTGGAACTTCCATAGTTTTCTATGCCAGGCTGCAGATCTCTTTCCTGTTGTGGGTCCCCATTGTCTCTTTAGCTTACTACCACTTTTTTTTTTTTTTTTTCCCCCAGGATCCTCAGCACACATGCTATATACCTGTAAATTTGTGTCTGGGATTCCTTCTGGAGGAGCTTCCTATGAGAATAAATTGTTAAGTTCTTGCTGATGTGAGAATCACAGTTTAGCACAGTGCATTCCTTACTTATCCCACTGAAAGCTCAGCCATTGGCAATTGTTTGCCTCTAATCTGTGATTCATTTCTAAAAATGCTGAAGTAGGTGCAAAATTGTTCTTTAGGAAAGACTACCTCTATAATGACTTTCTGCATAGTTCAATTAATAATTTTTTTTTTACTTAATTTAATAAGATCAATTGTTTTTTTTCAACTAGATCATGCAGGCTTAAACTTGGGCACAAACTCATATTAATACAAATTTTCCAAATGAAAGAGAGGAACCTGTTCAAAGAAGCACAAGTGACTGTTTCTATCTTAATTACTGTATCCAAATGTAATCTTATTCATGAAGATTTAAAAAAAAGTCAACATGATTTTCCAACTCTGAAGGCCTTGAAACTGCATATCAGTTTTGAGTCTCATATACATGGATGGCAGCACAACATTGTTTAGGTCCACTTGCAGTATCTGCAATTACAAGTACAAAAAATCAGCTGTCAAACAGATTAAACTAAGCCTTGCTGCATAAAGCGTGTTATTTAATCTCCACAATCTGTTTGCCACACATTGTGATACAACTACATTAAGTGATTTTATTTTATAGCTTACATACAAATTAATGAAGTGAGTGAATTAATTAATCTAAGCCCCAGTTAAAGAGGAATGAGACAATGATATCTGTTTTGTCTTGATATTTGAAAGTTATTTTTTAAATTATTATCCAAGGTTAGACAGTCTTTCATAATCAACCAGAATATGAAGCTACTCGCATTACTAAAATGCTACATCTTGTATTAGCATTCTGGGCTAAGGATAAATGTATCCACAACAGAAACAGGAAGTTGTGCAGTCTTTAGTAAACCTGTTGAAGATTATCTAACAAATATTATTTCTTCTTATCTTATGTTTTCTCTAACAGCATAGGACACCTGATTTGTATTTGAACAGAAATAGAGCAATAGTTCCTAGTTCAATCAATAGTCCCTCAGTACTGCTTGTAAATTTTGTTTGAATGCAGAGATAAAATAGTAAATTAGAGGTTTTTCTTGTTTCACAAGGAAAATTAAATGTGCTTGCCATTTCTTAAATAAACTGCTGCTCCAAATGTGTTAGTTAAGGAATCTAAATGCTTCAGAGCTTATCTCCGAGGTGGAAGCTTACTTTCCATCCCATTTAAGCAGAAGTGCTTAAGTGTGCACTAAATTTTTTTAATAGCCTTTTGATTTGAGTAAAACCATTCTGTTGATATTAAATGAATATGTATTTTGCTCAATTGTTCATATACTTTCTTTCCTCTGAGAGATTTCTAACTGTTGAAATAACATATAAAATAGGCCAGATGGAAATGTAGTTTAGCCCTGGACAAAAATAGCAAAGCCAGATTAAGACAACATGGTGTGTAGGGCCCCTATGTTATAGACACATTCTTCATTGGGCTGCACAAATTTTAAGTGCTATGATGAATGGGGTAGTTTTTCAGTTTTTGTGGGCTTCAGAGTCTCGAAAAAAGACAATGTAAATTATACAGTTCACATTTACATGTATTTCTCTTCATCCTTCAGATGAAAATAGGACCCTCTTCTGAAATGTAATGCTTAGCTACTGTCCTGGAAATCCCTTAATTTCTGGTTATGCCACATATTCTGAGTGTGGTACAGAAGTCAGTTATGTAGTAAAGCCAATTGTTTCAATTTTAACCCTTTCTGGCATTGCCATTGCCATGAGGTTTTCCCATAAATTTTCTTACAGTTTTACAAGCTCTGTACCTACTTCTTAGTACTAGGCTGCCAACGGTCACTCTATAATTACTTTTTGAAGGAATCTATATAAGTCAGTAAAATTATGTTTTGAGTCTTGGCCACTCTGATGGTTCCTCATCTCTTTGCACTTCTTTGCTTTTCTACATGCCAAGTTCCTAAAGTGTCTTTTAAGGCCCCTTGAGATGAAGAAACTCTGCTGAGTTGTCTGAGCAAAATGGGAATTTGAGGATAGATATTTTTCTGTAAAGGTGAATCGAAAGAGCACACCCCTTCCTTTTCCATGATTTTTAAAAACATTAATATATTTTCTAGGGAAAAAAAAAGTCATCTTTTAGTATTGTAAAGGCTACAGAACATAAATCAATAGTTTTACTGGTATTCCAATTCTTTTTCAAGTTTCAATAGCAAATAGATATTTTTACACAAAAGCAACATCCAGTCTGTCTTGATTTACAGTGATAAACTGACATACTATACATCTTCCAGAGTAAAGTGCAGTTGTTCCTCAGGTTTTCATTTTCTTGTCTCCTATGAGAATCAAAGTTTCCTTTAATCTACATTTTTTCAACAGTCAGTCACATTTCCCTTACATATTAATTCTAGTTCTGCTTATGTATATCAGGGTTGAGCTGAATACAAGGAAAGTTAGTATTATAATACACCTTTAATTAACCAAATCAGATAACTAAGTTGTGAGGCCAGACCCCTTCTGAATTTCATACCTATTTTTATTAAATGAAAACATTGTACACTGTCAATCATAAACATCTCAAATAGGATCAGATTTTCTCCTTCGCTGAACATATAAAAAAGTATTATGCTGATTTTTTTCATCTCCCACCAACTAGATTATAGGAGCCTTGATATTTGTATTGAACATGTCTATCTTTTGCTATCACTTCTGTAAAATCATATGTAAGGAAACCTGATATTATCTGATGCTGTCATGAAAAACTAAAATATAATATATAAATGTAAAGGGAGAGAGAAAGTTATCATAGCTTGAACTTTTTTTCTTGTACCTTAGTGCTAGATTCCTGAATTTTTTAATGCAGTCTCCAGCTGGCAGTAGAGATAGAGGAACAGGAAAAGAAAGAGAGAGAAATGAGAGAAAGAATAACAAGGTAAGAGAAAGAGAAAAAAGGTCAGAGAAAGAGGAAGAGAGGAAGAAAGAGAGAGAAAAAGAAAGAGGTAGTTTTGGGTAATACTTGCTGTGCTGCACATGTTTTTGTAGCATCTGTGAAGCTGAGTCCAGGAAGAAGAGAGGAGTGGGGGAAAGTGATTTAAGATTTGATTTTATTTCTGATTATCACACTCTGGTTTGATTGGTAACAAAATACACTAACTTTACACTACCTTCCCCAAGTCAAATCTGTTTTTCCTGTGACTGTAATTGGTGAGTTATCTCTCCCTGTCCTTAACTCACCAGCCTCTTCTTTTCTATCATGCTCATCTGGCAAGGGGTGTGACAGAATGGATTTGGTGGGTACCTGGTGTCTGGCCAGGGTCAGCCACCACATTTATGAACTCTGGATAGACATTAGTGGAGGGTATCTATTTGTTATTTGTCCAGGAAATCTTTCTGAAAGGAATGAAGATGAGTTCTGGGATCTGGCCATTGCACTTGTTATCAGGCCATGGGAAAGTCAGGTCAATCCAGAGTGAGCTTCTCCCTCTCTGGCTTCCCTTGGGGTGCAGGATACTTAGCTGGCAGCCCAACCTCCAGTCACAGGGCGTGGGTGCCCCTTGGGATCCTTTGGTTGCCCCTGGCAAAGAAAGGAATGAATTGTCCTTCAGAATGTGACTCAGAGAGTGAAGGAGATGAGACAGCACGTCTCTCTGCCCACTAAGGGGTATTAGCAACTTACCTGTGAATGAGGAGATGAGGTTCTCTGGGACACTATCTTTCACTTCTGAGGGGATGCAGGCATGATTTTGAGATAATCTTCTGTCAAGGTCTCTTTTTCTCCATGCATCAGAAATAAGGAGTCTTGGGACACAGAAGACTTGCTTTTGTATTGGACCTGTTTAAGACAAATCCATCTCTCAGGCTTAAGTGCCACTCCACAAGTTTGCCTTTCTGGCTCCCACATCAGTTTTCTTCAGTGCTTCTATGGCTAGTAGGAAGGGGAAAGAGGGTGTCAAATATAAATAATTTTGAAACAAAAGTGAAAACAAGAGAATGCTCGAAGCAATGAGTGCTTGTAACAGTATGCATAGAACAATGACAAACTTTGATTGGCTGTCTATTGCACGACGTCCAGTTTCCCCCCTCATTTTCCATAATGTTAGATAAGCCTGGAAGATTTTATCCCCTCTTTCATCCTGCAACATAAAATTGTCTGACAAGGACTGATAGCCACTATAAAATGTATTAAGCTTCTGCTTAAAATTTCTAATAGCAAATAAGTTAATTCAAAATAAAATTGCCAAAATATAATGAGCATTTCCCATGTGCTTTTATTAGTTTGCACAGGGAAACCAGTATTCTATTTACTGTGTTAATTAAAAAACATATTCTTCCACTATGCCATTGTGTTTTAGTAAAATATGTGAGAAGACTTCTTTTTTTTTCAGGGTGGAGTGGGAGGGAGTACATTGTCATCTCAGAAAGCAAGTAGTTTGTGACATTTTCCTGATATCTATTTATTTGAAACTCTATGAAAACATGATAAATCACTTTCATGAGGTGGGACTTAAACAGTAGCTAATATTAAATTATTAAACTACTTTTTGGAATAGCCCATTCCTTATACTCTATATGGTTTTTCAGAGCCACTATGGAGTCTAAGAGTTAGTCTTTCACCTACCAAATAGCTGAAAAGAAAACAGGACCTAGCATAGGCTAGTAAAATCAGCTGTCTCGACTTATGCATTGTTGCTTTCTTTCTAAACTAATTCCAGTATGAAATAAGAAGTGAATGTGGACAGATGCAGAGACCTGGCACAGTACCCTCCTTACCTATGGAGCAATGTTTTGTTTTGATTCAGAAAGGGAGAGCACTGTGCTCTAGCAGCACTGCCATTGTCTTTTGGGTCATCATACTGACTCTATCACCTAACTGACTGTGAGTCCTGGCATGCTGCCATCTACCTGATTACCAGCACAGCACAGTTGTTACCAAGAGATAACACTGAACATATCTAAGGCTGTAAGGCCTAGAGAGCAAACGAAAAACTCTTGATAATTGAAGGAGAAATTTTTTTTTATGCTATCCAAACAGTAACAGCATTATTTCTCAGCAGACTTTTCCACCCAGCATGAAATGCCATGGATGGTGAAGAGTGAAACAAAAATAATTACTATTGGAGTATCCTGTAGTTGCATGTGAGATGAATTATTGAGCTGTATAGGAGAGATAATACAGAGAAACTTGTGGAGGCACTGAAAATTTAACCATGATTAAGAGATTTATGTAAGGTGAATTTGTCACTATCTGCTTTCCCCCATTATTGCTATTTATCTCCATGTCCCCTTATCTCCCAACCTGTCATTAAATTGTATAAATGATGTGCAGAGAACTACTGTATAGCCACCAATACTAGAATAAATGAAGATATCTCAGTGCAGTAACATTATTAAAGTATATCATAAGCTAGTATTGTATTATATATAGAAGTATTACATTGCAAAAATAATTATATAAAATATTTTAGAAATTTATAGTATGGCAATATATGTATGCATTGCTTCCATAGAAGAGACAACTGGAAGGTTATAAATGTATGCAATATAATTTCATATGGTAAGTCTCTGTAGTCATCTAGTGATTTTCACTTCTTATTTATATTCATGGTATTAAGATCCACCAAGCAAAATATGTTAAGTAATGAAAGAAAACAACCACATAAAAATAAGTAGAATTTGCCTTGTATTTGCTTTGTATAGGAATGGGAGGCAAGTGTGATGCTTCAAGAAGTTGTGGTCTCTCTAAAATGTAGTAGACTTTGTAATATCCATATAATATAAAGTTAAAATAGCCTGACAAGTCTTTTTTCTGCTGAAAGGCAGTGTGTGGTCCTGAATTTGACCCCTGATGTCACTCTCTGAGGAACCAAGTTCCTCTTGGGCATGGACAGATTATACACTGCTGCTGTGAGTCCCACTCCAGAGAGATAAGATACTTAGGATCTCATCTGATCTGATGCCCACTCCAAACATCAGTAAAAAATAACTAAAAGGGAAGTTATTTATGTGGATTAAGGCACCTGACAGTTATGTTTAAACTTTTAGACTTGTCTGTTGTCAATAAGACGAAATAGATTCAACTTAAAGTAAGCAACTCAGACATACCAAGGGATGCCTTGTTAAGAAATAAGTCTAATATTAGGGAGCTCAGAACACACCAGAGAACATCAATTCTAGAGTAAAATGATACTACATGGTCTGTTATTCAGGAATTAAGATGTGATTGTCATAACAGTCTCTTCGCCTTTGAAACACACAACCTGTTAACTTTAATATTCCTTCATACAGTGTGTAGCACTAGATGGCATATGTGTTAGTCTTGTTCTCTGCATCTTACCTTACAGAGGTAAGATATTTTCATTGCCCTTATTTTCATTCACCTTATGGAAATGTTTTCAATTATACATTGTATAGCTCTTCAGTTTCTATCCATCATGAGCTCTAGTCAGATTGGTCAGAAGCCCAGGATTCACTGACACAAAAGATTTAAAAGAAAACTTGAAATGTACATTCTGATAGCATATTATATTATCTTTCAGACCTGCTAAAGAAGCTCTTTTGCAATTATTTTTATAGCGGAATTATTATGTTCTATTCTTGTAATTTTAAGTTCTTTCATGTTGTTAATATGTTTGTGAAGGGTTTCGTAATACTGTGAGGTTTTGGGAGAAATGTTATTCCTAGTCAGTGAGAAAATCCAAACTTGTGGTATGGCCCAAAGAGCTCATTTGAAGAGTTCTTGCACCATTGGAAAGGGGCTTTCAAATTGTTATGCTTCCTTTTCCCATAGTAATAGAATCTCTGTACGTTGTGAGAGTAGTTTTGATTTTCCTCAGCAGTGTAGCATTAGCTATTCAAATCCAACACCTGTAACTGTTGCTGCTTCGACCTGCTCTATGGAGAGATCCATGAGTTGTTCTTAGGTCATGATGGCTGGAACTGTGCACTGCCTGACCTGAGTGAAAGGTCATTATTAGGCATAACTCAGACTGCAAAAGACCGACTGGGTCCTCTTTACACAACCTTGCTCTAGAAACTCTAATTTGCGACTAATAAAACCAAATATTTAACATAATTGACAGGCAAAACAGAGCTGTGCTTCAAACCTTGCCTTTGTCCTGCACTTAACCTTGGCCCTTTAAAAAACCTTTAACTGCCACAAAATGGCAGTACAAGTTCTATGCAATATTTAAAGTAAGTCAATGGATGTCTGAAGCAGTAGTCGTATGTAATTTAATAGTGTGTTTGCTCTCCTTGCTCTGCATACCACCGAAGTCACTTTTCAGAGAAAGTCACTGTTAGTCAAGGGCCTCACTTTGATGTTGCTCAACCTGGAATACTCAATCAGGGCCAATATGGATCATAGGTGTGTGCATATGGAGCATTGACGTCATAGGATCTGTTTTACTGAATGTCATAAAAGTAATTATTGTACCCTTAAATGGCATTAAGCTCAACAAAATATAAAAAGATATGTTTAATTAATGTTTTTCAGAATTATGACTACTTTTGGGGAATTGCAGAGTAATATAATACCAGCCTGACAGTAAGTGCACTTACAAGTCTACTTAATTTTTCACATGTTTTTTTATTTTGAAAATAAGGCTGCATATCTCACACAATCCTCACTAGTTGTATGGTGAGGAAGCAAGATGTAAATATTTCATTCAAATCCAAGTGTTAAACCAGTTTATGGAGTAATGTGCCCCCCCATAACAATAGAAGCAATATGACATAACTCATTTTGGCATTAAGCAATTCAATAAAACCCTTCAGGATTTATTCTTGCATGAACTGGATGTATTTGGAAATTTAATGCTTGACCAATAAGTGAGGGACTTACCCTAATAGACCTGGATAGCTGGTAAGTAGCTATTAAATCTTAATTAGCAAAATAAAAGAGACATTTCATGCAGCACAGGAAACACAAAGACAAATGATGATAACTAAAATAGACTGGACATTGGAACTTAGGCCATAATGATTAGTCCAAAATGCATGCTCCAACGGCTGTAGACCCAGCTGATGTTTTTACAGAATCAGGTAGTCATGGATTTACTGGGAGAAGTTAAGTGGGTGTCCTGGGTTTAAGTAGGCCTAAATTTAGCCTTTAGGTTTTAGAGCAGGCCTTGGATTATCAGCTTACTCGAGCTGGGTCAGGCCAGCTGACACTGACTTCTACTGGCCAATGGTATTCCATACCATATTCTGGCATCACCTGTAATATAAAAGGAATGGAGAGGAGGACCTTTGCTCTCCTTTCTTCATGGCTACTTGACTGGGAAGGATGTGTGTGTTGTTCTGGGGAACTAGGCCTCACTGCCCCTCACTGCTACTTTTGCAGCTGTTTTTGGTTCAGGAAAGTAAACATCTTATTGTTGATTTTCCTCCTGTAATGCTGTGTGTTTCTCAGGAAGAGTCTTTTGGGGTGATTTTGTGGGCTGGGTTGGTGGAATCTGTACTATTGCTGAGTGACTCAGTGTGGAGCTGTTGTTGTCTCTTCTCACATTTGTATATATATGTGTTATATTGTATTTTGCTTTTAATTTACCCTCTTCTGTGTAAATATAAAAAACCCTTGCCATTTTAAGTTCAGTTTTTCAGGTTTTTTTCTCCTCCCTACTTTTCCCTTGCGGGTGGAGGGCTCTGACTCTGTGTTGGGTACTTGGCATTGTGCAAGCTCAGCCGAACACAGTGGGATAAAGATGGGAGATATATACCTTCCATAAATCCAACTTTGAAAATAATTTCTTCAGAAGACCATGAAAAGAGAAACATTGAACAAGAGAAGCAAGTTAAAAAGTTTGGAGGAGAAAGGATATGAAAATGGAAGCATTGCTTGTGTACTTTTGGGGAAACAAAGGCAATGATGGAGAAGAATCAGTCATAGCTTTGTGCAGAGAATTTTTTCTGCCTTTCTGATCTGTATTCTATGAGGCACTAAAAATTTTCTACATGCAAAAAACTGTTAAAAATGGTTAATTTTCTTTCATTGGGAAAAACAAATGTGTTGGTAGTGGGTAAATTTTTTAAAAACTAAATAAATTATAGAATCATAGAATTGTAGAATGGGTTGTGTTGGAAAAGACCTCTGAGATCATCAAGTCCAACCCTTGGTCCAACTCCAGTCCATTTACTAGATCATGGCACTCAGTGCCATGTCCAATCTCAGTTTGAAAACTTCCAGGGACGGTGAATCGACCACCTCTCTGGGCAGGTCATTCAAATTCCTGATTATTTTCTCTGTTAAGAATTTTTTTCTGATATCCAACTTACATTTTCCCTGGCAGAGCTTGAGCCCATGCCCCCTTGTCCTATTGCTGAGTGCCTGAGAGAAGAGACCAGCCCCCACCTGGCTAGAACTTCCCTTCAGGTAGTTACAGACAGTGATGAGGTCGCCTCTGAGCCTCCTCTTCTACAGGCTAAGCAACCCCAGCTCCCTCAGCCTCTCCCCACAGGGCTTGTGCTCCAGTCCCTTCACCAGCTTTGTTGCTCTTCTCTGGACCCACTCCAGCACCTCAATATCTTTCCTGAACTGAGGGGCTCAGAACTGAACACAGTACTCAAGGTGTGGCCTCACCAACGCAGAGTACAGGGGAAGGATCAGTTCCCATGTCCTGCTACCCACGCTCTTTTTGATACACAACAGGAACCCATTGGCCTTCTTGGCCACCTGGGCACACTGTTGGCTCATGTTGAGCTTCCCATCAGTTAGTACCCCCAGGTCCCTTTCTGCCTGGCTGTTCTCCAGGAAGGTTATATGTTACCTATATGCTAGAAAAAGATGAAGGAAGCACATATATAAGTCAAATAAAAGGACATATGTGTAGAAGATAAGAATCCTCTGTACCTAAAGATTTCAGTCCTAAAATGTACAGTCTTGTCTATAAAGCAGTCTAAGATATCCAAATTTGTTGTAAACCGCCTAGTATATATATATATATATATATATATGTATATATATATATATATATATATGTGTGCCTTTTTTTTTGACAGGAAACAAGTGGTTATAAGCTAGGATTACTTTCACAGGCATGCAAATATCTTAAGGATGGGTGTTAAAAGAATGGAGCCAGACTCTCTTTAGCAATGCCCAGTCCACATTCCACAGAACAAAGAGAAGAAAGTATGTGTTTCTGTGTAAGAAAAATACCGGATAAGAGAAGGCTAGATATACAAATCCAGAAGATAACATCTGCAACAATATATATGACTGTACATTTACAAAACAAAGATCAACTATTATTTCTGGATGTTATGGACCAGAGGCAAAATATCTAAGAAGAGTAGATTCCAGGAGATGAAAGGAGTTACAGATTTTCACAAGTTGTAGGCCTATCTGACAATGAAATCTGTGTTGTCAATGGTGAAAATAGGAAGCCTTTGGTGCATTTGGCAATTCTTATTTTTCTAAAAGCCTGATAATTTATGGTTTGTGATTCTTTCCTTTATCCAAAACTGGGGATGAAAAAGAAAATGTTTTCTTTAGATCTGCCTTCCCTAATGTTCTATTTCCTTTCTTTATTTTATTTTTGAAGAATAATAATATTTTTAATGCTTTGCAGATTTTTATCAATGATTTCTTCATTCCCATCTTGCTTTTAGGAGTGTCTTTAATCTCACCAGTTCTGCATGCATATTATAATCATTTTATATGCAATCTTGATGCACTGATCATGTTGCTCTAAAGAGTTGCTGACATTTAGATAGCTCTGTTGCATCCAGTGCCAGTTCAATTTGAATTTTTTTGCTGGCTCAATCGAATGAATTTTAATTACATTTTTATGAAGTTCATCTGTATATTGTTAGCCAAATATGTACATTTCAGTTTATGAAAAAAAGAAGTCCATCAGACAAATGACATCCGTGCTAACAGCTGGATGCCTTTGCCAGAATAGGTGACATTATCAAGGAAAGGGTGATATTCTCCACTTGAGTTGATTTAAATTCTATTGTCTCTTTACACTTAAGTAATATTTCTTTCTCTGCCCTTCCCTCCCAGCCTCCCCCCACCAAAAAACCAAAATCCACTCTATAGTTAATAAGAAAGGCAGGGGTTAAACAGAAAATCAAGGTTCCTTTTTCTTTTACTGTGTACATGAGGAGAGAAAAGGAATATTTGCCTTTACAAGTCATGTGATATACATAACAGCATCGCTCGGGTTCTTCGTGTCTATGCAATAATCTTACATTAAATGTGATATGTTTCCTTTTCCACCTGTATCTATCCTTTTCTGACTTGACTAGTATGGCCTACATTTTAAGAAATGTGGCAAACGAAAAGACTTTCCTGCAAAAAACTTGACCAGTGAGCACATTTCTACTTTCTATAAGTAGAAGTTTTCTCTAGAATGCTTCTGGCCCCTTTAGTTATTTAGTTAAATATTTTCAGGATGCCTGCTTGCCTCGGGACAAAGTCTGAAGTTATAGTAGCAAGTTTTTGACAGTAGTAACTTCAGTACTGCTCTCCTAGATTTAATTTATACATTTAATTTTCTACTCTGTCATTGACACCGTTTATGTAACAGTTAAATCATATGCTGATATGCCATTACCTTTCTGTGGAAGTATTTTTTAACTCACTCCTATCATTAGCATTCATTTAAAATCAGTGTTGGTCTGCTTATACAAAATAATTAGATATAACAAAAAATTAAAGGAAAATTGAAATAAATCTTGCTGCTCTGACTGGTTCTGTGATGATTTACATACACAGAGAATCTAATTCATACATTTAAAATGAAATCTACTGTGGATTACAAAGGGAGAGTAAACTTCACTGCTGAGGTTTTTATAATAGCCTTTGTCTCACAATGATGTTTCACTTGAAAGACTTTGATAACCAGCACTTTCTTCCAAGCCTATTCTAACCCTTTCTTCAAGCTTACATGGTATTTTAGACGTTTTGCATGGATTCTGCCTCTGAAAAGGTCAAGAGGGGAAATAGACTATGCAACTGGAAAATGACCTGTCATTACTGACCTTTTCAAGAAAGAAGAGAAGGAAACACTGTATAATGACGAAGCTGTTTCTTTCCTTAAAAGATCACATGCCTGGAATCCAGCATCCAGACTGGCCAGGACTGTGGGGTGTGCTCCAGTCAGCCTGAAGAAGACGGAAGTTCTCTACCAACCTGCACCTCAAGAAGTCTTCCATCATCCTCACATCACCATAGGCAATTCAGAGCTTAAGTCAGTCCAGCAGTTCACCTATCTGGGAAGTATCATTTCCTCAGATGGTAAGATTGACAGAGATAGACAACAGGCTAGCAAAGGCATACCAAGCCTTCGGAAAACTCCATAAAAGAGTCTGGTCCAATAAACACCTGAAGAAAAGTACAAAGATTAGTGTCTACAGAGCCATTGTACTGTCTACTCTTTTATATGGGTCTGAATCCTGGGTCATCTACCGCCACCACCTGTGGCTTCTCGAACGCTTCCATTGGTCTGATTACATGACCAATATGTCTGTTCTTGAACAGGCAGGGGTCAGCAGTATTGAGGCCATGCTGATGAGAACGCAGCTGCGCTGGGCAGGGCACGTCTCCAGGATGGAGGATCACCCAATGCCTTCCAAAGATTGTGCTCTATGGTGAACTCGCCACCAGCTGCTGCAAGAGAGGAGCCCCAAAGAAGAGATACAAGGACTCCCTGAAACAACACCTCGGCCTTGGCCATATTGACTGCCACCAATGGTCCACTTTGGCCTCCAATCGGGATTCTTGGAGACACACCATTCACGACGCTGCTGCTTCCTTTGAGAATGCACGGTGTCCTGGTTCAGCAGGAGGGACCAGCTAACCCTGTGTGGGGGTGATCAAAGCTGTGTATTCTACCCCCTCTATTCATTCCCCAAGGACAATGGGCCATTAGCAGCAGCTGCCCAGGGAGCCATTATCACCTTCACACCCAGCCTGAGGGGGGCGGAGCTGCTAATGGGCCATCAACAGCTCAACACCCCCTGGCTCCCAGAGTCAATCACCCATTGTGTGAGTCCCCGCCCAGGGGGAGGAACTGAGTGCTCCCTGAGGGTACATAAGTGGTGGGTAAGAAGACCTCGGGAACCTTCTCGTCGGATCCAGAGCAGCAGCAGGACCTCGACAGCAGGAGATCACCGCTCTCGCCCAGACCACAGCCCTCGCCTGCACCAACAGGTTTTTCTTTTCCTTTTGCTCTGGACTTGGGGGAGCCACAGAGGTCTCAGCACAAGGGCAAACAAACCCCCTTGGGTTTGTGCCCCAGGACACTGGGTTATACTGCTGGGGTATTGTGAGTTGAAAGCAATTTCCCTTGTGTGTCAGTGTTGTTATAATAATATTATTATTAAATTTTAGCTCTGACTTATAATCTCTCTCGTGGTGAGTTCATTTTCCCTTGCTGGTTCACCTTCAAACCAGCACATCTTTTGGCGCCCAACGTGGGGCACGAGAGAGAAGTCAGAACTACAATTTCATTTTGTGTATTTGGGTACAGAAACTCCCTGACTACCATGTTGCTTGATGTATTCATGTGGATGGTGTATCTGGGCCTGTTCATATTTCGACACATGGGGAACCATGTGCCTGTTTTGATGCTCTCTTTAATACCAGGGAGAAGGATCAAAATTGCTTTATTAATATACTATATTTATGTTGTCATAACATCAGAAGCAATGAATTTCATTGTGAATGTATATTCAGTCTGGTCTGCCTGTCCTGGTTTGGGTTGTTACCTCTGGGGTCTCATTAAAAATAGCACCCAGACTGTGGGGAAAAGAGGCGGAGATGGTTACTTCCACCTTTTCACCTCTGCTACAACAATCATTGAAAATATTGAGCTTCCTTTTGATGTTAGGGACAGCATAATCTTGCTGTTAGTGTTGCTTTGTCTCCTCTGTACTGTATACACCATGTTTAGGGTCAGAACTGGGCTCTCTAAGGAGACTTGCTGGAGGCCTGCCCTGGGAGCGGATGATGTTGAGTGGCACGGGAAGTGGGAAGATATGGGCCAGTATTTGGAGACCTTCTCTCCTCAAATGATCTGGAAATTCACCCCGGAACAACTGCAGGACCCTGCCAAAATGCTAAGCTATGTGAAAGGAAGATGCTCTGGTAGTCCCAGAGATGTGCAGCTCACAGCAACCTGCTGGGCCCTGGCCACTGCCTACCGCACACTGCTTGGTGTGGTACAGCATCATCAGGAGGAGGAGAAAAGGAGCAAATCCACAGGCACCATGTCCACCCAGACCATGACTGAGCCAGAGAGGAAGAGAGATACATCAACTAGCGCCATGTCCACCCAGACCATGACTGAGCCAGAGAGGAAGAGAGATACATCAACTAGCGCCATGTCCACCCAGACCATGACTGAGCCAGAGAGGAAGAGAGATACATCAACTAGCGCCATGTCCACCCAGACCATGACTGAGCCAGAGAGGAAGAGAGATACATCAACTAGCGCCATGTCCACCCAGACCATGACTGAGCCAGAGAGGAAGAGAGATACATCAACTAGCGCCATGTCCACCCAGCCCATGACTGAGCCAGAGAGGAAGAGAGATACATCAACTAGCGCCATGTCCACCCAGACCATGACTGAGCCAGAGAGGAAGAGAGATACATCAACTAGCGCCATGTCCACCCAGACCATGACTGAGCCAGAGAGGAAGAGAGATACATCAACTAGCGCCATGTCCACCCAGCCCATGACTGAGCCAGAGAGGAAGAGAGATACATCAACTAGCGCCATGTCCACCCAGACCATGACTGAGCCAGAGAGGAAGAGAGATACATCAACTAGCGCCATGTCCACCCAGACCATGACTGAGCCAGAGAGGAAGAGAGATACATCAACTAGCGCCATGTCCACCCAGACCATGACTGAGCCAGAGAGGAAGAGAGATACATCAACCAGCACCATGTCCACACAAACCATGGAGGAGCCAGAAGGACAACAGAAACCGATAGCAGTTGCCCCTGTCCAGAAAAGAAAATCAAAGACCAAATCAGTTCGTATAGCGCATGACGAGGAAGAGTCAGGACCTTCATCTCAAGCAGAAGAAATGGAGCCAGAAATAATCACCCGGTCCCTATCCCTGGGAGAGCTGCGTGAGCTCCGGAGAGAGTTCACACGACAGGCAAATGAGTCCATCTTGACCTGGCTACTTCGAATCTGGGATGCTGCAGCCAATGATACCATTCTAGATGGGAGTGAGGCAAGGCAGCTGGGATCCCTGTCTCGAGATGTTGTCATTGATCAGGGCATTGGAAAGAGACAGGAAACTCTCAGCCTCTGGCGGCGACTGTTGTCAAGTGTGAGGGAGAGATATCTTTGTAAGGAGGACCTCCACGTACAGCAAGGACAGTGGAACACGATGGAACAAGGTATCCGGTGCTTAAGGGAATTAGCCGTACTGGAGATAATCTTTTCAGAGGATGAGAGATTCCCTAAAAGTCCAGATGGTGTCCAGTGCACATCCCAGATGTGGTTAAAATTTGCACGACTTGGGCCAGAAATGTATTCTCGCTACCTTGCAACATTGCAGTGGAGAGAGGGAGAAGACAAGGTGGGTGCACTGGTCAGCAAACTCAGGATTTATGAAGACACTGTCACTGCTCCATTACAAGCCCATGTCTCAGCTGTGGAAACAAAACTGGCTGAACTGGAAGAGAAGATTAAGGAAGGACTCTTCCATATCTCTCCAGAACAAACAAGAGTCTCCGCCATCAGAAGCAGGCGTCTTCCAGCTAAGGAGAAAGGGTACACTCCACGCGGCAATCTGTGGTTTTACCTCCATGAGCATGGAGAAGATATGAGAAAGTGGGATGGGAAACCCACCTCTTCCTTAGCAGCTCGGGTACGTGAATTGCAAAGAGGCACAACTAACACAGGGAATTCTTCAAGGTTGAAGGCTGCTCCGGTCTCTCGTGGGCAAGGCTCCAGACAGTATAGGAATGATGATGTTATGCCCGATCCTCTTGAAGGAACCTCCCGGTCATATTCACAGGGAGAGCGCAGTGAATACCATGACCAGAACTAGGGGGGCCCTGCCTCTAGCCAGGTAGAGGAGAGGGACAATCGGGTTTATTGGACTGTGTGGATTCGGTGGCCTGGCTCATCAGACCCACAGAAATACAAAGCTTTAGTGGACACTGGCGCACAATGCACGTTGATGCCATCAGGATACGTCGGGGCAGAATCCATCTCTATTTCTGGGGTAACAGGGGGATCCCAACAGCTGACTGTACTGGAAGCTGAAGTCAGCTTGACAGGCAAGGAATGGCATAGACACCCCATTGTGACTGGTCCAGAAGCCCCGTGTATCCTTGACATAGACTACCTGAGGAATGGATATTTCAAAGACCCAAAGGGACTGCGTTGGGCCTTTGGCATAGCTGCTGTGGAGACAGAGGAAATCAGACAGCTGAGCACCTTGCCTGGCCTCTCAGAGGACCCTTCTGCTGTAGGACTGCTGAAAGTTGAAGAACAATTGGGACCGCTGGCCACAGCCACAGTGCACCGTCGGCAATACCGCACTGACCGAGACTCTGTGACCCCCATACACAAGATGATTCGTGAGCTGGAGAGCCAAGGGGTGGTCAGCAAGACTCACTCACCCTTTAATAGCCCTATATGGCCAGTACGAAAGTCCAGTGGAGAGTGGAGGCTGACGGTGGATTACCGTGGTCTCAATGAGGTCACACCCCCCCTGAGTGCCGCTGTGCCGGACATGCTGGAGCTTCAGTATGAGCTGGAGTCCAAGGCAGCCAAGTGGTATGCCACCATCGACATTGCCAATGCCTTTTTCTCCATTCCGTTGGCAGCAGAGTGCAGGCCGCAGTTCGCTTTCACCTGGAAGGGGGTGCAGTACACCTGGAATCGACTGCCCCAGGGGTGGAAACACAGTCCCACCATTTGCCATGGACTGATCCAGACTGCATTGGAAAAGGGTGAGGCTCCAGAACATCTACAGTACATCGATGACATCATTGTATGGGGGAACACAGCAGGGGAGGTTTTTGAGAAAGGAAAGAAGATAATCCAGATTCTCCTAAGAGCTGGTTTTGCCATTAAACGAAGTAAGGTCAAGGGACCTGCTCAGGAAATTCAGTTCCTAGGAGTGAAGTGGCAAGACGGGCGTCGTCAGATTCCAACAGAGGTGATCAACAAAATAGCAGCTATGTCCCCACCGACCAGCAAGAAGGAAACTCAGGCTTTCCTAGGCGCCGTGGGCTTTTGGAGGATGCATATCCCTGAGTACAGTCAGATTGTAAGCCCTCTCTACCTTGTGACACGGAAGAAAAATGATTTCCAGTGGGGCCCTGAACAACAACAAGCCTTTGAGCAGATTAAACAGGAGATTACCCATGCAGTAGCCCTTGGGCCAGTCAGGACAGGACAGGATGTGAAGAATGTGCTCTACACTGCAGCCGGGGAGAATGGCCCATCCTGGAGCCTCTGGCAGAAAGTACCTGGGGAGACTCGAGGACGACCGCTGGGATTCTGGAGTCGGGGATACAAAGGATCTGAGGCCAGCTACACCCCAACTGAGAAAGAGATCCTGGCAGCTTATGAAGGAGTTCGAGCTGCCTCAGAAGTGATTGGCACTGAGGCACAGCTCATCCTGGCACCCCGACTGCCAGTGTTGGGATGGATGTTCAAAGGAAAAGCTCCTTCTACCCATCACGCCACTGATGCCACATGGAGTAAGTGGATCGCTCTGATCACGCAGCGAACCCGGATAGGGAATCCTAATCGCCCTGGGATTTTGGAAATCATCACCAACTGGCCGGAAGGTGAGAGTTTCGGATTGTCCTCTGAAGAAGAAGAGGAGCAGGTGACACGAGCTGAGGAGGCCCCACCATATAACCAGCTACCAGAAGAGGAGAAGCGATATGCTCTCTTCACAGATGGCTCTTGCCGCATTGTAGGGACAAGCCGGAAATGGAAAGCAGCTGTATGGAGTCCTACACGTCGAGTTGCAGAAGCGACTGAAGGACAAGGTGGATCAAGTCAGGTTGCAGAGCTGAAAGCTGTTCAGCTGGCTTTGGATATCGCTGAACGAGAGAAGTGGCCAAGACTCTACCTTTACACTGACTCGTGGATGGTGGCCAATGCTCTGTGGGGATGGCTGGAGCGCTGGAGAAAGGCCGGCTGGCAGCGCAAAGGGAAACCCATCTGGGCGGCTGAGATGTGGCAGGACATCACTGCCCGGGTAGAGAAGCTGAGTGTGAAGGTCTGTCACGTAGATGCTCATGTACCCAAGAGCCGGGCTAATGAGGAGCATCGTAACAACGAGCAGGTGGATCGAGCTGCCAAGATTGAAGTCTCTCAGGTAGATCTGGATTGGCAGCATAAAGGTGAATTGTTTCTAGCCCGATGGGCCCATGATGCCTCTGGTCATCAAGGCAGAGATGCGACATACAGATGGGCTCGTGACCGAGGGGTGGATCTAACCATGGACAGTGTCTCACAGGTTATCCACGACTGTGACACATGTGCTGCCATCAAGCAGGCCAAGCGGGTGAAGCCTCTATGGTATGGTGGACGGTGGTCGAAATACAGGTATGGGGAAGCCTGGCAAGTTGATTACATCACACTTCCCCAAACACGCCAAGGCAAGCGCTATGTGCTGACCATGGTAGAGGCAACCACTGGATGGCTGGAAACATACCCCGTATCTCACGCCACTGCCCGGAATACCATCCTGGGCCTTGAGAAACAAGTCCTGTGGAGACACGGCACCCCAGAGAGAATAGAGTCTGACAACGGCACCCACTTCAAGAACAGCCTCATAGACACCTGGGCCAGAGAGCACGGCATTGAGTGGGTTTATCATATCCCCTACCATGCTCCAGCTGCCGGGAAAGTTGAGCGATGTAATGGACTGCTGAAAACAACCTTGAAGGCGTTGGGTGGGGGAACTTTCAAACACTGGGAGCTGCATTTGGCAAAGGCCACCTGGTTGGTCAACACTCGGGGCTCCATCAATCGAGCTGGCCCTGCCCAATCAGAACTCTTGAATACTGTAGATGGAGATAAAGTCCCTGTGGTCCATATGAGAGGTATGTTAGGAAAGACTGTTTGGGTTAGTCCCACCTCAAACAAAGGCAAACCCATCCGAGGGATTGTCTTTGCTCAAGGGCCTGGTTGCACTTGGTGGGTAATGCAAAAAGATGGAGAAACACGTTGTGTACCACAAGGGGACCTAATTTTGAGCGAGAAGAGTTTGTAATGTTTCATTGTATATATGTATATATATATATGTATAGGTAAAAAGGGGATTAATTTGGGAATGACTAGATGGAGTAGAATAAGGGGTGGATAATGTCCTGGTTCAGCAGGAGGGACCAGCTAACCCTGTGTGGGGGTGATCAAAGCTGTGTATTCTACCCCCTCTATTCATTCCCCAAGGACAATGGGCCATTAGCAGCAGCTGCCCAGGGAGCCATTATCACTTCACACCCAGCCTGAGGGGGGCGGAGCTGCTAATGGGCCATCAACAGCTCAACACCCCCTGGCTCCCAGAGTCAATCACCCATTGTGTGAGTCCCCGCCCAGGGGGAGGAACTGAGTGCTCCCTGAGGGTACATAAGTGGTGGGTAAGAAGACCTCGGGAACCTTCTCGTCGGATCCAGAGCAGCAGCAGGACCTCGACAGCAGGAGATCACCGCTCTCGCCCAGACCACAGCCCTCGCCTGCACCAACAGGTTTTTCTTTTCCTTTTGCTCTGGACTTGGGGGAGCCACAGAGGTCTCAGCACAAGGGCAAACAAACCCCCTTGGGTTTGTGCCCCAGGACACTGGGTTATACTGCTGGGGTATTGTGAGTTGAAAGCAATTTCCCTTGTGTGTCAGTGTTGTTATAATAATATTATTATTAAATTTTAGCTCTGACTTATAATCTCTCTCGTGGTGAGTTCATTTTCCCTTGCTGGTTCACCTTCAAACCAGCACACACGGAGAGTCAGTCTTGAGGAGAAAAGACAACGCAGAAAGAACCGTTCCTTGTCAGTGTCACCTAGGGAGATGTTCTGCTGTGCCTTTTGTGATCGGACCTGCCTATCCCGTATCGGCCTTTTTAGCCACCAGCACGCTTGCAGCAAGCGTGGGTAGTGCCCTTCTCAAATCTTCATTCGCGAAGCCTAGCCGTGATGACTAAGAGCACAATCCAAAGATATCAGGATATTTTAGAGAGCAATTGCTATTTCAAGGGAATGCAACTAAGTAAGGCTGGAAGAAGCTGAAAAAAGTAGGAGGTAGAAAGTATGAAAAAATTCGAAAGATATTTTCAAGAAATACATTTAGACTCATTCAGATATTTCCAAGAAATACATTTCGTCTCATTCAAATGATTAGTTGTCTAAAGGCGCGATCAGGTAGGAGGAGGTGTAGACCCAAATGAAAGTCATGATACATGAGATTAACACTACAAAAGCAAATTAGCACAGCTATGCTTATGTGGTCTTTCCATTCACAGGGAGAGTATTGTAATATTATAAGCAATGTGACAACATACAGGTGTACAAATATCATAGAGATGTACCAAAATTATTTTTGAGGCATGTAGGTCAGTCAAAGTGGTAATATTTGGATATATATGCAAAAAAGAATTGTGGGGAGTTTGGAAAGATCAGAAGATAAACAACTATCTTGAATATACTCATAAATGTGATCTGCGGAAGTATTGAATATGTTCTGAGGTCTGCAACTCCTACAGAGTGAAGATAATGAAAACATCCTTTGTGTTTATTAATATCAGATAAAATGAAGTGATTGTTCTGGAATTTGTATTTTGGGAGTTAGTAACTAAGCTACATTCCTAAATTTACTTCTGGTTACAAGGCAGCATTCTGTCTGCCCCTAGTTGTATGATTAATTTAAGGCATCCAGATTAGAATAAAAGATTAGTCCAAATTATATAAAGATACTTGTTGTGAATTATACACTGAAATGAACACAAATACAACAGCTCTATTGTGCCTATCTATGCCAGTGTGAATTTTTGCAGTTTTTGCATGCAGTCATCACCCAAATCCCAGAGCCACTTCCTCCTTTATTCACCTCTCTGCACTGCAAAACAAATGCACAAGAAAAAACAGTGTGGATGTTAGGCTTGCATGGGCAATGGTTAGTGCTCTGTCTGCTTACAGCAAAGTCATGGTTATCTAAAGGCAATATTCCCATTACAGTGCTCATCTTGCTGAGGCTGATGAAAATCATTTCAAGATTGTTTAGGCATGAGACCTTGCATAATTTGCATAATAATCTTTGCTAAAAATAGTTTTCATTTTAATCTCAATTTCTTTCTGAATTCTGGAAAAACAAAACTAAGGGAAAAAAGGACTAGTGTTTATCCACAGCGATTTAAACTTCAAGAGGTCATTACAAGGCCTGAATAGAGGAAAAAATTCCAAGCTAGAATACTTCACAATTCACATTTCTACTAAAATTGCAACAAGTAAGTGAGCTGAAATCTGCACAATTAACTAAAGCTTGGGCTGTGAAAGGGGTGATGGTGTTCAAGAGCAAATGTAAAATTATCACTATTTCATTAAAACCACTTATTAACATAATTTGGAGTAACATGCTGAGAAAGGTGGGTTACTCAAAGCCTCATCCATGACTGTAACAGCAGGGGTGGTTGAAGTCAGAAGCTGCGCAGAACAAGGCCTGCTGCTGAAGACTTCTGTGTGCCAGACCACTTAGTACGAAATGCAGGCTGGGACCTGTTGTGATCACATTTACATTTACATCTGCCTTATAATACCTGTCCTGTGCAATGTTTATGGCAGGATTGAGGCCAGCTCTGCTAACATGTCTGAGTTAGCTTTAGTGCACTGCTGGAGGTTCAATAGGTGCTACAATTCATTCAGTACTGCCAGTTCTTAATAATTTAATGTAAGAAATAGACTATTTAGATATCTTAAAATATAAATGAATTTGGAGAAAATATTCCTTCAATGGAAATATTGAAAATGATACATGAATAAACCCTAAGAATGCAGAAATCATAAAGCAAATCAAATGCAAAAGTGACTATTTGATGATTTTTAGACAGATAAAAAGCCTACTTATAACTTTTGAATGCTTGGAACTTGAAACACTAGACAGCATATTGCTTTGAAACAATTCTCTGATGAAAACCCATGTCAAGAACTATTTGATGAGAGTGCATCCAGAGTTCCAGGGCTTAGATACAACTGACTCCTAAAAGCACTAGTTGAATCAATACAGCAAATGGATTTTTACCTTTATGAAAACTTTGATTGCATTCTTTTATCATTTGGATTTATTTTGCAGACAGTACTTTATTCTTGTCAAATTCAGATATGGTATACCATAAAGCATTTTTATTGCAGGAAAATGCCCTGTGACAGTAATTGTGAAGATACTTGGACATATGTGGCTTAAACATTGCTTAGATATTTGAGAAACAAACACATTTACCATACATTGTTTTCCCAAAAGGAGATATGGTGTTCTTATGACTTCATAAATTGAAAAGGACGCTGTCTATCTGAGGCATAGCAGTAAATGTCAGATGTTGCTATTAAACAAAGGTTGCCCTTTATGAGTCTCATATGATGATGAAGATGGCTACAGGCAATCTGTGAGATGATTATTTTAAAGTAATTTCAGTCTATGATTTTCATTAAACCAGTATTCTGAGCAACATTTTCCACTTTCCTGTATCTTCTAGTTTTGAAATCTTTAGACAGAACACTTTTAGAATGTTATATGTTGACTTTGGCGATACATTTTTTAATATGTCCCCTCTGAGAAACATTCACCTATCAATTTATTCCAGTATTTGCAGTGTTCAGTAACAGCGGCCAAATTCAGAGTTTACTGCTGCATTTTTGTATGCAAATCACTTATTAAAGAAAGGCAAAACTTGGCAAGCTGTATCTATTCTTCAAGGCTTGAGATTTGACTGCAGAGTTTGTGCTATGTGGAATGGCACTCAGCGTAAGCCAGAGTTGGGTGGTGGGTAGGGAGACTATCTTTCTTTGTGATATTTTCCTTAGCCCATTGCTAAGCTGGAGCAATATAATAGAAGCATAAATGCATTGTGCGAGGTACTTATCCAGGCATTTTAAAACACAAACAAAACTGATTTTTAAATGTGTACAGAAGATCTGCTTGTTATATTATACACATTCCATTATGATCTGCCTAGAGAACACGTGGTTCCTTATAGACCAATTGACATAGGATTGTCTAGCCCATGCAGATTTAAGGCACAGGAATCATCTGACTTTGTGTATATAAACTCTAAAACATCAAAATCTTAGTATATGAACAGGACTAGAAGGTTGCCACTTCTGCTAGCACTATTACCATCAATACTGCTAATGCTACAGTTAATAGGCACAAAATTCTGCAGAAAATTAATGGTGAAGTAAATTGTTAGGGCATAACAGTGAAGGAGGAAGTAAACACAAAGTCTATTTTTTTGTCTCCATTCACAGTGAACCAGACAGTCTAAGGAACAATTTATAAATTAGCTTTTCCTAGTTTCAATATGCATCTGGAATATTTTTTCCTCCAATATATGCAGGTAATTGAGAGATATATAATCTTTTCTTGTCATTGAGTAGCTTGAGCCCTCAACTTTATATATTGATATATATAACTTGATATATTTCGGAACATCTACCATTGTTGCTTAAGAAACAAGAAAAGGGTAAATTTATTTATAAACTCAGACTGATTTTCTAAGATTATATTAATTCAATTTAACTAATTATTTAACACTCAGACTAACTAAGTAACTGTTTCTTTTAAATCTCTCTCCATAACATATTGCTATAGTTTCTTAAACACCTTCCTTTTAATCCTGTCAGCATTGAGGTTATGGTATGAGATATAAAATACTGTGAATTGATCCTATCAAAAGAATCTGTGCCTGTTCTTCATTTTAGAATTTTACTGCAGGGAAAACACAGTTCATAAAATGCAAGTTTCTGTCTACCCTACTGGGTTCCTTATTACTGTGAACAACAGTTTTGAGTTGAGCATATTTTAGATTCATGTTTACAGTTACTTTGCTGCTGATATGCAAAACTTTGACTCAGAATTCCAGAAAAATGGTAACCTCTGTAATCATATGTTAGACATGAAATGGAGTAAATTTAATGTTTATTTCTTGGAGATATCTGGACAGTAAGGTATTTGAACTTGGCTTTTTTCAACCTTTTGCATTTATGATGAATCCTTTATTTTCACCCTTTATCTTTGTTTGCCTTCCTAGGTTGTATGGAGGAAAGTGTACTAAGGATTTTACAGGGTACTTACTATTATGCAAATTCTGCATCAGGATAGGTAAAAAATAATCAAATCTGTTATCAGCATTCAACTAGATGAAGATTTTAATGTCAAAAAACCCCAACTACCTAGAATAATTACTGAAGGCAAAGTTTCTTTTCCTTTTATAGAAATGATACCAACCCCCCCACCATATACACTTCATTGTTTCAGGTTTTCTCTCTAACTTACAGCATTAATTTGTGCCACTTACATAATCAGAACATCTGATATTTCTGGGACAAGATTTTATAATGCCAGTTTAGATTCACTTGTTCATTGAATATTCCCTAAAACTAAAGTTATGTTTGCATTTTACTACAAGTGGTAAAATATGTGAGACTGACATGAGCAAACGTTCATACCTTTTTAATTTTTGATTAAAATGTAAGGAATTTTTTTTATAAAATGGCTGATAATTTTGCTTTCATAAAAATTGTCTAAAGTATAAGAAGGGTAAGTTAGATGAAACACTTACCTTATAGTTTCTACTGATAAACATTTAGAAAATATTAGATCAATAAAAAGACATATTCAAGCGTATGGTAAACTAACTGTTGTGAAGACAGGGAAGTTGTTTACAAGACATTGTGGTAATATGTTTGTTTTGATGATTAATACCAGCAACATAAATGTGACAGATAAATTTCTATAGCTAAGATTTCAAACACTAAGCTGTTCTTTGGTAATTCGTTAAAATTTGAATCTTTTATAAGCAATGAACTGGAGTTTCAGATAAAGATTTTTTAAAAGTATTATAAATAGAATCAGGCTAAAAATGGGCACACCAGAAAGATATCCAGTATAATCCCAGGTGATTACTGGCTAGCTGTCACCGGGAAAGGTCTGGACTTTCTTATACCAGATCTGTCACTAAACTTAACTTGTAAGAAAATAGGGTGCATTGTGTGTCCTATTATTCTGTGTGCTAACTGTGACAACTCTCCTCCACAATTTTCCTATTAGCTATTTCTGAAAGACATAACTCTTTTTTTCACCAAAGTCCTTTTTTCTTCTCAGACTATCAAATCCCTGTGCATAAGTTTTAAGGCTGGGAATACAGCCAGACTTATGGCAGATCATTCCAATGTAGTTCAATATGAAATTGCTATTGCAAATAATAAAGCCTCA
Organism: Pithys albifrons albifrons; assembly: GCF_047495875.1. NCBI lineage: Eukaryota > Metazoa > Chordata > Aves > Passeriformes > Thamnophilidae > Pithys > Pithys albifrons. Next base: position 69,105,308 of record NC_092460.1, read on the forward strand.
AGCCTTTAGATCTCCTGATTGGGCCATATGAGATGGTAATGCCTTTTTTGTCAGGGCTTATTATTTTAAAGTGTGAATATAAGGGGGCAGTCGTTTGGATTCATTTTGATTTTACTTAATTTGTCTTGAATGTTGTCAGAGAGCACCAAATAATTCAGTTTTATGTCCTCAGGGAACAGATCTTACCATCTACATAAGCAAAAAGTAATTTTTCAGATACTTATGATATTAAGCATTAAAAACTATGGGAAATAAATGTGAATATTAAGGTGTTTGGAATTTATAAAGAATCTCTGATTTATATAACTAGTGTAATGAATGTTATCTTATTTCTATATAGTCACCACTATGTAAAATAAAAGAGTAGCTTTTACAAATCTACCATCTAATTTTAATTATAGAATATTTGAAAGATGGACAGTATGCATTTTTCCTAAATTAATTAATGAGAATCTATATTCCACCAATGAATACTATGTGAAAATGTAACAATTGTCCTCTTAACCCTTTAAAATAATAATGCAAATTAACTCGTATGTCCATTTGCTCATTCGACCTCATGTCTAATGAATACTTGCTTTAGTCTTTTTGGCCACCAAGCAATGTGTAAGTGCATTTATTCGCTAAAATCTGATTTTTGTAGGGCCTTTTCTTGTCCCCATTAGAACAGGGGAACTCTCTGATTGAGTGTGCTTTGGGGATGTAGATGACAAACAGCATTATTGATGCAGATCTTGCACATGAGCTGCTGCTCATCTGGGTTGCAACATACTCAGCAAACTCTGATGGTGAATATAAAATTAAGAATGATTATTTCTTGGAAGCACCTTGCACCTTGTTAAACACTAATATGCTTTTGTCAATAATTATAATAGTGTCCCAAAATTTCACAACAATACATTTTATTTCAAAATCTGTTGAAAGTCAAATGTTGTCTGAAAATAGCAGTGAAGGAATTCACATCTTTGTTTTTGTAATGAAGAAGTTCTTTCTGTCAATTGTTTTCCTATTAAAAAATATTTCTGATATATATGAAAATAAAGTTCCAGAAAATGGTGTAGGATAATCATCAAGCCAAGAACTATGGTTGATCAGAGAATATGGAGAAAAGGCACAACATGAATGGAGAAGAGTAGAGTCCCAGAATGCTGGAATAAAGAGCCCTCCTGATTCTGCAGAGTGGGAAAATGAATATAGTTACTATTCAACATTTGATTAAAACAGCAAAAGCTGAGTCCTGCACAGTTATTTTGTATTTCAGTCCAAGAGAAATAAAACAACAAATGCAGCAAAGGAATCCAATGAGAATTTCAGTGATGAGGAATGGCCCACAAACACCATAAAGTCATTGCCACAGTGGATGGGGAAGTGAAGTGGAGTGTGGATAATGGCTGCCAATACTCCAGAGTCTGTAGTGACAGTGGATATGCAGCAGAGGTCAAAAACAGAGTTCTGAATTTCAGGCTAAAGGAGACAAAATTCAAAATTGTCAGGAAACCTGTTATGATGGCTAACATTTCCTATTTTTTAATCAAGCAGGAGTGTTGGTGGTTGAAAGAATGATGTGCTAAAAGCAACCTTACTCTGTCTGAAAGAAGATGTACTGGAACAAGGGGTCACTTGTTATATAGCTAGGAATGGATTCTGAGCCAGAGAATTAGTAGCTGGAAAGGTATGAGACCAAGCTTTGAAGAACTTCAGGTCACAATCTTTGATTTTTATCTTTCTCACTCTACATAGAAAATACAAATTGGCATGCCTAAACACCAATTTTTTTAACAGTGAATAAACTGTGAGTGAAGACCTGCAGCATTCCTTTTCTTCAAAGTAGATAGATGTGTGCAAAAATTGATGAGCTCATGTCACAGTGTCAAAATTATATCAGGCTTGAATATAAAATTTTATTCGAATAATTAAGTCTTGTATCCTTCATTAAGCAAGGGAAGAAAAAGAAATCATTTGCAAAATGAGAACAGGAACAAAAAAGCCATGGTCAATGTCCAGAGAGTTTGCAATGGCAAGTGATTTATTAGAGGATTTAAGGAATTGTTTGTAGGGAAGAGGGTAAAGGGGGAGTTTAAAAATTAGAGACTTTGTTTTAAATTAAGAAAAAGATCTATGGTCTGAAAGGAACTGGATGTTGGAGAAAGTGGTTATTGTGTTTTTTATGTATTTAAATTAATATTTCAAAATCTAAGTAAATATAAACTGGTCATGCATCAAAAAGAACTTCATGACATATATTAAAGGATACATAGCTCTTCTACAGGAGCAGCGAGACTGCACCTGGCACACATCTCTGTGAAAGTCCTGATAGAAAGTCCCCATCAAACTGCTGCTGTTATAATCCAGGCTCCCCGACTCTGTCACTTAGCTGGCACATAAAGACTCAGGAACAGATGGCTGCAATTTTGCTAATATGACAATATCCATCCTGCAACTCTGTGTGTGTGACTGTATCCACTTTTACAGGATGGGGCATTCTCCTGAATATATTATTACCGTTTCTGCCTTATGCTGGGCTAATAGCTGTCCTCAATACCTGGTCACTACAGTGGCTAAGCTTCCCTTTATATCTACTATTAGCAAGACTTGCAGGCCCAAGATTTACTACAACAAACAAACAAACAAACAAACACCTCCCCCCCCCCCCCACACACCCCCTGCCCCCCATATTATCACTATTAATGATAAAACTGTTTATGGGTTATTAACTTATATGGTACACTTATTTTCCTGACCAAAGAAAAGTATCCTGAAATGAAGATTAACAGGAAAAAGGCAGGTGATATGGACTTTCCTTACTAACTGGGGAAGTTGAAAAGGGAACAATTAGTCAAGATAGAATAAAGTTGGTACAGATCTATATTTCATCTGTGAAACTACTTGCTAGTGGGCTTCTATGTATATAATTCCATATAGAAGGACATTAATATCTATTTCATACTGTAGAAAATGGTATAGAGGCAATGATGTAGTATGCTTGAAATGGGCTTTGAGGCAAGGGAGAGGAAGAGTGCTTTGTCTAACCAGTTGAGTTCCAGCCTGTTACCTACTGGCGTGGCAGCCTTTGAACCATGGTATTGACAGCTACACTACTGGTGATAGGCATTCAGAGAAATGAGCAGCATCACTAACATTTATGGTGGTTATTTTTCAGGCAGTATGAGGATGTACCATTTAAAAGTGTTATGGGGAATATTTTTCATGCCATGAACATATTGACCATATTAATATAATTATATTCTCCAAAACCTTAAAAGACTGTTATGCTTGTTGAAATGTGGGAACTTGCTGACCATTGTGTTCTGAGAATGTCAGCAGTCATGAATTACTTCTGAATTATGATTCAATATATTTTTAACTAAAATTTACTACTAAAGCTACTTTCGTCCTTGTGAAGAAGGTGAACTTTTATAGATTCATGATTAAATTGATTTTCATTTCTAACAGGTAAAAAACTACATTTTAGAAAGACAAGAACCCTTGAAAGCCATGGAATAATTTCAAATCTAGTGAGGTATATAATTAATATTTTTTGTATTTTCACCACATTTAGCAGCACTCATGAACACATTTAGGCATTTAGTTATCTCTAATCATCTTCTCCTAATGCTCAGCTAGAATTAGCATTATTTAATGATTTAACAGAACATTCTTAGCGACGATTTATGTAATCATATATTTGCTTGGAAAATCATCCAGAAAACCAGTACTGCATCTACAAAGAAATACATCAATTTAATATTGTGCAAATTTTGGTCATTTAGTTTTATTGCTAAAGCTACAAATCCTACTTATATTTATAAATATGAAGGGTGGATCATAGTTTTCTGTTCAAATTTTAAAAACCCCCTTGTTTTTAAAAGAAATACCTAGAAGGATTTCAGCAAGAGAATATTATAAAAAATCCCTGTGTGCTGGTTTGCAGGCCACTGTGACAACTGTCTGTATTTTCCTGTTGTGATCCTCTGCTCAGTTTTTGTTAGAATCCAGTGATGGCGTTCTTTCCAGTATTAAGAACGTGACATCACTTAGAGTCTGACTTACTAATTTTGTACTACTTGAAGACAGACAATGAGATCCTGTCACAAAGTGCTGTGTAACAAATAGTACTGAATTAGTGCTACTATTGTAATTGTATTTGCAATAATCAAGTAATAAGCAATGATTCCTGCCCAAAGGAGTGGTGGCAAGGGTCAGTGGGAAGACAAGTGTATTCATTTCACCTGCTCATACAATGGATGTATTAATGAACAATGGAAAATTTTTAATTTTGGTGGAAATTTAACAAAGTTTGCAGTGTCCAGAATAAGGTCTATCCTCCTTGCAAAACATTATTGGTTACTATGCCCTTAAGTGAAGTACACCCTTTCTATTGTTTGTCAGCACAAAGCTGAAATTTATTTATTGTACATTTTCTTCTGCTTCGTCAGCAACTTGTCAAAGAGAAATATGATTTTGGGAATGTATATCTTTTGTGAATGTGACTCTTAAATGTAAATCATCTCAATGTGCAATGGGAAAAACTTTTCATATATCAGGATATTTACATAACTTGCATTTGTGATCATTTTAGCATAGAACTGGCAAGTTATCTAAACTCCAAAAGGTGGTAGCAATTTACTGAAGATTATACAATTGTTGCATCCCTCTCCTCCACAATGTAGTCTCAAGAAGTCTTGTGTGAACCTCCTGAGAAAAATGTTTGGCATGAATACAGTGGGGTTGAATACGAACAAGAAAAATAGCCCTCACTCTGTGGATGCAAAATTGCATTCTAGTTAAAGTTCAAATACTGAACCTTTCCTGATCCCTTCTTTTGTTAATTAGCTGGCAAATTGTACATCAAATAACTCTTGGACTAGGGAAGAAATCTCTTCTCTTAAACTTTACACACAGTGGGGTGTTTGATAAAGCCTACATAAACAAAATAACATTATTTTAGTGGATATTTATTTGCTAATGCTAGAATATTCCCAAAATGTAAGAACTGACTTGAGCACTAGTGATCTTAATGTTCTGTATTCCTCCCTTTATTGCTGCAACAAACCAGAAGTAGTGTATAAAATCTGCATTACTACCTATATATCCAAATTAATTTGAAGATATCTGTAATTGGAGTCTGTGAATGGAAATATGCTCAGATAACTTTATGTTCATGTAGCTCTCACATGTATCACAAAGGGGCAGTTTCTGAGCATAATAAGAAAGACATCACATTTTTCATTTTGTTAAGTAGATATGAAGATATTCTATGAGTCATTAGTCAGCCTTTGCTATCCACTATATTTATACTTAAGACAGTGACTGCTGATGATTTATCATCTTTAAAACCTGATGGAGAAGAGTGAATATGGATGTCAAAGTGGAAGCTGCTTAGTCTACAGGGTTGTAGCAGGAGGAAGTTGTACTTTAGAGCACCACCTTTTATATCACTTGGAACAGTAGTATGTGCAATGTATACAATGATTTAACATCCATGTATGCCTTTTTGCAATCATTGCATAACAGAGTTTCTGGCTGTGAATCATGGTCATTAAAAATCAATTTTCTCATATACTAGCTGTTGTTTGCTGTTTGAATGTATTCGTGCCATATTTCCCTGAAATAGATATGTCCTAGCTTGAAAACTTACCAAAACTTTAGCAGAAATGAAGTGTGAAGAAGCCTTTGGTAAAAGCAATAAAAGGCTTTTTGAGCAAACTTACTATATTTCTGCAAATTATACAAGGGAGGTGTGTTAGAATTCAGCTCCAATGCAAATAAGGGCTTTTCAAAGGAAAGATCATACTTCAGTAAAACAGAACTTCTTTCTTAATTAAATAATAGTTTATTTGAATAATTAAATATACTCCTTTTGGGAAGTCCATGGATGCTCAACAGAAGGCCACATTCTTTTTAATATAATCATGCTTATATTTTTGGAATATGCCTAAGGAAATAATTTTGTCATTTGCTTTAAATTCTCAATATAGGAGAATGATTATGTACAGTTGACTTACTAAGAAAAAAAGAATCTGTATGTAATGTAAAGTTTGTTTAATATATCCCTCTTCTGTGTTTAATGAAATGTGAAATGACTTGCTAGCATGATATTAGAATGCCACTAGGACACTTCTATGCATCTGTGTTCACCTGGGTGCATACTCACATATATTGGTGTTAAAGTGAAAAGATGAGAAAAGCCTTCACTTCCAGGCTTCCTCTTGCTTGGTCTACAGAGGTATGCCCCAACCCAATCTGGTTTCCATACATGACAAGACAACAGAAGTGCCTTGGGGGTATGGACTCCAAGCCTCTGTAGGCTACCCTTTCAAAACCCAGGCATTTATTTTTACATCCTAAGATGAATTTTCAGTCTTTCTGAAACTACATACCTATTTAGATTGAGGCTGTGAATAGTGTTGACTGGAAAAGTATCCAAGCCTCTAAGTTCATATATGATGAAAAGAATGTTACCTTTCACTTAACAAGGGTTATTTTTAGTCTCATAAGAGCTGAGAGAGCAAGGATTTGATTTTCTTCTTCCTGGGATTTTTTCAATTTGCCTCTCTTAGAACTCCATAAATACTGTCATTATTGAGATATCAGGTACCTTAAGAGGAAATATGCATACTTTTTATAAAATTTTGAAATAGTCTAGTTATCCAGCCTGATGTTCAAATAATTCTTTGTAGGTAGGAAAGGGATAAAAGTGGAATAATGGCCAGAGGATGATAGATTTGCTAAAGTGACCTTGCAGCTGGGTATGCCAAAGCCTGAAGAATAACATCATGGAAAACCCCATATATTATGCTTATTGCTGCTTATCCTCTGTCTGTTTTGAGAAGTAGAATTTCTGTGTAGAGATAATGTAGGTATTGTAAGAGATGTGGAGGCACTCTCACAGACATGCTTGAGCTCCCTGTTTTGGGAGAGAGAAGATCAAAGCTCAGATTTCATAAGAAAAGCACAGAGGAGATCACAGCATGGTGGTAAACTGCGCATGCGCAGAGGCTTGATAAATTGGTGCAAACAGCAGGCCCACTGTCTGTCAGGATGGACTGAGTGAAACAATGCCTATGTTACCGCTCGGGTGTCTCTGCCCAGGTGTTGCTTCAGGGTCCTCCAGCTAGTGAGGTAATGAAATAAATTTGCTCTTTGCATTTTAGACATGGTTTTGTGGTTGTTCTAGCTGCCTGACTTCAGACTTACACATGCAATCAAGTGATTATATACTTGCTCATCATTCTAGGACTTGCTGAAGTAAACAGTGTGAGGCTTTGAGAGAAGAAGGTGAATTCAGGGTTTTTCAAACAAAAGAAGAAAAAAAATGAGTTTTTAAAGTCTGAAGGAATGAGGCATTTAATCGCTGAGCTTCTTGAACAGTGTAGAGTGCAGAACAAATGCTTCTTGTGATTTTTCTTAAAATATTTGGTAGATTAAATTGCAAGTTTAATCCTGGGTCAGATAGAAAAATGAGTACTTCAGAAAGTCAAGTCCAGCAGCGTGGGCTGTGTTCAACTTCATTAAGAAGAAATGCAAAAATTTTTCTTGGTTTGGAATTTTATTTTTTCCACTACTTCTGCTAGGCCTATGCATCCTTCTTGGATTTGAAACAAGATGGAGATGTCATATATGGTCTGATAGAAAGGAACTTAAAACTTCTTTTAAAGCTCAAGGAAATATTGTGGTATTGTTATACTGTAATCTATTAATTGAGGCTTCTCAACTTACTTTTGAAAAACTTGAAGTTACATGGCCTATTGGAGTAAAATTAAAGTAATGTGGGTTGGTTTTTTTCATTATTATTTTGAGTTTATTGCTCAATTTTGGTAAGAGGACAATATTGGGGACAAAACTGATGATACACATAATTCCCTCATAAATGAATGGAAGTACAAAACGGTGTTATCAAAGATGAAGAGTTGGCACAGAGAGCTAAACTGGGGAAGCAAAGCAAGGAAAAGTAACTAGAGGTGGTTTTATACAGGGAAAGGTGCTTTTATGAAGGGTGTTATAGGAAACACTGACTTAACCAAGGTTAATATAAGCTATCCATCTTCATTGTTATCAGTGCTGACTTCCTTTTCTTTACTCAGAGATTCAAAATCTAGTCCTGAGCCTGTCTTCTGGTCACATTAACATCCACATAGTTTCACTTTTTGGCTTTATGAATCACAAGGTGACAGAAAACTGCAAATGGCTGCAGTCTACTGCTGCATACAGTTTTCTATTGCAGTGACATAAGCTCCTGAATGTCCTCACCAGGCTTGGTATTAAAGAGTTTGCATCCCTTATTGTCATTCTCTTTCCTAAATAGACTCTTCCAATGAAAGCTCTGTGTCTGCAGCCATCCTTTCTCAGTGGTGGGCTCATTCTCTCTTTGTCCATAAGAAAAAAATAAGAACAAGTCTTTTATATTAAATTTTGGTGATTTCTCTTTTCTTTTCTTTGTAGAGAGGATGAAAAGGAAACAATGCAGCCAAAAAAGGGAAACAAGACACCATGGGATGCACTTGGCAAAGCATCACTCATCCTGAGCATCTGTGTATGCAATTGTACTAAAGATGTCATCAGCTTTGTAAAAAAAAAGTAACAGACATTTTTCCTTGTTGCCAGCTGAAACTTATTTATGGGGAAAGTAGCTGAAAGATACTGACAATAGCAGCCATTTAACACAGGGAGCAGATTTCTAGGGAACAGAGTTTTGGCACACAACACACCTCATCATCAATCATCTGGAAAATTGTTGCCAGCTGATATCAGGCTTTATCCCAATTGTTGTTTTGTATCCCAATTTCTTGTTGTTTTTTTTTTTGGGGGGGGGGGGGGGGGGCAGGAGGAAGGGGAGAGATGGTGGTGGTTTTCTGGTTGTTTTCTTGTTTGGTTAATTGCTTGGGTTAGGTTTTTTGGCTTGTGTTTTGGTTTGTTTTTTTTCATTAGATTTGTATAACTTTTATGCTACAAGGTTCTCTTTAAAGTATTTGAAACCTAAACTTCTTATCTGTAGAGAAATTTATGTGTACACCAAGCCCCTGTTTGAATTTGCATGTGTGCTCATAAACTGTTTCTCATGCGCTGCCTGTTGAGGAGACAAGATTTCTTTGGCCTCCCATAGACTTGAAGAACCTGGCTCAATTCAGATCCAGATGAGGGGTTGAAAGAGTTCACTGATATGATTATGAGGCTAGTATCAGCAATATGTGAAAAAGTATGAGGAGTGAGAAAGATTCCATAAAAAAAAAATCTTTAAAAACATGAAGAGTAGAAATTGGGGGAACCTGATGATTGGAGAACCTTATGGCTCTACCTAGAAGGATTTTGGAGTGGGTCTGTCCTCCTGGAATATACTTTCAGGTATGTAAACATAGAAGCTAGAAGAGGAAACTGGACTAGATGACCCTGACAGGTCCTTCATAACCAACAATTTTGTAGTTTGATGATTCTTTGAGTGCAAGAGATGATAGATTTGCCACGAAATATATGAAAGGTTTCATACATATGTATTTTGGAAACAACTCTTTATAGTATGGGAAGTTGCAAGTATGAGAAAGTACTGGGGTTCAGTCATCTGTCTTTGATTACTTTAGCTTGCTCACTAGGTCCTTCTTGCTCAATTCTAATTGACAAGTACATTTAGGAGTGAGAATTTAATATGAGTAGGAACGAACATTCATAACATTTGAGCAAAATGAGCTTGCTCGTTTTGTTAAGCTTTACACTTGAGTGTGTTATTTATGACACCACATAGCATTTTCAATGGGAACGCAGGTGCTTAAGAGGGGGTAATATTTTTAAACACTACTGATTTGGATTCTCTGCAACTTTCTTTGTCTTTGGAGACAGAAACATAAATAACTTAAAGAGGGAAGTCTTAAAGAAGAAATTTGATTATATTAGTTTGGTTTAGGATGTAATTTCATATGATGACACTCAATGTATTAAATTCTGTGTCATTTTGAAAGCCTTTTAGAATGTAATTACCAAACCGTGTTTGGGTAATTAATCTCTTTTTTTTTGGCATAAGAAGGTAACACAAAAAAGGAGCATAATCTGTGGTTAGGAAAGCATTAGAACAACTAGCAACAGTGGCAACATACGAGAAAGCTCAGGAGTATAACATGTCAGCACCTTACTAATATAAAAAGTAAAAAAAGACTGAGTAAACATTTTTTCCTTAATTAACTGAATTATGATTATGAAATAAGGCTTATATTTCCTCTTGGATAATTTACTGAAGAGGAGGGATTCTTATAACCTGAATGTGCTCTGTGCTGGAATCACAATAACAGTGAGACTCACTTTGAAGATATGCTTTAGCCATTGCACGGAAAACATCTCTCATTCTTAACATAGGAAAGTACCTGCTCAACTACAGCAATACAGATCTTTAGATATTTTTGTACTCAGCAAAATCTAGATAGAGATATGTTATTAAGAGTGAAGCCATTGTGTCTTAACCCTGACCTGAACATAAATGTTTTGCTAGTATATAGCATGGTCACTTCCTCACTGTACAACTAGGATTAATTAAATGGGTCATTCATATTCCTTAAGAGGGGAAAATTACCTTCTTACGCAGGGGCAGACTGTGAACTTTTACTCACTGTGATGTAGTCTGATGAGTTCTTTTTAACATTATTGACTTCTGTGAATAATTGCAGAGGAAAAGGTTCCTTGGTCCTGCATTTAAGTTGCATTAATTGCCTTTAGTTTCACTTCTGTCTACTGGAGCTGAGATCCCAGATACCATAAAGAGGATGTTTTATGATTGGCCTTTACTCTGTTGTAGTTGCCTATAAATGGTCCTTTTAAGGAGAAACATATATCCTTTATTTTACTACAAAATATCCCTGTCAGGCAATTATAACACATATGCAGGAAAAAAGGACAAAGTTTATGAAGGAGAATCATTCATATACCTGATGCAACACTAACACTAAAAACCTATTATTTTAAATGCTGAACCTTACCTCTAGTCATATTAACATGATAACAGCTAAATTCACATGTCTTTGACAGTTTTTACATTTTACAGTCTTCACAGATTTATAAGCAATCTGGTGAGGAAATCATAATTTTATCTTCCTTTGAGCTTTGATGATAAATGTAAAAAGAAAATTAATATTTCCATCTTTATGAACTGAACTCAGAAACTGTTTGTGGAAACAGCTTCCAAGATTTTTATTTTAAGTACTTTTGTGAATCTTCATTTTAACTAATTTTTTACTGGAAAAAACACTGACACTGGTGCCCACAGCATTTTTTTTTTCATTTGTTAATTATCTAAAATGTCTACATTTGTGTGTTTGATAATGTGGGCAATTATTTCTAGTGTTTCAGTGCAATATTTCTAAGGATATGTTCCATAGTGTGGGAGCCATACCTATATTCTCCAGGTACCTATTTTCATAGTATTATGCACTGTGGTATAAAGACACATTTATGAATGAACTTAATGGTGCTAGCTAGTTGAAAGGCACCTTGGGTATGAGGTATGTTCATTTGCCAGAGATTTTCTTGATATGGGCTTTACAGAAGAATCTTTCTGAAATTGAGGTGACTGACAAAAAATGGCATAATAAAGACTTCTAGTGGATTTTACTCAAAAGTCTCAGGAGGATTCAATAACTTACTTACTAACAGCATCAAACTTCCTTAGCATCTAGTGACTAGCTGGCATCTGGCTGGCAAATGTCTATGCAGGTACTAAGAAATCCTCCACAGAATTTCTGTAGAAAAGACTGACAAATGTGATGTATAACAAGATAATTTAGCAAACACTGGAAAAAGGTTAAAAAGAATTAATGGACATCAGCATAAAATAGTAATTACTGTGAAAGAACAGCATGGCTCTGTGAAGAAAATTCCTGCTTCACAGACCTTTCGGTTGATTTTGGTTTTGTTTTGGTTTTTTTGGTTTTTTTTTTTTTTTTAAGAGATCAGGAAATGTTATCTTGTTCATATACTTGGATTTCAGAGAGGTGGAGGAATTAGGAAATATGCCTGCTTGGTAGACGGCTGAGTAAAAGATAATGAATGGAAAGCAGGAGTAAACTGTTAGATCTTTCAAAGAAGTCATGCGACAAATCAGATTCAGGGATTAGCAATGGTATAGGTTCTCATACTGCATCATGGATATGTTTCCTAAGTATGTAAAACACAAAGTACTTACTCCATACCATCATGTACTTCAAGTGTAGCCATTCTTTTCTCATGCACTGACTTTTCTACTGACAGGAATGTTGTCTTCAGACTCCACCTCAATCTAGACTTTAGAAATTTTATACCTGTCTGTTTGGCTCTGAAAAACCAGCCATATATATATGCAATCCTCTCTACCACTTGCATAGGATTTTCAGGCTGGTTGTGAACCTATAGAGAAGGATGAAATAATTTGAAAACGTATTACTATGATGTGTTATCTTTCTAATGATGGACATTTAAACATGCATAAATTCAAGTTAGAACACATATGTAAACCCAGCAAACTGTATTAAACCAGATAATGGACATGTTCTTATAGTTTAATTCACATCATCCTTATAGGGAGCTGTAACCAACATGGCAAAACCATGATGAATTGGTCAACAGGCTAAATTTACACCTATCATTTTAAGAATTGTCCAACACTGGATAACAATCTGAATTTGGGTATTATTTTAGGATATTATCTATGGAGTTGACTAGAAATAATTAATTCATTTCATATCCCTGAATGTTGTAAAGAATCATTATGAACAGAAGTCTTGAAAAACAAGAGTGTGATCTTGTATGGTGCCATTTTGAAATAAAGTAGGGGTAAGTGGGAGGTGTTGTTTCCATTTAAAAGGCAATAACAGCTGAAATTAAATATCCAGACTTATCAGCTTTTAAGAAAGACTGAAATTTTAAAAGTGCTCATGCTCTAATGAGAGTAGTTGCAAGTATAAACATGTTCTTCTCTTATGTTAACACAGAAGGCTGTGAGATAGAGGTTTTATTTTATTATATTTTCATTTTCTTATTACTTCTTCTGCAGTGCCAAAGTTGAAACTACTTATGGCAAAAAACTGTGATGCTGCAGTGTGATCACTGAAATACCATTGACCTAAGCCAGTAAGTTCACTGACCAAAGCAGAGAATCATGTAAGCAACATGCATGCATCTTCAGTAAAGGTTGCCAGCTTTGTTTCAGCACTATGCCAGCGTGATCATATTGTTCTCATAGCCCTTCTTGGGAATGTGCATCCTCTGCATCTTCTAAAAGATCCAGACCTTGAGTTAGTGTGCAAGAGCCCATCTTGACTGCTTGTGATGCATTCCTTATTGTTGGAAATATGTCAAATAAACAAGATTTTCCACTTTATGGAATCACTGGTCTTTATGGACCATTGAAGTGCTTGGAGAGTATGACTACAGAAAATTGTATAGGGAGAAAATATCATTGAAAAGTATTTATCAGCATGCTTTATGAGTGCATTAGATACATAGTATTCATGCAAGCAAGTTGTTATGGGCTTAGCTAGGCCTAAATTTAGGCTTTAGTTTTCAGAGTAGGCCTTAGATTATCAGCTGACTCGAGCTGGGTCAGGCCAGCTGACAGCTCTGACTTCTACTGGCCATTGGTATTCCATACCATATTCTGATGTCATCTCAAATATAAAAGCAGGTGTAGGAGGGGCTTAGTTCAGTCCCTTCATGGCTGCCCCTCTGGGAAGGATGTGTGTGTTTTGCTGGACCAGGCCCCACCGCCACTTGCTGCTGTGGTATCTTAGGAGAGTAAAATGTTTATTCTTAGTCCTTCTCTCTGCTTGGGTCTGTCCCTTGGGGGATTGAGTTTTCTTGGGTAAATGTGTAGCTAGAATTGTGAGATTTGTGTTTGATGGGAGGTGAAAGAATTATTTGCAATATCTGACTTGTATAGCTGTGTGTTATATTGTAGTTTTCTTTTAATTTTCTTTTTTCTGTATAAATATATAAACCTGTTTTAAGTTTTCCACATTCTTTTCCCTTTTCTTGGTGGGTCGAGGGCAACTCTTAGTCTGTGTTTGGGTAGTTGACATTTTGCCAGCTCAACCAAACACACAAGCTCAATAATTAGAGTGAAGTGTTTGCCCTATTATTTGTCCCTTTATAAGCTGATGCTACTAGTTTAACATTTACCTGATTTCCACAGACTTCATTTAGGTCCTTGCTATATAATTGACATTAACTAACTTTAGATGTTTATATTGTAAACACCTACAATTGTTCTAACAGCAATTTATGATCAATTATGCATATTATCATGAGACTAATTCTAATTCAGATGGGTGTATTTCTCCATATTGTCAGCCAACACTTAATTCACCTAATTTGTTTGGATCTATTTTATGAAATCACTAAAACTGGTCACTGTGCTCTGGTAACAAAATGACAATGACTTCTGTACAATAAAGAAAATAAATCAGCAAAGTATCTCAGTGCAATAATTACTGTTATTTTAAAAGGGAGCCTGAATTCTACTATACTCCTGCAAATGAAATTTAATCAAAGACAAAAGGTGAAACAAAATCCACAGGTTAATAAATCCGAACATAACATTCAATAATTTGAAAAGTGATTGAAAGTACAGAGATTAAAGTAAATTTCTAATACAATTCATGAGTTAATAGCTTATATTTATTGAAATAATAGTTCATTGACTTATAGTAGTGGAAACTTGAAATGAATAATATTGATAACCAAAATATATTTTAGTAATCAAAAAATACCTCATCATGTCATATCCAGCCACCTATTGTAATGGTAGGATGGGGCTTAGGTCCCTTCCTACACAGCCAAGACACTGTTGTCTCATAGAACATGGATTCTTAGAACTATTAAGGTTGGAAAAGACCTCCACAATCATCAAATCCAACTGTTTACCAAATACCATCATGTCCACTAAACCATATCTTGAAGTAACACCTTCTTTTTTGAAGTCTTTCAGGGATGGGGACTCCACCACTTCCCTGGAGGGCCTGTTCAAATTTTTTAACCAGTCTTTCAGGGAACAACTTTCTCCTAATATCCAACCTGAACCTCTCCTGGTACAAATTGAAGCCCTCTCCCCTAGTTATCTGGGAGAAGAAACTGACCTTCCCATTGCCACAACCTCCTGTCAGTTAGTTGTAGAAAGCAAGAAGGTTTCCCCTGAGCCTCCACTTCTCCAGATGATGCCATGAAAGTACCCTCAGCAGCTACTCATAAGACTGGTGCTCCAGACCCTAATTCATGCCACACCTGAGTGCCAAGGGTCTGTGCCATAGTTCTACAGTGGCATGTTGTGATGTGTTGAGGGCAGGGGATGCTCTCAGGGGTGAACACAGGACAAGGGAACCCATCCTGGGCTTCAGGGCTGGTCCTGATAGTGCCAGTGGCCCCAGGTCCCCAGCCACCCCAGAAAGTTAGAGGGATGGGGTGGGAATGCGGCAATGCTCAGGCCCAGATGACATGGTAGGGTAGAAAAGAGAAGACCTGTGGTTTAGCCTGGTGTAGTAACATAATGGCCAGGACAAGGGAATGGACAACTGTCCTCTCTTTAGTTTCAAAAATACTGTAATTTGTAACCAGTGTATTTATAAAAAGAATTTTTTACACATTTTAATGTGTGAAGCAATCTGTATGCCGGTGCTGCACAAAAAACTGGCATCTCCACACTGGTTTCATAAATAAAATATTAATCCTATTTCCTATATGGTATTAAGTAGGATTTCATACTTAAACCAAATCCTTTGATTCAGACAGAAAGTTGAAATCTTGGCTGTGCATTCAGAGAATTTTGATGGATGAAGTAATCTATCATGACTGAGTCAGCTCTTTAATGACAAAAGAATGAGTGCAGAGTGTTTAATTGTTCCTTGTCCTCAAAAAGACAGATATTGACCATGCTTTTCTGCCATTAAATTTGATCAGGATGGCAGAAGAAATTTAACTGTATTACAATTGCGCATGTAGAGAATGGTTAAACAATCAAAACATAATGCTGTCCTCTCAAATCACTTCAGTGTACAGTTTAGATCCACTTATCCAGAAACTAGAGATAAGTGTTCAGTGTTTCCTTTTCAATATAACAGTTTTGTTATAGATGACAGATTTTCCTTACAACAGTTCTAAGTAGAAGGTCAGTCTTTACCTGACATTCCACTTTACCATATATGGGATATTATGTTTATTTCCCATTAGGCATAAAAAGAAATGTACCAGCATCTCTATATACACTGATATGTAGCCACTCTTTGTAAAGACAGAGGTTCTAGAGCTGGCCACTGGCCTTGTTCTTGAGAAATGAATCATCACATAAAATCAATTGCAGCACAGGTCTTAGACCAGAGTTATATCACCTTACTGTACACGTGTTGTTAGCATTTCACTTTTTACTTTGCCAAAAGCTACATTTAATGTTTAATCTTGAGCTCTACTCTCAGATCTATCGAGTGCTTTCCATGTTTAATAGAACTGCATCTAAACATTTTTTTAGAAATGTATACTATGCATCCTGTTTCACAAGTGCAGACATGCTCCAGTACTTATGATTATTTACCCTCAGTTTTTCCCCTTTTCCTCCAAATAGAATGTATCCTATTCCCTGTTAATGAAGTAAATTAATGAAATAACTATATTGCAAGAAAAAGATATGCTCAATGAACGTTGAACTCATTGTGATTCCATCATAAATCTTATTTCTCATATCTCTTGCTTTGTTTTATGAGAGAAGGGTCAACTTTAAAGACTCCCTGAAGGAATGTAAATAAATATTAATGGAGAACTGTTATTTTACTCTTTTGAAAGTGCAATGTTATCTCATCCCTTTACAGTTACTTAGATAACACAAATATTTTGAGCGGTTCTCATTTAACTTGAATAAAGGAGTAGCCTTATGCTCCAGTGTTATACAGATGAAATGTACTTATGTAATACAAATAATGAGAATACTATATGATATCTGGCCATTTGACATGCTTGTTCATAATATTCCCTACAGGAAAGAAAAGAGTTTGTGTCTGGATACAAATTATGGGATGGCCCATCCTCCAGTATATCAAGAAAAGTGAGTGTGGGGTAAAGGCATAGAAGTGTCGTGATGCTTGGCTTCAATGTGCTTTTCTTCAAAAAGTATCTGCAGAGTGCCTTGAAGGAGTTATATCTCTGAAATGGGAATTCACAAAAAATACAACCTGAATAGAAATCCATAAATGCTGGTCAATGGAAAGTGAAAGATGGAATTTACTGGTGAATTCCCACAGTTGGGACAGCATTAAATTCATATTTTTCTATATACTTCTGGGACTAAGCTACTTCATGTAGCTACTTCATGGATTAGAGAATTGACTTTCTTGCAGAGATATGTGGTTGGGTATGAATATCTTAGTGGCAACCCACCAATTTTTTATCAAGAGATGCATCTGAAGAAGCAGGAGTCCTCTTCAAGTTTTGTCCCATGAATAATGTCTACATGATCTAACAGTGAGTAGTAGATGAAAACTACAGGAGATCTTGGCTTGCCAAACTGTTTTCCTACCAGCTTTCTAATATGCAGAAAAAACACTGAAGCTATTAAGTTTGCTATTGAAGAATGCATGATAGTTTCAGAAGAAATGTATATGTATATCCTATTTATGGATGCAGACTGTGAAAAAAACACAAAAATTAATGTAGAGTGCTTTCTGCATTGTAAGAAAAGATACAGATATGGAAGTATAGAGAAGTTTGAATCACACTTTTAATCACTGAAGATGAAAGATTCCTAATGAGATTGTAGAAATACTTCAGAGTATGATCTAAAGAAGTCCTAGCACAGAGACACAATGAACCAGTACATGAAATGATACAGAAGTGGAAAATTATGTAAGGCAGTGGAATGTATAGCAAAGAGGTTGGGAAAAGAGTAAAGAAAGGAATATACAGCAATTTAATCTTAATATTCACAAAACCCATTTTTTTGAGGAAAAAATAGTGAAACAAATTAGAACACAAAGAACACAATGAACTTGGGAGAACAACTGACGACAAGATGAATATTTAAAGGAAGGAAGTGAAGGAATGAGTGAACAAAATAACTATGGTGACTTCATTGCAGCTAGATGTCTGAGCCTTAGATTAATGAAATAGAATAATGTGATGCCCTCTGCATATTAGCAGAATAATGTCACAGCAATACTTCTGGATATCTGAGAGCAAATACTTGCAATATGTGTGAAGGACTCAAGCAAAAACACCTGATATTATTAAAACCTACTTCTGGACCAAAAAAGGCATTTTTTTCCTACGGACAACATAAGTGACCTTCACAGTGATGGTTTTATTACTTATAACAAAGAAGAAGAGTGATATGAGGCCTTTTTTGGTACTTATACCAGTGTTGCAAAGAATTTTGTCTTTTTCAAAGAATACAGCAAACATTTCTCAGATGATAGCTTAGCATCTTTCTTTCAACAGTATCCCTGTAAGAAGAAGTTCTACCTTTTGTTACAGAACTTATAAAACCAGTAGTATCAGCAAGGTAATTAAAAGTTGCTAGGGGAAAGAGGTAAAAGCATATTATGTGAATGAAAAGAAACCAGAAATGGCATATCTAATGCACAATGTAAATGAGTATATAGGAAATTTGGTAAAGAAGCATTAGGGTTAGAGTTAAGACACTAGGACATTTGCACATGAAAATAGAAGTATAGAAAAGAAAACTAAATATGGTATTAAATAAAGTTAATTATGATTCTAATGTTCAAAAAATCCTCACAATTCACATGCAGAGCTCCTACACATGAATTTTTTTGTGGTAGTGAAGTCTGTGTATGAAGTAGACATTTAATAAAAGGCAGAAAATTAAATTTAATGGCAGAAATTTAAATATTAGTGATACCCTGAACAAAATAGTGTTGCTGAAGTTGCAAGGGTTTGGGTGATAACTCTTTCTCCTTTATCATTTAGACCTGAGTATTTGCTAGGTGCTGCTAGAAATAACAGGCAGTTAAAAGTGCTATTTAACAATAGTCAACATAATGCAACAGAAACAAGACCATGATGGAGGGAACATGTTTACTAAAGAGGAAATGCTCAATTTCTTACATATAAATAGGGGAAACAGTTTCACTGTAAGAAAGGAGCTGGATTGCTGAGTACAAATGTTGTTGGTATACCCTTTCTTCATATAGCAACGGGAAAAAAATGCCTAGAAAGGTTGACTCTTGTTTACAACATGAGAATACATAACCTCAAAGTCATCCTGGAAGTTGCTATGAAGATATCATTTATTCTTTTCAAAACATGGCAGAACTTGTACATCATTGGTGTATTGGTATTTGAATTCTTATTAAGTTATAAATGCAATAATTATTATTATTATATAATTATTATTATGAGTTTGAGGTGAAAAAGATCTACAATAGTCCATTTGTCTATCTTCCCAACTCAGATTTCTTTCTGTATTCTTGTGTATGTAGTGCAAAATAAATGATCCTGCCATGGGGATTTTACTGTCCCATTGAAAGAATGTCTTCTGTTTAATATTCTAGACATTTCAGGTATTTTAAATGGTATTTAACCCAGATAATCTACATTCAGTTTCATTTGACAGTCTGGGGTAACTTAGTTGCAGTAACATTTGCACCAATCCTAGAAATCCTTCAGTTTTAGAAATCCCACAAATTAACATCCAACAGATAAAAGGAGAGGTAGAGGAGGAGAAGGGAAATTATTCTTTGTGATTCTCTGTTATCTGCAGTCTCAGAGAATTAATGATGGCAGATAGCTTTCAAACACTGTTGAGAAGCAGCAGTAGTTGGTTTTTAGCCATATTTTGGCTGACGTCCTCTGGATCAGCAAATATCACCTGAGGTTGCAAATTCTACTTTATGCCTTTACCGAAAAGCATGTGGCATAAGCCATGAAATAAAATATAATATTGTAGGGATTATAAGATCTAAGGACGACAATACATTTACTTTCACAAGAGTATTAATATTCTGGAACATACTGAGAGATCTGTGCACTAGAGTAAAATCCTGATCTAAGAAAAAGCAATAGCATACTCTCAGCTATTAAAGCCTTTTTTTTTGTCCTTAAGATAGCTCTTTTAATCTGTTTCCTTTTTGTTCAGACATGAAGTCAAGAGGTTTTAAGTGTCTTGTCACACTGTCAAGCCTCAATAAGAAGTGTCAAAATATGAGTGTAACTTTTATTGAAAGTGGTGGCAAAAGTGGTGATGGAAATAGTATGAACACTCATTTAGATAGAGTTTATGAACTCTATATATTTTATATTATATAACTTTTTAATTTACATTGCCTTACTGGATAACAAGTCATGTTCAGGATATGCAGGTCATATGCTATAGTTATTAAGATTCAATACACATGCATAAGAAACATACTTTGAATTGGCATATTGTCCATTTCTGGACTGAATTTTTTCATGATAAATGATTTTTCCCTCCTCCCCAGTATGTTTCACAATAATATTACATTTATGTATTTCATGAAAGGTGCTAATGACAAAAACAAGCAGTGAAGTTCAGTTCCTCTATGATATATTTCTGATAGAACTAGACTGCGGCTTCTGCCTTTAACCACGATGTGATTTCTATTCCAGGGAAAATAAAATTCCCCAACTTCCTTCTACACGTGTTCACTGGTACTCAGAATTCAGTCACAGAAGAATTTTAATAGAAAAGGAAAGGGAAAAATATAGGTACCTAAGCCTCTAATCTTAAGTATATTTGCAATTTTGTGGTGCAATTGGATGCTGGCAGAATGGGACATGGCTGTGGCTTACAGGAAAGCACTGTTCCAAAACAAACAGCATGCAATTCTCCTCACATAGCTCTGACGGTGAAAATCAGTCCAAATTTCTTGTACTCTTGACATTTGAAGACTTGGGACTAACTTTAAGCAAGGACTGGAAATCATGTTTAGGTGTTTGGTCATTCAGACAGGTGGAAAATGCTCAAATGCTATTTCTAAATGTCCCAGTTGAAGTGCTGTATATTCCAGTGCATCATGTCAAGCCATTTTGTAGCACATTGTGTAACAGAATGTGACTGATGCTATGCCTCAGAAATAGAACTGACAGTGTCTAGTCTAATTCATGAAAACACGACCTTCAGAAGATGTACTTTGTGATATGTGACATGCAATATTTTCATATACACTTTCCTTTAATTTTTGTTGACCTTACTGCAGATTATACTCAGGGACTTGTCCCTCATGACAATATATTTGGTGTCACTACTTTTCAGAAACCTTTTTCAAGTTCCACAGTCTTTGAAACAGGGTTAGAATGTTGCAATCACCCATAGAGATTATCTATGAATATTTCAGAAATTTCCAAGTAGCATTCTTATTTTGTTTTCTTTGGAATTATAAAAGTTTAGATGTGATAAACTATGCTCATATAAATATCAAAATATGAATATATACGCTGCACACAGTTTTCTTCCATGCATATTTGTAAGGTGTTATAAAGAGTTCTTTAAAAATCTTGATGATTGTGGTAAAACAATTAATAAGCTGCAAGGTTTTCTAATGTTTTGGCTTCAAAGGGAAACTAAATTAAAAGAGTCTTGGAAAATATATTTGATTTAACTGTATTATCCTTATCTATTATCTTAATATTATGTAATCTTGAAAAAATATTTTAAATTATGTGCTGTCACTTAAAATTATCAATAAGTATGTTATTCATAAAATGAGCTAATAAAGACACAGTATTCCATTTATTTTGTGTCCTTTATTGTTTCATAGAAGATGATCAGTTAAACTTGTTGTTTGCAACTTATTTATTTAGGATTTTATATCTCTGAATAATAAAATTCAAAATTACAGAAGAATTTCCAGTAAATAATGACAAAAACATTAATATATTGATATATATAATAGTATAACACTATATTATTATATTAATAACGATTACACTAAATTAAAATATATCAATACATATTATTATAATATTGTATCATTATATTAATATATTATATTAATATATAGATATATATTTTGGACTTTAGTATAAGCTAAACATCAGATAGTCTTAGGAAACTGACAGCTTTCCCTGGTGACAGCTTGTTACTTTGGTAGCTGCACTGAAATAATAAATTTGAGCACTAAAAGGAAATCTGTGATTGCTTTGTTGATCATTTTCTGAGAGATTTTTTTTTTTTGCTACATTACTATAATCTGGTGTTGTACATTAGTTAGAATTAAGCCTTGTGAAATATCACCCTGAAGGTCAAAAATAACTGTTATGAATTTAAAAGAAGTGTTTGAAGGGAGGAAAGGAGGTGTTCAAGCATATAGTTCTGTCGTCTGCAAATCTCATGGGAATTCTCAGCTGCTGACTCCTTATTTTAGCATATAACATAATAACCAATTACTGTCAAAGTTACCAGACCCAACAGACTCCAATTGCATTAACCTTATGCACTGGTTCAAGGAAAATGCAATGAATCCACTGCTAAATTAATTACAAATTTTAAAATTTTCATTAAGTAATATGATTTCAAAATTGGCATAAATCATGTGGTTAAGTATCAAATTAGGTTTCAAGAAAGGCAAAGGACTGGTACATTCTATTCAAAGGATTTCATTATATCCATTTGTTCAGAGCACTGAGGGGTCATAATTTTAAGCTTATATGGGTGCAAACCATATTAAAATTATTCATGTCACTGAAGGCCAGTAATAATTCCTTTAATTCCCTGGCATATTAATGACCAACAACAAATGAGCCCCTTAAGTGTTCCATTTATTGTCTTAAATATGAAAATGTTTTAGAGATTAGAGGAGAATTTGTTTGAATTAATTAACAGAACTGATGCTCAAGGGAACTGCTACAAGATTTTCAGACAAAGGCTGAGAATTTACAATAATGACATTTCTTTCATGGTTATAAAATATAGTACCAGAGGGACTTTGAAGCACTCTTAACATTTTAGCTGATGTCTGTTGAGGACTCGAGATTCCTCTGAAAGCATCAATTACAGCATGAAAGCCATCACATTAAAATAGTCAAGAGGCCCACAAATTTCACCATTGAAATGGGATCAGATAACAGACACAATGAAAATTCAGAATGTAAATGGAGCCTGTTAAAGAAATTGGATCTTTGGTAAAAGAATGTTTTTTTCAAGAAAGGTAATGCACAAAAGGCAAGAAACAGTAGTGTGTTGAACAAGGCTAACAACCAAACTGTGTTGAATGGCTCTGTAGAGTCAATCAGTACAGAAGTTAAGGAAATGATTAATAAAGCATCATCATTACACTGCCTAGTGTATCAATACGAACATTAAATATTTACACACATTAAGTATATGTGAACATTAACAATTTAATTTTCTCTTCAGTCTTTATGAAAAATTGCTAATGTATATCCATTGTAATGAGGGATACATTGTTACATCCCGAGTACATTACCTTCCAACAAAATGCTAGGCAAGGAGACTTTTCTACCCCATGAATTTTATCTTGTCATCAAGATTTGGTTGGTCTCATATTTTAGTTGCATGGTCCTTGAAACTCTGAATATCTATGAATAAAATATTGAAATTCCTTATCATCATCACTCAGGTATTACCCATGAAATTCAGCATTCTTTTGATTTCACAGTAACTTTTTGCCAACTTGATAGAAACAAATACATAGAAAATTGAAGTCCGGTATATAAATAAATTATTAGACTTGTTTTAGGAATTTTCTTTTCGGACTTCTTTGTTTTGCATGTAATTTTATGATTTTTTAACCTTTTTTTTTTCACTGATATCTAGGACAGTGAAATTTTGAGTTTCTTTTTAAGGATCAAAATACTGGTTATTTCATTTCAGCCACAGTGAATCTTTGCAAAGTTATTCATATTGCATGGAAACAAAAGTAAGGTAAGTAAACATTTCACAGACTACAGAAAGAAATACCCTCCGATGAATGTATCTCAGGCTTGATCGTTTTCACTAACAGGAAGTAGCATTTTCAAAAGCTGATATCATAAAATTTGTACTTGGAAAGATCCCATTGTTAATAAATGTTAACAAATTTTTAAGGCTGCGTTATATTGACCTTGACTGGACACTAGGTACACCAATGAAGCCACGCCTATCACTTCCCTTCCCAGCAGAACAGGGAGCAGTGGGAGAGAAAATAATGGAAAAAAACCCTTGCAGATCATGATAAAGGCAACTTACTAAAGCAAAAATAAGGGTCATGCACTTGCAAGCAAAGGAAAAAATTCAAAATATTTATTTTATACTTCCCATCAGCAAGTGATGTCTGGCCACCTGCTGGGAGGCTGGGCTTTAGCACAAGCAGTGGTTCCTATAGAAGGTAAAATCAAATAATATGCTTCCTGTGCCACCCTCTAACTCCCCACTTCCCTTTCCTCCTTTCTCTTAGCCTTTATACCTGAGAAGGCATCATATGATATGGAATATCTATTTTGTCAGTTTGGGTCAGCTGTCTTGCTTATGTCCCCTCCCAGGATTTGGACCAGTCTCATCCTATGGGTAAGGGGGGAACATTGGAGAGAGTCAGTACTGATGCTATGCAACTACTGCTCAGCTGTGGCCAGAGCACTGGTGTGTTTTCAGCACCTTTCTAGCCACCAATGCAAAGCACAGCAGTGTGAGGGCTGCTATGGAGAAAATTATCTCCATCTTAGGCAGAACCAAAAAAAAGAATAGATTTAAAATCATCATCTGTAAGCATAAAAAGCAAAATTACTTTCCTGCAATTTATTATTCTGAAATAAAACCTGCCCTACTAGGGCTTCTTAAAGAGTCAAATACTGTTCTCATGTTATACCAGCAAGAATCTGGAATGTTGCAGCTAAATACATCAGGGTTTGTTTTTTGTACACACAAGGTAGGTCATAACAGTTTTCACATAGACTACTACAGATTTGTTGGTAAAATATAGAAAAAATAGTTTTCAAATTTCTCATTTTAATATGTCTTCAAGACTCTTGTGACTGTGCAGTATCACAGTTTAGACTGAAAGTATATTTTGACTGTTGGTAGGGTTGATTGAACGCATTTAAATTTCCAAGATACTGCTGTAATGCCCAGAAGCATGCTATTAATGTGGTGAGTCATATTTTGATCCAGTTATGTTCATCCAGTTTCTCTGTGTGTGACATTGATCATATTATAAGACTGGGAAAAAATATTCTATTACTCTAAGAACTTGCCTCATTAAAAAAAAATGCACATCTTGCACAGGAGAACTAAGACCTAGTAACAGAAATGGCAATTTAAAAAAACAAACAACCAACAATAACAACAAAAAACAACAAAAACCACCAAACCATATACTGCAACTATACATGTCTTACCTGGCCAGAGGAACAGTTAGATTTCTTGTTGTCTACACTAGATGTCACAAGATAGGGATTCATAACTGTAAGTTAGACTGTGAAGTCCATCCTCCAAACACCTGTGCTGCAGCTTGATAATAACCTACTAATATGTACTCTATAAGAAGTGATTGATGCAACATTTAACGGATCATATGCCTCAGACAAGCCTTTTTATCTTTCCACTGTTAGATTTCTAATAGTAATTACCCATGTATTATTCAAGTCTTTAATAGGCATGTGTCAGATTCTGTTTGCACTTTAGAGTTTTTCTATTCTCTGACTGGGAGATATCCCTATGAACATAAGAATATAAATACAGTGTGTCTCCTGAGATTCAAAATTTGAACTTTTGTGAAAAACGTATCATTTTAACAGCACTACTATGTTAACTTGCTTAATTTTCAGAATGAAAAAGTTGTTACTTTCAGGTTTAGAGTACTTAAATATGTCTTGCCAGTGAGAATCATATTTCATTGTATTTTATAGTTCTATAGTTTTTCTGGTTTATAACTCTTCCGGTTTTAATTTTTGTTTCAGCACTTTGCTTGCTTCAATATAGAGAAATCTGATGGAAATGGAATAAATGCATTTCGTATTCTTTTTCTTCTGCTTGCCATAGAAAGTAGATACATAAAAAGTGAACTAAATAACAAGAATGAAGGGCTCACATTCAGTTTTTTGCACCTAATCAATGTACAAAAAGTGTTATAGTGCTATGTACAAAGGCACTTTCAAATTACGTAGGTCTTCCCCATTTTCTTTATTGAGAACGAACAAAATCACAGTGATTACAGAATTTCTGGTATAAATTCATCTGAATACAGACTTAACCCATCTACTGAGATCCAGTTCTGGATCCAGTTCTGGATCTCAGTACTGGATCTCAGTTTGTACAAGTGTAAATGTATGAAAGACTGAACTGAATTTAAATTTTCTCCATTATAATATTTATCCCCTATTTGTACAGAATTAATTAATCAATTTAAAAAATCAATCTGAATGAAATATTTTGGACACAGTAATTGTGTTTTTTTCACAAATGAATTAAAAACTAAGCTTCATGACCAGAATAACACTGTTTCTGTCAGCAAGTTTGCATATGTGTTTGTGTACATACATATGTATAAATATGTAATCAGCAAAATTGTTTTGTATTTTCTCCAGTTTTTATATCCTTTGATATATGCAAATTCTATTTCCAGCCTGTGGAGGCCGATCTGGAAAAAAAAAATTGGAAAGCCTCATGTTGCTGATATGTCTTCCATATAAAACCATGACCCATTTCAGGAACTCAAGATGTGAAGACTCTGGAGCCACAATTGTGTAGGATCTGCATTACCATTGAAATGTACCAAATAATTCTGTTGACAGTAGACATAAGAAAAGAGAATAATTTGCAGATGTTCCTCTTCACAGCTTTATCTGCAGACTTGAGAGGTCAAAAGTAATTCATATGGTTCTACCTGAAACACAATGTAAAAGTATTATTTGGAATTTTTCATAGCTACTTTTGATGCAAAACCACAGTTTTATCCAAATGGTGATCCAATGTGAAAATACTGTGTCTGGGTCTTGAAGGTGCTAATTATTTGCTCTGGATTTACCTAATATGAAATATTGAAATAAATTAGCTGGAGAGCAATGCATGCAAGACTTTCGCTAGTTATAAGCCATTAAAGTATTTCAATGCAGAACCATTGGAGTTTAACAGATTTAAAAATCAATATTTTAAACTTTTACATGTAAACCAGTACAAATTGAGAGACTACTTATTACTGAACATACTGGGTTTTGTTTTAATAACTTAAACTGCATTTTGCATATCATCTTTAAAGACATGGTGATGGAAATACTTTTTCACAGTGTAATATAACTTTTTTTTTAATGCAAGACCATGTTAAAGACCATAATTTTAATGTCTTCCATGTAGATTTTCAATGCTCTTCTTTCCTTAAATATTCATTTATCATGCTTTACAAGTTGCAGCAGAAATTTCTCAGATCCATTTTGGGAATTATTAGTCCTTTTTAAAATCCTGCATCTTTCCAACAGACAGGACTAATGCTTGGGGTTTTCTAGGTTAATCCAATTACACCGTAGAATATTTACTGAAGATAAAGGGTCAAGTTATTATTTAAAATTCTTTGTATTGCTACTTTCAGGAAACCTGGATAATTTTAGTCCCTGTTACAGCAGTGCAGCTAAAATGATCCTTTGAGGAATACAGCTTTGAATGTCACCTAAAAGCTGAAAACTGCTATTCGGGTTTCACCTGTAGTTAATTTTTCATTGAAAGTGCAGCACTCACACAAGTCTGCATTTCATAGTGGCTGCCTATTTTTGGAATTAAAAATAACTAAATCAGACCACTAATATTTGAAGATGAAATCTAATGGAAATCAACCCATCCCACAAAATCCATTTGGAGCTTATTTATAGAGTTGGCCATGAATTTATTAACATGAAGGAAAAAAAGGATTTTCCTATTGTCCTCAAATGGTAACTGAATGCATATTTGGCAGTCCAACCATATTGCTATAGTTGCAACTGTATTTTGAACATGCTAAATAAGGACCCATAATTTATAATAACACCTTACATCTCCTAAAAAATCTAGTTGGCACTTGGGAAATATCAGGCTTTGTGTTTGCTTTCTTACTTGCCTGATTTGGCAAGATTGAAAATCTGCCAAGCGTGACTGGCTTGCCAGAATCTTGGGGCATTCAGTACCAAGCTGAAGCTGGCACTTTGTGAATCAATAAACAGTTGACCAGCTGGCTAGTAGTCAAGGAAGACCACTGTCCTATTAAATTAAAAAATAAGTTAGTTTTAATCTCTATTAATTCTCTGTGCATTTCTAGCTTTTGAAATTAATTGAAAAATATATGAGATTGCTATATGTGAATGGTAAAATCCTGCTTCAACCCATGTAATAGTATCCCTGTCACTGACTTCAGTGGACTCAGGATTTCCTATGTAATATACATGAGGCTTTATATTTCATAGGAAATATCTCCAACTGCTCTGGCCCAGAACAGTCTGCCTGGCTGCTGGAGTCCAGTCCACTGCTACAGGAACTGGGACCTCTGAACATCTTTAGGGATGTGACTGCCGTACTCCTATTTGCAGGTCTAACCAGTAACAAAAATGAGCATGTATCCCAAAGACACACATGGTCACAGGTGCACTTGTGTCTTTCAGAAAAGGTAAAGAAAGCAGTGGTTTGGTTTTTTTGTTTTTTTTTACTGTAGAGGTAGGAACTGAGGCGCTGAGTGATTTTTTTTATTTGTCCTGCATTGTTCGCAGTCACAGGACATTGACCATGGACTTCAGCAACTGTCAGGGCATAGAAGATTTAGCCTGTCTTGCTCCAGCAAAAAACCTCAGATCTTCAATAAGGTAGTCCAGGGACCTAACTATATCCTACCTCCCTCATAAGATAATCTTGATAACACATTTGCATGTCACCATAGTCCTCATCTTTATTTTTCATCTTACAAAATATTGTCATTTTTCTTTTTCTCTGTCAGACATTACTCTGATTACTGTCACTAAGTTACAACTATGTGTCCCACTGTGATCTCCAAAACAAGCTTTAATTAGGGATAATAATGTTTTTATCACATTATTTTGTTCTGCTGATGCTACAGCTTTTCAGTGTTTTATACATGAACATTAATTACTTTTTCATCATGAGAAGTCAGAATGAACCCTTTATTTCAGCCTCTTTCATCGAAATTCCTATTTCTGGGGAAGAAAGAGAATAGAAATGTCCTTACCTGGGTTTTACAGTCCCGTAAACCGACTCCCATGTTATTAATGTACGTCAATATCTCTTGATCTATTTAGCATTGTCTAACTTAGATAAGTTTTTACATTGCAGATCCACTGTACTGCACACTCCTGCGTTCTCCTTTGTCCTGTTATATGTCTTCTTTTAAACCCCAATTGAGTTTTTGTGCTCAGCATTAAAATTACTAAGTTTACTCAGAATCCTTTTCTCCACAAATAAATAATATTAGTTTTTCTTTCCTCAGCAGTGCTCAGATGTCAAGGATTCATGACCAATGTGTTATCCTTCCACAGTGGAGTCTAACATTTTAAAATTATAGCTTCAATTCAGAGTTAGAGAGCTTCCTCATCATGGCAAGCTAGATGATTCAGGATGTCCAATGGAAAATTATAGCCATTCATCAGCTCAGGCTAGGGAGTCATATTATAGAACCTTCAGTATTTGGATGATTGTAAAGTACAGCAGACAGAAATACTACTATTGTACTCCTAAGGGACTTCTCCATTCAAAGGAAAGAAAAACAAGGATACTGATTCCTTCCTTCCTTCCTTCCTTCCTTCCTTCCTTCCTTCCTTCCTTCCTTCCTTCCTTCCTTCCTTCCTTCCTTCCTTCCTTCCTTCCTTCCTTCCTTCCTTCCTTCCTTCCTTCCTTCCTTCCTTCCTTCCTTCCTTCCTTCCTTCCTTCCTTCCTTCCTTCCTTCCTTCCTTCCTTCCTTCCTTCCTTCCTTCCTTCCTTCCTTCCTTCCTTCCTTCCTTCCTTCCTTCCTTCCTTCCTTCCTTCCTTCCTTCCTTCCTTCCTTCCTTCCTTCCTTCCTTCCTTCCTTCCTTCCTTCCTCCCTTCCTCCCTTCCTCCCTTCCTCCCTTCCTCCCTTCCTCCCTTCCTCCCTTCCTCCCTTCCTCCCTCCCTCCCTTCCTCCCTTCCTTCCTCCCTCCCTGCCTGCCTTCCTGCCTGCCTTCCTGCCTGCCTCCCTTCCTTCCTGCCTGCCTGCCTGCCTTCCTGCCTGCCTTCCTGCCTGCCTCCCTTCCTGCCTTCCTTCTTTCCTTCCTGCCTCCCTTCCTCCCCTCCCCTCTCCTCTTTTTTTTACTTTGAAACCACAATCTTCCATTATATTTTGATCATAGGAATGTGTCAAACAGAATCCAGATTATAGTCTGTGCTTGTTCAGTGCCTGCTTTAGTTTCTGAAAATTTGACAATTATGATGTATATAGGCTTCCAAATGTCTAGGAAGACTGGAAACTGTGCTCTCTCTACTGATTGCTTTGGAAAGAGATGGAGGCAGGGTTGGCTGTAGCTCTTTCCTGGTGGGAGGGTGAAAAACACAGGAAAAGTATTTTTGACAAAACCTTTGGGTTCACTCCAGGACAGTGAAAGACGTTTGATACAAGTTGTAAGAAAACATGCAGTTTCAACAGTCATCCTACACAATGTGAGATGATTGCTGTTATCTTTGCTAAGTCTGTGTTTAACATATTTCTTTGGATTCTTTGTATTTATGGAGGAGATCACACAGATAATTGGGAAAGGAGACTTTCATGAATTGAGGTGAAGCAGCAGTTACTTTTAGCTTTTGTCAGTCTGTTATCCACTTGGACAGGTTTGCAAAACCATTTTAAGCAACTAGAATGTTGTTCTGGTTCTAAGCATTGTGTGTAGAAATTACAGGGTTTGTGCCTTGCACTGAGCAGGACCTCAAGTACTTATCCAGGTGTGAAAGAAGAATTCTCAAACTAAAGTCAGTAGAGTAGGAGATACAGACTTATATCAGCTTATGGACCTACCTGACGCTTGCACCTAGGTCCTTACACTGCTGCTAACACATAATTGACTACATCTTTTTTTAGTGGCATAATCTTCTTGAGCTGGGACACATATCCACAGTACTGGAATATAGGGATTAGTATAATTTTTTTCCTGATGTGATTTGATTACCTTTTCTATCAGTATATGCTAATCTTTAGGCTTCCAGGAGTTGAACAAGCTGTCATAGATTATTTTCTTCTACATTATATGAATTGAGCAACTCAATGAGAGAGCAAGGGAGGCAAGTGTATATGACTCTAACATTCAATGGAAACGGTCCTCTTTTGGCGGAAGACCACCATCTGGATTTAGTTTTATCCTCACTGCACACTTCTGTAGTGATGTATGTGCTGGTTTAAAGTTAAATTGGCAGGAGAAATTAACCCAGCTCAAAAGAGATTACAAGTCAGGGTTACAATTTAATAAAAAGATTACAATAAATACAATGATACAGAGAAAAAAAAATTGGTTTTAACCCATAAAAACCAAATGTATATCCCAGAACCCTGGAGCACAAACAGAATGGTGTTTGTTGGCCCCTGGGCTGAGCACCATGTGGTCCCCCTGATCACAAAGTAAAAGGAAATGAATACCTATTGGGGAGGATGATGGTCACAGTCTGGTCAATAGTGGCAGTCACAGTGCTGTTGAGGTTCTGGCCCTTCTCTGGATGGGATGAGTGGTACCAGACCCAAGATTATATACCCTCAGGTTCAGATGGGAATGCCCAACAACTCTTCCATGGCCAGAAATTTCACAATGGGTGATTTACTCTGTGAGTCATAGGATATTTCTGGAATCTTTGATGGCCCATTAGCAGACATGACCTCTCGGTCTGGGTGTGAAGGTGCTAATGCCTCCTCTGAGGGGAGTGGTCACACACTGGCATGAAAACAGAAGGAAGAGACCAGGAATGATTTCTATCTATTTCTATCTATTATTGACTTAAACTGTTTTGTTTGTATTGTTATGGCTATATTTCCAGTAGACTACTATTTTTTACTTATATCTCCTTGTATTTTGTCTCTCTATGTTGGTGAAAGGGAGTGAGGTTTTAATAACAGGGGGTGGGAGGGCCCCAGCATTTGTCTTAAACCAAGACAGTACCACAGAGCTTGTGAATTAAAGAAATTCAGAGTTAAGCTATGCATATGAGAAATCCTAGTATTGTGATGTGGAAAAGAACATCATTAGGGCACTGCACACGAGACATCAGAGACTTCAATAGTCATGTAACTATGATGAATGTATTGGCTCTTTAAAAAACTTAAAGGTTGGGCTTTGACTTTCCTGTGTCTACACTTAGCCCACTACATGAAAAATTATAACTTTTATCCAGTAAAAATCCAGTTTTTGCTACCATTAGTGTTATTTTTCTTAAAATGCAAAACCTTTAAAGACGTGTCTGTTTGTGTACATGAAAATGGACTTGCAATTCTTTTTTCTCTCTCCCACTTTTCCATCCCTACCCCAGTGGAACTATGTAAAGGCAAAAACATTCTTATTTTCATTTCCCATTCATATTCTTTTTATCCCAGGTTTCATTTGCAGCTTTGTTCAAAAACTGTTCTTTGCTCATGTCATATAAAATTATTTAAGAAAGAACCAGAACAACAACAAAAACCCTCCCCTAAAGCACCTCGATGGGGTTTGAAATATAAATTGCAGCTTTAAAGTTCTCTTAGACACATATTAAAACTGTTTCTTTGCTTTGTAATTATAAACTGTACATGTCTCTTATTTAGGTGCAATGAAAACTTCCCATTTTTCTTTGCAACTCTGAAATAAAGTCACGCAATATATGTTTAAAGATATTTTTTGCTCAAACTATATTTGGATGCTTATGTTGTGACAGTATATCTTTCCTCTAAGGCACGATGATTGTAAGACAAGTGAAAACATGATCAGAGCATCACTGAGATATCTCTGAGATGAAATGAATTTCCTAGAAACCAAATTGTATAAGTAATGTACATATGTCCTAATTCTTTTTTATTAATGGGTAAGTAAGACAGTTAAACGCCACCCTGACATCCACTCCCATCAGATCTAAGAAGCAGGGTCAGGCCCGGTTAGTACTCAGATGGGAGACCTCCTGGGAATACCAGGGGCTGCACGTTCTAGTCCTGAGGACTTCACTGTCACTGTCCAAGCTCACTCGGCCGTGACAGATGAACCTTAGGAGTTAAAGGGTGGGGCCAGTTCTGCGCAGGCTGTGCCTCACCTAAAAAATCCACTGCGCAGGCTCAAAGGACACACTCACGTGGGTAAAACCCTTCTCAAATCTTATTTGTGCAGCCTATCCATGACTGAATAGTTAAGTAGTAGGTATTTATCTTCAGCTTTAGTAAGGACATTGTTTA
Organism: Pithys albifrons albifrons; assembly: GCF_047495875.1. NCBI lineage: Eukaryota > Metazoa > Chordata > Aves > Passeriformes > Thamnophilidae > Pithys > Pithys albifrons. The sequence goes on from NC_092460.1 coordinate 69,138,592, forward strand.
GACACAAGTTTTTATGCTGAAAATTTTTTATAGACATAGAGGTGACACACCTTATATATATTTGGACAATGGCAATAATTTATTATTCATCAAATGGAAATCCTTAAAATCTAATTATTCTTAGTCCAGACTAAATTGTTGTGGAATAAAGAAACATTAGTAATGTACTTACAATTGTTATATGTGCATTTAGGTTTTGTGTCTTCCCCTGATGAGCTCCCCCTTCTTCTCTAGGCTGTGAGGTTGAAGGTTTAATTCTAGCAGTGGGGGTTTAAAGTGAGTCATTAGCATCCAAGTCTTTCATCAGCAGGAGAAATGCGGTGGTCTTGTTGATGATTATTCCTTCCTCACTCTAGGATTCCCTAGGGGTCATTTCTGTAAGTTTGCCTGCACTCTTTTACGTATTTCTTTTCTTTAATCTGAAGCTCCAGGTTACATCCAGATTTGCCTTATATATTGATTTTTAGTATGTTTGACATCAGTTTTGTGTTCTGCTTGCAACTCCAAAATGCAGTTCTGTGCAGTTCCAAGTCTGCACTTCTTAAACTGAGCAAGGCTGAGTATTTTATAACTATGTGGGCTCAAATGACAGACTGTGCCCATCTCTTACCAGTACATGAAATAACTGCTTCTTACTGCTATCTATATAAAAATTATATTGTGATTCTATGGTTCTACCATACAAGATAGCCAAAAGTAAAACAAATGAGCCATAGACACCTGCTCAATCAGGGAAACTACAATTACAGATAAACCAAATAAAATAAAGTTGCAAGCAAGTCAGGAAAAGTTTATACAGTCAGTGGCAAACCACAGTCCTGGAGTCTTGTACAAAGCTTGTAACCTGTTATTAGCTTTGACAATACTTTATTACAGGCTATGTTGTTAAAAAATGAATGGTACTTGGTTTTGGAATACAGATCAGTAACAATGCACTACACACAATAAAATATACATAGATCATTAGAGTACAAAATGAATGAAACAAACACTTGCAATAAAATTACAGAGGCACTATAGGAAAGCAATTTTTTTTTCTCCTAATATTTGGAAACAGTATAAATATTCTTTAAATTCTCACAAATGAACCCAACCCAAATCTTATATGTTGTTCAAAAGGATGGACATTTTCAGAAAGAGTTCTCTTAAATGTCATCATACAGGATGGATCACTGCTGAATAATAAAGTGACATAGCAGCACCATTTAGTTTAATATAGTTAATATCCCTGTTACACGCGTATAAGCCAAATTATGTTTAATTAAACAAGGTCTGGTAAGTAAGCAGATGATGAAACACAGTGTTCTTTTTGTAACTTCTAATGTAATAAGCAAAAAACCTGTAGGATAAGGTGATCTTTTGATGACAATTTTGAAATTGGTCAGTAGAAGAAAATTTGGGCCTTCCTTGAAGTAATAAAATATAGTGGTAGTATGCATATAATTTGTTTTTCCTGTTATTCAACAAATTTAAGAACATGTCACCAACAAATGGTCAAAACCGATTTAAGACCAATGTAGTATTAGGTGGCAGGCATTCTTTATTCAGTGCTGGATGTATAAGGGGATATTTCCTCCAAAATATTGTGCATACTGAGTACAGAATAAAGCTCCTGTTTATATATTATAGTCTACATACACATTCTTTGATTTTTCCCCAAAGAAACGTACATGTGATAATTATTTCCCCGAAGTCATTAACATATGTTCCCTCCTCTCTGCATTTGCTTTCTTTTGTCCCAGGTTTTCCTCTGGTGGTCTCTGGGAGTTGTAGACCCCAAAGTTGTAATTGAACACTCAGTGAACTGGTGTTACTTCCAAAATATGGAGCTGAGTTGGTACACTTTGGTTTGTTACTCCTCCCCCCTTTATTTTTGTTAGTGTTTAACGTGATCCTACAAAATAAGCATTGTGCAGTTCCATAGGCTAGTGATTTTTAAGAATAATCTTTGTATTATCCTACCAGCTGAGCAAACATTTCTTAATCTGGCAACAAACAGACAAGCAGCTTTCCTTTTCAACAGTCTCTCTAATTTGATTTGCTCAGAAGACACGGTCTACAAAACATGCCTTGCTGTGGTGCACACAACCATGCAGGAGAAAGACCACTTGATAGTAACAGTTTTGTGAATGTAAGAAAACTGAAGAAGGTAAGTTACATTGGTGCTGATGATTCATACTTAACCTTCATTGTTTGCTTCCTTGCGGTATGCCAGCATGACTAACCCAAGGGTGCCAAAAATTACCACTGATCAATAATTTGAAATTGCAGCACTTGAACTTTCACCTTTAATTCTGCTGTGCTGTGATGTGTTCAAACATCAGCCTTTTGGAATTATTCATTCTGGCGGCAGATCAGCATTGTATAGACATCTGCAGAATGTTAAACATACTTTTCTTTCTAGCATGGAATAGTAAAGCAAATTTCAGTAAAGAGACATGGTGGAGCTCATATATTCTCAATGTAGGCAGACAGTGTGGGGACATTTAATATATCTTAGCAGTCTATTAAAATTTTCCTTCAATTCTGATATTACAAAACCCTTTTTGAAATAAGCAAAGTTATGTATATGAGAGGTGAAGTGGATATGATTTGATCCAGAGCCTTTTGAAGTACATGCAAAGATTTCCAGTGACCTCAGCAGGCTCTGGAAAGCTCCATGAGTTGCATGAGTATTAAGTAGTTATTAAGTAGTTGTTTCACTGCTATTGTAGCATAGAGCCACAATGAATTGTGTTAAAGAACACTGGGAGAAAAAAATAAAAAAAAATAAAGAAATAAATGTAGCTTTTTGTATATTTGTGGATACCATTTTTCAGATAAGAAATAAAGTGGATGTCAGACTAACCTTCTGTTCTAGTCTATCTGATAGTTTTCCTCTCCTTCTTTAAGATAAAGCAACTGACACAGCATTTCATTCAGGACACTGTAGTAGAACTGACAATCACAAATGCTGTCTGTGAAATTTCATAAAAACATAAACTATTTTGTTCCTCTGTTGCTTTAATCCTCTTGTGTTTATATCATGCATTCCCACATGAAGCTAATTCTATATGTGGACACAATGCAACATATTAGAAGTAAGAATTACTGTCAAGAAAATGGTATTCACATCCGGTGGGATGGTCTGATAGCTAAAAACAATGCCTTAGTCAGAAACTGAGGCTAATAATGAATATTATCTATGAAACATATTTGAAAATGCTTTTATTTCTCTAGAATGTGTGGACACCATGTAGGGTTCAGTTAATTTGAAGAAGTGGTAAGGGTGAGGTTCACATGCCTCTTGTGAGTCAATGAACTAGCTTCCCTCTAGTGTCAGTAAGGACACAGAAAGAGAGAGAGAATCATAGAATAACAGAGTCCCAGAATATGCTGAGTTGGAAGGGACCCATAAGGATCATCAAGTCCAACATTTAACCCTGCACAGGACCATCCCCAAGAATATTACCATGTGCCTGAAAGTGTCATCCAAATGCTTCTTGAACTCTATCAGGCTTGGTGCTGTGACCACTTCCCTGGGGAGCCTGTTTCAGCATCCAGCCACCCTCTGGATGAAGAATCTCTATATAATAGCCAACCTAAACCTGCCCTAACTCAACTTCAGGTCATTCTCTTGGGTCCTCTCTGGTAATCACAGTGAAGACATCAGTGCCTGTTCCTCCTCTTCCCCTCTAAAAGAAGTTGTAGACTGCAATGAGGTCTTCCCTTAATCCCCTCTTTTCCACACTGAACAGAGCAAGTGACCCCAGTTGCTCCTCATATGGCTTCCCCTCTAGGCCCTTCACTATCTTTGTTGCCCCTCTTTGGATGTTCTCTAATAGCTTAATATCTTTCTTATATTGCAGTGCCCCAAACCACACACTATTCAAGGTGAGGCTGAAATCTTCATAGGACAATCACCTCACTCGATTGGCTGGTGATACTTTGCCTGATAGCCCCCAGGATGTGGTTGGCCCTCTGGGCTGCCAGGGCACTGCTGACTCATATTGAACTTGCCATTGACCAGGACCCCCAGATTTCTTTCTGTTGCACTGCTTTCCAGCATCTCATTCCCCAGACTATGTTTGTTCAGCATCAAACAGCTGATGTTGAACCATCTCAGGTGCAGAATCCAGTACATCCCCTTGTTGAACTTCATACGGTTGTTGATTGTCCAGCCCACTAACTTGTCCAGGTGTTTCTGCAGGGACTCCCTAGCTTCGAGAGAGACAAAACAGCTCCTCTGCATTTTGTGTCATCTGGAAACTTGCTCAGTATCCTGTCCAGTCCTGCATCCAAGCAATTTATGAAGATATTGAAGAGCACAAGGCCCAAGATGGAGTCATGTGGAACCCTAGTGACAAGTTACCAGTCTTATGTCAGCCCATTCATTATTACCCTCTGTGCTTGAGCTGTAAGCCAATGGCTCACCCACTACATGATGTGTTTATCTGGTTGTGTGCTGGACATTTTGTCCAGAAGGACCCTGGGAGAGACAGTATCGAAAGCTTTACTGAAATCCAAAATGATTACATCAACTGGTTTCCTTTGATCAGCTATGTGGGTTACCATAAAAAGATATCAGATTGGATAAGTAGAACTTTCCTTTCATGAAGCTTTCTTGTATGTGACAAATGACAGTGCTGTCTTTCAGATGTTTTTCAATATCTCCCAGAATAATCTCCATAACTTTACCAGGCACTGAAATGAGACTGACAGGCTTGTAGTTTCTGGGCTCCTCCTTCTCACCTTCTTGAAAACTGGGATAACATTGGCCAGCTTCCAGTCAGCTGGGGCCTCTCTGAGTTGTTGAGTGCTCAAAAATCATCAAGAAGGGTTTTGCAATAATATCAGCCAGCTCTTTGAGGATTGTGGGATGAAACCCAATCCACCCCATAGATTTTCAGGGATCCAGCTGGAGCAGCAGATCCTGAATAATTTCAGGGTTGACTGGGAGTTGGTCATTCTCACAGTCATGGTCCTCCAGCTCAGAGCACCGAGGCCCCCTTGGTCCATCATCCACATCGAAGACAGAAGCAAAGAAAGTTTTAAACACCTCCGCCTTGCCTCTGTTCCTGTTTTTAAGGTGACCATCCTCATCCTGTAATGAGCCAATGTTATTTTGATATTACCTATTGCCATTAATGTATTTGAAGAAACTCTTTTTATTGTCCTCCATATTTCTGGCCAGCTTCAACTCCAGTTGAACTTTGGCTGCACAAATTTTCTCTCTATAGTGGCAAGCAGAATCTCTGTAGTCTTCCCAAATCACTTGACTTTGCTTCCAATGGGCATACACTTTCCTTTTTTGCCCTATCTCCAAGAGGAGATCCCTGCTCAGCCAAGCTGGCCCTCTGCCTTGCCTGGTTGACTTTCCACTTTTGACAATTGCCTAATTCTGTGCCCTTGAGAGGTAGTGTTTAAAAAGTGACCAGCATTGATGGACTCTAGAACCTGCAAAAACATTTTCCTAGGGGACCATACTCACTAATTCCATGAGCAGCCTGAAGTCTGCTCTCCTCATATTCAGAGTTGAGGTTTTGCTGGCACTTTTCCTCCTGTCAACAGAGATTTAAAACTCAATCTCTTTGTGATCACTGTGGCCAGGATGGCCACTGATCTTCACTTAGCTCATGAGATTCACTCTGTTGACAAGCAGCAGATCAGGGAGGGCATCTTTCTGACTCCCTTAGAACCTGTTGCATAAGGTGGTCTTAAAAATTTTTAGTAATATTCTGGCCCATATTTTACCAGCTGTGTTATGCTCCCAGTTAATTTCTGGCAAGTTGAAGTCCCCCATAAGGACAAGGGCCATTGATTTGGAAATGCCCCTTCGTTCCTCAAAGAGTAATTTGTTGGCATCAGCAGCCTGGCTGGGACGTCTATAGTAGACTCCCATATTAATGACATCTGCATTATTTGTTTCTTTCATTCTTACCCAGCGGCTCTCAACTGTGCCATTGCCAACTGTGAGCTTTTTACATTCTAACCCTCTGTTAAATACAGTGCCACTCCTCCTCCTTTTCTGCCCTGCCTATCCCCCTTGAATAGACTGTAACCATCCATCAAGGCACTCCAGTCACAGGACTTACCCTACCAGGTTCCAGTTATGCCAGTGATGTTAAATCCCTTGGACAGGGTCAAAGCTTTGAGCTCCTGTTACTTGTTCCTCATGCTGCGCACATTGGTGTAGAAACACTTCAGGTGTGGTACATTTGTAGCCAGCATCTCCTGAGGCAGATTGAGGGATCCCAGGAATGTTCATTTCTTCAAGTTTTGGCAAACCATCCCATCACTCAACACTGGCACGTCTGGTTTTGCCTCTTTCCTCCTTCCAAGGCAGTTTAATGCTCTGTCAACAAGCCTCACTAGCTCCTGTGCTAGAATTCCTTTTCTCCTCTGAGACAGGTGCATCGACAATAAAATTCTTGCTCTATCCTCTTTGTTGCACTCCAGGTCACTCACACTCCTTGGAGTCATTTACAAGTCCCTCGATTGCTCTCAGCACTGCCCCCTCCTTCCTGGGTTGCCTGCCACAGACCTCCAGGTCCTCAGGCTGCCACTTGTTTCTCCGTGCTCTTGGGAACTCCTGCACAGCCCAAACTGTCTTTCAGTGAATGGCTCTTCCAAGATTTCCTCTGCTATTGTAACTTGCTAGAAGGTGCTGAAATTGCCCCACCTGTGGCTCAGATGCTCAGGAAGCCTACCTGGCTATCTTAGACTGAATGATTAACTTTTAGACAGCCAGACATTAGGCCTACTCCCTCTAAACTAGTACTTCTCTGGATGATGCTGAAGGAAGGAGGAGGTGAAGTAAATGTGAGCTTGGGAGAGATGTAGCCTCTCTTTCGAACCATTTCTCATCTGTGGGAGTAAAGCAAAATATCTCTCTCTGTATCCACAGTGATGGGAGACCATGAGGTGAAAATGAAGTCTACAAAGTGTCAGTGTTTTGTCCCAGGGAAGTACTACAGATGCTGACAATGTGCTGATGTCTCAAGGGCCTGTGTTAAATGGTCTCCCCTGAGGCCACTCCAACTCTTGTGTTACTATACTCTTCTGTACTTATCAATGTAAGTACTAATTACTGATGTCAAAAGCAGCCAAATAAAAATGCTACTACAGATAATTGTCATACCATTTCTCAGTAGTTATTTGATACTTGTACAGGTTTATGCTATTGCAAAAAGCTCTTCTGATGCATTGTTCACGATATAGAATTTGCATTATTTATGGATCGCAGAGTTATGTATTTTATCTTTAAATAGATATAATTATATGACAGTTATATTTTATTGTAGATAATATATGGTATGCTATCATAAAATACAATATTTTTTCAATGGCATGGTAAAAAACAATTGGTTATTTCTCAAACCTTCTAAACTGCCAAGAAATTGTTTTAATATATACTTCTATTAGTATCCAGTTTTCTAACTGAATGTGATTTTCAAAGTCTTTTACGTCTCAAAGCAGTCATAACTAGACAGAACAACTTAAATTCTCTGAACTTTAAGATTCTGTGCATTCCATGATTGTAAAATAAAGCACAAAAAGAAGTCAAATTATTCTATGTATAAGAAAATATATATTATTTGTTGCTGTATTTCAGTTATTATGTCCCACAAAGCTGGAAAATGACATGAAAACTTTTGCTCTGTTAGTGATGTCTTTATTATGCAATGTTCTTCTCAGGAACCCTCTTACATCTTGTCTCTCTAAACCTTGCTGTGCTGCATTCTGTGGGTTTTCAGGAAGCGCTTTCAGAGACTAACATCTGGGCATCTGTGTGTGATGAAGTTTCTAAGCTTCTAAAATTGTCAAATACTATGCTGGTGTTTCCATGTCAGAAAACACACTTCATACTGAACACAGTAGAAGACTTACCCATACCATTTATAGGGAATTAATGGGATCTTCCAGAATTCCTCCATTACTATAGTCTCATGATACATTATAGGAGGAAAGATGTGAAGTACACGTTTACAGTTATCTCAGCTGGAGGTCCAGCTCCTAGTGGTCTGTTCTTCCCCCTCTATAGTTCCCTGGGAGGTCAATTTCTTTAAGCTGCTGTGTATGTTTCTGTATTAGCCAATCATGCTTTCCTATAATTAAGGTAAGGGTAAACTTCATTAGGATCTTTGAATTAGATATTATCATAGGAAAAGAAGGTGAGCACCCTTGCACTTATCAAATAGAACATTTCACAGGCAAAAGTGAAGTTAATGGACTGAACACCCAGAACACTTCTCCTACTAATCCAATTCAATGGAATAATAGTCTAGACATAGACATAATTGTTGAGATTTGTTATTCAATCTATTTTATTAGAACTTCATAGATATACATTCTGGAAGTTCACTCTATATTTAGACTTTGGTAACTTTCTTGCATTTTCCTCTGTTTTTCTTCTCCATTTATATACCTTTATTTCCCCCCTCTTAATAATATGCATTAAACATCAAATACAAAAATTTTCAGCATAGATCTTCTTTGTCAAATTATGTAAAACAGTGCTAAAATCATGTAGACACTAAATAATCAAACACCTTATTTAAAATGACATAATATTTTGAAATATTCTTGCCCTTTTCAAATATTTATAAAGATAATAGTATTTCACAATCATTCTGTAATAAAGTTTTCATAATATCTATTTGTTTTATTCAAACTCATTTTCCAGCTCCTAGATGTACATGGGTTCCTGCTCAGATCACTTTGCAACTCAAAGACTTAATCTTTATTGCATCACTAATTCGGGTAACATTTGGTAGAGAAATTGACATAAATGCCAACCAAAACACATAACCACCAGTCCCCATTGAAAAAAAAAACAGGCAGGTGTCAAGCTGATATTTTTAAAACAACATACAAACATCTTTCCTCTAAGAGAGCTTACTTTTTCCTTTTGAATATCATATTTGTGTTTCTTTTTTCCCAGCTGTCTGTTTTCTCTGGGTGTTATTTTACAGTGTGGATTTATTTTCATTGCTTCACCATATGTTTTGTTTCTTCTTTTTGTGTGCCTATACACTTATTTATTCTTCCCATTTCTGAAACCCTTTCACCTCTATCATCTCCAGAGACTGGCTGGTAAGCAAAAAGTATAGACAGTAAAGTGGTACCTTTTGACTTCCTTAGGAGCCTCTTGCTTCTCAGGAGTCAGGCTAGTTTTTATGCTACAAATCCATCCTAAGATTCACTTGGATTATCCATTTTCTATTTTTCTATTTGCTTTAGTTGCTGTATGTTCAGGTTAGGTGAATAAGAACTGCAGCTCTAGATTTGCAGAAGTAGTTACCAGTCGCAAATAATAGTGATTGAATGTTTACATATACACACAAACATATACATACACAAAATTTACCCCACCCCAGCTGTTTTTCTGAATAATTTTTATTTAAAGATAAAAACAATTAGCAATTCTTGTCACGCCTAGATTCCCTGGCTTCTCTTTATCTTTATTGTTCACATGGAACTTAATATCTGCAGGGCCCTGCCAGCTCTAGGATGTGGGTGGCATAATAATGAAGAACAAATCAGTTTTATTTCAGAAAGAATTTTTAAATATATATTTATAAATTTTTTTTTTCAGTGTTCCTCCTTCCCAGATAATAATTCAAATATTTGTTAGACCTTTGACATACCATTTCCACATGCTGGAGTGCTGGAGAAAAAGATGCTCAGGTTGGAATAGACTGTTTGTGAAAATCCCAAAGCAAATTATTTTCATCATTTTTCTGCACGTATCACTCAGGATGTCCTCCACTATTAGTTGATTTTTTGTTTTATTTTTTTTCTTTCTTTGTTTCAATTTTTTTTTTTTTACATAGAAAGTTTTCTAGAGATTCCTAAAGGCCATTTCATTAATTACTCAAACATAAAACAAACATATAATTCACATATGACCACTCTGTCTTCACTGTGACATGTATTTAGCCACATTTTGCTCTATTTTCTGACAATTTAAATCTCTTTTACACCCTAGCTAGCTAATAATTTTCTCTTTGTGGATGTAGAGTTACTTTTTCTGTTGCGCCTGACTTCTCCAGTCCAGGTCTCTCAAACTCACCATGTTCAAGGGTGCTGCCAACTCTTCTTTACAGACCTCACTCTTTTTAGAGAGGCAAAAGAGTGCTGAAACACTGCCTAGAGAACCTTCCTGACAGAGATAAGCACCATCTGTTGCATTACTCCACTGGGATATTTTTTAAAAGGTTACCTCTGCTGGAGAGCTCAGAAGCTGACTAGAAAATATTGAAAGGAGTAATGATTCTGTCAGAGTCTGTCTTGTGTAAGGAGCTAGAGTAAACAGAGGGCTTGCTCTTGCATATTTTATCTATCTCAGTGGTAATACCCTTTCTGACCTAATCAAATACTGAACTCACACTAAATCACTCTATAAAAGACATGATTTCAGGAAAAGTTTCAAGATATACTACTAAGTTATTTTATATTTCTTACAAATCATGTGCGTATTCAGTATTGTAAGAGGAAAATGGAAAAAATATCATGGAAAAATATGTCACGATTACTTGCAATTGACAATTTAAATGTCACTAATCTACTAAGAATTCATTTGGCTGCAGTGCAAGATCTTGACATTTTAATATACGGAACCATCACTTTGGCAGGTAAATTTAATGTATCTCTGCATCAGCCTCCTTTCCTAAAACACTTAGCAGTAGTATATTATGGCATGATTCCAACAAGTGTAGAGAAGTGACAGAGGATGCCAGAAAGAGGTGATGTTCTCAGTGCATGCAAGTTTCAATTCCCTTTGGAGAGACAAGAAAGACGTTTTTTTTAAAAATTTTAATAATGTGTCAAGATATAGCTCCAATTTGTTTTTACTTATCTAATTTGCTATCCTAGATTTTTTTGTTTCAGAATTTTACTCTGATTTTGTTTAGTTATTTGTTTTTTCATCAATGAAGTTGCTAACTATATTACATGTCCAAGATGTGGATTTAAGTCTGTTTAGCACACTTCATATTCACAGACTTTGTCCTATTTCTATGAAAGTGTGGTTATGCATATGAAAGGCTAATTTGTCCATGCTTCTATTCATGATAGAATCCAGGAAATTCTCTTTATTGGAATGAAGATATTTTGAGCAGTGAGAAATTGGAAGCTCGTGACCCATATGGCATTCCTCTTGGGTCCAAAGCCCAAATCCTCTTACCAGTCGATATGACAAGGAAAGAATGCTCACGGCCAAAAAGAATATGAACTATCTCCATGCTCCCTGTTGTTTTGTGCTGAAACTCTTCCTGATTGAAGTGATCCTAACTGCTGAAAGGTGTGGTTTGATTCTGACAATTTACCCTGCAGGTATGCACATCTCTTCCTATTGCTATAAAGAAAAGTCTTTATTTTCTATTTATTTATTATGCTGTGATTGTCTACACCTCCTACTTTTGTCTTACTGTGTTCCCGGAAATGAAACAGTAAAAGAAACAGCAACCAACAAGCACATTTGTATAAGGTGTGTTTTAGGGCTTATAGCAGTGAACACATCTTGATAGACATGCTGTGCTTAGCTGTAGATAATTTATCTGGTCTTCAGCATTAACCAATGTTAGATATGTTCAGAAGAAAGCAGGATGCAGAAATTCTCTAAATCTCTTCAGTCAGATGCTCATCAACAGCTAATCTGCACTTACTTTCAGTGACGCTAAAGGACTTTTAATAGACCACATTGCATTTTGCAATACAAAACCACTATTTTCCTGATATAAGTTGAATTCTGATCTTGTCTGATTATCATTTAATTAATTTACTTTATTTCTTTTAACATTTTTAAATTACGTAGTAAAATTGTCATTTTTTTCATCTACATGTGCTAAGTGACACAGACAAAATCTGGATTTCTTCAAGCACTCAAGGAATTGAAAATATACTTTTGTCTGAGGTTTAGGGCTTTAATTATACTTAAAATAGTTTAATTTATTCTTAGTGATATAAAAAAGAAAAAGCTTTCTAATACTAGTTATTGTAGTAGAGATTCTTGTTATCAAACACATGAAATGTGTGACATAGATTTTATGTCTTCTTACTCATAAATACAGGATTCCAAATGAATGCATATATAGGAATTTTTACTAGAGGGTGTTCAGGGTGAACTTAAAATATATGTTGGCTTCCTAATAAAGAGAACTCCTTTTTTGTCATCTTTCTAGTAGTTTATCTTATACATATATTTTATGCATTTTCCATTTTTTTTTAATTCTGAAAAGCAAATGGGATGATTCTAAGTTAGCATTTATTGCTGTGTTGCTCTTTAATTTAAAAGGTATACTAAGCAACCTGCCTGAATCTCCTAACAAGCATATTTCAAAAGGAAAACATAGTGTTTGCCTTCCCATTTAATGTATTTCCTACTGCCAGTAATGTATACTTTATCGCTTTCTCAAAGTATCTGAGAGGTTAGGCTATCAACATATTTTCCTCTTTTGTGCACTAGCACTTATTTCCTTTAAAGTCAAAATTCAATATTATATATGTCTTTGTTTACTATTTTCTGAGGAACATATTGGTAGTTTGATATGTTAGGCTGTGATACATTTGGTGAGAATAAGAGGTAATGTTAAATGTTCTTTTTGAGGATCACTATTCCTCAGTTAAATTTTTACCTTTTCTTTTCAATAAGAATTACATAATTTTGTATTCCATAAAAAACCAATAATAAGGTGTTCAAAATTACATTCCTTTAGCGTTCTTTCCAGCATTGCTTTGGTAAGCTATTGCAATAATATAAGCATCTGATTGTCACTTTTTTGATCCATTTTGGTACCAAGAAAGGCATCAAGAGATGACAGTGCCTGAGACATCCCAGAGGATGATTGCCCATTATAAATTTACTTACAGTAGCATTGCTATAGTAAAGATTGTGTCAGCAGCTTCATTATAATGCCATTCTTCAAGAAGTGATAACTCAACTGTAAGAGTTGCCATGAAATCAATAAGATCACAGTTCTCAAAGCCACATTATTTAAATGATCAAAATATTTGACAAATTAAAGAAAGCAATGCAAATTATGTAAATGCATTTTCTCATTAAGAATGCATACTTAGAATTAAAAAAAAAAATCTGTTGTACTTGCTCCTTCCTTTTGTATCTAATCACTTTTCAAATGTCTTTCGTAACTGTGATATTGTTACATATTTTAATTCCGGAGCCATGCAGGAAAGTTCACTTGTTATTCTTAGTAACACCACTTACAAAACTTCTAAACAAAACCCACTTCTGAATGGAAGTTCGTATTTGGACACATCTTTTCATGTAGTGAACCACCACTATCTGGTACTTGCTAAATATATAACCTTTCTGTGTGCTTTAACCTCCCAAATGTAAAAACAGAATATTGTGGAGTATAGTGAAGACTTGTTTTAAAAGTTAATCTAGTCATTGTTGATTAGGAATCAAGTGTTCTGCATCAGACTCTAATGCCAATTTCAGTAGAATATGATACTTGAGGATTTGTTTAATAAACACCAAGCGACAGCCAACTAAAAAGGTTTAAGTGTTGAACTCAGTTAAACCTGAAGTACTTCCATGTGGCTCTAAAAAAATTGGAACTGCACCTACTTTTGTAAATTGCTTTGATGAATAATGTTTGATAACTGGAAAAATTTTATGTTATCCAGGTGTATTACATTTTATTTATGGTTCATCTCTGAACTGATCTTCAAAGTACCAGTTACATCTACCATCTGTTCTCTGAGTAACATTGAGTAGGTCATACCTTGCATTTCAAATATGCTTCTGAAAATTAATACACTTTTTTATAATGTCTCAGTTGGTCTGTTCTAACATTCTCAGCAGCTTTGCTTGACATATTGATCAATAGGCTTTGGAGAGTTTGTGGGTCTCATTACATTCACTTCCATATGAGTATGGCATACACTTACCATACACAGAGACTATAGGTAAATGGTGTAGGAAAATGAACTAATTTTTTTTTATTAAACATCAACACCTGTAAAATAAGCTTTGTATTACGCAAGAGAAATCTTGACTCATTATATCTATGTAGTAAACTTGACTGACTTTTAAATCAGTTTAGCTGCTCCATTTCCTAGAACTGATTGCATGTGGTCACATCCTTTTCCTGTTATTAAGGTCTTGATTTTAATGTGTGTTCCTAATCTCTACATCTTTTCTATAACCTATTTTTCATGATTTTTTTCATAGTTCTCAAGTTAGAGTACCTCCACCTTCACACTTGCAGAATTATCCATCAGTGATGCTCAGATATCAGGGGCATGTGATGAAGTGTTGGAAGGATGTAGATGGACTTGAAGCCACAGGTAGAGATGACATGGAAGTAGCTTAGCAGAGATTATGCAGATTTTATCGGTAAAATATTTTATGGATTTAAGTGGATGAATAAATAGGGCTGACAGTTTAGGTAGTTTAACCCTGTTAGGGCACTGGATCCTAGTTAAGAAGATCAACATACCTGCTTGATGTGGTCTAGCCTCCTTATTTAGGACAACTCCTGTGAAGGATTCTTTGCCAGGTCAGCTTGGAGGAACTTCCCTGAGCCTGGTGAATGCTGGGCTTATAGTGTTGAAATTACCAGAGACATTAAAGAAGAAATGTGTATCAATTAAGGCAAGGTAATGACAAAGTGAATTAAATATTTGTTTTTTGTTTTTTATGCCACCTAATAGATGTGATGGAAATATTGATAGGTTCATTGTAGCCTGGCTATACCTCCACAGAAGCTGAGAATATGAACATGAGCATACTGTATATACTTTTCAATTAATAAAAATTATTTTTAGAGGTAAGCAACTGACCCATTGAAAGCCATTGGGTCCAGCTGCCTCACTTCCAGTTAAATCACCAGGAGTCCACCTCACAAAGCATTTTCCACTCAGAAATAGGCAGAGACAGTGAAAAATTTTTAATCCAAAAATCCTCATTGCCTTCACTTCCATTTATGACTAATGCCCTTACCTTCCACTGGTTTTTATTCAGTGCTTCAGCCAAGACATTTCATTATGTTATTAGACTATTTCACAGATACAGAGGTCACAACATGTAAATTTTAAACAAAACTTTGAGTGTGTTATATGTTTTATTTTTTCTAGCAGTACCTCAATGGCCCTGCCTAACTGTGCTAAACAGTGTCACTGACAATATTACCTTTTACCCTTGCCTTATTGATTAAACATCAGAACTTACAGCATCCATAAGATGAAAAAAGCTGAGTCTTTATGAAAGAGAGTCAATTGTTTTCTGAAGTTATGACCCTTTTAGAATATTCCGCTGTATATATGCTTTGGCATTTAGGGATAGCCATAAAGCATGGCACAAGGTATAATGAACTCCTTAAGAACAACTCTGATGTTTGCAGACCTCAGTGTCTGTATACATACTTGGTACATACAAAATGCTTACTTCTCTGAGTGGTCAAGTTAAATCTTTCTTCAAGTTGTTTTTTTTTTTTTTTTAATTTCTGTTGGATTATTTAGTTTGAACTAATCACGCAATAACATCATTATCATGATCATCATCATGATCATCATCATTACCATTGTTATAATTTGAAAGTTATTTCACTGCATTCAGGGGAAAATGTATTTTTGTTTGAGGATTTTTTCTGAATATTAATCTTACCTCAATTAATACTTTTTCAAATTATATTCAAAGGTATCATTTTTAAAGGAAGTATATGTCATCTAGCCTCCATGTTCATTTAACACCAAAAAGGTGTTTTATTTTTAACTCTAAAAACTGTTTCTTCAGGGAAAATTAATTAAAAGTATATAGATTTTAATAACAGTATATTTTAAAATAATACTACTTTATACATAGTATATTCATGGTCTAACAATATAATAAAACAATTTTTAAATTTTTTCTACTTGGTCCAACACAATGTCATTTCTACATATTTCCATTTGAAAAACTTTCAGACAAAATTATGTATTCAGATTTTTCCTATTGGATGTAATATTGTTAAAAATTGTTTAAAAAGAAGAAAATTTTGCCAGTTATCATGAATTTTTCAATCAGGGAACAATAGTTAAACAGAATTTAAATGAAAAAGAAGTTTAACATAACTGAACTAGGCCCCTTTTTCTGTACTACAGTAACACTAGTCATTATATTCAGAACAAATATTTTGTATTTTGTTTCTCCTGCTTTGATAGTGTCCAAATAGCTAATGATCAACCAGTACATTTTTAAATGAGAAGTATGATAATTTAATTAATGTTTAAAGTCTAGAAGCTGCTGAAGATCATGCATAATCCAATTACTTCTTATTCAATTAGTTTAATAGCAAACCACTTTGCTATAATTACTCTTAATCCCCTGATTTTTCTTCTCCGCTGTTTATCAAGGGTCTGCATGATATCTTTGAGGAAATCATACTGGAATATAATTATCAACAATCCCGAATGCAATTAATGCACTAAATAGTACTCAGTTGTGAGCAGCATTTTGTTGCTGGATTGATTAGTTTGGAAGATGGTAAAAAGACATTGCATAGTTTGAAGTTTCTGAGCCATTTTCCCACGAGTTTTTGGGGAAGAGGAGACAATGCAGTTATTTTTACTGCTAGCTGATATGAACAAAGAAATGCCAAGTTAGAAGCTAAAACTGAATTAAAGAAAAGGATAATTGCAACCAGGCCCTTCCAAGCACTGTGGCTGTTTACTGAATTGTAAATATTAGAAATTACTTTCAACAGTATCATAGTCTTGTATACATACATCAGATTGGTATTAGTGTCTGTAAGTTGGAACCCTGACAAGCTGAAGCCTAATTTAATTGTTTTATAGGCAAAAGTAGAAGCACATGCGTGATTGTGTCAGACTCTTGCAATTTGTCAAAGAAATTAGCCAAATCTACTTTTCTCATTGTGTGTTCTTTGTAAGCAGAAATAGGTTCATCACATGTAGGATGCTGTATTTTCAGGACTGTCTTTAAATCCCTCACCTATTTACAGAAGTTCAACATTAAGTATGGCATTAGACAATTAGGGACATTCATCCCACTGACAGGTTAAATACTGGCTTCCTCCTCAGTTCCATACAAACCCAGCATCTTACCAGATTTTGAGTCATAAAACACAGAGAATAAAAAAAAGCAAAGTTCCAGACAAAACTTCTGAAGAAGTGTAGGTGGCTGAGATCCTCACATTGCTACAAAAAGTGTATTATTTTTGAATGGTTTTCATCAAATCTGAAAAGAAGCTATAGTTCTCCCTGTCTGAATTGAAGTTTCTTTCTTTTTAGAAGTGTAATTCTTGCCCAGTCATATAACAAAACATGAAATACAAATACCTAATGATCCCTAAATAAAAAAATGAAGAAAGAAAATAGCTTTGTAAGCTTATTTGCAATGTCAAAAATTTAAGGAAGAAGTCATCATTTTCTTTTCAATTTGATAGCCTAAATGCAGTATTGAGATGTAGCAGGAAGAAACGTTTTTGTTCTTTTAAATGTGACACTCTAACATATACCTATTTTTACAAGTTATTTTGCATAACTATAAGTAAAGTAGCCTGGAAGATCAGATCACATGGAGGTTTTGAATTTGTTCCCTGTTCTAGAAGTAACATATAGGGAAGGACGGAGTAAATTCACTGCTAATTTTATTTTCATAACATTAGATAATCCTTCCAAAGTTGAAATACAGACACAAGATCTCCTGACCCCATCCAAATTTGCAATTGATGTGATGAAAAAGCCTAGATTCACCCATCCTTGTCTGAAGTAGGGTAAATGTGAAGGTGAGCTACTTTTACTAGTCAAGACAGTTAAAAGTCATGGGCATCTGGAGTAAAACATCATTCTCTATTGACTCCAGTGAGAGCTAAGTATGAGTGAATTGTTACTTTAGGCTTCAGCCTTAGATATGTTCAGGTCAAATCTGGAGACAGAGGTCATGATTCATCCATCAATCTGTCATAAGTGTTTTAGATCAAAAGCTTAGAATTTGCTAGGTTGTATGTCCTGCCATATTGTTTTTTAGCCTTTGACTTTCTGATGGACAGTGGACAGGCAGGGTGCTATGGGTTCATTTCACTACTTTTGTTTCAGAGACATAATTTTCGTTCTAAAGCATGCTTAGAAACAAGTGTGTTTATGCCTGAATTTCAAGTTCAGCTCTGGAGACAGAACATGAAATCCTGAAGAAAAAATGATTTTTTTAATACATAAAATAATAGACATTTACTGAAAAAAATTTGGACTAATTTCTCACCTATAAAAATACCGAGTTTATGCCAATCTCTATCCTGGGAAAAAAGTTTGGACACTTTGTTTTCCTCCCTTTTATTCATAAAGATATTTGACTTCTTCATGAGCACCCTCTTACTACTCTAGCTCCGCAAATAACTATATCTGCATTTAAAGTCCATTACTACTTAGTGTAGTATACTCTTTTATTTGTTCTTCATTGTGGAAAGATGCCAAACTACCACTGATTTTACTGTTTTATATTTTACTGTTGAAGCTGCTTTCTCCCACTGTTTCCAAACAGGAAAAGGAAAATCAAGTAATTTGCTGAGATTGAAAATAAAATCAATTTAGGACATCAAACAACATTCAGGGTAAAAGATAAAACTTTTACTGAGCTAAAAAAAATGAGGCTGATATAAAGGAAAAGAAGCACATGTCAGTTCAAATTTCGAACTTCCTAATGAGGTGATATGAGGGCCTGACTGTCAAAGTGGAAATAATATCACCTGCCAGTTTGATGTCATCCATGTCCATATTTTACTGAAGGAAATTTAAGTGTGAAAGAAGTAGACTCAGTATTGATTATGATCAAAAAACTTCTGGCCAGAGTGGTGTTGGCTGACTGTGTCACAGCAGCAGTTACACAGCACTGGTCCCTGAAGACTCTCACCTACTTGTTAGATGAAATCAATAAAACCCAGACAAGCACTGAAATGACATTTTAATGTTCACAAATAACATTTACACTTCAGGGTTGCTTTAGAGAAAGTTTCTAACAGTGATGGAGGGAGGCAAATGGAGGATTCTGTGTAGCAGGCAAAGATGGTTGTTTTGAAACCAAGGTATTAACTGTCATTCAAGGGAGCTTTGCAAAGTCTGTATGTAGCTACTTAGGATAAGAGCTAATTTTGACAGAAACAAACTGCAAGTAGTTTTAGGGAAGGCACTACACACAGCACTGGGCTGAAAATGAATAGAGTTGAGAAAGGAGACGAGTTGGAGGCAGTTGCATCTTACCCCAAGAAATGGCACAACCCAACATGATGGGGCCAAAATATACAAAGGGGCAAGTGGAAGAAGTTAGCTACATTTTTATAAATGCTCTCTCTTCATGTCTTCATACACAAGATGACTCAAAGGAAGTTGCAACTGTGGCAGCACTGGAGCAAAAATATTGTTTTACTTGGGTTTTGCATGAGTTATTTGTGATTTTGTCTCAGAAAAGTCCAAGTGTACGTGCTATATATATTGTTCACACAGGGCAAGGAAGGGACAATGCAGTTCCTCCATCAGTGAGGCCTTATGAGCCATTCTCAGTTGGCCTTTCCTTTGGTCTTCGCCCTTGCTGCCACCACAGCAGTAACACACAGAGGAAAAAAAACAAACGTGTGGATGCACTTGATGTGTTTTTGCTGGGAGTCAGGAAGAACTGGGGCCAGAGCTTCTCATGGGCAGTTTTTTGGCTTGGTGGACCATAGGTTTGTGCCAGTATAGCAGTGGTTGTCAGGGAATCGAACCTATAATGGTTTGCACCAGTAGCTGCTGCTTTCTAAAGTAGACAACATAACTGGAAAACTGAAGAAATGGTAATTGTAACAGAAGATACTGGTTTGTAATTCACTAAGCTGTCATTCAGGACAGGAAGAGCATGGTTAAAAAAAAATAAATTTCCCAATGAACTCTCTATGCTTTACAGACTCTGTTCTTTACTCTTTATTCTGTTTAAGTTAGCCATAAGGTTTTGAACAGAGGAAGTAAATGGATTAAGTTAAAAAAATCTTAAAATTCAATTTTGATTAATTTATTACTAAAAAAGGAACATTTGGATATACTTCTACTTCCTTTACAAAAAGATTTAGGGGAAGATGCAGAGTGCAATTTGGCAGATAAAATCTGATTTAGGTTGCTTTTAATGCCTCTATTTCAAGACAGCTATGATTTCTGATGGAGATTAGCTCAAATATTAGAACATGATGTTAATAAAACCCGGATTGTGGGTTTGATCCCTGTATGGGCCATTCACTTAAGAGCTGGACTTGATGATCCTTGTGAGTCCCTTCCAACTCAGAGTGCGATTCTGATTCGGATAGTGGAGATTCAAAGTCATAGTGCCAGTTCCATGTTGTTTTTTTCTGAAAATTCCCAAAAGCCCAGCATTAGATAATGATACTTAGGCATCCAGGCATGCCAATCAAGGTACTTACTTGACAGGACTTAAAGAATGCGATGAATCATCTCAAAACACTGTCAAAGAATGATATTCCCATAAGACAAGCCACAAAGACAGGAACTTGTGCTAAAACCAGATGAAAACAAAGGAATCAGACCTGATAAGGCAAATGTGGGTAACCACAGCGGAAAACTGTGAGAAAAGAAAGTGTTAATTCCAGATCTAAATGAAGGTGAAGGTTTGAAATCAGCACACCAAACAAAATTCCACTGTGCAAGCTATGGAAAAGAAAACAACTGCTTGTGCTCATATCATCCCAAATTATGGGAACAACTGAAATGCCCCGTGAATATCCAGGACTTGAATGGCATAAAAGTGGTACCTCAGAAGCAAGACTTTGGGACCTCACCACTGAGAAGACCAGAAGAAGAACCCGATGGGATGCTGCTGGAATCCATGTAATGGTGATATCTTTATCTATTTACTTAATCTCTGTCTCTTACTCTCTTTTTTTTTGCCAACCCCTTCTCTCTCTCTTTCTCTTTTAACTTTCTCTCTCTACCTCATATTTACTGTTAAAACAAAACCCATACTATTGAATGTGGCATATGGTCTCGCTTGCACCTTAATTTGGGCAGAGGCATCTTTTTATAATCAGATTCAAACATCACTTTACCCCTGTTGAGATTTAACTCCAGTATCATCTAAGCCCCACAAAAGCACTTGCTGACTTCCCCTCAAATAGTTGTGTTGAGAATTGGAAGGGAAGAAGTGAGGAAACTCAAGGGTTGAGATAAAGACAGTTATATAAGTAAAGCAAAACAACTTCTACTTGTGAGCAAAGCAAAATGCATTCAGTCAGCAGTAATTCAGATCTATAACAGTGTTTCTCAAATGCTGTTAGCTTAACAAATCAACCTTTACAAAATACAAGCAGAAATTTGAATTTCTGACTTTTAAATTAATCTGATTAGATGGACAAGTGATATGAAAAATGTCTAATGTCTTAGTGAACTGTGGGAGATATGTCACAGTTCTGCCAGTGTGAACTGAAAAGACCCATTAATGATCAACCTCATGCAATATTTACTGCTACTACATCAAATGGGTCTGCTCGTTATACTAACACAGCCAGTGCCAAGAATGCTGCTGTCTTACAGATCAGTGAACAATAGTAAATTAGTCAACAACTGCCCTCTGGAACTACCAAAAACTTCTCAAGCATCAACAAAATCCCAACTTTTCTAGCTTCTCTAAGGAAGTGCTATGGAAAAAAGAATAACAGAATTTCTGCTTAGTTTTTAACAAGCAGCTGAGAAGGTGGGAAATAGATTTGTTCATTTTCTTCTTCACTTTCATAACTCACAAAGAAAGCCTGAAAGGAGATCTCTGAAATTAAATTTGCTTTTCCCTCTCAAATGTTTAATCAGCTGTGGGAGACTTAATATACTGATGTCGTGAGAGACCCCAAAAACTGGACTCTGAGCCAAGTTAGTGTGGGATAAGATAAAAAAGGTAGATTCTTTAATGTCTGGGCTTAGGGCTTTCAGGAATACATGATGACACAACCCTGAACACTGATTTCTATGGTTTTTATAATATTGTCCACCCAATCCCCGGTTCACACATCTCTTGGTCCAGCTCTGTCCCACCCCCGGTCACACCTCCTCAGGATTTGAGTCAGGGGTCAGTGAGACCCCTCCTTCATCACTTTTGTCTTCCTCAGCATATGTAGGGCTCTTGGAGCTTTTCCAGTGTTCTTAGACCCAAGGTTGTTGGCTCATGTTTATGTTTCATTCTGCAAGCCTTCTGATATTCTTCAGCCTTCTATCTTGAAGAGAAGTCTAAACAGCTAAAAGACTTTGAGCTATTGATATGGGGTGGTGGTTGGCATGTAAAAACACTGAACTTAAGCTGCCAGAAATATTAACACACTAAATATGCGTTTTTCACTACAGTTTCAAATACTTCTAAAATCTATAAAAATGAAAAAAATATTAAAAATCCCTACAGCATCAATACTTATGCTTAAGAATTCAGTTTATCTCTTTCACAGAAACACTGGTATAGGCCTTATAAATAAAGATGTCTGAAATTTGCATGAACATAAGCACATTTACATCTTTGAGACCCATTTTGAGCACGCCCAGTTTAAATGTTGCAGTTGGGTACTCCCTTGTGGTCTCCAAATGCCCAGCTTCCACCACCACAGCCTCCCTTGGGAGCACGTCTGTAATGGAGTCATGTCTGTCAAATTAGTTACAATTAAACAAATGCTAAAAAAATCCCTCGAACCAACCAACATCTTAAAAATTGTGTGTACAATTAATAGATTTTTTTAACTACAGATTTTAAACTGCATTTTATCTTTAAGTGGCACTTTGAAGAAATTATTTATTAATGGAGTAACAACAAAACCTGTAAATTAGTTGTTAAATGTAACACTATGGATTCTCTCTGACCTGTTGAGTAACCAGGGAAGACAAGAGTTGATATTTACCTTGGAAAGCACAGCAAATAAAACACGTTAATCCTCACTCCCCTCCAAAAGTAAGCAATTCTCCTGTTTTCTTCACAAAGAATAAAGACTCTATAAAAGTTACTTTAAAAGGTATCCTTTTGACAGTCAGCTTTATGAGTGATAGTATGCCATGTTTAAAAAAAATTGCATGTTATATAATGAATTATAATCTTTAAAGTAAAGCAGTTCACAAGAACATGTTTGCTATGAAGTCAATAAGACAATATAGCGGCCAGCAATGAACTAAATCCTCACATCTATTGAACTGGGGACCAGGAGCAGAACTCCATCAGTACTGGAGGTGAACTTCAAAAGCATTCAGGTCCATTCCACCTAGCAAAAGAAGCTGTACCACTGTCAGTGGTGGGGTTTTTTGATTGTTTGTTTGTTTTAGGAGAAGAACTATGGTTTTGAAAACAAGCCCCTGATCATCTGTATTTATTAAACTTTGGAGGTTACCAGTGTGGAGCAGATAAGCTGCTTGCTAATCTAGTTGTGAACATCTGGAGTTGCTCAAAATTGTTTAATTAAGTTTACAGAAAGAAAATTTTGATTCTAGGGATTCGCATTTGAAAACAATTTTGTAGAAGGAGAAGGCATCAAACAGAAAGACTAATATGAAAGTGAAAGATGACTAGACATAAAATCCTAAGTACTCACTACTCTCCATTATTTTTTATTTTGTGTTGTCATTTTGCAACCTAAATGTAAACAGAACTTCTAAATACTCTAAATAAAAAAGAGGCAATATTTCTTTTGAACCAACATAAATGGCTCTGCAAGACACTAAGCATTTACAGGTTAAACTAATCTCATTAAGTGTGCAAGGATAGTTGTATTTTTGTCCTTGGGAAATATTCTGCTGGAATAACTACTGTCCTGTTTGAAATTTTGTGACCATTTTAAAGGAAGAGGCCTCTGGTACACTGTTATGACTTAGTATTTTGTCCCTGATGTTATTTTCAGAAAAAGATGAACATGTCATAAATAAAATCAGCATATAATAATTTTGCATTGCGGTTTTTTGTGTGTGATAAATCCCATGGTAAATATGATTCATATGTGTCTGTGTGAATACATGTGTGTGTCCACATTTTGTGCCTAGAGCAACAACACGATGTAGATTGTAGACAACATATAGAGACTATTTGATCCAGCTCCGAGCCCAAAATCAGACCTCACTTTAGGGTCAGAGCAGGTTGCTCAGTGTCTTGTTGACTTTTGAACATATCCAAGGATAGGGATTCCATAACCTTTGCAGTCAGTCACCTGTCCCAAGTTTTAAACCTCTTTGTAGCAAACATTTTTTTAATTGAAAAGAACTTCTCTTGAAGTCTCTTGTCCTTCTGCTTTGTGTCTCCAAGTACAGTCTTTCTCTGCCTCTTTGTAACTCCCACTTAAACGTAATGTTAATATCTTTTAACTTTCTCATTTCCAAACTCAATAAAGCTGGCTTCCTCAGCTTCTTCTTTTTTGTGTCATGTGCTCCAGCCTTCTTCTCATCTTGGGGATTTTCCTCTGTACATGGCGCAGTTTTTCAATGTCTTTACTGTACTGAGAGCCCAAAACTGGATACAGTTGCAGAAGGATAGCAGAACACCATTACAGATATGCTGAGTGCATTAATGCAAAGACAACATTACACTTTAAATTGTCCATGACAGAGTTGCATCAGCAGGCCAAAAATTATTCACATATGACATAGTTGCTCAAAGATGAGATAAAAATATATTGCTCTTTTGAAGCTCCAAATCATCAATAAAATCAGAGAAAATAACATTCAAATGAAGCTTAATTTCTTATTCTTCTGAACCCATAAAAGCAAAACAAATCTTAACCTGATACATGATCAGGAAGACAGAATATGTGGCTGTTACCTCTTGTGATGCCTGATCAGCAATTATCAGCTTTTATCTGATTCTCTGTCTTATCTACATTAACTCCTAAGATAATGACAGAATGGAAATATAGATAAAAGCCTCCATTGCCATTCAGAAATACAGTGTGGTGAAAGACATTCTTCAGCTTCTTAAAAATGTAGATGCACAGTAAATCAGATTAAATGAAATCACTGGGAGACTTTAATACTTTATTGCTCAAATGCTCACTATTTGACTTTATCTTCTTTTCTTTTTCAGAATCTCTTCAGGAAATTTATAAGGATGTATGGTTGGCTCTGTCCTCTTGTCCAATTCTTGCTCTTCCTCTGGCAGTACAGGGTTTGAAATACATAGTCATGACCAAGAGAAGAACAGCTTATCTGAAGAAAACAAATAAGCATTAGTATTTTCCTTCACCAGATCGCAGAGCCAGAAAAAAGTTACGGTTTCTGTCAGTCATCTCCTGCTATCATCCATCTCCTGCTGTTTGAGTGGTGAATCATTGCTCTGTGACTGTAAAGAATTCTTGTGTGCATCACTGAGAGATGGAGAAGAAAAAGACATTGCATAATTTATACATTCCAAATGCCTTTTAATTATTATTTAAATGATAAACTAAATGAGCATTTATTCAATCTTCCATAATTCTCACATTGCCTTTACGGCACTGAAAGCTTGACTCCATTTTCACACAGTCATCATCTGAGAACTTGGGATATCAGTTTGGACTGTTTGAAAGTTAAACTTCAGAACCTATTTTCAGCCATGATATTAACTCCCTGCTCACACCAACATACAGCTTTATGAGCAGGCATGTTGCCAAAACTAACAGACGAGCAAGAATACATTTCTAAATGTAAACCAGCAGGTGCCTCAGATAAAAGGTACAAGAACCAGTCCAGTAACAAGACAACAGCACCTCCTGAATATCTGTCTCTACAGGAAGAATTATGGTCTCCAACAATAATGAGGAGCTATTTAAAAAAAATTATCAATTACAGAGGACACATTAGTTTCCTACTACAAAAAAACCTGCTACATCTTGAAAGAAAACCTGAATGCCATATCTAAGTCTTAAAAATTGTATCAGAGGGAGGTCACAAAATAATCAGATAATCAGACCCAATTATCTGCTGATGTTCTAGTAATAGTAATTCTGCTTATCTTTTAGGCACAAAGCTTTGATAAAAGGTGAAAATAATCAGAAAGGAATATGAACTTTCCTTTTATCTTCTTCCTTCCCAAACAAATATCACAGGTAAATCCTGTAAGAATTTTAGCTCCTTGGGTCAGGAACAACATTTTTCTAAATATCTGATACAGCGCTGGACACAGGAAAACTTAATCCTCTTATATTAAAACAATAAAATACTCACTGAGAGATTTAGAAATAAGTAATTTACAATAAAATAGATTACAGAATTATGACTCTTCAAATCGATAGCTTTGTTTGTTTGTTTTTTCACAGAATATTCAATGTTAGGGCAGAATGCATACATGAAATAAATAGTTTTCTAGTGTGAAAGTGTAGATGCTGTATACTAATAATATAACCAGTATCTGATAATAATGGCAGCAATAATATGACTGATTAAAGTCTTCATAACAGTCTAGACATCTGATAAAAGCAAAGTAATTTGAAACTGTGTGGAGTGTTTTCTTCCATTACATCCTCATTATTAGATAGGATTAATGTTGTTTGGACATCTTCTCATGTATTGATCCTGGAATACATTTAAATTTCCATTAATTTTCACAACAGTAAGATGCTGGAATAAAACACAGGAATTCTCTCTGTTTCTGGGAGCCAGAGAAAGACCCTGTTATATTTAACTGAATGGTCAGTTTAGTAACTGAAAATAATTGGAAATTTGGGTCACTCCGACAGAATCACTTCAATTGCAACAGCTAAACTGTAGTAATATTTTGAATGTGGCCAGTGTTTTACTGATGTCTCCCATGGCATTATATATGTTGATAAAGTGGCTTTGTGTATGAATTATATCGCTACTAAGTGGTCATAAATCTAAAAATATATAGTATGCAAGCAAGATCTCAGGGAAATTTAACAGTGTGTGGGAATTGTGAGTAACTTCTTATTCTATTCTTACTTTCACTGTCTATCTGATTAGCCTAAAAGAAGATTTTTATTAAGAGATTTTGCATTAGCTGTTATGCAACCTAAGTGAAGATACCTAATTGTGAAGATGTTAAACTATGATGCAATCCTCATAAATCAAGACTACGAATGAAAAGATTAACAGACAGTTAAAAACCTTCCAATTTATTAAAATAGTAAATATAGCATTGAATCATGAATCATGTCTAATAAAAGTCCCTATTGATGCCTTCACCAGTGGCATTCCTTTGTATCAGTGTTAGTCAAGCTGCCCAGAACTGAAGGTGCAACTCTACATCTCTGTCATTTTGATTTAAGGTATAAATGCACTGCTAAAAGATAAGCTGATTTGGCATCAAATATGCATAGTAAATTCTTAAAATACAATACTTGAGTGCAATCCTTTTACTCTTTTTCCATTAAGGCTAAAATTAAAAAGGAGCAGCAGAACAGTTCATCTGTATAACACTACACCACTCCAGCAATACTGTTACTATGTACTTTACTATTCAGATTTTGGAAGACCCAAGCCATCTAAAATGTTATTGCTTTGGGTAAGACAGATGTTTCTGTTGATGTTTATGTGCATTTTCAGTTTTTATTAAGAGAGACAGGACTCCATTTCTGAAACACTCATAAATTTGATTATTATCAAATTTCACTTTGTTTTAATTTTTATCTGTTATTGTCAAGGCAAAGTAAAAAGTTAAAAATAATGACTGACTTTGTTTGACTAGGCCAAGCAATGGCATAAGAATGAGAAATAAATAAAATAAAAATAAAAATAATACATTAGCTATATATCAGAGTTGATAGATTTTGTATTGTCAAAACTAGATGTGATTAAGTTTCAATTTGCTCTTGTCTATAAAAATATATTTAATCCTGGCCAAATGCACTGGCTTCTAACCCAGGCAAAATCCCTATTTTATCAGTTTCACAAAATGAGGAATAAGGAAAATACTGATGAGAGTTTGCCTGAATGAAAGAGGAAAAAACTCATTAACATCTCCATGATTTGGCCATCTTTAAAGTGTGTTAAAGATGATCCATGTTAAGATTTCTCTGCTCAAAACTGGTTGCCAGGCATTATGTTACAAGAAATCACTGACATGACCGACATTTGCTTTAATTTGACAATTATAAAGGAGTATCTTAAAATTGCTGTTTCGTATAATTATTTTCCTGAATTGCTAGAGCTTTATTTTTCCTTTGAAATCCAGTAAGTAGAGATAATTAATTCAAACAAGCAATCCTCTCTTTCAGTTTTGAGCAATGTAATTGAGAATGGACAACAAAATTAACTAGCTGTCTCAGTTTCCTCAGCTATTGGCATTGGAATTCAAGAGATGTGCAGGTTATAATTTCTGTGCTACCTGCTGCTTCTGTGACCAAGTAATATTAAGTTTAGTAAATAATGCAACTTGCTAATTATATAAACAGGATTGTATAAGGAAATAAACATAATAAGGTTTGGGGTATGGTTTGTTGGTTTTTTGTATTTGTTTTTTTTTTTTTTAGTTTTTTGTTGTTTTTTTTTTGTTGTTGTTTTTGTTTGGTTTTTTTTGTAATCTAGAAGCTTTCCCCTGGTATCTCTATGTGTATTATCAGCATTTCTCATCCTGTACATCTTTATACATTCTTTTCTACACACAATATTGTTGCTTTTTGGAACACTGAGGTATTTTGTTCATAGCATTTATATAGAGAGTTATTTTCTACTCATTCATAAAATGCAGTGAGTCAATGATACCGTGGTTGTCTAAAAGTTTGTCTACAGTGAAGGCTTACACAGTGAAGGACTGCAAAAAAAGAGAGCTATAGATCCATGTGTAAAACTCTTGAGCTTGAAGAGGGATGCAAAGTGCTCTGATTCTTACAGGTCAGAATTTTCTGCTCATTCTTTTTTATTGTAAGTTATGAATAGAATATTAAATGTTTCACCTTCATTAGTGCCTTCCAAGGGGCTTCAGGATGATCCCCATCTCTGGTTATTCAGTCAGCAGGTATATGTAACATCTATTGTTTTCCTCATCCACAATTATCTTTCTAAAATGAATTAAATACTTTCTGTTGTGGTTTCTTTGCTTTAAATTGTATAAAAAGCGATTGTTGAGGACAAATTTAGTAATTTCAAGTGGATCATGTAAAATAATTTCTAACCCAGTGTATGAATAAAAACGTTTGTGAAAGGATAAACCCAGGTAGTCTATTTTTGATTCTTTCTGTGGGTTTCTGGGGCTAGCATTTTCAAGATGTATGTAGCTGTATCATGTTTGGAGGGCAAATTTATCTGCCATCTCTGTTTCTCAGAACTTACATTGTTGGCATCTCTTTTTGTCTCAAATATTGTCAGTATTAAAACCATTATCTTACTTTAGATAGTGTAAAGTTCTACTTTTTTCTGATTTTACCCTTGCCATAGGCAAGTTAGTAGTAGGGTGGATGAAGTTATAAATATTAGATTAAAAATAGCAGCAACCAAATCCTATAACAAGAGTTTACCTTTCTGATTACATACAATTAGAGAAGCAATTATTTTCTCTATGATGGAACAACTTTCTATTAAATATATTAATTTTTTTTGTACCTTTGTAAGAACTGGACATGGTCACTACACTAAAAATCCTGATCTGTATAGATTGTATATGATCGTAAGATATGAAGGACATAGTATTTATGCTGACTGCTCTGCCATCTTGCAGTCAGCAAAGTCCTGAGGGTGGTGCCTACTTTCTATAAAAAGGAAAATGTAGCTGGTGGAGAGTCTCCATAGCTCAGTGGGATTTCAAAACATTGCACTACCTACCTGCTCCAGAGCAGCTCAGATCTGGTGACTTTCTGGCATGACAAGAGGGACATACATTATATTTATGGAAAGGGTAGGGTTAATAACCCAAATGTTGAGGGAAATGAAAATGGGGTTTTGTAGGTGTTTGGTAGACAAAATTCCTGGCAAAATTATTTGAAGATTGATTAATTAATTAAAGCAGTGTTTTGATATTAAGAGTTTTGGTTTCCATACAGTTTTTTTTTAAGACAAGTAAGAGATTCATATCCCTTATCTTACAGAAGTGTCTAATTTTAGAGGCTTCCATTTTACTAATTTCCTTGGGGTAGGATGGATTTCTAAAATTCCAGAAAGTCTGATTTCTGCTATTTCAATGCATGTAGGAGATTTACTTACACATGACTTCAGCAAGGAACATTTGGAGGGAATTATGGCAGGGGAGGAATTTTCAGAATTATAACTGTGAATTACAGCTGCTAATGTAGATAAGATTTTGGTGACTAGAGCTGCAGTGGGAATTCAGGAACAAGTAAAAAGAGAAGCCAAGACTAATACCCACAGTAGTACACCAACCCCCAAAAACCTGAATCCAGCTAGAAATACTTTTGGTTTGGTTTGTTGGTTTTTTTTGTTTGTTTGTTTGTTTGTTTGGGGGGGGGTGTTGTAAAAAAGCAATAGTGGAAGTGTCAAACTGATTCAGAGAGGAGTTTCCAGTCTTTTTAGATTAGCTTTCCAAAATGAGTCAGATTTCATCTTCATTAAAAGGAAAGACATACATTTATGGTGTATTCTTTTCTTTTTTTATATGGAGAGTTCTCTTTCTGCTCCCCAAAGCTGACCAGAGGATTCAGCCTATTTTAAAACTCATAACAATTTACATGTTGTTTCTTACAGACTTGATAGCATTGATTGCCTGTGGTACTTAATGCTGATGGAGCAATTCTCTTGAGTCACTCATCAACGTGGAAAGAGATTAGCTCAGCTCCCAGATGAGAAGTTTAGAAATTTAGGTATAATATGTCAATGAACAATTCTTTTCTCTGTATTTGTGATCATGCTTCCTGTGAAGGTCTTCATTTCTGTATGAATTTGTATTTGCACATTTCTCAGTACATTAGGATGCTTATGATGATCTTCGCACTTGGATGAAGGCCCAAGCCTTTCCGGATCTTTATATGTCATTGTTCACATGTGTTTGAAAAGGGGAGAACTGAATTAGTGTTGTCCTCAATGAATTCCAAGGTGATAGGTATTCAAATGTAGTCTCTAACAATAGAAACTGGTTCTGAATTACTGAACAAATGTTATCATTGTTATTTAAAAAGGTTCTGCATGACAAAGAATGATAATGAAGCAGAAACACATATTGTTAAGCTGTTTTGTAAGAGAAGAGGAAAAAAAATTGGAAGGGGAAAATTTTGTGATTTTGAGCTCTTCTGCATCTGGTTCCATTGGTTATTGTGTAACATTGGCTGAAACAAAATGTTTTGTCGAAGCATGTGAAAGTGTGTTTAAAAGTGTGTATTACTTGGGTGGCTTGGAGGTTTTAGTCATTGCACTTGAATACGCTCATGGACAAAATGTTATATATAAACCTTTTAACACATTCAAGATGTATTGATTAGGACAATAATCTTTAAAGAATGATTTATCTCTTTGGTGGCTTAGTTAAAGTGGAAAAACCAAAATGTTTACCAAACATTTACCAAAATGTTTACCAAATGTTTACCAAATATTTACCAAAAAGCAGAGGAGAGGATTCCTCCACAATAATCACATCACTCTGTATTAAATTTAAGAAAAGGAGCTTTAATTAGAAAATGGATATAAGAAGGATAACTGTTCTCAACTACTATATATATATATATATGTAGGTATAGATATAACTGTAAACAGACCAGAGCAAAGTACTCCCCCAACACCACAAGTAAAAACAAAGGAGAACAATCCCCAAACGGGTAGGTTTCCTCCTGGAGAAGTTATATTGATGGACAGTGTCAGCGTCACACCTTGGCTAGCTGCAGTGTGAGTTTTCAGTCCTTTTTTCCAGCGAGACAGACAAGTGGTGAGCACTCAGATGAATTCTGTCTCTCTCTGTGTCATTTGTCCCAAATGAAGAAGGAAAACTGGGAGTGGAGAGCCGCAGCGTGTCCCGGAGTGCAGCTGTGATTTCTCTCTCCTGGGTCACTGCCGCGGCAGGGGTGGGCAGGCCGTGACACTGCAGGCGATGGTGAGACTGGAGCGGCAACCAGGGCCCCCGTGCCGAACCAGGAGAACAGTTGTGGCAAGGAAGGAAAGGAACCAGCTTGCTAAAAAAACAGCAGCAGCGAGAAGCAGGAGAAATGGCTTCTCCTCCACAGCAGCACGCACACAACTGTCGAGTTCAGCCAGAGCTAAAATGGAATGTCCCAAAAAACAATAGAGACAGTCTGCCCCCCACCCAAACTATCTAGAAGGAATTGGTAGTAGTTAACTATTTCTTTTGTTAACTAATGGCATGGGCAGTTAGTAGCAGGGAGAGAATTTACATTATCATTCCAAACTACAACATCCATGTATGTAAAGCACTTTCTAATCCTGTACTTGTCCACAACTGGTGATTATCTTGGGTGCAATCATGTGGACATACAGGACAACCGTACAATCAGGCCCAGCCAGTATGGGTTTAGGAAAAAACAGGTCCTACTTGATCAACTTTTTCTCCTTTTATGGCCAGGTGACCCACCTAGAAGATGAGAAAAATGCTGTTAATGTAGTCTTCTTGGACTTCAAGAAAGCCTTTGATGCTGTCTCCCACAGCATATTCATGGAGAAGCTGGCAGCCCATGGCTTATACTGTTGTAGTCTTCACGGGGTCAAAAACTGGCTGGCCAGGCCCAGAGAGTGCTGGTGAATGGTGCTATGTCCGGCTGGTGGACATCACTGGTGGGTTTCCCCAAAGCTCAGTGTTGGGGCCAGCTTTGTTTAATATCTTTATCAATGATCTGGACGAGGGATCAAGTGCACCCTCAGTAAGTTCACAGGTGACACGAAGTTGGGTGGGAGTGTTGATGTGCTGGAGGGTAGGAAGTTTCTGCAGAAGGATCTGGAAATACTGGATTGATGGGCTGAAGCCAATTGTATGAGGTTCAATAAGGTGAAATACTGAGTCCCTCACTTTAATCACAACAACCCCATGCAGCACTACAGTCTTGGAGCAGAGTGGCTGGAAAGCTGTCCAGTGGAAAGGAACCGGGGATTTTGGTTGACAGCAGGCTAAACATGAGCCAGCAGTATGCCCAGGTGGTGAAGAATGGTTTAGTTGACACAGTGGTTTTTCATCAAAAGTTGGACTCTATGATTTTGGAGATCTTTTTAAACCTCAATGACTCTCTGATTTTATGACTGCATTAGAAATAAGAAAAAAAAATCCGAAACCTGTGAGTTATTAGGAATTTCTCTTTTACTTTTTACTGTTGATAGTGCTGAAGCCAAACAACAAGGAGAAACAGAAGGCAGGACGACAGCACACATCTCAGAATCATTGTATTGAATCCTGGATATTTTTACTAAATGACACACTTATTGTACCCTATTGAAAAAATAATGCAGTTATTTTTCAAGCATCACCTGACTCCATTCCTTACTGTAGCCTAACTTCAGAGTCAGACCTACACAGAATTTAATTTGGCATATCCCAACATTTGTGGGATATAGGCATTGGGTAGAAGCACACTAATAAGCTTCTTTTTTATACAATAATTATAAAAAATTTTAAAAGGAAATAATGAACTAGTTATGTGACCATGCTTTAGGTATGTTTTTGCAAACCATATTATCATGTACACACACAGTCACAAATAATACCAAA
Source organism: Pithys albifrons albifrons (assembly GCF_047495875.1). Classification (NCBI taxonomy): domain Eukaryota; kingdom Metazoa; phylum Chordata; class Aves; order Passeriformes; family Thamnophilidae; genus Pithys; species Pithys albifrons. Next base: position 69,172,109 of record NC_092460.1, read on the forward strand.
ACCAGTTTCAGTACAAATATCAAACAAAAGACTATAGATAACTGTAAAGCAGATGTAATTTTTATACTAGTCACATGTTTTGTGTGAAACCAAACCAAACCAAACCAAACCAAACCAGTACTGTCATTCAAAATATGAATTTTTATTGCTAGAGGATAATTTTTAGGGGAGATAGAAGAAATCAAAATAATTAATGTAAATATCTTCATTTTTATGAAGTAAATCTTTTTTAAAGAACTAAATTTTCAAGGTCAGCATGTATTCTAATATACCAACAAATACAAAGTCAGTCTCATAGAAAAGATTGCTATTAGACTGTGTGGTTTCACAGACAAAAAAAAAAGGAAAAATATGTATGTGATTTTTTTTTTTTAATGAGGAATTAAATGTGATAAGTACTGCAAATGTCATATATGGAATAAATTTTATCAAAGGGATTAGTAGACATAATATGTTGGTTTCAAAACAGTTTTGTGTAAGAACAGCAAAACACTTTTAAAAGTGTCCAATAGTGGATAAATAGCTGATTTGGAAAAAAAACCCCTCAGATAATTATGTACTGTTGTTCAAAAGGGCTATTATTAAGCAGCCTTTTATGGTTATCTGTTTTAAAACTGTCTCGGTTTGAGGGGAAAAACCAAAATGTTTTACCCACAAGCAGGGGAGGGGCCTCCTCCACAATAATCACACCACTCTTTATCAAATTTAAGAAAAGGAATTTTAATACGAGAAGGATAACTGCTATATATATATATATATATATGTAAACAGACTAGTGCAACCCACTTCCCCAACACCATAAGAGAAAAAAAAACAACAACAAAACTCAGCAGGTTTTCCTCCGGGAGAAAAGGTTATACTTAAGTGTCCTTGTCACAGCTCGGCTGGCTGCAGAGTGAGTTTCAGTCCCTCTCCAGCGAAACAGACGAGCAGTGGGCTTTCAGATGGACTCAGTCTCTTCCCCCTGTGTTCCCCGTCCAAGAAGCAGAAAAGTACGAGCAACCAGCAGCAAATCCAAGGCAGGCAGCAGCACGGCAGGAAAAGGTGGTCCGAAGTAGGCAGCGGCAAGACAGCCAGGGAAAAACCCCAGCAGTAACCAGCAGGGCAGCCTGCCTCCTTGGAGTCCCCACTCCCCCCTTCCGCCGAGCCAAGACTGAGGAGAATATCCAAAAAAAAACCCAAAAGAGACAAACCTGCCCCCACCCCAGCGATCACAGTTAACTGCTTCTTTTGTTAACCGCTGGCCTGGGCAGTTAAGTGGCAGGGGAGAGAATTTACATAATAATCCCAAACTACAACATTATCCACCCCTAAATTCTCTTCCATGTCGATACTCTACATTAAACTTAAATTTTCTTTCAAATAATTAAGTGTTTACAAATACAGTAATATGAGTCGTTTACCCAGAGATAAGTTCCCCTTGAGGTATACATCGTGTCTCTCCATCTTCCTGCATCACCCACCAGGTGGAACCAGATCCTTGAGCAAAGACAACCCCACAAATGGGTTTGCCTTTGCCTGAGGCAGGGTTGATCCAGACTGTTTTCCCTAGCATACCTCTCAGGTGTATTACAGGGACTTTGTCTCCATCTACAGTGTGAAGGGGTTCTGATTGGGCAGGGCCGGCTCGATTGACAGAGCCTCTAGTGTTGACTAGCCATGTAGCCTTTGCTAAGTGTTGATCCCAGTGTTTGAAAGTCCCTCCACCCAACGCCTTCAAAGTGGTTTTCAACAGTCCATTACACCGCTCAACTTTCCCGGCAGCTGGTGCATGGTAGGGGATATGATACACCCACTCAATGCCATGTTCTCTCGCCCAGGTAGCAACTAAGCTGTTTTTGAAATGAGTTCCATTATCTGACTCAATTCGTTCTGGGGTGCCATGTCGCCACAGCACTTGTTTTTCCAGGCCTAGGATGGTGTTCCGAGCAGTGGCGTGAGGCACTGGGTGTGTCTCCAGCCACCCTGTGGTTGCTTCCACCATGGTGAGCACATAGCGCTTGCCTTGGCGGGTCTGTGGCAGTGTGATGTAGTCAACCTGCCAGGCCTCCCCGTACTTATACTTATCCCAGCGCCCACCATACCACAGGGGCTTCACTCTCTTAGCCTGCTTAATGGCAGCACATGTCTCGCAGTTGTGGATAACCTGAGAGATAATGTCCATGGTTAAATCCACCCCTCGGTCTCGTGCCCATTTATAAGTGGCATCTCTGCCCTGATGGCCCGAGGCATCATGGGCCCATCGAGCCAAGAACAGCTCTCCCTTGTGCTGCCAGTCCAGATCTGTCTGTGATACTTTCACTTGCGCAGCTCGGTCTGCCTGTTGGTTGTTGAGATGTTCCTCATTGGCCCGATTTTTGGGCACGTGTGCGTCTACGTGGCGGACTCTCACAATCAGCTTCTCTACTCGGGTGGCAATATCTTGCCATATATCGGCAGCCCAGATGGGTTTCCCTCTGCGTTTCCAATTGGTTTTCTTCCATCGGTCTAACCATCCCCAGAGAGCATTGGCCACCATCCATGAGTCGGTGTAGAGGTAAAGCTTTGGCCATTTCTCTCGTTCAGCAATGTCCAGGGCCAACTGCACGGCTTTAAGCTCTGCAAACTGACTCGACCCACCTTCTCCTTCAGTAGCTTCTGCAACTTGTCGTGTGGGACTCCATACAGCTGCTTTCCATTTGCGATTAGTCCCTACAATGCGACAGGAGCCATCGGTGAAGAGGGCGTAGCGTATTTCCTCTTTTGGCAATTGATTGTATGGTGGAGCTTCTTCCGCACGTGTCACCTGCTCTTCCTCTTCATCTGCTAGACCAAAATTTTCACCTTCAGGCCAGTTTGTGATGATTTCCAGGATCCCAGGGCGATTTGATTTTCCTATACGGGCGCGCTGCGTAATCAGGGCAATCCACTTGCTCCAGGTAGCATCAGTGGCGTGATGTGTAGAGGCAGCCTGTCCTGACAACATCCACTTCAGCACTGGTAGTCGAGGTGCCAGAAACAGCTGTGCTTCTGTGCCAATCACCTCTGAGGCGGCTTGAACTCCTTCATAGGCGGCTAGGATCTCTTTCTCTGTGGGGGTATAGTTGGCTTCAGATCCTCTGTAGCCTTGGCTCCAGAATCCAAGTGGTCGGCCTCGAGTCTCACCAGGCACCTTCTGCCAAAGGCTCCAAGACAGGCCATTATTCCCGGCAGCGGAGTAGAGCATGTTCTGTATGTCTGGTCCTGTCCTGACTGGTCCAAGGGCTACAGCCTGAGCAATCTCATGCTTAATCTGGTCAAAGGCTTGTTGCTGCTCAGGGCCCCAGTGGAAATCATTCTTCTTACGGGTTACCAAGTAGAGAGGGCTTACGATCTGACTGTATGCTGGGATATGCATCCTCCAGAACCCTATGGCACCCAGGAAGGCTTGTGTTTCCTTTTTGCTGGTGGGTGGAGACATTGCTGTGATCTTATTGATGACTTCTGTTGGAATCTGACGGCGTCCATCCTGCCACTTCACTCCCAGGAACTGGATCTCTTGGGCTGGTCCCTTAACCTTACTCCGTTTGATGGCAAAGCCAGCTCCCAAAAGGATCTGGATGATTTTCTCTCCTTTCTGAAAAACCTCTTCTGCTGTGTCCCCCCACACAATGATGTCATCAATGTATTGCAGGTGTTCTGGAGCCTCACCCTTCTCCAGTGCAGTCTGGATCAGTCCATGACAGATGGTGGGACTGTGTTTCCACCCCTGGGGTAGTCGGTTCCAGGTGTACTGCACGCCCCTCCAGGTAAAAGCAAACTGTGGCCTGCACTCTGGTGCCAGAGGAATGGAGAAGAACGCATTAGCAATGTCAATAGTGGCATACCACTTTGCTGCCCTGGACTCCAGTTCATACTGGAGCTCCAGCATGTCCGGCACAGCGGCACTCAGCGGTGGGGTAACTTCATTCAAGCCACGATAGTCCACAGTCAATCTCCATTCTCCATCAGACTTATGCACAGGCCAGATGGGGCTGTTGAAGGGTGAGTGGGTTTTGCTGACCACCCCTTGGCTCTCCAGTTCACGGATCATCTTATGGATGGGGATCACAGCATCACGGTTCGTTCGGTATTGCCGACGGTGCACTGTCGTGGTGGCAATTGGCACTTGCTGTTCCTCAACTTTCAACAGTCCAACAGCAGAAGGACTTTCTGAGAGACCTGGCAATGAGTTCAATTGTTCAATCCCTTCTGTCTGTACAGTGGCTATTCCAAAAGCCCATCTATGCCCCTTTGGGTCCTTAAAATATCCATTCCTGAGGTAGTCAATGCCCAGGATACATGGGGCGGCTGGACCAGTCACAATGGGGTGTTTCTGCCAATCTCTCCCTGTCAAGCTCACTTCAGCTTCTAGCACAGTCAACTCTTGAGATCCCCCTGTCACCCCAGAAATAGAAATAGTTTCTGAGCCCACATGTCCTGATGGCATTAATGTGCATTGAGCGCCAGTATCAACCAAAGCCTTATACTTTTGTGGGTCTGATGTACCAGGCCATCGAATCCACACAGTCCAATAGACACGGTTGTCCCGTGCCTCTACCTGGCTAGAGGCAGGGCCCCTCTAACACTGATCCTGGTCATAGCGGTCAGAACCTTTTCTCGATGAGTACACCTGGGAGGTGCCCTCCTGTGGGTCAGATTCTTGCCCGTGGGAAACTGGGACTGCACTTACTCTCACTGACCTTCTTCCATTCTCCTTCAGTTCTTGTACTCGGGCTGCAAGGGCACGGGTGGGTTTCCCATCCCACCGTCCCATGTCTTCTCCATGTTTGGCCAGGAAGTACCACATCTCAGTTCGTGAGGTCTGTCCACTTCCTCTGGCTGGGGGGCGTCTGGCTCTGACTTCAGAGGTTCTCATTCGCACTGGTGCCACTTGGAGACTTTCCCTAATTTCCTCTCTGATCGCTTTTACCTCTGCAGGCAGCGTCTTGAGACTCTCAACCAATGTCTCTACAGCAGAAATACGGGCCTGCATTGGGCTGTGGGTCATGCTTTCATATATCCGGAGTTTATTTGCTACTGCGCCCACTGTTTCATGGTTCTCTTCCCTATACATGGATGCCAGGAAATCGGTGTATTCAGCTGGCCCCGAGCGTGAAAGGTCCCACCACATATGTGGTGTGCATCTGACCTTGTCAGGGTCATTATTGGCTTGCCCACCTCTTCCAAAAAGCACGTCCATCATTGCCATCTCCCTCAGACGTAAAATTCCTTCTTCCATCGTCTTCCAAGTCTTCCTAATATGATGTTCCTGCAGGATTTCTCTATAAACAAACTTCTCTCTTACACTCGTTAGAAGTCGTGCCCAGAGTGAAAGGGGCTTTGATTCCCTCACGAACACCTGTTCAATAGCCACGTCCTGGGCCAGAGCCCCCAAAAACCTGGCTTCAGCACCATCCAGTTGTAAGGTTTCACCCATAAGGTCCCAAACTCGGATCAACCAAGTCAGGATGGGCTCACCCGGGTGTCGAGCAATGTCTTTCCGCAAACTACGGAGATTATCAAATGACAATGACTCAGTGATGATCTCAGGCTCTGGGTCTGCTTGCTGTGGAGGTGCAGCAGCCCCCTCATCGTCCGCTGGATGGTCTAATTTGGTCTTATATTTCCTTTTCTGAATAGGGGCAACTTCCATAGGCTTGGCCTGTCCTCCTGGTTTAGCCTCATCCTTTTCTCCCTTCACTGTGGCATCAGGGGTTTTATTCTCTCGCTTTTCCCCCTTCACTGGGCTAGGTTTCTGAATGCATTCTGGAAAAACCCTGGCCCTACCTTCAAACATTCTGTAAGCTGCAGGGATACAACCCTGCAGAAAAACCATAAAGAGCAAGATATCTCTGGCATCCAGGGAGAATTTAAACATCTCAAAAGCTGTTGTAGCAGACTTGAATGGGGAATGGACAAAGGGTTGGGAGAAGAGATTCCCCTTTGTTCCTTCCCAAGGGTCCGTACTATTATCACTGAATCCCCAGAGGTAGCAGCTTAGGTTGCGGCAGGAAAACAGCCTGGAGAGCACCACCCACATGACATCCAAAGGCATCGAATTCATGGCACCATAAATCCAGAGTAAGAACTCAATAATAATTGCGGCTATTTGAGTTTTGCTCATTGATTTGTTGATAAGACTTAAACCTGCCGCTCCTTTTGGCATGAATTTGTACCAACAAAAAGCCAATATATTATACAGGATGGTCCTGATGAACCCTAAGCTCAAGACCCACATGGTGCCACAAAATAGGAGTTATCCTTCTTTGTTTACAAGCCCCACACGTTGGGCGCCAAGAAATGTCTCGGTTTGAGGGGAAAAACCAAAATGTTTTACCCACAAGCAGGGGAGGGGCCTCCTCCACAATAATCACACCACTCTTTATCAAATTTAAGAAAAGGAATTTTAATACGAGAAGGATAACTGCTATATATAAACCCAACAGATCATATTATCAGCAGTAAAATAATAATAAAAAAAAAGTTCTTTAGGTCATGGTTGAGATTGTTAACAAATATATTGAGAAATACTGGACCAGACAGTGGCTCATGGGGGAACAGGTCTAACACTGAAACACAGTAAATAGTTTGTTTAAAACAAGGTATATATGTTATCTTTTTCATAGTACTAGGTTCATCTGAAGAAAGAAGAGAGTGAGCTCCACTACCACTCAGAATTGTAGTCTTTGATTGCTTGCTTCGTTTCTGACATTTTTGTCTGCCCTCCTGCTCTTATCCACTTTCTAATATGTTGCAGTAGTTGCTTCCAAGACAGTTTTGCAAAATCTCCTTCTACAAAACACTGTAGAATATTGTTTTGCTTTCCTTTTTTTTTTTTTTCTTTTCAAAAGCAGAATTATGGAGATAACTGACCATATTTACTCGGTCCATATTTCTCCAGGTGATTTCCGATTCTGTTTTTCATTAAATCCTTTACATCTTTATAAAAAGAGGATTATAAAAATCATGTAATGTCAACATGTTAATGGGGGTTATGCTTCATGGTTCAACCAATCTTTTTTTTTTTTTCTTTTTTGTATTGTAGTTCCCTGGCCTTGCTGCTTCATTGTGAGCAATAAATGATAGTTTTTCAATCTATTTGATTTTAGAATCTTGAGGGAAATTTGGTCAACAATTGGATATATATATATATATATTTGTATGTATGTACCTAGTAAAGCTGCAAATCCATGTGGCACAATACCTTTTTAGTTAAAGAAATTACTATGCCCAAGTTGATTTATGTTTCTAATTCACCAGTGATTATACCACCCTGCTTATACTGAAATATTGAGAATGTTGAAAATAATTTCTTTTGACAGTCCATGGTATGTTTCAAAATCAAAAAGAATATGGCATATACCATCTCTATGGCTATTGTTTCTAAACAGAAACCCTATTCCCTGGAATGGACAATATCTGAAACAAACAGGTGGCAATTAATTAGTCAACAGAAATATCAATTTTACTGCATGATCTGCAAAGACAGAGCTATTTTAGGTTGTCTATACTTGGTTCAATTAACGTATTCAATACAGGGTTAATGTTTTCAATGGGCATACAGAATGTAGTTGACTCCTGAGGCCCAAACATACCTGACAGAGTGGGAATAGCAGACTGACAAAATTCAGTGGAGATTTGCGACAGAAAATAATCCTTTTCTTATAGCTTAAAATATTGGGTAAAATAGATTAGAAACAAATGGCTTATGATTCAGAAACTTTAAAAACTGACAATCAAATATTCAAGTCAAATGAGATCAGTGAAGGTTATGGGAAATGAAATGTGAACTAAGATAATTGTATTTAGGAAGTATACATATAAATTAATGATCTGATTAATATTAGAACTGAACACTACTTGCCTAATATGTGATGTGAGAAGTTTATTATTATCTTGTATATTTTATGTCAATACAAACACTATCTAAAATAAGTTTATACCAAGTCTGATTTACAATATGTGTGAACATAGAGTGGTGCTGTTTGAAACACTAAACAACCTCTGCACCAAAGGGATCACAATGCAGAAATTATTAAATTAATTCTTTGTGCTCCTAGAACAAGAAACAAAAGGTGAGCAAGCCTAACCTATCAGCAGTGGAGTGTAGTGTCATCTATTCATATTTTTGTAATTAAAAAAAAGGTGTGTGAAAATTCAGTGCTGAACAGTGTCTTTCTCAGCACTATCCCTGATGTGAATTATATTTCTGTGAAAAAATCAGTGCCAGTAAACACACAGAACAATACTGGGGAATATTATTCCCTTTTTCTGACATAAAGTGAAGTTCTTTTGGAAATGTGTTTTATGTCTTCTGCTCTATGTCCAGTTCTTGTTGCTACAGACACTCCTTGTATTGAAATACTGGCATGTGGGAAAGCAAATTTTTTTTTATTTTAGGAAACCTTTAAGAAATTATGTCTGCTTCATGTTGTTTTGCTTTTTACCCTTGTTTTTAATTTTCAGATTGCAGTACTGAAATTGCAACTGCAGACTCAGTATGCTTTCCTTTCTGAGTAGCTTGTTTATATTCCACCTGTTGTCACTGCATTAGATGCCCTGATAATAATTTAATAAAACTTGAGCAAATGGACTCTGCTTAAAGTCCCTCTGCCAGTAATAATTTTATAGCTTTGGTTATGCTTGTAGAAACCTTTTCATCCTGTCTGAATCAATTAATACATAGCACTCAACCTAAAGATACCTCTGAAGATTCTAGATAATAGGAATTGTAGTCTATCTTCTCAGGCAAAGATTTAATTTTTTTTTTTTAATCCTTGAACTTACAAAAACTCAAAATGTTGGAAAACTCAGGAGTTTAAAGTACCTTTAAATATTGTATTTTTGAAACTCATTAATGTTGACTTGTAGCCAATAAGCTATTAAAGGATTAGAAGTTACAAAGTGAGTAAACTATGAAAAGAAAATGTCTTTTAATTCTAAAACAAGTTGCTAAAATATTTCAAGATATGTTAACATCAAACAGCAAACCCTTACAGTTCTAAACCTGATTTTGTAAAGATTTTAAGGAAATTAAATTTAGTTTTTCAAGACTGCTTCTGTAGTGCTGTCCATTTGTGCATGGTTAGGATTATCTCATCTTTGAAAAGCATGCTTAATGGAAATGACAGGCTACTATTTTCTTCCCCTATAATAAATAATAATTTTAACCTGTGATCATAACAATGCAGAGGCCCAAAAGTAATTTCCAAAGGATAATTAAATCTATGATAATTATAGCTGGACCTACATAACTGCCTAACATCTATATGAAATGGTGATTTCCTTAGAATAAGAATGCACCCAATCTCTTTTTAAAATTACTTGCATGAGCAATCAGAGTGGTCCGACAGCAGCAGCACAAACTTCAATACAGCCTGAAAAATCTTTACAGGCATTGGAAATAATTATTCCTGTCCAGCTCATTGGCCGGCTAGATGAGGTAGCTCGTATAAAAAATTTAGATATGCCTATACTACTGTGCAGCCTAAATATCAACTTTTGACTAGAAACTTCTTCGAAGATATAAAAAAATCAACAAAAGTCATACCATAATTTTATTGTGCAACCACTGTCTCCAAGAACAGATTTGCTGAACAAAGTGAAGTTTTTTTGGTTGATATTCAAAACCAGTGAAGACAGAACCATTTGCTGGCTGATTGAGCAAGTTGCACAGAAATGGAAGAACTGTTTGAGTAAGAAAACCTCAGTTTTGGGTAGCCTGTATGGGCACATAGGAACGTGTAACTAAAATCTAATTTAAAAAAACCTATGAGAAATTGATTAAAATCTGAAACTGAACCAGGCTATAATTAATCATTCTAGAGTTGTAAAAATAGCTATACATTAGCTATTAAAAATAAGTGAAAAAGGAGTTTAGTGGCTTAAATTGGGGTTTAAAATCTCATTAATGTCCAAGTCTATTCCAGTAGAGGAGATGATAGCATGCATTGATTCAACTGTAGAAGATTTACCAAAGTATCAGGAAGGTTTAATTACATTAGAGTAAGTCAAAGAGAAAAATTCTCAAATGACACAATATAATCTGAAGCAAATTTAAATATCATTAGGAAGTTAGTGCTCAATAGACTTAAAGGTAAAGGGATAGTTTAATTTCAGAAATTGAGTTATTCTTAAAAATAATCTAGGTGGGAAAAGTGTCAGTAGAAACATCAAGGGTGTTAGAAATGTTAGAGCATCTTACTAGGACTCAAACCTAACTTTATGGGAAACAGCACTAGTTGCTATTAAAGATAAATGCATTATTGCAGGAAATAAAGTAAATGAACACTGGACAACTCACCATTCAAAAACTGCATTACAGTGACATTGTTATGTTTTAATAAACAATGTGTAGTGGGCCAACAGTGGTAGTGGGTAAAAGTGGGTAATAGTTTCTGTATTACAGTTTCTGTTGGGCTGGGCTGTTGATAATGGGCTAACGGAAGTCAGAAGGACTCTTCTGATTGACTTGATTAGGTTTTGAAATGTTTAGAATTATGGAACATGAAGTTTTTCTTAGATTAAATACAGTAAGAATTATAATGTACATATCCTCTTACCTGGCTTTAACCACTTTAGACTTTCTTTGGTTTTGTTTAAAAGTGGTATTTCTTACTTCCTCAATATTCTACAGAGATGGACAGACATAATTAAATACAATTCATCCCACCCTAAAGGAAGTTCAGTTGACTGTACACTGTATCCACATGAATATGTTGGGATAGGGCAGTAATGAGATTTTGAAGCAGATCCCTACTCATTTCTTCATCCTATATATTGACTCAGTTTGCAGGGCAGTTTGGTCAGCAAAAGCTTGATTGTTTTCTGACACGTCTAAATGTGATGTTCCAGCTGGGCACACATGAAAATGGTCCTACTCCTTCTGGAAGCAAAGTGTACATGGGGATATGCTCTAGAATGAATTTAATCTGAAGAAGAAGCTCTAAACTGCTTATAGTGTAAGCATATTGGCCTCAGCACCATATGCTTTGACCCACTACCGCAACAAATTACTTCCTAGTATAGACACTATTATGTAAATTTAGACTCTGGTTACATGAGATACAGATCGTACAGGATGAACTTGTATGTAACTTGGCCCTAATGAAAGACTTCAGAACTGATATAGAAAAGAAAGAAAGTTTTTGCTGAAAATACTAATCCTCATATCCATATTCAGAGTAATTTTGGGAAAGGGGTGAGTTACTATTCTAGAACACATTTGCAATCTTACATCAGTGAGGAAGCAAAGAGATATGAGGATATCCCTGTTATTCGATATATTCCGTACTTGAAAGAGGTTAGTTAGCCCATGTTTGAGGTCTAAAGAGATGAGACAAAGCTGGCTTTAAGAAGTACTAATCAAAAAATATTATTTCTTTTGTATAAAAATTTTGTTTAAAAGAATTATCATTATAGCCTTCAAATTTTCTTGATATCCTCTGAAAAATAAGCTATGATTTTTGTTAGAAATTTAGAAGAATTGAGTTTCATCTTTTAATGAAAATTTTAATTTTTAAGTTTTTAGGGTTTTTTTTTGCTTAATAAATCCTGTGTAGCAGCCCTTACTAGTTTGACAAATACAAGGCTGCTTTTGGTCAAAGTTGATTCAATGGAACCAGCTGATTCAAAGGAGAAGTCAGAAAGCTTAAAAAACCTGGTAATAAAATAATTAATGCATTTTATAGAAGGTAGGATGATGTGAGACAAAAAAGGTGAAAATACATTTTCCCCCCCGATAGCATGTTTATATTTAAAATCACAGAATCAGTAGACTACATCCAGCCAAGTTACTAAGGCACATGTTTGGAAATGTGTCTATTAATCTATCTATTGATAGATAGAATTTACTCCTGTAATGCAAAAATTGTCACTGTTTGAGCTCATGTTAAAGGCCTTTTTGAAAAAAAATATTGTAGGGAAATGCTGAAATGGACCCCAAGGAGAGCAGCGCTGGAAAAACACCCTGAACTTGAGAAGGTGCTTAGTAAGAGACTTGTTGCTCTAGCACCTTCCTCCCCAAGACCTCATAAAACCCTCAGGTATTTCACAATAAACATCTTTCCTTCTAACCTCTCTGGAGGCAGGTGGAGACCTCTCTCTTCCCCTCAATGCTATATAAAATATGTGTTTTTAGATCTTCAGAATGCCTCTATTTCAACATTTTGAATTTAAATTTATTTAGAATGATGTTTCTTCTTCTACACATGTCTCTGTCTTATGCAACCAAAAAATTTCAAATTTGGAAAAAATAGTTCTGTCATCTCCATCCACTCAACGTTTTTTTGGTTGGCTTTTAACCACATGCTCTTCAGGTATTTGTATGCACAGTTTAAAAGTTCCAATCAAAAGTGATTCCTTATTATCCTGTTTGAGTAAGACACTTCACCACGTGCCCCGTTTTAAGCATTCAAAAAGCATCACTGACTTCAATCAGACTGCTAGACTTGACATTATGGCCATGTTTAAATGCCTTGTCAACTCAGAGTGCTACCATGATGACAAACCTTGTCAGTCTAAAGAGAAATAGATTCTGGCCTACATCATTTAAATATGTATTAAAATTTACAATAATTTTTCCTGAGAGTATCATGCATCATGACTAATAATTTCAAAATATTTGTTCATGTGCAGAAAGAGTAAAAAGTGTCAACCTTAAATGAAAATTGTTGCTCATTATTATAGTAAAATTTGTTGATTATTATAGTACTGTTGATTATTAAACTAAAGTTAAGGTTCAAAATAAACATTTCAAATGAGTTCAGTGCATAACTAATTGGGTTTTTAAAGAGAAGCAACATACATTCAAAAAATTCTTTTCAGTAGTCATCCAATAAACTGAAATGTTTAATCAAACTTTAAGTATGTGTTAGTATACTTGGGCATCTGTATCAGTCTAGTAAAAAATCCTGCCAACTGATTGAAATGATAAAAAGGAATACTTAGGGTGCATAATGAAAGCAGATATAAGTAGATCAAGGATTAAAGGAATAGTATATTACATTTCTAATACTCCCAATTAGTGAAAAGAGTTTATCACATATCATAGATTCACAAGGAAAAGTTTTGAAGTTTTGTTTTTGCTATCTTGAATACCACATTTCTGAATATTGTTGTAAATTTCTATAATTTTAGTGTCTAAAATCCTCAACCTTATAAGAAGTTTTGTTCCTGGAAAAGGTAAGCTGTTAACAAGTCAACAAATCAAAGGATCATTCCTTTAAAATTCAGAGATCTGAATTATTAGACTGATGACTGAAAAGTGGATTTTGTAGTTAAAGGTTTGTACAGTGCAATTTCTTAAAAAACAAAAAGACCAGTGGGTTTTTTTATTATGCATTCTGGGAATTAATGCTACTGACCAAGACACAAAGGGTCTCAATTTGCCACTTATGGCACTCTGGACATGCAATAGTAATTCATTCTGCTTGAATTCATGCACTAGTAAATTGAATTCAAAGCGTGGCAGAAAACAGGATAAAAAAAGTTGGTACCTTCTACTTTTGTTAATGGTCTTTAACTGGGGGAAATATGTTGAGTGAGGCAGAACATTCATACAATATGCAGATTGTTTTATAAAAGAAGATTTCTTGAACAGGCATCTGTTTGTTGGAGGGGTTCCTACAGTTGTTAACAGATGAGATATGTGATGGGAAGCATAAAGATACATGGATGAGTGAGATTGTGGGATATGTGAGAAGAATACATGACAGGATATCTAAGAGATTAGGTACAGGAGGACACTCTGGATGAAGTGCTTTCTCCTTCTTTTGGATTTCCGGAGTCTTGCTCTCGAGGTCTCTTTTTAAATAAGTGCCATTTAGAACTGCTTTGAGCGAAGTGAAATCCTATTTATTAAAAGTATTGACAGTTACTTGACTGACCTTGCCTTCTAAACTGTACTTGAGGGAACTGTGCACAGTTTATACTGCTGTCAGTTTTACCAAAGCAGCTGAGACACTGTCAAAACACCCTTTTGGGTGGGTTTTTTTTTGATCAGAAATAGTAGTTGTTACAACCACTCCAGAAAAGTAATATTTCAGGATATCCCATTGAAGACTGGGGTAAGATATTTGTCTATTTCAAATTCAGTTTTCCAATAGTCAGTATATTTTGCTGGCCTTCCTTCAGGAACACTCAAATGCAATGCCATGGTAAAAAATTCGGATGTAAGTTTATAGCTGGTAAGCAACAGTTTGGCAACTCTCCAGGAAGTGTGTTCCTGCAGTGTAATTGCAAGTTGTATTCAGGTGCTAGCAGTAAATAAATAAAAACAGGTAATGTAATTTATTTGATGATCCACAAAAGGTTTCAGAACCCTTTCTTGCCTGAGTGTTTGATCACTGCAGCTCAGAGCAGGCCGGTAAAGTTGTTAGTTTGTCCTAAAGTCTGCTACAGTCAGGGAATGCTTCAAGCACACCTTGTAATAGAAGTGACTTTTCTACTTGCTCAGATACCTTAACATCCTTAGTCTGGACTAATCTTGCCTAACTTTAGCAATGAAGACATCCAACATGATGAAAGTGACTTAGATCATTCATAATATGAACTGTCTTTTGAAAGGGTCCGTTTCCCTCCTTTACTACAAGGGAGATGCAGTAACAAAAGAGTCCCAGGTGCTTCAAGGTACATGGGACAAATGTGAATCACAATGTCTACAGCTGGTAACATGTTTAAGGCTAACTGAGTTTTCTTCTGAAAAGTTTAGCTTCTGTTCACATAGTCTTCATTGTTAGCCTTGCTGCTTGCACATTTGCCGTATCAAAATCAGCAGGAGGTGAATATCCCTGCTGGTGTCTTCTCAGAATACAGAAGCTAACTTCACTTCATTAGGAAAGAGAGGCCTTCATGTGATGCTGGTCCTCTTACACATAGAAATAAACAGATAAATGAATGATATTAAAATTATAATCACAAGGAACTGCAGATCAGGGGATGCACAAATAATAAAAAAAATAATATTCTAATGTGTGATTTTTAGAAACTTCATGAGTGATTCAATTAGCCTGTTTTATCTCTTTTATCCCATAGACATGGTGGTCATTCCTGCGGGTCCTGCTTATTACTGTCAGAGCATAGTTCACGGTTTGCACAACATTCAATAGTGCTTTTGATATTAAAACAAATAGTTAAATCCAAGCTTAGGCTAATAGCTTATTTTCAGTAAAAACTTGTTAAATTAGTAAAGCATACAATTTATAACAATTTAATTAAATTTTTGAAGTTAATCACTGTAGAGAGTCCCTGATAATATAGCACATGGGGGGTACTAGATAACAGATTACAAAACATTTCAATGAAATCGAAATTTGAATGGCTTTTAATTGACTTAAAACTAGGGAAAACCTAATTTCTGTAAGTAAACTCTGATTAGATGTAGTCAACATCTTTACAATGTCACTATGGTCATATTACAAAATTGTATGTTGCTGAGCTTAGCTAAAATTTTTAAGAATACTAAAAAGCTTTAGAAAATCCACACTAATTTCTGCAGTTTTGATATTCTGCCAATAGGATTAATTTTTTTTCTTGAGACTTTGAATCATCTTTGGTCTTTACATGGAAAGTTGAGAGTTTTTATCAAGACTTAATCACTAGTCAGATATTAGCTGTGTATCAAAAAAGAAAAGGAGACAACCTCACACTTTTAAATGGTCTCCTCACTTAAACTATGTATGTATGTATGTATGTATGTATGTATACATACATACATACAGTGTAAAAATGAAAGGCATGAACTACCTCCTTTAATTTTCATCTATGTATCTTGAAATCAGTGTTCTATTGTACATTCTGATCTCCACTTTTTAATTTTTCTGTTGTTTTCTTTTCTTTTTAACTGTCTTTATTTTACTTATTTTTTCTTCTCTCTGTATACCTCTGTATTGTGCCTGGGAGTAACCAAAGTTTCCATATCACAAGATTCTGTACAATTTACTGTTTCTATCATTGTTCAGCTTAGCTGCTCCCTCTAGTTCCTCCTTCAGTGTGGTGTTGTAATCCATTTTTCCATTATTCCTTCTATTACATATTTCAATCATTTTTTTTCTTATGTGAAATCTCGAGTTTACCCAATACATTCAGCTAAAATTCATCTTACCTTTGTTTCTGCAAATTGAAAACCAGATGAAAGGCCATTTGAATTGATGCAGTTGGCAACAGGCTGAGTTAGTGAAAAGGTCAAGCAGAATATTTTTTCAATTCTTACTTGTCCGTGATGAGCAACTGAACCAAAATTTGTAACTGAACAGGAACATGGAAACTACTTGTATTTTTAATTAGTAACCTGTCATAAACATATACTTACTATTAAATTGAAAGAAGAAATTCTGTGATTACAGCTAGATTGTTAAACTATATTATTTATTTCACAGCAGAAATGGGGCCACAAATGTATCTGTGAGTATCAGATACATAAATGCAACATGTGTTTATCTGATATGAATTTCTGTATAGCAATGAACTCTTTGAGCTCTTCTCTTTGAGCTGAATTATCAGCCACTATTTGATTTGAAAGCTGCTCTTGAGCATCCAAGCACATGCAACTGCTGATTTATTAAGATAACTATCAATGTACAGAATATGTCAGCTATAAGAAAGAAGGCTGAACACTCCACTCTTGAATGCAAAGCAATTTTGAGAATACCAAATCAGGTAAACATGAAGAGATTGGGAGGTGAAAATATGAGATCGACTAAAGTGAAAAAAAGTTGGCTCCTAAACCCATTCATTTAAAATTCATCTTTTAGCAACCTTATTTCCTATAGGTGTCTTTGTGATTCATTTTTATCTCAGAGCTTTTGAAAATCATGTTTCTTTTAGTTCTACAATAAAATTGAGATTTTTAGATAGATATATAATTTGCTGCACTGATTTACTAGTAATTTCTGGAAGGCAAATTAAGAGTTTTGTTTTCATTTTGTTTATGATTTTAGATGCTAATTTCTACTCAGTTTTTTGTTCCATTTTAGATGCACATATC
The DNA here is from genome assembly GCF_047495875.1 of Pithys albifrons albifrons. Lineage (NCBI taxonomy): Eukaryota > Metazoa > Chordata > Aves > Passeriformes > Thamnophilidae > Pithys > Pithys albifrons. The sequence continues at coordinate 69,189,093 of NC_092460.1, forward strand.
TGTACAGAATCAGTTTTTTTTTCCTCACTAAATCAACAGCAAGATGTTGATCTCTGACTGCAGAACTCTTTATGACAAAGAACTCCTGAGAATCTGTGTACATAGGAGAGTAAGTAGCATCTCAAAGTGATTTGGAGCACATGAAATAATTCTGCTCTAAATACCAGTCCCACAGGCTTGCATCTGAAATCAAGGAAGATAATTTAAATTAATAAGTGCAGTACAGTGTTTTGACAAGACTCCATTTTTCCTCCTTTCCCTTATATCTCTTTTCCACGTTTTCAAGGGAATTTGTCCTTGTGATAAGAAATAGATGATGAAAGACTTCTTTACTTTTTCCTCCGTATGTTTGCTTCATAATTAAACTAAAACTTCATCAGTACAAAGAAATAAAACAGCTGTTTCATCATCTCATCTTGCGAAAGGAGTTTCAAGTTTCTGAAACTTATTCCAGTTGGCATTAGATGCTTATATCAGAGAACTGAGTAGATTGCTGTTTCTGTATCTGCTCACAAGTACAATTCAGAACTCAATTCTCTCTGAATCTTGAGGTGAAAAATACAGAGCTTCTTTTGCTGATTTTGTCTCATGAAGAACTTTGTTTATCAACACATAAAAGAAATCATTGTCCATAGTCGCCTTTAGGAGTTGTACAAGAATATTTGTATGATTGCTCATTGTGCCATGGAAGTGTGAAATTCAATAATTTACCTGTTAGGGATTTCTACGTTGCTTACCAGTGCTTGTAGACATAAAGGACAACATTTTTCAAATGAACTATTAAAAATAATGTCCCATACTTATAACTGCATTTTCCTCCTTCCTAGATGTGTTCCTTTTGTGGTCAGATTGCCGCTTTCCATGGAAAATACGTCCCTAGATAACTTTTCTTTTTCAGGGAGAATTCTTTCGGGGGAAGAGAGTTCTGTGAAGTTTAAATTCAACAAAGCTGTCAGAGGAGAGGGCTCAGGATAAGAAAAAAAAAAAAAAAGAAAGGAGTGTTTTTGAACAGTTACACAGAATTTAATGGAGTTAAAAACAGCAGAAAGAGATCTATAAAAATTTAATAAGGATTCTGTGGAAACCACTCTAAAGCCTTGCAGAGCTTAATAGACAGTGTTGTTCTATACCACCTCACTTTTAACCATATCATAGATTATATTCTGATATTACCCTGAGCTTCTAGATGCTATAAAAGTGGTTTACAAACCCAAGAAAAATGAATTCAGATAATCATGTCCCAGGCTGGGCAGATTAACCCAGCATTTGAGTTTGGGAAATATATTTTTTTTCCTATTACACTGTTGTGCTTTGGTGACAAGGTAACAAAAGTTACTTGAGAAGCAGTTGTCAAAAGTGGCCATACTTTCCATTTTAGACTGGTGGTTATCTGCAGCAAGCAGTATGTGATTGGAGTAGGAAAATGCTTAGTAATAACAGATGATGTGAATAAATCTGAGGGACGTGGAACAGGCAACAAAGACTATACTGGAGATGCAGATGATTGTATTCTACAATACCCATGGCTAAAGTGGTCATGTCTCAAAGTAAGTTGAAATGACTGGCTTTTAATTTTCAGGAACCAAATGACAAGTCATTCCCACATTAGGAATCTTTCTAATAATCATAGTTATAGGGGGTTTTATTGCCTAATTGGGGATCATTGCCCCATGATTTAAGTCTCAATAATTGTGTAAAAAAAAGACAGAATGACTGTTTTTATACAGACAGGAAGCTAAAAGACTAGTAAGCACAGTGTAGAATGCTACTGCTGGTACATTTCTCTTTATTAGCCTTCTACTCCATGTCTCAAACAGCCTTGTGACTTTTGAATGTGAAGAGGTACTTGATACTGACCTATTGCACCCTGAGCCTGATATCTTGCATCTTTTTCTATAAAGTGAGAAATATAGCTTAAGAACATGTGTGAAACAATGAAAAATAAGGAACAATGTAACAAGTTATATTGTGTAGACTCTGGTGGGTGGTTTGGGACATTAATTGATGTTGGGGCTCTTTTTGTCTCTGCTGCCATATTTGTGAATCACAGTGGATCTCCTTATAAAGATCTGTATATGGATCTATGAAACTGCTTTGTGTCTAATTGATCATCTGGTTGTGAATGATAAAAGCATGCACACTGCCAGACAGCTTCTACTCTGAAGAACTTGCAGTGTCTCTTATTGTTGAAATATGACAGCATATTCTGGGAGTCAGAGAAAAAAAAATTACATGAACATACAAACATTTGCATGTTCCTTCTAACAATCCTCTGGGTAAGATGTGTGGGAGATATGTACCAGAAAGCACCATGATGATTCTGCCGGCAATGTTAGTAATGCTCTGTGACCTTACTGATGTACTCCACCTCTCAAAAGACTGCTACCAGTACTCTTTTACGTTTCAAACTGAATGAAGCCTTCCAGTTTTATGTCACCCAGGACAAAGAAACAGGAGATAAAGATGTATACGTCTTCTAATAAAGTTATTAAATAGTGGTGTGGCCAAAGATTTTGAAACAGAATGTGCATTTGACTACCTTCATCAAATACAGACTAGACATATTGTGCATTTAGAATTTATGGAGAAAGATAGTTTTCCAGTGGCTATATGAAATCAGAAGACTGTTGATTGATCAGTAGCTTCACTAAGTAGCTTTCAGCAATAAAACTCATACCACTACCTTCAACTGGAATCTCAAGTAAGTCCATAGCATAGTGGATCATAAAAGAAAAGTCACTAGAGTCTGATTCTTATAGAATACAAGTCCTTTGTCAGGGAAGTGTTGCATAATTTACAGTTTCACTTTCAGGAGTTGGAAACTATAGCACAGAAAGTTCACAGAAAGTCTGTGATTCTTTACAAAAACTAAAAATATTAATCATGTTTTATGTTACTCATCAATGTGCTATGCTTCTTACAGAGTTTCACCGAAAGACAAAGGTCCATGACTAAATTTGCAATGCACATTTCACCACTATGAGATTTATGGCAGGTTTTTTTATTTGAAGAAGCAAAACTCTACTTAGCTTAGGTACATTTCAGGTTTATCAATGAAAGAGTGTGATAAAAACATTTGGAGAAAAATAGAGTAAAAAATTTACAGTTGGGGATTATGACTTTTAGAGGATACAAGGAACAGAAAAGCTAGGCTTCCATTTCTCTAGGCTTAGATTAGGCAAATTTATAGCATTTCCCAAACCTCAGTGCAACCTCATTGTAAAGCTGTCCTGGGTTGAGCTGGCAAAATGCCAACCGTCCAGAACAGAGTGAAAAGGGTTCCTCCTCCCCCCAACCAGCTAAGGGAAGAGAAGAGGGAGAGGAAAGAAAAACCCTCAAAACCAGGTTTATGCTGGAACTAACTACATGTATTTATACAGAGAAGAGAAAACTAAGAGGATACTACAATATAACACACACTTACACAAGTTACATATATATAACAAGGCATAACTTCTCACTCCCCAATTAATACAAAGCCCATTACTCTAAATTCATAAGCACTCCAAAAGACACTCAGCAAGAAAGAGAAAGTATAACAACAAAATATTTCTACTTCCCTGAATGCAAACAAAATGCAAGCACAGGCAACAGGAGCAGGGCCTAGCATAGTACAGGAGCTGCTGGATGTCCTCCTTTTAGTGCAGCCATGATGGAACTAACTAAGCCACTCCCACACACTGGATTTACACCCTTTGAGATGATGTAGTATGGTATGGAATACAATATTATTGGCCAGAAGAAGTCAGCTGTTAGCTAGCTCAGCCCAGCTTAAATCAGCTGACAATCCTAGGCCTAGCTGAACTTTAAAACCTAAGTTTAGGCCCACCTGGCTAAACCCATAACAAAAGCGGAGATGTTAAAGCAGTCTGGAAAATTTTGTCACTGTATATGTACACAGGCAGAAGTGTCAAACATTGGATCTTGAAGCTTCTATGGAAATTTACTGCCAAAAACTGGCGTCACAACTTTGCAGTGGACTCTAGCAGTGAACCTTCTACTCAGAAGCAGACTGCTAATTTTACAGGCTTTGAGGGTCTGCATTTGCTATACTTACATACAAGTTTAGCAGTTTTCCATTTCACATCCTTTCCATTTGTATCTTGATGAAAATCACCTTTCTTAAAAGCAATTTTGTGAAATCAAGATAAATGTTTAAACATCTAGGGAACAGGGTTTGACACTGACTATCAGATATAATGGGTAAAGTGTCATTCATTCAGATCTTCTTTAGCAGTGATGGGCTTTTCCCCCCTTTTTTAAAATATCCTTTTAAAATCAAGTAAAATTTTGTATTTAATAGTATCAAGGGAAAATTTTAAACTTTGTTTTAAATTTCAACACGTAAACATTTTATCTTAAAAGTGTTTGAATAATGCAAGAAATGTTCTATACACAGCACATTTTCATCTGATTTTTTTTGAGAAAAACAAACTTTCATTTTCTTAGATTAGAATTCACTTCAATGAGCTAAATGTGACTATTTGATTAGTTAGATAAAATACACTTTTTTTTTTCTTTCAGAAACTCTCACTGCAATTCTTAAAAGGTTATCTTGTTATTTCTAGGTTTAGTCAGTTGTAAAATAAATTACCTATATTCACATACATGCTGCTTTACCATTCATAAACATTCTGCTTTAGAAGAGGAGCAGAAGAATGGTTGTACATGCTGAAGAATCTGTATTTCACATTCAAGAAAAGAATAAAAGGTGTTGGCTCTTTGAAAATTTAATGTACATCTCCTACCAACATAATGATGTCTCATGGAGTTCCAAATGTATTAAAGAAAATATTTCACAACTTTTTCAATGTGCTTTCAAAAATTATTCCACTGAAGCTTTTAAAATGCTGCATGAATGAGCATACACACAGATGTGCATTAATTTAAATAATGTATGTGGTATTATTACATTAAGTATTCTAGTTATATTGAACTCAAAATAAACATGAATGCTGAACTTGTATACCAACATTTCCATAAAGTAAACAGTAAGTCTAGAGAAGAGGCTCTCTTATACTTAACGCATGTGAGTGGTTTCAGGGAAGATAAGGGTGCTGCAAACATAGGTAAAGAAGGCAGGACTGTGTAATTAATTTTATTTCCAGCTGTTAAGATTTCAGATGATAGTTCTAAGCTCTCTAAGCAAACATCTTTTTCTTTACTTCTTTCTGGGCAAACTGATCAAAGGTGCTTTGGGGATTGGCTGTATGCCCAGTTTCCAGAAATGCCAAAGACTCCTGCACGCTGAGTTAATTAAAATTGACTGCTTGTCTTAGACAGAAGAAACAGGCTAAATTCTGGCTTGTTCTAAAAAAAAAGGATTGAACAATTTAGGCAAACAAAATAACTTGCTATTAGGCTAGGGAACAAAAATAACATATTGCTCTGCCTTGAAAAAAACAGATCATATTTTATTTTGTTTTCATTTCTACCTCAAAGGTGCTTTTCCTGTTGTGTTGGTTTTGGTTTTTTACTTTACTTGGCTGCAGTGAATTGTAAATTGTTAGATCTGTGTATATCAAGGACAGGAAGACATATATTAAATGAAGGATATAGACAGATTTTACAGACTGCAGCTATAAATGACAATAAAAAGTCTAATCTTGCAGATGTTTAAACCTCACCTTAAGTCTCTGCTTTTAAGTGAAACTTCCCCAGTGTCTAGTGTGACCTTCAGTCTGAAATGCACCAAAACTGCTGCAGTCTACACAGCTCAGCAGTTGTCACATGCCTAAAAGCAGCCAAGTACCAAAGGTCTCCAAAGGACATTTAATATGCATTTCCTAAGAACAACTGACTGAGATTGACAGTAAAGCTCAAAATGAACTAAAAGCATGTTCAAGATTTGCAGAATTTGTACACTTAGGTTCAGTGACCCTCAGGTTAGGGGGTTAGAATTCATACATTTCCAAAGGTGGTTGTTATTTGTGGTGCGGGTTTTTTTGGGTTTTGTTTGTGTTTGGTTTTTTTTTTTTAACTTTGTGTACTGTGGCCTAAGATTAACAGGGGGAAGCAGTACCTACTTCTTTGTCTGCTGCTCTACGGGGAATATTATGTGATTCAGAGGAATATACAGAAAGAGGTAAAAGAAGAAATTGGTGGGGGAGTGAGCAGCACTAGAATGTACATTATTCTATAATTCAGCATTTATAGCATTCATAAATTCTGTCGTGCTTCAAGAGGCTCTTTTATGCTTTTCAATAATCAGTCTTTTGGGGAATAAAGATGATTAGATTTGACAAGAAACCCATAATCGACTTTTTTCCTGGTGAGTGCCCACCCCACAAGGTTACAGAGTCACATTTAGTGGGTTTCTAATGGGTCTTGAGTTCTCCTTTGTATAGTTTAAAATCTTCATCTGGCAGATAAAGGTTTCTAAAGAAAAATGGCCTTTCATTTGTTAGAGAACTCTTCAGAAGAAAAGTGACATGAATTTGCTGGTAGATGACATCATATCACAGCTTTATTTTAAAAGAAAAGGCTTTGACTTGCAAAAGGATCTATCTCAGAATAGGTTGCCACCCTCTGGATATGAAGTGAGTAGATATGTCTTCTTATAGGACCAAGTCCCCAGCCCCCCCTTAGGCTTTCCTATTGATTTTGTATATGTGATTTCCCCAGCACACAGGATGTTCTGGTTTGTAATCTGAGATTTAAGCCTCTCCCTGGGGATGTAAGAGATGCTCTCAAATCAATATATAGCCTCAAAAAATATTTTTAGTATTATATTTTTGTTTTCCCAAGAGAATTCTATTTAAAATCAGATTTTGCTTTCTACGTATTCCCAAACAATCTGTCTGTTATGTGATGTCACTGCTCTATCTACATAATTGGGATAGTGTAGAAATGTGCCAAATCCTGCTGATAAGAGCAGTGGGATATTAATTTTACTTCTTGAAATGATCTGTGTATTTAAATAGAATTATTAAGTAATCCTAGTAGGGTATTCACAAAACAAGCCATGGAAATGTTTTCTAAGGAGCATACAAGATGCAAATAAAATTGTTAGCAGATGAAAGGTCAAAAAATACATTTCATGTTTAGGAATTTCTTCTAAAATTTTATACATTATATATACATTATGTAAATTTTATACATTATATATATAATGTATAAAATAAAATAATAAAATTAAGGAGAGAAGATATACATTTGACTCTGTGAAGAGTCCTATGTGGTTTCACAGTTCAATCAAACTTTTTATTACTCTAATACTGACTTATTTTACGTATAGTATTTTTAAAAAATACATTATTGAGGTAAAAGGCTAAATGTTCCTTCTGAAAATGTATGTCTTCTTCTTCATAGAAGAATCTGTATGCATTATAAATTGAATGCTGAACTTCCTTTCTAGCCTGTTTTTTCATTGTGTTTTTAAATGCCTATTAGATTGAATATTCTCATTTGGGAGGATTTTTGAATATATTGAATAAATAGAAATATGAGGAAATATGGTTATGAAAAATGCTTGCATATGTCATATTTTCCACTGTATTTTCACTGAGATTATTTTCAGTCTCACTGAGACTAAGACAAAAAATATCTCTTACATTGCACTGAATGTATTTGGTGAAATAGTCTAGGTAAATCACATTTTAAAGAAAAGACAACATGATCTTTTTCAGCAATTATAAAAGTCTCTATATTGACAGTGAAAATTTAATTGATATTTTGTATAATATTTTCTTTCTCATTTTTTTGGTGTGTCTGCGATGCATGATGGTAGTCACTGTTGGCAAAGTAAACTTATCCTGGTCTGTAACTGCTCCTGGTATCTCATTTAGAGCTTGTTAAGAAGGAACTTGGGTATGTTGCTGAATTGTGAAACACATGTTCATTTTTTGTTTCTTAAACCCTTTCTACATTTTAATTTTAAACTATTTTCCTGTTTTTTTGTCACTGTTTTCCCATTAGTTCTTTTATCAATAAACTGAAATGAACAATGACTTTTAAAATATTTCTAGAATACGATTATAAATTGGTAAATATTTTTGCAGCATTTAAATTTTAAAGTAATTCTGTTTTACATCTTTAAGAGATTGAAGTCTGAAAGGGATTAGAATTCAGATGAATTGTAATAAAACCAAAAACTAAACAAAATCCTTTACTAAGGAAATTTGCTTGATCTATCCAAAATTAAATGGTTAAAAACATGAAGTTACAAACTTCATTGATTCATTTTTAAAGGAAACTATCCTACTACTTAAGATCACTAAATTAGAGATACCTAGAAATTAAAAACATGAAGTTACAAACTTCATTGATTCATTTTTAAAGGAAACTATCCTACTACTTAAGATCACTAAATTAGAGATACCTAGAAGTAACAGAAAAGCATCTAAAATGGACATCTGTTTACAGTCTTCAAGGTAATACTGTCACTATTAAAGGCCAAGTGTAAGTGCACAATTAAGTTTACCTGAAGTGCCATAAATGGAAAGAACCATAAATGGAATGGTTTGAAAGTGAGAACATTCAAGGTGTTATATGAAATAAGGTGAGCAGCAAGATAGCTATCCCAGCTTTAAGATAAAAATCATTACTTGAGAGAAGAATTTAATTTGTTCTTAAACAAAATTATTTTCTTTTTAATTTTCAGGTTTCATTTTCTTACAGAGGTGCCAAAGATGCTAACACTTTGAAAATAACATTTATTTCTTCTTTTTCATATGGCTTAGAACATAAACACACACTGACCATTCTCTTTTCACACATATTTTTCAGAAACTGTCTTTGAATTTATAGCAATCCAAGGACAACATTTGTATTGGGGTGTGGGTATGTATATTTGAGCTAGGTCTTTGAGGGATACATGTCAACGGAATTAAGAGGTTTCTTCTCAAAAATATCTAGAGAAAGAAGGAAAAAGGATTTCATAAAGTTTCTAGAAGATAGCCATTGCTATGCCCAAGGTATTGCAAAATAAGACTCTCAACAGCCAGACATAGATTATGCATTCAGCAGGATCTGCCTTAATTAAGCTAAAGATCTTGGAGTTGTGGCTACCTCTTCAGACCTGCTCTGATGATCTGTTACTTCCATTTGCTTTTTAGCAAAGGAATCAACTCTAAGAATGGGCCTAGAAGACATCAGAGCAGGAATTTTTGCCATAAATCCTTAGCGCCAAATCCTGGATTCAGGTCTGTAGTGGATTCACCTTAGCTGGTAGCCAAATGTCCACACAGTCACTCTATCATCCCCCTTCCCAACTTGACAGGGGAGAGAGAATAAGATGGTAAATGATGAGATAGGGCAGTTTACTAAAGTAAAAGTGCAAGTTTGTGCACACAAGTGAAAAGAAAAAAAACAAGGTTTATTCTCTACTTTTGATTGGCAAGCAATGTCCAGCTACTTCCTGGGGAGCAGGGCTTCAGCACACATTGTAAACAATGAATGACCTGTGTTCTTCCTCCTTTCCTTAGCTTTTATATCAAAGCTGACAACATACGGTAAGAAATATCCCTTTGGTTCATTTGGATCAGCTGAGCTACTTGTGACCCTTCCCCAGGATCTTGCCCTTGACTGGGGGTACAGAGAATGCTGTGCCAGCTATGCTCAGCAGTAGCCAAAACACTGATGTGTTAGCAACACCTTTCTAGCAACCAGTGCAAAACACAATGCTATGAGGGGCTGCTGTGGTGAGATGAACTCCATCTCAGCCAGACCCAATAAAAGGTCATAGATATTCTTCTGTGCTGCTTTTCCTTCTCTCTTTAACTGTTAAAATGGACATATGATAAAAAAATAAAAAAGGGAAACCTGAGTGTTATGGGTTTAGCCAGGTGGGCCTAAACTTAGGTTTTAAAGTTCAGCTAGGCCTAGGATTGTCAGCTGATTTAAGCTGGGCTGAGCTAGCTAACAGCTGACTTCTTCCAGCCAATAATATTGTATTCCATACCATACTACATCATCTCAAAGGGTGTAAATCCAGTGTGTGGGAGTGGCTTGGTTAGTTCCATCATGGCTGCACTAAGAGGAGGACATCCAGCAGCTCCTCTACTATGCTAGGCCCTGCTTCTGTTGCCTGTGCTTGCATTTTGTTTGCATTCAGGGAAGTATAAATATTTTGTTGTTATACTTTCTCTTTCTTGCTGAGTGTCTTATGGAGTGCTTATGAATTTGGAATAATGGGCTTTGTATTAATTGGGGAGTGGGAAGTTATTCCTTGTTATATATGCATAACTTGTGTAAGTGTGTGTTATATTGTAGTTCTCTCTTAGTTTTCTCTTCTCTGTATAAACCTGGTTCTGAGGGTTTTTTTCCTCTCTCTCTTCTTTTCCCTTAGCTGGTTGGGGGGAGGAGGAACCCTTTTCACTCTGTCCTAGACAGTTAGCAATTTGCCAGCTCAACCCAGGACACTGAGGTATAGCTGGTTTTACACTTTATGTAAAGTTTAAAGTAAATACCAATCTTAACGTGGTACATTCAGTGAGACTTGAGAATAATTCTTAAAGGCAATTTTTACACAGCCATATCTCACTTTTCTACTAACATTCTATGCTGATCAGACGCTCTTTCAGATAGAAAAATCTTAACATTGGAAATGTAATTCAGCTGGCTGGTGCTTGTTGCTGACCTGAGAACCTTTGTGCATTGACTCTATACAGGTTATGTATAATTTTCAGACTGAATACCCTTGGTATCACTTAGCTATTTGTTCCAGCTCACACCAATCTGTCTGGAGTCATTGCTTCAGTCTAACTCCCACTGATGCCATTCTCCACTCTTTTCTTCCTTTCTTTTCCTCTTCTCTCCTATCTGACTGACCTCCCTTCCCTCATTGATCTCCCTTTAACAAAAATCCACTTGAAAAAGTTAAAGGTTGGACACAACTCAAACAGAAAAATGGAAAACCAACAGGAAGACTGCAAGCCTAGACATTATTTGCTCTTCTCTTGTCAAGCTTCATTCCTTGAACTCAAATAGCCTGCAAAACTTTTAAGATGTTTCACAAATTCTCTAGCAACCACACATGATAAGTAAGTGATAAGTAAATTAATTTAGTACCTTTTCTTTTTAGCAGGGAGGGCAAGACCTAGAGGGCATCTGATCTGTGATTATTTCCATAAATTCTTGGCTCCAAGTCCTGTCCTCAGGTCATGCACAATTTCTATTATGCATTTTTTTTACTCTAGAGGTTAAAATGGAAGCCTGTTAAACTACAACAAATGAAAGAAGGAATTATGGAAATTTTCATTTTTTTTATGCTGTCAGTAGTCAGAATGGTTAAAATTTTAGGAGTTTTTCCTTAGATATCCAGTTTGCTTATTTCTCTTTCTGTAATCTAGTACTGGAAAGAGTAGTAAGGCTAACAACAAAAATGAAGAACAATAAAAAGATAAGCCTTAGTTCTGTTTCTCACACTACTTCATGAATTTGAAGTAATTCCATTCAAATTGAATGAGGGAGAAGGAACAAAAAGAAATCAGTTTTTCATTGTATATTTACCAGTAGGAAGTTCTAATTCTTTTGGTATTATCTTTTAGGGTCAGTGACAGATCTAAGACAAACAGACAAAAAAAGAAAGTTAAAACTCCCCTGGATTTTTAGTCAGTGCTATGACAGTAAATGAAGTAAGAATAATATACACAAAAAAAGAAACAGTTTTTCTTGCAATGAAAATAATTATCTAAATCCCAAATAGCAGACTAATGCACTGGCTTCATAATGGGTAGTGGTGTTTACACACACACACACAAAATCCTTCAACAACCAGCAGTTAATATATCTAGAAAGAAACTAAAAGATAACATAATATACCTTTGAGTTACAGTTCAGTGAATTAGTGTGCTGCAGGTGTAATCAAATTAAAGTTAGATAATACCCCACATCAAAAGCCCCATTTTCACATTGTTAGAGAAGGAGCCAAAAAGTAATTTTCATTCTATAGGATTTGAGGGTCTCAGGTGTTCATTACAGCTGGTACTGATTTGTCTCATGATTACATTCCTTTTTTGAAAATGTTTCCTCTGCTCTTTGTTAGAAGTCCAAATAGAGAAGTTTTATCTTTCCCCTGGAGATCTGCCTTTCGCATAGCACAATGTACCATTTACAACAAGGGGCCAAAAAGATTTTCAAGAGTCAATAAAGCATCTCCTAACCTTGCCATGATGTAAAAGGCTGATAAACAGAAATTTTGAGTTGGTGAATAAGGTGATATTGACTTTATATGGTGGCAAGGTGGACACTAGATTTGAAGAACAGGAGTGTAGCAGCCGCACAGTTCTGGAAAAAAAAAAGGATGTAAACATTTCAGAGCAGTAACTTTTCTCTTTCACAGTAAGTTCATGACTGGCACTGAGTTAGGTTACCCTGTACTTGCTGAAGAGGTACTCTTCAGTGGGAACATGGTTGATTGATAGAATCTAAATCACTGTTGTTTGAGAAACTCACCTTAGAGAGTCAGCTGCATTCATGATGATCTTGGATGATGACTGATAAATGCTGACACAGGAAACATATATCCTTCTCACTAATTTTAGTATTTATTGATAGCAAAAACTTTAAGCCATGAAAATGCTTTTCACAATTATTGTTCATAAATTGATATTCAGAATTATTATGTATTGTCTCTGTATGTGCTCAACAAAATGTTGGAAAAGAGGAAAAATGAACCAAATTTTTTCAAAAAAACTAACATAGTGCCCACAGATTTTAGGCCTCAGGGCTCTCAAATTTTGAATGACACAAGCTGAAGCAATTTTTATCAGAAGATGATCTAGAATTTTTCCTACAGTTCTCTGAGAAAAAGGGAAAAGGGTGATGCAATCAGAGGCATTTAAATTTTATTTATTTTTAACATTGTATAAGAAGGCTTTGGGAAGAGTTGAGACTACATTAGAAATAAAGAATGATCTTGTAAGCTGTTACAAATTAACACATTAAGGTACTGAAATAAATCAGTTACATATTTCAGTAATACTCTTAAGAGTTTTTCCAGCATTGGTCTTAATTTGAGGTGTTAGAAAAATTTACCAACTATTAGCACACAAAAAATTACCTTCTCTGGCTTGAAGAAAATAACTGATGTGTTGGTATAATGTTCACATATTACTGTGATCTTTCACTTGTTTTTATCCCTCTATAAAGTAGTTTTTTTAAAGAAAGGAGCCATTAATTGAAAAAAGAAAGAAAGAAAAAGGTTTTGCTAGCTATTCGTATACCTTCAAGTAACTTTAGTCGTCTCAGAACTTGTTATCAGTTTAAGGGATCCATCCATAGGTCTTCTCTGTTTTCTGTTAATTTCTTTCCTATGCTGCCTGGCTAATTTAAGCTATATTTGAAAAAGTGATTGAAGTTTTATGAAAGCATGTATCTGGAGAGAAAGGGTAGTAGATGTCAGACATCACACAATCCATTTTGACAGTTGCTTTACCATAAATGAACATGTGTGTAATGTCCATACTATGGACATTAGACACATTAGGATGGCTGTTACCTTGGGAGGGCTGTCAAAAAGAAAGTGGAGCAGAGAACATAAAGGACACAAAGGAACAACAAAGGAGGCTTAGCTGGTATTTTCCTGCTTGTCAAAAAGATTCTGTTTGTTTATTTAACAATATTAATTTATGAATGGGCTTTTCAGCTTGCCTGTGTGATTTAGGCACTTTAACTCTATAGAATGAGATCTTGGTATCTAATTTCTCAGGGCTTGCTAGAAATCAATATAAAATTTCAGGCATTAATTTTAAATATTATCCATTAATCTTGCCTGAAATCAGAGCTTTGTGAATAATTAGTCATTAATAATTCATATATTAGAATGCATAGATTTAGAGCTTCTTTTTTGAACATTTTTTCTCTGATTTTTCACAGATTTCTTCACTGTATACTTTTGACTCTAAACTGTTAACAAACAGGTAATTTTTAATTCATAGATAACTGCTAATTCACCCTGTTATTTCACAAAAGTAGAGGGTTTTTCTCTAATAATTATCTGACATATAACTGTCTCATTACTTTTTTTTATTCTCGTATCATAAGACTTACCTCTCTATTACCTAGATTTCACAAAAGTTGCAGTGTCACTGATTCCATAGGTGAAATAGGGAACATTTCCAAAACTACATGAGGTGTCTATTTGTGCAGTTACCAAGAATATTATTTCCATTATTTTCTCAACCCTGATACATATATAAAGGTGCAAACGCTCTTTTTTAATAGTGGATTCATTTATTTATTTATTTGTTTGTTTGTTTATTTATTTATTTATTTGGAGATTTTTTCTTGAAATAATATCATCAAAAATGTGCTTATATACTATACACTGTTAATGTCTTTTGTTTGATAACCAATAGCTGTTCAATTAATGATTTATATTCCTACCCTGTCAAACAAGTATGATAAGACAGGAGAAGACCATGGCAGCAGTCATTGTTTCTGAAACATTTTTCAACAGATATTCAAAGAAAAAAATCATACATACCAAAATATATTTTGATATACAAATTTGAAAGCAGCCACATCTGCTGAAAATTGATCCAAGAAATAATAAAATTGGTTATATGATATATCCTGACAAGTATTGCTGAAATCCTACCTCAGAAACAAATCTAGTGTTGTATAATTGACATCTATATTTCTAAGAGTAACACTATTTGTGTTAGGCACACTAAGATGGTATAAACACCTTTTATACACCCCCCGCCCCCCCACACACACACATGCACACTTACTGCCATTTAAATATTCAGTCACAGTCAAATTGAAAATTTATGTACTAGATATGGATTTCTGTATTTAAGGCTTTGATAAATTTTAATATTTCAGTTACTTCTATGCTGATAAATATTCCAGCTCTCACTATTATTTTTAGCACAAGAAAATATTCCATCATAGACATACCAACAAAAAACAAAATTGAATTATAAGAAATTCTCTGTCCTTAGAGGGACTTTGGACTTTTCAGCTTGAGAAGATTCCAAACAGGGCCATAACATATTTGAAATCAATCAGCAAGATAGAAAGTTCAGACATGGGTCTTTGGGCCTGAAAACAGAAGGCAAACTGTGGTATGCTGAGGTGGAACACACTAGTAAAGCCAGATATTTTATGTTCCAGTGGTTTCTTTTATGATATACTTAGAATAATTACAAAATTTTTTATTTTACATCCTTCACTCTCAACTTAAAAAACCTAGGGTAAGAGTTACACATGAGATTTAGACAAAGGGTTTATGAAGGAAAGACATTTACTCCACACTCTAATTATGTAGTTCTGTCTAAGCAATGAAGCTGGTTTTTCTTCTAGTCTTATGATTAGATGAACTTTAATTTCTTGAGAAGCTATACTGATATAATAACATGATTGTAGTACAAATTTCAGTTACAAGCAAGCAAATCTACTAATTAAAACCCCAGTTCAGAACCAATCAATGATGCCTCCATCTTATTTCTAAATGTGTTTTTAAATTGACACTTATTTAGAAAACCAGTTAAGCATATGCTTAGTCCATTGAAGTCAATGTTTGGTGCTTTCTTTCCTGAAGTCTATATAAAGTATCAGCTACAAGAAAAAAGTGAAAGCTGAATCAACTATACAGTTTGACTCTGATTGGTAGAAAAATTGTCTCATTACATCACTTTATTGTTTGTATTCAGTGAAATCTAGGTCTTTTTAGGTATCAAAAAATCCTATATCCTATTTTCTTGGTGGTCCAGCACTGCAGTATCACTGTAAGATAACTGACTCGGATTCTGGCATATAAAACTGCCAGATAAATTTTACATTAGTTTATATTAAAAAATACTTATTGAATTTGATGATGTGTAAACCAAGGAGAACTCAGTTAAACCTGTATACCCTAGGAGTTTTTAAAATTTTTTAACCATGAAATAGAAGAATATTATTTCACTAGTATGCATTTATACAAAAATGTTTGAAACATAGAGATTTTTTAAAAAACTAACATGCCCTGGAATATTAGGGGGAAATATATCAGAAATCCATAGGAAATATGTTATAATTTTATTACTTATTACAAAGCTTTGGTCACAAAGCCACATGCTTGCGCAGGCACTTTTATTTAAGACTCCAAAAGATTTCACTCAGTCAAACTCTTGCAGAGCCTTTGGCTTGTGTAAAGAACAAAAGCTACACATTTTTTTCCCAGGAGAACTTCTTTTAATTTAATGAGAAAATAGGTGTTTTGGTAAAAGAGTTTTACAGGAGTAACAACCAACCAAGAAGAAGCATTACACTAGAGCACAAAGTAGTGAAATACCACCTATTGGTTTTAAGCTACCCACAAGAGGAAGAAAAGAGTAAGAGAATAAAAGAGAGAACAAAGAGAGGAAAATAGTTACATTCGAGAGTCACATGACAGCAGCTTCCAGGAGAGAAGGCAGGACCAAAAATAGAGGCCCAATGGGCCTCTATTTGAGTACCATGGCCACCGCTCCCAGCTGGCACATCTGATTCACTGACCACTCAACGCCTTCCCAGACGATGTGAGGGGTGTCGTAGCCAGGCAGAGGCTCCAGGAGGTAGGGTGTGGGTGGGCTACCAGGGGGGCCTTCCTTGACTGACAGCCCAGCTCTCACGCATTTCACCCTGTTGACTGCTGCCTTACCATGTGGCTCCCAGTCCTGGAGGTCTGGTCGCTCCCCTCCCCACACACACAGACAAGATGGTTGATCTGACACAATAATTAAGCAACATACTGAGATACGAATCTGCTCTCTCACATTTATAGAAAGAATTCTTGAGTTTGATCTTTTCCTAAATGTTTTATCTGGGTTGGTTTTTTTTCTGACCTAACCAGTTTGGAATAGTTAATCTTACTCTTGACCACATAGCCTATAAACAGTTGGTATTTACTGCTCGCAGATACCAGCCCTGAAGAAAAGAGAATAATTAAAATTTGATGGAATTCTGGCACATACTGGTTGGACCTCTGTGGAATTATTTTCCTGCATGGTTATAGAGAGGAAGAGACATGTGAAATGATTAAGATATGCCTATCAAAAAAAAAAAAAAGTGGATCCTTCTGCATATCTTACAGGGCATAATTGATGTTGGGTTTTAAACAGATACTGAGGAAGCTGAAGGACAGAATATGACCTTGCTTCACACACTGCCTCATGGAATATTAGACACTGTTGCTGTTGTAAATTGCAGTTAAACTATGCCAGAACTGGGTGGTCCCGTGGTGTAATGGTGAGCACTCCGGACTCTGGATCACAAGGTCGTGAGTTTGAGTCTCAGTGGAGACCGTACCGGGCAGTTAAATGCCTCCCTGCCATCCAATCCCGTCAGATCATGGATGCTCAGCAGGGTCAGCCCCGGTTAGTACTGGGAGCTGTAGACAGTCCCAAGGACTTCACTGTCACTGTCCAAGCTCGCTCGGCTCTGGCAGATGAACCTCAGGACTAAAACGGTGAGGCCAGTTCTGCGCACGCTGTGCCTCACCTAAAAAATCCACTGCGCAGGCTCGAAGGGCACACCCCCACCTGGGGAGAGCCCTTCCCAAATCTTTGTTCGTGAAGTTTGGCCATACATACATACATACATGCCAGAACTAACTGAGAAGGTGTTTGCACTGGTGAAGAAAAAAAGAAAAGATAATAATAATAACATGGGGGATAAAGAATATATGAAAAAACCTCAACTTTATTCTGTTAGAAGGAGGATTGATATGCTCCTAAAATGTCTCAATAGCCATGACGCCAGGTTCTCAGGACTATGAGAGGATTTTGTGTGAGGCTTAGAATATAGTATTGGCAAAGAAATGTAAACCTATTTCTAATGCCAAATAAAAGCATCAGAAGGGAATAGAACATGATAAATTTCACAAGATAAAAGCAGTAGGAAGACAGCTAGTCAACAGCTGTGAAAACAGAATTAAAACTAGCTTAAATTGGAAATGGTATTCCCAAAACCAAAGCTGAATCCAAAGAATAGAGTATGTATAATCTCAACACAGGATTCAAACTGGGTCAACAGGACATCATGACTAATTTTGTGGATGACTGCCAGCATACTCAGGCAATTGCAGCCTATTGACCAATGTCAAACAGTTCAAATTTGATTTCCCCACAGACTTGAATTTTTAAATAAATATATCGTAGAGCAAATGATCCTGTAACTACACAACAACATAGTTCTGAGTGTTAGGTTTGAAGGTTAAATCGCATTTAACCATATTTCAATATGGCATGTGGATGATAAGAATAAGGATTTCAAACATACATGGGATTTGGAAGAATGAAGGGAAGAAAAATTCCATGCAGTATCAGGCCAGATCAAAGAAAAATTAAAAAGATACAAGACTATAGTGTAAAGGAAGTACCAGTTCCAGTTGTCAAAATACATTTTTATTTCTTTGAATGATCTAATTAAACCAGTCAGTTTATTTACAGGAAAAAAATATTTTCTCTACTTGTTCTGTTCTTCTTAATAATTTATTTTTAATTTCCATCTAGCTTAAGCTTTTTTTTCCATTTATAAATATTTTACAGATCTTCTTCTTTCTTCAGCTATCCTTTTACCTTTTCATCTCCACAGAAATGAAATTTCAACTATTAATAAATATTACACTGAATTTTTATCTTACAGTTGTAGACTAGATAATTTCTAAGTGTCTTCTGAACAAACAATTCTGTCAAACTGCCTGTATCTCAACTGGTACATAAAACAGGGACAAGGCATGGACTCAAACACTGGCTCAAGATTGGACTGTTTATCTATTAGCACTCTCCTGGTACTGGGTTGGCCAGTGCTCACTAGCACTGCTTCAGGCATGGCCTCAGCATGGTCTGGACAAAGTTAGGATGCTTCCTAGAATCATAGAATACTTTGATTTTTAAGGATCATCGAAATCCAACTCTGACCCTGCACAGGACCATCCCCAACAGTCTCACTGTGTGCCTGAGAGTACCGTCCAAATGCTTCTTGAACTCTGGCAGTCTTGGTGCTGTTACCACTTGCCTGGGGAGCCTTTTCCAGTGCTCAGTCATCCTCTGGGTGAAGAACTTTTTTGCTATATGTAACCTAAACCTTCCATGACACAACTTCAGGCCATTCCCTTGGATCCTGTCAGCTGGAAGTTTATTGTTCTCACAACTATGATCATCCAGCTCAGGGCACTGAGACCCCTTTAACCTCCCTTCATTGTTGAAGGCAGAGGCAAAGAAAGCATTAAGCACCTCTGCCTTGTCTCTGTCCCTGTTTATGAGGTAACCATCCTCATCCTGTAATGGTATCATGTTATTTCTGCACCCCTTTTGTTGTAAAATACTCTTCATTACCCCTCATATTTCTGGCCAGCTTCAACTCTAGTTGAGCTTTGGCCACGAATTTCTCTCCCTACAGTGGTGAGCACCATCTCTGTACTTCTCCAGACCAGACCTTGCTTTCACTGGGCATACAACCTTTTTTCCTTGGCTATAAAAGAAGATCCCTGCTTAGTCAAGCCAGTCTTCTATCTCACCTACTTGACTGCTGACATTTTGGAATTGCCTGCTCCTGTCCCTTTAGAAAGTGGTGCTTAAAAGTGATAAGCAGTGATGGATCCCAGCACCTTTAAAAACATTTTACCAGAGAACCTTACTAGCTAGTTCTCCTCATGTTCACGGTTGAGGTATTGATGGCACTTTCCCTCCTGACAACAGATTTTAAACTTGATTTCTTCACAAAGGCAATTTGGATGTGGCCACACAGTTTTGAAGTCTGCCAAGACAGGCATATTCCTCATGAAAGCCTTTGGGTTCCCTTATCACACTGATTATTAGTCCTATCTTCTTTTTATTCTTTCATTTCTGTCATTTATTCTCCTGCTCCCTTTTAAGAGGAATGTCAAGAGATAACTTCATCTTCTGCCTCTGTATTCCTGTAAAACAATTTCTAATGAATTTCTTATGAAATTGTTTACCCTATTGTATAACAGCCTCCTACTAGTATTTCATGATACACAGATCTCTGTCTATGCGCTTGATTTGACAGAGAGCTCTCCAATGTAATATTTCTGTTTGCCAGATGTCTTCATCTATATAATTTGTAAATGTACTAGTAGCAGATTACCAGCACAAGGTAAATTCCTTGTGCTTAAACTCACTGCACCTCCTAGACATTAATAAACATTCATAGTTCATAGAATTATTATACTTCCCAAAATACTACTTCCACTGTAGCTTTTAAAAAAAGGAGAAAATGAAGTCTATGGCATTTTTAATTTTCTTCCTTGGGTTATTTCTACTTGTAAGTTCCACTGCTGTATGAGCAATATTTTGAATTTTGTCAAGTTTCTATTTTATTACTATTTGGTTTAGATTTAATCCATGGTTTAAATACTGTAAAAGGAGTGTCCAGTCATGCATGCATTATCCAACAATGATGTCACATGAATATTAAATAAGAAAAGATACATTTTCAAGTCTGAGTCCTTTTGAGGGTGAAGGAGTGTTTGCCTAAACTACAATCATCACATTGGAAAAGAATTAACTCACCAAGTTGATAGAAGAAATACCTGGCCCTTATCAACTCTCCTTGATGAGTTCATTTGTCATGGGTCATGTATCATGCTGATATTTCATATGACCTTACAGTTCATATTTCGCCTTTGTCCAGAACTGTAAAAAATGTCAATTTTTAAAGAAGGTTGCTTCCTTACAATATATGTATCACAGAATCACAGAATCTTTAAAGTTGGAAAAGACTTCCAAGATCATCAAGGCCAACCTCTAACCAAACAACACCTTATCAACTAGACACATAGGACTAAGTGCCACATCCAGTGATTTCTTGAACACTTTTGGGGATGGTGACCTCACCACCTCCCTGGGCAGCCTGTTCCAATGCTTAACTACCCTTTTCATGAATACTATTTCCTGATGTCCATCCTTAATCTCTCCTAGCACAGCTTGAGGCCATTTCCTCTTGTCTCTAGCTGCCTGGGAGAAGAGGCCAACCAATCCCCACCTTGTAACAACATGCTTTTAGTTGTAGAGAGCAGTGAGGTCTCCACTCAGCCTCCTTTTCTCCAGGATAAATAAGTCCAGCTCCCTTAGCAGCTCCTCATGTCATTTACTCTCCAGAACCTTTACCAGCTTTGTAGTCATTCTCTGAATGTGCTCCATTGAGGTCAATGTCTTTCTTGAAATGATGGGTCCATAAATGGACACAGCACTTGAGATGCAGCCTCACCAGTGTTGAGTGCAGGGGGATAATCACTTCCCTGGTCCTGCTGGTCACACTATTTCAGAAACAGGCCAGATGCTATTGGCCTTGACCACTTGGACACACAGTTGAGTCATGTTCAGCCAGCTGTCAACCTGCATCCCCAGGTCCTTTTCTGCCAGTCAGTTTTCCAGCCACTCTGCCCCATCCTATAGCACTGTGTGGGGTTATTGTGACCCAAGGGCAAGGCTGGGAAATTTGCCTTATTAAACCTCATACAACCAGCCTCAGCCCATTGATCCAGTCTTTCCAGATGCCTCTGCAGAACCTTCTTGCCCTCCAACAGAGCAACACTTTTGTCCAACTTGGTGATGTAAATTTATAGCTAGAAAGGAAATTTAATACTACTGTATTTTATAAGCAGCCATATTTGATTACCTTTACAATAAAAAAACAACAGAATGAGTAGTTTACAAAATAGCGCCAGCTGAACCAAGAAACTAAGGACAATTTTTTTTGCATTTGTCACAGATTCCTGGAATCATTTATCTTCAATGTTAACTATATGAATCCAGTTCCTTGCCCCACCATCTGCGTTGATGTTAATAACAATCTGTAGACATTAACGGGAAATTTTTTCTAAAGGTAATCAATATGAAAAGTTACACCTAGTTACAAGGAGTGGAATAGGATTCCAATATGAGAAATAGGAAATTGTTTAAAGTAAGTCACTAGCTGAAAAGTGTTTTATACATATCAAGTGTTTTATGTATATAAATGAGTCCAAATTAAAACCTGAATTAATAAAAAAGCTATTGGCATGCATAATATTTTTTGAAAGATATTATTTACATTTCAATCACATCCAACAATTGGTTAAGAAAGGAGGCCCAGTGTTTTAACCAGAAACACTGTGCACATTTTTCATCAAAATATTAACACTGATATTCCTTGTGAACCATATTATGTTTTAATTTACTCTAGATGTTGAGCTATCCATTTGTATCTTTTATTTTGGAAGTGAACTATCATTTTTTGCTTTTACTAAATAATAGAAAGGAGGGAAACAAGCTATTTCTGCCGGTGAGATGAAAGTATAGTTAAATATATTTAATAAAAAGAATGAAAAACAGAATCAATAAAGGGGAAATTGGAAGAAGGATATCTCTAGTGAACAAGGTTAGTTCTTGTGTGCTAGTATGATCTATGCCATCATTTTTAACTGAGATGATGATAAGACTAATGCCTATGTAAATTATGCACTTGTTAATTAGATACTACAGTAAAATCCTACTTTATTAATTGAGACTTTCAAATAATCCAGTTTGAATTCTCCATCTTCCTCGAAAAAGCCAGTTTTCTGGAGACTATTTATAACTAATGAATTTGGAAGTCCTCTAAAAACATTGCTCACAAATTATACAATATAATCCCTGTGATTATTTTCACTGCAAGACAAACTTTAAACGTGATTGAAGATGAGCAGAACAAGTAAGAGGAGAGAGAGTACTTGTGCTTCTGAACAATGAATTTGGGGATGCCTGGTCAGCCTGCCATTGGCAAACTGACCAGCATGCCAACAGTTGATAAAGCAAAGATGTAACCGGGACTGTTAACTAAAAAGGGAGTTTGTCCCAAATCGACAAAGCTAAAGAAGAAGGCATCCACCAACCATTCTAAACAGCTTAAAACTAAAGGCATCAGGTCAAGAAGAACTTCAAGTGGAGCTTTAATATTTGTAATAGTGTGGAGAGAGAGGAAGGTAAAGGAGAAATAGTCAAAACCTGGCTATATATTTTTATTTGGTTGTGAGGGTTTTTTGCTTGTTTTGTGGAGCTTTTTGTTTTGTTGAGTTTTGCATTCAGCTTGAAGGAACAAAGTTATTCTGTATTGCATAATATTTTCCTATATGTACAATCCTTTTTATTTTTCTGTAAGTGCATTTCATCCTCTGTACTTGCATGAAAA
Organism: Pithys albifrons albifrons; assembly: GCF_047495875.1. Taxonomy (NCBI): domain Eukaryota; kingdom Metazoa; phylum Chordata; class Aves; order Passeriformes; family Thamnophilidae; genus Pithys; species Pithys albifrons. The sequence goes on from NC_092460.1 coordinate 69,212,178, forward strand.
ATAAAAGATAATTCAGTTCTTTAGTACATCAAAATGATCATGGGGATATTGAGATTTTATCTTCTTAAGTGTTATTTGTCTGGGAATACTCAGAACTTCATTCTCCAGCTGCTGGTGACTAATATTGAGTGTTTTTAAATTGTGAAGCAGGGCTGTCATCTGGGATTGGATGCTGGTTTTCCCATGATCATTGTTCTTGTCTGAATACCTGATGAAGCAGTGGCAAGGGTTAAAAGTACAGGACAGCTGAATGTCTTTTAATTTGTCTAACAGATAAATCACATTCTCTAATCAATGGCAATGCAAATATTTTATTGAAAGTAGAAAAAATTAAAGAGGAGGAATAAGGATCATCTAACTTAACCCAGTATTAAGGTATTTTGCATCAGATAGTAGATCAAAATCCCACAGAAACAAAAAAGTAATAGGTCACATTCTGAGCTCTCTGAACTACTAATCCAGGCTACAGTTTCTGTCAATCTATCCTTTTCATAGAATCATAAAATAGCTTGGTTTGGAAGGGACCTTATAGATCCCCCTTTTCCAATCCCCCTGTGTTGGACCAGGGACATTTTCGCTACACAAGGTTGCTCAGAGCCTCATCCAACCTGGCCTTGAAGACTTCTTTTAATTCACAACCTTCTGTCCACTTTAAGTTTGTAAATAACTTGAGCACAAACAAAACTAAAGTTTGTTCAATTAATAAAAACACTGCAAAAAACCAAAATCACTTACCTGTTGATGCAGATCTCTGCCTTCTCTAAAATAAGAATGATAAAATGTTTACAACTATACTTTTTAATTTGCTTGAAATGACTGAGTGTTATGATCACTAAGTAGACTCCATACTGTATATTTTAGAAGCCTTAACTTCTTAGCAGAAATAATAAGGACAACTCAGAGAGAAAATAGTGTATGTTTATCAAATCCATAAATTTACATGTTAGTTTTTCTCATTCCTCCGGTAGGAATATGTGATCAATAAGAAGAGGTATCTGTAAATTAGGAAAACAAAAGAAAAAGAAGCAATGTATTTTTTAATTTAACAGTGAGAGTAAATAGTGATACTGAGAACTGTACAAGAATGTAATATTTCTAAAGAAAGTGAAATCATTACACGTCCTGTGGACTTGCAGGGATCCATATTAATTATAAAAATGTGATAACAAAGTGATAAGACAGTTAAATGGTGAAGAATATCGATTGCAACAGATTAGATATGGCTCCACTGGATCCATCTTTTAAATATTGGAGGTAAAAAAATTAGTTCAATTTTGGATAAATGAATATACTTGGAATGAAAATATCCCTGATAAAAAATATGTTTTCTATTTGCCTGCAAGGGTCATCAGAAATGCATCAAGTGCCCCACACATTTCTGAATATTCTGCTAGACCTAATTTAGAGCTATTCTCACTAAAGTCTAAGACAAAACAACCACATTGAACTTGCTACTTCACTGTCACTGCTAGTACTTCACATGTGGAAAACATGAAACAGTTGTGAACGGACTTACAGCTAATGTGAGATCAGCACTTTCTTTCCTCTAAATGTAAGGAAGGAGGAACTAAAAATTATCTGCCAAGCAGATATCATTTGGAAAGTGATAAATTATGTTTCACATCCCTTTTTTGTTTTAGAAATAAGTAAGTAGAAGAAGGTGGGAGAGCGGGGGTAACTGAGGGAAAGCAAGAAAAGTGCAAACCTTCCCTTTTTTGGCAGCCACAAGCCATTAGAAGAGCTTGGCTGCCCATGTAACCACAGCTTCAGGCAGCTGAATTCATGCCCAGAGCAGAAATAGAGACAAAAAGGGATTGATTCTTATGGGTTTATCCTGAAGTTGAGAGAAGACTTGTGAATGTTTAAATATTGATGTTTCTTGACAAAGTTACTCCAGTGACAAGAAAGCCAAATAAAATCAAAAGTTTACTCTTTTCTTCCTCTAATACATGGTTCTTGTTGTACTGTAATTCATTTGGAAGAAAATCTGAAAAGTTGAGTTTAAAATTTTGATAAAGCAGACTAGCATTTATTCTGGACTTTAGCTTAAAATGAGCAGTCGAGAATCATATGATGCAGCTGGATGAGAGAGAGGAGCTGGATTGCTCAATGAATGCAACTGTTTTGAACTGCTATAGTTAGATAAATGGTATCTAAATAGCTGAGCCTCAAATCAATTAGGATTTTACAGATTTGGATCAGAATTGTACAACTGGAGAGGAGAGAGAAGCATGTGCATTTTGCAGCATACTGTTTGTTGCATTAGGACTTTGCTTATTAAGATGCTACTGATTTGAGCTGTCTCTTGGAACAGCAGCACTGTGTACAATTACAATCAATAAAAAAAAATCAATTTGTTTCTGGTGAATGAGGCCAAGTCAGAAGCACCACTCTGTATTCTCCATATGCTAAATTTTCTTTGAGGAAATTAACATAAATCTTTTATCAGTTAGTCTGGAAAACTGGATGATGAAAAAATATTTAAAGTCCAGTGCTCTGTTCTGAACAAATGGGTGGTGCCCTTGCATTTTTCCTTCAGTATCTTTTCCCCGGAGGGTTCAGATCTACACGTCTGCCCTAAATAAAAGTGATGTTCAAAACTAACAGACTATTACTTTTGTAGTGTTCCTTTCAAATCAGTGATGTAATGGACAACGTAGGTTGTGTGAACCAAAACTTTCAATTTCATATTGATTGAAATATAAATATCTGCTCTAGCATATTCTTCCTGTATAGAAGGTGTTCATATAAACAACATATGAACACAGGTACATGTAATATGTAGGATGCTGCTTGCACTTTTTGCATGTAAATTCTTACTGAAACAATGTTTTCCTTGGCAAACAACATTTTTCTGTACAATTTAACAGCTAAACAGGCTCTGTGCTTACATCAGTAAGGCAGATGATTATTGTTTCACACTATACCAGGAGTATTCATAAGCTGGGTGAAACTCTCAAGTATGACAGCCAGGTTTAAGATAATATATAAAAAGAATGATACCTAACTCTTTCATGGTATTGAATGATGCTCAATATGCAGGAGAGCGACAGGAACCATGACTCCCCCTATAGACCTAAGAAGGAATAAATTACAAGGGTCACATGCTGGGAGAAGTTTCTGGGTGAATGGCAAATGGCAAAGGTTTGGAATAACTACTTTATTTTTTGCCCAATGGAATAATGGAACAGATATATAATTTTCAGGATTAGAAAAGATTAACCATGTCACAGCAGTACATCTGTTAAAGACTTCTTTAAATCACAATAAGGCAACTATGTCCCTCATACCCAACATATTAACTTATGAAGACACTATTATAGTAATTTAGGACATGAATTTCAGCCATTATCAAAGTTGTGGCTTATATCTTATATATGATGCTATTACCATTTATGGATGGTTGTTTTCTCTTTTTGTGTTGTTTGATATTCTGTGAGTTTGGGTTTTGGGGGGGGGGTTTCCTGTTTGTTTTTTTTTTGGGGGGGGGTTATGGGTGTGGGTTGGTTTGCTTTTGGTTTTGGGATTTTTTTCAGACTTCATATTCCTGTGATGATTATTTTTGTTTTTGAGTACATCTGTTTAGACTTCTATATCTGCCTGGAATTTTCCATCTGTACCAGTATTCCTGATACATAGTAGCAACAAACTAATAAGATTAATGGTAAGTGTATGTCACCTCAGAATCACAGAAGTCCAGTTTGGGTGTATCCAGAAAGATGGCAAGGCGTTCAGGTCTTGCTAACAGAAGATCATGCTGAGCACCTGCTGAAAACTAACTGCCTTAGATAATCTAGGTAGTAATGTAAGTTGGAAATAAATAATTATCTAAACTGTGAAGTGCCTGATTCAGTTTGGATACCTGAAAACTTAAGTGCAGTTTAGAAGTGGGTATACATCATAAACTATAAAAAGGGTAGAAGTTCATTGCCCATAAAACAACAATTTATGAATGTGCCCTGTGCACTAGTTCTAGGAGGGTTAAAGTAGGGAATGAGGAATTTTTTTTCTAGTATTTTTTCCCCCTTTTAGGTGCTTAATTCCCCTCTGAGATTTTGAAAATATGCCTTTGGATGCTGCACCTTATCTCAGAATAAGGAGGTTCCCTGAAAGGTTTATTGGAATATCCCAACAATAATCTACTCTTTTCTGAGTTACCCAGAAACATATCTAACATTTGATGAACTACTATTTGGCAAAAAAATCCAAGAAAATTGAAGCCAGTGCACATGTTCCTGGATTACAGAACTGTGAAAGCTTTTGACTGAATTTGCAGCTGGTGTTCAGTGAAGCCATTTTGGTCAAGAAAGCATAACTGAGGCCATTCATTGCAATTCTGTCCCCACAGACAGTGTGATTCACATATCAGTGTGCTGAGATCTATACTATTTTGTTGAATGATTTGGACTACTTCTGGAGACACAAAGGATATGAAGTATATTGCAGTTCAGCTCCCCAGTTTATCAACCACTCTGAATTGACCTTGAGACTATTATATCTCATCAAGTATCTATTTTCTATTGCCTTTCTTATCACTTAAGAGGTAAATTAATAGAATCTTATAATATGTTTGTACAATACTTCACATAAGCTAGGACAAATCCAGAAAAGGGATGACAAAACTTGTTCTTGTCTGTATTGTCTATTCATTCCTGTTAAGAGCAGTATAAAATGACCATACCTATCTGTGGACAAAGATGATGCAGACAAAAATGGTAACACCACCACACTTTCACATATAAATTCAATGGTTTCTTAGTCCTTAATTTCACAATTCTTTTCTTTCTTTCTTCTTTTTTTTTCTTTTTACTGTATGCAAAATAGAGTTCAAAGATTTCTCATTTTATTGTATTGAACCAACAAATAATTCTGTGTGTACTCTTTATCAATGATCTGTGCTTATATTTGAATCTAAAAATATAAGGGAAAGAGGAAAGATTTAATTAGATTTATTTTTTTAATTCTCTTCTTCAGTTGCTGGCCCTGACTTTGTATCTAACACTATTGCTTCCTACTAACTTAAAATCCTAGTTATACTCTCTTATTTGAACACTTTAAATTATTTGATGCATTTCTAGCTAATCCACAATTTCTTTGCTATTAAAATATAACCTGATCTCAAGTACTCAATTTCACAGAATCATAAATATGCTGAGTTGGAAGGGACCCATCAAGATCAATAAGTCCAACTCCTGGCTCTGCACAAGACAGTCCAAGAATCACACCATGTGCCTGAGACTGTTGTCCAAATGTTTTTGAACTCAGACAGACTTGTTGCTGTGATCACCTCCCTGAGGAGCCTGTTCCGGTGCTCAACTCCTTGTGTGAAAACCATTATTCCTGATGTCCAACCTAAACCTCCCCTGATTCAATTTTATGCCATTTCCTTGTGTCCTGTCACTGCTCCCACAGCAGCACACCGCCAGAGCCGTGTGTAGTCCCAAAGAACAAAAGAGATAGCACAAGCCCATTTCCCACCACACCTTCCCCCAGTCTGCCTTCACCCAAAATGATCAAGAAGCAATTGGTAGCAGTTAACTACTTCTTTTGTTAACTAATGGCATGGGGAGTTAGTGGCAGGGAAAGAACTTACATCATTAAAAACTACAACTGGTCACAAGAATGAAGAGATCAGTGCCTGCCCCTCTGCTTCCCCTCATGAGGATGCTGAAGACTGGAATGAGGCCTCCTATCCAGGTTTAACAAACCAAGGGACCTCAGCCACTCCTCATAAGGCTTTCCCTCCAGACTCTTCACCTTTCTTGTGACACTCCTTTGGAAGACGTAAATTCCCATATATCCAAAATTTCCTGTTCTGTTTAAAGTATTGTTTTTTAAAGTTGTTGTGGTCTCTTATACCAATATGTCATACCCATGTGCCAGAATTAATTCTCACTTCTCTGCCTGTTTCATCAGCAAATTTTCATTCTCCACACAAGAACATTGTCTATTCTCGTTGCAAAGGGGCAACAGAAATAACGAGAACACGCATTGATCTTGTAAATAAATCACCCTAGATTAATAAATATGTACAGCATTGGTATAAGTAATGCAGAAGAAATGTGGTTTAACTTTTTTCTTTGAAGTTCCACTAAATTTTGATGGCAGACACTGTTATCTGTTGTCATGACTTAGCTGAACTACTTCGAACTTCAGTCTTCTTACCATTTCCCAAAATAAAGTGCTAAATCTAATAGATATAGATTCTTTTCCTTCTAAATTATTAACTATTTTCAATTTTATTAATGATATTGCAGAATAAAAAGAATTTATCTCAGCATGGTTATATAATTATATCCACTTGAAAACTCAAACCTCTACAAATGACAATATATTTTCAATTTGACTTGGCAACATGAATAATATTCCCTTATTTCCCTGAGGATTTGGTTTTGGGTGAATTATGGCCTCTCTACGTACTCAAAACTAACACTTAAAGGAAACATACAGAAATCTGAATTCATCTAAAAGCAATCCCATGAGGGTGCCTTTACGGAGAACAGGTATCTCTACATATATGCCCAGAGTGTGCTGGTTCTAATATAACTGAGAAGTCTATTTTCACCTGATGCCCAGGTATTTTGAGTGGTGTAGTCTGAAGTGTCTTTTCAGAGGGCGCACAATTTTACTGTAGATGCTATGGCAGTGGCTGCTGCTTTCTCTTTGAGTGAGGAGTCAATGTTCACCTCTGCCTATATGATAATCTAGTTCTGCCTGTTTCTGGGGATTTTTAAATGCACACATTTCATATTCCAGCATATAAGACAATATGTTGTTGGTACTAGCCTTTTGTATCTGAATTGGAAAGAGATGGATTTGATGGGTGGAGTGGGTTACAGTCTTCTTAAATGTTGCACAAAGAACTTCAGATTTGATTATTTTCCCCAAACAAAATTAAAACTCACAGGAGTTATCTCTTGGTACAAAAACCTGATTTTTATTAATTGCTAAGAGATGCAAAGAGAAGAAAAAAGAAAAGGTGAGAAAAAGCTAAGATTACTTCTAGAAACAGAAAAAATATCACCAAATACTACATTTTACCAAGTAGATTTGGAGGGGGTGAAGAGAGAGAAGTGGTTTCTGCCTTTTTTTGTTTCTCTGTCTCTGTTGCTTTTTAGCTTTTTAGATGTGGGGGGTCTTAACTGCTTTAATTTTCTGGAATGCAGCCAGGATATGTGGCTTTGAAACTCATGAAGAGTGTCACAGGTTGTCCCGGGCTGAGCGAGGCCAGGTCAGCACCTTTTTGTCCCTCAAAAATATGGTAAATGTAGAAGGATAACATATGACTCACACATGTGGCAGGGTGAGTCTCAGTTCTCCAGGCTGGCAGAGTTTCAGTCCCTGGTGGCAGGCAGCTGATGGTGGCAGAGAGAAAAGATGAGAAGGTGAGGGAGAGGTAGGGAGGAATTTTTGGTTTCAGTAACCAGTTCTCTCTCTTTTCTCACTCCCTAATTTTCCAAAGTTTCTCTTTAAATTTTATACTGTTCAAAAGAGGGTGTATATGGTTGCTTGGCACGTAGCCCTATTCAGATGAACAATAACAGGATCTTCTGGCAAGAAACTCCAGCAGGAAACTTTGGTGAGAACTTCTGGCTGGAAAACTGACAGACAATTTTTGGTAGGGTTTTGACAGGCAGAAACAATGAAGATGCATTATTTATGGTATTTCTATATTATCTCTATGTCACAGGGTATTAGGTGGATAAGGAATTGGTGGGAAGGTTGCATCCAGAGGGTAGAGATCAATGGTTCAAGATCCTGATGGACATCAGTGACGTGGTGTCCTTCAGAAGTCCCTACTGGGACCAATGTTATTTAATATCTTCATTAATGACATTGACAAAGGGATCAAGTGTACCCTCCACATGTTTGCTGATGACACCAAGCTGGCACACCTGAAGGATGGGAGGACATCCAGAGGGACTTTGACAAGCCTGAGAAGTGGGCCAATGGGAATTTCATGAGGTTTAACAAGGACAAGTGCAAGTTGCTTCACCCGGGTCAGAGCAACCCCCGGTACCAATACAGGCTGGGGGAAGAACAAGTCAAGAGCAGCCCTTCTGGGAGGCACTCTGAAGTGCTGATGGATGATAAGCTGGACATGAGGCAGCAAAGTGCATTTGCAGACCAGAAAGCCAACTGTGTTCCGGGATGCATCAAAAGCAGCATGGCCAGAAGCTCAAGGGAGGTGATTCTGCCCATCTGCTTTCATGAGATCCCACCTGGAGCGTCACATCCAGAGAATCACAGAATCACAGAATGGATTGGGTTGAAAAGACCTCTGAGATCATCAAGTCCAACCCTTGGTCCAACTCCAGTTGCTTTACCAGATCATGGCACTCAGTACCACGACCAATCTCAGTTTAGAAACCTCCAGGGATGGGGAATCCACCCCCTCTCTGGACAGCCCATTCCAATGCCTGAGCACTCTCTCTGGAAAGAATTTTTTTCTAATATCCAACTTCAATTTCCCCCAGAGCTTGAGCCCGTGACCCCTTATCCTATTGCTGAGTGCCTGGGAGAAGAGACCAACCCCCACCTGGCTAGAACTTCCCTTCAGGGAGTTCTAGACAGTGCTGAGGTCACTGGATACCAGCCTGGATTCCATCCCTGCCCTGAGCACTGTGTGCTGAGCAGATCATCGCACCATGAGACCACCAGAGCCAACAGGAGACCTTCCAGTAATTTCTGCAAGCTTTAAACCAGCCACAGGGTGAAAAGCAGATCTGGTGCCCCATCTCTGTGTCTGCTCAGAAGGACACACCTCTCACCTTGCTCCAGGGGACAGCTCAGTGCAGCACAGGGGACAGAGGAGGCCACAGCTCTGTGGAGGACATCTGACCACAGTGGGTTGGCCATGTTCTAAAGCTTGATGCTGGTTACCAGCCAGCCAAGCACAGAACAAATCCTTTCTCTAAGTGACCTCCCCAGACTGGTATTTGAATCACACAGTGCCAGCTAAAACTTGCCAGGGAAAATGAAAATCCAGCTCTGGGATCCCCTGTACAGACAGGACATGGACCTGTTGGAGTGAGTCCAGAGAGCCACCAAGTCGATCAGAGGGATGGAGAACCTCTCCTCTGAGGAACCTCTCCTCTGGGATAGTTCAGCCTGAAAAAGAGAAGGCTTCATGTTGGCTTAACTGTTTCCTTCCAGTACCTGAAAGTACAAGAAAGATGTAAAGGGACATTTTACAAAGGCATGTAGTGATATTACAAGGGGGGAATCGTTTCAAACTTGAAGAGAGTAGGTTTAAGTTAGATATAATTTTAAAAAATCTTACTTGTGAGAGTGGTGGGGCACTAGAACAGGTTGCCCAGAGAAACTGTGGATGGCCCATCTCTGGGCGTGTTCAAGACCTGGTTGGATGAGGGTCTGAACAACCTGGTCTAATGAAAGGTGTCCCTTTCTACAGCAGGAGGGTTGGAACTAGGTGATGTTTAAGGTCCCTTCCAAACCAGACCCTTCTATGATTCTATGATTTTGTGGCTGCATGTGTTGGTCATGTAGCGTAGCACTCACTCAGTTGAATAGCTGTGAAAGATTTGAGATGCTCATCTGTGACAGGATCTTCCAGTCCTGCAGACTTTCCTTCCAGCTTTTTAACATCTCCCCTGGTTTTTGCCTGATGTCTGTTTACATAGAATACAATCAGACCAGTGGATGATCTAGGGAACAATTACAAATGAGGGAAAATTAATTACAGCATGAGGGAAAAAAATGACAGAGAATATGGAAAACGCGTTTGAATCCTTGCTGGTATGAAAGCCTACCCTTTTTTTGACAAAGATTTTCTCAATGCAAGTTCTTGCCTGGTAATTTTATACAATATTCCTCGCTTAGCTGCTCTTTAAACAGAAATGCATTTTCAGGCACTTAAGATCATTAGTTCATCTTTCTGGTTAAGCAGATATGCATTCAACAAAGTGCAAAGTGTTCAGTTGCCAGTCTTTCTGTGGAAATGCACAGATGCGCTTCTGCACATTGGCATGACACTGTGCCCATGGGAATCTAAATTTTCTACCAGTTTTTTTAATGTTTAACCCACTTCTGTGCTTTGCAGTGCCATAGATTTAGGAAGCAACACCATGGAACATTTGGAGAGCCAGTCTAGTTAAAATTAACATATATTGTCACTTCTTTTCTATCAGTATAATTAAACAGGAGTTAGAATTTAGAAAGTGTTGACATTTTATCAATTAAAGATAGACAGGGGAGAGATGAAAAAAAAGCCACAATGAAAGCTCTAGTGACGGCAGTTAACTAAGAATATTGCTTGTTACATGCAAGATATAAGGAATTTAGTACCTTTTTTCCCCCCTCATTTTAATATATGAAGTTCAGTAGATGTTTATTTTCCATTATATATTTTCATTTTATTTCTTGGTTCACTGCTATGCTTTTCCTGTTGTTACTTTGGAAAAATAATTATAATTCAGTCAAGCAAATGCACAGTGGTGGGTTCTACAGTTTGGTAAATTCTCTAGTACAGCTTTTGAAAAAAGATTTGCAGCTTATTTAGACAGGATTAGATTCCCTTCCTGCTTTATTCTTCTTGAGAGTCAGTTTGATATGGTTTACAGCCTAAATACTGGGAGACAATCTCTCTGCAGGATTTGCCACAGAGAGGACACTTTCTACTCTTGGCAAGTGATACTGTGGGGATGACATATTTTCCACCAGCAAATACCTAAGGGAAACTAATAATTAACTGGGCTTCCATGATCTGCATGGCGGCTACAGTTTAGTTACAGTTTAGTTTTGCATTTCTCAGCAGTATCTTGTAGTCAAACAGGAGCGGTGATTAAAAATAGGTTTTACCTTATCTGAAAGGTTAATCAAGCTGGAAGCTGATAGGTTGTATTTTGAATCAAATATTAAAATGCCAATGCAGACATTCAACCTTGTCTTGGTTTGAGGGGAAAAAAACCCAAAATGTTTACCCACAAGCGGGGGAGGGGGCCTTCTCCACAATAATCACGCCACTCTTTATCAAATTTAAGAAAAAAGGAATTTTAATAGAAGAAGGATAACTGTTCTTAACTGGTATATATAAACAGACTAGTGCAAACCGCTTCCCCAACACCACAAGAGAAAGAAAAAAACAAAACCAAAACCCAGCAGGTTTTCCTCCAGGAGGAAAAGTTATACTTAAGCAGTGTCAAATGTCACAGTCCGGCTGGCTGCGGAGTGAGTTCCCAGTAGTTCCCAGTCCCTCTCCAGCGAGACAGACGAGTGGTGAGCTCCCAGATGAACTCTGTGTCTCTTGTCCCAGATGAAGGAAAAAGAAAGCTGAAAGTGGGGAACCACCACGTGTCCTGCAAAAGCAGCTGCAAACCTCTCTCTCTCCTGGGTCACTGCCCCAGCCGGGGCGGGCAGGCTGTGATGGTGCAGGCGGTGGTCAGTGCAGGCGGTGGTCAGGCTGGAACAGAGGCCAGGATCCCAGATGCAGGAACCGGGAGAAACAGCCACGGCGAGGAGAAAAAAAGCAGCAGCTCAGCCAGAAGCCCCAGCAGTGCCAGCAGAGCCACTTCTCGACAGCCACCGCTCCTGCCTTCCATGGAGCTAAGAAAAAAAGATGTCCCCAAAAAACAAGAGACAAACCTGCCCCCATCCAAGTGATCAGTAGTTAACTGCTTCTTTTGTTAACTGCTGGCATTGGCAGTTAGTGGCAGGGGACAGAATTTACATAATAATCCCAAACTACAACAAACCTATAATTTTGAAGTCAGTGACAACTGAACCAATTAAAATCGGAATCTGTTCTGAGAAACGTTAAAAATAAGTGAATACATTCACAGATCTAGAATACAAAGGGCAGCCTCACTGATTTAACACTTTCTATTATTTAATGCAGAAAGAAGAAAAGATGTTTTAAAAAGGTGCTTCTAGACAATAAGCTGTCTTATTGGTGCAGAGAATAGGATGATAGACAATTTAGAAGATATTTTCAAGAAAAAGAAATCAAAGCAAGCACCTAGACTAGTGACAAAATCTAAGTGGTAGACAAAGAGGGATCTAGAAAGCCAATGGATCCCAGTCTAGGACCCACTTTACAGTAAATGTGATCCTCACCAACTCATGTGTCAGCAGACATGAGTCATCTTATAAAAATTATGCAGGTTGACAACAGTTCTCAATTCATATATCTTCAAATCACTTGCGCTGGTTTAAAGATAAACTGGAAGAAGAAATGAACCCGACTCAAAGAGAGATTGCAAGTCAGAGTCACAATTTAATAAAAAGATAACAACAAATACACTTATACAGAGTTACAATTTAATAAAAAGATTACAATAAATACAATGAAACAGAGAAAAAGTTGATTTCAACCCAGAAAAAACAGATGTATAACCCAGCACCCTGGGGCATGAACAAGATGGTGTTCATTAACCCCTGTGCTGAGCACCAAATGGTCCCCCTGAGTAGAAAGTAAAAGGAAAGGAAAACCTGTTGGTGAGGATGATGGTTGCAGTCTGGTCGAGAGTGGCAGTTACAGTCTGTTGAGATTCTGGTCCTCCTCTGGATCTGATGAATGGCCCAGTACTTCAAGGTAATTTAGGTGCTCAGTCTGCTTTAGTGTGCAGCTGCCAGCCTGGTCACTGCAATCACTGAGAAAGTGGCATTTTACAATGTTATGCTCTGTGCTGACTGAGCATGCTGCATAAGAATAAAAATAGATAGGGCATAATGGCTTCCTGTGTCACTCAAATATGGTCTATTCCATACACTTACATCATAGGATACTGTGCATAAAATACCAAGCTCATCTGAAGAGTCAACTGGATGTTCCTAGCCTTGAATTTACTCTTCAGATTGCCAAAGAAATGAACTGCAGATGTCAGTTATTGGGACATGGAATTAATCATTATTATATGAAAAGGGTGGGGTGATTTTCTCTGACTGCTTAACAGACCAAACAATCTCTTAATCTTTTTTTGTCTTGTGAGAGAAAATGATCTATGCAGTCCAATCTTTGGCAAAAGACAATGTCACCCTGTTGTAGTTTGGGATTATTATGTAAATTCTCTCCCCTGCCACTTAACTGCCCAGGCCAGCGGTTAACAAAAGAAGCAGTTAACTGTGATCGCTGGGGTGGGGGCAGGTTTGTCTCTTTTGGTTTTTTTTTGGATATTCTCCTCAGTCTTGGCTCGGCGGAAGGGGGGAGTGGGGACTCCAAGGAGGCAGGCTGCCCTGCTGGTTACTGCTGGGGTTTTTTCCCTGGCTGTCTTGCCGCTGCCTACTTCGGACCACCTTTTCCTGCCGTGCTGCTGCCTGCCTTGGATTTGCTGCTGGTTGCTCGTACTTTTCTGCTTCTTGGACGGGGAACACAGGGGGAAGAGACTGAGTCCATCTGAAAGCCCACTGCTCGTCTGTTTCGCTGGAGAGGGACTGAAACTCACTCTGCAGCCAGCCGAGCTGTGACAAGGACACTTAAGTATAACCTTTTCTTCCGGAGGAAAACCTGCTGGGTTTTGTTGTTGTTTTTTTTTCTCTTATGGTGTTGGGGAAGTGGGTTGCACTAGTCTGTTTACATATATATATATATATATATAGCAGTTATCCTTCTTGTATTAAAATTCCTTTTCTTAAATTTGATAAAGAGTGGTGTGATTATTGTGGAGGAGGCCCCTCCCCTGCTTGTGGGTAAAACATTTTGGTTTTTCCCCTCAAACCGAGACATTTCTTGGCGCCCAACGTGTGGGGCTTGTAAACAAAGAAGATAACTGCTATTTTGTGGCACCATGTGGGTCTTGAGCTTAGGGTTCATCAGGACCATCCTGTATAATATATTGGCTTTTTGTTGGTACAAATTCATGCCAAAAGGAGCGGCAGGTTTAAGTCTTATCAACAAATCAATGAGCAAAACTCAAATAGCCGCAATTATTATTGAGTTCTTACTCTGGATTTATGGTGCCATGAATTCGATGCCTTTGGATGTCATGTGGGTGGTGCTCTCCAGGCTGTTTTCCTGCCGCAACCTAAGCTGCTACCTCTGGGGATTCAGTGATAATAGTACGGACCCTTGGGAAGGAACAAAGGGGAATCTCTTCTCCCAACCCTTTGTCCATTCCCCATTCAAGTCTGCTACAACAGCTTTTGAGATGTTTAAATTCTCCCTGGATGCCAGAGATATCTTGCTCTTTATGGTTTTTCTGCAGGGTTGTATCCCTGCAGCTTACAGAATGTTTGAAGGTAGGGCCAGGGTTTTTCCAGAATGCATTCAGAAACCTAGCCCAGTGAAGGGGGAAAAGCGAGAGAATAAAACCCCTGATGCCACAGTGAAGGGAGAAAAGGATGAGGCTAAACCAGGAGGACAGGCCAAGCCTATGGAAGTTGCCCCTATTCAGAAAAGGAAATATAAGACCAAATTAGACCATCCAGCAGACGATGAGGGGGCTGCTGCACCTCCACAGCAAGCAGACCCAGAGCCTGAGATCATCACTGAGTCATTGTCATTTGATAATCTCCGTAGTTTGCAGAAAGACATTGCTCGACACCCGGGTGAGCCCATCCTGACTTGGTTGATCCGAGTTTGGGACCTTATGGGTGAAACCTTACAACTGGATGGTGCTGAAGCCAGGTTTTTGGGGGCTCTGGCCCAGGACGTGGCTATTGAACAGGTGTTCGTGAGGGAATCAAAGCCCCTTTCACTCTGGGCACGACTTCTAACGAGTGTAAGAGAGAAGTTTGTTTATAGAGAAATCCTGCAGGAACATCATATTAGGAAGACTTGGAAGACGATGGAAGAAGGAATTTTACGTCTGAGGGAGATGGCAATGATGGACGTGCTTTTTGGAAGAGGTGGGCAAGCCAATAATGACCCTGACAAGGTCAGATGCACACCACATATGTGGTGGGACCTTTCACGCTCGGGGCCAGCTGAATACACCGATTTCCTGGCATCCATGTATAGGGAAGAGAACCATGAAACAGTGGGCGCAGTAGCAAATAAGCTCCGGATATATGAAAGCATGACCCACAGCCCAATGCAGGCCCGTATTTCTGCTGTAGAGACATTGGTTGAGAGTCTCAAGACGCTGCCTGCAGAGGTAAAAGCGATCAGAGAGGAAATTAGGGAAAGTCTCCAAGTGGCACCAGTGCGAATGAGAACCTCTGAAGTCAGAGCCAGACGCCCCCCAGCCAGAGGAAGTGGACAGACCTCACGAACTGAGATGTGGTACTTCCTGGCCAAACATGGAGAAGACATGGGACGGTGGGATGGGAAACCCACCCGTGCCCTTGCAGCCCGAGTACAAGAACTGAAGGAGAATGGAAGAAGGTCAGTGAGAGTAAGTGCAGTCCCAGTTTCCCACGGGCAAGAATCTGACCCACAGGAGGGCACCTCCCAGGTGTACTCATCGAGAAAAGGTTCTGACCGCTATGACCAGGATCAGTGTTAGAGGGGCCCTGCCTCTAGCCAGGTAGAGGCACGGGACAACCGTGTCTATTGGACTGTGTGGATTCGATGGCCTGGTACATCAGACCCACAAAAGTATAAGGCTTTGGTTGATACTGGCGCTCAATGCACATTAATGCCATCAGGACATGTGGGCTCAGAAACTATTTCTATTTCTGGGGTGACAGGGGGATCTCAAGAGTTGACTGTGCTAGAAGCTGAAGTGAGCTTGACAGGGAGAGATTGGCAGAAACACCCCATTGTGACTGGTCCAGCCGCCCCATGTATCCTGGGCATTGACTACCTCAGGAATGGATATTTTAAGGACCCAAAGGGGCATAGATGGGCTTTTGGAATAGCCACTGTACAGACAGAAGGGATTGAACAATTGAACTCATTGCCAGGTCTCTCAGAAAGTCCTTCTGCTGTTGGACTGTTGAAAGTTGAGGAACAGCAAGTGCCAATTGCCACCACGACAGTGCACCGTCGGCAATACCGAACGAACCGTGATGCTGTGATCCCCATCCATAAGATGATCCGTGAACTGGAGAGCCAAGGGGTGGTCAGCAAAACCCACTCACCCTTCAACAGCCCCATCTGGCCTGTGCATAAGTCTGATGGAGAATGGAGATTGACTGTGGACTATCGTGGCTTGAATGAAGTTACCCCACCGCTGAGTGCCGCTGTGCCGGACATGCTGGAGCTCCAGTATGAACTGGAGTCCAGGGCAGCAAAGTGGTATGCCACTATTGACATTGCTAATGCGTTCTTCTCCATTCCTCTGGCACCAGAGTGCAGGCCACAGTTTGCTTTTACCTGGAGGGGCGTGCAGTACACCTGGAACCGACTACCCCAGGGGTGGAAACACAGTCCCACCATCTGTCATGGACTGATCCAGACTGCACTGGAGAAGGGTGAGGCTCCAGAACACCTGCAATACATTGATGACATCATTGTGTGGGGGGACACAGCAGAAGAGGTTTTTCAGAAAGGAGAGAAAATCATCCAGATCCTTTTGGGAGCTGGCTTTGCCATCAAACGGAGTAAGGTTAAGGGACCAGCCCAAGAGATCCAGTTCCTGGGAGTGAAGTGGCAGGATGGACGCCGTCAGATTCCAACAGAAGTCATCAATAAGATCACAGCAATGTCTCCACCCACCAGCAAAAAGGAAACACAAGCCTTCCTGGGTGCCATAGGGTTCTGGAGGATGCATATCCCAGCATACAGTCAGATCGTAAGCCCTCTCTACTTGGTAACCCGTAAGAAGAATGATTTCCACTGGGGCCCTGAGCAGCAACAAGCCTTTGACCAGATCAAGCATGAGATTGCTCAGGCTGTAGCCCTTGGACCAGTCAGGACAGGACCAGACATACAGAACATGCTCTACTCCGCCGCCGGGAATAATGGCCTGTCTTGGAGCCTTTGGCAGAAGGTGCCTGGTGAGACTCGAGGCCGACCACTTGGATTCTGGAGCCGAGGCTACAGAGGATCTGAAGCCAACTATACCCCCACAGAGAAAGAGATCCTAGCCGCCTATGAAGGAGTTCAAGCCGCCTCAGAGGTGATTGGCACAGAAGCACAGCTGTTTCTGGCACCTCGACTACCAGTGCTGAAGTGGATGTTGTCAGGACAGGCTGCCTCTACACATCACGCCACTGATGCTACCTGGAGCAAGTGGATTGCCCTGATTACGCAGCGCGCCCGTATAGGAAAATCAAATCGCCCTGGGATCCTGGAAATCATCACAAACTGGCCTGAAGGTGAAAATTTTGGTCTAGCAGATGAAGAGGAAGAGCAGGTGACACGTGCGGAAGAAGCTCCACCATACAATCAATTGCCAAAAGAGGAAATACGCTACGCCCTCTTCACCGATGGCTCCTGTCGCATTGTAGGGACTAATCGCAAATGGAAAGCAGCTGTATGGAGTCCCACACGACAAGTTGCAGAAGCTACTGAAGGAGAAGGTGGGTCGAGTCAGTTTGCAGAGCTTAAAGCCGTGCAGTTGGCCCTGGACATTGCTGAACGAGAGAAATGGCCAAAGCTTTACCTCTACACCGACTCATGGATGGTGGCCAATGCTCTCTGGGGATGGTTAGACCGATGGAAGAAAACCAATTGGAAACGCAGAGGGAAACCCATCTGGGCTGCCGATATATGGCAAGATATTGCCACCCGAGTAGAGAAGCTGATTGTGAGAGTCCGCCACGTAGACGCACACGTGCCCAAAAATCGGGCCAATGAGGAACATCTCAACAACCAACAGGCAGACCGAGCTGCGCAAGTGAAAGTATCACAGACAGATCTGGACTGGCAGCACAAGGGAGAGCTGTTCTTGGCTCGATGGGCCCATGATGCCTCGGGCCATCAGGGCAGAGATGCCACTTATAAATGGGCACGAGACCGAGGGGTGGATTTAACCATGGACATTATCTCTCAGGTTATCCACGACTGCGAGACATGTGCTGCCATTAAGCAGGCTAAGAGAGTGAAGCCCCTGTGGTATGGTGGGCGCTGGGATAAGTATAAGTACGGGGAGGCCTGGCAGGTTGACTACATCACACTGCCACAGACCCGCCAAGGCAAGCGCTATGTGCTCACCATGGTGGAAGCAACCACAGGGTGGCTGGAGACACACCCAGTGCCTCACGCCACTGCTCGGAACACCATCCTAGGCCTGGAAAAACAAGTGCTGTGGCGACATGGCACCCCAGAACAAATTGAGTCAGATAATGGAACTCATTTCAAAAACAGCTTAGTTGCTACCTGGGCGAGAGAACATGGCATTGAGTGGGTGTATCATATCCCCTACCATGCACCAGCTGCCGGGAAAGTTGAGCGGTGTAATGGACTGTTGAAAACCACTTTGAAGGCGTTGGGTGGAGGGACTTTCAAACACTGGGATCAACACTTAGCAAAGGCTACATGGCTAGTCAACACTAGAGGCTCTGTCAATCGAGCCGGCCCTGCCCAATCAGAACCCCTTCACACTGAAGATGGAGACAAAGTCCCTGTAATACACCTGAGAGGTATGCTAGGGAAAACAGTCTGGATCAACCCTGCCTCAGGCAAAGGGAAACCCATTCGTGGGGTTGTCTTTGCTCAAGGATCTGGTTCCACCTGGTGGGTGATGCAGGAAGATGGAGAGACACGATGTATACCTCAAGGGGAACTTATCTCTGGGTAAACGACTCATATTACTGTATTTGTAAACACTTAATTATTTGAAAGAAAATTTAAGTTTAATGTAGAGTATCGGCATGGAAGAGAATTTAGGGGTGGATAATGTTGTAGTTTGGGATTATTATGTAAATTCTCTCCCCTGCCACTTAACTGCCCAGGCCAGCGGTTAACAAAAGAAGCAGTTAACTGTGATCGCTGGGGTGGGGGCAGGTTTGTCTCTTTTGGTTTTTTTTTGGATATTCTCCTCAGTCTTGGCTCGGCGGAAGGGGGGAGTGGGGACTCCAAGGAGGCAGGCTGCCCTGCTGGTTACTGCTGGGGTTTTTTCCCTGGCTGTCTTGCCGCTGCCTACTTCGGACCACCTTTTCCTGCCGTGCTGCTGCCTGCCTTGGATTTGCTGCTGGTTGCTCGTACTTTTCTGCTTCTTGGACGGGGAACACAGGGGGAAGAGACTGAGTCCATCTGAAAGCCCACTGCTCGTCTGTTTCGCTGGAGAGGGACTGAAACTCACTCTGCAGCCAGCCGAGCTGTGACAAGGACACTTAAGTATAACCTTTTCTTCCGGAGGAAAACCTGCTGGGTTTTGTTGTTGTTTTTTTTTTTTCTCTTATGGTGTTGGGGAAGTGGGTTGCACTACTCTGTTTACATATATATATATATATATATAGCAGTTATCCTTCTTGTATTAAAATTCCTTTTCTTAAATTTGATAAAGAGTGGTGTGATTATTGTGGAGGAGGCCCCTCCCCTGCTTGTGGGTAAAACATTTTGGTTTTTCCCCTCAAACCGAGACACACCCAAAAAGTAGCTAAGTGTAACCTGATTACAGAGGACTTCACTAAGGTGGCAGTTATATTCTTAGCAGAAGAAAGGCTGTTTAAATCAAATACATATTTAAAAAAATCTTAGAAATATTAAAACAAGTTAGGATGACAGCAACTTTGGGAAAACTGTCAATTACAAAACTATGGAAAAGCAGAACAGCATTCATATAGTCTGTATGGAATAGTGTCAAAGTAGTCTCAGTTCAAAAGTTTGCCTTCCTAAAGAGTTATATGAAAGTTGTATTCAGATCAAATATTGTATTTTTTTCTAAAGTGCTAAATTATAATGAAATAGAAAATACAAGCAGCAGAATAGTCCTCCATAATTAGAATCTGAGGATTGTTTACTGCTCTACCAAGATTGTATAAGGACTAAAAATCAAAGCTTCATTCTCAAACCTCTGTGATGGCCACACAGAAGTTCTGAGAATGGACCTTGAACATAAGGAGATTTAGTTCAGCTGGACTGAACTTGCTTCTTTGCTAAGTTAAGTCACTCTGCACTCTTGGACACTTTGCACAAAGTTCAATAAAATTTGTAGTTTGTTTACAGTGGTCTGTGCGGTGACGACTGCACAAAAAGACCACAATTTCACGAGTGAAAGAAAAGTTTCTTGTTTTGCACTAGTTGTAAGTTTGCAAATTCCAAGCATACATGTCTTAGTCATGTATTAGTTTGTGTTAGTTTACAAAGGTTACTGTACCTCCTTCCAAAAGTTCTATTTTGAAAAAAGAGGGGGAGGTAGGGATGTGTAACCTGCAAATACCCTGTTAGGTCTTGAATAAGCAAAATTTAAGATTTTCAAAATGTTATTTCTCAATTTTCAAAATTTTCAGCCTTTCTGTTCAAGTTGCAATATGCATGATGTGTATTATGTTGTTTGCATTTTTGCTTTGTTCTTTGAAACAAAAGGGGGAGATGTTGCAGCCCCTGATTCAGGTGGGTCTGAAGGACCACCTCACAAGTTTCGTTTTCACCTTAAAAGGACATGTTTCCAGCCTCAACCAATTGGAGTCAGACCACCGCACCTGGGGTGGGGTCACTTGAGGTCATATATACCTGTGTTTTTGAATAAACTTGGGATTTGCTTGAACATCACATTGGTGTGTGCAGTCTCACTAGCACCTGGTTTGCAACACAAGATTGCAATGAAATTTTTTATTAATTTTAGATGTTAAGTCTCAAAGTTTAATCAGAAGGAACATATATATTTTGCAGAAGTGTTAAAAGTATTCATGATACATGAATGGGGATGCTTCCCCAAGTCTGTTCCCAAAAGAATTTATCACTATGCAAGGTATCATGGCACATTTTTGTCAAAAGACAAAACCAGATTCCTCTAATCCAGTCTCATCATGCCAAATCTACAAAGTCTTAAACTCACTATGGTCTAGAAAAGCTTTTATGATATTTATCAGTAAGTCTTCTTTGGCATAGAGACTCAGATTCATTGCACTGGCTTCACTCAGTCAGCAGCTAAATTAGCAACATTATACTACTAAGTTTTCCATAATTAGCACAGTGCACCCCAAAGCATGATTCACCTCTTAGATGAAGTAACCTTTTCATGGGGAAATTATTCACTTTTGTTTCTTAAATGTCACTTTCTAAACTTCATAATAAAAGATATATCTTTGTACCCTTATTGACACTGTTTTCTTTGTCCTGAAACAGACAATACTTGAACCAAAGATTGGAGTTATGAGACTTTATGAATGCTACCACATACAGGAAAGGTCCCAAATGACTCTCAGACATAGCTGACTCAGTTTTTGGGATTGCACCCTCCTGTTTATGTCTCCTAAAATTGTATTCTAGCATTTTATTTTTATATTGTAAATGGCCCTTTGTGTTGTGAAGAATATCACCTGGAGTCTTTTTGCAGGCCAAATTTGCCCTAAACACAATGCAATTTTCTTGGTTATTATCATGGATATGCCTAAATCTGACTAAATTGTAGTAGTTCTTCATTCATTTCCAAAAATAATGTTTCTGGAGGTTCCATCCAGTTAACATCACTGTAAAATAGAATCCTATTGCCTGAAATATTTGGTTTCTATGATTGACAAAAAAAAGTCTACAGGCATTTGTGTATTACAGTACTAACTTGCTTGTAAATTGCTGGGTAAGACCCAAAAATTTATTATTATTAAACATACATAGAAGAATAGAGGAAGAAGAAGAAATATAGAGAATGTAACTAAAATGTAAATTTCAACATGTCACTTATGAGGTAATAAATAATATCTTCAACTTTTTTTTTAAAAAAGAGATGGCTATGAGCCTACTTTATGTAGTTTTTTTTAAAATTTTTCAAATGCAAACACCATTTTCAGATGTATAAATTAAATTTGAAAATAAATATGTCTGAAATGCAGACCGAATATTTTAAATTATCAATAAGTACAATTAAAATAATTACTTTGACTATGTTTACTGGCAGTGTGAGCTTCTTAATTACTGAATAAACTGAAATTAGATTAACAATGAATAGTCAGATTGATCCTATAATTATGCCTGTCATTTTAGAGAAAATCAAATCTTTTAATGATACATTAATTTAAAATATTAAAGTAAAATTAATGTGAAATAAAATATAACATATTAGGATGAAACAAAAATGTTCTAAGGTTATTCAAAAATTTTTGGAAAATATTTTCAGGAACAGAAAATGTTATTCCTTGTTTAACTGGTCTTCAGTGGAATGCTATTTTGAAAATAGCACTGATAGAAGTAGTATCATAATGCAGCAGCCCAGTAAATGACAGTAATGTCAGCATTCAGGGGCTGTCAGTCATCATTTATTCTCTGTTTCAACCACAGGATATATCTTTCATTCTATCTTTAGAAAATACTGCACTGACAAACAAGTAGGCTATATTTAGATTTAATACCCTTGATTTCATTTTGATTACTGTGAGCTTTTAAGCATTGAAGCTGCTCACAGATATATTATGTCTCATAGTACTTGGATTGTATTTCAACAAAACCTCAAAGATGTCTGCATTTTGCTTCAATTTGCATTAAGAATTTTCTCAGCCTGAGCATAGTGTTTTTGTTTTTGCAGGAGACTAGATTTTTTCAGCAATTGCAGGTCTACATCACCTTGTTGCTTGCAGGAAAGCTTCTCGATTCATAAATGTTTCATAACAGTAGTTTGTGTGAATTTGCCATTACAGGAAAAAGAGAGAAGTTAGTGTGAATTTGCCATGGCAAGAAAAAGGCTGAATTAATTAATTTTCAACTGCAGAACATGAAACTGACTTTTATCATGTCCTTCAGAAAAAAAATAGGAATATTACCCTTTTCTGTCATAATTTTGAAAAGCACCTGACACATCTTCCAATGTCTTTAATATGAATACAGAGATATCCCAGATACGCATGTTGCATAATTTAAATTTTTCTGACGTAAATGTGCCATTTTTAGGTTTTCATAAAGTTTTGCTTTTTCTATTAAGAATTTATCAAAATCACTCTATACTAATTTTATTTTCAAAAACATTCAAGTTTTTCTTGCCCTCTCGTGCTTTTTCCTTTTGCCTAGAACAATTTTAAAAGTGATAACCATCATCAACAAAGACTACTAAATCTTGATTATGTATTTTAGTGGACTAAACTCAGCAATGTAACTCAAGTCCCATTTTATAGCAGTTACATGAACACTAAAGTACTTCTCTCGAATGCCATAGCAGAGGTCCCACTTCTTCAGTCTGTATTTCATGTCAATTATTTCCTCTATTGCAATATCCCTAAAAGAGAAAATTGCTCCCTTTCTTTTCCATTATTTCTAACTTTAGGCATAGAAGGTGAAGAAGTCCCCATTTAATTTTGTAATTCCAACCTTGCCTTCCATAACTATTAAAGCAACTTCCTTTAAGTCATTTTTTTGAAGTAGCTTATCAGTTATCATGAATAAGTTTATAATTGGGTCAGATCTCATTAGATATGAACTAAAACCTGCAGGAATCCATTACATACAACCTTACTGATGTTACAAAAATGAGACAATTTTTAACAGATTAGGAATAAGTGTCCTTTGCCATGATGGAGGCAAAATAAAGTCTGTGGTTGATAAAGGATCTTAATATATTTCAGAAAAACTGGTGCTTTCAAGCATCTTTTGGCTTTTTTACTGCTCATCCATATCTCCATAAGGTTTTTTCTCTTTGCTAACATAGTTCCATTTTTCCTTGTTTTTATACATAGAAATATTTGTTTTTTTACTGAAAGCCAACATGAAAAAGTGTTCATTCTACAAGCAGATAGCAAAAAATTTAATAGCTTTTTTTACAAGTTATTTTTTTCATAGTCCTGTAGAATAGAACCCAATTCTGTGACTAAAGCATGTGAATTGGCTTTCTAAAATCATGTAAATTTTTCCACTTCAGGAAACCTGATTGCCTTCTATGACGAAACAACTACCTGGATGAGTGAGGTACCTGACTTCAGCAAGGCTTTTGACACTGTCCCTTACAACATCCTCAAAGGCAAACTCGGGAAGTGTGGAAGGGATGAGTGTACAGTGACATGGATTGACAACTGGCTGAACAACAGATCCCAGAGGGTCATAATCAGTGGTACAGAGTCTTGCTGCATAGGTTGAATGAGATGATATTGTAAAATAGAGGTACTGATCCTCCTTGAACTTCCATGTCAGAGTAGGAACCCTAGCTCCTTGCAGTCATCACTAAGTTCTTTAACTTCTGTGACAAACTCCCATAGAAGACTCAACACTACTTCATGATACTGGGTGATGAATAAGACTGGAGTTCTGCAGGAAAAGGAATCTATAACCATGTCTGCAGTTCTGTATGCAATATTACTTCATTAGTTAATTTTCACAACTCATCTTTATGCAGATATATTTAAAGTGCTTCATTTTCAACCCCCCCAAATGGTGTCATTTTGGATTGGTTTTTTTTCCCTTTCTCTTTAAAAAAATTAGGCTGAAGAAACAGTTTGTCATGTAAGATCTTACTCAATACTTTTTATAGAACTGCCTTATCGGTGTCAAAGAAATGTTAAGAAGCATTACCAAAAATTATATTACATAGTTACTTCTGTTATTTCACTACAATACTAAGATGCTAGATCAATTCAGAACACTAAACAGTATCTGCTAGACCATATATTATCAGAGAGGAGATGTGACCCAACCTTGGTTATCAAAGAGAAATAGTAGGATCTGATTCTGATTTAAAGATTATTGAGAATCATAAACTGAAGCAACTTTTCTACAGAAACTGATTTGTATGCTTTCTTTGATTTAAAAAGTTTTAGATAGGATTATACATATTTGATAATTTGTGAAATGCTTTCATTCTTACTTGATATACTAAGCAGGTGATTTATTAAATACTTTAATTTTTCTCCGAGATGCTAAGCAGATTTCATTCATACTCATATGAAATAGCAGTATAACTAGCTGTATTATGCTTAGAGATTTACTAAAACTTTTGGAAATAGTTTTGTTCCCCCAAATACACTCTGTAAATACATGATAATTACTGAACTTTTATATGAAAAGATATAATATTTGACTAAATATTGTTAAAATATAAGTATGTTTTCTCTTTTCATGAACTTGTGGAAGTACTGATTAGGCCACAAGTGTTTTAATCTCCTTTAAACTTTCAAACAGTAATTATATCTGGTAGCTGTTAGATATACTATAGGAATGTAGATCCTGACTGGCAGCCCCTTCCCAGAGCTGCAATATCACCAATAATTTTTTTTAAATAACTGCTGTTTGCTCTAATCTGATGGTAATGTTTTCTCCTCACTATATGTTGGTTTCTTGTTTACTTTCTGTTTTAGAATTCAATTAGATTTGAAAAAAAATTGTTTGTTCCACACGAAGAATGTCTCCATGTGAAAACAGACTCATTGACCACCTCTGGAATTTTCAGCTCAATGAAAATATAAAAATGAAAACTCAGTCTCACAATTGCACAGGAAAATTTCACACACCTAGAGGCATGGTCCCAGTATCACACCGAATTCAAGAACTATGCATGCAGGTTCCAGAAATCACGACAACAATAAACATGTCATTCCTCTAAAATCTTCAGACGAGATCATGTCTGTATCATTAACCATAGTGCTTACCTAAGCTAGATATTTTCACTCGAATGATTAATAAAGGCATGGTGATGCATATGATAGACAGCACATTAGCCACATTGAAAGATCTTTATATTAAACATGCTAAAACATCAAGCATCTTTTCTTTAGTTTTAAAATGTTAGCTCATGCATATCCTACCTGCTTGCCTCTCAAGAGGTAAGGCTGATATACAAAACACAGAAAGACTGTTGTGGATTAGGTAGACAACTCTATGTCAAAGAGGGTTATTGAGGGAAAGGTGGATAAAATAGTCTGTTTCACTGAGAGACAGTCAGCAGTCTAACCCAAAAATAAGGGAAAAGGAAACTATAAAATATAGCATTAATCAAGACACGACAGCTCACATTCAGCAAGGGTGTATGCCTACCCTTCAACACAGTTCTTACTTGTGTGAGTAGTAAAAGTCACACATATCCTCAGTTCCTTTCTGCATAGGTGTTGTCACTGGGAGGCATTTTGGACTGTTGGCAGTAACATTTTACACTCAAAAAAGGGAAGTTCCCATTACAATTTGAAAATTTGCTAGAGATGGAAGACTTTGAGGGTCCTCCGGATTATTATTCAGCAAGATCAGGAAAAAAATATCCATGCAGAGGGTATTTGAGCACTGGACCAGATTTCCCAGGGAAATAGTCACAGCACCAAACCTGTTTGAGTTCAAGAAGTGTTTGGACAACAGTCTCAGGCACGTGGTGTGACCTTTGGGGTGTCCTGTGCAGGGCCGTGAATTTGTCTCAATGATCCTGGTGGGTCTCTTCCAACTCAGCATATTCTAAAATAGAAATCAGATTTTGATTGTAGTGGAAAAGAAAAAATGATGTTAAAAATGTATGAAAAGATTACATATACATATATACATATGAAGGTTATCAGATTTCATCGCCAGCATAGCTTGCAACCTCATGAGGACATGCAAGCTTCTCCCCCAGGACAAGGGGGTCTCCCATGGTATGTGCCTCTGGTATGGTCTCCCATGCCAGACAGGTCTCAACTGAAGGGCCAGACAAAGTGGGTTCACGGGGCAGGATGGACTCGCTAGTCCTCTGGCAACCATGCTAGGAGAAGGACAACACTAACTCCAAACCATTGCAGATGGAGCTCGCTTAGCCCTGTAAGTCTATCATCTAAGAGAAGGATACTCTAACCAAATCTACATCCTGAGGACTTCCCTGTCACCATCCAAGCTCGCTATGAACTTGGCTATGAACCTTAGAAATAAAGAGTGGGGCCAGTTTCGCGCAAGCTGTGCTTCATCTTAAAAATCCACTGCACAGGCTCGAAACCTACATTGTTGCACTCATCTGCATATGTGTGTTTTGGGGTTTTTTTTCAATTAAATACAGTTTCCTACATTTTTGCTAAGTACAGTTCTCTTGGAAACAATATATTTTTTACTGGTTTACTGCCTAACAACTCCTCTTCTCATGTAGTTCCAGGAAAAGGAAGCATCAGTCATGTATTTTCTTACTGATATCTTCTAGGCAAGAAGAAGGAAAGGCTTCTGTATATTGAGCTGAAGACTAAGTGTACTCAAGAGCTCTAATCTAAAATGTGATAGACAAGAGATGGCTATAAAAGAGACACTTTCTGTATTCAAGATAAAGTGACAGAACAACCATACTCTGTTGTGGTCCTAGAACACCTGTCAATAATTAGATGAAATCTTTTCAAGGGGAAAAAAAACCACAAAAACAAACCAAAAGCAGCCAAGCCACTCTCTTTGACATAGTTTTGCATCTATAACAGCAGTGTATAAATGTCCCAGGACAATGACAGTTACAATGCTGGAAAATCCTTTAAATACTGAAAATTATTGCAAAAATAGTCTTCTAGTCTGCCTTTTATTACAGGAAATATAAAATATCCTCAGACACTTTAAGGCTTAAAGCAACATGTTAAATAATGACATAGCATAAATCTGGACAATAAATGATAATTTATTAAAAATATCTTTTGCTATCTCAAATTAGTACAGTTGTATTTCTGAACAAACAATTTTTTAGCATGCTTTGTACACACATCTAAGAGACTTCTCAGCATAGTTGCTCTACTTTAGTAGTGGGTAGATTGATCTTGTATTTTCATTGTACCTATTGGTTTATGATGCTATTTGGTTCTTTAGAAACAAAAATAACTTATGCTCTTTTAAGAGATTATTTGAAATCCCATGCTTCCCCCTACATACCTGTGGTCTTTTTTAAGCTTTAGCTTTTGGTTTGGTTGGATAAATTTTTAATTTTTGAAATTTTTGATTTCTATAGCAATATTGCAGTGTTGTCACATACCTAATATGTATTTATTCTCCGTGTATAAGGTTAATTTCTTTCATTCACTTTCTCCTCCACTTCTGTAGTGGTATTTATCAGGCACTTAATTGATGTCACTTCTTAGTGCAACTTTGTCATTGATGATATGAATACATTTTCTTGGTCAGTAAAATGCCAAAACACACACATGACATCTTTCTTAAAGCAAAATACAAAATAAACAGTCTCGCTGAGTGGGCATTTCAGATTTCAACAAGGTTGACAAAGAATTGAGGTAAGCATAACTGCTTAGATAATAAGAATTTGATGGACTGATGCAGAAATAAATGTTCTGGGGGACTTTGGAGCATTCAAGGTCTTTCCAGGTGGCATGCTTGTAATTTAGAGATGTGCGATACAAATGAAGTTGTCAGCTCTGTCCTGTCAAGATCACATGCTCTGGATGTCAAGGATGGGGAGCTCAGAAACAAGATTTAACAGCTGAACCTTGCTATGTGCACCAGCTATGTGCACTATGAAAATTTTGTCTCTTAATGAACAAAACAAAGGTACCTTTTCTACCTTTTTCCTTCTGTAATTTCATGTTCTCCAAAGACTGTTATTTGTGCTGTCATTCTTGAAAAATAGTTCCAACAATTTTATATGTCAACTGTCATTTAACAAATTAGATTAATGGTCTAGTTGAATGTGAATTGGTTTAATGCACAGTTTTAAAGACAACAGCAGTGAAACATTTCCTGTGTTCTGGAATTGTTATTTGTAGTTAAGCATTCACATTATTTTTTAGCAGCTCCACTTCCTCCATCAGAGAGATTTCTTAGATAAGTAAGATCTGAATAATAAATTAGCTGCAAGTTCATTTCATTGGTGATCATATCGAGCCCAAATCTTGTCACCTTTAAAACTCAAGATCCATCTCTTAATTTAAGATTTCCTTTAATATGAGACCACAACCACAAGGCTTTTGTCAGAAAGGTAGATGACCAAATGAACTTCCAGATTTAAAAAAAAATAGAAGCATAATATTAGAAGAAATAGATTGTAATTCTTGACAGCAATTGGACATTCTCATTTGGAAGAACTGTAAATCACCAAATGAACTAATGTAATTTTTTCAAGGAGAGAACCCTTACACAGCAAAAATCTTATTTATTATGAAACACTACACAGAAATGCACAGTTCCTGCCTTTCACCTTTCTATCAGAGGTTATGAAGATGTCTTCAGTCTCTCTTGTTGTATTTCCCCCCATTCAAGTGCCCTTTTGAGCTCCTGTCTTGAAATTTAGGACATTCATTAGGCATGGACTGTTGACTGCAGAATAGCAGAAACATGAAATTTGAACTTTTTATCATAGGTGGGTGACTAAAGGTCTTTCCTCTAGCAATGTTCAATATCGAGCAGAAAGTAGTCATATGCATGAAGTTCTCAGCCTGCAGTCATGAGCTAATTTACTATCAACAAATAATTTTAATAGACTGAGCAACTGTGTCACTGATAATCACATTCTGTCTGCTCAATATCAAAGGCAATTGCAAACTAATTTTTCAAACAATGTATGACAGGCATTTATTCTTCACGGAGGTAAAATTTGCCATTCCATTATCAAACACAATATTGTTTATGTAGATGTGCTCTAGTATATTGCAGAATGAAGTTTGGGTGGATCAGAGTAAACCCTGATTTTTAAGACTTGCAAGAGTCTATCTCATTCTTTACTGAGAGCATTTCCCTGGTCATATGCACAGTATTGATATAGTTTTGGAGTGACCTTGCCATCTATACAAAATTACCCTGATTTCATTGATTTCTTATGAGATGAGAGAGCAATAATTTAGTTATTATGTAAGTGCAAAATTATTAAAAATGTAAGGTATATGATGTTATTTAACAGTAAGATCTAATACCTTTTCAAAGCCACCTTTTCAAAGAAGCCCACAGCTCTCATGTTGTAATCCTGATTTTACATTTATTTTTATTTCAACATTAATTTTATCTAAATAGGCTGACCTCCTTGAAAAGGGTCTTACAGTTTGGATAACTATAGAAACGAGGTCTGTCTTTTCCTTTTTTTGGTCAAAGTGTCACACCAATCAAGGCATGCTCCACTGCTATTCTGAGCACAAAGAAGTTTTGACACATCTCCCTTCCACCTCACAGGCCTTTGCTTTTACCAGTGGCTTCACTGGTGAGGAGATGGGAGCACCTGCAAACAAAAGGAGTAGTGAGATGAGATGAGATGACAGAGAAGGCTTCTGTCAGGTTGGACAAGTGATATTCAAATTCTTGGTCCCAGGAGGGAATTCTATTCATGGAATATCTGTAAAAGGAAATGGAAAATTAAACTGATATTCAATGAAGCTTGAATTCAGGTATTATTAAGTGGTCTTAAAGGACATAATTATTACTTTCCATAACACATGGTTTTGGTGAAAATGAAGAAGAGGTTTGCTTTCCATAAACTCTATTTATAGAACTCTAAATTTTATTTGATTAGCCAGAACATTTATTGTGCACACCATCTTTAATGTGTAAGGACCTGTAGTATTTATGTGTTTGATTAAGCAGCTTTCAATTTATCAGCTAGGTCAGCAGAAGACATTTTCACTCACAGCCTCAGAAATGTGATAATTTATATGTAAATTATTATTTATACAACATTATTTATGATAAGTGGGATTCAGAAATTGAGAAGACTAGCTGGAGTCCAAATTTCTGACTGTCACCTTGCAAATGACAACACATACATAGAAATGACTTTGTTGGTAGCTAAAGAGCAACTGGAGAGACGGAAGGTGGTTTTATTATTATTCTGCCTATGGCAGCATTACTGTAACTGCCTCTTTCTAAATGGAACAAATATTTTATTATGCTTGCTAGTGCCCTAGCCCCACAAAAGAAAGATGTAGTAACTGCAGCAGCAGATGGCTAAGCCTGTGTGACTTGCAGTAGTTTTGTGTTATTATCTCTATCAATCAATGATAACTTTTCACTTTGTGTAGTGATATTTTGGTCATGATTATTCTTCCTGTGCTGCTACATTGGATCATTCTGTGACGTTCTGTTTCATGATAAGTGGCAATTTAAAGGCTATAACAGTAGAAGGTCAGGTGTTTGTTTCCTGTGTTATTACTGAAAATGAGGATTCTTCTCTTATGCCTACAACACATACACCATTGCATTTTTGTTTAATTTTGGTAGTAGAAATGGCATGGGGTTTGTGGGGAGCACAGGCAGATGTTCTTCCTCACCTCCTGCTCAGTGAACACTGTATATAAGTCTAACTACAGTACTTCCTGAAAGGAGATTTTAACAAGGTGGCTATTGGCCTCTTCTCTGAGGCAACCAGTGACAATACAAGAGGGAATGGTCTCGAGCTGCACCAGGGGAGGTTCAGGTTGGACATCAGGAAGAATTGCTTCACTGAAAGGATTGTCAAGCATTGGAATAGGCTGTCCAGGGAGGTGGTGGAGTCACCATCCCTGGAATTGTTCAAGAAATGACTTGACATGACACTTAGTGCTATGGTTTAGTTGACAAGGTGTTGTTTGGTCAAAGGTTGAACTGAATGATCTTTTCCAGCTTTAATGATTCTATGATTCTTTTATCTGATCCATAGACATGGAAACCTCTTTGCACCTACTTCTCCCTTATCTCTTACTTCTCCTCATTTTGCTCTTACCTCTTCATTAATAAGCCTGACCACCTACCCCCTCCAAAAAAGGGCCCATATTGAGCTCCATGCAAGCATTGTCCTACTCCCCAGTTAGGTATCTATGTGATATTTTCAGCAATCTGATGTTTAAACTTCTATCGCTCTTGTGACACTAATGATCAACTCTTCATATCAACTCCTCACTAGCTGATAGATAAATCAACAGTTCACACCCCTCTTGGCTCATGTAAATTTAATAATATGAATGTTAAGTTGCTACACAATAGCATAATCATTAAGAAACTAGTGTCCCCTGGCATGAATCACACTCAAATGACCTTCTACTTGCTAACATTTCAGTTCTGTTAAGTGGTTTTGAACAAATACTTTTAGCAGAGTGTGCTATTTGATTTTTCCCCTACAATGAGCTTTCCTAGGCTACAAAGTCTTATAGAATATACCCAGGTGTAATGCACTGTTTCATCAGACTTTGAGGTTGAGTTCTACTCTTTGTCCACATCACTGCACTAGGCTGTTCAGAGCTATTTCTAATGGATTAGAACTAATTTGAGATGGATTTTCCCTGCACCAGCAGTGGAGTTGTTCATTTGTTGTATAAAACAAAAAAGGAAAAACAGTGTCTATAGGTTTGATAATGTCCTGTCACTGAATGTTGATGAACACAGTGATTTTTTTTTCCATTGAAGGATATAAATTTGCTTCCCTGAAAATTCTGTTGTTTTCACCAAAAAAAAAAAAAGGATTTTTTTTCCGCTGATATGTATGTATCTGCTTTTTAGTTTCTTGGTGCTCAGCAGCCTGTCACAGGTGCAGGTGACATGGCCTGTGCAGGCCCTTCATAACAGATACGATACTCTGAACAATACACTGGTTCTTGTAAATAAGAGCAATCTCTATTCATGGTCATATTTATAACAATACTACATATTTGAGGTCTAAAACCAGCTTTCAAGCACTAATAATAAAGACTTTAAGTCTGACATTTAGCTTATTTTTATGGAGACAAAGTGCTAACATCTGAAAAGGTCTTTGGAAAAAATTAGAATATGTAGTGAAAATGTAACTTTTTTCCTGAATATCCAAGAGTTCTTGACTTACTAAAATATGCAAATTACTCTAGCACTTTGTTTAATTGCTGTTCCCTTAAACCCATCAAATCTTCTTAATTTTTCTTTTCTTTGTCTTTAATTAATACCCATTCCCTATTGGCTAAAATCTAACCCAGAAGACCTACGCTTATGAAATTCCCAACTTATTAAACTTAATTGCTATAATAATTAGCAACCATTGGCAAAATATTCATCACACAAAAAGCAGGAAGGCATCTAATTAACAATCTCAAAATGCTAAACTTTAGCTACTTGATATTTTACCTGCCATTTCACGTCTGTTTCTGGAGATGTAGGAACTTTTTTTAGAAATATCAATTTGCCAACACTGAAACTTTTTGCTCCAACAACCAATTATTATTTAAAAAACTTCATTTAAATTTAATTTCTCAGGGCCCTAATAGAATTCCCCAACGAAGAAGAAATTCATAATGTGAGACTAGCTCAGTAGCTCAGATATTCTGCAGAACATGGGAGACAGATGTGCTCCAAAATCGAACATCCCATAATCAATGTGAGAACCATCTTCAGAAAGCTAGTAGTTAGTCTGAAGTTTTTTTCTCTTGGATTTTGTGTGGTTTAATCTGTTCTGAAAGGAAAAACAAGGTTGAATCACATTTTAATATTGGTATTAAAATGCTGAATTTATCTTAGGTGGATAGAAACATCATGGAAATCTCAGAGGTGTTTTTATGTTAGGTGGAAATTGTTTTCCAGTGGTCTCAATTGTATGGTTTGATACAATTGACATCTGATAAAGTTTCTGCATCTGGTTTCATGCTCATACAAAATAGAATTCCATAATATAGTGACTTACATAATGTATTGAGAAGATATTATGCAGAAAAAAAGATTTTATAGCTTTTGTGTGACAATAGTTCTTTCCTGAGTAGAAATATTCAAAAGGTTAAAACAGTTTCAACTGTAGATTGTGTTGTATTTAAATTTATTTTTTATGTAGCAAAACATACCGTTACTGGATGAGGCAAAACACTTCCACTGTCTTTTCTCATCTGAAATTCCTATCTTTAGGAATTTGTGTTGCATGAGAAATAGAAAATATAGATATTTTATTTACATTTTAAATGCCAAACTCATAAAATAAAACTGTGATTCTAGGGGATTTTTTTTCCAGATCATTATACAGTTTTGTCTTCTGAGACTCATAGTCCCTTATGCAAGGCTTCATATTTGTCATGCACTGAGCCTCACTCTCTTCTCATGACTGTCCTGACACTCTTGTGGTTTATCATGTTGCTTCTGTGCTGTCATGCTGCTTCTGTGGTAAGTGTAAAACCACAGTTAGTAAGATGGGAGTTAGAAAGATATATCAGTGCAAGTGTAGCCTGATTAAGAAACTTGATATGCAATTGAGGATGGAAACATGAAGCAGCAGTAGTGCAGTCCGGGTGGTGGGTGCTGATATATATAATAGGTTGACTTTACCTATAGTCAAACTGTTTCAAAACAAACCTTAAATAGTGTTCATAAACAAAGTATTTTGGGTGGCTTGGATTTGTATCAGAATATTAGACTTCAAGTTCCCTGGTGGAAATTAGATTTTTTTTGTTACAGAAATTTTTACATTTTCAGATTTTTATAAAAATTGCAGTTCTTTCTGTGGATAAAAATAATGAGGAATGTTTTGGATTTATGTCTTCTTTTTACTTTTGAGATGGGAAAATAAACACATCTATCTGAAAACCCATACAGTTTGTCAGAGAATAACACCAAAGAGAGTATCTGGATAGTAGTGGGATGTGGATAGTCTAAGTAGATTTTGTGGTTATAAAATGCATTAATGTAATGAATTGATTATATTGCAAATAGGTGTCAGTCTGATCTTATCTTCCTTTAAGTACAAACAGTTGCTAGAAGTTGCTACTGTTGGTAAAAATGAGAATTAAGAATAATATTAAATTATATAGTATACATTTTTGTAAAATATAATTATAAAACTGAAAATAGCAACCATTCTATGTGGAGGAAAGAAAGCAAAATATGGGAGAAAATCCTTAGCTAAAGTCAAAAGACAAGTTGGGTAAAGCTCACTTACCTGTATTCTTGCAGTGATTCCTATCATAATGTCTGATCTTTTCCCACAAAATAACCACAAATACAATTTACTTTTGGTCCACTCCTTTTGCCTGTTCCCTAGATGCATTTTGGACTATAGATAGGTGTCTAATAAGACACAGCCTGCTTAGTAAAAAAAAAAAAGGGATGTGATTCACAAGCCTCTGAGATGCATAGAGAAATACAAGATAATAGTATAGGCAAAACTGTTCACTTTTTGCAGAATAATGTCAAAAAAAAGGAGAAATAATTTTAATGTGAATATTTATTGGAAAAGAGATGGAACTGTTAGTAAAGTAACATAAACCTCTTTCCACATATCTTGAATTTAATAACAAATACAGCGGTGTGTGTAGTCAATGACCAGTTACTGAGACTATAATTAAAAGTTTTGTTGGCCGAGTCTTGCAATTTGGGTGCAACAGCATGTCATGTGAAAATGCAGCTCCAGCATAAACTTTATTGAAGAAGATTAAGCGTCAGGAGGGCAATAGTGGTGGCTACTCACAGAGTTTTAGCCCCACTTCCCAGAATAGCTTAGAGTCCAGAAAATAGGTGTGACACTCCATTTTGGGAATGTCTCATCCAGTGATAATCACAATATGGGAGGAATAGATAACAGTTAAAATCCCTTCATGGCAGAAGAAACAAAGCTGAATCAATTTCTTATATCTTGAATGACTTTATTTTTTAATAAATAATTTTGAAATCAATATCTGTCTTGTGTACATTTTCTTTGCATCTTTGTAGTAGATAATCTCAGATTTTTCTCAGTGAAGAAGAAAACTAAACCTGACACATTATGTTTTGGCAAAATGGAATCCTTGCTGATGTCTACATTTGTACATTTGGTTTATCAAATATACTCAGACACATATGCATGCAGTTTTAGTATACTTCAGGAGTCTCATCATCTGAGAGAAGAAACAAACTGTGGAGACTGGTGAAAAAAAGAGCATGAATCAGAGTACCTGAGTGAGACCAAACAGAAGATTAAACTGAACTACTTCCCTGATTAGATCCTTATTTTTAACACATGCTGGAAAACAAAAACTTCTTTTCTTCTATATAGGTTGAAAATCAGAATATATAGTAGGTAGATCTCATGCTGTTTGAATTTGCTTCACTGCATTTCTTGAATATTCTCCTTTCTGGGCTATTCCATTTGTGGTTTCTGTTCTGGTTTCAAGTCATACATATTTGTAAGAGCTGGAAAATATACAAGTAAATTTAAAATTTATGCACACACAAAAACAATAATAAAAAACCAAACCTATGGATCACAATAAAGGAGAACAGTCGAGTGGCAAATCTGGATATGAGTTCATGAAACTTAGATTCCAGAAGAGTTATGTACATTTGAAACATAATACAGTTCAAACTAATATTTGTTCAAGCTATGATTATACATTATACAGTGTATTATGTTCAAACTGTTTTGGTCAAAGGATTGAACAGATCCTGTAATCACTTGACTTTGATAATATTGTGTAGATAGGCTGATGGTCATTTTCTTAAAAATCATGATCCATAAAGGTAAAACAATGTTTTTAAACCTGAAGAGTTAACCTGAGAAGTTTAAATTTCAATTTAATGTAATTTAAATTATGAAGTTTCATATTAATATCAAAAGCAGGTTTTAGAACAGATAAATCATGACCTTCTGACAGCCATCAGGGCTACCATAATGTAAGAACTAAATTGTATGGCATAATGTAACAGTCAATTTGTGATGTCTATATAGTTTGTCCTGGGGTATGTCTAATATTGTTTCTTTGACTTCAAAACAGACAAACATATGTGTATAATGCCCACTTGTGTACATATAGACACATACAAAAAATCTGATCTTTAAAATGTATGTATTAAATTCTTATAGACTATGAAGTATCTCAAATATATGTTACAATACTTAGGTTTAATTTAACATAGGAGCATTGGAAAAAGATAGTATTTCTTAAACTCAGTTCAGTATCCTAAAATAGTTGCAGAGATGTTCAAGAAATATTACTAGGTGATAATTTAAAAGTAAACTGTTTCATTTCTTTTAAGAAAAAAAAATTAAAAAAGATTAAAAAAAAGGAGTCTATTATATGGTATGAAGCTTTCCAGATTCCATACCTCTTAACAGCAGATGAAGATGAAAAAAGAGATCTCTTTCTAATGTAAAGGGATGTTCTAATTTTATGGGGATGTGAATTTACTCTGTATTACTCTTAGCTTAAATTCTATGCAGTTTAATCCAGGATATAATGTCATATTTGTACCTTAGATTTACTTATTTTAATTTCCCAAACAATTGTTCAACAGCTCTTCCACTAACAGAGCTCATAAGAACTTAATGAAATAGTTACACGATATTGGACTTGTTAGTACATGTTTTTCCCTATTAAGACATTAAATTTCAGTAGATTTTTATGCATTTCTCACTTTATGCCATTCCCTCATCCTCTCAGCTCTTTGAATTTGCAGACATCCTCAAGACTTAGTTGGTTAGAACATGGTACTGACAATGCCAAAGTTGTGGGTTCAGTCTCTGTATAGGCCAGGAGTGGGACTCGATAATCCTTATGGGTCCCTTCCTTTTCAGAATATTCTGTGATTCTGTAGAACTTTCAGTTTTCATCACCTGCTCTGAAAGATTTTTCTTTACACGTGTGTAGGCATAGAAGATTGGAAATTATGCATTTAACAACAGGCTCCACTCTGTACCATATCAATGATTTCTTATGGTTCCTCTATCTGTATAATATTACGTCCTTTCTTTTATATTATTTCAACATATCAGTTATCGTGACAGAAATTCATTGGGTAATGTGAAATCAACTGTACATTTACAACTAGATGTTCTTTGACCATCAAATTGAAACAGCTAGGATGACTTTAGCGAGGTAGTGCTTCAATTGACTATGAATCCTCAAGGCTGAACCCTTCTTTGTATCACAGCTGTACCTAAAATAGTCTTACTTTTCAAGACTCATTCACTGCAAACTCTTACTCCAAAAGAATTGTGGTTCTTATACAGCCAGTGAGAATAACTGGAGAGGTTTATTTTGGTAAATTGCTTTTATAGTTGTAACATTACTTTAACTAGCAAATCCCTTAAAAATCTATTTTAAAGAGTAAGTTTCAAGTTGTAAAATTAACTACATCAGTTGTGTTTGAAAAGATTCAGTTTAACAGTCCAAGGGCTCATCTTTTTACAATTCCTCTACAACAAATGCTGAGCTCCTTTTCTAACAATATCTTTTACTTCCATAGAGACTGGAGACTCTCTGCAGCTGGCAAGATTTTCAAATGCTGTTGAAAAGACTGAACTGCTGAATCATTCTTTAAACCAAATATTAAAATAGTGTTTTATAACAAAAATGTGCACTGTAAAGTGGAACTAGGAAAAGGGTTAAGACAGATGCTAACAAAAGAATATTTTGTAGAAAATATGAAAACATTTTCTGTGTATCTGATAAGCAGCATCTTATTATAGACAGAAGAATAATGAGACTCCCATCCAAGTAGAAGCAAAAAATAAAAATAACTTCTGATTATGAATGCAGTTACAGCTTTATTTGCAGACTTAGCCCAGCAGTAATGTCTGAAATAAATGTTTATAATGGCTTTAATTTAATAGGGTCAACACAACCTGCATTTGTCAAGACATCATCTCGAAGTACTTTATAGGACATTGGGTTAAGTCTTGAATCTAGGAACCTCCATGACCTATCAAATTCAGTGATTAGTAAGTATTTAAAAATCAAGTAACTGGAAAACATGAATATTTATGTCAAGTATTTTAATATAGATAGAAATCCTCAAGACCACAAGTTAAAAGTTTCAGAGTTAAATACACTAAGTGATAGAAA
This sequence comes from Pithys albifrons albifrons, assembly GCF_047495875.1. Classification (NCBI taxonomy): domain Eukaryota; kingdom Metazoa; phylum Chordata; class Aves; order Passeriformes; family Thamnophilidae; genus Pithys; species Pithys albifrons. Next base: position 69,250,695 of record NC_092460.1, read on the forward strand.
GATTGTATTTCTTTTGTGTCTGTTACTATAATACATGCCATGTGGAAACGTTACTGCACCAAGAAAAAAAAAAGGTAATACAACAAATTCTAAACACTCTTCACAGTGTAATTTGGTACAATATTTCTGCACTGAAGGGTAAAACAATGTAAGTGTTCACAAATGTTTCATAGATCTCAAGGTTATTGGTAGTTACAATTTCCTTTTAAACATTGAATACTCTGCTTTCAAGGTGGCCACATGAACTTTTTTCTTATTATAGATTAAGTTAATTATATTTAATGGTCTTCCACTAGGTAAGTAAAGATGAATTAAAAAAAACCAAAATAAATGCTCAATGTCTATTAATTTTGGCATACTTACTGGAAAAAAATCAATTTAGCAATATAAAACACAGAAAAATATAGGACAGTCTCTTCTTCCTAATGCAATGTTTATATGTTAGCTATAAATATCTGTATGTGAAAACCCAACCTCCAGAACAAATGTTTTTATCCACATCAATTTGCAAGTAAAGTTTTGAAGATACATAGCTTCTGAACAGCACAGCTGACTCTCTTTAGACTCTGTTGCCACCATTCAGCTGGCTTTGTTCACATAATCTGGCTTTGCTAAACTCACTCTAGAGTCTCCTCTGGGAAAATATTGCTATTTTTCTCTTTGCAAAACTTTGCAAAGGCTCATCTTATCCTCTCCAATAAGCAACAATTGTTAAAGGATAATTTATTTAAGAAGAGGATCAGTAGGTTGGCTGGGGAAAAAAAAAAGGGAGATTTGCATTTAATTTAAAAATTATTACAGCTGCAGATTTGGTTGCAGGTAGTGGAGGAGAGAATGGTGAATAAGTAAGTGTTTAGCTAAGTCCCTTGGATGATGAGATTCAGATCTCTGCTCTGAGTTTGAAGAGATCAGCATTTGAGTCACTGTTTTTAGCTAATGTTCTGATTTTGGATACGGATACATTTTGTGAGGAATTCACTTTTTACCAGAAATTACATCCCAAGCATAGGAGGCCTCCCCAGTGCACAGTTTGGTAGTAGAAATGCCCTAGTTAGACACTGCTTTTTCCCAGACCTGCTCTCCCTTTTCATCCCAAATACTGCAAAATCAGTCCTGTGATTATTCCACACCATGTTATCTCCTTCTCATCCTTGGTTAGTTAAACATTACCATTGGGTTGCAACAGTGGGAATACAATGAAATGCATCATGGTTGACTACTGGGCTTTGAGGTTTTTTATTTGGTTGTTTTGCTTTTTTTTTCCCACCTGCTTGTGTGCTGAATGTAGGCCTATTAGATATTCCATGAACCTTTATGATGTTTAGCTCCTGAAAGCCAGGGTTTGATTTTGTTGCCTAATCACGAGTGCAATGTGCTTTGAGATGTCATGGGTACTTTGTTATGGCTTCCAAATGCCTACCTGGGAGAGCACAGGTCTTCCGTGATCATTTATCACCTTTCACAGTAGTCCCATCTCTTAGATCTCTTACAAACATAGATATCTTTGTGTAGGTAAAGGTACCAAGTCCCCAGAGGGAATCAAGTGAAGAATAAGACGTTTAGACTGAGGTGCCTATTCATGACCTTAAAGTTCATTTATAATCAGTGGGGATCTGGTCAGTGGAGTTTAAATAGCTGTTCAGATTACCAGAAAAATACTTGTGACTGATCACAAAAATTCCTTTCTACACTGTTTTGACTGTATTAACTAAATTTTCGGAATAGGGCCCACACTAAACCACTTATGTGTAGACATCTGAATTTAGTTATTTTAACTGAATCTGTATTCTACTCAGACACTTCAACAACTCACAGTCTAGATGAACCTCATATTAGAGTCTTTCATTTCAAAAGAGTATATCAACATTCATGTAGAAATCAGTGCTTCTTGCTTTGGAAAGCAACATTTGAACATTTGGGAGCAACTGACCAGCTCAGTGTACCTTGAGCATTTTTGGCAATTACTGTGTTTCAATTTTTCTCTTACTGCCATTTCACCTTCAAGGATGAGTCATACTATCTCCTGCAATGTGGTGAAACCAAGAAGGACAAGTAACTAAGGATCAAAACTGCTTTATGGACAAAAATTCAGGTTTTGGGCTTGATGTTTGTGCCTTCAATAATTACTCTCTTTACCCTTGTTCTGCACAACATTGTATATTATCCTGATCTCCCACACATTTCACATCTTCTGTGAAAAATGGGGAAAATTTTTGGTAATAGTTGTGCTAAATGTGTCTGGACATACAAGGCTACATTTTCCGTCTTATGCCACTGCAATAAGGGATCCTGATCCTCAGTTGGAAGGTATAGCAGTGAGGCCTAATTAGCATAGCTGTTAGCATAACATAAAACTGTACCAACTTTTTCTATAGCTACGGTAGATGAAATATGATGGACCATCTTTCCCAAACAGAATAATTTTGGTGTGCTCAAGCATGTAGGGAGCCATGCTCTGCAAGCAAACCTATCTGAACATCAGAAAACAGAAACGTACCTGGAAGTACCCAGAAACAGCATATTGTAAGCAATAACAAAGCTAACAAAATATCAGAAAACAACTTTGTGATTTGAAATGATTAGCACTAGCAAAGTGTATCTACCTAGTCTTTATAACTAAGGAAAATTAATCCTACTGAGGTGACAGTTTCTGGAAAGACTCTGAGAAGGGTAGACCCTTGACTCTGCATCAGGACCTGAGACTCTCTCTCTGATCTCCAGGGAGGTCAGGAAGTGGAAACAAGCCCAGATAAATATCATCAGTGGTCATCTAAGAAACTGTCATGTTAAAACACCTGGTTTCTCTCCCTCGCCATCTCCTGCACAGGACAGGAATATTATGTGATTAGTAAAACTGGATAAATCTTTGATCACTTATTTACGTGTTCTGTGGGCTAGTGATCCTTTTGACCTTCAGTCTCCTAAATAAAATCCATCAAGACAGAGACTTGAGCTCAAAATATTTTTGAGCTCAAAACATTTTCAAGCTCATGACTGAATTTATTTATAGGTAGTTCAGAAGAATTGAAAAAAACCACTGGCATTTGCCTGTAATTTGAACCAGTATGGAAGCCAGCATGTGGGCAGTCTAGATTCAGTTGGGACTTTGAGCAACAATAAATACACAGCCATTGTGTCCTAATGTGATAAGAAGATAATGAGTCAGATTGCAAGCGACTGTAGCAAGGACTTTTTATTTTTATATGTAATCCTGAGCATGTAGCAGTGATCACTTTAACTTTATTAAATTTCTATTCAATTATAGTTAGATTGTTCATAAAACCTGTGGCAGTCTAAAAAAGAATTTCATGTTGTAAATGTACCACTGTGCTTCAAAATGAATTCCTATTGTTCTTTATATATATATAAATTTATGTGATGACAAAAAGAGAACTGAATTCCAAAAGTAATACATTCATCAGACTCTGTAAAAAAGGCCAATAACTGGCTCAAACTTAGGCAATACATCTCTGGTCAATTTATGCTGATACAGTCTCTTAATATAAGTGCAAAGATATTCTTTCCCTTCAGAAAAAGAGAATATATTTGCAAATATTTGGTCATACTTTTTCAAATTCACTTAAAAAATATATGTGACTGCTTTCCATTTTATAAAGTATCCGTGTTATTTTGTGTAGTGTTACAGCTGTTTGTGTTGAAGTGAAAGGATACATGGATAAAAAGATGCATTAAAATAACTACTCAAATGATTCACCTGTAGAGTTGAAAAAAAAAAAAGGAGAAAATCTTGGAAGGGAAACCTGATTATGAGGAGTTATCATTTGGAAAGATTATGGAAGCATAGTTCAGGATTAATTTTGTTATGATGAGTGAAATAAACTAAAGATCATACATATCAGTCATCAAGATATTTCCATCAGAAACTGGGCTTTTAAAAATCTAATACATAAATAGGCTGCAACCAAAGATTGAAAATATTGAAGGTTGGAGTTGCTGAAGTTAGCCCTATAAGGAGCTACCATTTCAAGTGGACAGGGAACTGGTTTCATACTGAGGAGCTAGGGAAAATTGCTCTCTTCTTCATTTTTCTGTTATTGCCTGATTATGCCTTGAGCTAATCCTTTCATGTTTCAGTTTCCTCAGTCCTTCCATTTTGTAAGGGGGAGTATTTCTATGCTATAGCTTAGCATACCTTTTCAAAATGAGTTAAACAATTCAACTTTTTACCTCCAGAAATATTCAATTCAAAACATGGTTATTTGATTTTTTTTAAAAATAAATCTTATGAATACTCTTAGCATGATCATTTAAAATAAACACCAAGCAGGTTGCATGAAGAGGTGATGAATGTCTGATCCCTTGAAACATTTTAGCCTGGGTAGGACAAGGCTCTGAGCAGCTTTATGTAGTTGAAGATGTCCCTGCTTGTTGCAGGGGTGTTGGATTAGATCACCTTTGAAGATCCCTTCCAACCCAAACTATTCTACAATTCTAAATTTTTCATGAACAGTCTAAAAATCTCCTCCAGTCTGTCATTGCTGCTTTCAACTGTCCTTCAGCTGGGCTATCCTATGATGGCAAGAACTATCTTCATACTTATCCAGCTTTGCAATGAAACTTTTGATGGAGCCAAACTGCATGACTGGATGACTGTCTGGAGACTGCATACAGGACAGAGCCTCAGAAGAACTGAATTAGATTGACTTAAACTGCCATGGTTAAATTTAATCTACTCTTTTATCATCCTTAGAAAGTTATAATGACCTACATATCCAAGGAATTGCTATAATTATATACACATCATCACAATTGTCATTTATAAGCAGCAAATTCTAAAGTTCTGTGATTCTCTGACAAGTACCAGCTGGAGGACGATTCTTATCTTAAACAGACTGGAAAATACCTGCCACAAACAGCCATATCATTCATAATGCAAACACTCACAAAACATTTTTAACACCTTGTCTTTTCTGTTGGTTTACCATAGGTGACATATTTAATCTCACCCGGGGATTCTGAACACTACATAACAAGGTTATTGAATCAAACGAGAGTTTATGAGGTACAAACATGTCCACATATATCCAGGAGTAACTCCATGTCCTGTTAGAAAAGGTCTTCAGAAAACTCCTTTTCATGCAATGATAAAACAGCATATTTCTAGCTTTTGGTCTGGTGCCAAAAAAAAAAAAAACAACCCAAAATGTTTTGAAACACTTTTTGTCCTTTCAATATCAGAATGTCCTTAAGATGTTGTCCTTGTTCATAATAAATTCTTTCCATTCCACTCGCAATGAATTTCATAATGATTCTTTCAATTTTCTGAATTTTAGTACATTCATGTTTCCATTTGGAAAATGTTCAAATGAAATTAACAAAGCAAATACATTGCTTATGTCAACATTAGGGTTTTGGTAAAATTTTATTCAGTGGTGAATATGAATGGTGAATAAGAATATTTATTCTGTGAAATATGAGGCCCAGTGGATCCTATCAAGCCTATCAATTCCTAGTACAGTGTAATATCTAGTGTCTAGTGCACAAAGCTGCAGATCCCTTTCCTCACTACTTCTTTATACTTATTGTCTCATTAAAACTATATACTTGCAAAGATTTTGGGTTTAGATGTGTTTTCCTTCCAGCCTTGATGCACACTTCAGGATCTCAAGGTAGATTTTGCTCTGGATACATTCAAATGAAGCAGAATTTCTTTCAAATTTGTGGACGAGATAAGTAAAATTATATCCATTACACAAAACCCTTCAATTTGGTTAATCTAATTAAATGAATCCATAACACAACATGAATTTAACATGGTCAAGAATTTCAGGGCAAATCATAAATTAAATGTGAATTTCTAACTGGACCTGAAGCCCAACAAATTCTTTCTGCATTACTTATTTTAAACTTGGTAAACTGAACGAGGTTAACAATGTTAGCTAAGAACATGACTTTTTTCCAGACTGCTGCAGAATTGTACAATGTCAGTGGTGCTTCTCACATTGGAAAGAGAAAATTCTATACCATGTATCATTGAAGCACAAGTTAAACCTACGTTAACTTAAAGGCATAGTAGATTTAGGTAAAATGTAGAATAAGTTATTTTGGATAAATTATTTTACTTGATAGGCCAGTGCATAAGAGCAATAAGTAAACTCCATGATTCATAAACTAGGTGGCACATACTGCATGTGTAGAATCACACACAAAATGCCAACTGTATGACAACATGAAGTTGTTTGAATTGTATTTTATAAAAAGACAAACAATGTTTGAAAAGTTTTGAGTAAATACCACAATCAGTGTCAAGAAGCAGCAGCAGAGACTTCAGAGTACTTGTCTTATATCATGGGGACTTATTCTAGGTAGACCAAATTTATGTCCATTCTGCTCCTTGGCAGTTAGCATATTCATATTTCTCCCTGATTGCAATAGCTTCTGATGGAAGAGACTGTTTTCAAATGTTTATGTGAGTTCTTCCACCTCCTACAAGAAACAGATTAGGTGAAGATCTTTCAGTGTTCACATACAAACTACCAGCTGAATTTTCTTCTCTTTCTTCTCCTGTCTGTATCTCAACTTTTTAAGCCTTTCTTGTTCACAGCATGGGTCCTAACAAAACCTTGTGGTACTAATCAGTAAATGGATTTTTTTTACCTGCAGATTTTGGTGAATAATAGAAATAATTACCTTGATGAACATCGTATTCCATCTAATACAGTAGCAGAAGCCCAGATTGGGTTTTCTTGTGGTTGGCATATTTATGCAAAATAAATATTAATTTAATGGTATTTTATTCATAAAGATCTTCATGAGATCTATTAGTATAACTTGTTCATCACACCTTGTGTTATTTTTCCTAGAAGCAAAACAAAATATATATTCAGGCATGGAGCTAGCATCCCCTTCGTTCAAGAGAAACACTGTTCTTTCAAGAGTGAAATAATTGAACAGCCCAGTATGGGTATTCAGCTTTTTCCTGAAGGCACAACATGCTAACAGCAAGCTCCTGGGTTTAAGTCTCAGTCCTCTTGGAACACTAGCAGTTACTTCAAGCATTTCTTAAAAAGGAAAAGATAAATGTCTAAGTGGCTGGAGCATGGTGATACTGATCACATACAAAATAAAGTCACCAAAGTGATGAATGTTGACTGCAATGTTTGGACTTAATTCACAAGATGAAAGCAATTTCTACATCCTACGGGGTCCAAGTACTGTGAGAAATTAAAGTATATTATTTAATATTTTCTTCATTGACTCAGCAAAAATTAAAACAATTTGAACTGTGATTGTTCGAGACTGATGACCCAACTGATGCAAGAGCAGTCAATCTACTGCAAGTGTCTCTGAACATTACCAAAAATGAAGCATCAGCTTTGTCTGCAGTCCTACCATTTGGGCACCGACATTTGTTATAGACAAGGGAATTGGATTTCCATGCCATTTGGTAACAATGCTTAAGGTTATATAAAAGAATTCTTTATGTACTGTATTAACCTATTTCACACCAAAATAATTTTAGGAGTATTATTTTATATGATAACTCTGAATTGTAATGATTTTTTAAAATTTTGGGTAAAATAATTAATAATAGCATTTTCCTTAGGAAATATTTATTCCAATTATATGGTGCAACATTTTCCAGATGTCTAAATAGATCTGTTTTCATATCTATACAAACATCTTAAGTAATACACCTTGAATAAATTAGAATATAGATACTGATACATTAGGAACGTTTATGAGCTTTTATAACACCTCAAGTAATGCTACTGAAAAGGGTATCTGAGCCTATTCATAATGTTTTACCCCTACAGAATATTTAATATTTTCTTTTTAAATTTATGGGGGTTTTATATCTTTTTTCTTGCCTATATATATATATATATATATATATATATATATCTCCTTATCTGTTTTTCAGACTAGTGAAGTTCATCTGCTTTTTCAGCCAGACATTAAGGTATATTTATTTTAATGATTAAAAGAATTTAAGTCTAAATAGAAATTAACTCACAAAATCAAAACTTTGTCATAGTTCTGTCTCCACTCTTCTTGACTGGAAAATGGATGAGTGGAGACTCTTTTGTTTATTTTACTTACGGTATCACTTAAAGAGTATATATTCTTGTTCTGCCCTCTCTATACTAACAAAAATGTGTATCAGACAGTAGTTAACACACTTGAGTGTGTAAGATTTATTGAAAGCAGTCTTGAGGATAATGAATTAGGAGTGTTGGTGCATGAGCACCTTGACATGACCCAGCAATGTGCACTTGCAAGCTAGAAAGTCAGTGTTGTCCTGGGCTGCATCAAAAGCAGTGTGAGTAGCAGGAAGAGAAATGTGATTGTCTCCCTCTGCTCTGCTCTTGTGATACCTCGCCTGGACAATGGCATTCACTTCTGGACATGGACCTCTTGGAGTGGGTCAAGAGAAGGGCCATGAAGATGGTCAAAGAGCTGGAACACATCTGCTATGAAAACAGGCTGAGAGATTTGGGGTTGTTTAGCCTTGAAAAAGCCCTCAGAAGACATTATAGCAACTTGCATTACATAGAGGAGACCTATAAGAAAGTTGTTACAAGGACATCTAGAGATAGGACAAAGGAAATAATTTTAAACTAAATGAGGGTAGATTTACATCAGGTATTAGGAAGAAGTTCTTTACAGTGAGGGTGGTGTCTAGAGAAACTGTGGATGTCCCATCCCTGGAAGTGTTCAAGATTAGGTTGGATGAAGCTTTGAGAAATCTCGTCCAATGGAAGGATTCCCTGACCATGGCAGAGAGGCTGAACTGAGGTGGCCTTTTAGGTCCCTGCCCATGCAAACCATTCTATGTCTCTGTGATATGCTTCACGTATGAAAACAGGAGTAAAGACACAATGGGCAGAATCCCAATATTTAAGTCAAATTCTTTTTAATCCAAACCAATTCGTTTCCTGTCTCAGAATGTCAGTTTCAGAAGAAAAATAAAGTGGAAGAATGAATTCTCAAAAATCCTCTTTGCAAAGCCAAAATCACTTCAAGTTGGCTAGTAAGAGAAAACAAGCAGTTTTGATTCTGTCTAAATTCAGAATCACCTAAACCCAACACTGACATTGATAGTGCTTCTACCAACTGAATCTTCTGTACAGATTAACTTTGTGCTCTCTTGCCCTGAAGTCCAGCTGAGTGGTCAGCTACTGACACTCAGGTTCAGAAACAGTGATGTGGGGCTGGAAGTGCAAGCCAGGGTACTGAGAAAGCAAGGAAAAAAAGTCTGAATCTGGATGGTGGGAAAAACAAGCAATTATGTGAAGTAGAAACAAAGGTTGCTTTTCAATGAATGTATTTTTTGTGGTCACCATTTTTTTCATTTTTTCATCTAATGATAATCCAAAATATTTACATATTCTCTACAGCAGGATGTGGAAACTTGGTTATTTTCCTTCCAGAATCCATTTTATAACTATTCTCCTGTCTTCTTTGGTCTTAGGTTTATGACTACAGAATCTTCTTTCAAATGAAGATGATAATACAGTGGAGACCAAAAGTACTACACTAGAATTATTTCTGTGCATCAGACTATGAATAACTATTCTAACATCTCAAAGTACCAGAAAGAAAAGGAAGCTTTCTTTTATCATATTGTTGACCATTAGGACAGTTCTGTAGGATTGTCTGTGTAGAAACTGAAACCCAAAAGAACAAGTTTATGTGTGGATTGTTTTCTTAGAGATTTGTTTGCTTCAGAGATTTGGAGAGGTTGCTTCTTTACTGATAGTTTTGTGAATTGACTGTGAAAAATTTATCCTGGTTTTCTCAGCTTATTCCTTAAAGGTATTCCACACAATCACTGTTGCTAGTAGAAACACATTTTTTTTTCTTTGTGTAGTATGGAAATCTTCCAATTAAAAAGCTGCCTACTCAAGCTATTCAAAACATGGTTTCCTGTGCAGGGAAAAAAAAAAGAAGAAAAAAAAAAGAAAAACCCCCTAAAGCAATATTCTCTTCTAAACAAAGCAGCATAAACATAATGATAAAGATAATGATATCACGTATTAATGAGCCATGTGTTAACAGATGTGGTTTACTTTATTTACAAGATGAACATTCTGCACAGATGTAAGTAATAATTTGAAGACCTCTAAACACTGGATATTTTTTCAGCATACAAAAACACCTGCATCTTAGCAGTTTAATCTAATCAACTGTGAAACATTCACAGCGTTCAACCGACCTGAAATACTCTAATTTCTTACCCATGATATAATGGTCTAATGCCTATGTGTTGTGCTGCAGCATGAAGTATCATTGGGAAAAATCCAAGACTGTTTATTAACACTCTCTGCTCCCCTTTTTACACTATGTGAAACACACCAAATAGTAGTTATGAGTAAACCCTTTTTTTGTTCTGAATTTATATTTACCAAAGGTAAGGAGACTTCAAAGAAAATATGCAGAAAAGATATAATAAATATAAGAAAAAACCCCAACAAACCAAAATAGAAGGTTCAAAGTAAAATACACATTTTGACAATCAGTTTTCTTACTTTAGAACAAAGAACATTTCAATGGTGATGCCTGCAGAACTGGAGAATTGTGAAAATGTATGACACACTGTCAGTTTATGTATTATGCATTCATCAAAGTGGTGAGAATCTGTTATTAATTCAAGGGTACAGCTATGCTCTGTCAGAGCACCTAGCCACATCTCAGTGATAAGAACAATGCATACTTCTATTAGACCAATATCAATTTAGTTGTGTGCACTGGCCACTCACACTAGGAAAGGTATATCCAAATGCCTTTCTGGAAGTCTCTTTAAAATTTCCTGATCCTCTTTCTGTTCCTTTATTTTTCCCCTTTAGCAATGTCCTGTTTTAAATGATAAGGAATAAAAACAGATGTTTCCTCAAGAAACAGGAAGAATCTACATCCATACTTACAATGTGTCTTCCAAGAAGTCAATATTATATAGAATAGGAGGTTCCATCTGGCGTTGTTCAGGTCTGTATGGCAGTAGACCTCAGTATTGTTAGCAGTGAGATAAAGGGATGGATGTAGAAATGAGGCAGGGAATAATACAGAGGACCAAACTAGAATTGAGTATTCCTTGTCTCTGTTTTTAATTCTTATGATAAATCAAGATTTACTGTAAGACATGTAAAAGAGAAGATATAGTAAAAAGAATATAGTTATAAAACTTGAAAAATTAGGGGTTTTAAATTAAAATCCAAGGATATAACTGACAGGTGAAAAAGAATAAGTACCTATTACAAATTACCTTTCTCTTCAGGTGAAATTAGTTTTTATTTGAAACTAGGTAAGAGTGTCTATCCCTTTAATTAATCCACATTAGCTACCGAACAGTAACTTGTTAGAGCACACGAATTGTGAGCATGTATATAAACTCACAGCAACTTCATAGTTGGTATAAAGATGTTACACACCAGATCATTGATTATTGGGTCAGAACAACCTTGTGGGATGTGTGTGTGTTGTGTGTGGAGGAAAGGGATGGGTTGAATCTCATAGAGGTGGGGTGGGGTGGTATCCCTCATGGCAGCTTCTGGAGCCCACACATGGTAGCCCTGGAGTGTCTGTCAGTCACAAACAGCCCAGGAAAACTATAACACCCCACAGCTCCTGGAGCCCCTGACCCACCTCAGATTGTCAGGGACAGTGAGAACATGGCCCCTCACCCTGGCCTGGGAACCCAGAGTGGCCAGAGGGTCAGAGACCTTGACTTGGGGGTTTGGTTGTAGAGACCCGCACAGATAAAACCAGAGGTATAAGGGTGGCATGTGTCGTGGTCCTACCACCTGGATGTATGAGAAGTTTCGGTGGTAAGTAATACTCTTAGCAGAACCTGTGAGCCCTCAGCACCAGGACTGGAGTGTTACATAAGAGAAAAACTTTTTCCCAAATCTAAATAAATGTAGAACATCAGGATCTCTGGTGTTTATTTCTATCTGTGTTTAAGAAGCTGGGCCCCAATTATAAAACTTAAAAAAAAATCACTGTCTTTTTGTGTCAAAACTGTATCAGGCTCTGAACCACAGAAAAATATGAAGGTCATTTAAGGTTACGAGAGACTGAAATGTTAATGATTAATGACTCAAACAATTGACCATTTGCAAAAGCAGCAGGGTGCTTTGCTGAGGCCGGGTTTGCATCACCCACCCTAACCAAAGGGGACTAGAAGAGGTTTTCCTGTCTGGGGGTTAAACCTCTGATCCCTGTAAGACAGAAGAGGTACATCACTAGAGACTACAAGCTGGGTATGAGCCAAGTAAGTGAGAAGGCTGATAAGAAATAGACCCTGAGGCAGGATAGGACTTTTTATTGTGCCAGTGTCCTCCATTACACAACTGGCTTAGTTGTAAAACTCCCTCACTCCATCCCAGGGTGTACATTCACACATAGGCTTGAAGGTATTTATCCCTTCTGAAGGAGTGTAGCTGGCTCAACTATGCTGATGTGGGAGGCAGCTGTCATGTCTTAGAAGGTGTCATAAATTATCAAAGACCCTCAAATGCCTGCAGACTCATTCCTGGGGCCCTCCCTCAGAGGACTCCGCATAAGCCACAGTGTTGCAACAGATTTACAGTGTTACAGCAAACAGTGTAAAACTCCATCCACCAGGAGAGGTACCTGGGTGTTCCCACTAAACCTAAATTAATCCATTGAACTTTGTGTTTCGCAGGCCTTCCTCCACCCACAATGGCTCAAGACTGCAACCATTGAGCCAACAAATGGCAACAATCAAGTCATGTCGCTGGATCCAGGGGTGGTGATATCTTTCCTCTCCAGTATCTTTGTGCTCTTATCCTTTCTTTCTCTTTCTTTTCATTATACATTTTCTTGACTGTTATTTTTATGCTTTTATATTGCTATATTAGTCTAGATAATAACCAAAATGGCTGCATACCTCCTTTCCATTGCAAAAAAAATCCCTAAAATAAACCCTACATTTATTCATAAGCACTGATCATTCAGTGTTGTTTCACTGTAATTTGCCCCAAGGGGTCTATTACCAAGAACCTGAGTTATACTTGCCTTCAGGGGTGGGTTGTAACAAAGATAACTGATGCATTTCCAGTTCAACAGGAGATTATAAAGCCACCATCATGGAGCAACCACTAGATCAGCAATCACATCAGATCTCAAAGAGATTTTTCACATATCATGCTTTCATTTCTGAAACAAGCTGAAAAGAGCTGATATTCCAATTTTCTTGTTACTTTTTTTTTCTTAACTATGTTGCCGTAAAAGTCTGTAAAAAAGACTCCGAGCCAAGTTTTGTAGGAGATAAGATAATGGGCAGGCACTTTAATGAGCAACCCCGCTCATCCAGGAACACATCGACGCGCGCGCCAGCAAGCTCTAAGTTCTATAGTTTTTATAATATAACCTATCCAATCACTACTGTCCACATGTCCAGTTCCACCTCTGTCCCCTCCCAGTTCCCACCCCTGTTGTATTGGGGCTGGGGTCGTTGGGACCCTCTGTCTTCATCCACCTCCTCTTCTTCAGCACACAAAGGTCTCTTGGACGCTCTCCAGGGCTTCGGGTCACACTGCTCCATGTTTATGTTCTCTTCTGATATGCTTTAATCAGGTACCTTGAGGAAGAGACTAAATAGCTGGCAGATCTCAGCTGCCTGTTCTGGAGCAGGGGTAGAGATAGAAGGGTTTTATGCTACAAGCTGCTAAATATTAATTCACTAAAATCTACAGCATTACATCTACTGTGTCTCTAAAATCTACAAAATATGAAAATTGAAAAATTAAAAAAACCCTTTTGGCATCAACTACTTATCTGACATACTTTCATTACTCAGAGACATCTGTATCATTCTTAATGGGAGACCTTTGAAAACGTGGTTTGGGGTTTTTTTTTCCAAGCTCTAAATATTTATTTTCTTTTTAAACATCTAGCAGAGTTCAGCAGCATTACTATAGTAGTGCCAAAGTCAAACCTCTGACAATTATTTTAAGCTGCAGAAGGGCCTTGAAATTGTGACAGTGGCAAAGTGAAGCTTATGCGGGGGTTAGTAGAGGGAATAAGAAAAAAGTAAAGTAGAAGAATGTAGAGTGCTAGTCAGCAGAAGATATAAAAAGAAAAATGAAACCTTTTGACAAGTAAAAATCTCCTGAGAGCCACGGAGTAAGAATAAACAAGAAATTTTCTTTTTATTTCCTCTCTGAGCACTGCCCAAGGGGAGTGCTTTGATGCCAAAACAATGTGTAGATCTCTAAAGCTATGCTGTCCTTTTAGGCACTGTAAACAGGGTGAGTGAGCAACTTTGTAACCCAGAATATTAAACTGGATCCTAGTTTGTTTGTTTGGTTGGTTTTTTGTTTTTGCTTTTGGTTTGCCTTTTTTTTTGGGGGGGGGGCTGGGGGTGGGGGTCAGTTTTAATTAACTTCTACAGTTATTTATTATGTACTAAATTATATGAGTGCTGATTTCCATTCTTTTTCTCCTCCACCATGAGACCAGGGCCTTTTTGGACAGGGATGATGTCAGACTGCTGTGCACCCTGTTCTGGGATGGTATGTTCTATGTGCACTGAAGTGATGAGAGCAGGAGGAGACAGAAAATCAAACTGAAGTAGTGAGAAGGAATAGCATTGCTAGGCTGAGTGTGTGGCATGCAGGACTTGCTGAATACTGTCATACCAGAGGGGTCAGCACTGGGCTGTGGTTCCAGCATCTGTTTGCGCTGAGCAGGTACCTATCTGAGGAATTCTGACACCAATGAACACTTGATCTGTGGGGGCCCTTGAAAATAGTACACAGAGTTTCCATGATAAAATTTTCAAAATTTCTAGAAGTCTGTATTGTCTTGATTGTATTCAGCTACTGCAAATTCCAGATAAATGCCATCAACCACTTTTCCCAACCTGCTTCCGCCTTTTTGCCCCAAAGGTTCTGTAGCTGCATCTAATACAGAATCAACATCTAAGTCAAGAGGAAGGGTGGCACAATGGTTTTCAGGGAAGCAGAATGCTGGTTGAGTTCCCTAAAGAGTAAAAGACTTACTGTGTGGCTTTGAAAGTGCATTTAATCTCTCAGTGCTTTGATATTCCAATCAAAAATGCTACCTTCAGATTTTTTTGTCTTACAGCACAGTCAGTTACTTTGATGCTCTGGTGGTTATGAGCATAAAAAAATACTTTAGGAAAAAGTGTATCAATACTATGTATATAAGTACCTCCAGGATTAAGAATTTTAAAACCTCCTTTTCAAGGTAAGATTGATATGTAAATATGATATACTCTGAACAGCATTCCAAGGAATGAGATTCTCATAGGAAGCATAACATGGAAAACTTCCCCTTAACAATATTTTACTAGCTATTTTGCAATTCATGTCTAGTCAGTTAATTTGCATTTATGTATTTCAATATATAGTAGAGCTAACAATATTAGACACATCACATTTGGCAGTTTTCTTGGCCTGAATAATAGAATTTAAAATGAGGTTTAGTTTTTCTGGTTAATGTCAGTACAGAATTTTTTTTTATCAGACTTGACTATAGTTGTACAGAAAGTCCACGAAGTTGAAAGCAAACTAGCTCAGTCCACATTACTTTAGATTGAATGCTTTTATGTTTCTAAATAGACAGCCTAATGACCCTGTGTTGTATTTATGTGGAAACCAATAGACCCTTTCAATCAAGTCAGGGTGCCTTTCGAACAACTTTTCTGTCATACTTCCTGTTTGCCTATATATACTTGATTTGTATTGATTAGATGTCATTTCATTACACTCTGTGTCTGATCATTAAGTGGATGCCTTTCTAAAACAATTCTTGAAATCAGTTTTTCATATTGATATTTGTATCATTAAATGCAATCACTATATTCTCAATAGAAAAAACTAGGTCATCATTTGGTACAGTTAGGGTTTAGAGTCACATTTGCACATTTCCACATGTGAAAAATATGAACTCTATAACTATAATCTGTCAAATAAGTACTTGCATATTGGTTTTACAGCTAATTTTACATATTTTTAAAGAATTAGTAACTATTTATGCTGTGTTGAAAACTACAAACATGATGAGGAAGTAATTTTTTTTTCGAAACACTAAAGACAGTGATCTGAATTATTCGATCTATTCTTGTAAATATGGTGAAATGAATGTAAATAATTGTCATGAATATTGAAGGACATGTTCATAAGTATTCAGCATCCTAGATAGAGTCTAATCAGCTTCTGTAACAGCTACTCATTTGAAAAGTACTTCTACAAATTTATATAACTTTCAAAAGATATAATTTTTTTACAGAAAATCTTGTAATGAGTTCAATAATATTATGTAGAAAGTTGCCTTGGGCTTCTTTCAGAATGAAGTGAGATATATTTTATTTTTCGGTTGGCTGCAAATTACCTATGCATAAAAGAATATCACAGAGGAAAAATTATTAGATGACTATGAAGCATCACAAACATACAGTTGGACTTGTGACTGAAACAGTGAAAATGATCACTGTCTTTTATAATGGAAGCTCATAAAGTCTTCTAATTATAAACAAGACAAATAAAAAGGTTGCTAGAATTTGCAGGACTCTCTGTTGCTTTGGAGTCTCAGCTAAGACCCAATCTATGCTCTTCAGATCTACTTTTGACACCCACTTTCTATAGTATTTTTCAAGCACTAAATGAATGCTGTCTTCAAAGAAGATAATACTGTGTTGATTCCAATTTAGAAAACTGTTTCTTGATCTTATTCTTCTACATTGTTCTCCTTATGACTTTCAATCTCTGTTTACTCACTGAGAGTTTGTTTTAACCTTATTCTATGGCCCTTTAGT
This sequence comes from Pithys albifrons albifrons, assembly GCF_047495875.1. Taxonomy (NCBI): domain Eukaryota; kingdom Metazoa; phylum Chordata; class Aves; order Passeriformes; family Thamnophilidae; genus Pithys; species Pithys albifrons. The sequence goes on from NC_092460.1 coordinate 69,267,463, forward strand.
TTAACTAGTTCTTTTCACTGCCTGATGTTTATCTGCCTGATTTTTTAACAAATAGTAAGCCTTTCTTGATGTTTGCTGAAGAAACCAAGCACTTTCAGTCTCATTGTGCATACCACATTATAAAAGTTGTTCTCCTTTTGGATCTCATTTCACATGTATCTGCTTTGAAACAGATTTACAACAAATGGGAAGAACTGAACTGTAAATCATTGCTATGCTTAGATGATCATTACTATGCTTTGAAGTCTTCGCCTGTATTTGTACAGTTACAGAGATCTGCAAGATATGAGAGTCCCCCATGCAGAATGTAGAATAAATGATTGATCTCTTCAAGCCGAGCAGAAGGTGTACTTGTCAAATGGTATTCCCATGATTTGAGTCCCTCTGCAAGAAGAAATAGTGCAGGTAAAGTATGCCTATTCTGATGCAGAGTCGTAGGACTCCCACAGAAGAAAGCCAGGTTGTACTCTACCTCATGCCAATTTCCATATTGTTAATTTAGAAATATACAGAAGTTGGAAACTATTTGGCATACAAGAATACATGTGCTTAAGTAGTATATGTGAATATTATTTCATAAAAAGCTTTGCATAAAACAGAAGCCTATGATCAGTTGGACTAAGGTTTTGATTACTAGCCAGTAACAGTAATTTTTGAAGCCATCCCACGTCTTTTTCACTTCCTAAAGATGATTCATTAGGTTCTGTTCAAAAGTTTCTATACAGAATGTAAAGAAAACACCCAAACTGAATTGGAATGTACACCATACGCAAAAGCGTATAACATAAACATATTTATATATGATTTTAAAAATAAAGACACATAAATATGCCAATTTGAAAAAAATGAATATGAAATTATAAATTGACATAACTGCAAAATATAACTTTTTTGGGGGGGTTGTTAGCAGCTGTTAACAGAATGGCTTTCATAAGTGTTTCTATTCAGCTTAGTTAAGCAAGGCCTGTCAGATCCTCACATATCTTCACAGTGGTTGAACTGAGAGAATGCACAATGAATTGTTTATAGTATAATTTTCAGAGCCATAAAAGGCCAAGCTGAAGGTTTAGTTAGAACAAGCATTTTAACTCCCTTCTTCCCCCACATGATACCAGTCTTGTAAATTGAATTTGTATATCCATGCAAACATCTTCACTGAAGATTTCCATGTTTAAATACAAATAGATGACTGTAAATAAATAAAAGCTGTTTCTGGGATATTTTCCTCCTCTGGAGGGCAAGAGATATTGTTGCATTTGGATACCAGTGGAAATGGTACCTGGCTGAGACCTTGGCTTCTGTCTTCAGCAGAATCCTGTTATTATACTGGATGGGCAAGGGGAAAGCAAGTAGAAATGTAGATTAAAAAAATATAGAAAAAAGAGAAGTAGGTAAAAGACATTTCGTGGATTAATGCCGTAGAAGTAGAAGCTGATGAGAAACTAGGTGACAAAAACAGTGGCAATCACATAGGTCCAGTTTTACATTTTCCCTTTAAATAATGCATCTCAGTAGGGAATGAACAAACAACTACTCAAGTACCATATATCCTAAAAGACCTTAGTAATTTCTTCATAAATATTTTTTCTCAAGGAATGATGTCTCTGTTATGGTTTCCACTCAAGGAAAATGTATGGTCAGGAAACCATGTAAACCCCCTGCTCTCCTCACCTTAAATCTGTTTTAAACTGTTTTGTTTTGCAAATATGATCCACCTGTAAGCAGTTGTGGTACGAATGCAAGATCTGACGCTATGCTGATGTGTGAACATAAAAGAATAGAGATTCAGTGACATATGTGGTGCTATATTCTCTCCTAAAAGTGATTTTTTTTTTATGGTACATTTATTAAGATATGTCAGGGAATCTTCAGTTTTACATTATTAAATCTTTCTCTTTTTTTTTTTTTGATTGCAGCTTTTCAGCACCTATACTAACTTTTTGTCTGATAAAAAGAATATAAGAAAGAAGAAACAGCCATAGACCACACCTTTTTTTACCATCCTATGAGGAATACAGGCCTTGGAGATGCCTCAAAATCTCTATTTTCTGAAAGGGACAGTCAAGACCATATATGTTTGGCAGCTGCCAGGTGCTGGGTTTTTAATAAAATGAACTTCACTGCTGAGGACCTTGTCTTCCAAACATTAATTATTCATACTGAGTGCTTGAAGCAGACATTGTGAATTGTTTTATGTTCAACTTGTATGGTTTTTTTTCATCAGATTCACTGCAACTGACAAGTTTTGAATGCTATCATGCTAAATCAAACCTGAATAAATATCGTCTTCAAATTCTGTATGTTCCTATAACAGAAACAGAAGACTTAGAACTCTGAAGTTAAAATGTAGCTTTTGCCTTTATGAAAAAATAACAACGGTCAAAATAAAAATATATACTTGTTGCCTACATGGCTAATGAGAAAGAGATTTGCATCGTTAGTCATGCACACAGAATATGAGAATAAATTCCACCATGCCAAATAGTAAGGGGAAATAACAATAATTAATTGCCTGTTTTGCTGAGAATTTTAAAGACTTAGGGTATATAAAAATGAGTCTATCTTTATTAATACACACATACACATACTGAACATACACTGAATATATATGTACATACATATCTGTATGCATATATGTGGGATATTTGCAACAATGAAAGAAATTATTATGGTTACCACTTGATTTGCAAAAGGCCTCACCTTGTCTTATATAATAATGAAATTAACCAGCAATAGTCTGGAAAGTATAACAAGTTTCTCAATAGCAGATGCGGTCAGCTGTAGCTGAGGCACTTAGTTCAAACTCTGTGTGAATTCATTTAGCTTGCAAAGGTCTTTGCTACATGGAGGCTAGAGCTTTTAATTCTTTAGTAATGAGTCCACAAATACTATTACTGCTCTGACAATTTAATGATAGCATTTTATTGTGGTCTTTGTGGTATGAGCTAGAGTAACTCAGTGGGGTATTTTAACATCATTTAATGATGTTTATAAATCTGCAGATCCAGAATGGCAAGTCTCTCACAAGTTACTTTGCCTTGTATATTTGACCTATTGGATTTAACAAATTGTTCGTGGACATTCAGTGCAGAACACAAAAAACCCATTTAGCAATCCTGTGAGGTACCAATAATCACTCTCGAAAGCTTAACTGCAATTTATGCCTGTTTATCACCCAGAGAAACTCTCTGAAAATACATACAATTACATCTGCACAAAAGGACAAAAGATCAGATTTCATGTGGCACTGCTGAACCTAAGCAGAAGAATCATGAAGAATCATGTAAGTCCGCTCACATGCTGCATACCTTGAGAATCTGTGGAGACATAGCATAGGATATCAACACCTAATTCTCTATTTAAGGTGAGACAACAATTTGAAAGTAGAAAGTTTCCTTAAAGGGGATTATAGGTATTTTGTTTGTGTTTTATTATGACTGTCCCTGGGAAACAATGCTGATTAATCAAGTACTGCCACGTGTGAGCTGCCAAGTCAGAAGGTAGACAATAAGAGGTATGAGAAACCAAGAGTCATTTATTGTGTTTCAGTAAAACCACTTATTTCCTTTACTAAAAACAATTTAAGTTAATATTCTCATTAGAAGAGACATAGCTTATAGATAATTAATTCTATAATAATGTAATATCAGGAATTTTCTGTGTCTCTTCAGAGGTGTTATTTTGTGGTTTAGTTCTCTATATTCTGAATGTCTACATTGTTATTTGTGTGGAACTTTTCAAAGTTTGTACTGTCCACATAGAAGTCAAGTACGAGAAGTTCTACATTTCCATAAGCTAAAATGCACATTTTCCTGTGATTTTTACATCTTTCAAAATAGTATAAAATATTTACATGTGTTGGAGTTTCTCTAAGCTCCCTTGTTAACAGCTTTTTTCTTGGAGTCTTTCAGCACCATACATTCTTACTTCTTGCACTGTGGATTATATGACATAAACCACTCATGTGAGATACTTGAAAATATTTAAATCTTCTTTTGTATAGTGCTGTTTAAATTCCATATGTATCAGGTATACGTATACTAGGTATACATACACTATGCAGACAATACTTAAGTATTTGCAGATACAAACTGATGAAGATTTTTTAGACAGCATGATATTTATTTTCTGGTTTATTTCACTTCAATGGAAGTGAAAGATCTGATGTAAAATAGGAATGATTGAAATATTTCAGATTCACAATGAGAAAAACAGCTACTTCTTGCTGTCAATAATTTTTAGCACCGTCTTCCTGGACTGGATTCTATATGTGTTAATCAGTTAATTGTTAATTCAAACCCCCTGAATTACTGTAATCTTGTGATAAATGAATCCATGTACATGATGTTTCCCTCTCAAAAGGAAGTTGCCTACATTGTATCTTGTGTCAAAGACTTATTCTGGGTAAATAACTGGCTCAATGAAGAAAATGAAAGGCTTGTGGTCCATTTTAGAGCAACTGTTTGGATTTCTGTTTTTCCCAGTAATCCATCTTCAGCCCCAGTGTAGTATATTTGATAATTTCTGATTTAGTAATTGCTGTCTTGACATATTTGTAGGTCACATGTAGTCTGCTGAACTTGCGTTATCCAAAAATCACATAATCAATATGAAACATCATCACATACCTACAAGATGAATATAAGGTGTGGTCCTATTGAACTGTTTTCATTACCAAAATTCTTATAAATGCCCTTTAATCCTCTTAAGATTTTCAGATAAATGACATTGGTGCCTACATACAACAACAACAATATTCTGAGCATATCAAGATAAAGGTCTTATAAAGCAAATCATGGTGCAATTATCCTGTAACACTTGAGTGATCTTCATAATTTGCATACATGTTTAAGATACTGCTAGTGTAGTCTAGGACAGCAGGTAGTTATTTAAACATAGGAAGGATTTTTGAGTATGCCAAGGAAGCAGTGTGTTAATCTTTTACATCAGAGAGCTTCTTATTCATGGGTGTTTATTTACCCACAAAGGTCTTGAACTTGCTCCCCTGAAGTCAATTGGAGTTTACCTTCTGAATGGAAATAGTGTGTCTGGCAGCTACACTAATCTGAAATTGCTGTCTCTGCTTTGACATTGAAGTCAAGAATTGGTAGGCATAATTACAAATAAACCACAGCAAAATCTCTTAAAAACTCCTGGTGTATATTAACTGTGGGCTTCTCTGAACTTCTAGTAGACTTGAGAAATACATTGCAAATATTGTTTCAAAAGCAATCTTGCAAACAGTTCTTGTATTCTTTTTAAAATAATATTTGTCATCACAACCAAGATAAAGAAACTGTCCACTAAATTATGTGGTAATCAGATTACTCACAACAACAGGGATATGTGCTGAATTCATTGCCAATATTATTAGAATTGATTTATAATAAATAATTAAGCCTTTGAACTTAAAATTTATTGTTTCTCATTGTTATAAATCTCCAATCATCATGAATTCATTTAGAATTAATCGAGTTATATGGTTCATAAGAAAAAAATTAAGCAAAGCTTTGAAGAATAAATTTAATTTGTTAAACTATAAAAAGTAATGGTAGAATAATAAACCTTCTAACAGCCCTACTATACTACACATCACAAAGGAGAAAAAAATAGATTTATTTTTTTAAATGAAAACCTAATGCATATATAAATTAAATTAATAACAATAGAGCTAATTTCCCTGAATTTAGTGTGTGGTTGAAGCTTTCAGAGGAATATGTAGAGAAAGAAGAATGAGAAAAAAAAATTCTTTCATGCACTTACTGTGTGGTAGTCAGGATGGAGACCTAAAATATAATCAATGCCCTCCTTTTCTTATTTCAGAGTACTTTTACTTAAAAATCATAAAAGATTTTGCTTTGCAGTTGCTTTACTAATGTCCTATTATTCCACAGCCCTTATAGTCCTGCTTGTTGCCTTTTTTTTTTTCTTGTTTTTTGGAGGGGGGGGGAGTGGACATTACCTTCAGACTGGAACATACTATACATAGGAGAACACTTCATTCGTACAGCACTGTATGCCATGGAGAAGCTTGGTTCAGAGAGACTATACTGCAGCTTTGCTTTAGGATAACAACAGTATGTCTATTTCTTGGCTCATAAATGACATGCAATTTAAAAAACTGCATAATATACATACATTAATGAAACCTTGTTAAAAAAACCAACAAAGCAAACCACCTAACAAACATGGAGACCACCATAAAATAACTCTTAAAAAAAATCCAAAAATCTTGAAAATACTGGATCCTGCTACCTGAATGTAGTAACATTAACAGGGTTATTAACAGGGATATGTGCATATTTTTAGTTTTAAGTAAATTTTTAAATTTTGAGTCACTCCATTTATAATGAAGGTTTTAGAATATCATACTCATGAAAAAATACAGAATGATATTAAGATATTAGATATAATGCTATCAATATTTTAATTCCTTTTAGCAACCTTATCCAAAATACCTACTGAGAATGAGCTGTTTATTACTTATGAATGAGCTGATTATTTTTTATAAATGCTTGATAATTTTCTCTGAAGCTCAGAGATGAGCATCGATGTTAATTTTAACACATTAGATATTGTATAATAAGAACAATAAAGATCTAGTTTTGATGGAATAAATAAACTTATATAGGCAATTATGTTAACCAGACTGGCTGCCTTATACTATTAAGAGTTAAATGTGATTTGGATTTTTAAATAGTCACCAGAGCAAACATCTGCCATTCTATTAATGACAAGATATGCTATTTTCTTTACTGTCTATTGATAATAAAAATGAAGACAATTAAATATATGGGGTGTTAAACCTTTAACAGCATGGTTTTTTCTCCTATTTTGCTACTCAAAGGCAAGTTGTGTAAGAAAAGAAAGACTTATTTGATGTTTTAGGATTATAAAAACTGTAATTACAGGTGATAGTTAATAGGAATAGGTAAAAAAGCCAGTTAAGGGAAACTGAAATTGGGTCTGTGGATGTTACTGTGGATGCTCTTGCTACTGAAACACTCCAGTTCCACTTCTTTATAAAAATACTCTTTACAAATTAAAGAAGACTAGAAAGATGGAAATAAGTTCTGAAGTGAAAAACAATGAAGGAGCAGTTAGCTGATATTTATAGCATTATATTTTGTATTTGGGAAGTAGATGGTAAAAGTATCTGAGTCTTTCTGGTCAGTGTGGCTGAGATCTTTTTTGACTCTGACACCTCTAAATTTAAATTTATACTTGTCAGTTAAGAACCTTCATCAGTATTAGAAGAGATCAAGTTCACATTGTCAGTGTATTCTAAGGAGATTTTTCAGCTATAACTTATTAGGTATGAATGGTAGGGAGAATGACCAGGCAGAGCAGGTTGTCTACCCTATTCTTATTTTTTTCATCAGTTTGTCTACATTTTTTCCATGACAATTTGATCTGTGTCCCACTTTAGCCTCATCTATAAGACTCTCTGGATAGTAATTGACATTTTCCATGTAATAGTTCTGTCTTTCCATCTTAAAATTTGCTGAGTTTAAGAACTCATTTGTGCAACAAAATTATTTGAACACTTATTACCTTGAGCAACTCAGAGACTTAGTCTCAAAATAATAGTAATGCTTCCTTGCAATATTTATAATGATAGCCCTGGTCCTCTGTGCATCTTTTCTACCTAGGAATTAGACTTATTTTTTTACCATGAAAACACATATTTTTAGTGTTTGTTATACACTTACTAAAAAAAAAAAAAGGAGGCAAATAGAGCCAAATTATTTTGAAGTTTATCTTTTCAGTGTACCTTCTGTATTTCCATGAGCTTCTGCCTTAGATATTTTCTTTTAAAACACTATTATAAGGAAAATTCAATAGAAATTACTTTTGAATTTGCAGTTCCATATGTAATATTACTCTATGTTCAGTACTCATCTATTAGTCTTTAGAAACTAATTAGCATCTCATTTTCTGTTGACGAATAAGGAATAAAAATGGTTCTTAAAGTCACTCTAATAAAGTCTATTTATGATAATTTTTGTAGCTAAAATATGAAGTCAGCATTCTTGCTCTATTTGAGTTGGTTTGCATTGGCTGCATGAATTGTATGTGAAAGTAAGGGACAAAAAGCTATTTGCTAAATGTAACTTCAGCTACAATAACTGTTTATAACTTTGGAAAACACCAAGACTTATCAGGATTATATTTTTGAACACTGTTAATTTTTATGTGACAATTTCCGGGGAGTGGCAAGGGCAGAGAACTATTGAGGAAAGATGGCTGTGAAGTGGCCATTATTGCCAGCCTCAGCAATATGAATGTGAGAAGACAGAAGCAGCAGTAAGGCCAGACAGGACTGACTAAACTAGATAGTGGACAGGAGAGTGAGCTCAACAGAGAAAACAGTGTGGGTAAATGAGACAACAAAAGAAATACCAGGTTTAAAATACAGCATTTGACCAAAAAGACTTTCCTTCATCTGAGGAACATTTCCATCAAATTTCTTTTCTCACAGGTGGAGAGTCATCCTGCTGGCCAAAGCATAGTTTTAAAATAGAAAATATTGTATCCTCTCCTTCCTTCAAGATGTATTTAGTTTTTGTTCAGGAAAATGTCTAGACACAACAGGTTACTGCATCATGCCATCTATCCTAAAGTCAGTACACAAATGGCATTCAGATATTCTGGAGTGAAGGTATAGATTATCAGGGGATGGCAAAGAGTAGCAGATACGATTCAGCCATGAAATGTGACATACTTGCAAAGAAGTGTTGCACAGAAGATTCAAATTGATTCATTATGCTCTTGTCTTCAGAGCATGATGAAAAGTCCCTTATCTCCAACTGTGCTGGTAACCCTCTTTGCAAAGGTGCTCTTGGGTATCTCACAGCTACATATGTTGCAGTATCTCCAAATAGGAGAGAATAGGAAGGAAGGGAGAAGTAGGAAGGGAGGAAGGGAGGGAGGGAGGGAGGGAGGGAGGGAGGGAGGGAGGGAGGGAGGGAGGGAGGGAGGAAGGAAGGAAGGAAGGAAGGAAGGAAGGAAGGAAGGAAGGAAGGAAGGAAGGAAGGAAGGAAGGAAGGAAGGAAGGAAGGAAGGAAGGAAGGAAGGAAGGAAGGAAGGAAGGAAGGAAGGAAGGAAGGAAGGAAGGAAGGAAGGAAGGAAGGAAGGAAGGAAGGAAGGAAGGAAGGAAGGAAGGAAGGAAGGAAGGAAGGAAGGAAGGAAGGAAGGAAGGAAGGAAGGAAGGAAGGAAGGAAGGAAGGAGGGAGGGAGGGAGGGAGGGAGGGAGGGAGGGAGGGAGGGAGGGAGGGAGGGAGGGAGGGAGGGAGGGAGGGAGGGAGGGAGGGAGGGAGGGAGGGAAGGAAGGAAGGAAGGAAGGAAGGAAGGAAGGAAGGAAGGAAGGAAGGAAGGAAGGAAGGAAGGAAGGAAGGAAGGAAGGAAGGAAGGAAGGAAGGAAGGAAGGAAGGAAGGAAGGAAGGAAGGAAGGAAGGAAGGAAGGAAGGAAGGAAGGAAGGAAGGAAGGAAGGAAGGAAGGAAGGAAGGAAGGAAGGAAGGAAGGAAGGAAGGAAGGAAGGAAGGAAGGAAGGAAGGAAGGAAGGAAGGAAGGAAGGAAGGAAGGAAGGAAGGAAGGAAGGAAGGAAGGAAGGAAGGAAGGAAGGAAGGAAGGAAGGAAGGAAGGAAGGAAGGAAGGAAGGAAGGAAGGAAGGAAGGAAGGAAGGAAGGAAGGAAGGAAGGAAGGAAGGAAGGAAGAAATAATTTAGGACTTTTGCAGGCAAAGGATAGGCTGGCTCAGTAACTCCAGAAGAGAGCTCAGCCATTTAATTGCATGCACAGTTTGGTCTTGTAGAGCTTGTGAATGGAGTAGAACAGCAACAGGGACAAGGTGAGATTAGAAAGGCCAATGAAAGGATAGGGGATGATCAATTGTAATGTTTTAATCATGGATCAACAGTCCCATCATTCTTCTGCTTGGGAACACTAAAATCCTATCTTATCCATAAGAATAATTAAATTCTGTAGAATAGGTTACACATCCTGCAAATATAAAGTACTTTAAAACCATGTAGTGATGGTGATTTAATTTTGGCTTATAAAAAAGAATATCACCTTCTCAGTCAACAATAAAATTTTCAGCAAGGTCCTTTGAGGCACAGGAATATCCACATACAGCCTTATTTATTTTGCATAACAGATGATGATTGTAGCACAAGGTGTTATGTCTTCAAGCAGAAGCTGTATAATCTGTATTTACACTGCTAATCTTTCATATTTGTTTTGCTGCTCACCTGATGAACTTGCTTTCTGCCATGTGCTGTATTCAGGATGAAGTTTTTTTCAGGAAGCTGACTTGCCCTTCATGTGTTGATAAAATTATGACGACTTTTAACTGCTTTTTAAGTCAAATCTCGCAACTTCACACCTCCTGAATCTTTTTGTTGAATAGCAATGAGAAAAGAATATTAATTAGCTCTGTTTTTTACCCTTTATCTCCTTTATTTTTGTCATCTTACCTGTACTTTCCAGCTTGATAACTTGTTGCAGAATTACATTCCAAGAGAAAAAAAACCCACCCAAACTTGATAAGCTCCATAAATATGACTGTTTCAGATTTTTGCTGTTACTCCTTTGAGCGACTTACCCAGTGTCATATAGCATATTTAAAGACACATCTTTTTCAATCTACCTTGCTTAAAATTTCTCTTATCAAGTCAACATTAAATCCAGAATCTGGAGCCAAATACAAGCCTTCATAACCTCCGGGACCTTTGTTTTAAATCCACCAGTAGTATCCATAGAGCAGTCTACTTAGTATTCAGCAAGATACCCAGTCATCCTGTTTCTCAACAGATACACAAGACACTATATAAACAATTCTTAAAGCAGAGGAAAAGGACTTTACACAACAAGCCTTTAAGGTTTATGTTGAAGACCCGTTATTACACATAGCACATGGTTTATATAGGGTTAAGGCTATGTTCTATTGGCTAAATTGAATCTCATACTATCAAACTACAAACTCTAATTGGTTATAATCCATATCTCACAAGTCCAATGTTTAGATGAACTTATCCTAGATGTTTTCAGGTACATCTCTGGAGTCCTCTGGGAAGCTTGAGGAGTTCTCATGAGAAACTTCTGGAGAGTTGCTGAGGATTCCCAGGGACTGATTTCTCTTTTACCAGTCAACAACAGCTGTGGCCTTGTTTATTCTTAGCTGGTAGCTGCTTCAATCTCACAGGGTTCGTATAGACCTGAATTGCTCACCTTTCATTTTTCTGTACCAACAACTATACAAAGTTGCAGGGAGAAAGGATTATATTAGAATACTTGTGCTACCTGATGAATAAATGTTAGAATGAAATACATGTTAGTTTTATATAAATGTATATATGTGTGTGTCTGTGTGTGTATATATATATATATATATATATGTGTGTGTGTGTATATATATATATATGTATATATATATATATGCAGTGAATATATACATTTTATTTATTTCATTGCTGGCTTACAGCTTTGCTTTTTCACTACATATGACTCCAAGAAGATGCATTCACTGACATCTTCAAAGTATGAATATAATTCAATATTTCATTATTATATTTTTAACTGTAAAATACAGTGCCTGCTATACAACACCAGCCAATGGCCTATTACAGCAACTTTTCTGGTTCATATAATTTGTGCTTTCTCAAGGCTCATGGTAATTTTCACTTACATAAAAGGGAAATAGGCAGTAAATCATGTTAATACTCTGCTTTTTTGCCTTTAGAAACACTTGTAGCCATCATCCCGGTCCACTGTTTTTCAGCATCATATTTAAATAATCCTTCCAAACATCTCTGTACAAGGGACTACAGACTAACATCTTGGTTCTTGAGCTGATCTTCCAGTTTAGTCTCAGCAAAAATAGTTCTGTTTACATGATTCAGAGTATGAACCAAAGCAGAGTAAATAGTGATACTTGAAAAACTAAGTTCAAAAGTGTAATTCCTAGTCTTAAAACTTAGATTTTAGAGCTAACATAGGTGTGTCCTGTGGCAGAACATATATTTCAATCATGTTCTAGCATTATTTATTAGTACTCTGGTGTCTGGAAAGCTTCCATAGAAAATAGTAGGGTTCTTGTAAAGAATCTGAATAGAATTAGAAACAATAGAAAAAAAACTTTAGGAGAAAATGAAAGAAACAAACAAAACCTCATGCAAATAACCCCCCCATTTCTATTTTATGGTCCATCTATTCCATCTCTGACAAAGATTAGAACCTGGAAAAGGCAACTAAAGGAACAAGGACTGAGCTCTTTTCTCACCTTCTCAGTGAGGATAAGCCTCTCTCTCTTTTTTTTTTTTTTTTTTGCATGTATAGCTGTTGCTGCTTTGGATATTAATTAAAAACAGATTTTCTTTCTAAGATATCTTGGTTTCAATGTTAACTTGTAGCAGTAAAAAACTTACATATTTTCCTTAAAGTCACTCTCTTACTGATAAAAGTAAAACAATTTAAATTTGAGAGTCATTGTTTTTGAATATGACTCATCCTTGTATAAGAGAATGACAAATAAGGATATAATTCTTTGTCTCCTTTCATTTCTTCTTTATAACTGAATTATTTCCCCACTTGTCTCTCTTATAAGCAAAAATGGGATTTCATGAACATATGGAAACAAGCTTGTGTATTGTTTGTTCAGCTATAATCTCAGAAGAATTTTAGTAAAGTGTGAATTTGAAGAAGAAAAGTGCTCCATTCCTGCTACCAGGAAGAAGAGAAGAATTGTAAGAAACACCTAAAGATAGATATTCCAAAGTGGAACTTTAAATCAGGAAATTTTATTTTAAAATGAAGGACTATTTCATAGAACCAGAGTAACTTAGATTCAGAGGAACACTGTAAAGGAGGAAAATAAATAGATTTTTATTTTTTAAAAGGTGCATTATACTCTTTTATTTAAGAGTATATTGACAAAAATATAGGACTTCTGGATCAAGACTGAAAATGTTAAGTAACTTTCTTATTTTTTCAGGTATGAAAATATTTTGAAATTCAAATGAAGACTATTTTAAAATATAAAAATATGTAAGCCTGTTAATAATTTTCTTTAATGATAAAGTACATTTAAGTGCACAAAGAAATGAAAGAATGATAAAGCAAAGAAATTTGTAGTTACGTTGTCTTAGTGATTCACAATGGTAATAACAAGTAATACCATACCTAATTTGATTAAACTAAATGTTGTTATCTTAGTTTATCTGGCTATTTCAATTTAATCACTGTTACATGGGAATCATAATTTAATTAAAATTGAGACTAATTAATAGTTTCGGTTGTTGTTTCTATGAAAGATGTTGTTTTTCACGGAAAAAGCACAAAACCTTTTATGAGGTAAAGAAACCACTTACATTGCCTTAGGAACATTTCCTTCCAATTAAAGCTTTCACAATACTGTGAAAATGTAGTAAGTATTATGTTACCATGCACATAGAGACAGAAATAAAGAACCAGTAGTGTCTGGCATTGAATTTACTCTCTGGGAATCTTCCCACTCCATTTCACTTTTCTTGGTATTCACTAGGTAATGTTCTGCAGGTGCTGAGGAAAGGATTAGACTTTGTACACTGCAGAATATTTTATGAAAGCCATGAGAGAGAGGAGAGAAAGTGTGCTGTTTCTTATTCCAAAAGATGGATATATTGAGTTCCAGTATATTTTTCCAGAAAAAAAAAAAGTGTTCCGCTGGGTCTGAGGAACTAGAGGGTTATTACATACCAGGAACAGAATATTATTTTATTAGAAATTTCTCTAGATATGTATTGAAGGATGGGGAGAAGAGAGGACTAAGATGAAATTCAGTCTTGGTCAGCCTTTATTCATGATTTTCAGTTATCTAAAATTTCAGATAGGTTTTGAAAACTCACTATGAGAGAAAATAAGTGAAAAAAGTCTATATTGGAAAAGCTCACTTAAAAAAACAAACAAAACAAAAACTTTAAAATTCCAAATGCATCCATGGTGATTCTTTTGTAAAGTAATATCAAAAGCTGATTTGCATTAAAAAAAAAAATTATTTCAAGGTAGAAAAAGAGTAATGTTGAAAAATAAAAGAAGAAACAACTGAAGATAGGAGAATATTTAAAACTAGTCATTTAACATTTTCTAAGCATCCTTGAAATCTGTACCTGAAAACAGCTGAAAATTTTTAATAGGTCTGAATAACTGCCAGTCTTTTCCTTGATGTTTCCTTGATTCAGATAGAATAATATAGATATATGAGAAAATTAGTTTTTTATCCTTCACTGATGAAATTGATACTTAGCCGCTGAAAACTCCAGCAGCTTGTTGTGAAATAAGAAATGGAAATTGTATGTATTTTAAAAATTAAATTAAAGGATTTGTTTGCTATTTTGCAGGTGAACTTCTAATTCTTTAAAAGCTGGATTTTCTCATCTTATGTGACCAGTACCTGTGATATATCAGTGAAACTAGAATGTTATGCAAATATTTATTGAGTGTTCTATCAACCATTTGGTAAAACTGAATGTTATAATGTAAAATATATGAACTACTCCTCAACATCCAGACTTTGTAAAGATTTTGTAATCTCTTGGAGTCCTCCTCAGCTGGCTATGAGGCACAAAAAGGATAATTTCCATCATTTTCAGTGCGATTGTATTTCCTAACTGCAAATGTTTTCAAGCTTCTTTTTTTTTCTGTGGATGACATAAAGGTACAATTTGCCTGTCTGATGAAGTTACACATAGCATCACAGGCTCTTCTGACTTACTGCAAGGGTTGACTTTTTTCTATATTCTAGATATTTGTTTTGCTTTTTATGCATACAACTATAAGGAGAGAGTATCAAAGGGTGTAATGAAAGATGTCCCTCTTCCATAATATTTATTTTTTAAGAAGCATAACTTTACATTAGTTAGTATATCAGAAATATTTTCTGCTTCATTAAAGCTGGTTGATAAAGGGATTATGATTTTCTTGCATTAGTTTTCCTTTGAAGTGAAAAATAAATTTTTAGATGGCTTTTTTCTTCTTAAAAGCAGAAAAGAAGATAAATTTGTGTATCAATAGAAGGTATTTCAGTCATTATGAAGTACTAAAAATATAATTTTAAAACAGTTTCTTTTTCAGAAAGTGTCAAAACACTTCACAAACAATTTTCAAAATTCACTCTCTTCTACACCAGCTATTTTTTTATTGAAACATAAATTGCAAATAATTTTGAATCTCCTAAAGCTGCTTTTACAAGTTCATTACCTATCTGCTTTAAATACTATATCAAAGCATAGTCCTGATGTATCTGGTAAAGGCTTTTATTTATCTAATATGGATTTTAACTACTTTCACCCAAGCCAAATTTCATAATTCCATGGGTTGTTTCTCCCCCAGAAAAGATCTTCCACAAACTAAAATGCTAAACATATAACTTCTCTTTTAGCTCTTCCCTGTTATGTAGGTGCACCTCAAATCTTCTGAAGTATGACGATACAATATGATTACTAAGAATAGCATGTTTTCACAGACTATTTGTCTTCTTAAATACAGAGGATTTTTCCAGGGACTTTTATAGCAAAGAAACATTGAACTTTGACAACATAAATATTTGTATATATGTATGGTCAAACTTCGTGAATGAAGATTTGGGAAGGGCTCTTCCCACATGGGTGTGCCCTTCGAGCCTGCGCAGTGGATTTTTTAGGTGAGGCACAGCGTGCGCAGAGCTGGCCCCACCGTTTCAGTCCTGAGGTCCATCTGTCACAGCCGAGCATGCTTGGACAGCAACAGTGAAGTCCTCGGGACTGTCACAGCACCCGGTACTAACTGGGGCTGACCCTGCTGAGCATCCGAGATCTGATGGGACTGGATGGCAGGGAGGCATTGAACTGCCCAGTACGGTCTCCACTGAGACTTGAACTCAAGACCTTGTGATCCAGAGTCCAGAGTGCTCTCCTGTACACCACGGGACCGCCCTGTATATATGTATTCATAGATAGATGTGTAATTTCCATTCCATGTAAAGCACACATCTCAATATATCAAGGAAACTCTAATGGAACCTATAAAGCACATAATACACTTCATCATACTACTTTAGCCGACCAATACTAGAGGAGGATCTGTTATTGCAGTAATAACATTACAATGAAATTATGAGGATTCAGTGCTAGTATAGTCTAATGGTATTCATGATATGTATAATAATGAAGCATGAAAGCCTTTAATCTGTTAAATTTAAGCTGTAAAACCTCCTCTTTTCTTGCATAAAGAGTGGAGAGAACATTGGGGGTTAAAAGAAAAATAAAATGAAAAAGAGAATATAGCCAATAGGAGACAAAAAATAGCAAGGACAAGCAATATAATAAAATAGATTGACAAGTACCTGTAAAACTGCTGCCTACACAGTACATTGCAAATTACAAGTCATGGTCTATAGACAAAGCATTTGCAAGAGCTGAGTTATCAAAAGGATTTAGTCCAAGGCTTTAAGGGGCTATTTTGTCACTTTATCAAACAAGAAAAGGAAAGAAAAAATGGTTTGCAAGGAATCTCAAGTCAAAGTCATCAAATACCCAAAGTCTGCAAAAAAATATACAAAACTGCAGTGGGGCAGAAGCTACTTAGGTGATGTGAGGATGAGCAATGCAAAAAGAAATGTTACCATTTGAAGTGAAAAAATGGGGACAAAATGGCTCAGACAAGCTAGATAACACACCCTACATGCATCATGCAAGAAACCATATAATATATGGAAATCTAACAATTCATGGCAATTCTTCTGTGGTAACATGCTATTACTTCCAGAGACACTATTGAAAGGCAAAAAACACAGTGTTCATTAAGAGTTAAACTGTAAAGTTCTAAATAGATATTTATGACGTAGAATACATGATTTTGAGTGTTAAGAAAATGTGGATTTTGGTGGGTTGATCTTGGCTGGACACCAGGTGTCCACTAAACTACCTTGGCACTCCACTCCCTGGCAGAATGGGGAGGGAAGAAAAGAAGATTAAAAAAAAAATCATTGGTCAAGAGAAATACAGTTTAATAAAGCAAATACCTCATGCAGAAGAAAATGAAAACAAAATATTCATTCTCTGCTTTCTATCAGCAGGCAAAGTCCAGCCACTTCGTTGGAAGTAGGGTTTCAGTACATGTAACTGTTGCTCTGGAATAAAAACAATGCAATAATGAATGTCCCCCTCTTTTTCCTTTCTCTTAGCTTTTATTGTTGAGCAAACATTGAATGGAATACCTTTTGATCAGTTTGATCTGCTGTCCTGGCTTTGTCCCCTCCCAAGATCTCACCCACCTCCAGACTACTGGGGACAGGGGTAACATTGGAGAGACAGTACACTGTTGCTGTTCCAGCACTACTCAGAGTAACCAGAGCACTGCTGGGTTAGCAATACCCCTCTAGCTACCAATACAAAGCGCAGCACTGTGAGGGCTGCTATAGGAAAAATTAATTACATCTCAGCCAGATCCAGTGGAGGGTTCATAACTGTACTGGTAAAGTTGATTGTGCCTGAAATAAATCTCAGTGTTTGAGATCAGATTACACAGAATGACTTGTGTTCACAGTACTAAGTTATCTTATTTTCTGGAGCACAGCAATTGGATGCAAATCTTGGGTTGTATTTTAAGAGCTGTTTTAACGGATATTTTTTGTCCTGGGCCAAAAGTATTTCGTAGACTGCTGTTATGTTTCACAAATATGGGAGACCACAGAACAGTGTACTCCTGTCAGGCTTATTAATCTTATTAATGTATACACATTCATAAATTTTCAGAAAGAAAAATATATTACAAAGAGAGATCACTAATACATACTACATCAATAGTCTTTATCCCTTACACAGGGACTGTTAAGGTCCACATTAATTCAGAGTACACTAGTTCCTCTCAGAACCAGTTTTGCGTTTGCTTTCTATGTCATAGTTTTTTCATATTGACAGAAAATGACTTCTCTGAAATGTAGTAGGAAACAGAAAATTATTTTACTCTTCAGACAATTAGACAAGGCCTTTGAAGAGCCTCCTGACTTTTCTGGATGACTTTACTGAAACACTGCTAATGAGCTTCTCATAGGGACTCTCAAGCTCTTGAGCAGAAAGTTCTTTCAACTTTAGCTTCTTCAACTATTGCTGGACAATCAGTCTCAGCTGATTTGTTTTTAGTCCCTCACTAGGTGGATTGATTATGGAAAATACACAATAGTATTCTAAATTATGCAGCCATTCTTTCAAAATATTTCAGATGGCTCAAAACAAGACAGAGTCAAGATGAAAAACAATTTTCATTTTCCTAAAAGTGTTTTCAAAGGGGAGGTGTAAGTTCCTCCCCTTTGGCTCTTCTATGGATCCTTCAAGAATTCATCTCTTAACAATGATACTTACAAAAAAAGCTTAGCTTTTCTCTTACTCTCAAAACCTCTCAACCTTTCTTGAAATTCTCCCACTACTCCCACAGTAAAATGTACCAAAATTCCTTTTACAGCTTCTAGGCTCCATCATCTGTTTTCTTTTTCTCTATCCTTGTCAAGTCAATGATCTTTAGATTGAATTTCCAAACCTCTGCAGAGTCATGAGCTCTTTATTATCCTTCCTTGCAGTACTATTGAACATAAGCCTTGAATGCATGTCTTATTAGGAACAATAAAGAGTCAAAACATCATCCAACAGTGTAGCTATACTGCTATGCCAGAGGTTGTATAGCTCACCAAAAGGTTGTCTTTGATGTCTGAGCTATCACAAACCTTATTTATATTATCTTTCCCCTCAGGCTCAGTAAAAATGGAGTTAAATTCTAATGATGACTCAGACAATAGTAACCATCAGCAGACGATCTTCTTATTGCAAGTACAGAAGAGTGAACATTGATTTAGTTGTATCTACTTGTCATGATTTGTGCATAGGAAAAAAAAGACTGAAATAAGAAATTTTAAAATCAACAGAAATCAAGTGATGTCAAATATTCACAATGGGGTAGGTCAAGAGAAGTAAAAACTTTCTGTGTGGTGTGCTGGGAGTCTTAAATTTCTAGAGCAGCACTCTCATGGAATTCAATGGTATTGCTCTGAGAAAGACACTTAAAAGGTAGGTTGGGTTGTATTAGAAAATCATCTCTGTTTGTTCAATTTTCTCACTATGGAAAAAGAACCAACTTGCAAAGCTCTGAACTGTTTTGTCAAAAGGAGCAGCAATGCCACCTAAAAGAAACTCACTCAGCACATTTGAACAGTATCTTATTCAGGTAATGTAAGTGCCTACTCTACCTTAAAATATTAGATCGTGTTTCAGTTGAGTCATTATCATTGATAAGCAGACTTTTAATCAAGGAAATAAGGCATAGTTAATTATGTGCATGGGTTGTGCTTTAAATTAGATTTTATTAGCTGTGCTCATCACCTTCCAGCCCACAAACCAGGTGTGGTATCACGGTTCTTTCTTTAACTATTGCTTGCAGAGATTACAGCCAGAACCAGACTTAATCCAATTAGCAAACACTGTCCTCAGTGAAAAGTGAGAAACTGCTGACAGTTGCAATGACTGCTATTAGTGCTCTTCAGTTAAGACATTCTCTAATTACAGAGTTTGACATCCTCCAAGGTAGAATGATAAAGATACATCCAAAGGAAAAAAAAAAGAAGAAAGAAAAGAAATAATTAAAGGTGTAATTAAAGATTTATACAAGGTCTGTTAATAAAAAGTAAACTACCAAGCACTATGATGGAAAAGAAAATGTTAGAAAATCTGAAACATCTGTAACTGTTGATGTGATATGATAAAATGTCTTCTTTAAAGTAGGAAAATTAGTAGCATTATTTGATAGAGATTAATTTGTATGAAATATCTAAATTGTAACAAATCAAATACAATATACTTCCATGAATTTACAAGTGCATTTGCTTTGCTGGCCAGAAATACTTGTTCTCAGTATGGCACATTGAATGCTGATTTTTGGATGCTGGAATGCAGATCTACAGTACAAGATTTAGAATGGCCTTTTTTTTTGTTGATTTTGTTGTTGTTATTGTTGTTTTATTTAGACCTCACAGCTTTTTTAAACTCATGAAAATCTGTGAAATAATAATGACTATTTTGATCTTTATGAGAAATCATCCATGCTTAAGCTGCTCTTGCATGTAGCCTTTATAAAAGTTCATCCACACTGGTTGTGTGGCCCAGCCTACCATCTGTATTTCATACTCAGTGAGCATTCTTTGCAACTTAGATTTTGTCCTAGATAGCTCTGTTGCAGCCTCTAATTCAGGTAGGTCCAAAGGACCACCTTACAGGTTTCGTTTTCACCTTAAAAGGACATGTTTCCAGCCTCAACCAATTGGAGTCAGACCTTCACACCTAGGGCGGGGTCACTTGAGGTCATATATTACCCGTGTTTTTGAATAAACTTGGGATTTGCTTGAACATCATATTGGTGTGTGCGATCTCACTAGTGTGGTCGGCAACAATTGGTGACCCGACGTGATTTGAGGACATGGAAGCCATCTGCAGACCTGCCTAGAACCTTAAGTGGTGGCCCCCGAGAGCTGCTTTGCCCCAGTTTTTTTGGGTGCTTTGTGAAGAAGCCTCCAAGAGCTTCTGTCTCCCGTAAACTTGGAAGTTTTTTGTAGTGGCCCAGAGAGCTGCTGGAAGAACGTGGACTGAAAGAACCACGACCTTCAAACCGAGTTAAAGAAACATGGGAAATTCCAACTCAACTAACACAAACTTATTGCTTGATAAATTTGAAAAACTAGCTCATGTTACAAAAACAAACATTGAAAGACAAGCATTACAAGAATTTTTGGACTGGTGCTTTAGTCGGGGGCACTTAACAGATGCCAATTCCACATTTTCCATAGAATTGTGTGATAACATTGGGGCAGATTTGTGGAATTTAGCGCAAACTGCACCCGAAGAATTTTTACAACACATTCCGTCATATGCAGCTATAAGGAAAATGCTGTTAGAGGTAGAATGAGCCCGTAAAAACCTCGAGCTACCAGAGAGAAAGGAAAAAAGCCTGCTTCTGCAGAGCAGTTTTTCCCCTGAACAACCTTCTGCACTGCCGCGGGCACCGCCGCTCGCAGAAATGTCGCTGCGGTACCCCTCTCCGCCCATGCTGCCCATGGGCCCCCCGCTGCCGTTCCCTTCGGCATCGCCACCGCCCTATCCACAAGCGTGGAGCCCGGAGCTGAGCCGCGGAGCCAGCACTGCGCCCTTCCCGTATCCACACGCGACACCGCCCACTCCCACTCTGGAAAACCCGGCAAGATCACAGCAATCATGAAATCAAGGCTTTTCCACACCGTTCGTCACTGCAAAAAGCCAAGAAGCCATCTTTGCACCACATTACAACTACCAAGAAACAGCCTATGCACAGCAAAGGAGCCCAGAGCCCACCTTTTACCTGCCTGTACCACTGGCTGCCACTGTAAAAGCGGACGGACCTCAGCAGCAACCTTGGAACCCCACGAGACACGCCACAGAAAACATCTAGCCATTCCAAACCATGAGTGACTTTTATTTAAATTCTAACTCCGAGAAGGCGCGATGGGGGGGTGCCCTCAGCCGAGAGAGACATGTGGAGGGGGGGACAAACCCCGTGGAGTTTCTCTCCCCCTGTCCATCCACCTTCGGCGCCGCCGCCACTGCCAATGCCCTGCGGGTACCTTGGGGGCTGCGGTCACCTCGCCGCCGCGCTCCCCGCCACCCCACGGGTACGCCAGAGTCACTCCGTTGCGGCTGGAAACTGCCACGGGAGACATTTCAGCAAGACTCGAAACCACGTGGCCAGGAAAACAAAGAGACCACGTGATTGAAAAGCCCGCGAAATCAAACAAAGGAATTGCACGCGCTTACCACGAGGCGCAAGGACTGCCCAACCCCCCTCCCTGCTGCCTGACAATCAAGGCACATGCGCCAGGTGCGGGTCCCCCGCAGCCCGCAGGGGCCGGGGTTGGCTCTGAAATCGCCCACCCCTGGGGCAGATCAGTTCCCGCGCCACACCCACCACCTCCTGCGTGGATGGATACGCCCATCGACTGCGTCATGGAGAGGGGAGAGACTCCTCCCCAGTGGAGCGGAGCCAGCGAAGCTCCCCCTGGGCGTTCCCTTCACTGCGTGCCATCCACAGCTAAAGCGTCCCGGGAACAAGTTCCCACAGCGCCAGTCGCGCAGGATCCAAGCTCTGCAGCACCAGCAGGGACCCTCTCCCCGATAGCCGTGTGCTGCCCACAGCTGCCAACACCGGCACCGGAACCCCCAGTGCTGGCAGGGACTTGCCCTGCGCTGGCAACCTGGTATCTGCAGCCTCCATCGCTGACAGCCACACCCACCAGCTATATCCCAGAATGGAGGGCAACAGCACAGTCGTTTAAAGGCATGGCACCGAAAGAAAAAGAAACCTCTGTTTGGGACATGCTGGGGGGAGCTGGGAATCATGATGTAGTAAAAAAGGGATTTGAAAGATCCAAAAATGCTGCTTTAGCTGCTTTTTCTAATCTTCCTAAAATAGGGAAGCCTCTGGTAACTCAAAAGACCATTTCAGAAGCTTTCACAGCTATGGTCAAGCCAGATGAAAAGCATCTAGCCACCATAATTCAAAGGGTAGTTAAATTCAGAGAGCATCTAAGTGTATCTCTTGCATTTGTGACTTGTCTTGTTGCTGTTACTAATCAAAATGTATGGATAATGCTTTCTCAACAGCAAATCTAGAAAATTTCTGCTCAGATAACATGGGTAAAGCCGGAGAACCAAACAAAGTGTGCCTTATAGGAATACCTTATCATAACATCAAAGATTTCATTCATTTTGGTATTGAGGAAGCAAAAGTGTCCTATCATAGTACTGGTGAAACCATAGCAGATATCATATGGCAATTGAATACTTCCTTAGAGAGAGATCCGCAAGAGCTAAAGTTAGTAGGAGCTCTCCCTGAAAATGAGTTGTGTTGAATTTCACCCTGTGCATTCTAGTGTATCTGAATGGTCAAACAAATACTGGTCACAGTAATATTTTCCTGTGAGAAGCACAGATGTCACTCCTCATAATAAGAGTTACACCAATAGCAGTTGGTGTTGGAATGTTACTGGTTCACAAAATACAAGTTACCCAAAAACAAGATTAGTTCACACAAAAGGTAACCAGAGAAAAGCATTGCCTCCTAGATATTTCTTAATTTGTGATACTAGAGTATGGCCTGGAATACCTGCCCAGGTAAAAAGTGGACCTTGTTACTTCGGCAAGCTGACCAAATTTACACAATCAATACAAGAGTATGTTAAGTGGATGTGCTGGTTTGAAGGTGAACCAGCAAGGGAAAATGAACTCACCACGAGAGAGATTATAAGTCAGAGCTAAAATTTAATAACAATATTATTATAACAACACTGACACACAAGGGAAATTGCTTTCAACTCACAAAACCCCAGCAGTATAACCCAGTGTCCTGGGGCACAAACCCAAGGGGGTTTGTTTGCCCTTGTGCTGAGACCCCTGTGGCTCCCCCAAGTCCAGAGCAAAAGGAAAAAGAAAAACCTGTTGGTGCAGGCGAGGGCTGTGGTCTGGGCGAGAGCGGTGATCTCCTGCTGTCGAGGTCCTGCTGCTGCTCTGGATCCGACGAGAAGTTCCCGAGGTCTTCTTACCCACCCCTTATGTACCCTCAGGGAGCTCTCAGTCCCTCCCCCTGGGCGGGGACTCACACAATGGGTGATTCACTCTGGGAGCCAGGGGGTGTTGAGCTGTGGATGGCCCATTAGCAGCTCCGCCCCCTCAGGCTGGGTGTGAAGTGATAATGGCTCCCTGGGCAGCTGCTGCTAATGGCCCATTGTCCTTGGGGAATGAATAGAGGGGGTAGAATACACAGCTTTTATCACCCCCACACAGGGTTAGCTGGTCCCTCCTGCTGAACTAGGACATTATCCACCCCTTATTCTACTCCATCTAGTCATTCCCAAATTAATCCCCTTTTTACCTATTCATATATATACACACATATATACGATGAAACATTACAAACTCTTCTCGCTCAAAATTAGGTCCCCTTGTGGTACACAACGTGTTTCTCCATCTTTTTGCATTACCCACCAAGTGCAACCAGGTCCTTGAGCAAAGACAATCCCTCTGATGGGTTTGCCTTTGTTTGAGGTGGGACTAACCCAAACAGTCTTTCCTAACATACCTCTCATATGGACCACAGGGACTTTATCTCCATCTACAGTATTCAAGAGTTCTGATTGGGCAGGGCCAGCTCGATTGATGGAGCCCCGAGTGTTGACCAACCAGGTGGCCTTTGCCAAATGCAGCTCCCAGTGTTTGAAAGTTCCCCCACCCAACGCCTTCAAGGTTGTTTTCAGCAGTCCATTACATCGCTCAACTTTCCCGGCAGCTGGAGCATGGTAGGGGATATGATACACCCACTCAATGCCATGCTCTCTGGCCCAGGTGTCTATGAGGCTGTTCTTGAAGTGGGTGCCGTTGTCAGACTCTATTCTCTCTGGGGTGCCGTGTCTCCACAGGACTTGTTTCTCAAGGCCCAGGATGGTATTCCGGGCAGTGGCGTGAGATACGGGGTATGTCTCCAGCCATCCAGTGGTTGCCTCTACCATGGTCAGCACATAGCGCTTGCCTTGGCATGTTTGGGGAAGTGTGATGTAATCAACTTGCCAGGCTTCCCCATACCTGTATTTCGACCACCGTCCACCATACCATAGAGGCTTCACCCGCTTGGCCTGCTTGATGGCAGCACATGTGTCACAGTTGTGGATAACCTGTGAGACACTGTCCATGGTTAGATCCACCCCTCGGTCACGAGCCCATCTGTATGTCGCATCTCTGCCTTGATGACCAGAGGCATCATGGGCCCATCGGGCTAGAAACAATTCACCTTTATGCTGCCAATCCAGATCTACCTGAGAGACTTCAATCTTGGCAGCTCGATCCACCTGCTCGTTGTTACGATGCTCCTCATTAGCCCGGCTCTTGGGTACATGAGCATCTACGTGACGGACCTTCACACTCAGCTTCTCTACCCGGGCAGCGATGTCCTGCCACATCTCAGCCGCCCAGATGGGTTTCCCTTTGCGCTGCCAGCCGGCCTTTCTCCAGCGCTCCAGCCATCCCCACAGAGCATTGGCCACCATCCACGAGTCAGTGTAAAGGTAGAGTCTTGGCCACTTCTCTCGTTCAGCGATATCCAAAGCCAGCTGAACAGCTTTCAGCTCTGCAACCTGACTTGATCCGCCTTGTCCTTCAGTCGCTTCTGCAACTCGACGTGTAGGACTCCATACAGCTGCTTTCCATTTCCGGCTTGTCCCTACAATGCGGCAAGAGCCATCTGTGAAGAGAGCATATCGCTTCTCCTCTTCTGGTAGCTGGTTATATGGTGGGGCCTCCTCAGCTCGTGTCACCTGCTCCTCTTCTTCTTCAGAGGACAATCCGAAACTCTCACCTTCCGGCCAGTTGGTGATGATTTCCAAAATCCCAGGGCGATTAGGATTCCCTATCCGGGTTCGCTGCGTGATCAGAGCGATCCACTTACTCCATGTGGCATCAGTGGCGTGATGGGTAGAAGGAGCTTTTCCTTTGAACATCCAGCCCAACACTGGTAGTCGGGGTGCCAGGATGAGCTGTGCCTCAGTGCCAATCACTTCTGAGGCAGCTCGAACTCCTTCATAAGCTGCCAGGATCTCTTTCTCAGTTGGGGTGTAGCTGGCCTCAGATCCTTTGTATCCCCGACTCCAGAATCCCAGCGGTCGTCCTCGAGTCTCCCCAGGTACTTTCTGCCAGAGGCTCCAGGATGGGCCATTCTCCCCGGCTGCAGTGTAGAGCACATTCTTCACATCCTGTCCTGTCCTGACTGGCCCAAGGGCTACTGCATGGGTAATCTCCTGTTTAATCTGCTCAAAGGCTTGTTGTTGTTCAGGGCCCCACTGGAAATCATTTTTCTTCCGTGTCACAAGGTAGAGAGGGCTTACAATCTGACTGTACTCAGGGATATGCATCCTCCAAAAGCCCACGGCGCCTAGGAAAGCCTGAGTTTCCTTCTTGCTGGTCGGTGGGGACATAGCTGCTATTTTGTTGATCACCTCTGTTGGAATCTGACGACGCCCGTCTTGCCACTTCACTCCTAGGAACTGAATTTCCTGAGCAGGTCCCTTGACCTTACTTCGTTTAATGGCAAAACCAGCTCTTAGGAGAATCTGGATTATCTTCTTTCCTTTCTCAAAAACCTCCCCTGCTGTGTTCCCCCATACAATGATGTCATCGATGTACTGTAGATGTTCTGGAGCCTCACCCTTTTCCAATGCAGTCTGGATCAGTCCATGGCAAATGGTGGGACTGTGTTTCCACCCCTGGGGCAGTCGATTCCAGGTGTACTGCACCCCCTTCCAGGTGAAAGCGAACTGCGGCCTGCACTCTGCTGCCAACGGAATGGAGAAAAAGGCATTGGCAATGTCGATGGTGGCATACCACTTGGCTGCCTTGGACTCCAGCTCATACTGAAGCTCCAACATGTCCGGCACAGCGGCACTCAGGGGGGGTGTGACCTCATTGAGACCACGGTAATCCACCGTCAGCCTCCACTCTCCACTGGACTTTCGTACTGGCCATATGGGGCTATTAAAGGGTGAGTGAGTCTTGCTGACCACCCCTTGGCTCTCCAGCTCACGAATCATCTTGTGTATGGGGGTCACAGAGTCTCGGTCAGTGCGGTATTGCTGACGGTGCACTGTGGCTGTGGCCAGCGGTACCAATTGTTCTTCAACTTTCAGCAGTCCTACAGCAGAAGGGTCCTCTGAGAGGCCAGGCAAGGTGCTCAGCTGTCTGATTTCCTCTGTCTCCACAGCAGCTATGCCAAAGGCCCAACGCAGTCCCTTTGGGTCTTTGAAATATCCATTCCTCAGGTAGTCTATGCCAAGGATACACGGGGCTTCTGGACCAGTCACAATGGGGTGTCTATGCCATTCCTTGCCAGTCAAGCTGACTTCAGCTTCCAGTACAGTCAGCTGTTGGGATCCCCCTGTTACCCCAGAAATAGAGATGGATTCTGCCCCAACGTATCCTGATGGCATCAACGTGCATTGTGCGCCAGTGTCCACTAAAGCTTTGTATTTCTGTGGGTCTGATGAGCCAGGCCACCGAATCCACACAGTCCAATAAACCCAATTGTCCCTCTCCTCTACCTGGCTAGAGGCAGGGCCCCCCTAGTTCTGGTCATGGTATTCACTGCGCTCTCCCTGTGAATATGACCGGGAGGTTCCTTCAAGAGGATCGGGCATAACATCATCATTCCTATACTGTCTGGAGCCTTGCCCACCAGAGACCGGAGCAGCCTTCAACCTTGAAGAATTCCCTGTGTTAGTTGTGCCTCTTTGCAATTCACGTACCCGAGCTGCTAAGGAAGAGGTGGGTTTCCCATCCCACTTTCTCATATCTTCTCCATGCTCATGGAGGTAAAACCACAGATTGCCGCGTGGAGTGTACTCTTTCTCCTTAGCTGGAAGACGCCTGCTTCTGATGGCGGAGACTCTTGTTTGTTCTGGAGAGATATGGAAGAGTCCTTCCTTAATCTTCTCTTCCAGTTCAGCCAGTTTTGTTTCCACAGCTGAGACATGGGCTCGTAATGGAGCAGTGACAGTGTCTTCATAAATCCTGAGTTTGCTGACCAGTGCACCCACCTTGTCTTCTCCCTCTCTCCACTGCAATGTTGCAAGGTAGCGAGAATACATTTCTGGCCCAAGTCGTGCAAATTTTAACCACATCTGGGATGTGCACTGGACACCATCTGGACTTTTAGGGAATCTCTCATCCTCTGAAAAGATTATCTCCAGTACGGCTAATTCCCTTAAGCACCGGATACCTTGTTCCATCGTGTTCCACTGTCCTTGCTGTACGTGGAGGTCCTCCTTACAAAGATATCTCTCCCTCACGCTTGACAACAGTCGCCGCCAGAGGCTGAGAGTTTCCTGTCTCTTTCCAATGCCCTGATCAATGACAACATCTCGAGACAGGGATCCCAGCTGCCTTGCCTCACTCCCATCTAGAATGGTATCATTGGCTGCAGCATCCCAGATTCGAAGTAGCCAGGTCAAGATGGACTCATTTGCCTGTCGTGTGAACTCTCTCCGGAGCTCACGCAGCTCTCCCAGGGATAGGGACCGGGTGATTATTTCTGGCTCCATTTCTTCTGCTTGAGATGAAGGTCCTGACTCTTCCTCGTCATGCACTATACGAACTGATTTGGTCTTTGATTTTCTTTTCTGGACAGGGGCAACTGCTATCGGTTTCTGTTGTCCTTCTGGCTCCTCCATGGTTTGTGTGGACATGGTGCTGGTTGATGTATCTCTCTTCCTCTCTGGCTCAGTCATGGTTTGGGTGGACATGGCGCTAGTTGATGTATCTCTCTTCCTCTCTGGCTCGGTCATGGTTTGGGTGGACATGGCGCTAGTTGATGTATCTCTCTTCCTCTCTGGCTCAGTCATGGTCTGGGTGGACATGGCGCTAGTTGATGTATCTCTCTTCCCCTCTGGCTCAGTCATGGTCTGGGTGGACATGCTGCTGGTTGATGTATCTCTCTTCCTCTCTGGCTCAGTCATGGTCTGGGTGGACATGGTGCCTGTGGATTTGCTCCTTTTCTCCTCCTCCTGATGATGCTGTACCACACCAAGCAGTGTGCGGTAGGCAGTGGCCAGGGCCCAGCAGGTTGCTGTGAGCTGCACATCTCTGGGACTACCAGAGCATCTTCCTTTCACATAGCTTAGCATTTTGGCAGGGTCCTGCAGTTGTTCCGGGGTGAATTTCCAGATCATTTGAGGAGAGAAGGTCTCCAAATACTGGCCCATATCTTCCCACTTCCCGTGCCACTCAACATCATCCGCTCCCAGGGCAGGCCTCCAGCAAGTCTCCTTAGAGAGCCCAGTTCTGACCCTAAACATGGGGTATACAGTACAGAGGAGACAAAGCAACACTAACAGCACTAACAGCAAGATTATGCTGTCCCTAACATCAAAAGGAAGCTCAATATTTTCAATGATTGTTGTAGCAGAGGCGAAAAGGTGGAAGTAACCATCTCCGCCTGTTTTCCCCACAGTCTGGGTGCTATTTTTAATGAGACCCCAGAGATAACAACCCAAACCAGGACAGGCACACCAGACTGAATATACATTCACAATGAAATTCATTGCTTCTGATGTTATGACAACATAAACATAGTATATTAATAAAGCAATTTTGATCCTTCTCCCTGGTATTAAAGAGAGCATCAAAACAGGCACATGGTTCCCCATGTGTCGAAATATGAACAGGCCCAGATACACCATCCACGTGAATACATCAAGCAACATGGTAGTCAGGGAGTTTCTGTACCCAAATACACAAAATGAAATTGTAGTTCTGACTTCTCTCTTGTGCCCCACGTTGGGCGCCAAAAGATGTGCTGGTTTGAAGGTGAACCAGCAAGGGAAAATGAACTCACCACGAGAGAGATTATAAGTCAGAGCTAAAATTTAATAACAATATTATTATAACAACACTGACACACAAGGGAAATTGCTTTCAACTCACAATACCCCAGCAGTATAACCCAGTGTCCTGGGGCACAAACCCAAGGGGGTTTGTTTGCCCTTGTGCTGAGACCCCTGTGGCTCCCCCAAGTCCAGAGCAAAAGGAAAAAGAAAAACCTGTTGGTGCAGGCGAGGGCTGTGGTCTGGGCGAGAGCGGTGATCTCCTGCTGTCGAGGTCCTGCTGCTGCTCTGGATCCGACGAGAAGTTCCCGAGGTCTTCTTACCCACCCCTTATGTACCCTCAGGGAGCTCTCAGTCCCTCCCCCTGGGCGGGGACTCACACAATGGGTGATTCACTCTGGGAGCCAGGGGGTGTTGAGCTGTGGATGGCCCATTAGCAGCTCCGCCCCCTCAGGCTGGGTGTGAAGTGATAATGGCTCCCTGGGCAGCTGCTGCTAATGGCCCATTGTCCTTGGGGAATGAATAGAGGAGGTAGAATACACAGTTTTTATCACCCCCACACAGGGTTAGCTGGTCCCTCCTGCTGAACTAGGACAGTGGACTAGTCCTCAAGCTGAGGAAAACACCATAGAACATTGGAGTGATACAAGAAATTTGCTAGCAGCAGTTTTTTCCCCAGTTAGTGTAGACAGAGCATTACGTTTAGTGCAAATGCTTAACTACTGGGTGCAGGAACAACTAAACATCATTGCCAAAATGCTTAATGATTTCTCAACAAATGCTAATAAGATAGAACAAGCAGTATTACAAAACAGAGAAGCCCTAAGATTCTTGTTGATGATTCATGGTTACCAATGTGATGAGTTTAAAGGAATATGTTCCACAGAATTAAGCAAACACTCCAAAGAAGCACAAGCAGTGAAAAATAATTCTGACAAGCTAACAGTTAACATTTCTCCTTTAAAGAAATGGGTTCATTCCCTGAGCCTAATGAGCTGGCAAGAAGCAGCGCTGATTCAAGGAGTATTGATCCTGGTTGTTATTATGATTTGTTTGATTGTTCTTATTTGCAGGACTAGTCATTAACTGTCCAATCAAACAAGAACAGTCCAGTTCAAGAGCATGTTATTTAGCCTGTATTTTGAAATTCTTTTAATTTTCAGTTGAAGTGCAGTTTTGAGCTTATTGCACTGCCAAATTGCCCAGCAGGCTGTAGGGGTAAGGACACCTGTCCCCTCAGCTGCTGAACATTTTCTGCAGAATGTAAGTAGTTATGTTTAGCCTTTGTGAATTTCCTCTGTGAATTCACACTTGTTTACTGTCTTACCAAGAACGTGTAAAGTGACTGAGATGCAAAGCTTCATTCTCAAACCTCTGTGATGACCACACAGAAGTTCTGAGAATGGACGTTGAACTATAGCATAAGGAGATTTAGCTCAGCTGGACTGAACTTGCTTCTTTGCAAAGTAAAGTCACTCTGCACTCTTGGACACTTTGCACAAAGTTTAACAAAATTTGTAATTTGTTTACAGTGATCTGTGTGGTGACGACTGCACAAAAAGGACCACAACCTCAAATGTGAGAGAAAAAAGTTTCTTGTTTTGCACTAGTTATAAGTTTGTAAATTCCAAACATACATGTCTTAGTCATGTATTAATTTGTGTTAGTTTACAAAGGTTACTGTACCTCCTTCCAAAGATCTATTTTGAAAAGAGAGGGGGAGGTAGGCATGTGTAACCTGCAAAATACCCTGTTAAGTCTTGAATTAGCAAAATCTAAAAATTTCAAAATGTTATTTCTCAATTTTCAAAATTTTCAGCCTTTCTGTTCAAGTTGCAATATGCATGATCCTAATGGTAACAATTTCCCCATTGAATAAGTTAGCTAAGGAGTTATGTGTATTATGTTGTTTGCATTTTTGCTTTGTTCTTTGAAACAAAAGGGGGAGATGTTGCAGCCTCTAATTCAGGTAGGTCCAAAGGACCACCTTCCAGGTTTTGTTTTCACCTTAAAAGGATATGTTTCCAGCCTCAACCAATTGGAGTCAGACCTTTGCACCTAGGGCGGGGTCACTTGAGGTCATATATTGCCTGTGTTTTTGAATAAACTTGGGATTTGCTTGAACATCATATTGGTGCGTGTGATCTCACTAGCGTGGTTGGCAACATAACTCATAGTTTTTTCCAGTGTTTTTCCTTTTTATGTATGTCTTATGTTTCGTCTTTAGCTGAGACCTTTCCTATGATGCAGAAATACAAATATAACAACTATGACACTGTTTTGATGCATTTCACTCTTCACCAAAAACTTTACAGGAGGCCTTCTGCATACTATTTGGCAAAAAAATAAAGCATGGGTAACACATAGAATGATCTGAAGAGTAGAGAAATTTCCAGGAACAACATATTTTTCAAGAAATGTAATGCCCTGATGCTGGGGAAGAACAAACAAACAGCCCCTCAGCTAAGCACAAGATGAACATGAAGAAGAACAACATGAAAACTACTTAAGAATATGCTGAGTGTATTTTTTTTAATAAAATAAGTGAGAGACATGAGATCAATGTCTCCCTATTGCCTTATGAAGTTTTATCAGACTGACACAGCTGTAGTATGGTCACTATTATGTAATGAGAGAGATGAAACAATGTTTGAGAAATATAAAAGATCCTACAGAGCATGATCAGCAACAATAGAAGTGTTCGTATTATCATAAAATGCAATACAAATACCTCTGGGTAGATAAGAAACAAATGCTAATGAGTCTAAAACATATATATATATATATATATATATATATATATATATATATATATACTCTTCTTGGAACTTATTAGCATGGTTCAGATGTTTCATGGGTCTATCCTCAAGTGATCCAGAGAATCACATAGAGTTATTACCTAATCAAAATGCAAAATTCATTGATGTGTGATGTAATTAAGCAATGAAGTTTGAATGTGTTCATTAAAATGGAATTCAAAATAGATAAGACTTTAGGGTCAAGGTCCTTCAACAGCTAACTTTACCCTAAAGTCCAATCTGGTACAGGTGCAATTATTAGTTTCTTAATTTAATGAAAACTCATGAAGTCTCAAAAAGGTTAATCAGTTCTTTTTATTGGACTAAACATGCATGAAAAGAATGTTCAGTTTGGACAATGTTATGGGATGAGATATATGTAGCACTCTGTCCAGCATTTCCTCCAAAAGCCGGTGAAAGTATGAACATGACACAGTTCAGCTGGGATATCAGTTTGAAAGATACAGCAAAAAACCTTGCATAGAGAAAATATAATTTCCTTTCTAATGAATGTATCAGTCATTAGTAGAAAGATAGCATGTTTTCAATTATGGTTTACACAGGTTTGATGGAATCTCACCTGAGCTTGCTTGAAGTTGCCTAATAGAAGTGAGATTTCAGGCTTGAAATTTGTGAGTAATCTTTTCATGCGTAGGCAGAGTTTATACTGCTATGGATAATTACTGGTAATTAGGTACATGGGTTAGTAGCTTTATATATACATATAGGGAAAATATGCATTTTTGTACAGATATGGTGTTAGGAATTGTTCCACTTAGCTATCTTCTAGTAAAGAAGAATCAGATTTTGAGTAATGAAATGTCACCTATGCAACCCATTGTGGAGATCAATGTCATTGTCATTGTTAAGAGCAATTGCCATTGGACTAATTGCCATTTGGAAGTGTAAAATTGCAAGCCAATCTATTTGGACAGCCTTACTTCTTATGTTGAAGTAATTCTTTCCACAAAAATAATCTAGGATATTGCTGTGTAGGTGGATGAAGACAATTCTGCATTTCTCTGTCCAGTCTGAATCTGATGCTCTAAACATGCAAAGACTATGAAAACTGGAAGAACATTTAACTCATTTAATCCAACAGGCATAGGTAAAGCAGTAGTTGCAAATTTATTAAAGAAATGGTAATATGAGGGTTGTTGGGTCTTACTTTATCTTCCTTATCCACACCTCCATTTACACTTCTGGTGATCCCACATAACCATACACAACCACCTGAATGTATTAATTAAAAGTCAGAGTCTTCTTGTGTGGCTTCCAGACTGAAAAGTGCCGTGCCTGCATTCAGTAGCAAAAAATAGGCATAAATCATCTGTAACATATAGGCCCATCACAGACTCTTCAAATTACTAGAAAAAAATTGTTGATGTTACTTTCCCTTCATAAACATAGCACATTTTCATAAACATGTATTGTCAGTGTCTGTGGGCAACCAAGGTCTACTTGTAAAACAGCATGGTCACTGCAGGTCAGTTCTGAAGTGCTGAAGGGTGAGACAAACTGAAAAATTACCTTGTGCATAAATGTTGTATTTTGTTAAGCACAGTTAAGACAGCTAAGTTCAAACTGCATAATGCATCTTTCTAAGCGTAAGCAAATGAACAGAGCAAGGCGAGGAAGAGGAACTCCTTATAAACATTTTTTCTCTAGTTTGCTTCATTCCTAGCCTGTAGGCACATTGGCCAGATTTTCAGTACCTTAGCATTTACATGGAAGTGTCCTCTAGGAAAGCAATCCTTCAGAAGCCTAAAACAGGTGTAGATATCCTAATTTGTTTTCTTAACTGTCCTGTGATCTCTGCAAACAAGACTTCTGGATTTTATGAATATTGTTGTCAATTTTGTTCTACACAAATTGCATTGAAATTATTAAGAAAGAGTTGCACCTCAGAGCTATGTACAGCTGGTGACATTCACAACAGCTTTTAGGGAGCCTAAGGTTACAGAAGAAATAGGTTATGGGCTGGCACATAATCTCAGGATATGAAGGTATAAGAAGTTTGCAGATGATGCTAAATTGGGAGAAGCTGTTGACTTCTTTGAAGGCGGGGGGGCCCTGCAGAGACACCTGGACACAAATTATGCTGAGCAATCAGCAATCATATGAAATTTAAGAATAAGTTCCATATTCTGCACTTGGGACAGGGCAATTCTGCATGTACAGGCAGACTGGAAAACAAGAGGCTGGAGAGCAGTGCTGCAGAAAGGGACCTGGTGGTCCTGGTTGATGGCAAGCTGAATATGAGCCAGCAGTGCCCTGGCAGCCAGGAGGGCCAACTGTGTCCTGGGGGGCATCAGGCACAGCATCACCAACCGGTCGAAGGAGGGGATTGTTGTCCCTCTCTGCTCTGCACTGGGGCAGCCACACCTTGGATATTGTTTGCAATTTTGGGCACTTCAAGAGGGAAATAAAGCTACTAAAGAGCATCCAGGGGAGGCCATGAAGATGGTGAAAGGTCTTGAGGGGAAGCAGTACAAGAAGTGTCTGAGGTTTCTTGGTTTGTTCAGTCTGGAGAAGAGGCAACTGAGGGGAGACCTCATTGCAGTCTACAGTTTCCTCACAAGGGAAGGAGAAACGGGCAGGTGCTCATGTCTTCATTCTGTGACCAGCAGGAGAGGTAGGTTTAGGTTTGATAGGAGGACAAGGTTTTACACCCAGTGGGTGGTCACGTACTGGAACAAGCTCCCCAGGGAAGTGGTTATGACACTAAGCCTGACAGGGTTCAAGAAACATTTGGACAATGCTCTCAGGCACATGATGTGGTTCTTGAGGCTATCCTGTGCAGGGCAAGGAGTTGAACTTGATGTCCTTGTAGTTCCCTTTCAACTCAGGATATTCTATGATTATCAACTGTTCCTCTCCTTCTCACTGTTAGTGCTGTTTTCCATCTTGCTCGCTAATTAAAAATTATTTAGGAACTTTCTTGTTTTTTGAATATATACATTTATCACAGTGATGTTTGCCATTGTCAACTGAGACCAATAGGCTTTATTGCAGCATAGATATTTCACTGTAATTACAAATACCAGCAAGTTAATGCTGTTCTACCTTCTAGGAATTACTGAGGAAGAAATATTTAAGGAGAAAAATATAACTGTGAATAGAATGCTTTACTAATTTTTTTTTCTGTTGCAAAACAATTACTAATGTAATATGTTTTCATATCTAATCCAATAATTTACAATATAACTATTGTAAAGAGAAAAGAGGGGATTATAGAGGTCAACAGCAAGGATAGGAGGTCTGGGAAATATTGCTACTTATTGTGACTCCTCAATCATTTAATTTTGAAGATTTCTCTTACTGCAACCACATCCTTTTCATAAAATGCTTTAACCTTGCACAGAGATGAGGTGCAAATATTATTTCTATTTGAAACTGAAGAATTAAGGCAGAATTAAGGCACACAGTGAATGAATCCTGTCTCTTCAGGAAGTTTATATAGTAAGTGGAGGTACTTTCATAAAGCAATTAGCCTTTCAGAAGCACTGTATGATCAAAATGAATTCTCCGAACTCAATTCAAGTTGAAGTATTTTTTAATAGTTGAGGTTTTCTTAACCCAACTGTGAATCAGGCTCCTGGTTTGATATCAGCCAATAACGAACATATAGGTATTGCTGAAGAAGTTTTAAATCTTACAGAGCACAGATGGTAGAAAAGAAAGAATGCTTCTATTACATAAACCTTTGTTGATCTTGTTTTATTAAAAAGCTGTGTCATCCAGCCACTAAGAAAATTAAAGAGCCAGAAGTGATCAGCCACTAAACTCTGGGGGGAACAGACTCTCAGTTCCTTGACCTTCTTCATCTCTTTGCACATGTTTCAAGCGTAGTCACAAAAACAAAGCAAACAGCACTGCTCTTTAAGAGATACTTTTTGTGTGACGAATCTTAATCACCTTGACCTACTTGTTACATTAGTATGGAAAATAGACCACCAAAAATGTCACTTCCTCTTATATTAGAGATTTCAGTAACAGGCTTTTATTAACAGAAAAATCTCCACCCAACTCTGAGCTATTTATAGACAAGTTAAGCCCTCGGCAAAACTAATGTGTGCTTAAATGTCACTTTCCCAGTAAAATGTTATACTCAGTATTCTAGTTGACTGCATTGTGTGGAAGCTATGATGCTGTTCTATAAAATTCTGGGAGAGAAAAAAAGGGTGACTTAGACTTATGAGCAGACTTGGGGAAATTTTCTTGCATTTGACATCAATAGTATTTAGTGGATATTTAAGATATAAAGCCCTACTTAGAAGCATTTTATAGAACTGAAGCACTAATAACCTAAAACAAAGTTGCTTGTTGGTATGGATTTATGATAGATGAAGTTTAGTACACATTATTTTTGCTGGGTTTTACTTCTGCCTCTCATACCAGGGTTCTTAGGAAAATTCTCAAGTATGGAGTTAACAATTTTATTTTTTAAGTCAAAGAGTCTTATGAACAAAAGAAGTTCTTCTTGTTTTCATAACCCTTATCTGGCAAAGCAATGTGATCAAAGTAGGTAGAGAGTACATAGAATCACACATTTTTTATCGAAAACCACATCTGACTTGCATGTCATTTACAAGTACCCCGCAGTATAAATATAGTAGTTTATTCATGGATGTAAAATCTGTGTAATTTATTTTTGTCCCTTATAATTTTGCAAGTTCATTAGAAATTCACACAGGTCCTATATTGGCAAAGACCATGGTATCAGAACAGCTTAACCCTTCAAATATTTTTATGCAGTTAACTGAAGAGAAACATTTTCTTCTATGTGAAAGGCAATTACACCTTACTGTTTTATCCAACTCAGTTTTCAGTGTGCTGGCTTCTCATATTTTCAGTTATTTTCTCCCTCACGTTTAGTGAAAACTTTCATACAGTTATTATATTCACAAGATTAAAAGAGTAGAGCAAACTTTTTACAGTGAAAGGCTGGTCTGCATAGCTGAATAATAGAAGATGGTGCTGCATCTCCTCTCAGCATGGTTCCTTCCTACTTTTAAACAGGTGTTGCAGGCTCACATTTTTTTTCCTTCTTTTATGAGTTGTATTTCTGAAATTATTATTTCACTTTTCTCTCTGTGATCTTTTAAACAAAAAGATGTGTTTATACAGCTTTTATGTATCACTTCAACAGCATATATTAACCAGTAAAAAAGGTCTATGCTTTTAGCCAAAATTCCTTTTGAAAACCACATTTGACTGAGGAAAGAAGAATTTAATGATTAATTATGACTGCAAAAACATTTAAATGGGTTTAATTTGTTATTTTAATAATTCAAATATTTGTGTATATGCTATTCCAAGCTTTTTAAATACCTTCTAAAAAGAAATTCTGTTACAAATAAACCATCATGTCAAATTATATTCAGCAATAGTAATTTTGCTATTAACAAATTTCAAGTCAATAGTAAAGATTAGTTGACATTGAGATCTCACTGACATTTTTCAATATTACTGTAGAAATGGAAGTGGAGGTCCTTCTTAAGGAAAATTCAGTGGTAATATTGAAACTAGCACACAAAAGAATAAACTTCTTGAGGAACTGCCTAACAGCAACAGAAATTTGTGATTCTATTTCAGACATTTAATGGAAATGGAATCATCTCCAAAACCTGCAATTCATTTCCAATCACACACCATTCTCCAGTAATATAGCAACAGTTATCTAAGTGCTTCATCCACCTATGGGCTGTCCCTGTCTTTACACATTTGCAACTCTGTATTTTTAAGCCAAAGATTCAGAACTGCTGTAACACTAGTACAAGGCAAACAACCAAAAACAAAAACCTATTGGCACAATGCCTTTCCTACTAAGTAGCAACTAATGTTATCTCCCTTTCCCCTTTCTTTCATTCCTTTAATTTCCTCTCCTCTTTTGCCTTTGAAAAGCTAGCTCTTCAGAAAATCATCTTTCTCATCATGCACCAAAGTCAGAACCTATCAGAAATTTTTGTGACCATTTGTTATCCTAGTCTGTTTTAAGAATTTGCCATGTTTAACACATTTTTGACATTTCCTCAAGGACATACGGTCTATCCCACAAAACCAGGGTATGGTGAATTCCTGATACTTAATGACTGCTTAATTTTAAAGAAATATGACCAACTTCCATTAAGTGCATTCAGCTTTCTCTTTCAAGTCAAAAGTATCCAGATCAATATTACAAAGAACTTCCATTTAAACTTATAACCTATACTTGCCAATGCTGAATGAACATCAATTATTAATAATGGATATGGTTTGGGTTGTTTTACTTATGTCTGCTTTTAGAGTACTATAAAGGACTGTTCCTGCCAAGTGCACCATTACAGAGATACAACAGCTCTGAACATGAGATAAAAACTAGTAGCAGTTACTGACAGATAATGTTTACTAGCTACACATACCTGTCACTGGGATCTAAATTTTTACCTAAACCCCAATGTCTCTTCTGTTAAATCTAAACATTATAGTCACTGAATGCAGGGACCATGGGAGACAGGGAGCAACACATGAACAAATCACAAAAAGCAGTATCAGCATCCTGAGAAAGCTGTAAAGCAGCATGTTTTCATTTGCCTCAGTGACTACACCACACAGAAGGGGAGTGTCTGCTTACTGATTTTAAACCTCCAAATTCCTTTGTTATGCCATGATGTCAGGGACTTTTTCGTTAGACATTCACTGTAACATGGTATGAGTTATCCCCACAAGGGTCTACTTTGTCATCTAGTTGAGAAAAGAAATCAGAAAGAGGGAACTGTAAAAGAGCAAGTAAACTTCAAGACTAATAAATCTATGAGAGAATATCCTTTGTTGTAAGAGGAACTGAGAATTTGATACCTAACAGGAAACAAAGTAATTTACTGTATTAATATTGAAATCACTTTCAGAATATTTTCAAGATTGAAATCAGGCTTAGACTTTTAGTTTTAAAATGCAGGCAGACCCAGGCCACCTTCCAGTTTTCCCCTCTTGACAGTCTGTCCTAGCATCCTGCCTGTAATCTCCCTTCTCCTTTTGCCTCCAACTTAGTCTTAACTTCTCCCTTCCAACACTGTTGATTGTGCTTGTCCTCCAGTGTTTCTTCTGACTCCATTCAAATTGTTCATCCCTTTATCTTGTATTGGTTGTGCACTGGCAAATTAATCAATGCAGAGTAGAAAGGTTACCTGCCTTCAGTTCAGTAACCTGATTGTAGGTGCAATTACAGAAAAGTTGCTGAAAGTTCATAGAACAGTTGGGATTGGAATAACACTGAAAGATTTTGCCCAGTCTTTTTGTCCTCTGAAGCTGCATGTTGTCAGGAGGACAGAGCACCAGAAAGACAGAAGATATATTCCTAGCAAAAATATTCTGATGCAAATCTTCGAGGCTTAGCTTAAAGACATTGAAAATACATTGAGTAAAAGTTTACCAAAAAAATTAATTCAGGCAGAATAGTGTTTTAAAAACATATGAGGTTTTTGGGTTATAGTTGTGAAAGATCAGTCTAAGCTAGACATCCCCAAATGCAAATAATACCAAAACTATTTGAATAACTTGCTTTGATGAACAATTTGGTTAGATCTCAAAGCTGGTTATTGAGTAGACAGGTTGAATATTTTTAATGAAACTTGACAAAATATGCAATGAAAAATGGAGATGTCAAAAAATAACATTCAAAAAGACTCTTCTTGCTCCATATGAATGAAATAACTTTGGATATAATGCAGATATAATGTCAGTCAGAGGCCAGAGATTCTGAAAAAATGTCCAGGAATATCCCAACCTCCCAAGTCAAAGTTATCACTACATGACATCAACAGTAGGTATGAAGTAAATGCCTCTTTCAATGATTTCAGTCACATATAATTTCTTGCTGTAGGGTATCGGTGCCTTGTAAGGAGCCCACAGAGCCCCACAAATATCACAAAAGGTGGAAGTTGCTTTTAAGTTTTTTCCTTATTTCTGCTGAGAAGCTGTGCTTTATAAAAATAGTGATCACAAAGCTGACAGAGCTAACGTAAGTGTTTATAAATTTATAATATACAGTTTCAGTGGGAAGGAAGACCCCAAATGATGTAGCCCCTGATATCATGCCTTGATCTCCACTCCTCTTTCAAGGCAGGCATCACTCTGTAAGTCTGGCAGCTATGCAGAACTATAGCTGTTCTCCAGGGCCACCAAAGCCCCAAATCAGCCATAGCCACGAACAATGGAAGCAAGTGTACTGTTTTGCTAATGTGATACTTCCAGAAAACTTCCCATGATCACATTATTTGAAGCAGCAGCTGAATTACATGGTATGAGCTTTTATATATGCATTTATTTATTGAAATAACACCTGGAAAACAGAATATTTCTTTCCAAACTAACTTCTTTTGTATGATTGAATATATTCTTTTTTTCTTTCTTGATGGTACTCTGTGAACTGTGTCTCAGTATATCCTTCTCAACAGTAATACTGCTGGTACTCTAACTTTAGTGTGATCTGGATGCTATGTTGCTTTCACTAGCACATGTGGTTTTTTTCACAGTAAAGATTGGACATATTGTATTTGCCACATTCTTTTAATGTCATTCTGTATAGACTGACTTTTCGTTTCTTCTGTTTAAGGATACCTGCAACATTTCTATGTTCAGATTGTCCCCTGATCATAAACCAAATAATTATTTAGTTTTGTCTTAAGATTTCAAGCAGAAATATCAGACGCTATTGCAGTCCTTAAGATATGAGTATGTCAATGCAGAAGAAAAATAACAAATAACAGTGAAAAAATTTATGGTCAGATTAACATGAGAATGTTTCAATAGATATAATATATGCAAGTTTTGCTAGAAGATGTCATGGCTAGGCTTTGCGAACGAAGATTTGAGAAGGGCACTACCCATGCTTGCTGCAAGCATGCTGGTGGCTAAAAAGGCCGATACGGGATAGGCAGGTCTGGTCACAAAAGGCACAGCGGAACGTCTCCCTAGGTGATACTGGCAAGGAACGGTTCTTTCTGCGTTGTCTTTTCTCCTCAAGACTGACTCTCCGTGCATTCTCAAAGGAAGCAGCAGCATCGTGAATGATGTGTCTCCATGAATCCCGATTGGAGGTCAGAGTGGACCATTGGTGGCAGTCAATACGGTCAAGGCTGAGGTGTTGTTTCAGGGAGTCCTTGTATCTCTTCTTCGGGGCTCCTCTCTTGCGGCAGCCGGTGGCGATTTCACCATAGAGCACAATCTTTGGGAGGCATTGGGTGATCCTCCATCCTGGAGACGTGCCCTGCCCAGCGCAGCTGCATTCTCATCAGCATGGCCTCATTACTGCTGATCCCTGCCTGTTCAAGAACGGACACATTGGTCATGTAATCAGACCAGTGGATGTTTAGGATTGAACGGAGGCAGCGCTGATGGAAGTGTTTGAGAAGCCGCAGGTGGTGGTGGTAGATGACCCAGGATTCAGACCCATATAAAAGAGTAGACAGTACAATGGCTCTGTAGACACTAATCTTTGTACTTTTCTTCAGGTGTTTATTGGACCAGACTCTTTTATGGAGTTTTCCAAAGGCTTTGTATGCCTTTGCTAGCCTGTTGTCTATCTCTTTGTCAATCTTACCATCTGAGGAAATGATACTTCCCAGATAGGTGAACTGCTGGACTGACTTAAGCTCTGAATTGCCTATGGTGATGTGAGGATGATAGAAGACTTCTTGAGGTGCAGGTTGGTAGAGAACTTCCATCTTCTTCAGGCTGACTTCCAACCCAAAAAGCTCAGCAGACTCTGCAAAGCAGGATGTTAAGCGCTGCAGAGCTGCTTCTGTGTGAGCAACGAGGGCGGCATCATCAGCAAAAACCAGCTCACGGACAAGGTGATTCAGGGTCTTGGTGTGGGCCTTCAGTCGCCTTAGGTTGAATAGGCGTCCATCAGTACGATATCGGATGTAGATGCCGTTTTCTTCATCGAGGTCTGCTGTGGTTCTTTGGAGCATCATGCTGAAGAAGATTGTGAATAGAGTTGGTGCAAGAACGCAACCTTGTTTCACACCATTGGTTATTGGAAAGGGCTCAGAGAGTGCATTGCCATATCTGACTTGTCCACGCTGATCCTCATGTAGCAGGATGATCATTTTGAGGAACTTGGGGGGACATCCTAAACGTTCCAAGATCTGCCACAGGCCTTTTCTGCTCACAGTGTCAAAAGCTTTGGTGAGGTCAAAGAAGGTTACATAGAGACCTTTGTTCTGTTCCCTACACTTCTCTTGCAGTTGTCTGAGAACAAACACCATGTCTGTGGTGCTCCTATTGGCTCTGAAACCACACTGGCTTTCAGGTAGAAGATCTTCTGCAATAGTGGGTACTAATCTGTTCAGAAGTATTCTTGCAAGGATTTTACCAGCAATGGAGAGCAAAGTAATACCTCGGTAATTTGAGCAGTCTGATTTTTCTCCTTTCTTCTTGTACAGGGTGATAATGACTGCATCACGGAGATCTGGTGGTAGTTACCCTTGTTCCCAGTAACGCACAACAAGCTCGTGGAATTTGGCATGGAGTGCTTGACCTCCATGCTTCCAGATTTCAGATGGAATTCCATCAACCCCAGCTGCCTTGTCAGTTTTCACCTGTTGTATGGCGTTGAGTATCTCTCCCATAGTAGGGGCTGCATCCAATTCATGTTTCGCCGATTGTTGTGTAATGTGCTGAATTGCTGAGTCTTGGACTACACAGTTGGCACTGAAGAGAGTCTGAAAGTGCTCAGACCATCGGTTCAGGATGGAGGTTTTACCTGTTAGAAGCAGTTGACCATCTGCACTGAGTAGGGGGCTTTGAACCTGGTGAGTGGGTCCGTACACTGCTTTCAGGGCCTCATAGAATCCTCTTTGGTCACCCAAATCTGCGCATAGTTGTGTCTTTTCTGCTAGGTCGAGCCACCATTTGTTCTGGATGTCTCGAAGTTTCTATTGGAGCTTACTGCATGCAAGACGAAAGGCGGCTTTTTTTATATAGCAAGATGGCTGAGCAAGGTGTGCTTGGTGAGCAGTTCTCTTCTTCTTCAGCAATTCCTGGATCTCTTGATTGTTCTCATCAAACCAGTCTTTGTTTTTCTTGGAGGAGAACCCTAGGGACTCTTCCGAGGACTGCAGGATTTAACTTTTAATATGTTGCCAAAGCCCTTCAGGAGAGGGATCTATGGGATTATCTTTAAGTCTAGTTTGAAGGTTTACCTGGAAGCTGTCTCTCACTGTGGCTGTTTGAAGATTGCTGACTTGGAGCCTCCTCCTTGGAATGCCACCTCTCTTAGGTTTGAGCTTGAAGTGGAGGTTAAATTTGCAGCGCACAAGGCGGTGGTCTGTTTGACATTCTGCACTCAGCATCACTCGAGTATGACGGACATCACTGACATTTCTCTGTTGTACTAAGATATAGTCAATGAGGTGCCAGTGCTTGGATCGAGGATGCATCCAGGTTGTCTTCAGGCTGTCTTTCTGTTGAAAGACAGTGTTGGTGATGGTGAGCTGCCGTTCTGCGCAAAACTCTAGCAGGAGGCGTCCGTTGTCGTTCAGTTTCCAACGCCATGCTTGCCCAGGACTCCTTTCCAGGCTTCAGAATTCTTACCTACTCTGGCATTGAAGTCACAAAGGATTATGATCTTAACATCTGCAGGAACATTTTGGGTGAGGCGGCGCAGGTCTGTGTAGAATTTGTCTTTTTCTGCTGGGTCAGCTTGGAGAGTTGGGGCATATATGCTAAAAAGAACAACATGTTGCTTGTTGTGTAGAGGGAGGGGTAAGGACATAATGCAATCGGAATGACCTGTCGGCAGATTTTCAAGTTTGGAGGCAATGGAGTTTTTAATCATGAAGCCAACTCCTGAAAGGTGTCTTTCGGTTTTGGGTTTGCCTGACCAGTAGAGTGTGTAGCCAGTACCATGTTCTTTAAGGCTGCCTTCCTCATGAAGACGAACTTCACTGAGAGCAGCAATGTCAATGTTGAGCCGTGACAGTTCGTAGGCAATTAGAGCAGAATGACACTCAGGACGTCCACTATCCCCAGTATCAAGCATGGTTCTGATGTTCCAACATGCGAGTGTTAGTTTAAGCACACCTTTGCAGGCAGGTGTATGCCTTTGAAATCTCTTTGTTTTTGTTTGACCACATGGAAGATGCCGGTTGGCCGCGGTTATCCAACCGGGTGTGGAGATCAGCTTTGTTTAGGCCACCTTTGCTAGGCCCCTCTCCGTGTGGAGCAAGCAGTGCTGTTCCTAGAAAAGGCTGCTTGGTCATTCAGGATGCTGCCGCAAGAGACTGTCATCTCCGGGGTCAAGCCTCTAATGACCCATATCCTGAACTGCCCGCATGCAGGGTTGGGTCTGCGGCTTCCAGCTGCTTCCTATCACCTGCCGTTTTCGACCCTCACCTGTCGCTACAGGGCTTTGCAATGTGGGTGAACCCTTCAGGCCTGCGCAATGGATTTTTTAGGTGAGGCACAGCATGCGCAGAACTGGCCCCACCCTTTACTCCTAAGGTTCATCTGCCACGGCCTAGTGAGCTTGGATGGTGACAGCGAATACCTCAGGACGTAGGTTTGGTTAGAGTATCCTTCTCTTAGGTGGATGGCCTTACAGGGCTAAACGAGCTCCATCTGCCCGGGTTTGGGGTTGGAGTTGTCCTTCTCCTAGGATGGTTGCCAGACGGCTAGCGAGCCCATCCTGCCCGTGGACACACTTTGTCTGACCCTTCAGCTGAGA
The DNA here is from genome assembly GCF_047495875.1 of Pithys albifrons albifrons. Lineage (NCBI taxonomy): Eukaryota > Metazoa > Chordata > Aves > Passeriformes > Thamnophilidae > Pithys > Pithys albifrons. The sequence continues at coordinate 69,312,422 of NC_092460.1, forward strand.
CCTGTCTGGCATGGGAGACCCTACCGGCGGCACAAACCACCTCCAGCATAGCTCTCAACCTCATGAGGGCACGCAAGCTTCTCCCCCGCGACAAGGCAGTGTCCCTGGAGAAGAGATCAGCACAAAAAAAATACAAAATTCAGATTAAATTAGGTCACAATGGAAAAATAACTCCTCTTTTAGAAGGCGCCCTGACCATTTGTGTCTAAATTCTTTCTTGACACAACTTTAGTGATTAAGAAAAAATAGGTTTTTTTCTCTAATTTAGTCATTATGAGGAAAAGAATAAAAAAAAAAACAGCAACCAAACCAAGCTGCAAGGGAATTCAAATAATCTCTTACTCTCTAAGCAAAAGATTGATGGCAAATTCCTTTTCTCCTGCCTTTGTGACAACAGTGACATGATTGTATAGAGTAACAAGTAGACCTGCAGAGCTTTGCAATCTAGTCAAGCTATGTGTAAGAAACTGATGTTACTAATGTTAGTGCACAACAGATAGAAGTTCTTTGGCAGTGAAGTTGGTGACCTTGCAGCAGAGGTCTGATGGGCCTGCAGCTCAACAAGGTTATGTGTCTCTTGCTGTCTGCTGCCCCCAGACTCCTTTGACAGATTTCATACTTCTTGTCTGGCCTGGATGATATGTCACGTGATTTATGTCAACATATATAAACAGGATAGACATTATGTTGCAACACATATGTAGACATGCCTGGAAGTACATGCAAGCAAAGTCCTGGGAGATTCAACATGTCTCCCATGCCATGCACACAGTTTAGACATTAGTGGATCTTGAGCTGAAGTTTGAAACTATAATCATAACAAAGAACTCAACAGAATTGTACATCACCTATTCAGTAAATAGTAATGGAAATTATGCTTTCTTTATAGTCTGATGTGTGAACTATATGGATATGTCTCCAACATCTACCTCTACCTCTCCTCCCTCAGTGAGGACCTGGAATTACCTCAGTTGGTTAGAGCATGGTGCTAATAACACTAAGATTATGGGTTAGATCCTCATATGGGGCATTCATTTGAGAGCTGGACTTGATGTTTCTTGTGAGTCTTTTCCAAGTCAGAATAGTCTGTGAAATCTGTGGTACTCCAAAGACGCAATGATTCTTCTCTCAATTTTTTCACTTTATTATACAGGTTAAGAGGCCTTTTTACTGCAATGGATCAGAGGTCATCAAAGGTAATGGGACATGGGAACCCTCTAGGAAGCCGGCTAGAGTAGTTACTAAGTACTGAGAAACCAAGCTTCACTTGGGTGCCTGTGGATCCAAACAAGGTTTAGAATGCCTGCTTTGTAATATTCTTTAATACTTGTGAATATAACACCTCAGATCACCAGAATTCAAGATATGGGTGGGAGTTGGTAGTTTTGGTTCAAGAATGGGGGCCTCTAGTAGAACCTTGGCCCCTTTACAGAGGGAGAAATTATATTGTGCCAGTATTCCTCTTGTAGTTTCACAATCATAATGTTGTTATGTAAGTTCAAGCGCAACTTATTGAAAAACAAATTAGCTCATCATGTATCTATATTCAAGAGTGACGAAGAAGGGATGAATCAAGGCAGCCAAAGGGAACTATGTTTCATAAAATTGGGAAAATGCTCTCTCAAGAAGTAAAGAATGATATGTAGTACATTTCTACTTTTCTTGAAAACAGAAAATATATTTTGTTATTATATTAGAAGAAGGGGGGTTTTTTTGTTGTTGTTGTTGCTGTTGGTTTTTTTCCTTAAATACAAACTATCCTAAAAGACTTCCTGTTAGATTTTACTTAAAGAGGAAAAAACCCCTATGTGCTGGTAATGTATACCTAAGAAAAATGCAAAAGGAATACAAAGTAAATAGTCTAGCAATCCTGTTGAGAAGGTCCCAACATTTAAAGGGTGGATTTAAAATAAAATTAAATTTAAATAAAAACCCCAACAACCAGAACAACAAACAAACAAATAAACAAAAACAACAAAAAAGAGTGAAGTTTTAAGTAGTAATGATGAAAAGAAATAAAGGAGAGGAAAATGAAGCTGGTGATCATGATGATGTTGTAATTACATTGCCTGTCAACTGTCATGCTTAAACAAGATATAATTACTTATAATTACAAGATACTCTGCCTTTGGGATGTGGTCAAACAACTCAAACAATGTCCTATTTGGCAAGCTATATCATTGGTGATCTGAAAGGGGTGCCTGATGATGCTAAAACCAGTGTGGTTCATCAACTCCAAATCAACATACTGAAGTGGGGAAAAGATATCTTTTTTTTTTCTTTTTCCACAAAAACCTTTCATTTTTCAAACTTGTATTTTCACTCTAACAGTTATTAATAAGGTTATCTGGATCTTTCAAGTATTTAATATTTTAACCATGCATAAATTCTGATAGGAGTTGAGCCTGGTATTTAGCACAAAAACATCAATATAATGTCCATGGTTCAGCTCAAGCAACAGCTTTCTTCTCTTGGAAAGATCATAAATTTTGAGATGTAAATCATACATTTTACGTACACTAGGTTTTGGATCATACAACTATGAAAGACATTCTATTAGATCACTTGACTTGAGATAAATATAACTGATGGGTTACTCCTACTTTATGTGATCCTGAGATGACAATGCCAGAGTTAAGATAGGAAGTTATTCAGTTGTTGCAATGTAGGCTGAACAAATGAATTCACGTACTTTTTTTCTGAATTAGGACAATTCCTGTCACACTTCAGATCAATGGAACAAGGCAAAGGCAGAAGAGAAAAGAGAGGTCCTACAGAGCTTAAATGATGTGTTATTGTATTTTTTTAATTCATTGTAATTGTCCTGAAAACATAGCTAATGGTTCCCTCTTGACCTGCTTAAATGTCAGGATTCTTCAGCCTGTCAAGTATCACAAGCAGTGTTCTGCAGAGTGCTATAGTTCTTTTTTATTTTCTCACCTTTAATCCTGAGCAATAGTGATAACCATAGTACTTGCTAATAGTGCACTATGATGAATCCTGGTGGTTGAGAATATCTTACTCAAACTTGAATTTGACAAGCAAAAGCAAACATCCCCCTCTCCTACCCACACAACAACCCCCATGTGTTATTCTTCACAATATAAGTACTGGTCCGTGCAAGAATTTCACAAGCATGGAATAGACTCTACACTCAGCTTCCTTGAAATATGCATTTTTGCACATAATCATATCCTGTTGTCACTGTGCTAAAGGATTTGATCAAGAAAACATAGTCAATTCCTTTTAGAGATGAATCCCCTCCTCCTGGCTTCAGTTGTATCTTATTTAGGATTGAGAAGAGCATAATTCTATGCATGCTTTTTTTAAAGTCAAGAAAAAAAAACCCAACAAACTGAGAGTAATCCACTAATTTATTTAAACGAAAAGGAGGAAAGCATAATCAGTGCTTTAAGAGTATGAGTTATTTCACTGTTTTGGTTGTCCAGTTTGATGAAGTACCAGACCTAGGCTCTATTTGTCTGCACTGTGAAGTGAAACATTTTCATTGTGTTTAAGGAACAAGTCGACCATAGATTTCCCTTGTGGACAAAATCAGTTTTCGATGAAAGCTGAGTAATCTGTATTTATTGGCTGCGGTATTCACCTACTTAAGCTTCTTTGGAATTTAGAATAAACCATAATCAAGATAAAGCACCAGTTAATTTATCCAAAAGATAGCCATCTCTAAAGCAGTTTCTTCACAATCTGATGCCTGCTACACTGACCTTTGTAGAGTATACACTTAATCCTCTAACGTAACCAAGAGTATTGGCTAATATCCTGCCAACAGTCTTGTGTTTAAAACTCAATTCTTTCCCTGAAGTGTATGTACATATATATAAATATACATTTTAACTAACAATGGCTTCATAGGGTTTCAGTCACTTTGATGAGGGAAGTCTTTCTGTTTGCAAGATCAGCACACAACAGGCATGTTGAAATTTTCTATCAGTTTTAAAGATAGGATTGGTTAAAAAACTGCTCCCTTTTATGCACAAAGAATCTCTTTGAATCTGTATTTCAATAATCAGTGCTGTCAAAAACATTTGGTGACTAAGTATTTCAGCTTCTGGGTGTTTAACTTAGCCTCATATTCAGAAGATGGAGGTGCTCTTTTCTAAAACTCAGGCGTTCCTTCTCAGTTTGGGAATTGAAAGTACTAGGAGTGTGAAGTATCTTCTTCCAAGTTTACCTGCTTAGAAGCTAAGTATCTAGTTCGAAGCAGTCATCCAGCTCCCTCTGTAGCTGGCAGGAAGAGATAAGTGTAAGTTAAAGCAGTGGATATGAAAGCTGAAAAAACCCCAAAATCTAATTAATGGAGCTCTGCAAGCAGCATAACGAAGAACCTGGAAGTGTGACTGACAGTCTGACAGAGAATAGACTAAGAAGCAAGATGTTTTTAGCCCATCAGAAGTCTGTAAAAATGTACTCACGTAAACACCACCCACTACTGTAAGTAGGAAGATGCACAGAACCAGTAATGCATGCATATGATCTTTAAAGATACAGGACAGGAAATAAACATACTTTTTGCTACTGATTTCTAGTGTTTGTGTGTGTATGGATAAAGTGATATTAACAAATTAAAAGTATGTTCAGATTGATAATCAATTGGACAATGTATGCTACAATAGAGGTGAACCATTACAGTGAAGTTTTCAGAGACGGAAAACCTGGTGTACCCAGAAAGCCCTTTTGCCCCAGGGCTGAGAGCAGTTGGTGGGGGAAAACAGCTGGACATCAGAAAAACAGAGACAAAGGACAGAATATCCAATCAAAAAAACCAACATCTGAGAAAGCTGGTTCATCCAAAATAGCTGGGAAAGTTACTTCTCGCAAGTGATGATCTCCCAGTGATTACAGACCAAGATGTATATGCCACCCTGATGCCTGATCTCATTTTATCTCAGAAGCTGAGCAGGGTTAGGCCCAGTTAGTACTTGGATGGGAGACCTCCTGGAAATACCATGTGCTGTAGGTTCTAGTCCTGAGGACTTCACTGTCACTGTCCAAGCTCGCTCAGCCATGGCAGATGAACCTTAGGAGTTAAAGGGTGGGGCCAGTTCTGCGCATGCTGTGCCTCACCTAAAAATCCACTGCGCAGGCTTGAAGGATACACTCATGTGGGCAGACCCCTTCCCAAGGTCTTTGTTTGTGAAGCCTAGCCATGATGATGACAGACCAAGACTAATTGACCAGTTTCAATTAGACTATTCACTTTTGGTGAGTTTGAGTGCAATCCATTCCATGTGCCCTGGAGTGAACTTTGGATGTCAGTAGAATATGTATTTATTTCAGCAAAGCTGTGACATTAAGCATGGAGCCGAGGACACACCTTTAAAACTGAAATCAAAATGAACCTCTAATTATCATAATTAGTGTTGCAGGACAGATACCTGGACCTGCAATCACTGGCCGTCTACAGATAGTGGTAGATATCCAGGAACAAATTGTGTTTAGAGACTTCTTTTGATATTTTGGTCATTTGCACTGTACTACATGGAACTTACACTGGAGGTGAATTCATTATTCAGTTTTTCAATGATTGTTGCATAAAACCAAAAGAGAAGGAAAAACCCCCAATATTATAACTTACCCTCTGCAAATATCAGGCATTTAATAGATATCATATATTTGTCAGAAAGAAATAATTTGAACTTTATGATAGAATGCTTTCTGAGTTTCACAGACTTGTTTAATCACTGCATTTCCTTAATTACCTTTCAATTCTCTAACACCTGAGTTTTCCCAGAGCTGGTCCATCTGCTCTTCCCTATTACTTGCAAGATTAAGTGGAATCTTTGGTTCAGGCAGAACTGCAGAGTAAATAATTTGTTGGACTTCTAGTAGACTTGAAGGTCAAATTTTAAGATCTCTAAAGAAATTCAAATTAAGTTCTTATTATTTGGATACTCAGTACCTTTCAAGACTTAATAAAAACATTAAAAATTTCCCATCACTATGAGGACATTTTATTCAGTGCCTGTCTTCCACTTTTTTCATTTAATTAATACAGACTCTACAGGCTCTCAGATGTCAGTGAAGACAGAACAATGTTGTCCAATAGCAGAGCAAAACCAAATACAGTGTGGTATACGAAATAACAGCAAAATTGATGGTTACGTTTCCAGGATAAAATATTTTAAAAGGTATAATATAAGCCATAAAAGAAATTGGTTTGTGCTCCATCTTTTTATATGTCTCTTAATTTTAATCAAAAGGTAAGGAATGAAGTTTAACAGACATTACTATTGTCACATTTCCATTAGTATTCTTAAAAACTTTTCATTCCTGAATCAGTTCCCTACTGAGTTTTTTCCCATTTAAAATGGTGTATTCTCATACAATAATCAGAGTTATTCAGTAGGGAAATACTAGTGAAAGAGGCAGTGGCATCTCTGGACAGTTCACAAAACAGACAAGTTCCAGTACATGCCAACTGTGTGATTCCTGACAGTTTTCTAGGTTGTGTGAATTTGACTTCTCCTTTGAAGCCCATTTGTAGGGAACAGGGAAATTACACAAAACAAACTGAAAAATATTCCCTTAAATAATAACTTGAAAAATATGGGATTGTAAATAGCCAAAATTATACTGATGAGGAATAATGATAATGCACTTGTCTTTAGAACGCAACTGTGTTAGGTAACATAGAGATGGGCTGTTGGCTGTCTTACAGATGAGTTTGGTTTGGAGGGAGTTCCTATTTTTCTGTAGTATTCAGACAAGAAGTGACTAATCTGAGTGACTAGCTCAGATTTAGATGCATACTTTATACATATAGCTACATGATTTCCAACCCACTCCAACACACTTGTATATAGCATTCATTTTACTAGCATCAATTTTACTTTCCAGCTATAAGGAGGAAACAATGTGAAATGAAACCTGCTTTGTCAGATGATTAAAGGGTCTTCTTCATAAACATGAAAGATGACAGAGGCATGATTGTGGGCAGCAAATCCTCAACACTTCAGTCAGAAAAAGGAAGCCACTGCCTAAGCCCCAGGGCTGTGGCAGTGGTGGTCCAGCCCCTTGGAATGGAGTTCATCCAGCACCAGGATTTGGTGGGGACACTTTCTGGGTCACCCCACAAACAGGAGACATTACCGAGGGATTTGGTGATTTCAGTCAGATCTAGTAAAGTTATGTTCAGCTAGGGTGAAAGGCAAAGGGAAAGATATGTTTGGTATTAATCTTGAAAATTCAGTCTTAAAAATCACACAAAACAGCTACTACTTCTTTACAGAATGACTTTTGTGTTATGTTGCTGGACTTTTCTTTTTTTTTAGTCACTTAATGTAGTGTGAATACAGTGACCATTCTCTGCAGGATTGCAGCAGTTTTAAATATACGATAAGTTTTAAGCCCTGAACTACTTTGAAGTGTCCTTTCCAGGGACAACAGCATGGAACGCTAGTGTAGGAAAGCAAAAGAGCTCAAAGTAAGGGCTGATACCTTTCTTAAAACTGAAAGATAGAAGAATTCACAGAGCTGAAACTTAGCTTTTTAATTTCACCAGGGAGCAAGTTCACAACTTTCCAACCTGCCACTTCAAAATGCCAGAACTGCCACGTGGGATTTCTGAGAAGTATCAAAAAGAGATAGAAGAAGGGGGGGGAAAAATTTTTTAGTTAGGAAGTAGATATGACCTTTGACTTGAGTGGTTAGCAAAAGAAACTTGAGGTTGCTCTGGTAAGGAAAAACTGGTAATGGAGTTTTTGCTTCCTTACAAAGAATTCCTAAAGAGCTCTCCTCTGAGCACAGTGGGAAACACAAAATAAAAATATCCATTAAGAGTTATGAACAGAGAGACCTTCAGAAAATATTTCTTTCATAAAGTGGCTGTTACACAGACTAGCTGTTTTACAGCTTAGAAAGGAAGGTTCAACTATGTTTCTAGGATGCATGAAGATTTGAAATTTTTTAATTATCCTAAAACCCACCAGAAAATTCGATTCAGTCAAAAGGAAAACTAAAACAAGCCAAGATGACAGAACTGTACTCATTTAAATAAAATTTCACATAGGAAAAAAAAAAGAGTGACTCTGTTCTTACCTTTTATCTTTATATACATAACTGTAGCACTTGGTTCATTATTTCTGTCTTTAATCTCCCACTATAGACAAGACAGAGAGAAAGTATGACATTAGACTGTCTTTGCCATGTACTCTAGGGTATTCAGGGCTCATGTACCTTCTGTCATGGGAACAGAATGGCTTCTGCCTGCTAAACTACTGTGATTTGCAAGTCAGATTTTGCACTGAAGACATTGTGTCTTGGCTGTGAAGTCCCTATATATTAACAAGTACAAAGGAAATATTTTTATAACATTTTGGATGTTATTTCTGTAGCACTTCCGTGGAAGGAATACCTTGTCTCTGGAACAAGGAATCTTTCATCTAACATGACTGGCATGGTGGTATTTGGTCAAAGGTTGGACTTGATGATCTTAAAGGTCTTTTCCAATCATGATTCTATGACTGTATATTGAATTAACTAGTACAATGTACTGCAGAAATAATTCAGAAATAATTTCTGTGTATGCCAGTGTAGATTAAATTCTTTAAGAATGTAATTGTACAGTGTATATTTTCCACGTATATATATATAGGCACTAACAAATAATTGGAGGGCTGAGATAAATGGTATGAGGTTCAACAAGATCAAGTGTTGGGTCCTACACTTTGGTCAAAATAACCCCATGCAGCACTACAGGCTAAGGGCAGAGTAGCTGGAGAGTGGCCCAGTGAAAAAGGACCCTGGGGAGCGGGTAGACAGCTGCTGAGCATGAGCCAGTAGTGTGCCCAGCTGGTCAAGAAGGCCAATGGCATCTTGGCCTGCAGGACCAGGAAGTGATTCCCCCCATGTACTCAGTACTAGTGAGGCCACACCTCGAGTCCTGTGTCCAGCTCCAGGCCCCTCAGATCAAGAAGGACATTGATGTGCTGGAGTGTGTACAGAGAAGGGCAACAGAGCTGATGAAGGGGCTGGAGAACAAATCTTATGAAGAGCAGCTGAAGGAGTTGGAGTTGTCTAGCTTGGAGGAAAGGAGTTTGGGGGAGACCTTATCACCCTCTACAACTACCTTCTCCCAGGTAACTAGTGACAGAATGAAAAGACACAACTTCAAGCTGCCCTAGAGGAGGTTTAGATTGGACATTAGGAGGAACTTCTTCCACAGAAAGAATTATTAAATGTTGGAATGGGCTGCTCAGGGAGGTGGTGAAGTCACTGTCCCTGGAAGTGTTTAAGAAAAGAGTGAAAGTGCCATGACCTAGTTGACAAGGTGGTGTTTGGTCATAGTTTGGACTCAATGACCTCAGAGGTCTTGTCTAGCCTAATTGCTTCCGTGAAGGACATTTAAATCTGTGGCATCTGTAAGGAAACTGACATTCAAATACAAAGACCTTGGGATCCAAATTTAGTATAAATCTTTCAACTGGGTGAAACACATCAGCTTTGTCTCTTGCATCTGTTCTATGCCACTGCTGGCTATAGTACGATCTTCTGTGCAATGGAAGATGACACATTTTATCTTTTTTTTTTAGTTTTTATTTGGAATATCTTGGTTTCCACATCAGAAACCACAGTGTTAAACTTACTGTTGCATATTGTAGATTTATAGTGGAATAGAATTTAGATAATTTCTCATTTTTTTTTCTATTTGGGAATCTAAAAGGATGCACCATTTATCTAAAAAAATACAAAACTTGCCTTCATTCTCTCTCTGAGTCACAAATTCAGCATAATGCAACTGAAACTGTTTCTATTTTCAAAATTGCAGCATGAACTTTCAAGGTTTTTTCCTTCTTCCCTCCCCCCCCTTCCTCTCCCCCCCTTAGTGAAAGCACTGTGAATGTACAGTATTCTAAAAGTGGACCTAAAAGCATACACTTTCTTAGACAAACCACCCAGAAATTTTGCAAGTGATTCTACTTGATTTAGATGAAAAGTAACTTTAAAAAGACAAATAAAGAGTTTTTTGCTGGCTGTTTATTTTCCCTAGAAAATCATAAAATCTTGGGTTTACATTTTTAATGGGACAAATTTCTTTATAAATAATTTCTACAGCCAAACTAGATCAGCATTTTAAGCTACTAAATTTAATATATAATTTTTTATCTTTATTGTTATCTATAAATCTGAAGGATTCTGTAAATTATAGCTACTAGACACATAAATTAATTTTGTCAGAAGAATTCCTGAGGTTTATCTTTTGAAACAGAGAGAAGAAGAAATGGATACCATATCACATGTAAATACCTTGTGCTTCTGTAAGGCTGCTGGATGTTCTCAGCTAGTGTATTACGTTTTAGTTACATTATACCTAGCAGTCTGATGAGGCAAAACCAGTTTCTTCCTGTAGAGATCTAAATAGCAACCAAATTGGAAAAGGCCAGAGAATTACATGGTCTTTTGTCAGTCTAGTTTATACTGCCTTTATTCCCTATATTTAAATTGCTATCTAATCCATTCTTAAATGCTATATCTACTTGCTAATGTTCTAATCTAGCAAGTTCAATGCCAGTCCAACTTGTTCTTCTTTAATCTTATATGCTGCACAGCAATAAAACAGTACAGACAGGTAGATATGAGGGGCATGTTTTCTGAGGAATACAGCATATTAGAATCCATCTCAGAAGGTCTTTCAGTTCATGTTGTTTTCACGTTCTCTAATTTTTCATTCATATAATGTTCCAGATACCAAACAAGTTTATTCTTATGAGACAGAATATGCAAAATGTAACATTAATTCACTGCCAAACTGAAACATCTACAAAACGATTAATGGGGAGATAGTGGAGCAAAGGTATTCACATTGAGGGAATTATTCCAAAGCACAGGATTGTTGATGTGAAATTTAAACATCCTACTAAATGCTACAAAAATCATGTTATCAGTGATTTCATGAGCATTTACAAAGACATGCCAGGTCTAGTGGTTTGACCCCAGCTGGACACCAGTCATCCACCAAAGCCGTATCACTCCCCCCATGCAACTGGACAGGGGAGAGAAAACAATGAAAAGTTTACGAGCTGAGATAAGGGCTGGGAGAGACCACTCACTAAATACTGTTATGGGCAACACAGATTTGAATTGGGAATAGTAATTGAATTTATTGCTAACAAAATTACAGCAGGATAATAAGAAGTAAAATAAAGCTGAAGAACATCTTCCCACCACCTCTCCATCCTTCCCAGCTCTACCCACTCCCTTCCAGTGGTTCAGAAAGACGGGGAAAGTGGGGTTACAGTCTATCACATGTTGTTCTTGCTACTGCTCAATGGAAGGAGTCCTTCCACTGCTACACTGTAGGGTCCCCCTCCCACAGGAGAGAGTTCTCCATGAACTTCTCCAATGTGAGTCCATCCCACAGGCAACAGTTCTCCATGAACTGAGTCACTGTTCTACAGGGTGCAGTCCTTTAGACACAGCTTGTTCCATCATGGGTGCCCAGAGGACCACAAGTCCTACCAGGAAACCTGCTCCAACATGGGCTTCTCTCCCCACAGGTCTGCAGATCCTTACCAGGACCCTGTTCCAGCATGGGCCTCCCACGGGTTCACAACTTCCTTTCAGGCATCAACTTGCTCCAGTGTGGATCTCTTCCATTGGCTGCAGGTGGATCTCTGCACTCCTGTTGACCTCCATGGGGTGCAGAGGGACAGCTGCTGCACCATGGTCTTCATCACAGGCTACAGGGGAACCCTTGCTCCAGCACCTAAAGCACCTCCTCCCCCTCCTTCTCCATTGCCCTTGGTGTCTGCAGAGTTGTTCCTCTCACATGTTCTCACCCTGCTCTTCTCTGGCCACAGCTATGTCTGTGCCATAACTTTTTTTTCCTTTCCTAAATATGTTGTCACAAAGGTATTACCACCATTGGTCCAGCCTTGGCCAGCTGCACATCTGTCTCAGAGCCAGCTGGCATTGGCTCTGCCAGACATGGAGGTAGCTTCTAGAAGCTTCTCATAGAAGGCCTGTACCCACTCTGCTATCAAAACCTGTCTACACACCCAATACACTCAGGTAAAGTATCTGTCTTATTTAGACAATGGAACTGATTTACACCCACTGTTGCCATCAACCCTAATGTTAACTAAATGTGTTTTGTCAGACAGGGGCCAGCAACATGATCTTAAATGTGGGGAGGTGAAACTGGATATTCTTATACTGAAAAACATCTCTAATAACTTGAACTGGTAACTATATTGCTGAAATAAGCTTATGAATGCCTATGGAGAATTCAGATAGCAGTGTTGAAAACCCTATGGCTATGAGAAAATTGATAGTTTTTTTCTTAAGGAAAGGATTCGTATGGTATGCAATAAATAAAACACAGAACCTTACACTGAAAAAGAGAAAAAAAACACATTTTGAGTAGCTGTTCATTACTTGAACAGTGTCCTTTTAGCTCATTGAATCAGCTACGAGACATATAGGAAAAAAACATTTCATTATAAAACAAAGAATATGCGAACTAAAAACAATCCTAATTCTGTCTGCCTTCATCCTGCATTTTCAGAACTTCTTGGATCAGATTTGCGAGTCTAATAATGTTCTTCTCAAACTTATCTTAATGTTAAATATAAAATGTAGAATGGGAGTTGATGGTGATATTTCCTAACAACCACTTTACAGACTGAACACAATAAAGAATCTCTAGATATTTTATTATTCCTTAATAATCTATGCACAATGTATAAACTTGATTTTCATATTGATTCTTCGCAATTTAATATTTCAGTTAATAAGGATTGGAACAGGTTTTAAATACTCATGCATTAATCCAGGATTTTATTACAATATCAATGCATTGGACTACCTTACCAATGCATTGCAACATTTAAAATAAATTTGAAATCTAGTAATGGATATTCACAGACTTTGTTCTTATATAGAAAGCATGACAGAAACAACAGAACAATTCAGTTCTTGCATGTCAGAGATGGTCATAACCATGGATTTTATTATTTAAACGAGCCATTAAATTCTATATTTTTGATATGTTGCATGTTAGTGATATAAAAATCGATTATGAACATCCATCTCCACGTATATATGAAACAGAATTCCATGTCTACATAACAGAAATACGATGAAATTAAAAAAAAAGGTAAATTGAAATAATTGAAATATATAGCTAGACTATTACAGGGTGCTGTGTTTAAAGATCAGTTGCCAAAGTAATTAAATACATAAATAAACAAAAATAATTCATTAATAGTATTCAGTTTTGTCCTGAGTGTTGCTTTTTATAATTATCCCTGAGTTCTAATATTCTGCTTGATTTTGAAAGTCATGTCGTATTCGTTACTGGTAGCATGTCTTAAAATGTCTGCTGATTAGAAAAGTCTTCTGAATTGCACTTGGGCTTCTTCAGGGACTGATCACATACAGAAACTTATCTGTATAAGCAATTTCTTCTTAAGTTCCGAATAATTTCTTAATTTATTTTCCCCTATGAAATGGAATCCTGCAATTTATTATTCTTTTATATTTTTTTATTTCTTAAAGTAATCAAGTTGGGCATCTATTTCAGCAAAAGTTAACATGTTACCTATTCATGCCTATAAGGGAAGCAGATGAAAAAAATTCTGAGGGTTCTCTTTGGATGTCATTTTAATAATTTTTATTATTAACTCTTAGAACTCTTTAAGTAGAAAATAATTTAAGCTGTTATTTCCATCACCTTATGTAACACTTCACCTTTTCCTACACTTTAGATGTTCCTGACTTTGAAGTAAAATATTTAATGAGTATAATGACCACAACTAATATTTTTGCAGTTATGCAATGTTGCATCTTACCTTGCTCTGATATTTTGTGTGTCAAATACATAATATTCTGCTTTCCACTAAAGAACCATCCAGAAAAGTAGTAACAGTATCTATTTCTAAAACACTAATATTCTTGGCAAGATGCAAAAAAAATTGCATACATGTATTCATATGCATATAAACTTATTTCTAGATATAATAAATATATAGATGTTATTATATAGATATTCATGAAGGGGAAATGGTGCTTAAACAACTGGATTGCCTTCCAAAATGGGAGAATTTGGTGGATAGATGAGGAAAGAGCAGTGAGTGTTGTCTACCTGGGCTTCAGCCAGGCTTTTGATGCTGTCTACCATGACAACCTCATAGGAAATCTCAGGAAGTGCAGGCTGGGTGAGTGGATGGTGAGGTGAATTGAGAACTGGCTTAAGGGTAATTCTCAGAAGATTGTCATCACTGAGTACCATGGGGTCTAATTGGAAACCTGTCACTAGTGGGATCCCCCAAGGTTCAATACTGAGCTCAGTATTGTTTAACTTATTCATCAATGACTTGCTTGAAGGGGCAGATGCCTCCTGAGTGAGTTCACTGGTGGCACAGAGATGGGAGGAGTGGCTGATACCCCAGAGTGCTGTGCAGCCCTTCAAAAGGACCTTGATAGGTTGGAGAGATGGACAGAGAAGAACTGACTGAAATTCAACAATGGCAAATGCAGGGTCCTGCACCTGGGAAAGAAAAACCCAATACACCAGGATAGGCTAGGGGCTGACCTGCTGGAGAACAGCTTTGTGGAGAAGGACCTGGAAGTCCTGGTGGACAACAAGCTGTCCATGAGCCAGCAGTGTGACCTTGTGGCCAAGAGGGCTAATGGTATCCCAGAGTGCATTAGGGAGGGAGGTGATCATGCCCCTCTACTCAGCCTTAGTGAGGCCACATCTGAAGTGCTGTCCAGTTCTGGGTTCCTATGTATAAGAGAGACATGGAACTCCTGCAGAGGGTCCAGCAGAAGGCTACAAAGATGATTAGGGCACTTGAGTATCTCTCTTATGAAAATAGGTTGAGAGAGTTGAGCCTGTTCAGCCTTGAGAAGAGGCAACTGAGAGGGGATCTTATCAATGTATCTAAAGGAAGGTGTGAAGAGGATGAAGCCAGGCTCTTCTTGATTGTGCCAAGTAACAGGACAAGGTACAGGGGGAAGAAACTGATGCACAGGAAGTTCTATCTGAACATGAGGAAGAACCTCTTACCTGGAACAAGTTTCCCAGAGAGGTTGTGGAGTCTCCTTCTCTAGACATAACTCAAAAATTGTCGACACAATCCTGAGTAACATGTTCTAGGAGAGCATGCTTGAGCAGGGAGGTTGGACTAGAGAGCTCCAGTGGTCTTTTCCAACCTTAACCTGTGATTCTGTATGATTCTGTGATTATAATGCACATTTTCAAAATAATACTGTCTATGGCACAATATGTGATACTATAATATGATGCCATAAGAATGCATTATTGTTGCTTAATGTATTACATTATATTTATACAGTTATGGATAAAACCACTGAATATACTATATGCAGTGCATTCTTTTATTGCAAAAAAAACCTGAATCAAACATTAAATAAATCTTTGGAGCCCAATATGTAAACTTCAATAAGAATATATGATCCTAGAAATCTATAATTATTCCTGAAAAATTTGATCCCTATGTAATAACATGAGCTTTTCATCAGTTTACTATTGTAGTACTTCTGCTTTCAAAATGTTATTGATCTGTAGAACTATGAAAACTTTATTGGAATGGATTTCCATGGTAAAAAAAGATTCTTCTATCTGTTATTATTTCACATCAAGATCTCTCCCTGCATGTAGAGTGCAATAGTGCAGTGAAATCTCTAATATCCATATTTTGACTCCACTGCATTTTAAAAGAAAGCATAAACATTTCTATTTTAAACCAACTGTCTCTGGAATTATGCATAAGAAAAAAATAGTTACTGTATACAAACATTTAGCTTTTTCACTTTTTTTTTTTTAATAAAAGCAGTAAAAATGTATTAAACAAGAATATTTTTTAGTTACCTTTTTTTACTTCTTTAGCTGATATATGTTTCCATGTAGATATGTTCCCATGTAGATATGTTCCCCACAAAGATACATGATACTTGCATAGTTAAGCAGTTTTTCACAACCAAATCCCCACTGATGCCTGTGGCCAAAGTGTAAAAATACAATACAGAAATCCATCTCAGGCAATCAGATATAATTTCTCCTCATGTTATTACATTGGGAATAGCTTCTGTAGCAAAAAAAAAAAATCAGACCAAATACTTACATTTATTTTAGCTTTCTTATTCCTAACCAGTGCATTCAGAATATTAAATACTCTAGTGAGATCTACCTATTTATTGAAAAGAGTTAGATGCATCTTGTGAAGGTTTCTGGGATGAAGGAAGAAAGTGGGTTTTGGAATAATGAAAAGAAAAAGGATTCCTGCATCCACAGGTATTTTCCTAATGGAAAAACAGCAAAAAGTTAAATGCAAGCAATGAAGCTGTAAAAGGATGAGGCAAGATATCAAAAATATCAAGGATTGCAAGTCAATATTATTTTTTAAAAAATATTTGCAAAGTTACCAAAATTTCTTCTGTTCAGTTTTTATGAAACCATGTAGTTTTAAAAGGCCAGGTTGGTCACTGTTACAAATTGTGAGAACCTTGGAAGTTCAAGAACTCTTCTTTGCTCAGCTGTATGTTAGGGATAAATCTACTGACACTTGCTACTGGAGTGTGTCTTTTTTGCTTAATATTATCCCATGTTATCAGCACCAAATAAAACTGTATATACCATGCATCTCACTGTGAAACCTTCTCCATACTGACTAACTTCTTAAAATTCTTGTGCTGACAAATAATGTGAGAATTGTTTATTGCTTGTTGAAGTGTTGGAAACAGGACACTTTGTATTCTGATGGTTATCCTTATCTCTCTCTTCAGTGCAGGTGAATGTCAGTATAAAAAAAAAATACTTCTAAAAAGCAATATCACATCTCCTTCTGATTGTTTCATGATGGTTCTTTCCTGTTTCAGCTAAAAGCTGTGAGGATGCTTATACAGTTTGATCCAAGATCTTCATACTAGATATTATCATCAAAGAGGATCATGGTGTGATGATATATGCAACCTTACATTTGAAACACTCCCTGTGATGTTTCTCAGAATCAGACAGTTCTTCTAGAATTTTCTGTCCAACCTGAAAATCTATTTTATTGCCTTTAATCTAGATTTATTAGATGAATGAGAATAATGCATGGTTATCATTGACTTTGTCCTCCTCAGATGACAGGGGCACTCCACTCCTTATCTGTTATTCATCCTGGCACTGACTCCCAGATCCAGTGTGTTGAGGAATACTGTGCCATTCATTATTATGAAACACTTTTTAAATGTTGACTTCCTAATGAAAATACAAAGCTTTCAAAATACCAAATCCTAACATTCTTGTTCACAATGAATATTCCGCCATCAGCCATAGAATTTCTGATGGACACTTTCTGTGGTAGGGTACTATTTGGTATAAGTAAAGTGTGGTACATTTAAAGCATTTTCCAAATGTGAGATTATACCAAGTTTGTAATTTTCCAGTCTTAGCTATAGCTGAATGACATTTCTGCACAGGCAATAATGCTCTTCATAGAAATTATTATATGCCTCCCTAAATCTTTGTAAAAGCCCATTAGTGGTATTTTCAAGAATAATCTAAGTAAGAGAAGCATCTAGGGTAAGTGGAAGCATTAGTCCAGTTATGACTAAAATTATTCTATTGATAATGAGCCAAAATTGAGCAACACAATGATAATGCCACCACATATGGATGAGAATTTTTGTCTTGGCAGTCTACTTCACAGTTTGCAGAAATAAAGTCATTAATCTCGTTTAATCTTATGGATGTCACATACATGCCATTTTTTTTTTTTTTTTAATGGGGATAAGAAACCAGAACAGTGGGGCATACAATTCTAGCACATTGAATAATTCTTATCTGGTACATTGTGATATACATCTTTTTGCCAGAATTTAATATATAAAGCTTATCCCCCCAAAAAAGGTTTTGGGAACCTCACTTCAACAGTTTGGCACTTTTCTACAGTGAAGAAGAAAAAGGCCAGAATCTATTTGATATGTGAGATAAAGAACATTATCTTTAGAATTTGTTCTCCATAAAATCATGAACATCTTATTAAGAGGCATTGTCACCTCCTATCTGTGTCACAAGTGAAAGGCGTCTGCCAGGGGACCAAATAACTGAAAGGGCTGGACACTTGAAATAAGTCAATGATAAAGTGAAGATATTAAATAATGTAGTAGCTACATGCATAGAGAATCAATGCCTTATCCAGTGGAATTTATCAGGCAGAACAAGATCTCCTTCACAGAAGAATCCTTTAGGGACTCTGATTTGAGGACGTTTTCTATGACTGTGGTAAAAGGATCAAAAATAATCAATGAGGCTGAATCAGATGAAGAGATTTCTGGGATACTAAGGGTGTTTTCTGCACAGTAAGATCATGGTAAGATTATAGACATGTTGATCTGAAAGTGCCTCTGCAGACTGTCGAATAAACACTCTTGATCCATACAGAGCTTTCTCCAGTTCCAGACCAGTCAGCTATGACTTTGTCTAGCTAAATGTTAATAAAGAGAAAACGCTGCAAAAATAACTGCTAAGAGAAGGTTTTGTATTCCATTAGCAGAAGATATTTATTTCTGTGCAGGGAAATGAGGCAGCTAATGCCACACAAACTCACTTCCAAGCCCAAGTGCAAAACCAGGTTAATTTATACATCTGAATCTAAGTGATTACAACATCTCATTGCACATGGATGATAGGTGGAGTCTGGGATGAGTCTGGGCTGAGCTGGGGCGGTGTCTCCTTCTGGCATCAGTTTTGGGTAGGGGTTTTGTTCTTCATCTCCACTTTCAGGGGTCTCAGTAGGTCTTCCTCAGATTGACCTAGCCTATTCCTTTTCATAAGTGACCCAGCCAAATTCTGTACAAAAATCTTGGCTTGTTACCATTTTGCCCTATTCATATGTCTACTGCTACCTGATTTGTAGCTTCTAGTCCATGGTACAGTGAACTCAGTGAATGGGCCAGATCTGGGTAAAAAGAACAGAGCATGCTTAGAGACAAGGGTTGAGCAAACAGGCTTTAGGATTTTTAGGGGGTCTTCTGGAAAATCAGGCCTTGCTCCTTCTCAGTTAAAGTCTCCAACCATGGAGATTCATGGCTGCTGGCAGGGAGGGAGGACAGAGGCAGGGAGGGAAGGAAAGAGGTGGCATCCAGACTCGGCCTGTGGGTCTGCCGCAGACCACGGCCGCTTCCCCACAGAGTCACCGAGCACCTGAGATGCTGTGTGACTCTTGCCCTTTGTAGTATCATTTAGCACAATGGAGAAGAGTCTGTCTGCCTCAGTCCTGAAATAGCCTTCAGGTAATCATAGACTGGTACTGAATCTTGTCTTTGACACTGCATTTCCAGACTAATCAAACAGAGATAATTCAACCACTCCTCATAGATCATGTTGCCCCAACCAGAATGGCAGTCTTCTCTCCACTTCACCACAGACCTCTGGGGATGTAAAACTGGACTCAATATTTAATGTGCAGCCTTACTATCTAAGAGCAGAGAGACATGATAACTTCACTGGATCTGCCAGTCATGCTGTTTCTATTGTAGCTCAGTATGAGGTTTAACTTGTTTGCTGTGGAAGTGTATTGTTGAATACAAATTCAACCTGCACTCACTGTAATCCTGAGGTCCTTTCCAGCAAGACTACTGCCCTGCCAATCATTTCCCCACTTGTAGTGATTCCCTGAGTTGCTCTGCATTGTCTGTATTTGAAGGGAGTATGAGGATATGAACATCAATAACTGTACAAATTTTTGCCATTTACTTGAGGGGGGGGGGGTTCCAGCCATTTTCGATGCTATGGGATCTATTTAGGTCCACAGATTCCTAAAAAATCTTGTAGTTAATAGGCAAACCCAATTTGTTCAGAGTCCAAGATCATGTTTTTTTACTGAAACAAAATATAAATTTGAGTTTAAGATAAGTATCAAAGATTCTTCTTCCCTTCATTTTTATCAGAATTGCACTTAAATAAAGTTAAGACTAATCCAGAAGAAGCAGGAACCAGCAACCAGAAGTTGTAAGTCATTGCATTTCACTTGGTTATACACCACTTGGAAGGTCTTCCATTGTTTTGTGGTTTGGATTTGCTTTGGTTTGTTTTGGTTTGTTTTCTGATGTGGTTTTAAGGGGATTCTCTTCTTCTAAAGGCTGGGTCTATTTCTTTGTTTTTACTCATATATTCCTCTGTAAAATATATTTGGGTTAAGTGATTACATAAAAAACAAAAGGGATATACACAACAAGGTTCACCAGCTCAAGAGGCTGCTGGTGATTATTACAGGCATATTGATGGAAGTGGACCCTGGAATTACAGGTTAATTTAATGTCCTCCCTTACCTACTACAGGAAAGCTCCACAAATTACATTAAGCATTTCAGTGACTAAAAGTTGAACTGGAGCTCATAAGAAATTGATGGTACAATACTGTAATTACACATAACACACATACACACAGGTACACAAACACAAATACACATGTTCACAAGAAGATGAGTAGCTGCTCACTGAAGTGAAAACAGTAGAAGTCTTGTGCATCAATTCCAAAGTTAGCATTTGGTTTACATTTTTCCATTCATTGTTCATGTTGGGACAAAGAGCATTGTCATTTGTGACACTAACCCTCAAACTGATATTCCTTTTTCATGAGAACTCAACAATAAGAAAATGAAATCAAAAATGTATCTTATTACAGTGTCTGGACACTTCCTCCTAGATAGGTAAAACGCAATTCTTTAAACAGGAATCCCATGAACACTTTGATTGTGATATGTAAGATATTTTACACAGCTGTTATCTGTCTCAGCAGATAAACATTAATGCAAAAGAAATGTTAAGGTGAAATCATTAAAAGTCATAGCTGTCCACCTCACTAGAATCGAAGTTTGTAATCTGCACTTTGCAAATTCTGTAATAATTAAAAAACTCACACCCACATAAATTTCAATGAGGGAAATTATTATAATAAAATCTTCATATTTATGGTTATTTAAGTCAATATAATCAATATATTCTTAGACAACAATTAAAATTCTAGCTTTCAAAACATTCAAATTATCTAACTTTATATCTACTTTCCTTTAGTAGCAGTTACCTTACTCCTAAAATATAATAATTTGTATTATGGCATATGAGGTTTTGTTAGAAAAAAGTATGCAGGAAATAGATTACATTGACATTATGAATACTCATAATACAATGAATTTGTTCTTATTTAAATCAGGTACATTGTAAAGTATTACAATTATATCTGATAAATAATAACTGAATTTGTTAAATGAATATCTCCAAGCAGTGCTAAAAGATATACATTCTGCCAAAACAGAAAATCTGAAAAATAAGGTGCTATCTGAATTCCAAAGTTTTATCTCTGTATTTCAGAATTTTAAGCTTCAATCAAGAATCAAACAGGGCATATATATATGTGATAGTAGTAGAAAAGTAAATGAATAATGTGAACAGCAATGCAACAATAAATGTAACAAAATGGAGTCCTTCCTTTCCCTTCCCTTCACTTTTCTGCACTACACTCCCCTAAAGACAAAGTTCAAGGGAGTTGCTCCTTGAAGTCAATTCCAGGTCAGAGAATCGTGTGATATAGCTATGTTACAGTACAGTACTGTGCTCATATTTGGCTCTTTTAATTCAGCTTTTCAGATTTCCATCTGCTCTCCATTGTTCCCCTGCCCCCCAGCAATGCTTTCTTTTCACCACTAAGTGCATCTTCTAGTAAGCTAGAAACTGGGCATTTCAAAAATGGATGTTGGGATATTCTTTTGGGATTCAAACAAAGTAGATTCATTGTTCCTCAAGGACAGAATTTACATGTTACTTTATCGATGAACAATTTAAGGGTCTGGTTGGATGCCCACTGGGCATCAATTACAAGTCTTGCAAGGAACCTGGCATGAATTACTCACGATTAGTTAGATGTCAGCAAAGTTGAAAGAAATGTATTGATGTCTAATAGCAAAGTAATCAGACCCTTACAAGGCCAGGTAATATGAACATCTTTCAGAGAGGTTTCATCCATTTTAAGTGTCATGAACAGATTCACTACACTTCTCAAAGGGAAAGAAGTGTGCAAGAAAAAAGTATAATACTGGGACCATTCAAATACTAAATAATATTACAATCTGTGAAAGTGAAAGCATAACATTACAAGCATGCTTTTGTAGTTGAGTGTATGTGTAGATATATGTATAGGCATTAAATATACACACACATAGAGATACATCTGTATAAACTTGAATCTAAAAATGTCACCTTTGAAGATTTTTTTTCTGGATTAGGAAGGGAAGTTGTAAGGGGTCACACAAGGGTCAGAACCACCATGTGTGTGTTTGTGTGTGTGTGTGTGTGTGTGTGTGTGTGTGTGTGTGTGTGCCGGAGAAGGGGCAAGACCTCCATTACAGAGTCCACATGGTCAGCCAAGACAGCTGCCAAGGTCTGTGGCCACATGGCACCAAACAGATACTGGGGACCCGTCAAATAATAAGGTCTGCCTGGTAGCCACACCACATCCCTGGAGCCTCTGATTGCTGGGGTGGGGGGGAGGGGGGGATAGTAAGTGGTCAGTGAACCAAAGGTCCCACCTGGGGGGAGTGGCCACAGGAGATGAAGAGGCACACACAAGGTCTCCATCTGGCCTGCTCTCCTTGAAGCCATCAACATGTGACTTACTAAGTGGTAACCAAATTTTGTTCTCTTTCTCTCTTAATTCTTTCTTCTCTTAATCTCTCTTGCTTTATTCTTTTCTTGCTCTTGTGGGTAATCTAAACACCTACTTTCTGTATTTCATTTAAGTTTTGGATACCTCACTTAAGTTGCATAGAGTTTTTATTTGCTGGGTGTAACAAAAGGTCTTTACTATAGCAATACCTGCTAGTCGCAGTAATCTGTTGTAATGCTTTTGTGAAGTTGCATGTTATTTCTGTAAAACCATTCTTGCCAAAATGCCTATTTTCTCACCAAATTAAAAGAAATCTCTTAGAGAAAATTGTGTATCTTTTCTCCGAATGTGAACTCAAGTTATCAAAGAATCAAAAGACTTTACAATAATTTGTGTAAGCAAAATCTCTTGAAGCCTCAAATTTAAGTGAACACCCGGTAAATCTTGGAGCTTCTGGACCAGGTTCTAACATAAGTGTCCAGGCTTTGCATTTTGTATTCTTCTGTTTAAGGATTTTCCTTGCCATGGCAGAACCTAGTGCTACAAGTTAAGTGACTGGGCTTCATCAGTATTTGTGAGGAGGGAAAGCAAAAACAGGGCATAAAAATTTGCATGGCAAGTATTCGAAAATTTCAAATGCAAATCTTCTTCTGAAATAGTACTTTTCTTCAGACTGTGAACATGGGACTCTGGGCCCTAAAAGACACTTTGCTGTGTAAAAGTGTCAGAGCCTAGATTCTGGAAGCCATGCATAAATTATGTGTAAACCTTTTATCTAAAAAATTAAAAGCTGTCATATTTTAATCAGTGAAGCAGTGGAAACAATATGCAACTTTATACTTTAATCTAGAATAGAAACTAGGCTTTAAGTTCTCTTCAGCCAGAGAGCATCTAGGTCCTCTCCCACAGTAACCTGATCAGAGACATCTGCATGACCTTCTCCTGCCCCATGACTCCAAGGGATGAGAAGATTTAAGTCATCAGATTTCTAACTTACTCCTAACTATAAGAATGTGAATTGAACCACTGGCATTCTTCATATTACAGCTGTCTGACCAAACGGGACTGAGAGAAATTTTACTAATTTTTTGATATGGACAGCAGAAGCACATATTTGCTGCTACAGTAGGTACATTATCAGTGTGGAGGTATTACTATGCTTATAATTTTGCAAGCAGAGAAACTTGAGCCAAGTATTATCTGCTTTGCGCAGATGAGTGAGATTCTAGTAAATTAATCATTACAATTATTTTTTACTTAGTTATCACCGCAGTCATATTCCTATAATCGAAATTCATTTCATAGAGACCTTTCTATTTGCACTTAAGTGAGCTAGTTGAAAAAGTGCCTTTGTTGAAAGAACCCCTTAGAAGAACTCATCTGAAAAATATTGTTCTATTCTAGAAGACTCTCTAAACGAAGCTGAGGCAACACAAGAGTAAGTAATTAAGTCCATCCAGATGCATTTTTAACATAAGGGACTAAATATATTTGATATAATGTAATTTCACTGTGGGTAAAGACAATAATAGAAATAGTAAATTGATAGCACTGTTTGAAGTGTTTACAAAAATGAGGGGCAGTTAGAAACCAAAGCAATATCTCTCTGTTGCTAGTGTCCAAATGAATCAAAAGTGCTCATATGTCTAAAACTGAAAGTACGTAATGGTGCATGAAAATTTCCTGATGAACTGCATCTTTTAGTTTCCTCCAATTGAAATGGAAATAATGAAGAGATTCTTTGCACATCCTGGAGTATCAGTTTAAAATTTCTCCAGTCTTCTTTATCTGCTTGCTACAATGATAAGTTTTAAAAATCAAATACACAATTGATTAGATGTTTCACATTGTGGAGCATCATGTAAAAATTCTTTGATATTTAGTATTCCTATAATGAAATTTAAACTAATGCCTCAGGATAATAATGAGAATATGATAGTAATTCTCAATAGGATTTTCCTAGCAAACAATTTTTGATGAAATATTAAACATCTTAAATAAGAACTTGATTGCTCTTAAATTAACCCTCCTTTTTAATTTATAGTAATTTGACACCAGTTAAGATACAGGCTTGATGATTTAGATACATGTCTGCTGTTGTACAGTGCAGTTAAATAAATTGATGTTTTTATAATGAATTGGTAATTGGTTATATTTGGATAATAAATATAGAAAGAGATAGCTTCTGAGATTAAGAAGTGTGCTCTTAAAGAGCAAAATATTTCACATAATCAATTCAAAAATTTAAAGCTGGTAATTGTGATGGATTCATTTGACCCCTTAAATAAACCAAGTTTGGCGCAGTTCCCAAAGAAGATGAGGGCCTGGGCCATAGCTGGGCCAAGAACTCTAGGAAACCCACAGAGGAACAGAGTGACACAACAAGCATTGATGTATATGAGCTTGGAACACTGATCATGTGATTAACATAAATAACAAGTGATTTTTCCAAGAGTCATTTATCAAGGGCCAAAGAAATTTGTGGGAACAAGGAGTCTCATGCAGGCTTTTTCCACTGTATGTAACCTGACCTCAAGATAGTCACTCTATTCCATAAGTACAACAGCTTCATCAGGAGTTTAGAAAGCAGAGAGACCCACTCAGGATCTTATGACTCAGTGGAATAGTCTCCCTTACCCTTTTGAGCCTACGGTCTGTGTAAATCATTCTACCTTTAATCTAACTCAATTTTCCTTTCTGTGTTTCTTCCATGTAGTAAGTAATAGAGTGAACCTTGCCATCAAACTTTGTTGAATGGCACTTTAAAAAGTTCATATGAAAACCTCTTTTGCTAGTAACCTTGACAGTGATTGTTTGAGCGATTTAAATCTATCTTTCATGACAATCATGGGCCCAAACTGAAATACTACAGAGAAATGTAAAATATTTAATTTGAAAAAAAAAGTCAAATTATTTCTGCAGTCTTTGTTTTCCAGGTTTTACTTATAACAAAACTGATAGTACCTCATCTGAACTTTCTTTACTATTATGGTCAGCTAAGGCCTGACAGACCAGTGTTCAAAGACCTTCTCTTCATGGCCATCTCAAATCTGAGCTCAAAAGGACACAAATCTTCACTTTACATAGATTTCTGCAGTCTGCGTGGGCATTTACAAAATTCCCTTATGTCCAAAAAATGCTGCAGGTCAAATTGTCTGATATCGTAGTGGCTATGAACATTGAAGATAAATGCAAACACAGTCCAGAATTGTGCCATTTAATCCGTAACTTAAAATCCTTCCAAGGAGACAACTAACCCTCTCCAACTGAAAACATCCTTGGGCGTGCTTTTCCTTAATTAAAACCTTGATATTTAAAACAGAACAGAAACAAAATTTATTACTTTTTGTCCCTGTGGACAGGTAAAAAAGTGGAGAAATATAATGTGTTTGCACTTCTGGTTGAGAGAAGAAAAACCACCAGCTACAGGCTGCAAAGTTATTGTCAATGCAACTCAAATAACCAGCAGCTGTGGAAAAAGGAAATAAGAGCACAAAGATGTTTGAGCAGGAATTATTGCTTCTTGGGCAGAGAATTAAAAAAAATAGCTGGGAAAAATATAAATGAAGAACAATAAAAACCCTGAAACCTTCTTCTGCCCACATGTTTACAGGAATCAATTGCAGAATATATATGGCTATATCACAGGAATTAATTAGTCTAATGGACCCAATGGGAAGCAGTAAAAAAGCCCATGATATCACTGATACTTCTCCAGTTTATTTTATTGAATTTCACACTCTAAGCGCAAAGCATAAAGATAGAAAATGCATCTCCTGAAATATACAGGGCTCAAGAAGAGCTGCAGTCACATGGATAATTAGTGCTGTTAATATGTATGCTGCAGATCCAACATTCTACTCCTCTGGAAACACTGAAAAATAAAGCTAATTTTGGACATATGGGTGCAGGGCTACCAGTGCATTCAGCTAAAAAATAATCATTTCCTCTTCTGTGCTGCCTCACTGGATGCCTGAATAAAAGTATCTAATGTTCCCCCTCTCTCCTCACAAGTCTAGACAACTCATGCCTAAAGAGAGGGATGATCAGAGGAAAAGGACATTATTTCATGGTGATACAGCAGAGAGAGAAGTTACTTGTAATAAATCACATGTATAAAGTGTCAAGTTGTAACTTTGCTAATTATAATCAGTAACTAGTTCTACTAGCACTGAACTTTGAAGTCCATTATTGCACATATGCACACACATACTTACTTCCTTGTAGATACACATTTTTCCAGTCACTTGGTCTGCAGAGAACTAACAGCATCATTTCACATCCAAAACACAACAGATTGACTTCAAGTTCTTTCTGATGTTAGTTTATGAATAGACTTCACCTGAAAATTTGTACTTATTCCGTCTTTGAAGGCTTATCACTCCCCTCCTCTGTTTGTGTTTGCAATAACTGGTACTTCATGGCGTATCTCAGACAAAAAGAAAAGTTAGTGATTTATTGAGGTCACCCTTTGTAGGGTTAAGGGGGCTGCGATAATGATGATCAGAAGAGCTCAGGCACAGCAGGCATCAGAAGGATCGATCAGAATGTTTACAACTAAGAGTTTATTTTTAGTTACAGCTACACTTTTTATATACTCTTATATCCAACATATCATGACACTATTGGTTAGCTAATTCACCTAACATACATGGAAGCATCCTACTGGTTACAAGGCACCACACACTCCACAGGTAGCTCTCTGCTCCTTAAGGGTGCATTCATTAATTACTTCAGACCTTAGGACATCCACACACACACTGTCACCCCTACAGTGATTCAAATGTAATCTCAGGAGTGGAAAGGTTCCTGCGAACAGCTAATATCTCCCAAGCGTTTTCAGAGCAAGATATGGAAAAGAAAAAGTAGGAGAAAACAAATATTTGTGCTCCTGGTACACGTGTTTACTTCTTATCAAGATTTCCTGATCCAAGAGAAATGAGAAATATATGCATTCATATAGTCTGACCAACACCCAAAATTTTTTTGTAAGAAATGCATCTATATTTATATTTCCCCAGATAATGAGGAAGCAATACAGGTAATTCATGTTGTCTCCCAGGGCACATGGACTAAAAAAAGAGCATTCAATACAAGGTAGGAGTCAACATTCCTTATCAGCAAGAACATAGAAAGGACAGAAAAAAACAAAAGTGAGAGTCTAGAGCATTGGTTTTGGAGGAAATTGTAAAAAACTGTCTTATGTTCTGTGGTAGTTTTAGCTAGGCCTCAAATCAGCAGGCTCAGAGAATCTATGTAGATTGAGACAGGTATCACCTGACTTAAGCAACCAAAGAAATATTTCATACCAGATGATGTAAGCCTTGGATAGGTAGGAGTTGTTTCTCAGTTGCCATCATGTCTGCAGTGGAGCAGGACACGCTATAGCTGTCCTGCTGTTCTGGGCCTTGCTTCTGCTGCCGCTACATGGTATTTTGTTTTAGTTTCAGGGAAGTAGAAACAATTTACTGTTATGCTCTCTCTTTTGCCTTGCTGGGTGTCTTTTAGAGTATTTTATGAATCTAGAGTAATGAAATCTGTTTTCGGTGGGAGGTAGAAAATTGTTGTTATATCTTACTTGTGTAAGAATATGTCATATGTAGTTTTAATTTTCTCTTTTCTGTATAAATATATATAATTAGTTTGGGTTTAAACCTGTTCTGTGTTCCCGGTTTTTTCCCTCCTTTTCTCTGTGGGAGAGGGAAGGAAGCTTTGACTCTGTGCTGAGCAGTTGGCATTTTGCCAGCTCAACTCAAGACATGTTCCTCTCTCACAAAGAGAGTTGTGCCATTAACATACTTTTATCTCTGACACTTGCCCAAATACAGTGTTGAGAATGAATATAATTTTTAATCATCTATTTTTTCCCCATATACTTGAAGAAAATATTTTTTCTGTAATTTTAAATGCACCTGTGCAACAACTTTGGCAGTATTAGTTTTAGAATTGGATTCAATGTTCCTAAGGGTCTATGATTTGTGAACCTCCTAATAGTCATGAATGTCTGGGCACTGTGTATGTAACATTATCAAAAACATTGCTAATGCAAGTGATGCAACACAAAAATTTGTACTTTGATAGATGTCCCACAACTTTGAATTTTAAAACATTGCCTTGATTTGAAATTTGTCAGAGGACTACTGTAAACTCCAGCAGCTGGCCTGTACAGCAAATATCTTTAATGCAGTTTGTTAACAAACCATAACACCTAATCCTCTTTTTCTACTTATTCACTGAGTTTTAAAGGAGATTGAAAGTGTCAACTGAAGTTCAAAAACTCTTTGAGTTAGAAATTCTGTCATTCTATGTAATATCAATAACATCAATAACATCAATATTGTTAAATAAATAACAATTATGAACAATAATTATTAACTTATTTGTTTTAAAAATATCCAGATGCTTATTCACTAAATCACCACTTTTCTTGGTGTAGTTTGGGAATATAAGTTGAAAAGAACTTCATGATGTGAAAAATTTTGCCTTTGATATTCGTTTACAAGTGAAAAGTTCTCATCAAATTTCTCCCTCTCTCATCAAGTTATATTCTGCTTCTCCTCTGCAGGTCTATTGATGGTTTTCAATGTTTGGGTTTCTGGCTGTAAGAGATTAGAATAAGCATTAAAAACAATTTTCTCAATCAATTTTATAAGTGACCTATCAAAAGCAGACTTACATTATGGGCAAATGATTTCCCATGTAATATTTCACTTTAATGACTATAGTTTTCATTTAAATGTGACTGATTCTTTCCTGGCCTTCATCCTATAGGTGGAACTGGGAGAAATTTTTCAGACATTTTCTCAAGTCTGACCAGTTAAATGAATAATCTTGGTTGTCACTCTGGTAAAGCTGAACATTGCCAGTAGCCTTAATGTATCCTGCTCCCTTCCTACTGTGTACTATTGCTACCTAGCCCTGCATTGGTTTATTCTTATGGAGTTTTGATTTGCTACAGGGTTATGAAAGATTTCTGGTGTGTGATTAAAATATTCTGTTACTTTTCCTGCTATAATAATGGAAATAAAGACCTGATCTTCCCCTCTTGTCATGTAGTCCTATCCAAACTAAAATTGGCCTAATTCAATGAGTTTTTTTCCTGAAGATGAAGATTCAAAAACAAGCAAGCAAACAAAAACCCCCTGCAGGATCAGGATTTAAAGTCGTAATTTGAATGC
Organism: Pithys albifrons albifrons; assembly: GCF_047495875.1. Lineage (NCBI taxonomy): Eukaryota > Metazoa > Chordata > Aves > Passeriformes > Thamnophilidae > Pithys > Pithys albifrons. The sequence goes on from NC_092460.1 coordinate 69,342,239, forward strand.
TCAGTGGATACTGTCCTAACAGCTGTGCAAAGGAAGGAGATGGATGGTCCAATAAACCATGAATTAAGATATTTCAGGCAGGCTTAAATGAAGGAAGTGCATTTGTAGTATGTAGTAAAAAAAAAAAAAATCAGATTTTATTTATTTACTGTTATGATATTCAGTAGGAACATCACATGCATTCCTCTGCAAAAATGTCAGCTATGGCACTTCCCTAATGCATATGCATTATGTATCTTAAATAAACAACCATCTGATCCAGCCATCTTAATGTGACTTAGCCCCAACAGACGTTCTAGGCACTCTGACACATATTTTCTGCTCTGTTTGATAGAATTCAAGATGATTGATCTTTTGATGGTGACCTTTAATTTGAATGTGTCTACCATAGTCATGCTGTTCCATAATCATTGTATCTTTACAAGCTTACTAAGTATTCTTATTTCCAACTTTAATAAAATGAGGGGGAAAATAACCTCTGAAATATTAACATGTCTCTTCATGTTTCTGTCATCTGAAATATTACTGTACTTTAATTACCAGGCTGAGAGCAATGGGATTTTTTCACATTAGCAGAACAGCAGCAACATATTTAAGACAGAAGATGCAGAAAGCAACAGAACTGGAAAATGTCACAACATATTTATCCTTTCTATTACTTCCCACTGACCAGAGTGAAACCTCCTTCTCTGGGGTGAAGAGATTATCAGGAAAAGGCATAGCATTTGTTTCTTCCCTTCTCTCCTCATTTTCATTGAACTAATAAAATCATCATTGCATTATTACTCTTTAGAATGCATGTGTATAAAGCTTCTAAAACTCTGAAAATAGTATTTCCAATAACTCATTTATAGAAGTTGAATAACAATTCCAAGTCAATGTGAATTTGTTTTCAAAACGACCACATATGAAGGGTAACATTCTGGACCCTGGCCTGAAAAAGCTTTTGTGAAGTTTGTTGGTCTGGTTTCCTGCTTGTAATTCTAAATCCTTCCTGTAAAATATTTTAAATTTAATTTGTTTTGATTGCTTACAAAATTTATGAAATAGAATTTATTATGATAAAGGATTGTGGTTTGGTTTTTTTTTTATTTTAATAGCATGAGAATGGAACATGATATGCTGTGGTTTTTTGTACTAGCAGTGATGATCACATAAGGAATTACTTTTTCAAGAAGAATTCACCTTAAATCTAGCTTCCAAAAAAATAAAACATCAACCCAGATTATAAAATCTGTTGATTTCAGAAGGAAATTGGAAAACATTAGTGAGGTTTCAACTACTGGAATATTTTCTATTGGAAATTTAGTTTTAATTGAAAAAAGGTAATATTGAATTTCACTAAAGGTTTTTCAGAAAAAAATATCATAGAAAGTACCATGCTTCTGGATTATAAGTTACTTCCTCATACACAGAATGGTTTTGAAAAAACTACATAATTTTCACTGAATTTATTCTGCTCTTTATAATTCTCTGAGCCAATTTACATTATGGCCTTTTACCTTACTGGGGGTAAAGATTGCTGAAGTCAGGAATGCCTTCTATGGGTAATTTGCCCTGAACTGGCTAAACATCTGCACTTTGGAGATGTGGTACATGGAAGAATTCTTCATGACAGTGGCTCAAAAGAAATGAATTGTAGCTCATTCAAAGTTGTACGGATTTTCTTCAGACTGTATGGAGGTTAGTATTACATTCTGCAACATGGAAAAGTTTGATATCACTGATACACAGAGTAGCTGAGGTTGAAAGGCACCTTTGAAGATTATCTAGTCCAAACCCCTGCTTAAGACAGAAGTGTGAGTTAGCAGGTTGCCCAGAACTGTGTTAAGTCAGTTATTTTATGTTGAAATTATAGGAGTAGGTTGGTCTTTGGAGATAGGATCATTGACTCAGCAGGGAGGTTTGCTGTAACAAGGTTGATAGTAAGACTCTACCTGCCTTATGGCATAAGTCATTGCATCCAGGATGGTAGAATTGATCCAGGAAAACTCTGTGACAATCCTGTTTTGGAGAGTACAAGGCAAGACTAGAAGACTAAGAACAGATATTGCATTCAGCTATATCAAAATCATAGTGCTACTTTTAGATTCAGGAGTTTTGGTGATCCCATTCTGAAGAATATTACTACAGTTTTTATGAATGCCACTTTCCTTCTACCATAGAGAAAGTATTTGAATAATATTTGTGTACAAAGTGTTTGAGGAGGTGTTTATGAGTCTGAGAGGATAACATAGTTTATTATAAGACTGATATTGATATCTCTATTCCTAACTGCTGGATCACGTTAGAGAAATAGAGCGCCACATAATGTAGTTTATTCAACTTGACAATACTTTAGAAACAGTAAGTATATTCATATAAGGCAGAAATAACTTCTAGAAAGACCTAAAGTTCAAGACACTGTAGGAAATAGTATTATAAAATTTCCTAATATCAAACAGAATTCAATTAAGCAGACAAAGAAATGGATGAAAGCGGAATTATTACTAAGATCAGAAGTATGCATACAGAGTCAGCCTGGCTTTTATCAGTTGGTTCATTAGCCACAGTATTCTCCTGTGTCTTGCTGATCATAAATAACAGTTGAACAGACTACAATATCTAATGGCTTAATAGAATATAAACTTTTGTAATCTCATCTGACAAACTGAAAAGCTTCAACATTGAATGCCATCAGTATTGTAAAAACACCTTGCATGAAAAAGGTTGAGTAACATCTGCTGCCTTCTCCCTTATGTTTGTTTATCATACTCTATCTAGGAGCAAATGCAAAAGTTTTGATTCTCTGGTATACAATACAAAAATTATCCTGTGTCCTTTTTCAGTCACACCTTCTTGCTCTCTTTTGGATGTCACAGGCAAGGACCTTGCTGATAGAGTGATTAAATGATGTGCAGTTTGTCCTTAGAAGTGAAGGTGATAATTACACAGAGAACAGCATCTGTGGAGTAAGGATGTTCCCCTGGAACACGTCTTAGAATACAAACATCAGCTGCGTGCTGCTCTCGGTAGCGCTGGACCCTTCATTACTGCCCCATCACTCTTCTGAAATTGATCCCATTTCATCCACTTTAATGAAGTTTAACAAAAAATGTCACTGAAGAATTTCAATGTTGTCTTCTCTTTCAGTAGCTGACTTTCTCCAGAGCACTGAAAATAGCACCTTCTGTTCAACAGAGTAAGAACAGTGAACCAGTTACTGACAGTTAAGTTCTACAGTTTTCTTTTGTTAATCAGAATGTTTACAAATGCTTTTTTAATTACTTTTCTTTCACAATACAAGCTTTTTTATTCTACTTTGCAATTCTAATAATATATCTCATGCTGCATAATATGAAATAACATTTATGGCCTAGTCACATGCTTCATTGAGCATAGAAAATTTTATCTTTTCCTGTATTGATTATCTTTGCTGTAGGAAAGGTAATGCTATCTGCATGTTAAAAAGAAAAGCAAACCTGTGCTAAAATTTAACATTTTTTTTTTATTTGGATTGTATTTTTGAGCCCTCCATTTCAAAATGGAAGAAATAAAATGCAAGAAAACTCCAAAATACCAAAGTAACATCTTCAAAAAACTAAGAATTCTCAAGGACTATATATTAAGTCAGAAAAAGGAATAGCCCCAAAGATTTGACCTGATTTTCTCAAATAGCAAATTGTCCTAAACAAACTGTTAGTGTGGAAATTTCTTTCAGACAGAAACCCAATACCTGCATGAACTACAGCCCAGTCTTCAGGGCAGAGAATTACAAGTTGTTCAATACAGTGCAAATGCAATAACGCTCAAAGGAAAATCACTTGAATTGTTCCCAGTGTTATTCAGCTCATCTTCTACAGTACCATATGCTGGACAGAAAACAATATCCAATGCATCTGTTAAAACATACACCGATACCAACTATCTCTTTCCCACTTCTTATACAGAATGAATGCTATTATATTTACTCTTAGTTGGTATAATTTTAGTAGATACCATATTTGTGTCACTAAAACCTAAAACTAGAAATAGAAATGATAAAACTACTGAAATATCTTTATTAATTATCCAACAAAATTATTAGTACACTACTCATATGACAATAGCCTTATTTTTTCCACACATTATTATACCATAAATGAGAAAACTGAGAAATAAGAATTAACATATAATTTCTGGACTCATAAACACTTGCCAATGAACTGAAGAACCCTATAAACCATGTAGGCAAGGTACAGTTTCTCATGCTATATTCCCTTTCTTTAGGAAACCTAAATTTTGTTTAGCAAGAACAATAGTAGTTTTCACAGAGGAAAGGAGAGATAAAATTTTTTTGTCAGTTTCAAATTATCCTTTTTTTTTAATTTTTGTTTCCCCTTACTGTTCTTAAAACCCTAGAAGTAGGCTAGGTGCTTTATAAAGACATAAGATTTTGAAAAGTACAAACAAGCAACTTTGTATGTTTAGTTAAGACAATAAGGACAGACATCCTAGAAAATCTTGGTATATGTAGAATCTGTCTATCCAAATAGTCTCATGATGATTCTTCATTACTTCTATTAGGCTATAGAAAAAAAAATAGGGAAGAAAAGAAGAAAATATAAAAATAAAAGCCTCTTGCTCACTGCAAACATGATCTGTCCATTAGACATCTACTGTATAAAATATTTATAATCAGTTCTGTCCAGGGATCTTGAGATTTGCTCTCTACCAGTGATATTTGATAAGAGTTATTGTGTCATTTCAACATTATCTCCAAGGATCAGATTGGGATAGCAGTATTTGCACAAATACACTTTAAGTATCTACAAATCATTTTACACCAGAAATCCACCACAGAATGGATGTAGAACAGAACAAGTAAGCCTGAGTAAACACAGAAATACACATAAAGCATGATCTTCCCTCCCTGGCATTGCTGAATATTTCCTTTAGTGTTTGGAATTATATGGAGTAAAAACTGGCTCATGAGGTTTTTCAATAATGGCAACTACCTTTGAAAGAAAACCTGTCGCATTATATTATAATCCTAAAATTGCTGTTAATGGCAAATAAATACTGCATGTCTTGCAGTCCCACCAACAGTCATAATCAAGACAGAGCAGTGTGAGAGACTGAAATGGCTAAAGGCTGTGTAAAGAAGCAACTGCTCACTGAAACCCACCGCTTCCCAATATTTGAACTGTGATGGAACTTGAGATAAGACAAAGGAGGTACTATTGTTCAGTTATCCCAGGAGAAAAATGTATCCGCACGTGTGAGAGACTGGAATGCTAATGCCTCAAACTATCAGGCTACAAGTTGGATGTTTAACTAGAAAAGGAAAGAGTCAAATTCTTTGATTTAGGGTGGTGTTTCTTTGCCCTTACACAAATGAATCAGCTGTGATGATTCCTCTCCCCTCTGGGGAAGTACCAGGACATTCATATGTAGCCTGAAGAGATTCCTCTCTGCTAATGGGCCATAATAGGCAGTCATTGACCCAACTGCGCTGATGTAACAAGCAGCTCTAACATCTTAGAAGGTGTAAAAGTCTCATGAAATGTCTTGTGATCCAATATTACACTAAATGTAGTATTACACTCCCTGCCTGATGAGGAGTGCTTCCACCTAACCTGAGCATAATAAAAGCCACACGGACTGTGTTTTGTTGGGCTTACTTCAATGGGTCCAGACTGCAACCATCACAACCGAGAAGATCAGAAGTAGAGGACCAAAGGAGTAGTGATATTTTTCTACTTCATCTGTCTCTCTGTTAACTCTGCTTCTCTCTCCCCACCTCTTTTTCCTATTTCTTTCTCTCTACCTCACATTTAGAGTTAAATAAAAACCTATACTGTTGACTTCGGCATATGGTCTCATCTGTACTTTAATTTGGGCAGAGACATTCCTCTAATAATTTTAATAACCAGATCATAACATGCAGTTAAATGTATTTCCCTGGCAAGACAAAAATTTTGGTTCCATCATAAATCAGAGGTTAGACATGTAATTTTCCTGACAAGTACACGCAAGGGTGCTTGGGTTAGCTTGACCCTTGATGGTATTCTGCATTGAAATTAAATCTCTTGAGAGGACTCCAATGGTGCGAGTTTCTGGGTTTGGTGCTTCAATCTGTTATATCAGCAAACAAAAAATGAATAAGGCATATACAGACAAAAATAAATTTGTTTTGATTGCAAAGATAAGATTTGTTATTACATAAAGTCCTTAAAATTGATCCTGGATTTGGGCTCAAGGTTCTTTATATGGAACTTATAATCTTCATGGTATGTCATAAATTTAAATTCCTGCTTTATCTTTACAAATATGATGACTATAATAACAATTGGAACAAAAAAAATTAATTTAAATTGGTGGCCATGACCTGTGAAGAGGTAATGTAATTTCACTTTCAGCAAAATTTCCATGTTATTTGTTTGGATTAGCCATCTATCTTCTTCACTACAAAGATTTTATCTTTAGTGGAAGTCTAAGAAATCTTAGCATTCGAATTCTATGTAATGGCATAAACTTTTTTTTAGAATCAAATATTTTCAGATGTCCAGATAATTCCCTGATATACTTTCAATTATGCTGAATATTCTTTATTTTCACCCCTGTGGAATAATTTTTTTCTGAAGTCTTCAACCAGTCTACAAAGTATAAGAAATCATCCATAACAAGGCAAATGGTAAAAGTTTCAGAATATCTCAGGCCCTGCAGGTCACGCCAGAGTTTCATTGCTTCTTTGGATGTATCATTTTCTAAATCCAAATGAGGAGATACAGAGTCCATTTCCAATTCTGACTCTAATACAAGAACTATAATAGTCTGAAGCAGTATTCCACAGAGCCACAACACAGGGAAAGAAATTCCTAGTTGCTGTGAAAACCTGTGCCTCATAGCACAACCCACATTTTTATGCAGTGTTGTTCTCTTTTCCAATTTAAAGTGACATCCTCCGAGGGCTGTGTTAGAAAGCAGCAGTGGGAGCAAATGCCATTATGAGAGAAATCCTTCCCTGAATTGCATTGACATTGTCTGAAAAAGGCAGCAGGCCAGCAATCCCACACTGTTAGTTGAAACCCACAGCTTTCTCTTATTCCTGAAGCATAGTGAACAGGGTAGGCTGAAGCAGTATAAATCATAAATACATATTTTGAAAATGAAACTCAAATAACTAAGACAAAACCAATCTTTCTTAACACTATTCCTGGTTTTCTCATATGGTTTATATCCCCCTTTTAAGTTTTAGAAAGCTCTTCTTTATCAAAAACATTTGTCAGACATAGCAGTCGTAGGTAGCCCCTAAATGGTTTCCGTCTTTTGTCTTTGGTGCTGGAGTCATCAGAGAGAGTCTCGGTCTTACCCCAGAACACATTTAAATTGTCTTCATGTCCAAGGATATTTTTGGACCACCAGCTGAAAATAAACAAGTTACCTCTCCCTATTTCCTGAACTCTTCTACATGCTGAGCTACTGCTCAAGGTTATTGCAGCTGTTCATTCAGTAGAAATTTGCAGTTATCCTACAGGATGAAAAAGATCAAACTCAGGAAGACTGGACTGAATTCCTAAGTGATCTCGTAAATTTACAGCAGTAAGTTCTTGAGGCAAATCTGAACTAAAAGATAAAAAGTTAAGTCCAATACCAACAGTACAGAAACAACAACTTTATTTTTCACTTTAAAAACAAGTAATCATTTTTTTAATCTGAGTGGAATAGTGGAATATAGTGGAAAATAGTGGAATTTTCCTCCTTAATCACCTGTCACACAGGTGATGACAAAGAAAAACCTAAAGAACTTTCTTAGCAAAGGTTTCCTTCAGTCTGAACAGGTCGATCTTCAATGCTTTTGTTCTTTTTGAACTAGTTGTCTGAGAGCCAAGGACACTTTTAGCAGTTAGCTAAACTCAAAACAAATTAAATCAAGTCCTATCATAGCTTAAGTACACACAAACAAAAACTCAGCTATTAGAGGAGTCACAAAAATATTTAATTATTATTTCATTATTTTGATTTAGGTTTGTGCTTTTGTCAGAATCCAAAGTTTAGATTTGTGTCTTGTTGTGGAAAGAAAATCCTCATATTTCTTTTGCACAGAAGAGGTTTCAGGCATTTTGACAGTCTTTGACTGTACATTTACACTGGAAGAAGAAAATTTTATTGGCCCTTGTGGTAGTTTCAAAATTACTCTTTTGCTGAAAATACATGTTACATAAACCACCTTAAAACTGAGCTGTTGACTCTATTGTCTTCATAATTAAAAGCCCTGTTTGACCTCTTTGCTAATACAAATTTATAAATGTTTATATGTACTAGATTTTGCACTAGACTACCTTAATAAAAAGGAGTCTAATAAACAGGGCACATTTCTGAGAAATTTAGCAGGAAGACAAGCAGTTGCAGTCCAGTTTTCATTTGTTTATTGTATACATAAAATCCTTCTGCCATTGTTGATGGTATCAAGAAATTCGTTCAAACAGTTTAGGATATTTTTTAAATAGTGTACCAAATGGCATTAGTCCTCTATTATAATGCTGAGATCCCTACGAACAACCCTTCTGCCGGCTGTTCATTCTCCTTTGCCTCTATGTAAGAAACAAACAAGCAAGAATTTCAGTAAGAGGAAAGAGACCATAGAGTCAATGTGGCAAAGCAGAATAGCAAGTAGTCTGTGCAAACAATACATGAAAGATTACCCTTGAGGTCTCTCACTGGTGTTCAGAAATTGCTCAGATCCAGCCATGTGCCAAGGGCTGCTTCACTAACCGATTTTGGACTGTGGAAACAACCAACTCTGAGTTAAAGACAGGCCTGTGAGACACCGCAGTTCATTTCAAAAACAGACTTCCATGTTTACATTGTTTTGTCCACCTCAGATATACTCAAACTTGAGCCTTAAAGCTAGAACATCTAAGTGTGCATTTTTCATACACAATCTATCCTAGCTTCCAATTTTTTACAGCTGTAACTTTTTTACAGACACCTATATCTGTCACACAGATGGTGTCCAAGTCAGTGTTTCCATTTGTGGACTTCTTAATCTGTGACAAATTAAAGCAATGTAAGATTTCAGTCTATCAGGGTTATCACTCTCCAGAATAGGAAAGTGGATATGCTTTATTGTTGTTCTAATTTTATCATCGATTGGACTTTAAATGTTCAAATACACACAAAAAGATTAACATAACAGTGGAAAATGTGCCAGTTTAATTTTACTATTTGCATTACAGTAACACCTAAATGCTTTATTGGCAATGCCTGTACTAGTAAATTAATAAGTCCAGGGGTATGGTAATGGGCAATGCCACAGAGTCATTGATACTGTTACCTTGGTAACACAGATGTTTGCACAGACAAGTCCTGGGCACAGTTCAGGGGACAGCACTGACTAAGCCAATCCCAAAAGGCACTCTGAAGGCACTGTTTTTTCAGAAATTTAGGCATCTGGATGTGAGCTGTGCCATGACACTTGTTCTCAGAGCTAGAGATTAGTCACTGTAGTTTTCTTCCTTTAATAGTATAATTATTACATACTTGTATATTGATGCAGATAAATAAATTGCACCTATCTCAAGAAGATAAAGGTCCCAGTATAAAAGGAAAGCAATAAAGGGAATCTCAGAAAAGGTCATTGGAACTTGTGCCAGCACATCAGGGTTCTGCTGCCTCCTGTTGTCTGGACAAGGTAGAGACTTATAACAATTCTAATGTTAATAGTGAGCCATTAGCCTAAATAGTTATGCTTATATCCTCTGGTTCCAGACTCACTTTCCATAACTGATCTAACTGGGAGTACTTTTACATACCATTTGTTCCACAATAAGTTTATTCTTTTTTTTTTCACAATTGTGCTATGAAGGATAAGCATAGTGCAGACAACAAAAACAAAACAAACAACAAACAATAACACAACACACAAATAATACCAAACACGCCACACAAAACCAAAAAACAACCCACAATAAGGAAGTGGGATGTGAAGTAAGAAAAGCTCATTCTGAGGAAAGAAGATGAAGAGGAAAAGCAATGAAGGACTGACAGGAAAAAGTACTGGACTAAAATCCAAATAATAAAGAACTACACCTGAGGAAAAGAAAACTCTCTTAACAACCTATTTTTCAAGAGGTTTTTAATCCTTTGCCTTTCCTACTGGAGACTGTAGAGCAGCAAAAAATGTGTGAAAATATCTCTGCTCCTAGGGAAGTCGTTCTGTAAAAAGGCTCTTGCCCTGCTGAATGTTTTCTTTGTTGAAGAGGGAAATGTCATGGGGACTTATATCTGCCAAGGTGAGTGTATAACACTTCTAGAGAAAAGTACACTGGACAGTCCATAAAAAGAGAAATTGAAAATTTATATAGGTCATACATCAAGATTTGCTGAAAAAAAGTCTGTTTTAAAAGCACAGACACTCTAAATTCTCTTGCTACTCTGGTTATTTAAGAGGTCTAGCCTACAGTTTTTGTACAGTGGTTTCTATTTATGTTTCTCTTCTAAATCTCCTAAATAAATATTCTACTATACCCTTCCACATAGACGTGATGCTTCTTGGGAAAAAATTATAGCTAAAAGGCCCCCAAACCACCACTAACAAAAAAAAATCCCAACAAAACCTTCTAAACAAACAAATAAAATCTTTTTTAAAGACTACTCCATTATTGCCCTCACTGTTCTATTTTCTGTACTTTCTTTTCCTTATCTCATTGGATTTTTGGTTTCTCTTCCCATTGTCCTTGTGTAACCTCATTGAGATAAAAATATTTCATTCTTTTTCAGTTTTATTTCTTTTCCTGGACTTCCATAATCAGTTTTCTACAGTTAGTCTTCCCTCAGCATTATACTCCCCGTATTGATCTGTATCCTCCTCTGTTACAACCCACCTGGTCCTGAAGCTCCAAGTTTTACTGGGTGTCCATTTTAATTTCAGGCTTCAAGTGATTTCAACCGCATGAGCTTTCATAAAGCTATTGGTTCTGTGGTAACTTGAGTTTATGCCTGAAGAATAACTACACATTTTTCTTTAGGAGATTTCACTAATTTGGTGAGAAAATAGCTGTTTTGGCAAAAATTGTTTTACAAAGATAACATTCAAATTCACAAAAGCATTATAACAGATTATCATGACTAACAAGCATTGCTATGGCAAGGAACTTTTGTTACACCTAGCAAACACAAACTCCATTCAACTTAGGTGAAGTACAGAAGGTAGGTGTTTAGCTTACCCACAAGAGTAAGAAAAGAATAAAGGAAAAGAAATGAAGAGAGGAAAGAATAAAGAGAGAAAAAGAAAAATAGTTACCACTTCACAGATTGATGGGTCAGAAGAGCAGGTTGAGTGGCAAAATAGAGACCTCGTGTGTGTCTGTTTATAGACTTTGGTTACTGTGTCCACTCCCTCTAGACAGGGCCTTTGGTTCATTGACCACTCACTGTCCCTCTACTCGAAATGAGGGGTGCCACAGCCATTCAGAGGCTCTGGGGGGTGTGGTGTGGGTGGGCTACCAGGTGGACCTTATTGATTGACAGCCCAGCAACAAGGCTCCCATGGCCATGTTAGCCACAGGCCCTGTGCTTGCCAGTTCTGCTGTTCCTCTGGAGGGGATCTTGTCCTGTACCTGCAGGCCTAGGCCCATCCCCCGTCCCCCACACACACTCACAGTGAGTAGGCTCTGACCCATATAAATACTCAATTCAGTGAGATTCAAATCCAGTATATCATATCCCGCCCTGTGGGTCAGGACAACTGCTAGAATTATATTCCATTGGACAACAGCCAGGCAGAAAGGGGACTGGGGGTACTGACAAGAGGCTGAACATGAGCCAGCAGTGTGCCCAGGTGGCCAAGAAGGCCAATGGCATCCTGGCCTCTATTAGGAATAGTCTGGCCAGCAGGACTGGGGGAGTTATTGGACAGGGATAACGGCTTTAAACTGAAGGAAAGTCAATTTAGATTGGATACACAAATAGAGTGGTAAAACACTGGCACAGGTTGCCCAGAAAGGAGGTGGTTGTCCTGCCCCTAGAAATGTTCAAGGTCAGGTTGGACAGGCTCTCAGCAACCTGATCTAGTTGAAGTCCATGCTTATTGCAGGGAGGATGGACTACATGACCTTTAAAAGATCTCTACAAACTCAAACTCTTCTATGGTTCTGTGATCATCAAGGACACTTTAGCTTTCATAAGTAAAATCTAAACGCTATACTATTTTTATTCATCAGCATGTATGTTTAATTAAGAGTCTTAAAAGGCAAAGCATCATGATGTTACTTGAAGTAATATTACTTTAAGATTGCAGTAGGTTTATAAATGGCTGATTTTCCTCTTCCTCAAGAGGATACAATTTATATTCTAGGTTATTATTTTTTTCTTATTTTTCTTTTGCTAACCAAACATCATATGTGATTATTGAAGACAAAAATTCACTTTGAAATCCCCCAGAAATAATTTCTATAAAATGATATTGTAAGAAGTATAACAGACTTATTGATTTTCAGTCAAAATCTTTCAGCAGTGTCAAACTGACTAGCAATTGTTAGTCCTAGACTTGCCTCCACAATGATTAACATCCAGTCTGCAGAATCTGTTCCAATATTGAACTGTATTATCAGAAATCTTGTTTAAGGTGTTTGAGATAGAGAATATGATAAAAAGAATATGTGGGAGCACAAGGTTACTTCTGTGTGTCTTTATTATGTGAAGTCCTTACATTTATTACCTGTTCCATATTGAAATATTAAAAAGACTTGTCTTTCCTAGGCTTCTTGCTAAATAGAATGTCAAAGGCTTACATCAAATTCTTCCACAACTGCAAAAACTAAAACTCAGGTAGTATTTGTAAAGGCAACAGAGAGATATTTTTAAAGTCCTTACCCCTTTTATAATAAAGCTTTTTTTTCAGGGTTTCCTTCAGTATCAGATGTGACACCAGAAATCATGTCAGTGCAGTTTTGTGCTACATTAGCACACTGACCTCCTAATGGATAGGAAGTTTGCCTTTGATGTTTAAAGGTCATTAGCTTCCTTCTAAGTTTCTGGGTTTTTTTCCATACTGCTCTTTTACATAAATGTTCAACCTTGCATTCATAGGTTGCTTTTTCATCATGCATGAATGTTGAATGTTGAATTCAGTGCCTGTCATTTAATAACTAGAGGAAAGACTTTCAGCTATCAACTTTATTTAGTGTGAGGACAAGTTTTGTCTTCATTTATCAAAGGTCCAATGATCCCCATCCCTCACATTATAATTGGGAAATGATATTTTATTGTTAAACAAAAATATAAGTGTAAAGTATCCAAATAGTAAGGATTAATAGAGAATGGTGTAGTTGTTCCCTGTAGGGCAACTTGGCAAACCCTTCCAGAAATATACTTTTATTCAGATCTCAAACAACAATAGTCAGCACTTAATGAATTTATATCACATTTTATGTCTTTCTACACATCACTTGATGTTTTGTTGTCTGCTGTTGCTTTTAGAGTTTTCCCTTGTTGATAATGTTTTTGTGTTGCTACCAGGTCCAATTTGGCTTTCAGCTAAGCTTTTGAATTTTTTATAATAAAGTAATTTACAGATGCTAGAAGATAAATTAGCACTGCAAATGCAGTTAAATTGCATAATCACACAGATTGATTTTGTGTTAGCCTTTGAGATGTATAGATACCTTGTGGCATCTCTGTCAAGAAAAGGCAGTGAATGCAAAAACCTTTGAATTTCCTTGGAAAAAAAGTGAAAACATGTCAAAGGACAAGAGAAATAGTACAGCTGTTTGACTGAAATGCTTAGTGGTTTATAATGTTGAATATACAGGTGGCATTTAATATTGACATTAACTGTCTCCCTACACAGCATACACCACAAAATACTCTTGCACATAAATCTCAGTTTGTATGTACAGCAAAGAGTGGGATTTATTTGTTTGTTGGTTTGGTTTGGTTTGGCATTGGCATTGATTTTCAAGACAAAAAATAGTAATAATGAAGACTTCAGTGACTTTTGCAGATTTTTTTATGTTCAGAAGAGACTTCTTGAAACAATTAGGGCATCCCAGGATTAATGTGATCAGGAGAATATGTCCAAGAACACACACAGAATACAAAATTATCCCTCTAGTGCATAAAAACATTTCAGTTAATGCAAAGAGCTTTGAAGTTTAGCATGAGAATAAGTGTATCTTGACTTCTAACATCTTATGAGCAGAACACTTTCACTTGCAGGGACGCTCTGGTAACCATAGCTTTGTTTCAGAATGTTCTAGCTTGCAGTCATGGGGATAGATGTGCCAAGAATTTTAATTCATGAGGTGGGACTTTTACAGATTCTGTGTACCAAATCTGTGATCCAAACACATTGTCCTCAGCTGCTGGCTAAGGCATCAGACATCCCTGTATTTATCACTGGAGTCAAGAGAATAAACCACATCGAAGTGCAAGGAAAAATTTTGAAATAATTAATTTTACGACATTCAGAAAAGCAGGGCTTTTTGTTGTGTATGCACAGTCATAAAGTCATAAGGATATATGCAGGGCAAGCTCTGGTGATGTAGAAACTTGAACAACACCTAAGCGATGTGAAAACTGCTTGTAATTAATAACTTACTAATGCTCACTGTAAGTCACTATCACTGGTGACACTCAAATGCACTCATCTAGCAGTCTTTTGAGCTTATGTTTTCTTAATGTTTTCCTTTCCAAAGAAAATGTACCAGTTCATCATCAGAGGCAGGTAAATCACAACCTGGTATAGAGCCCATAGTAGTGAACAACACAGAAACAGGATTAAAAAAAAAAGTGGGAAAAGAGCCTTCAGGGCAAATATATAGACCTGGTCAAAAAACTTGTAAAAACTAAATTAAAAAATAAATAGTATGGTAAACATATCTTCAAAAACAGAAAAGCAGAGGCAATCAATGGGAATTGGAGAAATGCCTATGCACTGTAACTTACAGAATTAGGTTAATTCCGTTTTCTCCTGGAACTATAATATACTTTATATATAGAAATAACATATTTTAGGCAGACATTTCATGGTTGGATGAGAATTATATTTTTTCACCTATTTGCACTGATTTATTTTGTTGCTGTTTTTTTCAAAGATTGTCTTTATTTCTGGGTCTCCTATTTAATTCACTAACAGTTATGGAGGAGAAATTCAGTTAATAAAATATAAACATTCATTGCTGACATATGTGTTTAATAATACTTTTATGGATAATTGACAGCAATATACCTTGTGTAAGATGTGTTGACAAGTTTCAATAAAACTCATCTCAAAATAAATAAGAAGCCATGGGCATTTGTATCTCTAACATTCTTATATTGAATATGTTGATGATTATGATGAATGCTGTAGGTGTTTCTGAGAACACACTGAGAAATAAATTACTTATAATTGAAATTATAGGGCAAAAGGAACATGTTCTCTGCTATGCTATGTGAAACAGTTTAAAAAAACCACAAAAAGCAAATACCTGAAATGTTAATATTTTCTCTCAAGAAATAAAGAAACAAAGAATACTTTGTCTAATTTAACTAATTTTTACATCAAAAAAGGAGGCAAGATTTAATAAAATACTAAGTAGACACGAACTACCTAGTACCATTTTAGGTAACATTAAGATATAGATTCACACATGTATTAGTATTCTGACTTAAGGCCTGAAATGTAATTGGAGAATTTGCTGCATGTTCAAGGGCAGCTTTAAAAGGATTCTTTCTGAGTCAAAACCTCTGCTGAGCAGATTTTGCATATTGGGCAAAGGACAATTTCTCATTAATGGAAACAAACCACCAGTTTATATGAAAAGTTCTTTGTAATATATGAATATAGGTTAGTGAGATACATTTTTGTCAGTGAAGAGACTCATCATTTGACTAGGAAAGTTAGAGGGGTTTGTTGTTCATTTTTTTCTTGTTTTTCTATATGTAACAATCTAATTTAATGCATCTACCTTTTTTAAAAGAGATAGAATGTATGGCCAGATTGTTGTGTTGCAGGGGAACACTGGTACAGACAATACTGAACAGAGCCAAAAAAGGGAAGAGACAGTGACAGCCTCTGTGACTGAGCACAGCAATGAAAGGAAAGGAAAAAACTGAGAATGAAAATAATACCTTTTGGGGTTACTCTTTCATTGTTTCCCTAGACTCTGTGGAAATGAATCATTCTCTGAAAACAAGAGTTTCCTGAAAAGGAAACTGAAGTTCAGCTAGAGTGAGTGGAATCATAGAAATGTGTAATCATAAATCAATCAGGCTAGAAAAGACCTCTAAGATCATCAAGTCCAACTATTAATCGAGCACTGCTAAGTTCACCACTCAACCATGTCCCTGCCTGCCATATCTACACATCTTTTAAATACCTCCAAGGATGCTGACTCACACTTATAGAATCACAGAATCACAGAAATTTTTGGGTGTCAAGGGTCATTCAAATATTATCTACACATCTATTATCTAACACATCTCTGCTATGAGCTGGGGCATCTTTCACTAGATCGAGTTGTTAAAACCCCATCCTCCATGAGTTTGAACACTACCAATGACAGGGCAACAGTCACAACATCTCTGAGCCACATGTCCCATTGTATGAATCACCACCCTCATTGTAAAAATTCTTTCCTTTCACTAAATCTAAACCTACACTCTTTCAGTTTAAAATCACTGCCTCTAGTCCTGTCACTTTAGACAAAGTCTCTCTTTAACTAATGAAAGGCCATAATAAGTTCTGTTATTCTTCCTCCCATCTCTCTCAATCTTTCTTCATGGTAGAGGTGTTCCAGTCCTCTGTTTTTGTGGCCTCTTCCAGACCTGCTCTACCAGGTCCATGTCTTTCTTCTGCTGAGGGCCCCAGAGCTGCATGCAGTGATCCAGATGGGATTTCATGAAAGCACAGTAGAGCGGGAGAATTAGCTCATCCCACCTCCTGGCCACAATTCTTTTTATGCAGTCCAGAATATGGTTGACTTTCTGGGCTGTAACTGTAATGTGCATCAGCAAGCAAGAGACAACTTCAAACAGCTGATGAAAATGGTTTTTGAGATTTATAAAAGGAAACTAAAAAGGGTTTAAAAAGATAGAAAAATATTTTACTACTTTTGAGGCAGGAAGGAATCACCTCTTCAGACTTTGTATATGCAACAGTTAACTGTTCAGGGCTAAGCATCTAGGACTATCAGTTCTAAGTGCAGATTGACAGGCGTCCTCCAGAGAGCTCATTATTCCTTTCATCTTGACCAGGCTTCTTAGGCTAGCATGAATTGCCTGTCTTCACTTAGTACAGGGGGCTTGAATAACTAATTTTAGGCAATACGAGTCATGTCTGTATATTAGATTCGTCCCCTACACTCTTTATTTCTGACAAAGCAAAAATTTATACAAAATTATATAGCTCACCATTGTAATGGGATAGACTTATGTCCTCATAACGAAAATGGCATTATGCCACCTTTTAACATGATGCCTTGTCACTGACAGCATATTCTATTTTCTTGGAAAAAAGTTTCTAGCTCAAGCAGGAATACAGTGTTTAGTGAATATGCAATTGCAAAGTTCACAGAGTACATGAGGAATAAAAACTCTTAAATAAGATGCCAAAAAAAGTTGTCCTCCATTAAACCTGACAACAATCCTTTATGACATTTTGAAAACCAAGTCTCCTTAGAAATATTTCATATCAGAGTGGGTTTGTAAGGTATTTAGCACTATTGTATCAGAAATATGCATCTCACTGTAGCAGGCTACCAATTGCTTAAATATAGAACAAGCACTTACTGAAAGGAATAGAGAAAAACTGATTAGTGTATGTAAATGAAAACTCCAAATATCATTTTCTTTCATCTCCTTTGTGCAGAGCATGTGGCATCACAAATATATGCACTGGTTTATTACAGAGTAGTTGTTCAAACTCATTTTGTTAACAAATTTCATGAAGAGGATGACATTTGGGAAAAAGAGACAATTTTTTTGCTTGTTTTTGTTTTATGATAATCAACCTGACCCGCCAGGCATAAATGCAGCTTTGATTATTTAATGCACAGAAAGCTGGATATTAAGAAAGCTAAAATATACAGAACATGGATTGGTTCGCCAAGAGGACAGAGAGTAGAGAACAAAGCACATTCATTTGGCAGTAGTTTGTGGCATATAAAAGCTAAATAGAAAGAGAGACCAGGACAACTGATAGTCTTCTCTATCACAAGCCCTGAACAGCTCCCCTTTGAGTTTACAGAAACAGATCATGTATTTCCAAAAATAGTAGGTTTGGAGTGAGGCTAATATTATTTGTTCCTCCACGTTATTTTAAATGTTGGAAAGCTAACATTTGCGCTGTGAGTTGTCAGATTATGCCATCAGTTCTTTATGAAACAGGACCCTTTGACAAGCTACTTAGCACACTACCCAACTCATCGCTGAAGCCAGATTTTGATGCAAAACCCACAACTTAATGCGCAACAAGAGAAAAGACATGCCTGGGATATTCTGGAACCACCTAGGGAGACACTGGAGCAATTCAGAGGAAAATCTTGCAAATCTGAAGGATAGTACCAGTTAGAATCTAAACTAGAGAAACAGCTCCTACTGATCACATGACAGGAAGGAAAATGGTGTGAGGAAGCAGACAAAGTTTAGCAGTCTCAGGAAAACCAGTGAAATGGATTTAGTTGGAAAACGTAGGGGCTACCAAAGGGAAAATATCTGTTCTACTTTTCGTCTTTATGAGGCAGCCACTTTTGGCCATTTTTTTGCAAACAGAATGGAAAATTAATACCAAAATTTGGGGGAAAAATGCTGAATTAGCCGAATTAAAAATCACTAAAAATACTTTTATGTATAAGTAGCAATATAACTTTATATATTACTATTAACATCAAATATTGTATAACTTGCAGAAAATCTGCAAGAATTAACATTGTTGCTTTCTTCATATGAGGTCAGAACTTAATCCCTGCAATGTTAATTAGTTAAGTGTTTTAAGTGTTTAAAAAGTCACACAGATACTAGGACAAGAAAACACTCTGAAAGTATCAAGAAATATTATACTTCTATGGAAAAAAATATTTGGATTCTGACAGAGCTATAAGGTCTTTTCATTTATTTTACAAAGATCAGAATTGTGTGGTTGATATTAGCAAAAAAGCCCTTATTCTTTGCTTTAATTGCCCAATCTGAACAGTTACTTTGAATTAAGTTTTCATGTAACAAGTAAGATTGCTTGTTCACCCAGGATTTAGAAGCTGTTGTAAGAAGACATTAGGCGAGTAGAGAAGAAGGTAACCTACTGTTCAAAAGACCTTTGTAGTCATATTGTCTGAATATAAGACAGAACATTAAAATGACTAAAAAATTCTCATTGACCCAGTCAACTGATACAGCCATTTATGTAGAACAAAGGTCACCCTGTGGTTCCATTTGTGTTAAGCTAAATTCAGCTTTCCCTACAGTAGTTCTGAGGTTTCTTCAGAGTGTTTGTTTTTTTCCTAAGCTAAACAAAGCCTTCCCATATGTCCTTACAAAGTCAAAGATTTGCTGACATCAGAAATGGGCAAAAAAATAATTAACAGCATAAAATTTCTTGTTAGCCATAAAGCTACAAGCTTAAACAACCTGGGGAGTAGAGAAGGATTATAGAACCGAATTTTCATCAATGTGACACCAAGTGACACCAATATAAATTAGAATAACTCCAAAGATCCCCTGTGGAGTTGTGCCAGATGTTCACCAGAGAATCTGTGATCAGAATCCACTCTTAAGACTTTAAGAGAAATATTAAGGGAATATATCACCTACCACCAAACGTATGATTTTTAGCCTTAGTTGCCTAGAGAACAAAAATCTGTTACTCTTTGCAATGCTAGCACAATCTTCAAAAGTATTTAGAGATACACTGCATAGACTGGCTTTTTTCATGCTTATTTTTTGTATTTCAAAGCTGTATTGATTTCCATTCTTTCTATGGTTGGTTAATATTACAGGAAGTCATCAAGTGTGTTTATAAAGAACTGAACAGAAATATCAGTGCTTTTCCACAAAAACAGATAAACAAACAAGTCC
Source organism: Pithys albifrons albifrons (assembly GCF_047495875.1). NCBI lineage: Eukaryota > Metazoa > Chordata > Aves > Passeriformes > Thamnophilidae > Pithys > Pithys albifrons. The sequence goes on from NC_092460.1 coordinate 69,362,255, forward strand.
TTTGTGTTTTCATCTAGGAATGTAAGTATGCAAAAAGTTTTACCACTGAAATATCATAGAAGTTACACACCTGTTAAAGAAATATCAGAAATTACTAATACCTAATAAAACTGCTGCTTTACAGTTAGAGAAATAATGGACTGTGTTGGTGTGGTTCCTTTTACCCCTAACATTTCATCTCAAGGTTAAGTGTTTTCACATTATAAACTTCCAATATGGGCTTTATATTCTTTAGTAGTTGTGTTTGGGTTGATAGGAACTCAGTGCTCATTATAATCTGAGAATGTAAGAGTTAGTTAAGAGAACATTCCTCAAGAAGCATTTTTTTCAACTGTCCCTGTTCCCAAGACATAAAATTTCTTAGGATGTTAAACTTGCACCTGGCACCTATGGGATTTTTTGGTGTTAGTAGCTCATTTTGAAAATTTTTGCTCATCATCACTTCAATTCCTATCAACCATATCAGTTCTGTTCTTATAAAGCGTCAATAGCATGACATGACAGATAATGCTGAAGCTACCAACATGCTCAGAATATTAGTAACCAGAAAGATCACATTCAATTAAAGTAAATGCAGCTCTCAGGCTCTAGCAAGAATACAGGACGATGTCTAAAAATAAACAACCATTATTCTAACCCAATGCCTATCTTTCTGCCTGAATGAATTACATTTTATAAATAGCTGGTGTATGAGGCAGAAATAGGAATATTTAAGTTATTTCCGTCTGCTGAAATTTATGAAATAAGGGTTTGTGTGATGGACAAAAAGTCATTTCACATCAAATGCATGCACTTTAATATTGAAAGACATTCCATTTCTCTGTGGAGTGGCTGTTTTGATTAGTTGAATGTCATGTGAGTACTTGTAAAAAAAAATCACTATTTCAGGATTATTAGTAGGAGTTGTGGGGAAAAACCCAGCAATTTGACCAAGAAAACTTTCACTTACCTATTTATATATTTGAAATTATGTGTTTCAGCTACACTGCAGTGGACAAAAGCAAGTAGTCTGAAGGAAAATCTGATGCTGAAGTCAGGAAAGGCAGGGTTGCAAGGAATGTTTGCCTATTGACTGTTTTGCTGAATCATAGAATCATTCCATGGCCTGTGTTGAAAGACCATCTTAAAGATCATCTAGTTCCAATGCCCTATGGGCAGGGACACTTTCCATTGGATCAAGTTGCTCAAAGGCCCATCCAGCCTGGCCTTGAACATTTCCAGGGATGTGACATTCACAGCTTCTTTGGGCAACCTGTGCCTGTTCCTATGCCTCACTATCCTCAGTAAAGAACTCCTTCCTAACATCTAATTAAACCTCCTCTCTTTCAGTTTGAAGCCATTCCACCTTGTCCTGTTATTTCAGGCCCTTATAAAAAGGTTCTCTCCATTTTTCTTGCAGTCTCCCTTCAGGTACTGGAAGGCTGCAACGAGATCAGCCCAAAGCCTTGTCTTTTACAGGCTGAACAAACAAAATTCTCTAAGCCTCTATTCCTATAATCAACTCTGTGGCCCTTCTCTGGACTTGCTTGAATAGATTCATGTCCTTCCTTTGCTTGGGACCCCAGAGCTGTATGCAGTGGTCTAGGTGGGGTCTCATGAAAGTGGAGTAGAGGGTGAGAATCACCTCCCTTGGCCTGCTGGACATGCAAATGTTTCTACATGTAGAAGGTAGCACTGAACAACAGGTGATCAGGGTTCTTGTTTAGCTGGTGGCAGTTGCTGACAGCCTTTTGGAAAGTTTTAATGGGATAATCCTCTAGAAGCAAAAAAAACCCCAAACATTCACAAGGGAGAAACTTTCCTAATGTGTACAGCACAGAGAGAACAAAAGGGAAAAGTCTGTAAGCTGGAATAATAATTAGACAAGAAGGACTGAAGCTCTTGTGTACACAGTGAGGTCTCAGATGTGGCAGAAAAAAAGATTTCTCATGGACTTCAGTTGAGACTGTGAAGTTGACTGTAACCTTACAAACTGCTTAAAACTGACTGTTGAGATTCAAATTCAAAGGAGGCCATTCTGTCAGGATACATGGACAAGGGGGAAATTAATTTATAAGTACTCTAACCTTCTTTTGCCAATAGGTCATTTTCTCAGGTTTTGGTCACATATAAACTTGATGCTCCTGAAAACTCTCAGGTTTTTCAGGTGTGTTAAAAGAAAGGGGCAGGTGGATCAAAATGCTGGCCACATCAGGTATCTGTCCTCAGTGATGGATGAACCTTTCAATCTGGCTGAACCAAATGCATTGAGAAGCTTATGGTACATCAATGTGCCATCTCCTTATAGTTTCCAAGACTGCAGACTCTGGCGTAACTTTCTCCAAGGTAGCTACTGGATTGAAGCCTGGCAATAGGGAATGAGCTCCTGTTTTCACTGCTTGAAGCAAAGAAGCTCAAAAGTAATCCAGACCCCCACACACTACTGTAAAACTAGCTAGAATAATTAATATAAACTTGAGTGCTTTACCTCAGAACTCCAATGCAGCATTAAGTTATGAAGACTTTGACTCTAGCTTTCTGTATAGCTTTGCAGCTTTGCAGTGTAGATTTCTATCATATTAAACCTTGTGATAACATTATCTCTGTTTTCTGCTTTGTCTTTTTTTGTTCAATGGTCAGTGATACTGGAATTTCCTTGCTTTCTGCTGGGAAATATAATGACTACAGGAAGCAAAGAGTCTCAATAAAGTTTCAAGAAAAGAAACTTGAAAATGGAGGAATCTGTGTGTGACAGAAGAATCAGCATTAGTTGTTTTTCATTATATTAGAATTTCTATTAAACAAACAAAAACAAATAGCCACATTTATCTCTGCTCTTCTCACTGTTTCATGTAAATATTTTAGTAATAATATAAATGTATTTTAATAAATAAATCAACAATAAAAATTATGTGCTGCTGTTCTTGGGTGTCATTATTTCAGGGCACAAGATCTGTAAGACTGTGAACCTGAATACAGCACTAAGCACAAAGCTGTCAGAGCAGAACTTTCTTTCAATGACTGGCACCATCTCCATGGATATACCTTTTGCTCTGTGACAAACAGATCTTTGGATATGGGCTTGCCTTCTCACATAATCCTCTGCTTGGATCTTACAAAGAATGTGTGTGTGTCTGTGTTCAGGAATGGATTCAAGAGGAAATAATTCATCAGGTAGACTTCTAGCAAGGTATTGATAGGTCTTTGGAACGATTACCTATATTGACCATGCACAGGGAATTTGTATAACACAAATCTGAGTACTTGTATCTGTAGGCACAAAAATAAAGATCAAAAATAGATGTCAAACACACAATTTTTACATGTCAGTTTAACTGCAATGATCCTTGAATTGCATTAACTTTTACACATTCTTCACACGTTCAATTCTCCATGAAACTTCATTCCACTAGATGGAAAAAGAAATCAGTTTCTTGAACATATAAGTCATCCCTGGAAAGAAATTATCAGTGAAGGGTATTTTCAAATGGTTTGTAGGGCCTACATCTTACTAAGAAAAATTTTTGTCTTAATATCATTGCAAATTACAACAGAAATATTATGCCTACTAGAATTGGGCTTGATGTTATATTTAGGAAAACACCGAATCTAAAAAAGCATCATCATTTAAAAATTTACACCAGAGTGTTCCATACATTCTTAAAAATTAAAGCTGTCTGCCCTGGCTATATTTGCTTATGAAAAATAGCTCAGTTTTAAATAAAGTCATAAAAATTGCATTCTTCTCATTTCTAGAGGTAATCATCTATGACATTCAATGACATAAATCTTTGCTCTATTCATTTTCTTCTTCTATGAAAATAAAAATGAAATGTTTATAAAGGTGAGGATCAGAGCAATTGTAATGCAACCTCCACCCCTTCTTCAGCCATTTTAAAGCTGAATATACACTGCTAAAGTTTGAAGGGTCTTTATGATATTCTGATGAGTTTATGAAAACTTATTTTACTCTTCCTTTGTTCACCTGTCGTTTTCCATTCTCTCTTTTTTTTTTTTTTGCTTTTAGCTGTATTGAACGATTTTCTGAAAAAATATTGTCTCAAGTTTTCTTAACATTTATAAGGTCCAGTCCCTACTCCAACTGTACTCTTTTGCTCTCAGTGGAAAAAGGCTCTCTGGAGAGGATTTAAGTACACTGGCATTGACCTAATGAAATGTTTAAGTGTGAGAAGGAAGACCATAATATTGGGTCACTTACTTTGAGGTATGGTGATGTTTCTACGCTTTTTAATGAAAATTAAAAAACATATAAACCATGTGTATATCTTCTACAACATATACAGGGAAAAGGAAATCCACAAATAAAGCTTTGTTTATTTCAATTTAAAAGACTCATGGCTCTTCATTCTGGAGAATGAACGGATTATTGATGGTTACTTTAACAAATAAGTTAATATTTTTATCTCTACATAGTTGTATGAACTTATTACCAAATATATTTATATGGAAGTTCTACAATGTAAAAGTTAACTATCATCACTAGATTATGTTACTTTCTTGAATCTGATGTTATGCTCACAGTCTTCAAACACAAACTTCACTAACTTTGGCTCTTTTGTGAAGACATGACCGCAAACTGAAATGAAATGCAATTTATGACTTTTCTTCCACCAGAAAGATATTTTACCCTGAAAACAGGTATGGAAGCATACTTAAAAATATTGATACTGCTGAGGGGTCATGGGGAAAAAAAGGTAAGGATATAATGTTTACTTTAAAGCTACTTGAAAGTAGGCGGACAAAATACATCACATAAAGTAAGAGATTAAAAATTTACAACTGCAATGAAATCTCCAGGGATATGTTTATTTGTGACATGCAGAAATCTGGAATTCTTCTACATTTATATGGCATAATTCATTCATTCATTTTTTCCCATGACAGTGGTAGAGGTGAGCCCTTTCAATCAACAGAGGAGAAATGACTCTGAATTTGGATGATAACAGAGACTTAGTTAGAAACACCACCATCAGAACCTCACTCCCCATTTTCATTGTTGTATATTGTGTCATGTTTTAAAGCTTTAATGAATGATGCCTATGTCATGTTTTATACATTGTAGGTCTGCCTGGTTGAACGAAAGTACTTCAAAGCAAAGCCCTTGTAGATTTGTCTCTCTCCTTCTGCATATACATTGAATAATTTGCTTATAGTTAGTCTGACTTATCTATGTAAATCTTAGGCAGCTTCTATCAAGCAACTCAGCTACATTTCCTCAATGATCAGAACAGACAGAAAACTTGTATCCTGGATATATGTCTTACAATGAAAAAAATCCCCCAGAAAAGCTACCTTTGTTATTGACTAGCTAGAAAAGCTAAACTATATTTTAGATGCTTAATGTAGGGGACAATGAAACCCGCTCCATTTTGGGTTAAGTACTAGAGAGAGACTGGTGAATGCTTCTGTCTGTGTGAGAAGGCTTCAGGTAAGAAATCTTGTTTTGAAATAGTTCTGGGCTCAGCTCACCTGCATATGTATCTTCCAGACTCTCTGAGTGAGGAAAGCAGCAAGTATAACCACATACAGCCCCAAATGATCACAGTTTCCACTAGAAATTGCTTTAGACTTGCTAACAGATGCTGCTGTAATTAAAAAAATAAATCTTTACTTCTTATATTTTGAGTGAGGTTCCTAATGCAGATTTTCCAGGACACGCAAGTGCAAAATTTGTGGTTCCTAGATACTAGTACAAGTAATCTGTCTATAAAAACTAAGTTTGAATTGCCATGGGCTGCACAAGGCTACATAGAGTGGGAATTGTGAAAACTGTGTCTCTGAAGAGCAGAGAACCTGTGAGCCCTGACACACACTGCTGAGAGGCTGGGAGCCCCTCCTCTGCTCCCCCATCAGCCAGAAGGGACTGACTATGGTCACCTGCCCCAGACTGCTGCTCCTGCCTCAGACCAGAGGAATTCCTTCCCCTTAACCTCCTTTCCCAGGCAGAGAGTCTGGCAGTGGTTGGGCAGTGTCTGGGCTCATGGGGACAGGAACCCCTCTGCACTATCCCCTTCCTACCCACCTCCCCCTGGCCACTCTCCGGTGGGATGTGCTTAAAGCTCAATAAGATGATCTTTCCCTTTGATCTAAGAAATATGAGAAAGTGGAAAAGTCCATTGTAATACGATTTTAATGCTCCTGACTCACTTGCATATACATCCTCTATTTATTGTTCTTATAATGAAGTCTCTGAGTTCATTCCTCAAAGTATTAGAACACAAGCAGGGTGTTTTGGGGAACACTACAGAAAAAGATCCCTCGGAGTCTGAGTTCGGTAGGTTCTGAGAATGTTGATTCAGATGAACTTATACTTTGTACGTGTTGTTATTTTTTAAATTTTATTCTCCAGCCTTGACCTACAACATGCTTTAATTTTCAAATTATGTTAGAAATATTAGCAGGTATTCTTACTCAATGTGTGCTTTCACTAATTATCAGCGGACAGCCTTAAACTTTAGCAAAGATTTCTGGCATCTCTAAGAAAATTAAATAAGTCTGTGTTACAGAAATCGATAGATAATTAGAATGAAAGTAGAATTTCTGAATGTACATTTACAGATTTTTTTACCCTAATTACAGATGAAAAATTGTATACTGACTTCATTCTCTACGTGCCTGGGATTCTTGTCTCTCAACTTTACTGAATGATCAAGAATCTTTCTGCTACTAAGACTTCTGCAGCTGATGGGTAATTTATAAACAAGGGCCAGATCTCGGAAGTTAAGCAGGGTCAGCCCCGGATTAGTACTTGGATGGGAGACCTCCTGGTGAATGCCGGGTGCTGTAGGTTCTGGTTCTGAGGACTTCAATGTCACTGTCCAAGCTCGCTTGGCCGTGGCAGATGAACCTCAGGACTTAAACGGTGGGGCCAGTTCTGCGCACGCGGAGACTCACCTAAAAATCCACTGCGCAGGCTGGAAGGGCCCACCCACGTGGGGACAGCCCTTCCCAAATCTTTGTTCGCGAAGCCGAGCCACACACACACACACAACTTAGGGTATACCTCTGATTCTGCTGCTTCTGTGTAATTTTTGTATTGTCTTGAATTTCTCCCACTTATTCAACGAAGGCTAACACAAAATCAGGAACTGAGTTTATGTCCAATGATTCTGAAAAGGGTCACTGTTTAGAAGGTCTGTATAGACTTGCAGATCACCCATCATATTCATTATCTATAAAGCAGAAAAGAAAGAGGCTAGAACTAAACAATAAATTGCTTAGAATGTCAAACTTCATGACCTCTTCCTAGATGAAGATGGAATGATAACAGAAGGCTTAAAGACCCTCATTAAAGCACCTCAAAAATAGCTGAAATCTTTGTTCACTCCTACCAACTCATGCAAGTTTAATCTACCTGTAAGTGCATGCATTCTGAAAAAGGCTTAACAGTACATTATAATACTAATAACATTAGTACCACCACTCATTTTAGTATCAAGGACCACAGGAATTACTGGTGAACATCTGGAGTTAGAACATTGAGGGATTCCCTTTGATTACTTTGATTTATATCCCAGTTGCTCATCCTAAATGTCACACTCAAGTGCCAGAAGATTCAAATTAGAATGCTGCAATCAGTACTTTTTTTCTGACTCAGTGTTTTTTCCCAAATAATCTAAAAATCAAGAATCTCTGAGATCCAAAGTCTTTATGGAAATTCATTGATCTTATAAAGTGGAACTACTTTTCTAGAGTGTCCAGTCATGTTAAACATAATTGACATGGATTCTGCAGAAAGTTTATCCTGTGTTTTCCCCAGTTAAAGAAGTCTCCATCTGTCTTGGTTCCTAGGTACCAAGCAGCACCAGTACAGAGTTTGTGCTAGAGTTGGAAAGTCTGGAATTTGTACAGACCTTAAGGAAATAATGTTTAACTTCTGGAAATCCATTTTTACAAATAATTCAGCTTATATCAAAATCTCCATTCCATGGTTGCTGACTTTACAGACAGCAACTGAGATTCCTCTTTGTGGAAAAGCCTTTGAATAGCAGCTCTGCTTACCTCTGTGTCAAAAGGGGCAACTGAGTGAAATGAAGCTGAGGAAGATAAGATACAAAATGACAATTTAAGGCAGCTAAAGGTTCTTTTATGCACATCCAGTGGCTATACCAGGATTTGAACCCTTGGAAATCTACAGGAAAAGACAATCCTTTCCATATAAGTGGCAATAGAAATATTGGTCATTTCAGTCACAATCAAGAGCAAATAAAAGAAGAAAACAAGCCTCTTTAATGACCCATTCATGCTGCTGTGCAAAAAGTATCAGAGAGAAAGATGGCCTGCAGATGGTGATATCAGTGTTCTGTGATGGACATGTTTTGAGCTACACACTACAGGTTAGACTTAGATTCTTTTATGTACAGTTAAAAAATGTCCATCTATACAAATCCTTCATGGCACTAATCGCTTATAGTCTGTGTAAAATGAGTCCTTTTTATTTTACCATGGCTTTTTCTGTCATCTCTTAAAAATGCTCATCTCTCTTCCAGTGAAGCTGTGCTATCAAATGATATGTGGTAAAGGCAAGCATTTATTTTACAGAAAATTGGAAAGATGGAAGCACTGAAATGCCATGGTGATTAACAGCATAAAGGAATCTATGGATGCAATAAAGCATGAATAAGATTAGATAACACCATGGAGGAATTAAGAAAGCATCTGTTTACAAGGTTTATTATACATATTTAGAAAAAATGCTGTCTCTTCTGAAAGCAAGATTTCTCCCTTTATAACAACCAAATAGATGTATATTTATTCTATATTTTCTGTGAATTTCCATTAACTGAAGGGTAAGGATAGGTGAGTAGTGAATAATAGTTTAAGGTATTTAACTTTTGCAAGAAGAGATTATTCAATTCTTAAGTTATAATTTACATAAAATTCATGTACAAATCACTATTACTACTTTGTCTGCCAATTTAACACGAGGGATATGTGTTGGAAAATTAGGCCAAATTATTTAAGATCAGTTTTCATGTATTGCCTCAAGCTCATAGCTAAAAAAATATGGAATCATCTTTGCTAGTTTTATTTTGCAAAAGATTTTTATGGGAAATAAAGAATGTAAACCAGAAACTTTACATGTTTGTATTTTATATATTACAGTAAACTTTAACAACTAATTACCATGCCATGCCCTTTGGAACAGCTGAGGGCAGCTGTATTTCCTCACTCAAGAACAAATACACTATATGCTAGTGTCCTTTTTGTAATAGGTGAATATATGAATGCAACATTGAAGGTGCATCAGGTTAGAAACAATCATCTCCATTGTGGTGCTTTTTAACTCTTCCAGTGGATTAACTCTTCCTAGTGGATTGTTATCTCGAATTTACAGATCAGAAAGTGTAAGACTCTTGCTAGAAATAGATCTACCAAGTCCATCAGCTTGGCTGTAGCAGGTGATCTCTGATCTGCCTTATTTCTGTGCTGACACAGTTCTTTTAAGTTATTCAAATTTTTTTATCTGCACAGCTGCTGCTTCATTTATTAGTATTCTACGGAGGAGCTCATTCTATGATACTTCACTTCAGGACTGCTCTCAATGGCAATCTGGATGAAACTGCATAGTGCACACTCCTCTAATATTATTCCAGTTGTACTGTACTTTCACATGACCATATGCACCTATCAGGGCATGTACCACATGCATTTCACCTCATGCTACAAAATTACTTCTCTAGTGGGTTGAAATACACTTCAGGATGTCAGGCACACACACACAAAAAAAATCAGCTTGTTTTCAGTTGCAATCCTTTTCAATCAACACTGTCTCTATGCTTCACTTCTAAAGACTAAATTTCCCTGTATTTCATAGTTCTTCTCTGCAGTTTGTCTTATCAGTAATCTTTAGCAGAAAACAAAAAAACAGTTTTCCTACTGCATGGCTTTCGCTGCTACCTCCAGATATTTGACTCTTTCTTTGAGAGTTTCTCTTATCGGTAATAAAAGGGATTTCCTCTGGCTTTGAATGCTGGACAGTATCCCCATCATAAATGAGGTTTTCATTTGAAATTCACATTTAAAATAATCTTTTTTCATGCAAGTAAAGGTCACTGCATTTTTTGAAAAGAATACATTTACTTTTAGTAGTGTATTTGTTCAGAAATATATTGTACAGTGGTCTCATCTAGACATTTAGATTGCCCAATGTTAGATCAGCAACTCAAGATTTTGGAGCAAAAAAAAAAAAAAATTCAGATATTCCTAACCATGCTGCAACAATTAATTGTGCATTGTGAAAAAAAAAATCTGTACACAAAATATTATTTGTATATATAGTGATGTATTTTAAAACTATGTTTTATCAGCTCTAATTAATGCTGATGACATGTCAGAGAATGCATTCCTGCCCATGCTGGGGCAATTTTGTACATTAGAGACACAAGGACGTATAAACTCTATTTTAAAACTTACTCTTAAAATTCCAAAATGTAAGTTACCATGTTAAGGAAACTTTGCTGTCTAACCATCCAGGAGCCACTCTGGCAGTCAAACCTCACATCACCTGAGCTGGGGTCAAAGCACCTCCACAGTTGCACAACCCACACTCTCAGTCAGACCAGGCATCCTTACTGGCTTGACCTCAGGTTTCCAGTGGTAGAATCTCAGACGTCCAGATTCTTAAAATAATTTAATCATAATGCAATAAGTAAATAACAAAATAACGGCTCAAGCTGGGTACATCTGAGGAAAACCCAGAACAAAGGAAATCCTTGGCTTTTATACCTTTACAGTCTAATTGCAGAAAAAATCTGGTGGTTCTTGACTCCTGCATCTCTGAGTGTCCAGTCACCTGGCTTGGGCCACAGGTCCCTGTGCCCTTTTATGCAAAAGGTTGGCTGTTCACTGCCTCTTCTTGGGGGTCTAGCCACTGGAGGCTCAACCTTCACCTGGCACTCCAGCTTGGACCTGCACTAAATATATTCCTCAACAACCATATGTGCCAATCTTTCCCTAGTCCTCTACCCAAATAGGCATTTGCTTAATGCCCCATGGATATTAAAAAAAACAACAAACCCACCAAACAAAACCAAAACTCTAACAAGCATAAAGAAAATAGTCTTCTAATTTCTCTGAAACTGTAGTTGTGAATTTTTTATCTCACCAGCCAAATATGAGGAAAAGAGTTCTAAACCTTCCACTGGGAAGGCAAATGAAAACCTTACTCATAAAGGGCCATGCAGACTTCAGCTGGTGAAAATCAATAAGCTTGCTTAGAGCACGTCACTGTCTGTATAATAGGTTGCTTGCATGCAATCTTCTTTCACAGATTTGTCAGTTTTATGAACCTCTTTGTATTTTTGTCATCTATGACATCCTGTAGCAACAAATTTCATGATTTGGCTGATTTGTGTAGAAAATGCTGCCTTTTGTTTTCTTCAAGATCTGGCTCCCAGGAAGTTCTTTGGATGCGCTTATGCACACCTTCCAATCCACTCATGATTTATTGACTAATTAATTCCAGTTACCTCTTTTTCTAGCTATGTACACTGTACTTGCACAGAAATACCAACTCAGTAAGTTTCATTATTCTTTTTACCATATTCTATTTTTCCTGTGTTCTACCTGAGACTAGATGGAGAAACAGAACTGCAAAGTGTTTACCCATTTCTGTAAATATATTCTTATTTTCTTGTTTATTCCTTTCCTAATCATTCAAAGTGCTATATTCAGGGGTTTTGAGCACTTCCTTGGGGGTCTGATATTTTTGTATAATTGTCTACAAGAAGTCCAGAATCTCTTTCCTGAATACTAGTACGTTATTCAGGCTCTCTCATTGTTTATCTACATAGTTGTTATTCAATCTACTCATTATTCTACATTTATCACCACTGAAATTCATCTTTTACTGCTCTTTCACTTTTGTAAACTTGTGCAAGTTTTCACTTCCAGATTTTGCTCTTATTGCCCTAAATAATTTAATGTTACGAGAAAACTTTGTTACCTCACTACTCACTTCTTTTTCAGCAAGCTTATGAATATGTGCAAGCTTATGAATATGTGCAATATATGAGCATGTGAGAAAATGCAGTGGACAATGAATTTACCAAAGTGTCTGGCTGCAGCTTCCCCTGTTTTTCCCTTTTTTACCATGTCACTGCAGCCACTTCATCATCCAAGGACTACATGGGATTACAAAGACAAAGGCTAATCATTCATCAAGTTAGCAGTGGGAAGGCAGTGCTAGAAACAGAAGTGAATGTATGCAATAAGTTTTCCAGAATTTCCAGTGTAAATAGTTGCTCCTTAAAGGTAGGATCATGTCACGGCAGTAGCCAATAAAAACCCTAGATGAATGACTGTTCTTTAATTTTATATCCAGGTGGGTTTTTTTACAGAATGAATTATGTTTCTTTCTATGCCTTTTCTATCAATGTAATGTCTGAAAGTTACACTCTCATTTTCATATTTTCAGCACTAAAGCACTATCTGAGAGAGGTAAAGTATGCTAGTACCAAAAAAAGTTGTTTGTTTTTTTTCCCATTTTCGTTTTTGCATTGGTGATTGCTGCTTTTGGAAAATCACCTGAACCTCAAATGTACCAATGTCAGTGCAGTTGTTCCTCAACTGAGCATTGTGACCCTGTAAGTGCCAGTGGATAAGAAGGGAGTCCTTGCAAACAATAAAACTACTTTAAAGGGGAACACTGTTACTAAAAAGATAGTCAAAATCACATTCTAGTTTTGGCTGCATTTATCTATTGCAAGTTAAGGGCTTGGCTGGTTCTATTTTAGTTTTTTGCATGGTTTGTTATTGCACATTTTTTTTAATTGAATGTGGTCTATAATCAGTTTTATTGCCTATGTAGACACATGTACTTCTAGAAACAAAGTAAATACATGAGAGAATAATAATTTTTATTTCTATTTTTGACGATGCTGCCGTGAGAGATCCCCAACAAAACAGGACTCTCAGCCACTGAATGGCTCCCCTCACAACATTTTCTCGACTGGAAGGAACCCCTGGTCCCTGGCAAAGAGACAGTCCCTTTCTGACAGTGACAGGAGGTGCTAGAGAATAATATCAGGGTCCTGGCCACGCCCTCTTCCTGTGACTGCAAAAAAATAACCCTGTCCTGGCTGTAATCAGGACACTATTCTAATAAGAAGAATACTATTTTTACTATAGTAGATATCTGAATTACAGGTTTTGCCAAGAAAGAGCATGACCATGATTTAAATATGCCTTTAAAATTTTACTTCACTATTAAGTGGGATAGCTGTTGTAGAGCTGGTGGGGAAGAAAAGAGGAAAAAGAAAAATGTTAAAGAACCTTTGCATACTTGCCAGCATGAACATAAGAGAGTAGTATTGTCATCCTGAGCTGTAGATTAACTGTTGGACTGGTGATCTTACAGGTATTTTCCAATATAAATGATGCTATGAATCTATGGCAGGTGGACTCCAGTGATGGTAATTGTGAGAGGTTGTGAAAGGAACAGCAACAGGAGTGACACAAACTCCGAGAAGTTTCTGGGTAAGAAATGCATTATAATATAGACTCACTAATCAAGATTTAATTTAATTGTAATCCTCACCACTACTGTTTATGTATCATTTTTATACATTATTCTGTCTCTCTGTTCTCTTTGGTATTAAGAAAACATCTGAAGAACATCCAAAAAGGAGATGTTAAATTAATCTCATCTATCAAAAGCACAGTAAGCTGTTCTAGGCATCACTGCTTGGAAATAAAGCTCTTCACCTGTTTTCTGCAGTACTCTATGTCCTGTGCACTCCTTCATGGAGGAAAGAAAGAAAGAAATTAGTTTTCTTTTATTACCTATTCAACTTACTAAAAGAAACATGAAGAAACTCTGAGTCACACTGTGACATGAATAAGGAGGAAATTGCCTGAAAAGAATTCATTTGTAGTGAAATAAACTCACCTATAATAAAATGAAATCCCCTAATGTATGTCACAGTATTTCTAAGGATTTACATTCTATTGCTAGCCAAAAGCAAATCAAGCTATCGTACGAAATATTTGCATACAGAAACTGCTCAGAAAAGACAATTTGCTTTACACTACCTTCCACCTTCTAATATCCCTGTCTTTGTTCACAGTAAAAATTTTTATGACACTCTTAAGGATTGTGAATATAGCTTTCTCATCTGAAATAAAGACTTGGTGGCAGAGAACTGTCTCAGCCTGGGAAGAAGTTACCAAATTTGAATCAGATCTTTTCATTCTAACAAAAATCTACAATTTCTTACTCTTTGCAATGTACCAAAAGACATAGAACTTTTAAGTCTGTGTTATTTGAGAGAACAACACCGTAAGAATGACAGAAATAGTGACACTATTCATTTACCTTTTTAGGTTTTGGAGGTATATGTGTGTACACTCATATAAACAAAGAGCTGTCACTGTCTAACCCAATATAAAAGATGCAAAAAGGAAAGAAAAATGGGAATGGACTAAACCTGCAAATAAACTTGAACTATGAGACTTCTGAAACTTGTGTGGAATTTAAAATGTAATTACACAGCACTGTTTAAATTGCACCTTTAATATCTGAAGGAGCAATATCTTTGAAAGAAAGTTTGCAATGGAGAAACCACTCAATGAATTTCAATGAAATAAAATTCTTATATTAACTTTAAAAAAGCTCTTACTAGCTTCAAATGCTTCTGTAGATTTGAAAAACAGATAATGGGTTTCCAATTGCTTTTTCAATTTAATTTAATTTTTTTCAGGCTTTTGCAAGTTTATTATTAAACACTTATATTCACATACACATTCACACAATGTGAATGTCCCCAAAAAACACTCTGAGACCAAAATATGTGCAAATCCTAATCCCCAATTCCCCAATTAAAATCCCCACCAGAGTGCCTGTGAGTAGTCAGCCAATGGCTAGACATAACACTTGAGTTTTGCAAATCCTCAACATCTCTATAATGTTTTCCTGTATCTGCATATTCAGATAAGACATGTAGTTGTGATTTACTATGTCTTCCTCATCATTCTACGGTTTAAATGATCCAGGCACCACCCCATGTAACTCATTGACCAATTTAGCTCTGATGGTAAGCAGTATGTTGAACATAACTGAAGACAAAATACTGAAATAATGCACCTGAACATCACAATATTCCAACTGTGACTTGTGTAGGACATCAGGATTCAGTTCCAAGGGTTACTGAGGTTGGTATGTGTGCCATGTGAGTACAGGGAATAAAGTTACTTGGGACAACATAGTTACGCAGGCAGTTGAAGTAGGAAGAGAACTACTTCACTAAAAAACAGGAAATAAAAGAAAAAAAAAGAAAAAAATTCAGTGGCAGAACTCATACTTCCTAGAACTCACTGCTCCTAAAGACTATGAGGTAATACAATATGAGAACTCAATTTGTCAGTAAAAAGAAATGTGGAGAGCAGAGAAAAATAGACAAATGAGAGTGAATAAGACAGTCTGATGTGTTTTCATCATGGAATGGATATTGCTTAAGAAAGGATGGAAAAGGGGAAATACTAGGGCAATGAAAATGTTATCGTGGAGCTGGGAATTCCTTCATCCAGAAATGAAAAAGAAAACCCAAGGGTTCCTGATGGAGAACCTGGTATTCTCTGTTCTATAGCATGACTTGAACTGAGGTCACAGGGGACAGTAGCAACCATGTTGGATGGTTGTCTTTGTATCTGAAGAAATTTAACACTAGTTACAATCAAAGATAGTCCAAATACCAAAAATAATTAAAAAATAAAAATCAATATGTTTCGGTACTTCATTGTAAAAGTAGGGGAAGGGATGCCAAGAGAAGAAAGACTCATTTCTCCTTCTACTTCCTTCTTCCTATTTCTACTCTTTCATTACTACTATCTTAAAATGATAAAAGAAGAAAAGAACAAAGGAAAACTATCAAAGGGTAAAGGTGATTAGAAAAGAAAGAGAAACATTTCTAAACATGTCCCAAAATTGGAAGAACATGCTAAAAATTGAAACCTATTTCATTCAAAATCAATGGATGGAATAGGAATAACTTATCATGTTTTCCTCCCTTTTTAAAACAGTAATATTCAATCTGAAACTCTCTTTGTAACATTTTCCAGATACTGTTGCCTCCCTTCATGTTTATCTTAAGTTTACCTGACTCTCATTTTTTGGTGAAGACATTTTGCACTGAAATGACAGAGAGTCTCCCCTGTTGCCCACCTGTGAGATTGCACATACTAGAGGATGTGTTTGGCATCTTTCTCTCAGTGATGTGACATTCAGCCATACAGATTACGCACCACAGCTTTGTCACACATCTGTTACAGCACAGCTTTTCAGGGCAGCTGTATGTAAAGAATTCTGTCTGCTCCAGGCTGTGCTAGCTCTCCTAAGAGAGAACAGTTGAATCAACATGAAGCTGTGAGGATGAAACTATTGGCAAAATTTAAGGCTCAATAAAACTAGACATACAAGTCATCCGATAAGGTATTTTTCCATTCTTTATGCAAAAAAACGCTTGTGATTTATTTAATTTATGTAAGTTTGCTGAACCTCTAAGAAATTCAGTAAAATATATTCTAGAGATGGAAGCTTTAGTCAAATCTGGACTGCCTCTGTCTCCAATACTGTGCTATATACCATTCTGATGTTTTTGAATATTTCAAAGGGAGATTTTGGAAATTTGCATTCCAATTAGTAATCATTCTATACTTTTGAAGACTGATGAATACATGTTTTATCATGCAAAGCATGATAAGGCACATGGAAAATAAGGAGGTCATTGATGACAGACAATAGACTTCACTAAGGGCAAATTTTCTCTGACAAATCTGGTGGCTTCTATGCTGGGATTACAGTGTTGGTCAGCAAGTCAATGTCCAAGTGGAGGCCAGTGACTACTGACATTCCTCAGGGGCTGACATAAGGAGTGGTGCCATTTAACATATTTGTTGGCAACTTGGACAGTGGTGTTAGTAGAGTCTCACACAAATTTGCCAATGACATCAAACTGTGTGGTGCAGTTGTCAAGTTGGTTGGAAAAGATGCCATCCAGGGGGACCTTGACAGTCTTGAAAGGTGGACCTGTGATAACTGCATGAAGTTCAACAAGGCCAAGTGTAAGGTCCAGCCTGTGAGTTGGAGTAAACCAAACAACAAATACAAACTGAGTGGAGAATGGATAGAGATCAGCACTGAGGAAAAGGACTTGAGGGTGGTGGTTGATGAGAAGCTCAAAATAACCTCACAAAGTGAGCTTGCAGTCTGGGAAGACAAGCATATCCTGGACTGCATTGAAAGAAGTATGACTAGCAGATTGAGGTAGGTGATTCTCCCCCTCTATTCCACTCTCATGAGATCCCACCTGGAGTACTGTGTTCACCCAGAGGAGAGCCACGAAAATGATCAGAGGGTTGGAGCACCTTCCTATGAAAACAGGATGAGAGAGTTGAGATTGATCAGGCTGGAGAATCAAAAGTGCCAGGGACACCTTAGAGCACCTTTCAGTACTTGAAAGGGCCCTAAAAGAGAATTGGAGAGGGACATTTTACCAAGGTATGTAGTGACTAGGGGTAATGGTTTTAAAATGGAAAAGGATAGGGTTTGATTAGAAATTATGTAGAAATTCTTCACTATATAGTGAGTGACACATTAGGAGTTGCTCAGAGTTGTGGATGACCCATACATACCTGGAAATGTTTAAGGCCAGTTTGGATGGGGCTTTGAGCAATCTAGTAGTGAAATATGTCCCTGCCCATGGCAGAAGGGTTGGAACCAGACGATCTTTAAGGTCCTTTTCAACTCCAGTGATTCTATGTTGTTGTGATCATCCAATTATGAAATAAAATGTCTATACACATTGTTATAATTTGAAATCTTTCACGGATTTTTTTTGGTTGGTTGGTTTTTTGTGGTTTTTTTGGTTCCCTGCCAACACTGTGGTTTGGGGATTGGGAACCAGAGCAAGTTGGTTTGTTGGAGCTCACTTCTCTCACTACCTACCAGAACCAGCTAAAACCTAAAAAAAGGGATAGCTAATGGCTTTGCCAGTTTTTGCCAGTGCCCTACACCCTTGTTTTGCATCTGCTTGGATGCCCAGCTGCCTCTTGCTGGGTTGGTGGCAGCACTGGAAGGGAGTCCCAGTTCATCCTCTGACTCCGCACATCCTGTGCAGGTCTTCTGAGAGAACAGCCACCACTGCCTGGATTCACTATGGACCCATTGAGGGGCCAGTGCCATCTACAGAGGAGTTGCTAACCACCCCTAATGTTTTCAAACAAAAGAACGTTCAAGGACACTTGCACTGCTCACGGGAAAGGTTTCAGCCCTTCTCTGTGGCCGTCATTCCTACGTGTACCCTGGTATAGCCACCGCTCTCTTCCTGGTGCTTTTGCCTTGGCGGAGCCGGACACCGCCCCCTGCTGGCCGAGAGTGAGTCACCACAGCCCGCCCCACGCCGAGAGCGCCCCCTGCTGTTTGTGACTGTATTTGCACCGAAAGGAAGACTTCAACGTTTGAAAGTTCTGGTTGTGGTGGTGTTGCTTCTTCTGTTTCTTTTTGTTTTATATATATGTAGTAAAGAACTGTTATCCTCTTTTCCACATTTTCTGCCTAAAGCCTCTCAATTTCAAAGGTTGTGGTGGCTCAAGGAGAGGGAGGCCCTTTTCCTAGTCCAGGAAGTTTCCTCACTTTCCTTGATGGACACCTTGTGGTTTTCTTAACCTGAGACATTCATTCTTACAGATGTTTTCCTACTGCAAGTATGTCTCTGTAAGTGTCACAAGATAATGTATAGGGAATAAATGATTTTACAAGATTTATGTAGTTGATACTCACTCATCTAGATGGCACTCATCTAGCTGCCTGTATGGAATAAAAAAAAAACCCAAAAGACTAATTTCCAGAATCTGTTATACCAATGATACAAAGGACATGGGAAAAAAAAACAAAACAAACCAAAACGCAAAACCAAACACCAAACAAACTTGTGTGATTGAAATAGTTTTCAAAAGCACTCTACTATATTGTTCAAATCCAATAGAAGTGTGTGTGGAGGAAGTTTGTATATCTTCTGAATGGCAAAAATGAGTATGTTGAAAGAACCATTAATTCATTGAATAACTAGATGCACAGACAATTTCTATTGCTTCTACTTGGGAAATGAATTGCATGATGGAAAGAAAAGGTAAGATGGGTAGTACTTCAGTCTTCAAGAATTTATATGGGTAGTTCTGTGAACTGATAGGTATGAAATCACTTTCTAGTCTCACTTTGTCTTAAAATGAATAATGTAGTAAAAGTTAGTATATACTTGATGTGTCTTTTATATTCAATTTTCAGAAAATGTGAATTGAAAATTTCCTTATTATATCTACTCTTTGCCAAAGAAACTGAGGTTGTCAGAAGTATGGAGGTTAGTTAACTCTAACCCTCACTCAATAAAAAACATATTCTAAAGTATATTGTTCTTTAGTAATTGTGTCTGTGTGCAGTTTGTCAAAATTCTTTGATTTCTTTTGGGACTTCTCAAACTTTGTCCCAAAAAAGTTACTATAAACTAACCCAATCAGGTGTATAGAAGATTACCTGATCATGAGAGTGGAGCACCTTCTGTCTCTTATCCACAAAATCCTACTTAGAAGATCTAGTCTTTAGCATAGGAAGGGGTTCTTTTCCACAGTCTGATCATTGCAGATCTGGTTTTTCATCATGTTTATTTATGATTAACATTCCTCAAAGCCCACTGTTTTTCTGGTTAAAGTCTGTTAACAGGAAAAGAACATTTCAATGTGAAAGGAAGTAGAAGATAAAACTGCAGCATGGATAAGTCTTTTGGAACTGGTTGGGTTAAGAGAGCTGTGAACTGAACTGAAAAAAACCCCTGAGTGATAATTGCAGTGCTAGAGTTGAGGTGTTTGAATGTGACATTATTATGGCTTGCCAGGGGCAGAATAGAACACAGGAGTCATAGGGACTGTCCCAGAAGATGTATTGGCTGTGACAGGCTACCTTGAATAAAAAAAGGCTGCTGCCTTAATATGAATCAAACTCAGGAAAATAAAATCATTTAGGACCACTTAATATATAAGCATTTGAAATATCTTTTACCTTGTCTATTTGAATACATAGCACTAAGTGAAAAAGAAACTCACACAAATTCTGTAGTTCTTTGTCTCCATCAATATGCACGTTTATTGGCAAGTTTGGGTTTGTTTTTTTCCCTAACAAAACTTTAAACTGCAGGTTGCATATTGCAAATATGCTGTGTTTATGTCAGGAATTTTCTGTGGCTTCTATTTATGTCATGCCTTATTTTTCAAAGACTTTCCAGTTCATATGTATAATTCTTCCTAACCCCTAGTCTATAACACAGTTAATTAGTTGTAAGCCAAGTCTCTCTCTTTGCCAGATACATCTGGCTCCTTCAACTACTTCCAGGGACTTTTTAAAACTGCAGTTGGATTTAAACTATTCCTTGAGAAATATTCCTGTCTTGTCTTGTCCAGAAGATCTGAAAAGAAAATATTTAGTCTTGTGACATGGCTAAGGTAGGATGTCTTGCAGTTTTTCATGATTGAAAAGAGCGTCACACAGTGCAGAGTTCAAATACATCAATAAGTTTGAAAACATGCCATTATGACATGGAAAAAAATTTGCCAGATCAAATTTTGAGTCCAATATTTCACATTCATTCAGGATATAAAATAGTATTAGTCCTTCTTACTGCTTCTAGCAGATCTCCCAATATTTCCTAAGTAGTATTCTGAGTTACAAAACACTAGTCTTGGTTATGCAATTGTTTTCAAAATTTCTTCCTGAGTTGAAATTGAATTTGGTTTGGTTTTTTTTCGTTTGCTTGTTTTTTTGAGAAGTGACAGTTAGAGACAGAGGAAAAAAATGTTACTTGGTACCTTGAACAAAGGAATACTGAAAAAAAATCTGTGTCTTTTGGTAATATTGGAATGAATTGAAACCTCTGTGAATTAAACATTAAATACTCTTCAGTAAATGTATTTGTCAAATATATCCATACTTAGTTGCATGGAGCTATATTTTGTATTTGTTGCACAAAACTACAGAAATAAAAAATGCCTCTAAACATGGCAAAATTACAGTCATACTCCCAACATTACAAAAGGTAATATCATTCATTAAATAACTTTAAATACAGGAAATTCCTTTGACTTGATTTTTTTAGGTTTTAAAATTGTCCAGAAGACTGCCTGATCAGAATACCCAACATTATTTTCTATCAATAACCTTTCTCCAGAAACTGATATTACAAGAATGATATTATGGAGCACAATAACTTAAAAGAGATTTGTTTTTTTTACATGTGTTCCCAGATTTTTTTTTTTGCTTTACTTTAGAAAATGTAAGGTTACAGAATTTCAGATTAACAATCATCTAATATTATTTGATTCATAATCTCTAACTCAATATGGACTATGTAGTTTTGAAAAATTTTCATAGTATTGAAAAAGCGTGTGATAAATCTGAATGACACTTTATTAACTTTTAGGTACTTTTCTAAACTAAGATACATTTGATGAATGCCTAATTCTAGTCCATCTTTTAGCAATAGCAAAATTTCAATTCACAGTAGAACTAGTCACTATTTTTGTAACGACAGTCAAGAGCCAATTATATTCAAC
Organism: Pithys albifrons albifrons; assembly: GCF_047495875.1. Taxonomy (NCBI): domain Eukaryota; kingdom Metazoa; phylum Chordata; class Aves; order Passeriformes; family Thamnophilidae; genus Pithys; species Pithys albifrons. The sequence continues at coordinate 69,383,852 of NC_092460.1, forward strand.
ATTCTAAAACTTTAGTTTAAAACTTATCTTTTTTTCTTGCTATTTCTAGTATATATACATGCTCAAATAAAACTGTAGAAGTGTTCTCCAGCATAATATTCACATGTAGCACAGAAATTACTCCTTAAAAGGTAATTAAAGAGAAATATGTTCTCCACTGGAAAGAGTACACTTCTGTGCTTGATAGCGGTGATCAACGTTTGTAGTTGGTTTTAAGATAACACTGAGGCTTAGGGCACTAGAATTTCGTACCATAAAGGGAACTAAAGGTCTCAGGAGAAGGATTATTTTAACACTAAATAATAGGAACTGCATCAAAGAATCATCCACTTTTTTTTTTTTTTTGCCAGGACACATTTGATAAATTTTGATGGCATGATGTTCCAAATGTAGCAGGATCCTTAGGCAGATGAAAAATATTTAAATAATAATTTTGATAACAAAAGTATGGTCTCTCAAATTTTTGCCTGTGGCTGAATTCCTATTCAATTGTGCTTTGAAGAAAAGCAACCACCTTTAGCTGAACTAGTATACATATATTCCCATTCAAGCACCCATATAAAAATTGGTGCAAGCTGAATAAGTTTCTTTAACCCCAGGATACTTGCAAACATCAGAATAATTGCAAACAAATAGGTCCAATCTGACAGTCACTGGCTTTTTAAGAAAGAGTCACTGCTACTAGGTATTTTTTATGATGGTTCTTAGAAAGCTCTAATTAAAAAAGATCCCAGACCATTTTCTTAGTTCTATTCTTAGTGTGATTTGCTAAGAAAATGTGGTTTCTTATAACTTTGTATGCTCTATAAGATTGATGAAAATTGCTATTAAAGTCACCAAGATCCTTCCAAAAAGGAGGGAACTTTATTTTACAGTTTCATCACTTTCAAGTAAAGAAACACACTCAAAACAAGACTGGGTTACAAAATACAAGACAATGTTGAAGAGAGTATTACCCTTCTTCTCAGTCTTTGAGCAGATGTGGGAGCATCAGCATCTTTTCTCCTGAATCAATGAATCTCAGCCTATCTGTGGACCCTTTTCCAGTGAAACTGAATAATAAATGCCACAACAACATGAATTACTAAAGTGGTTCTAAACGTTCTAGTCAGTGGCAGAGTACAATGTCTACTGAGACCCTGATCAGAACTTTCCCAGGAGGCTGTGCCATTCCAAAAGGTTTTGCAGCCAACTCTAAAGGGCTTCGAGTATGGTCTTCAGACTTGTCTCTTAGATGATCTTAACTTCCTCAACCAGAACATTTGCTACTCTCTGCCTTTGCCACAGACTCACAAATGTTGCCTACTTTTTGTCTTCTGATATACAAGTGTAGTTCTTAATTTCATAGTCCTCCAGAGCACAGAATAAAGTATGGCCATCCAGGAAAACAGCATAAACCTCCACTTCTTCCATTATTGCTGTTGCTTGTGGGCAGTAGGGGAAGGATAAAAGGACAGGAACGAAGAACTATAGCAGTGCTGACCAGACTTCTTCCTCAGAAAGAAACAGAACAGAAATAAAATTACTCTGTTTCTCTATCTGTAAAATAGTGATTTGATTATAGGTTGTAAGGTACTTTATGATCTACCAGTTATGTGCTAAATATCCTTTCCAAAATGTGTTAGGAGGATTAAGGTTGCGTCTCTGGAAGTTAGGATATTATGAAGCTACTTAAAAGCCACAGAATTTACTAGTATAAAATGCAAAACTTAGTCAAATAAATAAGAATAAATAAAAGTAATCTCTGTATAATTTTTTTTATTTTTTTACTCATTCTAGATAAAGACACACATACGTGATTCCATTTGCATTTTATACGAACCACCTTTTTGCAGACAGGAACAGTTACATCATAACTATCATTACCCTGTAGCATACTGGTGCTTTAGTTCCTAACATTAAAAGCAATTCTAAATGGTTCAGTTTGTAAAATGTTATTTTCATTAATGTAACAGTGCCCTCTATGTTCCACAGTTTGCACTGAGGGCAATATTCTTTGAATGGTTAATAATTTTTTTTATCTTTTTGGGAAAGGATAAGTTTACCATGTTGACTTTGTTTAATGGTAAGTTCCACCAAAAAAACCCCTAAGCAAACAAACAAGCAAAATTGAAAATAGGTAAGGAGTAAAACAGAAATTTGAATTTGAAGTTCTTAATTTCATTGCAAAGAGCCAGTCACATATCATTTTCTGACACCAGAAAAACAAAAACCGGAAATACTTTTTGATGCAAAAATGCTCTGCAAATATTTTTCAAACTCTACAATTAACACTTAAAATGTCTCAGAAGTGATAGCATATTTGTTTTCAGCAGAAGATCATAAGTGATCAGTTATGGGTTTACTGCATATATGAAATACTTCAAGAGGCTTCATGATGAAATAGAAACACAGATGAATGATGAGACACTGAGATGTGTATGTCCTCATGCCCACTGAATCTCTATTATACAGATCTGATCAGATAATATATTTGCCAGGTAAAATTCGGAAATTTCCTTCATAGTGTGTAAAAAAAATATCACAAGAACATTATAACAAAAGAAACTATGTCTCATTCTTCCCTAATGTTAGGAAGAAGAACAAAAACAGTTATTCTGGAACCAGGAAATCACAGTTCATTTTTCAGTCAAGAGGGAATAATAATTGTAATGATGGCATTAAACACACAGAGGGGATAGCCTGAGTCCAGGTAGAAAGCATGCTCAAATGAAAGATTAATTTAAACTTTGTCACCTTACTTTGAAACACTTCAGTTCTGCAGTCTCTGTCCATTAGTTTTCCATCTCTAACCACCTTCACAGGAAAGAAGGGGAGACCAACAGGGTACTAACCCCAATTTATTTTTTCTCAGCTGCTGCTACTATTTAGTGCTGATAATATTTCTGAACTTCTAGGTGAATATCTCTTGCTTTGCCTGGAGGTGAGCTGAAATAACCCCCCCAGTAAACTGAGCTGCTTTAAATATTTCATGGCAACATTTTCCTGAAGCTTATGAAGACAAAGAGAGGAGGGTTGGAAAGGGTAACATATTTTACTTCAGGTGAAATGTAGCTATAAAGAAGATAACTTTGCTGAAAATCAAGGCATTTTGAAGTAAGAGGTGTCTTAATGTTTTCCTTAGAAAGGTTCCTCAAATAATTTTTGGTGAAAAATATTTAAAAGGCAAAGTAAAAGGCAGTTTCTAGATACATTATAATAGAAACTTAGGGAAACTGCCTCTCTTTCTGTTTCAGAAATGGCAATATTCAGTGAATACTATGAATCCTCAGAAATAGGATTTTTGAGGATAGAATCTTCTATTGGGAATAGAACCTTCTACCTGTCCAAAGAAAATTCATTGTTTTCTTATCCTTTGTAATCTATATGATTCCAGAAATGCTAGATGTTGTACAACAACTGCCTGTTATGCATTCCTGTTCTAACTAAAAATGCCACTTCCCCAGAAACATCATGGTTCTGTTTTAATCACAGAATCACAGAATATGTTGAGTTGGAAGGTACCCATCAGAATTATCAAGTCCAACTCTTGGCCCTGCCCAGGCCCTTTCCACGGAGTCACACCCTATGCATGAGAGTATTGCCAATTAGCTTCTTGAACTCTGTCAGGGTTGGTTCTGTGACCACTTCCCTGGGGAGCTTGTTCTACTGCACAACCACCCCAGGACACAGTTGCCCCTCCTGGCTGCCAGGGCACTGCTGATTCATATCCAACTTGCCATCGACCAGGACTCCCAGGTCCCTTTCCCTTTTTCTCTTGCTCATTTGTTCGAACATTATGAAGCCTGTTCACTTCCTCCTGTAGTTCCTTCACCTGGTGACACACCTCTTCAATCATGGCACACCTTCTGCAAACTAAGTTTGTCAGCTCCAGCCCCACAAAGAGGCATCAGGCAGTCTTGGCAACCTGTGACCTGGAGAGCTGCATCTTCTATCAGCGGGTCTGGCTGGCCGGAGGCTACTGACATGATTGGTTCAGTGACTTTTGCAGCTACAAGGTATTGAGCTTTATAGCAAGTCAACACCAGAGCTGAGGAAGCTTAAACTAGTATGTCAATAAGATGCAGGCTGAAAAGACTTCTTTGCTCCCCCGTACCACCTGTGGAGTCTTTTTTCTGTCTCTATTGGCTACTCCCAGGTTGTCAGAGAGGAGCCTTTCCTGCTTGCTCTGCCTGGGGAATTTGCCATGCAAACTGCCATGCCACACCCTCACTGATGTGCCATGCCCCCATTTGCCCACTCCTGTTCACCTCACATGTTCACATGCTCCCTGGAATGTTTAAATGTCCCTCGGTTGCACCAGACACTGCCCCCTCCTCTCCTGATTGGCTGCTGAGGGTTTCTGGGTCATGAGTCTGCTGCTTGCGTGCTCCTGGACTTGGGAACCTCCCTGTAAAGACAGCTCTCACCCCCTGGACCTCCCTTCACTCACACACTTATGGCCTTCTATGAAGAGTATTATGATGTTTCTGTATTCTTTCCCTACTTCCTGATCTTTAGTGTCTGGAAACCCTTGACTTTGTTGGCTGTCTCCTTCTCCATATTAGCATCAAGTGCCTTTGTCATTATTTCCAGCTGTCTGAGATTCACCAAGGTGAAGTGCACTTGGTTATAACTCTATGTAGGGCTACAGCTTAGGGAAGACTGATTCGTATGCTGCCTGGTCGAAAAGGGCCTGGGCGTGCTGGTTGACAGCTGGTGGAACATGAGCCAGCAGTGTGCCCAGGTCAATGGCATCCTGGCCTATATTAATAGTGTGGCCAGCAGGACCAGGGAAATGATGGTACCTCTGTACTTAGGACTGGTGAGGCTGCATCTCAAGTCCTGTGTCCAGTTCTGGGCCCCTCACTTCAAGAAAGACATTGGGGTGCTAAAATATGTCCAGAGAATGGCAATGAAGCTGGTGAAGGTTTTAGAGTACTAGTCCATCAAGGAGCAGCTGTGGAAACTGGGGTTGTTTAACCTGAATAAAAGGAACCTCAGAGAGGACGATATCACTCTCTACAGCTATGTGACAGGAGATTGTAATGAGGTGGGGGTCAGCCTCTTCTTTCAAGTAACAAGTGACAGGACAAGAGGAAATGACCTTAAGTTGTGCCAGAGGAAATTTAGATTGGATATTAGGAAAAATTTCTTCATGGACAGGATTGTCAAGCACTGTTTGACAAGAAGTGACCTCCTTTTTCTTCATTTCTATCTACTGTCATTGTTTAAACCCAGCTGGCAACTAAGTACCATACTTTCTTACCACTCCTAATTCTCTCCCCCAGGGGGAGGAGAACTGGAAATAAAAGATAAAACTCGTGGCTTAAGATAAGAACAGTTTAATAATTGAAAAAAATAAAATGCAATAACAATATCAATAATTGTGAGGATGAAAAATAGAGAGGGAGGGGAGAAAAAAAACAAGAGAAACAAGTGGCACAATCCAATTACTCATTGCATGCTGGCCAATGCCCATCCCCTCCATGAGTAGCAATTGGCAATTCCCAGCTAACTCCTGTGTTTATATACTGAGCAACACATGATGTGGAATACTCCTTTGTGCAGTTTGGGTCACCAGTCCTGGGCATGCTTTCACCCCATATCTTGCATACTTCCTGCTCTCTGGCAGACAAAAGACAAAGATTTGTGTTAGACAACAGGGGAGAATTAAATGTAAGTTTCTTCTTTCACATTCTTTAGTTATGCTTACAATATGTGGAAAAGATCTCCACCTACTCAACTTTTGATAAAGATTTTTTTATAAGAAGCTATTTTCAAGGTGGTGTAGATACAACAACTGATATACTAAAGAAGAAAAATGTTGTCCAGTTACAAAGAAATGATAGAAAACTGGAAAAAGCAGGGCACAAGGCACACCACTATAATTCAAGAAATACAAAAGTTACTTGAATTAAATTCATCATTGTGTTGACAAAGGTAACAAGTACAAGGAATACAGAATAAGTCCTTCCTTCTGATAGTGATTGCAATGACTCTGAGAGTTGCAATGCTGTTTGTTCATGGCTGTAATAGCTTGAAATCTGATGAATTTACTACCTCACTATTTTCCTCCATTAACTTAATCCCACTGCTTTATTTGTCTGAAAGACATGTCTTTCATGGAGCAGGGAGTTCAGAAACATAGGATTTGTGACGCATCAATCTGCAATTTTGTTGGCAGAGGACAGACTTAAAATACATAGAATATACTCTCTTTTCTAATGTTTGCCTTAATTGATTTGAAAACAGAAAATGTAAATGAAGATCAAAAAAGGTCTATCTCATGAGGATGAAAATCAACAAATTAATGTTATTATAAGCAAACATTTAAGTACAATAAATAGACCCTGAAATTAGCTTAGTTGGTTAAAAGTTAATGCTAATAATATCAGGGTCACAGGTTCAATCACCTGTATGGGCCTTTCCCTTAGGACATGGACTCAGTATATTCACTTAGGAGGTTGGTCCCTTCCAACTCAGAATATTTATTCTGTGATTCTACATAAAAATGGCAGTGACAATTTATTCAACTTATAGATAATAATACATAGTTATCTACTTTAGAACTCAGCAAAAGTTGTGGGACTTTACCCTGACATGCTTTAATGACCCAGGAACCCCATGAAGTCTACTTTTTTTTTACCTAACCAATGAAAAAGAAGTTCAGATGAAAGACCTCTGCTAAGGCAGTGACATAATCCTCTAGAACAACCTGCTGTCTTTACTGGGTATGAAAGACATAGACCAATAAAAAAATTCTATAACCTCCTGATATATGGAATTCAGTGAGTATTTTCTTCATTATATGAATAAAAAAAGAAAGAAGTCTCTAGCTGCTACGATCATGAAAGAAGAAAGCCTTCTCAATGCAAGATGGAGTAGGAGAGAAACTAGAAAAAAGTCAATCAGCAGCAGAGCCAGTATCACTACAACACTGTACAAACTACATGTGTATCCACACGTGAAATAATTCTTGTTCCTTGTGAAATGGAAGCATTTTTCAAGCATGGAAAGTTATAGCAAGAGTTAAACAAAACAAGTGATAGAATTGGATTAGAAAATGTGTAAAACAAACACGACAAGGACAGCTTCTAAAAAGAAACAGTCTCTGTCGCGTTCAAACAAGTCAGTACAAATAAGTATGACAGAGATCTCAAAAATCATGAATGGCAATAACTGCAGCTAGAATATTCCTGAAAGGTTGGGGTTTTTTATTTATTTATTTTACATTTAGATATAAGAACATATCTTCCATTTTCTGTCCAGTCCCCCTTTTTTTTTTTTTTTTTTTTTTTAGTGTTTCTTTTACTCACAAATTTGAAGGGTGATGCATTTCTGAGAGGTTGTATTGGTAGGTGATCTTTCTTATACTGCACACTACCACTTGAAAAAGTACAGTTAATCCAAAATGCCAAAATTCAATCTCAACATTTAGCAGGGATAAAGCTGAAAAAAATGGTCATGCAAACCTTGAAACAAGGGAGCCCAAGGAGATACAACAGAACTGTGTTTGTTAAAACCAAACTATGTTTTATAGACCTGTCTGCCTTTTGAGATAAGAAATAGTTTTCTAATGATGTTACAGGAGTGTCTGAAGCTCCTTTTTCTTATCTTGTTTGCATAACCCTTCTCTTTAATTTGCATGTCCTGCCTTCAAAGTTTATATATTGCGAAGTGTGTGCCCAATAAACAGATTCAATTTTTGTCCCAATAACTGGATTGTGTACTTGTTGACCCTCACACAAACAGAATTTGAAGATGGGTCAGATCCTTGTTGAAAGACAGAGTTCTCTGATGCATTGTATATTGTCTTCTTCAATACAAAATAAAGGAGATGTAATTGCAAGATTAGTAAGAATTGTAAGGTGATTTAGAAAATCGCTACTAGTAATTTGTTGGACCAGATAAAAGGAGTATTGCATCAGAATGCAAAGACAATTCCAGATTTTCAAGATGTTGGTAAAATTTTTTAGGTAGAATATTTTCTTAGTAGTTGTTTTCATCTCGTAAAGGGAAAAGCAGGAAGGGCAGAATGTCAGTTGTACTCCATGTTATTAGTGTCCGCTTTGTTTGGCTGAAAATAAGTTATTATGGAGTTGTAATGATAGATTACCTTCTAGTGCAGAAAGGCTCTATACTAACCATGATTTCTGATGTCTCCTTAATGAAGAAACCAGTCATCGCTGAAGGCAGGCTAGAGCAATCTCAAAGTGAAAGCACTTTTAAGAAGATTTCCAGGTAATTAATTTTCACCGTTAAATAAATATACTTAGTAGACACAGTATGGTATCATAAAGTATACTATGCTGAAAGGATCAAGCATTAGTTAACTGACTTAAAAACAAGCTATCAGTGGTTAGTCATTACTATACAGGGCAAAGGGATTTCACAGCAATCAAGATACTGTCAGTGACACATAATAAGGAACTAATTATGTAAGCACCATCAATAAAACACGTGGAAGGCACAAAATTTATCTCAATGGTCAATAATAATGAGAATGTAGGTGTCAAAAAGTAATCTAGGTAGCTTTATAAACCAGTTATATTCAAATGAACTAATTCTAATGCTGCCATATAGAAAGCTATTAATTTAATATTGTAGCTATCAGAATAAAATTTCTTTTTCCCTGAAGAGAATCAAAATATCTGACACTCCTAGTGGCAAGATAACCACCTTTCAGAACAATGCTGTAGCAATAAGAAATAATCTGCTTCTTCGAGAAGGAAATGAAAATTTAATTGGAGCATATAGTGGATTTTACCATTGGGGGAGTGCTATGAGGATATTCCCTATAATTCTAGTCCTTAGATATTTTAAAAGAAGGATAAAAGTTAGGGAAAGTTGATGGGAAAAAAGATTAGCAAAAATGATGAAAGCATTGGAGAAAGGACCTTAAAGTGAAATACAGAACATATCAAAAAGATGATTGAAAGATGATTTGATTACTGTAAGTATCTTCACAGAAAAAAAATGCATTAGGTACTGCAGAGCTCTTTTATCTAGTATAAGGCATTGTAATAAGATCCAGAAGCTGGAAACTGAAACTAGATATTCACATTGGAAATAAGATGTGCATTTTTTTTCAAATATGGAAGAAAATCTATCAATACTAATGAAAGGGTGGCAGCTTGAAATCAAGACTGTGAAGTTTTCTGAAAGTCTATTACATCCTCATGTGGTATAAAAGACAAAGCAGAAAGTTTTTCTGCTTAATTTAAACCATGTGCAATTTAAGGATAAGAAACATTCAAGGATTCAAACAAGATAGTTCTCTGTAAAAATTCCATATGATAGCAATCTTATAAAATTGCATCCCATATTCAAATTGATAAATCCTACTTGTTATTATGACAACACAGAGTGGAGGTGCCATATTACAAACTGTCTTCCCAGATGATCAGTTTGTGGTATGTGGCTTCAGTAATGTCCTCAGGAAGTTATAGCACTCTTGAGAGAAGTGCTACACTCACTCCAAGAAATAAAAAAAGCACTTTCTTCCTCTTCTTAATCTGATGGCACAGTTTTAAGAAATGCCTTTCCCTTCCTTCTAGTAAACATCACCTCCAGCTCTCCATCACATCCCTCCTGTCTGATCATTAATTCCTGGTTCCTTCTGATCTTAAAATTCCTTTGTCTCTGCCTTTTTTTCACTGGCAGCATTGGCAAGTATTTTCAGTCTCACATTTTTCCTGGTTAACTATTTCTTTTCCTTGAAAAAATTAAACTATTAACACCCTGTGGCCTATGGAGATCTTGAAGATCTAAATTTATACCTACTTTATTTAGGAAGGAACTGGCAAAAAAAAAATCTCCAAAATTATTAAAATAGAATTTAACTTCTTCAGCATCTATCATGAACTTTGAAAATTTTTGAATTTTATTTTATGAATACTATATCTGATTCTATCTGCCTCTCATGTTGCTGACCACCTGCTTGTACATCATTTATGCAAAAAGAACATGAAAGCACTATTAGACTGAAGGAGAAGAGTAAAATAATAATTCAGTCAGAAATATTCCCAAAAGCAGCATTGCCAGATGAATAGCTGTGTAAGACATCCAGGAGATTTGATAATTCATCAATAAAAAATGTGTCTTGGAAATTGTTTCATCAAGGCTATTTCTTCAGGGGTGTTTCTACTTCTGATACTGATGACTCTGGACTCCTTTTGCACTTTCATCTCCTGCACAAAAGCTTTAAAAATCTTAGGTTCATCCAAACTTAAGAAGCCCCTTTTTTTTCTATCATAAGGATCCTATCAATGGGAGCCTGTTTAGTTCTGCTTTATGATCCAGTCTTGGAGACAAGCTACTTAGTCAAGACTAAAAAAGGGAAAGTGATCTGTTTGAATAATGGTCTGTGGGGTTCTGTGGGTAAGGCAGGCCATAAATCAGAAGAACCTGACAGGAACATGCTTCAAACAACTGAATGGAAAAATGTATAATGCCTTGATTTGGTGAAGCTGGTTAAAAACCATTTTGATATTTTCAGATGGAGATCTCAGGCTAGATTTGATGTCACCTGTTATCCTGGGATCTATAAGCCAAGATACAGATTGGGGTTGGGCATGCTATAAATCCATTCCTGGAAGGAATAACTAATATCTTTATGACGGATGATAAGATCCTGAGCAAGAACTGTAACTCAGTCAGTCTGGGATGTGTAATATTGTCTCTGTTCCTTTTCATAACACATTTCAAAGTTAACTTTCCTATAAATGTTCTAAAATTATTTATTTTATTTATATATTATGGGGTTTCTCATTCACACTTTTTATTTAGCTATCCTTATGTTCAGGATCAGGACATGAAACACTTTCCTTTCATAGCTGCACTCTACTTGACTGAAGGTTATTATCTTATCCTCAATTAGTCTTTTCCAAAGAAGTAATTCCATCCTCTCCATCTTTCTTTAATATCTTCTTCAAATCTAAAGGCTTGCATTAACTTATCCAGTTGTTCAAAACTCTTATTGAAATATGGTGCCCAAATGCGTTCCTTGAATTATGGTGCAGAACAGAACAAAGATAGTTTCTTGCATTTTCAAAATGACACTACTATTTATTACAATTGAAGTGACATTTTGTCTTTTTTTTGCAACATATTATTACTTATATTCATAAGTCTTATAGCAATTCTTGTTCCATAGAAATAAATAAAAAAGAAAAAGAAAAGAAAAAAGAAAAGAAAAAAAAGAAAAGAAAAGAAGAAAAGAAAAGAAAAGAAAAGAAAAGAAAAGAAAAGAAAAGAAAAGAAAAGAAAAGAAAAGAAAAGAAAAGAAAAGAAAAGAAAAGAAAAGAAAAGAAAAGAAAAGAAAAGAAAAGAAAAGAAAAGAAAAAAAGAAGAAAAGAAAAGAAAAGAAAAGAAAAGAAAAGAAAAGAAAAGAAAAGAAAAGAAAAGAAAAGAAAAGAAAAGAAAAGAAAAGAAAAGAAAAGAAAAGAAAAGAAAAGAAAAGAAAAAGAAAAGAGAAAAGAAAAGAAAAGAAAAAAAGAAAAGAAAAGAAAAGAAAAGAAGAAAAGAAAAAAAAGAAAAGAGAAAGAGGACTTGTTAGACGTCCCTTAGTGAAGAAAGATCTTTAGTCCTTTTCCAGTGCTATAGACAGCTATTCATGCTATTTTGTAATATGCTTGATTTAATTTTATTTTTCAGAATATGTTTGTCCCAGTGACATGTGCATTTACTGTCTGTTTCTCTCCAGCAGATCTGGATGCTGCAGACATGCTGCTTGGCAAACACTGTGTCCCGCTCTCTAACATAACATTGTGCTTTGCTGTGGGTCTTTCATAGGTAACCAGTGATAAATCACTCAGATATTTCCCCAAATATCAGATTACAAAGAATACATATTAGGATTTCATCTAGCAAGATGTACTCAAAGAAATAGCCTGAATCGGGAGACAGCATAAACTATTTCAGTGTGTTCATAACTATACACAGAAATATTGAACAACCCATATGCTTTTCCTACAGGCCTAATGCTGCAGGCTTTTTGCTGTGGTCTAGATTGTGAACTCCACTTTTTTTTTTTTAAGTTACATTAAGATCATTTATATGAGGAAATAGAACAAATGGAAGTTTGAGTTATTGGGAAAAATATATCTAATATTTTTGAAGTGTCATCTAATATAATCTTATGATTTTCTGTCAAATCTTTTCTTAGAGCATCTCTCTGACATTCTAGCTTTACAGTGGGAAACAAAACAGCTGAAAACTGAATGTTCACTGGACAATTGCAATATCTCATATATTAAATGTAACATTAAATTATAGTGGATGATTTTTTCCTCTTTCTGATATTTCAGTAAATAGAGGCAGAGAAGAAAGAAGGAAGCTGTGAAAAAACCCACAAATTTATTTCCTTTGCTCTATCCACTGGAACTGTGTGTGAAGGAGTGTTTTTTTCTTTGTCTCTTTACACTAACTAATTATTTGAATATATATTTGGGTAACAATTCACCAGTTTTTCCAGAAGTCTGAGTAGAAAAAGTTCAGATATTTCTAAGATAGAGTTCTGAGGAACATCACAGTCCAAATCAGTACTACATTAGAAAAGATTTTGCTACAGTGAATAAGCAGCTATTTTGAATTGTGAGAGAGAATGTCAGTTGTCTAAAATTAAACATCAAAGAGCAGTTTAGATGTTCCAAGTTATCCATCATGTTTATATGTGTCTATAAAAGTCCAGGAGAGAAGTTGGGGGAAAACCAAGCAATGAATGAAACCAGAATAGACGTGTGGGAATCAAACATGAGCAAAAAATCTTGTGAAGTCCTGACCTAGTTCAGCTTTAACCTGGCAGGGTACCCTTTTTACTGTTCTTTAGACATAGCTAGTTTCCTATTTGTGGAATTGTGAAGATCCCTAGCAAGAAAGACTTTAATTTCAAAATAGCCAGGTGAAGAGATATATGTGCAGAAAAAATATCCCCAATTTCAAATTTGTCAGGGAAGGAACTTGAAACTCTTTTTTCCATGGCCCAGAAAATTGTCCTCATGATGATTGTCCTCCAACATCCTGCAGTTTCTCTCTTTATTTTGCCCACTATAATTTAAATTGCAAAAGGATTTTATTTAAATGTAATGTCAAACTGGAACAATTTTTGAATAATCAGAAATTGTTTGGCAATGAAAAAAACATTTACCAGTCCACTCAAAACAAAAAAGGCTTTTGCTTCATGGCAAGTACAAACTTAAAAAAATGAATGGTTAGAGGTACAGACAATGTGCATTTTAAAAATATTAAGTAGGCTAAATCAACTACAGGTTCATTTCATAGGCCTTTTTGTGTCAAGGCTATCATTAGGTAATACTGAGATAACGTATGAGGAAGAAATCACATTGAAACATAATTATTAAGACCTATTGTGATGATATGATAGTATCTTGGAAACCTTGCTGAACTCAAAATTTCTGCAAAAGTGTAGTCCCTGCCCTAAAGAGCTCATAATCTAAACAGATCAGAGCAGCAGTGGAAAAGCAACTGTGCAGATGACCAGAGCTTTCTGCTGTTGTTGAAAAACAAATCTACACATACTGTTCATTGGTTAATTCTGCATTGGCAGAATCACACTGAACTGACAGTTTCTGAGGTGATATCATGAGCACAGGTTCAGCATCAGTATGTTTTTCTTCTATTGGTCTTTCTGTACTTATGGAAAGCATATCCCCGTGTTTAAATGCTTCCTCTAGGTGACTAGTATCACATGTCATGTTGCCTCAATACCTTCTAGTAGGATCCATCATGATGAAAACTATTTCTGCAGTGACCTTAGTTCAACCTGGCTGTATATATGTTATCTTGCCTTACTTTTATGTCTGACTTCATATTTCTGCTTACTATCAAGTTTCTAATATCACATCCCTTTATTTTATCTCTGTTTCAGCTGTGTTCAATATTCCTTTCCTTGTCATATCAGACTGATTATCACTGAATTCCATGAATATGCTTTTTATTCTCTAAGATCATTAAAGTTTGGAAATAAGAAGAGACATCACAGAGACTTCATTTATTCCAGTAAAAGCCTTTCAGCAAATTCACATTTTGCCTTTGCTCATTAGCCTTTGTTTATATTTCTTCAGTCAGCATGCAGTTCAAGTGAGAGTACCTAGCTGAGTAAACAATGTTATGTGTTTTGCAACAATTACTCACTATCAGACATTTCTTCCCAGTAAGTACCCTTTATTCAGAAGATAAGTGTAGTCAAATAATTTTGAGTGAAACTAGAAATGCTATTTCATAACAATGCTTATGTATTTTGTCCACACAAGATATAATAGTACCAAAATATAATGCTACTAGGTGCACATGCTATTGTAAATATTCTTCTGTAAATCTACCTGGCTACATCAAATATAATAGAATTAGAGCATACTTATTGACGTGGCTGTATCACCATTATTACTGCCACAAAAGGACGTATTTTCAGCTTGCTTGCTTGCTCTTATCTGCTGGTGCATTTTCCAATTTGAACAGGCTATTTTCAATCCTTGTGCATTTATTTGCAACATAGTAGTCCAAAGGCACAAATCGTTGCATATGTGCACACAGGCATGTATACCCACAAAGATGTAGAGACATGTTTTAGGTATATGTAGACATGTATGTGTGTATAAATGTTATTTTCACAAATGTTATTCTGACTTTCAAGCCAAAGCTTCTGTAATTTCCAGTTCATCTGTACAAAATCCCACTTGTTACTTTTCCTGTATTCATGGCACACAAATATGAGTACAGATGCTAATTGCATCACATTTCCTGAGCTCTTAGTACTGTTGCATTTCAGATCAATTCCATTATACCTTTAGGAAGATGATGTAATGAAATTGCCAACTTAAAAGTCAGCTTTAATTTATTGTCTATGAGAATACTCTCAATATGCAGACAACAAGAAGTTGAGTGGGAGTATTAAACTGCTGGAGGGCAGGAAGGCTCTGCATAGGGATCTGGACAGGCTGGAATGATTGGTTGATGCCAACAGTATGAGGTTCACCAAGGTCAAATATCAGGTCCTACACTTGTGTCACAACAACTCCATGCAGCACTAGATGCTGCAGAAGACTGACTGGAAAGTTTCCTGGGAGAAAAAATTCTGGCTGACAGCATATAAACATGAGCCAACAGTGTGTGCAAGTGGCCAAGAAAGTCAATGACATCTTGACCTGTATCAAGAATAGTGTGTCCAGAAGGACCAAGGCAGTGATCACCCCTCCATACTCGGCACTGGTGAGGCTGCACCTCAAATCCTGTGTTTATTTCTGGGCCCCTCACTTCAAGAAAGACATTGAGATGCTGAAGCATGTTCAGAGAAGGGCAACAAAGCTGGTGAAGGGGCTGGAGCACAAGTCATATGAGGAGTGGCTAAGGGAGCTGGTGTTGTTTACCCTGTAGAAAAGGATGCTGAGGAGACACATTATCACTCTCTCCAACTACACGAAAGGAAGTTGTAGCAAGGTGGGGGTTGGCCTCCTCCCAGGAAATGACTGGATAAGAAGAAATGGCCTTTAGTTGCACCAGGGAAGAGTTGTCAAGAATTGGAACAGGATGCCCAGAGCAGTGGTTGAATCACCATCCTTGTGGATATTTAAAAGACAAGTAGATGTGGCACTCAGGAACATGGTTTAATGGTGGACTTGGCAGCACGAGGTTAATAGTTGGACTCAAAGATTTAATAGGTCTTTTACAACTTAATTGATTCTATGACTCTACAATAATCTGAGAAAAAAGTGTGTTCAATTTTATTAACTATGGGGTTTATTTTACTGAAAGGAAAACTATTTCTAGATAAAAAAAAGGAAAAACTTGGGCTACGGGACTGAGATTGTTTAGAATTGTTGGACATGAAACTGTAGTGAGGTTAAAAGATGAAGGGAGTTCCCATCAGAACAAAGACATCCTCATTTTTCATTGTCATATCTCATTAGAACTAGATGACATGAATTCAAAAGCAATGTGCATTGCCTTGGGCATGAAGGGCATTCAGTAGTATTCTTTAAAGATCGACTTGACAGTGCCAGAGAGTTTCAGTACTGAAAATTCTATTTTACTTCATATACTAAATGCGCACAGAGAGGCACACAAAACTGCTAGTCCTACTCTCTGAACAAGTATGTGCAGAAATACATAGAACAGAATGAACAGAGAAAGAACAGAAGAGACAGTTGCACAAGCAAATGGGAACAGAATTTGATAGGCAACTGAATAAAGAAACAGACTGAGTTACTAGTTTAAGTCTCCACATTAATAGGCATGGAGAATTTTATTCACAATTACTACTTAAATTATTTATAGGATTAAATTATCAACAGTCTAAAACGCATAATAACAGTCAATATCACTAAAATAACTCTTAGAGTGACTACTACTGAAAAAAACACACGAAATTACCAAATAATAGAATTTTCATACATTAAACACAAAAAATATCACATTTAAAATTATTAGCTTACATGTGTTTTGAATTGCAATAGCCGCCATCTTCAATAATAAATGTCAGATTTTGATGAATACAAATTACATTATTGTATAATCAGGATAAGTGCCAAGTACAGTTTACCAGGGAAGTTTTTAGGGGCAGTAGCATAACAGAAAATCCTTTGTGTCAAGAAAAACTGTTCTTCTCCAGTCAATTCAGTTTGCTGCTGCTTGTCTCAGATGGCTTCCGTGTCCCAGGATGATATTTATTGTGCTCAGTTTTGCATGAGTTGAAAAGTCTAGTCAGCAGCAGAATATACAATAAGTTGAGTTACTAGAATCATAGAATTATATAATCTTTGAAGGAATCTTAAAGAACCTTAAAATTCCAACTCCACTGCCACGGGCAGGGACATTTCCTCGAGACCAGGTTACTCAGAGCCCCATCCAGTCCAGCCTTGAACACTGACAGAGATGGGGCAGGCACAACTTCTCTGGGCAACATATTCCAGTGCCTCACCACCCTCACAGTAAGAAATTTCTTCCCAATACCTAGTCTAAACTTACTGTCTTTCAGTTAGAATCCATTCCTTCTTTTCCTATCAGTACCTTCCCTTGTAAATAGTCTCTCTCCATCTTTCTTCAGGTAGTGGAAGGCTGCAATTAGATAACCCAAAGCCTTCTCTTTTCTAGGCTGAACAATCCCAATTCTCTCAACTTTTCCTTATAGGAGTGGCACTCCATCCCTCTAGTCATCTTGGTGACCCTCCTCTGGAATCACTGTAACAGGTCAATGTCCTGCCTGTGCTGAGGATCCCAGGGCTGAATGTAGCCCTCCATGTGAGGTCTCACCACAGTGGAGTAGAAGGACAGAGTCATCTCACTCAGCTGGCTGGCCACACTGATTTTATTGCAGCCCAGGCAGAACACTCTGGCTTTTGGGCTGCAAGTGCACAGAAAACACATAATCATAGGATAAATTAAGCTGAAAAAGACCTCTGAGGTTCTCTAACACCACCTTGTCAACTAGACCATGGCACTAAGTGCCACATCCAGTCTTTTCTTAAACACCTCCTGGGACAGTGACTCCACCACCTCCATGGGCAGCCCATTCCAATATCTAATCAGCTTTTCTGTGCAGAAATACTTCCTAATGTACAACCTAAACGTCCTCTGGTGCAGTTTAAGACTATGTCCTCTTGTCCTTATCTTGTTCGACAGCCTACTTGTAACCTGAGGTATCAGATATGCACACCCTAAGCACCTGGGTGGCCACTCTGCACATTGCCAGCAAAGCAATCAACTGATTGAGCCCTGAGCACTTATTCCAGTCTCTTATTGCACCTTGGTGGTCACTGTAGGTGAATGTTTGCATCATTAATCATTACCATTAATCATGTCTTGTTAAAGAAGGCAAAATACCAAAAAAGGTCAAAAACTGTACATTTGGAGAAAAGAGAAATGGTCAATACCAAAATTTTTGTGTAACCCAGGACAGCTAGCCAATCTGGAGTTCAGTTAAGGCCTCCAGGGCTGAGGTGTGGATCATTGCTTCTGGTGTGTCAGTGACTGGTGGCCAATCTGGATCTGGACTGGAAGCTCCAGAGGCAGTGGGGTAAGGGGCAGGGTGTCATTCCACCTTTGCAGAACTTGATCTGCCCCCTTCTTCCAACACACCTCTGTTGTTTCAAGCCAATAATCAGTTTTTCAGTCTCTCAGAGAACTGGACTCAGTACTTGAGCTGTGGCTTCACCAGTGCCAACTACAGGGGAAGAATCACTTTCTTAGTCCTACCAGCCATAGTATTTCTGATGTAGGCCAGGATGCCATTAGCCTTCTTGACCACCTGGGTACACTGCAGGCTTGTGTTTAGCCAGCTGTTCACTAGCACTTCCATTTCCTTTTCTGCTTTCCAACTACTCTGACCTCAGCCTGTAGCATTGCATGGACTTCTTGTGGCCAAAGTGCAGGATCCGGCTCTTGTCTTGTTAAACCTCATGCCATTCATCTTGGCCCATCTATTCTAGCCTATACAGATCCCTCTGCAGAGCCCTCACTTCAGCATCCCCCACAAGAACAACAATCTTGCCCAACTTGGTGTTTTCTGCAAATTCACTAACTGTAAACTCAATCCCCTCATCTAGATCATCAGTAAAGATATTAAACATGACTGGACGCTACACTGATCCTTGTGGGACACCACTAGTGACTGGTTGCCATTGGATGCAGCATCATTCACCACCACTCACTGGGCCCAGCATCCAGCCAGTTTTCAACCCAGTGAAGGGTACACCTGTCCAAGCCATGGGCTGCCAGCTTTTTCAGGAGTTTGCTGTGGGAGACGATGTCAAAGGCTTTGTTGAAGTCCAGGTAGACTACATGCACAACCTTCCCCTCATCTCACCAGCTGGTTCACCTCATCATTAAAGGAGATCAGGTTGGTCTGGATGCCTTTCCTAAACCCATCCTGGCTGGGTCTGATCTCTTAGTTGTCAACCATACCACTCACCTTGGTCTCTTCTGCAAACTTGCTGAGAGTGCACTCGATCTCTTTATCTATGTCATTAATGAAGATATTAAATAGTAATGGTTCCAGTATTGACCCTTGAGAGATACCACTTGTCATTGATGTTCATCAGGACCCTGAGGCATTGACCACTTCCCTCAGGATGCAACCATCTAACCATTTTCTTACCCATCTAACAGTCCACCCATCAAATGCATTCCTCTCCAATTTAGAGGGAAAAATGTTGAGGAGAGCCATGTAAAAGACTTTACAGAAATCCAGATAAATGACACCTGCAGCCTTTCCTTTGTCCACTGATGTAGTCACTCCTCCACAGGAGGACAATTGATTGGTCAGGCAGGACTTGCCTGTGGTGAAGCTGTGCTGGCTGTTTCAAATCACCTGCCTGATCTCCATGTGCCTTAGTGCAGCTTCTGATAGGAGCTGTTCCATGTGTCTTTCCAGGCACAGTGGTGTGGAAAAAGAGTGCCATTTAGACTGAGACAAAAAAAGTTGTTGAGTCTGTCACTCTTCTCATCTGTTGTTACCAGTTTTCCAGCAATTTTATCGGGGGGTTAACCTTCTTTGACCTTCCTCTTCTGATTAAGGTATGTGTAGAAACCCTTTTTGTTATTCTTTGAGTCCCTTGCCAGGTTCAGTTCCAGCTTCACCCTGGCTTTTCTCATCCCACCCCTACACAACTGTACTTTTCATCTCTATCCTTTTCCCAGGTCACTTGTCCTAGTTTCAACTGTTTATGTATTTGCCTCTTTCCCTTTCGTCTGCCCAGCAGGTCCCTACTCAACCATGCTGGTTTCTTGCCTCCCTTGCCCACTTTTTGGCTCCTGGGCATTTCTAGTTATTGTCCTCTGTGCTTTAAACATGCAAAGAGCTTTATAAGTTTATGGTGTGTATTTGATTCCTAACTACTTATGATCCTTGAATAATAAACAAAGATCAGAGTTGATTTGCATGTTATTAACATTCTAGTAGAGATTTATCTGTCTGTTTATAAAACATCTAATTCAGATATCATTAAAATAAGTATGAAAACTTAATTACTTTAATGAGACTTGGATGATCTCCCAGGTGATAAGGAGCAGTGTCACCTTTTTGAAGTCTTCTGGTACATTTCCCTAAGCAGCAGAGATGCCTGAGTAACTTTCTGTCAGCAAAAGTGATAATTTAACTGGTCAATCCCCTGTTCTTGTCTGCATCCTTCCCTCCTTTGTGTTACATGGATTTGAGGATACCTTGCTAAGCCAATTCTATTTACCAGCCTGGCAAACCGCTGATAAGCTACAGTTGGTCTACAGTTTTGTTAGCATTTTTGCTGAGCTACTGAAATGAAGTAACTCACAAAAGCCTCAGCAAAACGACAAGGTGAACTGAGCAAGGACTGTTGAGAGAGTAGTGAGGTAAAGAAAAATGAGATGGAGCAGAAGAACTCCTTGGTTTTGAATTTGCCATATCCGACAAGTTAGTTCGTTCCAGCTAGTACATGCGTTTCTGTAGACATAATGTCATGCTATTTATGCGAGATCTGGATAATGTTCTCTTTTTCCAGTGTTAATGAATTCAGAGACATGACCTCACTCGGAATCAGAACCTGAAAGAAAAAATTGTAGTTCAAAAATGTTTAAATCTGGCATGAATTTTTTAGGAAGATGAAATAGCAGCACATTAATGAAGTGCTCATTTGTT
The DNA here is from genome assembly GCF_047495875.1 of Pithys albifrons albifrons. Taxonomy (NCBI): domain Eukaryota; kingdom Metazoa; phylum Chordata; class Aves; order Passeriformes; family Thamnophilidae; genus Pithys; species Pithys albifrons. The sequence continues at coordinate 69,404,460 of NC_092460.1, forward strand.
ACAAACTAACTAAACTGACCTGTTAATTCAACAATCATGAAAATGAGAATCCATCTAAGCCTTCCAGGTGATCTGAAAGTCTGTAAACCTAATATGAACAATAGATTAACTATGCTTAAAACATTTCTCTCAAAATCACTGAATATGGCTAGCAGGTTCAGATTGCAGTGATTTAGCAAAAAGAAAGTACAATCTTGAGAAAGTAGGAAAAGCTAAGAGTGAACAAAAAGGGGGGGGGAATACACTGTTTGCATAGGGATGATGTGGTGTTATGCTTTCATCTCATCCTTTTCTATTTCTACATTACCTTATAGACATCTTCGTCTGTTGATCACTGCCTCTGTCCCTCTTGACTCCCTGGCAGAATTTACCACCACTCTGATATTCCAGTTCTTCTGCTTTCAGGACAGCTGCAGGGTTTCATCTTAGGAGAAATCTTGTATTTAAACAAGTTAACTTAACCTATCTCACTTTGACTTCAATTTTGACATGAGCTGCTCTGCTGAGAAATTTAGGGAAGTGATAATCCATAGTGAGGAGATCAGGAAATATGGGATTACACAGATGGAAAAGTAACTCTTCCACCAGTTTGCAGAACACTCTTCTGTCTGAACACTTACAGGTTAGCATAGTAGCATAACTGACTATTGTTTTACCATACTAGACCTGTAACTGTGTTTTGGTATGTGTGTAAAGGTAAGAAATTCACTTTTCTTTGGCAATACTGAATTATTTCGTTTGGACTGAGTACTCGCAAACAGAGAACTGAGGACAGCTTTTGGATCTCTGAATACTCAGTGAAAGGCATTGACAAGGTTGCTAATAAACTGAAAAGTACCTGAAGTAAATAGAAGTTCATTTACTCCTCAACCCAACAGAAGATAAATAAAGAGACAATCTTTATCCAGAATGAAAAAGCACTGATTAATATATCAGTAAGAGATCTAAATTTCTATGTTAAAAGGGTTGAAATTCTGTGCTCTTGTTTTGGAAGAGTCCAGGTTTTCTTCTATGGCTGAGAAGATGTTGTTTTGCTTACACTCCAAAAATAATAATACTATTGGATAAGTAAGGGTCAGTAACTTATTTTCATTATTTCTTATCAAATCTTATAGGTGAAGGCGACTTCAGGACTCTAGTCCATGCTCCATCCCAGAATCTGTTACTTGTATCTAGATCTTTCACATTAGTCTAATTTTTTCTTCTAGAGTTCATTCAATGCAATTTCCCCAAAATATCCACAGTCTTCTGCAGTTTGATAATGCCTCATTGTTAGGAATAAGGTGGGATGGGGAAGGGGTGGGGAGGATCCTAAATATATAATGCAGTTAATAAGCAAAATTTCAGTACTTGAAGAGGAAAAAGAATTAATTACAATGCCAGTTTTGCATCTTCTCCTTTTTCACTTTACCAAGAGATTGAGGGTATTGGAAAGAGTCTTGTTTCGCTCATGTTCGTACTCATGCAGTTACTGTCACTAAAACTTTGACAATGAGATGAATCAACACAACGTGTTAGGCTGCATAAGAGACGTTTCTGCCCTATTCACAGGCACCATTCAGCCATTTAATTTTTTATTTTCTTTTTCTATTTTCTGTAGAACACCAATAAATCCTCCTTTTGTTCACTCAGAAATGAACATGACTGTGCCTGTGAGAGAGGGATGTTCTTCCATGGTGTTCTTACAGGAATTGATCTTTGTCCTCTTAACAGAATAGCATATCCATAATCAAAAAGAAAAAAACCTACATCTCAGTATTTGTAGTTAAGTCAAAATTCCATTCTTTCAAAGATGTTATTGATCTTTAGAAATTTCATTTGAACTATAAGGAAGAGATTACCATGCTTTATTTCACAGATGATCCACACATTCATCCTGAGTATCGAGCAACTCTGATGTCACTTTTCCTGAGGTGAAGAATTTTTCAAATCAGACCCTTCTGATGCAAAAAGATCAGAGACTTGAATTTGCATTTCTTCTATCTTCAACCAGTGCATTAACCAAGAGATTGAAAGGTGTGTGAATTAATTTCTCATCAGAGACTATACAAAAATTTTTTAAAATTCTCTCCAAATTCAGTTTGAATTAAAAAAAAAAAAGAAATTTTATATTTTAAATACTTTCCAAAAGTGGTTTTTTTTCTTTTGTTTTAATGGAAAAAAAAACAAACAAACAACAAAACAACAAACAACAAATCAACACTTGGAATGTTAGGAAATAATTGCTAAATTAAGTTTCATTCTCTGTACAATTGCATTAAGAATATAAGATTAAAGAAATACATTTAATAATTAGAGTAGTATTTAAACAATATTTTAGAATTTTTAGATTTTTTTTAATAAATAACACAACCAGAAATCATGAGTTAAAGATACTTACCATTTTCTGTTACATAGCTTAAAATCATATGGTGAATTTTTTAGACTTAAATCATTTTGGCACAAACTCAGAACACCACACATATGCAAGGAGCAACAGCTTGTGGTCACATTTTTTCAATAAAACTTGGTCAGCTGCTGCTGAGAAGGTGTGTTTTGCCCATGTTTCAAACAAAACCTACAATGCTTAGAAGAATCAGTGCCTCAGTGCATTTGCCAGTGTTATCATACAGGAAAGAAATGATTCACTGGCTGTTCAATTTTTCAAGTTGGTTAAAGTATGGTGCTAGTAATGCCAAAACCATGAGTTTGATCCCCATATGGGATATTCATTTAATAGTTGGACTTGACAGTACTTGTGGGTCCCTTCCAACTCAGAATATTTTACTACAGTCTATAGCAAAAACGTTGTGTACGTCTCCAAACTTGGTTTGCATATGTTGAGTTGTTACACACTAGATCAGTAATTATTGGGTCAGAACCACCCTGTGGGGGTGTGTCTGTGGGTGTGGGTGGGTGGATATGTGTTTGTGTGTGTGTGTGTCAGGGTAGGAGACCAGGCCTCCAGCACCAGTGTCTACATGGTCAGCCAAGATGGCCACTGGGGTTGGCAGCCATATGGCACAGAGCTGGCATGGGGGACCCATCGATCAATAAGGCCCACCTGGTAGCCCACCCACACCACACCCTCCAGGGTGTCTAATTGACTGCAGCACCACTCACTTCACCTGGGGGGATGGTGAGTGGTCAGTGAACCAAAAGGTCCACTTAGAGGGAGTGGCCACAATAGCCAAAGTCTATAAACCAACACACATGAGGTCTTGCCTTGACCTCCTTGAAGCTATCAATCTGTGACATCTAAGCAGTAACTATGTTTTTCTCTCCTCTTTTTTTCACTTCATTATTTCATGTTTAGTCTCTCTTCCTTTATTCTTTTCTTCCTTTTGCAGGCAACTTATACATCTTATACAGATGTATAAGTTTATCTCACTTAAGCTGTATGGGTTTGTGTTTGCTGGATATAACAGAGGTACCCTACTCCATAGCAATGGCTACTAGTCCTAGTAGCCTGTTGTAATGTTTTTGTGAAATTGCATGTTATCTCTGTAAAACCCTTTTTGCCAAAATGCCTATTTTCTCCCCAAATTAAAAGAAATCTCTCTGGACACAAACTCAAGGTATCAAAAAATCAAAGACTTTGCAAGAGTTTTTGTGGGTGAAATCTCTTGAAGTCTAAAATTAAAGTGTACACTCAGTAAAGTTGAACTGGGGTGTAACATGAGTAAAGACTGACTTTTTTTACCATTATTTCTCAGAAGATTTGATCCTTGCTAAACATATTTCATTTCCTCATAGCTCTTAGCACACCTAAATCTTTACCAGACTGAGACTCCCAAAACCAGTTATGCTTTTAGTGCGTAAAAGATAGTTTTCTAATCCCATGCTATACTAGAGAGACTTTCTCATATTACTGCTCCACTTGTTCAACTGAACAAGAAGAGAGAAGAGACTACGTTTAAGAAAAGCTACAAAATAAGAGTAGAAACAAGAGAGAAGGCAAGGGAGAAAGAGTAAAGACAGGGAAAAATAACAGCAACCACATAGGAAAGATGCATACAGAGGGAATGGGAAGAAGACCTTGTGATCTGAGGAAACTCAATGAAGAATTAAAAGAATAATTGCGGACTAAACCATCAACAGAGACTGAGGAGTTCAATAGGAAAAAAGAGGCAACATGGTGTGGTAGTGTAAAGTGATGGGTCTAAGGCATAAACTTGCCTGGGCAGTTTACTTACATTTAGACTCCAAGAGTTTCACCCACATGAACTCTTGCAAAGTCTTTAAGTTCTTTGATACCTTGAATCAAATAAAGAGAAAAAGCTACACACTTTTTCTGAAGAGATTTTTTTTTTTTAATTTAGTGAGAAAATAAGCATTTTGGCAAAGAGATTTTACAGGAATAACACAACCAAGGAGGACCGTTACACTAAAGTACCCAAAATACAATAACTACAACTCAAGTAAACTACAACCCCTTGGTTTTAAGTTACCCACAAGAAGAGGAAAAGAGTAAAGGAAGAAAAAGAGAAGAGAGAAGAAAGAGGAAAGAGAGAAGAGGGAAAAACAGTTACTGCCATTTTGGCAATTATTAGTTATCAGAAAAAGATAATTTACTGCTTGAAGTCACAGTTTTGTGACTAGATCTATTTCCTATTACATAAAAAGTGGTGTTCTTCACCAGAAGCATTCCAAAACTGCATGCTTAAATCAACTGATCCTAAATGAAAATAAGTGGTAAAAAAAACCCACACCATCATTTTGAAATTTGATTAAATACTATGTTTTTAATTCAAACAAACCTCATACATGAAACAAAGCATTCTGAGGGTGTCCTTGATCTGAATTATTTTTGGTTGGTTATGCAACAATGAAATAAAAATTAGAAATAACATTGAATTAGAAATAACATTGCCAGCAGGTCACGGGAAGAGATCCTTCCTCTCTACTAAGCATTGATGTGGCACTTGAGTGGATCCAGCAAACAGCAGCTAAAAAGATTAAGGGACTGGAATATCTCTGATCTAAGGAAAGGCTGTGAAAGTTGAGAGTCTTCAGAATCTCATCAATGTGTACACTTGAAGGGAAAGTAAAATGTGGAGGGAGCCAGGCTTTTTTGCAGTGGTGCCCAGTGACAGGAGTAGAAGCAAAGATCCCCATGTGGAACAAAGAAGCACCTATTTGAACTTCAGGAGTCACTTTTTTACTGTGAGGGTTACTGAGCACTGGAACAAGTTGTCCAGAGAGGTGTAGGATCTCCATCCTTTCAGCTACATAAAAACCATCTGGACACGGTCCCAGGCAATCACCTCTAGCTGTCCCTGCTTGAGCAGGCTGTTCAATCAGCTGGCCTCTAGAAGGCCTCTCCCTACTTTAGCTGTTCTCTGGTTCTGTGATTCTACAATTTCACATATCTTTGGCTTCAAGCTTGAGAATAAACAACAAACCAATGAAAGCACCTCAAAGATGACTGGTGTTAGGTTAACTATGGAATTAATTTTGAAGTTAAAGAATCAGTCTTGACTGCTGTATCATCCTGATAGAGGATAATACTGTTACCAGGAAAATAATTTACACTGTTTTCCAGATTTAGTATTAAAAGTGGAAAAAAGTTATGCTTCAAACAATTATATGACTAGAATATTTAACTTATGAATAAAAATGTCTCCAGTCACAAAATTCCTATATTACAGTTTGTAGTGTAATTTTAAGTCAGCTCCTTTATACCCTCTCTTTGCACAATGTATGAAATAGTTCCTTTTAAAATAGTTCCTAGCTTATCAAAGGCTCAGAAAAAGGATTAAAATGCAAGAGAATTAAATCTCCTGACCTGTGAGTACAGAAATCATTGAGTCCAGTAGTCTGTGAATAGTGTTGCTATTATTAAAAGAATATTCTTTTAATAATACTACCTTTTTTTTTGAAGCTGCTTTGTCTTATAGCTAAGCAAACCCGGTATTTCAGTAAAGGAGTAAAAGAACAAGTTGCTTTCCTCTTCCAAGACTGTAGACAAAAAAATAAATTTTTAAGTAGTTTTATTACTTGAAGTCATTAGCATTTGAAATATGTAGAAAGCTGGGTAGATGAAATGACAGTACCAGGCAGTTGAATGTCTATCCACAATCATATTCTCTAAAAGATTTGCGGTGTCTAGAAAAATATCCTTAAGACCTGTCAAACCTGTAACATAATCTGTAATAAGAATTTTGGACATTCCTGGTGGTGAGAAACCTTACAAACCTCTTCCTGAGGTTCCTTGGTTGTCTACCACAAGCATTAATGGATATATTTGTTCATGAGTTTGTAAGGCAACCATTTGTGAGGTGGGGTCCCTCATGCACCTTTGCAAATGGAGGATTCAGCCTGATTCTTCCCAGAGTAACTCAGCAGTCACACGACCAGGTTGAACTCAGAAGAGTTTCAAGTCCAATTAGTTTATGAAGCTGGGGAGGAAGGCAAGGAACTTATGTTTCTGTATGTAAGAGAACACAGAGAGTGCAACTGTATCTTAGAATCCTGTTTAAACATCATTATTCAAAGAGAGAGGTAGAATTTATACCTTGAAACTATTTGAAACGACAAACAAAAGCTTAGACCTTCTTCTTAGCATTAAGAAAAATTATATAATTAAATTATTCTCAGAGAGAAAGTTAACAGAGGATTACATTAAATTTTTGGAACATATATACTTGTGTATATATGTGTTTATATGTTCACAAACACATACACCTCCAGGAGACAGACTAGTAGTGGAAAAAAAATCTGCCATTTGCAAAGGGATTGAAATAGATGATCCAAGAAGTCTTTTCTAGTAATATTCACTGATGATTAGGGATAAAAATATGAAGTTCATACAGTATGATTTGTTTATGCAAAATTCAGGTTCAGAACTCATTAACATATTTTCAGTACTTTTTTTGAGCACACTACAATAAATTGCATTTTTAAAAATAGTTTGCATAGATTGCAACGAAAAATGGCACAGAAAAACCCCTGCAGCTGTCAACATCAAGTAAGAGAAACCTATCCAAAACAAAAATAAATCTGATTACAAGAGAGAAAGAAATCTCCTCTCCCTGAAAATTTCTTATTGTTGCCAAGAGAAATTAAATATGTAATTGAAACTGAGAGAAAGGAAGATGACTCCACAAGAAAATGAGTTATGTAGGTGTGACAGGGAAATACATAAACAAATTGCTTAAATAACTTAGCAATAAGATTAATATAGAAATACAATAATTTTTTAGTTGATGTATAAGCTGTATAAACTTCTAAACATATAATCTTGATGAAAGACATAAATGCACACACATCTCTTATTATTTTTACACTATTTTCATTATTGCCTATACACAGAGTGGCTAGATAATATTTTTCATATATTGCAAGGATCAGCAAAGACTGATAAAAGAAGAACAGAAAACTTTTTTTCTATGATGCTGAGGGTAACATTGATAAACAGTCCCTGTATGTGACACAGACATCTTCCTGTCTAGAAGGTATTTTAGTGTGGAGTTGAGATTTCAAAACAAGGTGGTGACTCCAGCAAATCACAGTCCTTCCTATATATGTGAACCTTTTACCTGCCCAAAGAAGAATGCAGTAATGGAGAATCATTTAATAGCTTCTGCTGATATCATTCTTCTTGATTTGCATTTTGTATTACATTTGAAAAACTAAAATAACAGTCATGGGAGTTTGGCGGTTTTCTTCCTTTTTTTCCTTTTTTTTTTTAAATTTTTTAAATTTTTTTTTCTTTTTCTTATTGTCTGATTGTGGGTGCCTCATACTCTGGGCAAGTTCCTTGACCTCTCATGAGTTCCAGTTTATAGCTGGAAATTACATTTCCCACCTTTTGTTTAAGCAAAGAAATTTATTTAACCTCAGTGACTGACATTTTACCCCTTGAAAGATGAAAGTTACAGTAAAAAAAAATTGAAGTGGTAAGAAATATAAGATGTAACTTTTTAATTGATATTATCAGGAAATCAAAGTATCTATTTTCCTTTTTTTTCCTCCTTTTTTTCTTTTACTGAAAACAACATAATCCATATTTTTTTCTTGATACAGGGCTTATTTCAAAGATTAGTATTTTATCACTTCAGTTCTAAAGAGACATAGCCATGTAATTTCTTTACTTTAAAAATAAAGATTATATTGACAAACCACAAATGTATTTCATTAGGCCTTGCTAAATTTCCATTAGTTCTCAGAGCTGTAGATTTCACCAAACTTAAAATCAAAAATCATTACCCTCTGAAATAAAAACATTTCTTTGCTTAAATATGTAATTAATATGCAATTCAAAATTCTTTGAATCAATCAGCCAAAGGTGAGAGTGTTATTGAGAAGTGATCTGAAGGCATATTAATATCTGAGAGAATACTGATATTTTGCAAATAAAAGTGTAAAATGGTCCAAAGAACAAACGTGGATACAAAACCCACTGCGTTTATCCTACCATCACTGCTAAGTATAAGTTATTATGAGATATTTGATACTAATCTTGATGGCACAGTTGCCTATTGTGATTCTCAGATATGTATCTTTTATTTTTGTTTCAAAAATACATGCTCAGATCACAAAACTTCAATATCCCTGGACTTAGAAGGAGAAATCCTGCCATTAGTGTGTTGAAGTGAGAATTCCAGGTGATTAATGTCAAACACTTAAGAATATCATTAAATGTCAATGAACTGCATGCAGTACAAAGTAAATATTTATAACTGGTATTTTTAATTAACTGCCACAATTAATGAGTTGCATGTAGATCTGGTTTTTATCTTTTGAAAACAGATTACAGTTCTGCTTGAAAAACAAAATTCTGTAACAACGAATAAGCACATGGCAGAGACAGGGACGTTTGGGAGTCTCAGCATAACTCTGTTTTCAAGCACAACCCTTAGGAATTTAAAACTTGAGAAATTTTGACATTTAAACTTCAGTCCTCATGAAAATATGTTTTGATTACACTGTGAATTGGTAACTGAATTGCAATTTCAAAACACATGCAACTGACACCACATTTAATACACAGTACCTAGAAAATACTAGGGGATATTTCTTCCAAATTCTGAAAGAAGGTCTCTGGTATTTCGAGGAAGGAGGAGATGGAAGAGGTAGAGACAAGAAACCTGAGTCAAGGTTTAGCGTCTGAGTCCTCAGGCTGCACAGAACTTCCAGCTTTGGACTTATGAAGCTACAATACCTACAAACTGAACCCTTGAGATTCAGAATTGTTTCAAGGGTTGGAGAAACTTGGGAATGTATATAAGTGAATATAAATGCATAAAGCTGAATATTTGACAGTAAACAAATTTCTTTATCTCCTAGGATTTAAATGCAATCCTAGCTATAAAATTAAGATGTATTTTGCATAATGCAGGGTACCACAGAGAGTTCTTGTGGGGGGATGTTCAAAAGTAATCTGTCAAATTGAAACTTACTGCAAAAATCCATTTTTTGTAATTGATTTCTAAAACATGATACCTATAGAAGGCAGTGCTCCTATAATGAACAGCTAATTTTATAAGAATATGTTTTGTTAGAATCTAATAAAATGGAGATTATTTGATTGTTTTTAATAGATATACACAAAAATCTTGTATCACCAATAGAGAAGACAACTGAAACTGAAACAGATTCCTGATCTTGCGTTATTTGGAAGTAGTTCCACATCAACTTGTCATTATATTTTCATCTTTTGCTTCTGGAATTGTGACCTCTGGCCTGCTAAAGCTTAATGACTTTGAGCTCTAAGAAAGGAAATAAAAAGCAAATGAACACTCCTTTGATGGTTGTTTATATTACTATTAGTTTCATTGCAGGGCTAGGTCTTATAAATATGAGAAGCTCAGCTTTCAAGTTAAAAAAAATAGAAAAAAGAAAAAAGAAAATATGCTTTTAAAATGTTGGCAGTGCAACATAAAGCTACAAACCTTTTTAAAAAAAGAACAAACTATGTTCTTTCTCAGATAATTATATCTTCATTATAATATAGTTATATAATGCATCTTTCCTCATCACAATTCATTACATCTTTATTGTAATCTTCAGCATTTGGTGAAGGAGGACAGCCAACCAACAATTATGGAACATTTAAACTGAAAGAGGGTAGGTTTAGATTAGTTATTAGGAACAAGTTCTTGACTGTAAGAGTCACAAGATGTGTCATTCTCACTTCAGCACCTGATAAAGTTATGGAGAAGATTATTCTGGGAGGTATTGAAAAACACTTGAAAGACAATGCTGTCACTGATCACAGCCAGCATGGTTTCATGAAAGGCAAGTTTTGTTTATCCAACCTGATTTCCCTTGATGATAAGGTAACCCACCTAGCTGATCCAAGGGAAGCCAGTTGATGCAATTCTTTTGGATTTAGCAGTGCTTTCGATATTGTCTCTCCCAGGGTCCTTCTGGACAAAAGGTCCAGCACAGCTGGATAAACACATCCTGGGGTGGGTGAGCAATTGGCTCATGGGTCGAGCATAGAGGGTAACAGTGAATGGGGTGACATCAGACTGGTCACCTGTCACTAGTGGGGTTCCACGGGACTCCATCTTGGGCTCTGTGCCCTTCAACATCTTCATTAATGACTTGGATGCAGAACTGGAAAGGATACTAAGCAAGTTTGCAGATGACACAAAACTGGGAGGAGCTGTTGACTCTTTTGAAGGCAGGGAGGCCCCGCAGAGAGACCTGGACAAATCAGAGGAGTGGGAAATCACCAACTATATGAAGTTTAACAAGGGAAAGTGCCAGATTCTGCATCTGGGATGGAGCAACTCTGGATGTACATACAGACTGGGGAATGAGATGCTGGAAAGCAGTGCCATGGAAAGGGACCTGGGAGTCCTGGTTGATAGCAAGTTGAATATGAGTCAGCAATGCCCTGGCAGCCAGGAGGGCCAACCATGTCCTGGGGGGCATCAGGCAAAGCAAGTTTAGTTGGGTTTTTTTTCAGGTGGAGAGATTATTGTGCTTTTATATTATTTTTATTTGTAAGATACTAATTTATGAGCCAGGTGTTGATACCTTTGCATTGAATGGTAATCTGTGGTTCTGACTTTTAGAAGACTATTTGTTCTGTAAAGAATTCTTTGGTGAAATTAGATCAGATTTTGGCCAAAGTTTTTTGCATTATTTATGTTCACTTTTGTAATATTTTTGCCATGATAATGAAATCTCAGGGGTATGCAGCTTTTCAAAAGGATGCTAATACTAGGTCTCGTTTCATAGCAAAGATCGCCTATTTGGTGTAAATTATGGAGATTGAGGTTTGAAAAGTGTATTTAAACAAGATTCACAGTGTAACTTGCACTGATTTAATCAACTTAGAGCATTCTGAAGGTAGAAATTATCATTCGTATCCCCACTGTTATTGTTGGGGAAGGATGAAGCAATATATAAACTCACGAGGATATCCACTATTGAATCTTAGTTGTGAATTTTCCAGTTCAATGGACTGATTCTGTAAATAGAATATAAAATACATTAGATACAGAGAAAGATTTAAATCTGTTTCTGTGTTGAGATAGACTATCCTTCAGTCTTTTTATTGACTTGCAGTAATATCAATGAAAAATTTATTCTGCAGAATTTAGCACCATAGACTGGACTAGCAAAAAGTTGTGAAATGATAGTCACTGGTACTTCTGAGCATGTCTGTCAAGCAGCCAGAAGAGATCACTGTGTTACACATTAAAGGAACTGTAAAGGATTTAGCCAGATCAGTAATTTAGATGCAGCTGGAGTGAAGCCTCCATGTGCACAGTTGCTGTTCTCTAAGTGTCTTCTGGCAGTGGATGTCCACTGGATCTTTCTCAAAAAATACAATAAGAATATTTGACTGTAACCAGAATACCACCAATAAAAACCTTTTTCACATTTGAGAGCACTTGAAACAGTATTTTTTTCACCAGTGTTTCTCTCTTTCTGTTGATGTTTTATTAGCCATCCTGAAGCAACACAACCTGAATACATCCCATTCCACCTGCATCTCTACCCATGCTTAAGCTAAACACTTTTTTTCTAAATATTCACATTAAAGCTCTTAACAAGTTGGTGAGAGAAAGATGCCTGGCTACACTGCACTTTTGGCAACATTACTCACAACCTTGGGCCTGGGACCCCCATCTGGAAAGGACACGGGCCAGATGGATTTAATCCACTGTGATGCATAATTGGTGTTTGCATGAGCAGCTTGCTTGAAAAATGTAAATTTTTGCCTTGCCAGCATAACAGGACTCTCATCATAAGCACAGTAGATTTCTGTGCACATATACTTATGCACAATGCCCAAGGCCTTTCTTACTAATAAGTATCAAATTTAGAGAGTATGGATATGCATATTTGGAATCACAGGTTTACCTCCCTAAGGATATTTTACTGTCAAAATGTAAATGCCCACTGACTTTAAGTACTGTGTAGCTTAATATCAGCTGAACATTGGCAGTAAGAATCCTTTTGGGCTTTTAAGGGTAACATTTTAGATTTGGAAAAAAGCCCATTACAGAAATTATTCAGAATCAGAACCTAAATATTTTCTTTAGAAGAACAACTAAATCCATACAGTAATACCAAGCAAATAAGAATCATTATTTACTAACATTTGCAAGTGTGTCATCTGTATTAAATCAAATTTGTCATCTATATTCAATGTATTAAGGAAAAGGGGTTTTTTGTCTTTAGGCTTTTATTTCATGAAATGCTGTTTTTCATAGTTTGTAGTTTATTTTATCATCATAAGGATCTTACAGTGATTCTTCTCTTAGCTCCACAAAATGGTTGCATAAAATGAGTAATCAATTAGCAAGTAAAGCTTTGCACAGGAAGCTATTGACAAATGTCTGAGATGTGTTTTCAATTCTTTGAAATTCTTATAAGTCAAATCAGGTTAGGTACCACTGATGAAACCTTTGAAATACAAGATTCTCTCTTCATCTTTTAATTAAGGGATTTAGGAAAGTTAATAAGTAAAATAAAAAAAGCAATACCACCAAAAGAAAAAAAAAAGTAGGTTTTCACATTACTTCTCCTTTTCTCTTGGAAACTTTTCAGCTTCTCAGATGATTTAATTTCTTTCACTCTGATAAATAAGTTGATATGTCCCATTCAACTAATAGGTTTTATTTCCAAACGCCTAATGGAATTTTTTATCGCCTGTACAACTTTCCCATCAGAAGCATGAACATCTTTGCCATGAAGTATTTGGCTCTAGTAAGTGTAATTTTATCTCACTGATATTAGTAGATATATTTAATGTTTTGCAAATGACTATACTTTCATTATCATACTATGTCCATGTTATTATATATGTCCATCTTATTTAGGTTCTTCCACATGAGAAGAAAACATGAAGATAGAAAGAATTACCTATTTACATAATTAAAGTAAGGAAGTTAGCTGTTCACTTTGTTAAAATCTGCAGGTGAATATTTCTAACTCCAAACAATAGTGTGAACTCAATTTGATTGCTACAAATAGTAAACTGTGTCTGATTGAAGCGGACATTAATGGTATGCCCATTATGGATATTTGCCTGTGCAGCTGCATGTTAGAAGGCAATTAAATACCACCCTGATGCCCAATCCCATCAGATCTCGGAAGCTAAGCAGAGTCAGACCCATTTAGTACTTGGATGGGAGACCACCTGGGAATACTGGAGTCTGCAGGTTCTAGTCCTGAGGACTTCACTGGCACTGTCCAAGCTTGCTCAGCTGTGGCAGATGAACCTTAGGACCAAAGGGTGGGGCCAGTTCCAAATGCACTGTGCCTCACCTTCAAAATCCACTGCGCAGGCTCGAAGGACACACCCACGTGGGTGGAGCCCTTCCCAAATCTTTCTTTGCAAAGCCTGCCCATGATGATGATGCATGTTTGAAACTTCAAGTTATTATTTGGCAGAATAAATGACAGTGTATACTAAGAGATGTAGGCTTTATTTGTGTGGCGCACAGAATACATTTGTGTGCCTATCACCCAGCTTTACTAGAAATAAAGATAATTAAACTAAACAGATAAAAACAATGTGGTGTAAGAAGACAACAGCATCTACAATCCTTAGGTCTGCTTTCCAGAAGAGGAGCCAGCTCCGACCTCCACATGTCTCTGAAACAGAAGTGGAATTTCCTGATATCACCTCCAAAAAACAATATTACTATCACTTAATTAACTTTGCTAGCTCTCTTTGAGAAAACTCAGGTGATATGCTTTCAATTCCTAGCAAGAACTGGTAGATTTTCTTGACACGTTTCTTTGAACTGAAGATCAGAGTGGCTGAGCACTTCTCCACCATAGAGGTGTTTTTGCAAAGAACTGGAATTTGCTGTGTTTATCAGCCTCTTCTTCAAGGTCTTCAGTTTGCATCTCCGCTTTGATGAAACACAAGTACAGCAAAAAAAAAAAAAGTTTGTTATATAGATTGGATTTCATTTATGTTCACTGGCAGACTTAGTAACAGTAACATGATTTTATAAAGCAGTATTTGACTTGGGGAGTTGTTTCAATGTAAGCATCACAGTTTAGCCTTTTAATTTTTTCATCTTCATCTCTTACACCTGCAATGCGTGCACAGAATAGAGTTACAGCAGTGCAAAGTGAGGTCTATCTGTAGGAATCTTTTGATCCAGGAACATGTCAGTGTCATCACAGCTTTTCAGTTCACTTTTTCATTGGCTCTGTGAAACAAATTTCTGAACACAAGCAGTCTGGGACAGTTGAAATTCAGGATGCACCAAAGTAGAACTGACACAATGATCTAGAAGTAGAGCAGAAGCGAATTATCTTCTACCTTCACTGTTGTATATACGTATAAGATTGCTGTTCAGTTATCTTTCAAGGTGATTTGTTAGCAGTAAAAGAACCTCAATGCATCTCAAAGAACAGGCCTACCTTTTACAAAGCATATTTACAGTCTTTAATTAGAAATAGATTTTCTTTCCTCACTGTATGCATCTTGCCATCTCAATGGTAAGTATTTTGAAGCAGTGTCAGTCTTTCACCACACATCAGTAGAGCTGTTTTCTTCTGTTTACCTCCATTTCCCTCTGACAGCTCTGCACATTAGTCATAACAGCATTTCTAAAAGTTATGCAGTTTCACAAGTAATTAAATAGGAAGAATAGGTAGGAATATTCCCACAGAAATTAGGTGTACTAACTGCCTAGTTTTGTCAAAAATATACTGAGTTTAGTTAGCATGGCATTTATCAATTACTATGGATATATTTCATGTCACCCACTGATAAGAGCATGTAGTTTCTAGCATTGCAACCAAAGATAAACTATACCTCACAGGGAGCCTATAGTCAAAGGATTAGCATAGTTTTAACTACAAAGTCCTCTTCAAAGAGGCTTGTATCTCAGCACTGGTTTTGTCAGTTCCTACATTGCAGGAAAGAGGAAATACGGATGAATTTCCTTTTAAAGTTTGTTTCCGTTGGATAACTTTCCTGTAACTGTAAAAAAAAATCTGGTGTAAAAAACCAGCCAACATTCTTTAACAAAACTATTTTATTTCAAATGACCTAATATTTTAAAAGAAATAGTGCAAAAATTATATATTTTGCTTTCCAGGCCAATACATAACCATCTCTCAATTACTGATCATTTGTGAGACAGAAGAAAAAGGTGAAACGAACTCTTCTGTGAGTACTCATGTGTAACTAATAGCATAACTTTATGTCAATGTACCTGCAGGTAGCTTCATAAGCAGAAATTACTTTTCAATTCCACTGAAAATGCATGAGCTAAAAAAGAGTCCATCTATTTATTCAAAGCTACTGCAGCTCTGCAAAACTGTCATGAGTAGCAAGCAAAGTTTTTCATATAGGTATGTTTCCCCTTGGAGTTTAACTTCACTGACCACTAAAAGGTAAGTGGAAAAGAAAACAATTTCCCTGTGACAGATAATATATTTCATGTGTGATAGTGGCATGATGGTAACTTTGTCTCTGGAAGACAACTGCCCACTGCTTTTTCCATCAGACCATGTAATAGGAAAATGGAGAATGAAGTCCTTATTTTTTTATCTCCTCTTGTTGCCGTAAACATACATGACTAGATAGATCTGTAGAAATTTTTTTGTTAGAATATAATTGAAGGGCAAGTCAGACTTTTTACCATATTTTTTTTAGTAGGAATACTCTCATTTGTTATATAACATTTTTCCTGTTTAAATTACCAGTGTACTGAATTGAAAGACTGCTAAAGAATCATCTACAAATGGTGGGTACCTACTCTGTGTTCAAAGCAATATAAACAAGACAATGAGAGTGACTGCCTTTAAGACCTTGAAAACCAAAAATTAGTTAAGATGGATAGACGCCTACAGAAAACCAAAAAGCTTATGGTAAAGCAGTATTTATTAGCATGATGTATAAGCAGCTAAAAACCATTTAGAAAATTGATCACGAAACCAAGTATTAGTTTGAGACTTCTTTGAGACTGAAGCGTTTGCCACTGGAATAAGGTAATTTCTTCCATACTCCTCCCTTGTGGACTCCCAGAGTGCTGGAAGTGGGGCTGGAACCTGGAGCTTTAAGTCCTTGAACGTCATAGTTTTTACAAGTAAGCCTCTTCAAGAGTAATAACACAATCAATGCTGGCTCCTCAGCCCTGTGTGAGATCATGTCAAGAGTCTCCTGAAACCACAAACTTCAGAAGAACAAAAGATTAAATTCATTGAGCAGCAGTGTACTGCAGTTAGGTAACACTGTATTTCCAGGCTTTTTCTTAGGAGTTTTCCACTTCTAGCTTAAACTGAAGTTAAATAAAACTGGTGCTTACATTCAGGAAATAAGAATCCTCACAAGTAAGTGACCTTGTTTTTCTGACAATTTTCATCCAGATAAGAGTTGTCGCGACTCTTGGTAGACATCATATTAAGGGTGGGCATTTATTTGGTAGTTTTGAAGTAATTTTTATAGAATGAATATAAAAAAATATGGAAGAAAGCATGAAAAATGTATTAAAAAATCCTGTAAGCAGTAGGAGAAACAGATCTTATGGAATTAGTCGGAAATCAATCTTTGTACAATGAATGAGAAATTAAATGTAAATTTCCATGTCCCATGGTAATCATAGGTCACATTTCATAATAGAATAATCCTTTTGGTTTTAAATTTCTTAGGTCTTAATGGAAACTTGCTTTCAAGATGGCTGGATGTTAATCCCCCATTTAAGTCTTGGTAAGTGTATCATACCTAGGGTAGGTCCTGTGTAATTATTTCTGAAAACCCAAACTATGATTTATATATCAGAAAAATCTAAGAGTTTAAATAGGGAAAAAATTGTAACCTCTCTGATATATCCTTGAACATCCGTAGATGTAGCCATACATGTGTGTGCACACAGACACCCATCCACACACAGGTTTTGATGTACAAAGTTCAGTAGAATTAAAAGGAAATCCTCCATCTCTGTCATGTAAAGAGACAATCATCAAGGGATTGTGCCAGAAATACCAAAGAAATGAGAATCTTTGCTAGTCAGTCTTCCTAATTTTTAAAATATAATATACAGTCCAGGCTTACCTGTTGATGTAAAGGCAATATTTTAACCTAGCTGAATTTGGTTCATATCTTAAATGTTCATATCTTCCATATGAAATAGATCCTGCTGCCTGCTTTCGGTAATGCCTACCAATGATTTGAGGCATTCTTATGCACTGAATACAGTAAATTCTGTGGGGCAAAACAGGCACAAGATTTCAAATCAGTTTTGAATGCTCATTTGCCATTTCTAACTTGAAGTCTAGGTCTAATCTTTGCAGTATATAGAATAAACATTCTAAGGGAGAGAAAATTTTTTTAAAAATGTCTCCTCTTAAATCTATTTGTATTAAGATAATTGGAAGGGAAAAAAGACATTACTGCAGTTTTAAGATTATATTTACAAACGTATGCCAATGCTTTTCTTATCTCTGTTGCATTTTACATCTTTCACTGTAATAATTCACAAACTACCTTTGGTTTACATTTCATCTTGGTATAAGACTCATGTCAATTCTGTTGCTGACTTCTCAGAAGATTAAAAAAAGTTATTACATATGTGATTAATTTCCTTATACTCTCTCTTCTATCTGTCTTTCAGGTAATGGCAAATAACATACTTGGGTACTCATTTAACACCAGTTTTGGACTCTACAGTACTTTGAACACTTAGTACTATTAAACAATGAAGAAGAGAGCATAAGAACTCACGATCAGCCAAGGTGATATGTGAGCAGTCAATGCACTGTACCTGTGTTAGTTTGAATATATGTGACTGTGGACAAGAAAAGGGATTACTCTTGTGTAAGTGGGAGTCAGAGGAGAAGAAAAAGAAAGCATGTTTACCACTTTAAACTAAAGGCAGAGAAAGGAAATTTTTAGAAAGGGAAGTTGTAAAACTTGAGAATATGGTTATAAGAAACCATCAGTGACTGTGAATTTTTTTTGAAAATGTGCTAGATTCTCTCTTCTCTTCCTTCAAAGGCAATGCTAATCCTAAAAGGTCAAAAAATATGAATATGAAACACCAGTGTGCAAGAAAATCTTTAAAATACATAGGCCGGATCATGTCATATTCTCAGTAATACATGCTAGGTGAAACAAGAGTCTCAGTGGGGGACAGATTCTTGATGCTTATGTTGAACAGCAGAAAGAATGAACCTAACTGTGAAGTATGAAATAAGGAGCTTCTCCGAAAGAGCAGCAGTGTTGGATGAGGTAAATAAAACGTGATGACACTTGTCTAGACAACCACTGGTGCTGAATTAATTGTGAATGTCAATCTTAGAATGCACTGTTGCATTATCCAAGCATCATCTCACCATGTTTATCTTCTGAAGTGTTGCTTTTTGCATCCACAGTGTCACATACAGCAGCAGTAATTTGCAGCTGTGCTATTTTAGCAGTATGAAAGCAGTGTTCTTTGTCCATTCTGATATCATAGTCCTCTAGGGAAACCTGAAGTTTGGCAGTAGTGTAAAGATGGTCTTTATGAAGGACTTTTTCATGTATAGCCAGGTCAGTGATTTTTCTATCAGTAAAAGCATTCACAGGAAACTAATGCAATGTTCCTAGAAGTAGAATCCTAAATGAAAGCTATTCCTGCAATCATTTTAAAACTGGTGCTCTGATGTTCAGGAGAGATATAGTTAGGCTGTTAGAGAAGAGGAAACCAAAAAATTCATAGAGCCTGTCAAGAGGGTTGTATCACAAATACTACCATTCTACCAATTATTTATAAGTTTGGATCACCAGACGTGGAAAAAGGATTTATACTTCTAATATTCTCAATCAGTGATCTAGACACAGACTTGTGGGTAAAAGTCTGCTTTTGCTGGGAAAGGCTGGGAGAAATAATCATCTCCTGGAGCAGTAAGTTCCCACTACAATATACTACCACCTTCCCAAGACATGGTTTGATTTCTGCCTTCTTAAATCACCTCTCTGTGTATGGACCAAATGCATAAATGACTAGTTCACAGATATCTTGCATGAGAAGCCTGAGATCTGCACTGTTGGACATAGTTTCAACCAGAAATTAGATTCCTAAAACTGGAGTTTGTGTAGTTTATTTATTTCCTCTTCCTATTTCAGTTCTTTGCTATTGTCATGGTTTAACCCCATCTAAAAAGCAAGTACCACTCAGTCACTTACTTAGCCTCAATGGGACAGGTAAAAGAACTGGAAGAGTAAAAGAAAAAAATAAAACATGGGTTGAGGTAAAGGCAGTGTAATAGGTAAAGCAAAAGCTGCAGACACAAACAAAGCAAAACAAGGAATACATCCACCACTTCCCATGGGCAGTGCTTGAATGGTGTCTCGGCAAAACAAATACCATCACTCCAAACGTATGGTACTTCTTCCTTCTTCCCCAGCTGTGTACTCTAAGCATGACACCATATGGTCTGGAATATCAATCGGGTCAGTTGGGGTCAAATGTCACAGCTGTGTCCTCTCCCATCTTCTTGTGTACCTTCAGCAACTTCGCTGGTGGGATGGGGTGAGAATCAGAAAAGGCCTTGACTAGATAAGCACTGCTCAATAGTAATAAAAACATTTTTATATTAACTGTTTTCATCACAAATCCAAAATATATTCCTGTAATAGTTACTATGAAGAAAATTAATTCTTTCCTAGCCCAAATCAGCCCATTCTTTACCCCTTATTTCATACCATTTATATCTGGTAAATGGTACATCTAATCTGGTTCCATTCTGTCCAATACTTGCTCATTAACCACCACAGCACTTTCACATCCTTTGATGTACTAAGTAGATATCCTTCCCTTAGTCAATACACGACTCTTGTAAAATGTAAAAAAAAATTCCCATTGAGTTCTTAATTTAGCCTATCGGGCTCCATCACTTGTGGTGGTCACAGTTATTCTCACTATCAACCATCAGTGCCTAAACTATTGAATAAGGAGAGGTAATTGTCAATGTAAATTGGTGACTGTATTAGATGTCTGCCGGGCCTACATGAGATTTAAATGTGACTTTCTGGGATACTCATCTTTTTAGCATCTGTGTCTGCATTCAATAAGTAGTTTACTCACAGACACATTAAATCTTCTGGGAATTGATATACTAAATCCTGAAGCAAAAGTAACTTATTTAAAACAATGAATACCAGCTTCATATGATGAAGAGGAAAAGCATAGGATAGGATCTTTTGAAGAAAAAAAAAATTATTTCAGCAGTGACAGAAAGCAAATATGTACCTAAACGCATGTTCATAGAGAAGTTGAGCAAAAAAGAGGTTACACTTTCTGAGTAACTTATTCACAGAAAAACATTCACTCAAATTCTTCTACATTAAGGCTCCTAATTTTTTCAGGACCTGTGACAAATGGCTTCAGATCATTTAAGTCAACCCTGGATACCACTGTAAAACCTCCAGCAACATTCAGCTGAAGTGGGAAGAAGTGTAAATACTCCAGCTGCCATATCATAAAGCAATCATGATTCTCATTGAAACAAGTTGAGCTCTTTAAAAGAATCTTAATCAGCAGTTCTCAGACAGATCATCTCACTGGAGATGATCAACAGCAAGTCCTCTACTGTTTAGAGTCTCTGAAGAGATCATTCTAAAAGGAATTATTTGTAGATTAAATTAAAAGTATAGAACATTAAGATCTTTTTTCTTGTAAGAAATTCCATTGTTTTGTTTTGTAAGTCTAACCACTAATCTCTTTGTTTTGTGCTCAAAAATGTCTAGTAGGGGATAACTGGATTACTGATGAGGCAGCACAGACTCAACTATAAAAAACCCCAAACAACAGTACTAGTAGCAAGTATTCTGTATGTGTTTTACACTCTGGTTCAAAGAGGGTTCCTCTTACACTCTTTGAAAATATATTCCTCTGTGGCAGCTTTAGGGTAGCCAGGGAACTCAATATATATACCAGGTTCACTGGCAGAGGAAAACAATTAACTTCAAAAATAGCCTATAGTGTTTATGCTTGCATATAAATACTCCAAATAATCACAAAATATTCTTCATTAGAAAGAGCTGGTGACAAAATCTTTCTGGGACTTCTAATAGGGAAAAAATGAGAGAGATTTTAAAATAGTGAAAGCTTTTTGACTTGTAGCAGCCAGATGTAGCGCACCTAATAAATAAACAAAGGTTCTGTGACAAGTACTGTTTTGTTTTCAATTAAAATTGTCTCTTAAATTAAAAAATCACATGTAAATCCTTAACAATGGTAACTGAAAAAAAATTGTAAAACTCATGCACAAAAGAAATATAAGATAGGTTTGGAAGAGAAAGTAAGTCAGAAAAAAATTTCTAAAAACGGTGTTTATCTACTGATGGTCTTTATTCCATTTTGAAAAATAGAATTATTTTCTTCTGAGACTGAAATAAATTCCTAACATGGGCATATATGCAGTGTCTTTATGGATGAGTCATAGGCAAGAAGAGAATTTAGAAAATTATGCTAATTTCTTTGGGATATTTTCAGGATGGATGACCATTTCAGGATAAAAAAGAATCTTCACATAGACAAAAGTGCATCTGCTCTGAAACATTCTTGCTTGAGAATGCATCTCCTGTTAGGAATTTTAAAAGATCTGAACTAAATTTACCTTGAATTCAAATGACCTATGTATATCTTCAAAAGGACCTTTCAACATACATCTTAAATGTGTATATTTTGCTTATTACCATCAGTTCTAACCAAAAGTTGTATAGAAGCATGAAGATATTTTAGAAATTATTCTTCCACTATTATTTCCAGACAGAGTTATAAGTACACATGTTCTAATTCACCCAGAAAATCACATTGTCTATTGACGATGGAGCCACAGTACCTGAGCAGCCCATGTTTTGAAGTATTGCTATCAGAATTTTTTCATGTTTATCTGCTTTCATAGAACAGTCAGGATCATAAAATTTATATTTTAGAGTGACCTGAACAATGCAACAGTAACAACCTCCCCAGTGTTTTGTGTGACTAAATCTGTAACTCAACATTGTTTGAATTAGAATATGAAGTGTCATTGTCCTAGTTCAGCAAGCCAGGACCAGTTTATCACTGTGTGGGTGTGACCAAAGCTGTGTATTCTAAAACCCTCTATGTCATTTCTCATGAGCTGTTAACAATGGACCATTTGCAGCAGCTGTCCAGGGCACACCCAACCCCTCAGGATGTGAGCTGGGTGTTAGAGAAGTCTGTGACATAAGGAGCTGTGATAACTCACCTCCAGGAAGTCATTAGCACCTTTACACCCAGCCTGAGGGGTGTGTCTGCTAATGGCTCATCAGCAATTCCAAAAGACCCCATGACTCACAGAGTCAGATCACCCGTTGTGGAACTCCCCGCCCTTGGAGAGGTACTGGGTGTTCCCACCTGAATTTGAGGGTGTATAATCTTGGGGGTTTTGGATTTGTCAGATCCAGAGGAGGACAGATTGTCGACAGGAGGAGACCTCCACTCGACCAGAGAGCAACCACCACTCTTCACCAGACTGCGACCATCATCTGCACTAACAGGTCCTTCACTTCCTTGTGCTTTGGACTTGGAGGAACCATGTGGGTCTCAGCACAGGGGCTAATGAACACCTTTGTGTTTGTGTCCCAGGGTGCTGGGTTATATGTCTGGGGTTTGTGGATTAAAACCAATACCTCTTTGTGCAATTGCATTTATTGTAATATTGTTATTAAATTGTAACTCTGACTTATAATCTCTTTTGTGTTGGGTTCATTTCCCCTGCTGATTTACCTTAAACCAGCACAATCATAAAAGATATATTTGGACCACAGCATGAATGAGCTGTTGTATTCCTCTCTATATGCCTGAAAAAAATACCTGCTCCAAATGGCAGTTCTTATTGGATAAGGACTAATCTTAATTGTGGACTTTGAGGTGTAAGCCAGGAACCTTCAGAACTAAAACAGAAATTTTTTTACCAGAAGCTAAAAAGCCATTTCTTTAGATTAAGATGCAAAACAGTTCTTTCTCCTACATGAAACTGTGTAGAGGCAGTTCTATTCTTATAGATGTGTTGACCTTGGCTGGACTATAGGTGCCCATCAAACCATTGTATCAGTCCCCTCCTAAGTAGGAGTTGAAGGGGACAAAATAAGATGGAAAGAAGCTAATGGGTTAAGATAAATTGTGCAGCGTTGGAGGGAAGGGAGAGGGGTCTCTGCTTTCCCCTAGTCTGAGAGGGTGCAGAGATGGGAGACAGAGATCAGGAGCCCAGGCAGTCTAGGCAAGAGAGAGTCTATTGGGGCAATGCACCAGGTATTATAAGACCTCAGGGAGAAGATACCAGACCTGGGACTGGATTGGGTGAAATCTTAGGAAGGGGCAAGGTCTAAGGTCTATTAACCAGTGGAATTAGGATAGGGGCAGGGCTGGCTGGAGTCCTGGTCCTGCACCCCCAGCCACGAGGCATAGGGGTCTTACACACAGGGCTTCTCACCTTGGAATCACAGAGCAGAGAGGGGAGGGGGACCTGGGAGCCCTAGGAACCCCGGGGCTCCTGAGTGGAGATGGGCACTGCCTGGCCCAGGACAACGCAAACCAGCTTAATGGGTACTCATCAAGAAAGCTTGAGGGATACAATGAACAGTGTGGTGGTCTTCAGCACAGCACAGATGAGGCAACAGAACCAGGCAGGGAACTGCAACAAAGAAGACCCTATTACAAGTAAAACTACACTTTAAAACTTCAAAGCAAGTCTCTTAGTTGTTCAATGTGTTTCTCCAGTGCTGTCCTCCTTGGGATTCATTCCAGCATTTTCCTACAATAAAGGGAGTTTAATAGAGCAAACCCAAAGGCTGCATATGGAAGCAAAGGAAAACAAAAGATTTATTCTCTGCTTTCCATCAACAGCTGATGTACATCCACTTCCCAGGAAAGAGGATTTCAGTATGTGTAGTCATTGCTCTGCAAGACAAGCATTATGCCCAGCCCATTCCCCCTCCCCCAATGCCCATACACACTTTCTCTTACCTTTTATGGCTAAGCGTGCATCATATGGTATGGAATAACCCTTTAGTCAGTTTGGGTCCAGCAGTCCTGGCTGTATTTCCTCCCAAGATCTTGCCCACCCTCCAGTCTACTGGTGGTGGTTCAGCATTGGATAGACAGTGCTGATGCTGTGCCAGTACTTCTGAGATGTAGCCAAAGTACTGGTGTCTTATTAACACTTTTCTATCTACCAGTACACTGTGAGGATTCTATGGGGAAAATTAACTTCATGTCAGCCAGATGCAATAGACTATTTCAGTATTCAGGCCTCCCTTGTAATGCAGTCATGCACTATTTCTAACTGAACGAGAGGAGGAATATAAGGAATAGTAATCTCGCCTTTTTAACAAAAATGGTTGGGGAGTTCTCCTGCTATTCTCATTACATGAAACATACATTTTTGGTGACCTGGTTTTAAATTTCCTGATTTTCAAGCTGATTATCTCTTCAGACCTTAACCCTGGCTGCTTGCTGAAGTCAGCAATATGAATGCTTTGCAAAATGTGCTAAAACTTGAAGAAGACTGAATTAAAAAAAAAAAAAAACATTTACTTCAACACATGTACAAAAAATATCCTTTAAAAAATAAAACTTTGTAGAATTAAGTTGGAATGTTTTATTTAGATAGCAGAAATATTTAATTTCTCTGTTAAACTTTCTGCAGTTTTTCAAAACTTAATACAGGCAAGCACATACATTTTTTTTAATAAATAGAGGCATTTATTGAGATGTAATAAGCCTTCAAAGTGCTTCTGATATGATGGTATTCTTGTCTTAAATAAAATCCCAACAGACACCACCTATAAAACATGCAGAAAGTGGTATTTTTCAGTCATCTGTTCTAAAAACCTATCTCACCATGATCTAGAAAAAAATTATCTCATAATAAAATGTTCATTATTTTTATTTTATTTTTAAGTATGTGTTTTATGAGAAGCCAAGTACAGTTCACAGTGACACTACCATATAGAAGTATATTACTTGTCCCAGTTATTTTTGGTAGATAGCAATACATGTAAAATATGCTTTATTTTCTTGCAATTAGTAATTTCTGGATGCTGTTAATTACTAGGAGCCATATTCAGAACTCTTACTCTTGAAATCCAGACAAAATGTCACAGTCCTTGGTCCCACTAGCCTTTAAATCAAAAACATAAATAATACATAATAATATTAGAAGCTAATTTCTGTCACATAGTCAAATATCAGATTGTTTCTATTAAAATGTTCAAATTTTTTATGGTGATCCCAGTAGTAATTTTTAACTACCTGATATAAAGTACACCTTAGCCATATTTTGATAACATATTGTGCCGGAACCACAAGTATACACCAGTACATGTCCCCTACCTGGTTCCTATGGTAGTTGCAAGTGAGCACTTCAACTTAAGATGTCTTTGCACACACTTGCTGATCAATAGTGCAGCCTCTGTAGCCCTACAAAAGTATTTTATTTTGTAGGCTGGTGACAAGGGAATACTTTTTGAAAGTGAGAGGTTTGAATCTTTACACAGAGAGGAGGGAAATGAAACCTTCACTTTCAGGGTACTTTACCCACTGGAGCATTGTGAAAAAAGCATATTACAAAGTTTGTATATAACAACTAACACATTTGTGACAAGGCCTTTTACCCTTTAGATGCATAAAGAAAATAAGATCCAGTAGTGGAAAGCAAACCTAAAGCCACAAAAAGATAGTATTCCTCTTTAATGTGGGTTGTGTTAGTGGGATTTGCTATATCCTGCAAAGGAACAGAAGTGAAGGAGAGCAGAGTGACTGCTGGTTTTGTCTTTTCCACCAGCACAGATAAATATTGAGACCAAACTGCAGCAGCTTGTGATAAGCCACTGTCTGTTCAGTCTCTGTGGCACCACTGTAGCTGTCAGACTTATTTAAATTTCTCTCTACCAACCCTTGTTTTGGCTTCAGTAGCACTACCATTTACAAAACACTGTATGAGGCAGATGCAGTTTCAGGCTTTTAAATTCTTAATCCTATTATGCATTGAGGACATGCAAAAGGGGGGGTTGAGGGCTGTTTTATCCCCTGCCTGTCATGACAGCAGAGGAGCAATTCAGCACCTGCAGGATCAAGTCCATATATAGCTCAATGGCTGTTAGTTTGACCTAGAAAGTAGCATACCATCTATGTATTTAATATTCTGTTCTACTAAGCAGGATCTCACAGTGTGTGGTTACTGACATTCACCCATTCAGCTGCATAAGTACATGTTTGAGAAAGGAAATTTATTAGCTTCAGTAATAACACAAGCAGTTCATGACCAGAGTTGAGCTGATGCTCTAATACTACTCCCTTCCAGCTGAAATCATTGTGGGACTTCACCTTAAACTAACTGGCACTTGTCAGGAAGAGGAGATCAATTTTCCTGCTACTATGATGTCTAATTAAAACACTGTATGTGCTGAAGACTTGCCACAGTTTGTTAAACCATTGAAGGAGTTGCTGGCATTAACTCGATTTTACTGGAAAATCTTACGTCAGTTGAAGCCCACTAAAATGTTTTTCACAAAAATAATTATCAAATTTAAATCTGGAAATCCTATTATCTTTTGTATGGTTATGTTCTCTAAATGTAAATATTCCTGTTAATAAACCCCTTTACAGTCTGTAAGCACATTATGGATTTCCTAATACTGTGCTATTTTATTTCATTTCCTACAAGTGATATATCTGATCTGAGAGTGATCTTATTCTCTTCCTTTTTTTAGCACAGTTTTTCATATTCCTAAAATTTTTAATTTCCTGCAAGCAAGATAGCATTTGTGATTTCCCATGTGATGGTACCAAATCTATTCCAAACAGGTGGGGTTTGAAATCTGCACTAAATGTAGAAATCCAAGAGATTCTAATAGTTTGAACTGGTTGTTTGAGCTATATAAATATTTTGCAATTTGTCTTAAACTGAGTGTGAGGCCAAATCTTAAAATAAGCTTTAAAGAAGTCTAAAAGTACAATCCAAGACCCCCATTACAGAATATTTCATTACAAGAAGTAGCATACTTTATTTGGATTCTTTGTCCCATATGGACATTACCAGGTGATCACGATGGTTTGGTCTGCCCATTGCATTAATACATATTGAATTCTGCAAAAGATATAATTTTATTTGGCCAATTATTTTTGAAGTCACTTACAATGGGAATAAGTGCCCTGCAAATATGTTGTGCTGACAATTAACAGGTTCCTGTCCCACAGATTCATACCATTCAACAAAACCTACAGCTCAGAACAGCAGAAGATAAAAATTGCTCTTTAAAGAGAGCCAAAGATACCTTTTAAAGGTAACTTCAATAACAAAGCATTGGGCAAAAGGGATTCAGATTACCTCTTTCTAATGTAAGTGTGCAGTGCCATTTGAGATGACCCAGGAAAGCTGAGACATTCCTGTGTGTCTCAACACAAGACTATCAAGGAAATTTGTGACAATTATCTAATCAGTTTAAAAACTATCATTTTTTTCCATATTTCCATACCCAGCTGTAATCAGATGGATATTTTTTCACTTGAATACAAATTGATATATTAGAGAGTTTTAATGGTCAGTGTCAAGATCTAGTAAATGGACTAGAGTTGGACCAAGGGTTGGACTCGATGATCTCCGAGGTCTTTTCCAACCCAATCGATTCTATGATTCTATGATTCTAAGTTATTCTCTACAGCTTTGCAATGCTGCTAATTAAACAAGCGTAGATGAAAATTTTCATATTTCTGAAATGTGGGCATGCTATGTTTTGATTTTTTTCCTTACAAGTGCTCCTAACCTTTTAAAACTCTACAAGTAGAGTGTGGAAGTCAAATAGTTCTTTTTACTCTAAGTTTTAAGAAGGTACTGGATTACAAAACTGGACAAACAATAGGTCTAATTAATTTAATACACTACCAAATGTAGAAAAACAGAGACGGAATGACATGGTCATGGAGTCCATTCTCTTCATCTGAGCAAAAATCACGTAGCATGACCGTCATTCCTGAAACATATTTATTTAGTTATGTCCAGTGATGGAGATTCCACAGCTTGTCAAACTGTCTGCTCCTGTGCTTTCCTAAATTTACCATTGGGCTGTTAATCTGAATATCTCTTCTTTCAGTGTGAGCTCATCATTCTTTTTCCTGTCTGCAACAGAGGTGGAAAAGAAATTACTTTCTTCCCCTACAGTACAGTCTTCAGTGTCTATTTCACCATTTCAAAATTTTCTCCTAGGCCACACTGCCTACATTTCTCTTCATTCTTATTCTCTTCTAAACTCCTTTGCTCATTCAATCTAGTTATTCCTAAAAAGCACTTCACCAAAGATTACATATTTTTTTGTATTAAGCTTGTCATTGTTAATTAAGGAGAGTTACTTCATGGATTTTTCCAGGCAATGTTCCAGTTTATATAATCTAATAAAGTATTCACCTTTTTTTTTTTTTGCTCAGTAAATTCTTCAAATTGGAGATAGTTGTCTATTATTCCCAGATCCTCTTCTGAAGAACTGTTGCCCACTCACTTGTCACTACTGTACTTTGGTAAATTCTTGTCACAATAACTTCAGATGCTTACCTTTACCTCTAAACTGTCCCACTGAGCTTCACATTCCCTTGAAATTTAATTAGTATGTTCTTTATTCTATTATCTAAGTCAATAATGAAAATACAGAATGATCCAGTTTACTAAAAATATTTATTCAACAGATGTTTTCATTAAAAAAAAGAAAAAACCCAACAGAACACAAACCAACAAAATAACAAAAAAAAAACCCACAACAAACCCCCAACCAAAACGAACCAATCAAAAAATATGCACAGAATTTAGAATTAGTCATTTTGCTTTTGCCCTTATGCAATTCTTCTTTTAAATAGGGTCCACTTGTTAACCTTCACTAGGGAAAGAGCTACTGAGACTTTCCTGAAAGCTTTAGGAAAAATAACAGATTCTCAAATGCACTTTTCCAAAAGAAGGAATCTCGATTGACATGATCTAATTCTCAGGCAATTACTGAAAAAAGAATTATTTTCTCTCTTTCTAGTCATCCAATTCAAATTAAGAACTGAACAGTAGAAGAATAGAATCTTCTAGAGTGACTTCTTTTAAAACTGTAACAGCTTGTAATTCAGTGTTTAATATATGAGACTTTTTGTTTTCACTATCATAGAATATTTGTTAATAAATGCATGCAAATAATGAATTATAAATCTATTTTCCTTTTATCTGAAACATCACTCTTTTATTTTTACCTGAATTCTGAAAATGCCATAAGAAAGAATGCATGAAGAGAACAGTATAACCCAAACAGCACCTCAGATACTTATATGTAGTTTTCAGCATGGGTAGCAGATGAAATCATTAGTATTGTGTCTTTAAATCAATTTTTAGACTGTTATCCATAGATTCTTTATCTGATGCCCCCTTACTGTTACTGCAAAAGAAAATAATAGTAATGAATGTTAAAAAGTCTGGTTGAGCATTCTTCAGTAAAAGAATAAATGTGCTTTCATAAGTTTTATTAGAAAATATATATATAACTAAATGTTGAGCTTCGTAATTATTTTTCAGATGTCTCATCTGAAAAATACTTTAACTCATTCATCTGATTCCTCATTCTAATATTGCTCATTTTGTTGGCGCTGTATGAACCAAGAAAGAGGATTTCCAAGAAGTTTTCAGAGGTATTTTGGCACTATTTTTTTCCCTTGTATTTAAGATAACAGATTGAAGTAAAAGCTTGGTTTGACAGCAGACAGTGGGTATCTCAATGGTAAATAATTAAAATCCAAGGGAACGCTATGGCACCAAGGGTTTTGCAGGAAATCTTTTATGCTAAAAATATGCAGGCATGTTTTCATTCTAAGATTTCAATTTACTAAGTTAGAACAACTTTTGTGGCTGTCTTATGGGATCTTCTGTTAGAGTCCAGGTACAGGACTCAGTGCAAATCTGAAGGGAATAGCCTTTAAAATTTTTTTAAGTAGAAGTAATGCTGCTTACTATTGCCATATAATTAATTACATTAAATAAAGCTAAAAATATGTTTATTGATTATATAATATTTGTAGAATTGTTTTACTACGATGCAGAACTAAGTAATAGGTTATCCCAACTAATTTTATTCTTGAGTCCTATTGCTTAGATTTTATTGAAAGGAATGTTTCTTAATGGTTCATTGTTGGGTCCTTGTCAATGCCTGAAATCAGAATAGGACATACCAGGAAAAGGGATAAAGGAGAAAGGCCATTTGAACCTAATCCTACAAAACATTTTTTTAAAAAAAATACTTTTTTATTGTGTTTAGTTTTCTGACATGAATTTTATTCAATTATTTTCGTGATTTAACTAACTTGTTCTTGGGTAATTTTTCAAGTTGACACAAGTAAAAAAATGAATAAATATGCTCACTCTCTCAGGAAACTGATATATGTAAACAGTCACCTTACTACAGAGAGCATTCCATAGTTGAAAATTCATTATTTCATTCTTGGTGGCATATATATTTTTTTACCTTTGTTTGTTACTATTTGATGAAATAAATATTATGTAATTAGATTTATTTATAAATCTAATTACATACCAATTTACATAAGCAACAACATGAATATTTGACACAGGTTTTAAGCTACAGATGTGTTATACTATTCCAGAAAGGATTAAAAGTCTAAGTCTTAATTCAAGATTTTAAGAAACAAGTATTCATAAACTCCTAGTTACTTTATTTAAGGCTTATAAATCCTGTCCCTGAGGCATCACGTGATCCCTATATGAAGGGACACCAAAGTATAATCTATATATTAAGACTGTGGCAGGCATTGCATGTCTAACAGCCTTGTAAGTAATGGAAGTCTTTTACACCCCCAAATTAGAGAAAGAGCAGCCACATAAAACCAAATAATTCTGACTTGAAGATAGATTTGAAAAATTCACCATTTGTGCACAATGGTGATTTCTTCACAGTCGTGTTGTGCCCTAAGGATGTTCCTGGAGCTGCCAGCTTCATTGCCTGCCAAGTCTGGTTCTGTTTTATTAGCTTGACACATTGCACGGTGACAGTCTCAAGCCTTGGGTGTCCGAATTCCATCTTTCAACATATTGCTTCGAGCCTGTTGTTTCTGACTTCCCATCAGGTGCTGTCATTTTCCAGTAGTCAGCTATGGAGAAGGACCCTCTGTGCTTACGTAGTGCACCACAATTCCTGCTTGCATTACAGAAATCTCTACCAGCTACAAGAACAGTGATGATCTGCCCTCCTGGCAGAGTTTTGTATAAAGGTGAACTGAATAAATAAAAGCCCACTGTAGAATGGAGCTAAAAGATTACATTAGTTATTTCTCCCCAAGGAATTTTATCAATTAGCTTATAGAGTGAGGTCTCATTTTAAAAAAAATATTCTGGTTCATGCCTTGACTAATTTTCTGTAACCAAAGTCAGATATTACATTGCAATATTGGGCAGTGTAACTTATTTAATTCCCTTAAGTTATGAGAAAATAAATGACTTCCAGTTAAAAAATTGAGTGTCTAAGCACTGAAAATAAAAAAAGTATTGCATCACAATGTGTTCTGAGATAATTTCTTTTTCATGCGCCCATGTAATTTCAGTAATTTATAATTTACTGGTATATGTAGACAAGAAGTGTTTGTAAATATTGTAAATTCTGAGTAATATGATTTTACAGTGATACTCTCCTATGAGATCTTCCATTTTTATAGAGCAATAACTTTTTTTTTACAGCTAGGCATTAGTTTTGAAAAGCTATTAGCTTCCATCTCCCTTTGCATAAGTTTCCATAAGATATAATTTCAGCTTTGGAGAGATGATGTGATTGCTAATATTTCTACACTTCTCTAATTACTAGTGATTTCTTGATCATTTAGTCATATACTCACTGAGCAGATGTACATAAAAATACAAATGGATTAAAGAAGTGACCAGAATCTGCCTGTACTGGCTGTTAAATGCAATGTCTACATGTAGCCTTCAGGTGACATTTACCAAGAGAGAGAATTCAATGTCTGTCTTGCTCTGGAAAGGCAGTATTTGGTGAGATCATCACTTAGGCCACATCACAGGCTAGACAGATTGTCTTTATTCCTGATCCTGTTCAGTCAAGAAATATGGACAACTTTCACATATCTGCTACCAGCCATGGTGGGAAGATGCATAGCGGACTGGCTGAGGGTTTTCGGAGCAGGTCAGCTGTGCCCACACTACACAGGTTTTTCAGGTCATTTCTGTGACTCTAAAACACACTTAAGAGTCATTTAGATTATTGAAATTTGAAATTCCTGAAATGAGGGGAGGATTGTGTTGCTATCCCACATGAACGCTATTATAATTACATATCATGCCAGGCCTGGGACATGGTGTTAAGGGGAATGACAGTTCTCAAAGGTCCTTGGGAATAATCCTAAGGAATGAAGAATGCCTATGTAGCTCTGCCCTTCTCGGCTTACACTATGTGCAGTCTGTGGTCCCAGAAACATGCTGTGCAAGGAGTTGTGTCTGGGCTCTGTCTCAAAGGAAAATACACAGCAAATAACAAAAGAGAATTAAGCAATATATGTATGTGCAAGATGGACTGCCAGGGAATCAATCAGGATTTGGGACCAAGACAAAAAGCTATATTGTTTGGCAAATACACTATCTATTATCTGATTCTCATTGAAAAAATATGTTAGTTGCTTCTGAAAAGTTTAACTCTGCATTTTTTGTTTGTTAAATGTTATTTTTAACTGCTACCCAGAAATTTGTTGAAATCACAATTGGTGTCCTGATCCTGCCTTGGGAATTCAGCTTGAGATGTCTATTATTATATTTAATTGAATGTAGACCCTACAATTCCTGCAGGCCAACATTTCACTTCCATGTCCATGTTTTCCTTCTGCATGGAAGTAAGAAACTTTCCTCATCTGCCTTGTATTCATGCATTGTATGTATACACATATGTATTATGAGGAAAGAATACCAATAGAGCAGTGAGTATTTGTTGCACAATGCTTTTTGTCTGTAGGTTGCCAAGACCTCAATAAACAATGACAGACAGCAAGGGTGATTTAAATCAACATGCTCTCTACTGGGTTTTCTCTGGGTGCTGGAAATGAAATACTCTGAATCAGTTTAACTGTTTCTTCTATCCCTCGATGTCCTGCTAGCCACAAGTCTTTCTCATTAAAAAAAAAAAAATACAAGCAACAAAACAAACAAAACAACACAGCACTGTAGATAGCCTCTGTTCTAGTTCTGAAGGACCTTTCTCAAGCAAATGACGGTGGAATGCATGGCACATGCATCAGAAGAAAGAATATCAAGCCTCTAAATGAGATACTATCTTCTCTGTTAGTGATAAGCAAAGTAACTCCTAAATCAGACATCTAACATTGTTGGCTGTCAGGGCTCAGTTACTTCTGCCATTACTTCTGCTAGCTCATTTTGTATCTGAATATCTGCAATTTGATGGCAAACAATAAATGAAAGCATATCTGTATTTACAGGACATATTTTAATATTCTGAGGTCTGCAACAGAGGGAGCTAAAATAAATGGGTCAAAAAAGACTGTGAAGTTCTAATATTTATAATTGTCATATACTAGAGACCTTGAGAAAACTGATGAAGCTTACTTACAAAGCAGTTAGAGGAACACTTATTTTTAGAAAAATGTAGTCAGATACACCCAAATTATAAGAAAAAATTCTATTAATCATTCCACCTTTTAAAGGAAAAAAGTGTATTTCATAGCTATAGAATAATAGAGAATATATTTCACACAATTACTCACTCTTCAGAATGTTAAAGCATAAGTCCTTTTGGGATAAAAACTGTTTATCAGCTGAAAATGTAAAAGATTCAAACCTTTAAAAGGGACCATGGGCTATATAAGTCATATGAAAATATTGGAAATATACTTAAAAGAGTTGTACTTTAAGTTGCAAGTGGGATTTCTGAGTAAATGAAGTCACATCATTTTGGTATATTTATCTCAAGTTCTACCTTTAAAATTAGATTTCTGTAGATAGATGCCATTGATCAACTAATTTACAATAATGTAGCTGTGCGAAAAACAATACTTTTAGGATGTTGTTCCTTGTCTATACTTTTTCTTTAAGGACGGGCAGAAAATCTTGCTCACTTTCTCAAGCTATAGAAGGCTATTAAACCTAATCAGGAGTGGAGAATAAAGCCATTCTTTCCAATACTCAGCCAAAGCTGTTCTTCAATCGGTCTGATTTTTTGGCTTAGAAATTAGTTCCCAGTACGCTTAAATAAATTGCTACTGGGTTGGGGGTTATTTATTTATTTATTTCTCTTACACAGGACCATCAAATGTAACAGAGATTTCAGGGCATCACATGCCTCATAAATGGAACTGCTACACTGAAGTTAGTTTTATGTGGGTCAGTTTGATGTATCCTCATATTAACTATCTGAAACATCGAAGGAAGTACAGTAATGGTTCAAAAGTTGATCGGAAGTCTAGTTTCCCTCTTTTAGATAACCTTGTGTGCTGCTCCCCTTTTTCTCTATTTTCACAATCAAAAGAGAGAAAATAATGAATGCAATGATATATAGTTGCAGAGCTTTCATAAAGTACTTGGATTTACTGACATCTTTTCACATATAAGACAGAAACTTTTTGTGAAGCCTGGATATTCTCAATAACCTTCTAAGCATTTACTTATTTCTTTATTTATTTCTTTATTTATTTTAAGCTAGAATGGTCTGTAATGATGCAGCAAACAGTTCCATAGGGGGAAAAAATCAACCAGAAACCACAAAAGACCACCACCAAAACAAAAAACATGCAAGAATCTCTTCATGTTTTGTTCTCTTCAAGAATGAAGTTGATGCACATAGTAGTAGGACTTTTCTGGAGAGAAGAAGAAAACATCCAAACTGGCTGAATTTGCTAGAGAAAAATGTTACCATTTCGAGCATCAAAACAAAAACTGCCCAATACAAAAAATAAAATATCAAATATATTATATATATATAAAAGTAATTATGTTAAGTGATTTTTGTAATCTCTGGATAAGCCTTTTAAATGTTTAATGGAAGGAGAAAATTTTGTGGTGAAAAATGCTACTTTTTTCTATTAGGAAATTCTAATATAAGGACACCTACCTTATTTATCAATTTTTAAATACTTACACTAGTATGGATATTTTTATTCATTTTTATTTATAAAAAAGACATTTACCAGGGTTTTTTTCAGTACACATTACCTAATAGACAGTGTTTTGCCCGGAATCGTGCTAACAGTTTATGCTTTAGAAATACTATTTTGTCCCAGTGCTCAGTAATCCTCTTGAACCATTTCCTCCAAAACTGTCATAAAAGCAACCGTGTTTGTTTGGGGTTTTTTTGTCCTGCTATATAAGGAAAAACAAGAAGTTGTCTAAAGAACTTAAGTCCAACAGCTGCAGGCTGACTCAGGTGGTTGTTTCAACTTACCCTAAAGCATACCTATGTAAAGATTGTAGGTTGTGTTTCCAGGCCATCAGTTCATCTCAATTGTAGCTAGTAAACACTGTTTTTAGAATTAATTCAAGAGACTTTTAATTATGGATTCAGTTGAGAGGTGGAAATATTTTTACTCTGATTACTAAGAAAGAATATAATGAGCAGTCTGAAGCAGTCTACAAACCTAGAAGCTGTGAAGAGCAGATAATTATATAATTGGAAATATGTCAGCATCTATTCTGTGAATAAGAGAAAGGACCTGAATAGGAAAATCTTTCTTTTATTTGAATTTCATGGGTTTAAAAAAAAAAGTAATCTTTCTCTTGAGAAGAGCCATTGGGTTCCCTCCCCTATAATTTATACCAAATTGTCCTCTGACATTTCATTTTGCTGTTCTAAATTGTTGCAACTTTGAATAAAACATTTTTATGCTTTGTGTATTGTAAATTAATTGCTCCTGTCAGATTAATAGCTCTTCTTGGGAATACAGGATATTATGGTATACTTAACAGCAGTTCTTAATGCTCCCATGAAAACTGAAGGAAACTGATGTGAAAGATAACCCCAAAACAATACAAGCCCCACTCCTCTCTGAACAAATAAAATAATAAGCAGAGCTTATTTCCTCTCAGAAGGTTCCTCCAAGTATTGTCACATCAGGTATTGGAAGAGCAGAGTGCATATACCCTTCAGGAAAGGCATTTTAAAATTCATTTCAGTGATTGCTCATAATTGAGTTTAACAGCTGAAAATCCTTCAGCTGACCTCCTGTCTATCTTTGTTTGTTCTAATACAGATGCTTAGAGAGCAAAATGTCCACCCAAACAATGTGGAATGACAACAGTAAACACACACACACACACACACACACACACACATATATCTTGTATACGTATGACAGTATTGTTTTTATAAACATATATATGTGCAATGTGTATTTGTATTGCTGTTGAATATATATAGCAATGACAGATATTTATATATGTCAACCATACTCCTACACAAAGAATTAAAAAAAAATGTCAAAGCCATCTGTTTTGGGAATGTTAGAACGAATGTAGGTAAATAATTGCAATTGCTTAAATTGTTTGGGTTTTTTTCCATACACAAAGAAAATCTCAGAGCCACATGGTACAAAAAGATCACATACAGAAACTAATTAAAACCTTGTCAAAGCAAGCCTGTCATCTTCAACTGAAGTGAGTGGGTAAGAAAATGGAACAACACTGCAATAAAAATTTGGCACAAGAAGTTGTTTTTATTTAAAAATATCTTGAAAAAAATTAGAAGCTGAAATGTGCTCTTAAAAACATTAATTTAAAGCTGATATACTTCTCACTCCTGTACTATTCTTTCCATACCTTGAAATTTCTATCTATAAAATTCCTCCAGCCTGATTGTAATAGTATCCTAACATCACAGCTTTATCTAGTTTTGACAAAAACTTGCATTACCTTGTTCTACGGAAGAAAGATATGCAAGGAAGCAGAATATGGACAGGACATACCAGATGAAAATGCCAGCAGGGATTCTGAATATATGGCCTTTTAAAGGAAGGCCTCCTAGAGGGTCAGTCCCAGTACCTTATCAAAACTTTGCAAAAATTACCAGGAATTATGAATTGCCTGAAGGGCTGAGAGTTTGCAGCTCTCTCGTTCAAAAAAATATTTTCTTACTTCATTTACTTGGGCCAAATTCCTTAACGACTTTGGCTTTGCAGCTAGCAAATAATTTCATTTCAGCTTTGTCCCTGCCCTATCAACATTTCTTCTTGAAATAGGACTAGTGTGTTGACTATGCTAATGGCTAAACTATGAACTTCTGAGTGAGTGACTTAGCATTGCACCATGTAACAAATAAAAAAGGTGAGGAAAAGAGCAACTTTTGCTATTTACAAAGATAGGTTCTCAGACAATGTACAAATTACTCTTCTGCTTATCTTGTTGTCCCATTTGTCTCCCAGCAAGGAGAACAGCCAAATTCTCATTTCTAAAGAAAGATCAAATGAAGTTTGACATTTCATTACTAAATTTTTAATCATCTTAATACCTCAGATCTGTCCTCCCGGAAGAAAAAAAGATCACTTAGGTTTTCTGTCTGCTCTATTCCAGTACTTTGTCCAGCTTCGCTTCTCATAAAAGCCAACTCTGTAAATATATCTGCACCATAAAAGAGTTTACTAATCTGAAGTTTATCTTTCACCAATATTTCTCTCACGGTCCTGACCAGAGTCTCCTGGAGTCTCTGCCCACACCAGTCATCCCAGGAACTCTATTTAACCTCAAGCTGGGGCATACCAGAAAAGTGGTAGGCTCCAGCTCAGTTATAGCCAGGTCATGAGTTCTGTTGATATTGATCCTGACCTATAGACTGGTTTTCCAGCTCTGCTTTGTCACACTTCAGCAGCCACTCAGTTTCTGTATCTCATCTTAACGCTGACCTTCAGGCAGACAATGGTTTGACCTTGGACCTGCCTCACTACCATTAAATATCCTCTTGTTAGGATTCCTGGTTGGACCTGACCAGTGTCTCTAGGTCTATCCTGTCTCTTTGCTTAAGTGTTTTGGGGTGCGCCCTCACTTGTAAATCCTCTGGCCTAGGAGTCATGTGAAATTTCTGTTCCTTTGCCAACAGCTGGCCCATGGTTCTCTCAACAGCTTCCTCCCTCCAAAATACTGGTTGCATCCCAGACCTACTTCAATATAAGATCAATCTTCTCCTTATCATCTTCATATAGAAACATTCAATATGTTGAAGTATTGCTTCTGTTGAAGTATTTTGTCTCTCTTCTTCCAGACATTTGGAAATGTGTTTCCTGACTATTCTTAGAAGGTGTTATTATATAAATTACAGTCCTGCTTCACATATGGGGAAGCAAATAAAAGAAGAAAGATTTCGTATCTGGTTCTCTGATTTTATGTGAATAATTTCTTTGGCAAGTCGTGTTGGAATTTGTCACATGAAAGTAGGGGGGTATGCCCAACCCTTAGGGGAGATTTTCTCAACCCACAGAGATTTATTTGCCTGCTAGTGCCCCAGGGCATGTAAGTCCATCCAGGTCTGTCAGGTATCCCACACAGAAACCGTTCACCAACCAGATTCAAAAGATCAGGGTAATTTGGTTGCTCTTTTTCACAGACTGACATGTAACAGGGGAAGGAAGACCCCCTCAGCAGATCTTCCCATGTGTTTTCCACTGTCAGAAAATGCTCAGCACTCCATAAAGGACTCACTCTTACAGTTTACAGAATAACACTCTTTATTAATACAAATTGTGACAAGTTAATAAGGCTTGTGGTCATTGGTGATAGGGTATAGGTGCAAGAACACACCTTAAAAAATCTAATAATTTTTGCAAACACAAGCACAAACTCTAAACTAAAGCAATCTACTAAAATACTATGGAGCAAAACACAAGCTCTAGTCCTTAACGCAGTAATTAATTCATGTAGCATAATTTTCTCATCCTTCCATTGGGGGGGGGGGGGGGGGGGATGGCAGATTCAACTCATCAGTTGATCCCAGCAATTTTGGTGGAAATCATTCTCCAATTTCTCTTTATTTCCCACTTCCTTTTATAATATTTCTTTAGGTTTATGTGGAGTTTGAGTGAATTAAGACACAAGTGCTAAATTGGGTAGTTGTTCTTGGGTATTTTTTCTGCATGGAGAAATCTGGCATGGGTCAAAGTGTCACCATGTTCCCTTTCTGCAGGATGTCTGCAGAGAGGGACCCTATTGCCTTCACATCACTCCCCTCTCTGGTTTATCCAGGTGTTTATCAGTGTATGTGGAATTTTAGTGGGGCACTGTGACTGTATTTCCTCCAGGAAATACATCTGGGTCTCCTTCTGTGATTCTTTAATTTTAATCCTGTCCATTGCTCCACATAATTGTGATTAGTTGCAGCACAAAGAGATTAAAATTTTTGTCAGCACCTTCAAAATGCAGCGGTTTTTCTCCTTCCAAGTCACATCTGGGCTTCATCTCTTTAATAACTGAAATTGTCATTACAGATGAGAAAACATTTAATTGTTTCAGCGTCCAGTAATTACTTGTATGCAGTCACCAACAAATGTATAGAATCCTTTGGGCTGGAAGGGAGCTTAAAGATTATTTACTTTCAACTCCCTGCCATGGGCAGGGACATCTTCCACTAGACCAGGCTGGATGGGATTTTGAGTAACCTGGTCTAGTGGAAGGTGTCCCTGCCCATGGCAGGGAGTTGAAAGTAGATGATCTTTAAGCTCCCTTCCAGCCCAAAGGATTCTATGTAGTGACAGAATAAGGGGAAATGGCTTTAAATGGAAAGAGTGGGTTCTGATTAGATGTTAAAAAGAAATTCTTCAATATAAGAATGATGAGACACTGGAAGAGGTTTTCCAGAGACACTGTGGATGCTCCATTCCTGAAGGTGTCACTGCATGACCTTGTAAGAAGTCCCTATGTGGAAGATGGGATATCTTTTAGTATAATTTCTTACTATGAACTATGAATCTAAATTTCTCCAAATACATGGATCTTCCAATACGTTTTCCACTTCTCTATGCTTATTTTAATGATAGCAAATGATCTTACTTAAATGCACTTGACCATTGCTTCAGTTAGCTACTTGATCTTTTTTTAGATTTTTCTCTATCTAGTTTCTTATAACTTGCTTGCTTCCTGAGTGCTGTTTCTGCTGGATGCCAATTGCTCATGGCAAACTGTTTGCCTAAAAATGAAATGACTGTACATCTGCAAACCACCTGCATTTTTCCTGGAATGTTTTCTAGAGTGTGATATTGCTTGTGTAACAATACAAACCACAAATTATGCATTGCTAGTGTACCCTGTCCTGTCACTTTGCCTCTGAATTTTGATATTCTCTCCATTTTTGCTACATATTGTTAATTTCCCTCAGTATATGTTTCTAGGGAATGACTTGACCTCAGTGGGATTGAATTACTAGAGTTTTAATTTGATGTATTATGCCACATGTATTTATTTATGGTTTGCAATTATATCTAGCATTTCAAATCATGATTCTCAGTGCTCAAATGTCCCCAATATACTCTATATCTAAGTTCAGAAGCTGTACTAGTTTTACTATTGCTTTATAGGAACAGCCCCCTAATACCTTAATTTCTGCAGCTTCAAACAAACCTACCTCAGGGTTCAGCATATCTTGCCATTGTCATCATTGCTGCTGTTATCACTTCATCTTTTGTGGTTTCAATAGTGATGGTTCCCATGACTTCATCAACAAACAAAGTTCGGGGTTCCTCATCTAAGGAGCATTTTTGAGCTGTATCTGGATAATTTAGAAAATGTGTTATGATAAATATTTTACATGGAAGCAGTTGTAGTATTATAATTTTGATTACCATTAAATTTCAAATATACCTTCTAGAATTGAATCAGAAACAGGCAGAGAAGATGTAGAGGAAAACATACTCAAAATAAAATTTAAATAATGCTCTGTAGAACAGTATTCAAGTACATAGAAATTGATT
Source organism: Pithys albifrons albifrons (assembly GCF_047495875.1). NCBI lineage: Eukaryota > Metazoa > Chordata > Aves > Passeriformes > Thamnophilidae > Pithys > Pithys albifrons. The sequence continues at coordinate 69,445,817 of NC_092460.1, forward strand.
TTCTGATGAATATTGTGATTTTTTTTTACTAGCTTCCACTGAATATTTTATATTTAGAACATTAAATATAATATTCCGTTCCTCAATAATTTTCTTTCTACAATCATATTGTATTATCAGGTATATGTTTCAATTACATAGAAAACGTTTTTATTAAATATTCTTGAATAGTTTAAAAGTGGTTTTGTCAGAATTTGGGAAAAACAATGGATAAAGGTAGAATTAAAATATTTAAGTACATTTATTTTATTTGCAAGAGGAAGGATAAGTAGGAGGCAGTCCTGTGAGAAGAACCAAGTAAAGGAACACAGTTTCTCCCATGATTATGTAGGAGTGAATGATGTAGCAATGCTAACTTCAAATCAATCAAGGTCCAAGTTATTCTTAGGTAGGTTTTGCAGGTTTCTTTCTTTTTAATAATGAGCAGAGAATGGAAAGTTCTGGTTACAAATATTTTTTAATTGTGCATTCTTTTTGGGTAACTTCTGCATCATGACTTTTTCTCTGGCTGAGTAGCAGAGTTTGGAATTTGGCTTCAGTTCTTGTAGAATAGGTGCACAAATGCTGTTTAGGTATAAATACTTGGTACACTGTTTAGGGTAGAAGAAAATATATTTTCTTCAAACAGTATTGACTTCTGAATTGTGATTGGGAATCAAACCAGTATGCACATGTTTAGATTATTAATTTCATATAAGTGAGGTCTCAAAGGTGGATTTGTTTTTGCAAACAGGTTTCTCTCCTCCCATTTGTCTGGTATTAAAATATGGCTAATCTTCCATTTTTTTTCTTCCTTGATTGCAGGACTTCTGTGCTCCCATTAATGTTTTAAGCATTCTTTGTGCTTCCAGTGGAAAGTTGATCCAACAGCATGAAGGGTACAGTCCTTCACTTTTTGTTTCTAGTAATTGATATATATATACCTCACCATGGTCTAGAACAAATGCGATTAATTGATCTGTACAGGCAACAATGAATTTGGATATAGTCCACTGAGAAGACTGTGCATCCTGCTACCTTGTAAGATTTCTCAGATCCAGACTTTGTTCTGCAGTCACACTGAAGCAGGACGAAAATAAATCATTGAAGAGTCTCTAAGCCAACAGATATCATTAGACTTGAAGTTACAAGCTTAGACAGATGTCCTGAGACGGCAGTACACATCCATCTGTAGTCAGTGAGAATGAAGAAAAAAATTATACTTGTATCTCTACAGTGAATAAAGATCGATTTCAAAAGCCAAGGCACTTTGGTCCACTTCTTTTGAGGAGCTTTGGCATGGCCTTATGCAGTGGATCTAGACCTGTGTTTTCATGGTTCCAAATGATATACAAATTGCAATCCATGAGGAACTATTTAGAAATCTATATCTCACAGATGGCAGCCATTCAGTACCACCTTCATATTCAGAAAGTGTGAAGAGGAAGGAGAGAAAGAAGATTTTTATCCTTTCATGACTTTATGGCTGCGGAATAGCTAGCTGAAAGATTTTAACAACTGTCAGAGTTTTTTCTCCCTGGAAAATCTTACAAGAAATAAAAGCTCAAATAACTTTGGATTTGAAGTTCTTTCAGTAATGTGAGCACTGGAAGACCTGCCAAGTCAGTACTTTCATGCCATTTTTGTTTGGTTGCAGAACAAAGAAACTCAGAGCATAGATATGCATATGAGATTAAATGTAGATTTTGTCCTTCAGGTTACAATTTCAATGCCTTTGAATTCCACCCAATCAGCATTCCTGATTTTCAGAACCTTTTCTTGTAACCTTCCTGTGACAGTTTCCTGACATCTCTTGCTGTCATCCACATTCAATCAAGTTACAGAGACAGTGCTTGCAATTTATAGTTTGATTCTTTTGAAAGTTAACTCTGATCCTGGCTCTCAGAAGTGACTGGCAAATTAGACAAAGTACAGGAAGAGCTGAAACAAACAATAATTGGAACATTTTGAATTTCAATAATTTTTTATTTTGTTCTATTTGATTTGTTGGCCTCCTTTACAGAGTCAGACAATATATCCATAAAATTTGATTCTTTATTCCCCATCTAAGTTCACATATTAAGAAAGCTTCTGAATGCCCCTTCATACCTTGATAGCAGAATGGACAAATTCACTAACACATTACAGTAAATAAATTTATTAGATTTTCTTCTTGTCTTTTTGCTATGAGTGTTATCTGTCCAATAACCATGTTTTGTGCTGTAAAGTAAGATACACACAGGTACCCCCAAAAATTCCAAAGCAGTGAGAAGAATCCAAGAAAGTTTATTCTGAAGTCTAGAACACTAAAAATTTACAAAGGAAGCTACACCAGCTGCAAAAAACACTGGGCCTGGGGAAAGACAAACCTCCCATGCCTTCTTTGGGCTTTATTATCTCTGCCCATGCTCCCTGCTCCAGCTCTCCCTGCTGGATGCGGAGGCCTGTATCGTCTGCTTATCTCTTCACATACCAGAGAAAGAGAGCCTGCAGCCTTCTCTGGAATGCAGAAGGGAAAGGAAAAAAGACCTCACCTACCCACCCTTTGAGAAAGGGTTTTTCCAGGCAGGGAAGACTTCCTAAGAAACATCTGTCTCCTTCAAGTGATTCTGGCAAAAAGGGTATTTACCCTTACAGTACACACTGGATTATAGGCAGTTAAATGCCTCTCTGGTGCCCAATCCCATCAGATCTCAGAAGCTAAGCTGGGTCAGGCCCAGTTAGTACTTGGATGGGAGACCTCCTGGGAACACCAGGGGCTGTAGGTTCTAGTCCTGAGGACTTCACTGTCACCGTCCAAGCTCGCTCGGCCGTGGCAGATGAACCTCAGGAGTTAAAAGTGTGGGACCAGTTCCACACATGCTGTGCCTCACCTAAAAAATCCACTGTGCAGGCTTGAAGGAACACACCCACTTGGGCCGAGCCCTTCCCAAATCTTCATTTGCAAAGCCGAACCATACATACGTATACATACATATACACACTGGATCAATTTAAAAGGTTATAAATTCAATTATGCAATTATAATATTCATATTGTAATTAAACTTTCCACAATGAGAACAACCAGCCATTGGAATAATCTCCTTGAGGGAGTGGAGGATTCCCCAGCATTTGACGCCTTTAAGAGTCATGTGGATTGGATGCTAAGCCATCTTGCCTAGACCATGTTTTTCTCAAAAAAGATTGGCTGAGATGAAACTTGAGATCCCTTTAAACTTGATGTTCTATAAGTCTATGAATTATTCCTGATCCCTGATTTGATGAGAGATCAAACACCTTCAGCACAAATATTAAAAGTAATTTAATTTTGTTTTCCATAGCATTCATGCCAGTAAACAGCATTTCTCCAATGTTTCTGGAAAACAAATATTAAAACACTTGGAATTTGTCCTAAGCAACTAATTTATAGTTCCAAAGAATGCTCCTAGGAGATTTTGTATTGATCACCATATTTTCTTTAATATTAAGAACCGAGGTTGATCCTAGAGAGATCTTAATCCTACAGTAGTCAAGGAGACTAAGCGAGAAAGAAATCATTATCTTCCATAATGTGGCTATACCTTTCACCTTGCATTCCACAGTAACAACTTTATATAAACTTCAAAAGAAGAAATTTTTTCCTACAAATGTCTCTGGTAAATCACTCTGAAGATTTAAAGCAAAGAAACAACATTCACATAGATTCTTGGACTCAATAACATGGTTGTACAGGTATGATATGATACCTCTGTTCCAGTATTGAACACTGGATTAATTTACAGGTGTATTTTTATGTGTTTGGGGTTTTTTTCCTCTTCTCTTCTAGCAAGCTTTTTCCAAATAAAATGAAATAATTTATTTTAAGTCACTGGAACTTCTTTTTGAAATCTAGGTGGATTATGTTTTATTTTGAGTGTTAATTTGGGATTTTCTTCTATGATCTCATGTGAAAGAGAGAATACAGAGTATTTTGACTGAAACTTCAGTAGGCCTTATTTTTCATATTTATTGTATTGCTGATTAGTTGAAGGATGGAACATTTGGCATAGAAAGCATTAAATAAAATTTCTGATGTCATGCTTTAGAACTGCCATTCCACGTGTACAGAACTACATTTAAGAAGGAAGGGACTGAATACAGAATGGAATGGCTTCAGCGTTTTTTAAGCTGACTCTTCAGTATGAATTCTTACTGTTGTTACAAATCATGTTTTCCTGGGGCTTTGACCATTAGGTGGAGAATTTAAATCAATGGTTCATGATTTACCCATAAGGCCTATAGACACCTACCTTTATGTCTCATGCAGCTTAACAGAGTGCAATTCATCTCTTATTTCAAATTGCCTTGCTGCCTCTAGTTATAACATTAACAAGTCCCAGGCAGACCAGACAGGACTGTAGAAATAAAATATAGCTCTGAAATCACTCAGGTGTTTCTTTTAATTTGGTTTGTTTTCTACCTTTATTTGAAAGACTAGGCATTAGAATATACCATAGCACTCCAATAAAAGAGGAACAATTTCTGAAGAGAAGTTGTGAGCAGACCTGCTGATCAGCTGAGGCAGCTGTCAGTTCTTGGAACTGGAAACAGACAGAAGCACTGAGCAAATGCTGAGATGAATAGCATATCAAAATGTTCACACATGATAAAGAGTCAAGATGGAAAGAAAAATATATTTTAAAAATTACAGTAGAAGAAAAAAATTTCTGAATTACCCAGATACAGTCATGTCAGTCTAATTTCCTAAAAGAATAATTCCTGATTTTTATGCTACTACTCAGGAATACACTGGTGTCTCCATACTATCCTGGAGGAAGATATTTCTAAACTCTGCTGTACTGAACTGGAAAGGTCATCACCTTTCAATGACAATGGCAGGTCTTACTTATAGATGCATTGCAGTTTCACATACATATTTACATATTCACATATATTTAGTAATTTATAAAAGAATTCCCATACACCACTGTAATGGATTTATTGCTAGATATTATGCCAGTTATTAATCTCAGGAGAAAATTCATATTCTAGACCAACTTTTAACCTGATACAGAACTTGAAAAGTGATCAGGTATGGAGGTCTGCTCAGAAATCTCAGGAAATCTCAGCAAATGGTCACATTCTCTGCCGAAAAAATGCCATCTGCCATCCAAAATAATTATCCTCTTCTGACTATTCTTCCCTTAGTACTAATTTCCTTTTATTGTGCGTTAAATATGTACACACACATACACCCCACACGCACATACATGTATATATGAAGGGTTCTGCTGTCTCCAAGGGTTTTGGTTTGAAGAAACATTTGGATGACAGATATATTATTTTCAAAACACTCCGGAAATGTCTGTCAGGCTTGATTTTGATGGCACCATCTATTTGTCCTGTGTGCTTCAGGACAAATTTTAAATGAAACCTGAGAAAACTTTATCAACAAATTGTCTAAGAATGAGATAAGGAATATGCAGCCAGACATCCAGTGTGAAAGTGGAAAATCACACCTCCCTGTCAGCTCCTGCTCAGAATCTTTACAAGTACAATGATATCTTTGTTTTAATCCATTATTTAGTTTTGAAGCTTCGGTATATTTTTTTAAATGACTGAAGTTATTGAACTGACTCAGTGACTTTTTATAATTTGTTCAGTATTATGAATTTGCTTTCAACATTATTGGTAAGCAATTACTTGTGGTATTTTCTAAAATCATCTGACTTATTTTAAGAAAGAACCACAATGTGTGTTTCAGAACAATCAAATTTCTTGATTTTCTTTGTTAATGAGCAAAGCTGTGCCTCAGATGTTGTATCACAAAGGCTTGAATTTATATGTACCACTTCTGGATCACAGGATCTCACCTGCTATTTTTGTGGGAAATAAAAAAAAAAGAAGATAAAAAAATTATAATATTTTAAAATATTACAGTTCCAGTCTCGCCATCTCTTGTAAAGAAAAATGAGGGCAAAATAGAAAATTGGAAGAGGAAATATTCCTAAGTAAAATCCTGCAATGTAAGTTCTGGTACTTTGAGAAGCTGATGAGTAAAAGTTGGTTAGTTTTGCTGCAATTTAACCAAAATATGCATTATATGTTCTGATAGAAATGCTCTGAGCTATTCTTGCAGCCGGACACATCCCAAGTTACCCTATACCTTTTTTTGTCAGTGTAGCTCTTTCTTTTGTCTTGTGGTTTGTTGGTGTTTTGGGAATATATGGATTTCACTCTATAATATGAAGATAGTGTCCTTCCAGTCCTAAGTGGCTAATGATAGGACCTATTTTTCTTTCTCAGCTGAAGGCTGTAAGCCAGTACACTTCTGGAATGTGTAATGAGGTTAAATTGTACTTTAGATCTGCAATGAATGGTAAATGAATGGTGATATACCCTCATTTTAGTTCTTACTTTAGTTCGTTAGTTTTAGTGTTAATTCCATCTGAGAAGGGAATGTAAATAGATGTATAAGCCTTTTTGCACCTTGCATATTTTCTCAAGGGTCTCTTTTTTAGATTACTGACAAAAACCCAGGCTCTATTGTTAATGCTGCTAAGTCAATACTTGAACACAAAGTGCAATTGTTTGTTTGTTTGTTTGTTTGTTTAGTGACTCATGGAACACTAGGACTTCTAAATTTCAGTTGGGGAATATATAAGCATACATAGTGCCTGCCAGAATTTTTTTCTGGAACTTCATATTAAACAAGTTTTTTTAAGTAAGTTCTTCATACTTCATATTGAATGGTTTTATAAGAAGAAGAGGAGATACATGGGCACGTGAGACAATAGTTGAGAAGTTTTCTTTTTAACCCTGAGCCTTTTTATCATCAGCCTGCCTCACCATCTCTAAAATTAATTGACAATATTAATTAATATCATAAATAGACCTAGGACAAAAGATACAGTACACAAACTTTCCAAGGGGAATTTTCTAACTTTCTGTAGTCTTAAGTATTCAGTTTCCTAGGTATAGCAGTAAAGCTGAAACAAGTATGCAGCCAAGAAAAAGTCAAGCTGTTAATTTGAGTCAAATTTAGTGCTCAGTTTTAAAATCTATTAGGGACCACGATACAGCTTTCACGGAAACTAATAATGTTTCTCTCTTCACAAAGATTTCTTAATCTCTTCAAATTTAATAGACAGGATTAGTGAAAGGGCTTCAGAAAAGTTCATCTTCTGTAAAAATTTGTAAATAACAGAAAATTGTTGAAATTTTTCGTTTTCCCCATGTTCGATGGCTGAAATCTTGGTATTTTTTATATTAGTGAGATCAGAATTTCAGCAGTAAGTTATGAGATTGCTGAAAAAACATCTCTAGCACACAGATATATTTTGGAGTTATCCACATACCTACACTAAACTATTGTCATAGGTTATAAGATTCCATTCAATCAATATTGAGGAGTTTACATATTTGAATTTTTATTTGAAATTTCACAAACATTTTTCTACTAAAACTCTGTGAATTTGTTCATAAGGCTGTTTAGAACTACAGACTGTAATTAGTACTGGGAAATTTTATAATGAGAGAACAAGTTTTACACCTCTGCAGGTCTTACTGGTTTTGCAGTATTCTTGAGTTTATGCTTATTCAATACTATTGTTAGCACACATAGGCAGAGTAAGATGTAACAGCCATGCATTATTTAAAAGTCATGCCTTGACAAGTGATGACAGTTGAACATGACAGTTTTGGAGATTCTTATTTGTTAAAATTTCACCATAAACCCTTCTCAGACTTCTTCCAAATTTCCTGTTAAATGATAGTTTGAGGCAGCTCAGCAACAGTACTTTATTCTATTAAACTGGAAAATTCCTCCCCAAACCATCTGGGCTGGCAGGTGTTCATCATCAGATCTAAGTTGCTATGTGACAAGAGATTGCTTATGCTAATTAGTCATGTAGCATAAAACTCCAATTTTGCTCATTTGAAACAACTTATGTTTGCAAGGGCATATTATCAGTACCTATAAAGCTTAAGATGTAAGACTAGAGTTAATAATGTGAGAAAAATTGAAGACAGGGGCTACTCATATATATACAACCTCTCAGGTTTTCCCCTAGCTTTCTGATCCATGAAGAGAAGCTTAATATGAATGATGTGTTAGTGTTTACCTCTGTGACTCAGACTAAGTCACAAGGCCAGCTCAGTCATTTGGTTAACTCACAGAAGTTAGGAACATCTCTCTGAGTTGGAGCTATTATAGTGCTGAGTTTTGACCCTGAGAAGCTTCCTTATGCTTTCAGGCCTGGGACAGAAGAAGATAGAAAATACTATGCAGTTCAAATATCCCAGTTATTATTTTTTCATTATTTGTATTATAGTGAAATCCAGAAGCTTAAGCTAAGGTTAACAGAGCATTCAGTAGTCAACTTTAAAAAGACCAAATAGACATACTACAGAATTTCCCACATTGAAGGTGGAACAAGTAAGGCATAAAATTGAGACAGTCCAAAATCAGCTTAATTTGAAACAAATTCAGGCAATATACTCTCTAACTGTGGCAGCATTCTAAGTAAAATACTATGCCAATTTTGAATCAAAACTTCCCTATGCACTCATAAATACTCTGTTGCATATAACCATTCAATTACTTAGTGTCTTTGTAAACATCAAAATTCAAAGGTAGATGGGAAGAGATATTGAAGCTCTCCACCCAGCTGAAGACCACTGAAAAGGGACTGAGTTCATTTTAAAAAACATTTGTCCAGTAATGATGATTTCATTCAAATGTGTGACAACCAGAGGAGGAAGCATAAATGATAGTTTGATTGAATGGTCTTAGTGTCCAGGATAACTTATGCATATTTTTCTTCAATGCAGTAAATGAAAGGAGTTCTAAGAGACAAGAATTCAGGATTCCTAAGGCCACTGGGATAAAGTCAAAAAGGGTCTTGTTTCTATTTTTATTTTTTTTTACCCCCTGTCAATCTCGAAAAACTTGCAGAAGCACCTTTGACAGGGAAAAGGTAGTTTGTCGCAGCCTTATCCATAAGTGGACAACAATACTATAAGTGAGGCTTTGCATTATCTCTGGCCAATGGAGTATCTATCGCCCTTAGCTAATACCAGTTTCTCTGAGTTTTTCCAAATATTCAAAACCAGGATATTTTTCTCTTCAAGGTTCTTATGCCTACTCTGAAACCCAGTTAAAAGATTCCTAAGGATCAGCCCTTAATCAGCTGTCAAGGCATCAGAGTTTGCCATAGATATATTCTTTGCCTACACTTTTTCATTGTCTGGTGGTCGCTGCTCTGAATCACTCTTTGAAGATCCTGTTGCGTGTTACAGAACTGAGTCTCACATAGCTGAGGTCATGCTGTCTTTTAGACCAAGATCATCAAATGACGTCAGATCCAGTGACAGCATCTTGATCTCCTGAGGTCATGCATTCCAGATTTGTAATTAGTTCAAATAGCATAACAAGATATTTATTTTTGCAGTTACGTGGGGTTTTGGTTTTTTGGTTCTTTTTTTGCTATTTCGTTGTTGTCCTGTTGATCTTTGGTGTACTCAACACAACTTGTGTGGACTAACTCCAAGAAAGAGACTCCAGGGAGTAGAATCTTCCCCAATGACTAATACTTGATTATATCTGTTGTAGGCTTAATCAGTATATAGAGGCTCAGATTATATTTTCCATTCTCTTGATGGCACACCGACACCTTGACAATAAAGCATTAAAATAAAATATTAAAATTACTGTATTTAATGTGACAGACCAACTAATGATGAGCACAAAAATGCATAAGACTTTTAATTCATAGTGCTAGTAAGCCACAGGCAGCTTTTCATAGAAGCAGTAATTTTTAGTGTGGAATTTATGTGGGTTTTGTCTTGTTTTTCCTGATTTGATACAACCACCTCCTTTTTTTATTTTTTAATCAGATGAGTCCTTGTTGAAACAATTGCAGAATACTCCAAATCTGAAAATGAAACATTACTGCTATAAAGTCTTCACTCAAGATAATGCTCCAGGCCGGTATTCACTTAAGATCCTACTGGGGAACCTTAACCATCTCCAGCCCTGTCTGCTTTGACAAGTCACAGAACTAACAGAAGTGGATCTTCAAGAATGAATCACATTATGCCAAATATTTGTAATCCATATGTGTTATGAATGCTGAAATAGGGCCGTTAGAAATAGTACATATTTTTTCTAAAAGTTCTAACACTTGACTGTGGGTATATTTTGGATGTTAGTACATTCTTCAGTTTTCATTGTCTCAAAATACTAAATGGCTCAAAACTGCAATTACCTCTGAAAAGTGGAACTATTGGAATTTTTGCAGAGACTCTGTATTTCACATTGATAAGGAATGGTTCCTCCCACCTCCCGATGCTTAAAGTTCCCATAATAAAAAAAAAATTAAAGAACAAACAAACAAACAAAACTAAAAAAAAACACAACAAACAAAACCAAAACCAAAACCAGCAACCAAACCTCTGTGAAGCTGAAAGGGATTCACTACTTTCCCTGCAGCAAAAACTTCTGTGGCAAGATATGATGCAGTGTAAAGTATTCCACTCTATTGTTGAATGGAATAATTTGCCTGGAATCATTAAATTCTTATTCACTCACGCAGAAAGCAAACTGAGAAACCTGCTGATTCAAGGGTAATTTGATTATTTTATAGACATCATTCTTCAGCCAGTTAAGGACAAGGAAAATATGGTGCTGTCTTGATGTAGCAAGCAGGAAAACAGGCATTTAGTTTTCTGGTGGCACAAACTTACAAATTGAGAAGGAAAAAATGTAAAAATAACCCAAATTTATCCTAACATTTTTTATTGAACCAAATACTCAATGCTTCTCTATATAAGGTTAGTGAAATATAATAAATTGTAGTGATATTTTGAGATTTACATTTATTATTGATGAGCACCTTCTAATTTTAATTCATTGGTGAGATTGATAGTTATCCCACTGGCATTTATGCCATGTGCTTTTTGTGCTTATTTTGTTTGTTCACAAGAGTATCTAAGGAAGAAATTTTTATCTGCAATTTGTACATGTCACAGTACAAACACTGGGTTTATCATTGTATACCTGCCTCAGGTGGTCTGAAATGGAGGTGTTACAACAGGAGAAGGAAGTCATTTTTCCAAGCCACAGAACAATCAATTAAAATGAGTAAGGAGGAGGAGAAATATGAGAAGTATCTTTCACACACAAGGGTCTTTTGTTCAGCAAACAAAAAGTCCACCGTGTAGCTGGATAATAAGACAATTTGAAAGATCAGACATTGCTCAACATGAATGCTGTATCACAGCACTCATGCTGACACAAGGTAATGTGCCTGCTGAGTACTCTGACTAGTCAAAGAGCTAATGCAAAGGAGAAATAACACAAACAATTCTTTGCTCAAGAAGAAGAACAAAAACCAGAAAGAAAGGAGGAAAGGGAGTCATAGAAACAGAATAACACTACTTCTGACTTGTGCAACACCCTCCCAATAATAGGAAGGCTGTTGAATACTTTATCACATTGTTCCACTCTGTTCTCATTAGCACCTCACCAGCATCTCATCTTCTGAAGTGCAGGTCGCTTAATTCCCAAATAGTAATTTTAAAAATGTTTCTAACTTTTAAACAAAGTTTTTAGGTTAGAATGACCACCTTTACAATTTACTTTCAGAGTTGTGAATAGCCTTCATTGCAAGCACAAAAATGAAAAGAAATATTGTCTTTTCTATTGCCCTTTTAGATGTCTTTAGGCAAACATCTTCTCTGTTTGTTAGATCAAAGTTAGATGCAGCCATGAAGTTGAGATGCTATGTATGCCCAAAAATAACTTGTCTAGACAGCTGTCAGAAAACGAACTAAAAAGAAAAACCAGTTCTGTAATAATGAACATATAACCTGGGGCTTTTATTCAATCTTTATTTCTACTAACATAGAAGAAAACTGTGTATGTGCACACACGCATACAAAACCATGCAAGGTAGGAAGAAAGAGCAGGTGCTGAAAGTTACAACCCCAACAAGGATGATCTAGGTGCTGTGGTGGATGTCAAAAAGCATCAGCTGGGTATGGTATAGAACACTGGGTTTGCATAATTAAAAGACTGATGAAATCAGAAGGGGAGACAAAAACAAAATAATTGATCTAATAGAAAGTAAGAAACAAACAAACAAATGATCAAAACAAAAGTATCCAGAGCAAGAACCTGATAAATAATTCTGAAACTGGACCCTTCTCTGACAAGAGATAACATCAGTTCAATCTCAACCAATTTTACTTACTTTCTGTATAGAAGCTTAGGAAATATTATGTCCTGTAGTCGTTGATATTGAAGTCACACATGCTGTGTTACTCGGCACTTTTGAGTCAGCCACACAGTAAATCAGAGTTGGTTTTCGTTCTTCCATTTCTCATGTCCTTAAAATACCTATTGGAGAGCAGACTAATAGACAGCTAGTGTGACTGCAGAGAAGAGATTGTTCCCTCAGCTGGTGGTCCTCACTGGAATGGATCACAGTCCCTGCTCTTCAGAGAGAAGGAAACATTGTGCCAACATGGCATTCCCTGCTACAAGGGCTGTCGTGTACACTGACCATATCAACGTTAAGAAAGCTGCATCACCACACCCACCCTCAGAAATGGCAGTAGTGTGATGTGCCTGGTAAAGGAGAAGCACCTCAACCCAGGTCAAAGCACAGGGGACAGAAGGTGCACTGGAGGTGTCGTTGCAAAGCTACCAAGAGCTTGTGCTTTGTCTTCTGATTACAGAATCACAGAATGGGTAAAATTACCAATAGGGTCATGTAGTTCAATGTCCCTGCTCTAGCAGTGCCTTCCTAGAGCAAATTGCAGAGGATTGTGTCCAGACGGTTCTTGAATATCTCAGTGAAGGAGATTCGACAACTTCTTTGGTCAATCTGTTCCAGTGCACAGTCACTCACAAAGTAAAAATGTTCTTCCTCATATTGCCTCTTGTCCTATTGCTTGGCATGACTGAAAAGACTCTTCTCCATCCTTTTGTCACCCTTGGTTGAGATTCTTATTCACATTGATAAGATCCATTATCAGTCACCTTTTCTCCAAGCTTCCATCAGCCTTTTCCTCATAAGGGAGATGATTCAGTCCCCTAATCATCTTTGTTGCCCTGAGCCCCATGTCTCCCTTGTAATGTGGAGCCCAGAGTTGGACACAGGACTCCAGATGTGGCCTCACTAGGGCTAAGCAGAGGGGCAGGATCATTCCCTTGACCTGCTGGCAATGCTCTTCCTAATGCACCCCAGGAGAGTTGGCCGTCTTGGCCACAAGAACACACTGCTGGCTCATGGACAGCTTATTGTCCATCAGGACTCCAAGGTCCTTCTCTGCAGAGCTGCTTTCCAGCAGGTCAGTCCCTAGTCTGTCCTGGTGCATGAGGTTATTCCTCCCCAGGTGCAGGACCCTGCATTTATCGTTGTTGAACTTCAGGCAGTTTTTCTCTGCCCATCTCTACAGCCTGTCTAGGTCCCTCTGAAAGGTTGCACAGCACTCTGGGGTGTTCAGAGCAGCCTAGATCCTTGTGTGGCTGAACTTAAACAGAGTGCTCTCCCTACATGGTAACTGAGCAAGGTAGCAGCCATGCATTTCCAGTAAGGATTGAGAATTTCCATAGCAGTGGAAACCTGTCTTGGACCTTCCTCACTGTCCTATGAACTCCTGTGATTCTTCAGTGATGCAGAAGGCCTGAGTCACAGATCAGACCCACACTGGTCCTTATATATTGATATAAATATCAATGCTCTGAATATTTGTCTCAAAGGATGCTGACAGAATTTTACAATATTCTTCACAGAAAAAAAAAAAGGCTTAGCCATATAAATATCCTGTCAAAGCCTTTCCCTTAAATGAATTACTAATTGGAAAGTGCTTAGTGCTCCTTAGGACATCTTTTTTTTTTTCTTTTTTTTTTTTTTTAATAAAGTTACTGAAATCCTTTGCTAAGCTAATAAGTAAATGCTTTTCCTTACTGCACAGCTTCAGCTTCTTACCACTTTGGATTTTTACAAGGAAAATGAGCATGATAATTCCAACTTACTTTCTACCAACCTGATACACTGAACTCTTACATATGGCATGCCTCAGCAATTAGTACAATGCCCAAACATAATGAGTTTACTGGTACAGTATCTGAGTTTCACCTCTGGTGACTTATGTAATTAACTGAATAAAATAAACCAAGCATACTTAGTAGAAGCAGAAGCATATTGGCAGTAATGAAATGAAAGCTTAAACATTGTTTGCTTCAGCTATATGTTATCCCTCTGCAATATTTCCTCTCTTTCTGTGAATAATGAGGTAAACATAAGAGAGTGAGAATTTAAACAGAGGGGTTTTATGTATGTGCAGATGTATAGTATTTGTGTGGCAGTGTTCTGGTAGCGGGGCTATAGGGGTGGCTTCTCCAAGAAGCTTCAGGAAGTTTTCTCCATGTCCAGCACAGCCAATGCCAGCTGGCTCCAAGATGGACCTGTCACTGGCCAAGGCCAAGCCAAGCCCATCAGTAATGGTAGTAATGCCTCTATGATGCCATGTCTAAGAAGTCGTTTGTGTCACATAGAAGTTACTACATAAAAGTAATTGTGGCCAGAGAGGAGCAGAGTAAAAACATGGCAGAGAAACAACTTTGTAGACACCAAGATCATTGAAGAAGGAGAGCGAGTAGGTGCTTCAGACACCAGAGATGAGATTTTCCTGAAGCCCATGGTGCAGACCATGGTGGGACAGCCTGTCCCCTGGCACCCCATGGAGGTTCACAAAGAAGTAGATAATGACCTGCAAACCATGGAGGAGTCTTATGCCAGAGCAGGTGAAAGCCCAAAAGAAGGCTGTGGGAAGGCTTGCTGTGTGCAGCCCATGCTGGAGCAGACTCTTGACAGGATCTGTGGCCTATGAAGACAGGAGCCCATACCGGAGGAGGCTTTCTGGCAAGACTTGTGACTCCATGAGGGACCAGACCAGAGAGCTCCTGAAGAACTGCATCCCATGGAAGGAACCCACACTGGAGCAGTTTATGAAGAACTGGAACCCATGGACATTACTCATATTGGAGAAGTTCACAGAGGACTGTCTCCTATGGAAGGGATCCCACACTAGAGTAGGAAGCATATGATGAACTGACCATAACCCTCATTACCCATCATCCGTGCACTGCTGGAAGGGAGGAGGTAGAGAATCAAGAATAAGATTAAGCCCAGGAAGGATGGAGGGTGGGAGGAAGGTGTTTGTACTATTTACTTCTCACTATTCTGCTCTGATTTTGGTTGGTAGTAAATGCAACTGATTTCCCTAAGTTGAGTCTGGTTTGTCCATGATGGTAATGGGAGAGTGCTCTCTCCCTGCCTGTATCTCTACTTATGAAGCTTTCATTATATTTTCTCCCCTCTGTCCATTTGAAGAGGAGAGTAATAGAGGGGCTTTGGTGGGTATGTGGTGTTCAACAAGGTTCAGACCACCAAAGTAAAATATGGGGGATATATAAGGAGGACTTCAGCAATGCAAATAGTCAAATTTGGAAGTGTTCAAGGTCAGGTCAGTAGTGGATTTGATCAACCTAAATTGGTCAAATATGTCCCTACCAATGACAAGGTGACTGCACTAGTTAATTTTTAAAGGTCCCTTTCAACCCAAATAGTTCTATGATTCTGTGATAAAGGATTTGATCTTTATGATGCCTGAATGAAATAGTTTACTTACTCCTGCACTCACTTCCTTGCCTAAGTTTCTTCCAAAGTATGCTGTTCCTTGGCTGATCAGCTAAGGAGATAATGTTTTTTCTGTGAGAATAAATCTACCTGGAGAGCAGGGCAACAGGATAAATTAGGTAGAGTAGTGCTGACAACTAAAACAAATTTATGATCCTCTCCATAACACAAAGAAATACCTGTATTCTGTAGCGAGCTGTGCAAGATAAGATCCCTTCAAAACTCCTTTTTTTAACTCACATCAGATTTTTTATTTTTTAAAATTATTGAACTCACTGCAATAATAAAGCACTCGAGAAAAAAAATAAACAATAACTTGACCCTTCTGCCCCTCAACCAGAAAAAGCACTGCTGTTTTCTTCGGATGAAAGAAAAACTGAATAAAAGTGGGAGTATACTACAAGTTGACACTTTGCAAGACTCAAAACAAGGTAATGGGACAGTAAGCCCTCTGCTAGGTGATAGTGGATACATTGTAACAATAATACTAGCAAGTTGCATTTTGCAATAATGTATCTTCTTGTACAGATGATGCTATTAAAACTCCCCTGTGCTCTTTCTCCTTATATGAAAAATTAATAGTATACATTAAGGAGTGCTTCTGTCTTATACCTTGATTCTCTGCTTGAAAGATACCACTTTTAGGCAAAGAAAGCTTCAAAAGCCTGCATTGACAAATGAAATAAAATCAGTAGGAGTTCAGGCCTTCATACTCAAACCCTTATTGGTTCTGTAGCAGCATTAGTGCATGTGCACATATACACACAAATATCCAAAAAAACATCCACATCAAAAAATAAAAAATATCCCCACCAACTAAGCCAAACAAACTTAGACATGATTTACTGTATTATTTAATTTCATTCATTTCTTGCTTTGGGTGCAGTTTTGTGCTGAAGTGCATCAGACAAACTTCCTTAATACATAAAATTTGTGCAATTTACCATGGCTGATCCTCTGCATAACAGCAAAGAAAAATCTATGTTGGTTCTTACTGTCGTTACCTACTCTTCTAAAGGAGCAGCTGGCAGCCAAGCAGCTGTAGATTGTAGCTGAAGCCATGCTCTCCATTGCGGCTCAGCGCCTGGATGATGGCAAGTCCAAGGTAAACCACAGATGTGCAAGATGCTCATGCTTATGCCATAGCCATGACTCATCTGGCATTGCTGCATTAACATCAGAAATGAACAGCCTTGCAATTGAGATAAAAAAATGGACCGAAAAGCCACAGGTGGTATTCTTATAGTAACTGAGATAATTAAATAACCCAAAAGTAAAAAACAAATTGAATATTCCAGAAATCTGTGCAGGTATTTTAATTTGCTCACAACTTGACTGATGTACAACAACTTCATGGAAAGTTAAATGTAGCATTTCCAAAGATTTTTAACACCTGTTTTCATGTTACCCGCTGGCTCCCATGGAACTGGTCCCCTGCCTGCAGTACTCAGTGTAGCCAAAAGAAAAAAATAAGAAGCATTTCCCAAATAAGCAGAAAATGCCAAGAAGAACTGGGGAGAGGAAAGTCTAAACTTTGCTCCTCAAAGGGGAAGCCCACATAGAATTTGACAGTCAGCAAAATCCTTTCCCATGTTGCCTGTGCCATGGAGAGGGTTGTGAATCTGAATGTTTTCATGCTCTCACTGCATTTCCTAGTAGTTCACCACAAGCTATCCTCAGCAGTTACTCAGATGGTCAACAACTGAAGTCCTAAATCTTTTGTTTTCATCCTACATGATATAAGGAGACTTTCTCTCTAATAAAACCCCAAACAATGAACAGAAACAAAAACAAAACCAAAACCAACAACAACAAAACAAAAAAACAAACAAAACAAAGAACAAAAAAACCCCAACCCAAACCAAAACAAAACCCCAAACAAAACAACAAAAAACCACCACCAACAAAAAAAACCCCAACCTTCCAGAGCCTAATATTAACAAAACTAGCTCTTAGCCCTGGCACTGCTTTATTTCATAAGAGAAAAATGAAGTCTTAATCCATAGTCGTTTCTCAGATTTGATCTTCCTTATTTTTTTTAAGAGAAACCCCCACATACCTAGTAATTTAGGATAAATTTATCAAGGAAAATGAATCTAATGGTAAATTAATCAAGATGGTCATACAACTAAATTTTTTATTTATAGTCCTATTAGTACTTGCATATATTAGAGTAAGCTCCCTCATCCACCAGTTTTTGTAGGAATATTTTTATTTATTATGATTTATTTTGTGTTTACTAAATGTTAATGATGGGAACTCTTCTTATAACTCTTTTTCAACTGTTAGTCAAGTTTGGAATTATTTAAGGAAAGAAGGTGGTTGGTTTCAGATGATCTGTGAGATCAACTCAGACCTCCCCTCCCCCCCTCCCCCAGTACTAAATGAAAAATATTGTCCTTATTTTTTTCTAAATCTTTAATCTAAGTTTTGCTATGGAATGAAACACCAATGACATTCACAGGTATGAAATTTCAGAACATTTTCAGTAGGAAATTAAAAAATGAACAGGAAAATATTGATATATACTTATATTTTAATTATTGCCATGGTGTTAAAAATGTGAGGAATTCGAAAAGTAAAAAAACGCAACAACAAGAAAATCATAACTTCAACTGAGTTTGTGCTTGAGTCTTGTTAACACAATTGTCAGGACTGGTCTCTTAGTTGCACTAGTTCTGTCCCTGGGTAAGACTTTAAAAGAGAATCCAACTTCTGTACAGTACATCTCAAGAACAGGACCTATCATTTGTAGCTTCAGAAATCATTCTTGTAGCAGATGTCCTCTAGATGCAAAGTCTCCTGAGAGATTCATTAGCAGTTGAATGTGTGATTAATGATGAATTTTAGCTTTTGTCTGCTTCAGTTCATGGGTAGATATCAGTATTGCCACTTTCTCTGGAAATGAACAAGGAAATCGCATCATCTTTCACATTTTTCTTTACCCTTTATATTTTCACCTGAAATTGTTAGAAAAAAGGTGACCATAACTACAAACATTCAGACATATCATTGGTTAACCTAAAGGGAATATTATATTTTTTTTATGTTCAGGTTCAGCCTCTTTCAAAGCTTAGCAGAATCATATATAGCTTTCATTACTTCATAGTAAAGAAATTTTTTAAATATAGTAAAAAACACCCACACATTTATTGTGCAAACTTGTATTTTTTTTAAAAAAACCCCACAACATTATCTACATGCAAGAGAGCTCCATAGCAAAATGTGCACATTTCACTCCACTATAAGGTAGAGTGTATTAGTTAATTAAACCCATGAAATCCCTATGAGAGAAAAATCTTGCAAAAATATGTAATTTTAATTTTTTTTTCCAAACTTACCTATTGGTTATACAATCCCATATAAATGTGATTTGATCAAAATTATTTTTTTAATTTTGTAAATCAAATTATACATAAGCAAGCTTTCTACTTAGTTTCCCCGTAAGACTTCATAACAGACAGCAGACTTCCATGGAAAGCATACAGGTATTTCCAATCTTTCCTAGGATAAGCCTTCTTTTCTCATTTTAAAAGTCATCAGAAATGCCATCCCAAAGGCAGGAGAAGATTGAAAACTTTCTTGATAACAAGGATGTAGGACACATTGCCTTGCATTAAAAAGCCACAAACATTTCCCATTATATCAAATGCAATTTTCTTTTCCGACTCCTAGGAGGTTTTAAAAATGATTTTATTCCTGTAATTTTTATAGATATGTCAAGCTACCATTTTCCAATAAAATAACCTTGTTTATTTGACTTCAATGCCACAACTTTCAGGAACTCTCTTTGTCATAATCTGTATCTCTTAAAATTCCACAATATATTAAATCACATTTAATCACATTTAACCAAGAAATGACTACTTTTTAGTGAAGTTATGCTACAGGGGGAAAAAAAAAAGGTTGTATAATTTTACAATTATAACTTCTAATGTTGGGGGATTTAAACTGGACAGGTATCTATCCCAGCACCTGTTTGTACAGGACTGGCTCCTTGTCTCCCCTTCTCCCTCTTTTTTCCCTCACTTGTTCTTTCCCAAACCACTGTGATCCTTCCCTTTCCCCACATTCATTACTTTTCCCTAAACATCATAAAGGAAGTCCTGTGCAGTCTCAAAAATTCTCTTCCCTGTACTCCTTCTGTGGGATGATCTGGAGAATCTCCTGGCTCACTCCTGATGCTGGGTGTTCCCTGGTCTGTGGGACTGGAGCTATCCTGGGACAGAAACAGGACTGGGTCCATGCTCCTGCCTCTGACTGGGGCACTGGGATCCTCCTTGTCATCATATCTCTCTGCTTCTTTATGGCCATGGGGATGAGCCTTTCACAGGCTGATGTATCCTGTAGGGCACTTGGAGAAATGTGGCAGGGCGGTAGTGGAATTCCCACAGCTGTGATGTTCCTCTGCACTGCCTTGTGTGTAGAGTCAGCTTTTATCATCTCACCTAACAGGGGACGCTTCATGATAAGGATGGACAGCATTAGATGCACACACTTCTCAGTAGAGAACTGTGTGTGATAATATTGTCACAATATGTAACAGGAAAAATCACATAGAGATCAAAAATACTTTCCCATTCCCATAGAGAGCCACGAAAGTCAAATTTTCTTGAGTCAGTTTGCCAACAGCTCAAGGATACAACAGGGATCTAAATCCATTTATTTATATTTTTTTACTATAAGAATCTGCACTTTTATAAGCAGAAATTCAAATCCAGACATGTGCAATGCTAGGGACTAATGAGACTGTCAGTCAATACGTCTCACTTTATCTCTGAAAGCCTTTGTTCACATAATGTCTTGGTTTACAAAGGAAAATGAGAGACATTAGTGTTACCAACTTAATCATTCCTCACAGCTATGTCAGAAGAACCTTTTGCCATGTTTCCCAAATGTAAATCAAAACCAGTTCCTAAGACAGAGTCTCGTAGTTATCCTCAGCAGTCCTTGCACTGTGTGACAATATGCATGCCAAACTTGCTGAAATTTATTTTTAATTCCAGTTTAAATCTACCAATATTAGAAGTTATAATAATAAAACTATACAACTTTTTCTTCCCCCTGTAGCCTTGCTTCACTAAAAAGTAGTTATTTCTTGGTTAAATATGATCTTCTCCTCCAGCTTTTTTTACCCCCCCTAGGCCTGAGATAACACTTGGACAATAGTGCCGGTTTTTATCTCATCACGGTGCCTTAACTTACAGTCCGAGTTCCAGGTATCCTTGGAAGCATATTTGGAAGTGTGGAAGAAGACAGCCAAGGCTGGCATCAGTGGTTGCAGACAAGCAGTTGCTTCCTTACACAATTTACTGCAGTGAGACTCCTTCTGCGGTAAATGTTTGAAAGAGGCAAATATAATCTTTAAGTCCTTACAGTCTCCAATGCAGGTTTCATGCCTCCACCTTTCCTTACTTCCACACATTGCCTAGATCTGATAGGATCACAATCCAGATCAATAAGGCTGCAGGGCACATAAATATATCTTTAACATCTACTAAAGGGATTTATTGTAACAGCCTAAAAAAGCTACTGATCCCAGATATGGAGGTAAAAATGAGTCGTTTATTGAAATGCAACGTGCAATTTAAAGGTATAGGGGCCAGGATATATTGATAAGGAGGATGGATTATGGTAACATATGTCAACTAGGGGATTATACCAGTTTTGGCTAGGTTGCACAATTAGTTAATATTTTCTATAACAGGGATTTACATGGGGGGGAAGAAAACAAAGGGTTTCAACATGAATTGGTAATATTTATCTTAAAATCCATCTCTATCTTGGAGCTGGACACAGCTAATCAGCATGGCTGAATATCAACTGGCTTTGTCCTTAGTGATGGGATTTCGTCTCAGCCTCTGTTGACCAAAGCTTACTGTTTAAGCTTGTCAGTTCTTTTTGCTGCTGGGAGCTGAATTTTGATCCTTACAATTTATTTTTTCATAGTAACACTGAATTTTGTGAATGCAAGTCACAAGGTTCTGGAGATGCTCCATAGCACAAAATAAGGTTCTACTCACATGATGGAACTTAACTAATATTCTCTCAAACCGGAAAATCAAGAAAACATGGTCTTTAGTATTTGTCAGAGTAACCATCCCCAGTGTTAAGAGCACATAATACTGTCGGGACAAACTGCACCTGTACTCTGGAATGCTCTAAGAGTACCATTACTGCATAATCAGCACAATATATAGTTTATATTTCCTAAATAAAGAGTGTGGACAGATGATGAGTTTATGTATATCACAAAGTTACAGGTACCTAGTCTGTCTACATATTATAGTATTTCTGGATTAGTAACCAGTTTATGACCAGTTCAATTCATTTTCACATTATAAATAGCCTCTTTCTTCTAAATGTGAGGGATGTAAGAGGATATGACTGTGAAGCTGATTGAAATTTCATTTTCATCTATATGGAGAATGTAGTGAGAAGGTGGAAGATAAGTGTTTTACACAGGAATGATTTGTACAAAACTATAGGGTTTATTAGTGGTGAAAAAATTTCATAAAAGATTCTCAGAGACAGAAGACATACCTAAGACTATATCTCTTAAAAAAGATTTCTAGTTTTCATCACAGATTAAAATAATTTTTTCTGAAGCCAAGAGTGAGCAAGTCAAATCAATGATCATTGCAGACTGGGACTTTGCCATGCTAGGGGTTACCAAGTTCAGTAGTGTGATAGAGAAGAAGTTGCCACAACCCTATGACTGCAGAGCCAGAAGGCAGCAAAGATAAGCGTGTACTCTAAATAGCTGCATGCTCACAAACACACATATACAACATACGCAAATGACCAAACGCATAGATCAGCATCAACTTACACGCTCAGCACTCATGAAAGCAGAGTCAGCACCAATGGCCTCATTCTGTTCCACTCTCTGACTGAGCAGGATTAAGGTTTGTCACTATTAAATACATTGATGTTATATAAAATGGACCCTCCAGGGCTCAGACACACAGTCTGCCCAATAAAAAGCCCAGCAGCTGGAATCTGGGACTGAGGAGGTGCCAGGGACCCAGTCCTGCTGCTGGTACAGATAGCTGCACACAAACAAGCTGTGGATTCTCCTGTCATGGGTTCAGATGCTGTCTGTCTAGTAACAGGTCCTTCATCTTCACTCGTCACAGGTGCCTCCTGCACTGCCTCCAGCACATGTGCACACACGCACACACACATGCACAAACACACACACACAGAGGTGAATGAATCTCTCTGTCAAACTCCAGACCCCATGGCCTGTCCAGTAACTGCCTTGGACCTCACAGTTGTTTCAGTAGCCATGGCAGAGACCCCTTTTCTTTCCAGTATCCAGCCTAGATATGTGATTACTCTTGATTTCTATCTGGCAATGCACACACCAACATATGTATTCTCACCAAAAAATGCACACGCAAGCAGTGTCTGCAGGTGCTGGCACCACAGACACATACACCCCCAGCTATGAGCGTTTCAGGACCCCATGAGATCAGACTGTGGTTAACAGAAGTAGGGGCTGCATAAGCACTTGAAAAATGGTGGCTTGAAACCTCCATTTTTCTTCCATTCTTTCAAACTGAGGAAAATCCAAATATAAGTGAATCTTTAAAGGTCTCATAGAGAATTCCACTTTTTAACATATTTGAGATCTCATTATTGTTCCACAAATTAAGTTGACTAACAAGTACAGATGTGTGTCTTAGCCTTTACACACAGTCTTCTCAGATTAGTTAGAAGAAGAAATACAATTTTTAAATGTAATATTCTTTTCCTGTCTTGAAAGTGATTTTCTCAAGCCCATTAAATGTCACAGGTAAGACTGCATTTCCCAAAGTAAATAAAGATTTTATATTTGAGAGTGTATGTGGAACCCTCCTGAGACAGAAAAGAGTGATACTAGAAATACTAACATTCTTTTTGCCTCTATTTACATTAGCCCATTACTTGAAGTTCAGATCAGAAGTGATATTTTCTGTAGTTTTACTAGCTAGGATTTCTTTTTTCCAGTATTTGATGCCTCCCCCCCCCCCTTTTCTTTTTTTTTTATTTTTCCATTTATAGGAATTTTGATAAACTTTTCAATTCTGGCTGCCTTATATATTTACTTGTGTGTCATGATTTATTCTGTAAGTGTATTCCGTTCTTACCAAGAATTAAAAGTTTTCAGACTCCGTGATATATATGTCATTATACAGATCAAAGGTTTCAGAGCTGCTAATAGTCAATAATAATAATAATGAAGAAGAGAGAACAGTTAAAAACTCCACAAGAGAAGCAAAAATAAAAAAAATGTTGAAATAAAATTATAGACTTAAAAATGAGCAAATAGGTGATAGAAGATGAAGTGGAAAGCAGCAGCCAATTTTTATAACTATAGTTCACTAAAATTAAAGAAATAACATTATCACATCTGAGCTGGTTGATCTCTTATTCACCAACTAGCTAATAAAAGGGATTTTATACTTAAAGTTTTGTGTAGGGGATGTTCCTTAGGCTTTTGTTGAAAATTACATCCAAGATAGTGTTCTATTATTCATATTAATCATAAACAAAGATCAGCTTTAAAGGGGTTATTTAGAAATATTTATTTATTTTCAAATAAGCAGTATAGTACGTTTGTGTGTTATTCTGTAATAATTCCAGATTTACTTTTTCCTGATTATTTTAAAGGAAAAGTAAATTGTATTTCATAAGCACATATTCCCTTCAGAGACATAAGGATTAATTTCCGACTTTGTTTTTTTGTTTGTTTTGAATCAGATAAACTATGATGGAAGACTGAAAAACCAGTGATGGGAAAGACATTTTCAACTGTTAACATAGGGATTTTAGTTCAGTACATGGAGGGCAGTTATCCTCGCTCTATTTTCTCTAATCCCTCAATTCTTGCCCACTCTGCAGTTGTTTCCATGTGCCAATGATGAGTGAGAAAGAATTAGGAACAAGTAAAAATAAAAGCTTTTTTATTCCCTTTCAATCCGTAAAACTAGCATAAGTGAATTCTGTGATTTGTCTCTTATGATGCCCCAGTCAAAAAAGAAAAGAAGAAAACACAAAAAAGTAACAAAAAACCTCAGGTCCTCCACACCCTATAAAACATCAATGATTGGTGAGAAAATAATTTCATTGGGGTAGAAGATCTAGAAAGAACTTTGAGGTAGAAGATGAATAAGAATAAACCGAGACAAAAGTTAATTACTAGAAAAAACCTTGCAACTAGAAAATTAAAGATATTAAGTCTGATTTTGATTTGAAGACGTGTACCAGTTGATTCCTGTATTGGTTTAGATTTTTTTGATTACTGACTTAGTTCAGCAGAATCTTGTTTTTACCACTGTTTTCCTTTCACCTGTGAGATATTATGCTAAAGAACAGCACATATTTGTAGAGTTGTGAGGATAAAACTGAAAAAATAAAGACTAAATAAGAGACAGGAAAGCATAGCAAAATGACTGGGAGAGGAGGATGTATATTTGTAAACTGGAAAAGATTGAAATAGTTACACAGATTTTAGTCATTTCTGTAGTGACACATAGACTAGATAGGATGCCAAGCCATTTTAGTTTTCTTTCTGTTCCTTGTCAAGGCTGACCTAATCTTGTCCTAATCTTATGGTTTTTTTATCACAAAACAAAAGTACACCTTTGAAGTGAGACTCTATGACCCAATTAAGTAGATCCGTTTCAAAACACACAGGATACAGCAAGTTCTCATTTATTAACTCTTCAATAGTTGTGCTGTCTAGATTATCAGTAGATTTACTCAATTACAGCTACTTTAATTTTTAAAAATGTTAGGAACCTGATTAGCACTCCCAGCCTAGCTGGACTATGTGGGCTGACTGTCCAGCTGTATCATCTGTTGCTGAGTTTAGAAAAAGATAAAGAGAACAAAACATAGTCAGTGAAGTGGAGTGTCAGCTCAAAGTCCAGGTCTAAATGTTCCTAGCCATGATTACTTTAATTGGCTTTATCAACAGAAATTTTCTCTGTAAACAATGTATTCTTTGTCTAAGACACAGCCAGCAACACTGTCAGAAAATGTACATATTTCTCTCTTACAATGTAATAGTGATGAATGAATTCTAGCTTGATGTTTTTAGAGCATTTTTACTTTCTGTATTTTTAATTTCCCTATTGTGTTATTTGTAATAAGGTAAGGACTCTACATACATCCTTTTCCCTAATAAAGCTATGGGGAATAGTTATCCTAACAAAAAATAGTAGAACTTCATCTTAATATTTCAACAGGAATAAGTCAAATCATATCATATTACATCACATCATATCAAAACTTTCTCTCAGCCTGCTTAATTGGTAATATTAGTATTGAATCTAGCTAAGGCCAAGAAAAAAAGTAAGAGTTGAAACATTACGTTCTTCAATAGATACAGAGCAATGTAAAAGTTACTACATAATTTCCATTGTCAGTAAGGGTATAGGGAAAAATACACCCAGACCAGACTTCTGTTATCTCATTGGTGCTGGTGATCACTGGATTCTGAAATCCATTAGACCATTCCTGATCGGAGTGAAAACAGTTCAGGAAGACTGTTCTTTGAAAAACATCATCAGGATCAGGGATCTGTGAAAAATAAATGCATGAATCTCAGCCTGCTCTAGCCCTACTGCAGGGTAAACTGGGTTTAAAATACTAGCTTTTCCTTCTTGTTAAAAAAATAGATATTACAGAACTATTTACTTTGGTAATACTATATTGATTTTTGTTGTTGTTGATGCTGAATGATAAAACAATTTTTTATTATTTTTTAGTGAAATCTTTGAGGAAAAAATAAATTTTGGACGTAGAAAGTGAGTCAGAGGGAGAGGAAGAGGGAGAGGGAGAGGGAGAGGAGAGGGAGAGGGAGAGGGAGAGGGAGAGGGAGAGGGAGAGGGAGAGGGAGAGGGAGAGGGAGAGGGAGAGGGAGAGGGAGAGGTATTCCCCAGTTACAGAGTGCATGAAAAGATAGGCATCTTGAAAAAGTAAGTAATCTCCCTTTATTTAGAACTCAGGACAGCAGAAATCCACCTCTGGAATTAATGACAACGAAGAGACAAGTGACTGGATGTGTTAAATGGCTGAGGCATCAAATATAAGCAGTATACTAGTAGAGAGATATTTTCAAGTAGTGTGAAACCAGTTCAGTAGCACAATACATACCTAAATACCATTAGGGTTTTATTTAATAGAACTACAACATCAGAGCTATCATATAGCCAATACCTTTTGTAGTGAAAATAATGAATTTAGTTATTGAGCTCATGGAGACTAAGATCTTCATTTATTTTCTTGGAATGCGTTCTACTATGACTTCCTCAAACTTGATAAAACCTGTGCTTGAACCTTTGTTCTTTTTCTTGCTAGCTAAGTGTAATTATTCTTCAGGAAAGAAACTTAAAAACAAAACCCAAAACAAAACCAAAAGAAATACACTGTGCTTGTGCCGTGCAAAGTTATGGTAATAGTGTTGGTTTATGTCAGACAATGAACTGAGTTCTCAAATACCATTACTTAATCGAGTGTTATGAATACAATTTTACTCTAATCTATTTTTACTTAACACACACATTCATTTTTCTGTATATATTCAATCACTTCCACGGTTTAGACATGTCACACATCAAATCTCATTTTTCTCCAAATTATTCCTGACATATTCACAGCTCCTATCCGTAGGCTTGGAGTGCTCTGTACGATGTATGACTTAAACAGTGAGCTTCTCAAATGGTCAAATATGAGTTAATGTAGCTCTTTTATATACCAGTTAAATACCATTTAATCCTGGGATGGTAATCCAGTAATAAAATGTTTTTTATAACTACATTAATAGCAAAAGAAGGAGCAAGGACAACCACTATTCTTTATTGGATGTGGCAGGGAATATAGTTACCAAAGAAAAGGAAAAGGCTGAGGTACTTCACACCTTCTTTGCTTCAGTTTTCAACAATAAGACAGGGACCAGAATAGCCATTTTGTAATCCAGGAGGAAGCAGTTAGTCACCTGCTGAGACACTTGAACCTCACAAATCTATGGGACCAGATGGAAGTGATCACTAGGGTGATGAGGGAGAAGATGGAAGAGCTCACCAAGCTGCTTTCCATCATTCAGTCCTGGCTCACTGGGGTGGGGTCCCAGATGACTGGAAGTTGGCCAGTGTGATGCTCATCCATGCAAAGGGGTGGAAGGAAGGTCTGGGAAGCTACAGGCCTGTCAGCCT
The DNA here is from genome assembly GCF_047495875.1 of Pithys albifrons albifrons. Taxonomy (NCBI): domain Eukaryota; kingdom Metazoa; phylum Chordata; class Aves; order Passeriformes; family Thamnophilidae; genus Pithys; species Pithys albifrons. Next base: position 69,473,672 of record NC_092460.1, read on the forward strand.
GACCTCAGTGTCTGGCAAGGTTATGGAGCAGATCCTATTGGGTGCGAACACACAGCATCTACAGGACAGACAAGGGAATAAGACTCAGCCAGCACAGGGTTAGGAGGGGCAGGTCCTGCCTGACCTGATCTCCTTTTGTGATCAGGTGACCTGCCTGGTGGATGAGAAGAAGGCTGTTCATGTAGTCTACCTGTACTTCAGCAAAGCCTTTGACACTGTCTCCCATAACACACTCCTGGAAAAGCTGGCAGCCCATGACTTGGACAGGTGCACTCTCTGCTGGGTTAAGGACTGGCTGGATGGCTGCGCCCAGAGAGCGGGGATGAATGGTTGGCATCCAGTCACTAGTGATGTCCCCCAGGGATCAGTGTTGGGCCTAGTCCTGTTTAATAGCTTTATTGATGATCTGGATGAGGGGATCAAGTCTACTATTAGCAAATTTGCAGATGATACAAATGTGGGGAGAAGTGTCAATCTGCTGGAGGGTAGGAGGCTCTACAGAGGACCTGGACAGGCTGATAGATGAGCTGAATCCAATGGTGTGATGCTTAACAAGACCAAGTGCTGAGTCCTGCACTTGGGCCACAGCAGCCCCCTGCAGTACTACAGACTGAGGACAGAGTGGCTGGTGAGCAGCCAAGCAGAAAGGGACCTGTAGATTTGGATTGACAGGAAACAGCCAGCAGTGTGCCCAGGTGGCCAAGAAGGCCAATGGCATCCTGGCCTCTATCAGAAATAGTGTGGCCAGCAGGACCAGGGAAGTGATTCTTCCCCTGTACTTGGCACTGATGAGGCTGCACCTCAAGTACTGTGTCGAGTTCTGGGACCCTCAGTTTAGGAGGGATATTGAGGTGCTGGAGCATGTCCAGAGAATGGCAAAGAGGCTGGTGAGGGATCTGGAGCACAAATCCTGTGAAGAGCAGCTGAGGGAGCTGAGATTTTTCAGCCTGGAGAAAAGGAGACTCAGGGGAGACCTTATTGCTCTCTACAACTACCTGAAAGGAGTTGTAGCCAGGCAAGGGTCAGTCTCTTCTCCCAGGCAACCAGCAGTAGGGCAAGAGGGCACAGTATGAAGCTGCATCAGGGGAGGTTTAGGTTTGATGTTAGGAAGTCATTCCTCACAGAAAGGGTGATTCAGTATTGGAATGGGCTATCCAGGGAGGTAGTGAAGTCACCACCCCTGGAGGTCTTTAAGAAAAGTCTGGATGTGGCACTTAGTGCTAGTTGATAAGGTGGTGTTAGGTGCTAGGTTGAACTTGATGATCTCAGAGGTCTTTTTAAACCTAGTCTGTTCTGTGATTCTGTGATCCTATTTTTAAAATTATTTCTTGCATTCTGTCAACAATTTATTTTTCCATCAGTGTGGAATACAAATATCTGGCAGAAATGAACCAAGAAATTTCATGGAAAAGCATAAGGCTCTGGGTTACAAAGAAGCTGTTTCTAGATGAGAGTCATGATGGTGATATTTTCCATAATGCTGTGGAAATAATAGAAAGAGGATTGCTTCCTTTGCAAAGGTATATACTCAGATCATTGCATAAATAATTGCTTTGGCAAATTAACTTCGCTTCTGATGAACTTCAATGTTTTAATTTTATTTAATGGGTATAATTTGCTCTACTTTGTACTTCTTCAAACTATTTTAAAAGAGGTAGAGCCCCAGTTGGATTTCTTACAGGAAGACTTGCATCACTCTTTAAAGGTTTAAAACTAAATTTCTCTTCTCCCCAGCTCAGTTCTAAGCTGCACTCTTGAAATTTGAGAAGGCCAAAGATGCCTTTCATTTCTTTTGTGAAAGTATGGATTTCATGAACAGAGCAGAAAGTATGCTTTTTGACTTCACACAGCTTTGATTGCCAGAACATTTCAGGGCCATTCCTTTAATGTTCTCAGTAGATTCTCTTGATGACTCAGATTATAAGGATAGTTCTCATTTACTGATCCTGCAAGCAGATGAGGCTTTGATGCTTTCATATATGCTCTCTTTCTTAATAATATTCCTAAAAAAAGAGCTTAAGTAGATGAAATATAAAATAGACAGGTAATTATGAATATAGAAAAACTGGCTGAATTAAATGAGGATTGTTCCCTATGAGCAGGAAAGCTTTAAAAGTTGAAATATGAAACTTTTTAAATAATTAATATTTTAAAATTGAAATTAATCAAATGGAAATTCAGCTTAGTGTTACCTGGAGAGCTCCACAGAAACTGTATAGTCAGTACAGCAGCCTCCTATGGAACTTCATGCATACATGTCAGGGAAAATGAAAGTGAAGAGATAAAAGCTGTATTCAGAATAGAAATTTTAAATTATTTGATTGGGATGAGAATTTTTTGTGTTACTGTTGAGTGAAAACTTGACTGACTCTTTTTATAACCCTATTTTCATTATGTATAATAGAGATCGAGTAAATAGCTCTGAGAAGTATTTGCTTCCTGAAGCAATTTTTTTTTTCTTTTGTCTTCAGGGACATTGACAAGCTATTGAACATTAAATAAACTGGACATTTACAGGCTATTGAATGTTAAATAAAATGTGTACACAAATGTGATGAAACAACTTTAAAAATATGTGCATTTTTTTCAGTTTGCATTAATTTTATATTCATTTTATATATATATTAATTTATATATATATGTCTGTGTGTGTATATATATGTATGTATATATATATATATGTATGTATGCGTGTGTGTGTGTGTATACATATATATATATGTGTGTGTGTGTGTGTGTATGTTCATGGAAATTAATTTAAAACCACAATTCACTGCAATCACAGTCAGTGTCCAGAACTGCTACCTGCATAACAAGTGATAGATTTCAATGGTAAGATTTACCCAGTCAAATATATGGCTAGTAGTTTCAAAGCTGCTCCTGACATCTCCATCTGAGAACAATGAGGTTGCAATCAAACAAAAAAACAGTTGGACAAATCTGAAATTTGCAGGGGTCCATGAAGACTCTAGGTTTTCATATGTATTCAGAGATTCAGTAAATTCAATGCTTTGGTGAACATCAGAATAGAAATGTTCATTCTTGTGCGGTATTAAAAGGTTAACTGTAGAAGGCCATGAACTATCTTCTTAAAGACCTGTTTGTTTCAACTCTTTTATAATGTAATGGAAAACATATTTTAAATAAAAAGTGCCATTCAGAATTTCATCACAGCAGGCACAAACTCTACATTGCTGCTGTAGGTCTCGGTCATGTATCACAACTAGTGATCTTCATTAGTTCACAAAAAGTTTCAGAAACACTATTGTTAACTGCTATGCTTTAAACTTCCTAAATCAGGCATTAACTAAAAAAAAAAACATAGCTGATCATGTCCTTTGTCAATCACACTCATTGTTTCCTCCCTGCCTTCTCCTTTTATTTGGGCTATTGAAACTAAGGCTTTGGAGAGCAGCTTATTTCCTGATCCTGAGAGAACACTTTTTTTTTCATTGTAGTGTCACAACAGGCAACTCATTTGATTGCCTCACAATCACATGTACAGGCATATATGGGTTGGAAAAGCTGAAGCAACTGCAGCATGTGGCTCTAGAAGACTCCCCATTGTCTTCAGTCACCTTGTAGTCTTACTAATGAAGCTAATTTGAAGTGCTGCTTATCAGTCTATATGCTGCCTGTGAGGGCTCCTCACACGCATACCCTGTTCAGAGGTGCTACAGGAAGTTGTTGCTTTCAGGTGGGTGGAAAGAGCAAAATACGATGTAATTTGAAGAGATATTTGCTTGTTGATGTGGATCAGCCAGGCTTAAAGATAGCAGAACAGAGATAATGTGGGTGATACCTAAGCAGATATGTAAGTAATCTACTTATCTATCTTGAAGCAAGTGGCTACTATGACATAAATATTCCACCGAGTGACTACAACATAATACCTGACAACCTATCCTGTAGTCGAAGAACTGTATCACAGTAAGAATGCTCCTACTCAGCAGTAATCACATATATTTTCATATAGAGACCATTCTGAGAGCTGCAACATTTAGAAAGTCCCTGTGAAAGGAAAATGTGAGAGTAGAGCTAGCCAGGTAAAGACCAGGTCCCACACTCCACTAACCCACTTTTAAGTTAGATGTTACTCACATGTTAATAGGAAAGCACAGTCTTTCCCCTATGTTGCATCTTATCAGGAAACTCAGAACTATGAAAAGCATTCCCTATCTTGTGAAATGGAGGAAAAGATAGAAAAAGATCACCAGTTTAGCAGCATATGGCCTTCTCTTCAACCATTGGTAACAAAAAGGAGTTGTGTTTCAGCGCAGCAGCTAGGATGCTCAAAGGGAGTTGGAGGCTGCATGGACCTTTTCTTTGCTCCACACCCTCTGCAGGTCCACAAAACTGCATAATTTTGTCCAACTGATTCAATGTAGGGGTAACCAGATGGATTTACAGATACTTGTTTTCATAGTAGAAAAGGACATATAGTGACTGTGAGTAAGATGACAGATTAGGTGATGTCCCTGAAACTGGTTCTTGATTTATATTTTTAGCTTCAGAAGCATAATATGTTCTTTAGTATGTATTGGGAATTGTCTGTATCAATTCTTTCCTGTGGTAATAAACCTCACTTATTAAAAAGCAGATTAATAGAGAAATGCCTTTAAGTTTCTTTTAACTTTGCTGTATTATGAAGTTCTTTCTAGGTCAGAGGTGTTAGAAAGTCAGTAGCTGTGCGGTACTCTTTCCTCAGGGATGCTAACAACCTCATGCTGAGAACTTATTGCCTGCAATTCTGTAACAGGGGAAGTGGTTCTTCAGCTGCTCAAAGGTGACAAGGAAAACAGTATGTGTTCTGAGAACATAAAAATATAATTCATCACAGATATTATCACTTGATTTCATAGGTTTCAACTTGTTTTACAAAAGTCTTTTGGTGTAAGTTCTCGTATACTTAGAAATGTAGGAAAACGGGGACAAACCAGGTCCAAAAAGTTATTTGGAAATTTCCTAAGATAATCCATACTATAGGTGTGAAACAAATTCCAGTTGTCTTGCACTTTAATTTCTTTTTATTTATACTGTGACTTTCTTTTAAAGGGGCAACTTTCTAAATGTTATAAGCTTTCCTATAAAGTCTATATCAAAAGAGAAAATTTTTCAGGAGTGGAATAGGGACATGGATGTGTTGTTATTGAATCTTCTCACATTTGAAGGGGGGTTTTTTTGTTCCTTCCAACAACCTTAAGGTACTTCCAGCACGTGACTACAAAAATTTCCACAATCACATGCATTCGTCAAAAAGGTTTTGACCAAGAATGCATTTTTCCTTAAAGTGACTGAAAATTTCTTAGCAGAGAAACCTTCCTAAGGACAGGCTCCCCGCAAAAATCTGTTCACAAAGCTCTTTGTTTCATGTGAGTTGCTTCAGGTTTTTAGCAAAGTCTATCAGAATTCCACAAATTTAAAACCTTTTCCCTGTGTATTATGTTCATGCACACTGAAGTTTACAAATAGAAGAGAAGGAACCACACAAAATGTTCAGCCTAAGTTTTGTGATCATCCCTTGGTATGGTTTGGGGTACAGTGAGGAAGAATCTGGACTGTGTTCAGAACAGATACTTCTTGATGTAACCCAGTGAGCCAAGCTCCTGGTCTGAGCATCTTGCAAAGCTGAAGCAAGGCATTGCTTAGATGTTGTGTATTGTGGATGCTTAAGTGTATTCTGGAGAATGTGAAAAAAGTGTGAGGCAAGCAATTCCATACCAGGCTCTACAGTCAGCTGTCTGGTCTGCACTTGGAGGAAGGTGAGAGAAAGTTTATTGTGGAGGCCTCACAGTGACAGTTGCTTTGATAAACAGAAAACACATTGGTGAGTCTGAGGACACAGATGTGGGAACATGTTATTGACTGATACACAAAATAGTTGTAAATGGTTCTAGGGTGTTTCATGCTTCTTATTGATGTTCTCCACCAAATGCAGAACTTAAAGCAGTCATTCAAACTCCTGTGAATGTCAAATTCTTGAGAGCAATTAGGTATGTCACACTTTTGAGAACCTGGGACTACATGCTTCTGTTAACAGCCTACTTGCAACCTTTTGCCAGATGCACTGAATCTTTAGGTTGCTGCTGCTGTTGCAACAGCAGAATTTATGAATGAGTTTTTAATATCTTTTCACTTGATTAATTTTAAGAGAAAATCTTGCTTTAATAAACTTGAGTAGAACTTAGAATTAAGAACATTTAATGACACTGTTACTTGTGGGAATAATATTTCCAGAAAGATTAGTTCTCTTGGAAAATAATTGCTACTTTGGAGCATTATTTCCCATTTTCAGATACTTTTTGTATCCAAACCAAACTTCCATGCCTCTGGGTCTGAGGATGGGAAGAAAAATATCCAGCTCTGTGAGACAGTCATTTTCAATCAAATTGGACTATACCTCAAATAAATACAACAAATCCAGGGTCAATGTAAACACAAAACAGTTGGGTATGGATTTTATTAATACCCCAAAATAAAACCTATAATTTGCAGTGGACATCGGCTGAGTAAAAAAAATAGGAGATTATCAATGCCAATCTACATTTTTTTACCAGACTTTCAAAAGCTGTGGGTATTGTATCTTTTCAAGCCAATGCATTTGTTGTGATATACCCCAAACACAATTCCATAGCATTTTTCTGCTATGCAGCTATTAGCAATTTCTTTTACTGGTGTTCCTTCACTTTGCATAAAATATTTGATGTTGGAAGAGCATATAGTCCAGGTGGTAGAGTGACATCATGCAAACAAAGGATTGCTAGTCTCTGCAGAAGTAAAAATTATCAGCAGGATAGCAACTCTGTCCTGAACCCCCATCAGCTTTTGAAGAGGGAATCATTGGGTCATTCATGTCAGGCAGAAGAAAGAACTGAATTTGTCTTTCTCTGTCTGATGAATAATATGCTTATTGCCAAATCCTGTTGTTTCATAAATTGTTTCCAATTCTCCCTTTATTTCCATTTAGCAGGTCCAAAATAGAATCAAAAAGCTTTGTTTTGTAATTAAGTCAAATAAGCACTTTTCTCTAAGGGGAAAAAATTCCCCTCATTTCAACCTCAACCATTTTCCCCCAATTTTTCAGTTCAATGATTGAACTGAATAATTATAGTGTCTAACTGTTACTCATTTATCACTCAAGCCAAACTGGAATTGCAGTTATTAATCAAAGTATATTACAATGGTCGGCAAAATGCTGTTCTTCCAAAATAAAGTCTTTGTCAGTGAAAACTGATACATATGAGATATTTCAGAAAACCTTGCCATATCTTTTGGTACTAGCTTTAGGGTTCTACAGGACCATTTCTGAAAATATTTATTTTGTTGAAAATATAAGCGCAAACAAGTTAGGAATATCTGAACTAGATTATATAAGACAAATGTTTCTAGTATTCAGTTTGAAATAACTTTAAAAGAAACTTTTGAGAATTTTAAGGTGTTCAAGTAACACATTTTTTCTAAATATTTCACACTACTTTTGTGCTGTGGACTCAATGCCATATAAAAGATTAATTAAATGCTCATAGGGTTTTTCAGTCTTCATGAGCTTTCATGAGGGCGAGACCAAAATGGATCGTGCTGATGAACTTCTCCATGTTTTAAATTAAGAAACAAGGAAAGTGGCATTAGTGAATTTTCCATTCCAAATCCATAGACATTAAGGTGTTGAAATAGATTCTAAATATTTCCAGCTTATGAAAAATGGTATGAAATTCGTGAAGTAGGAAGAGGAACAGCCATAAGAATTGACTGGAACTCTAGACAGTTGATATAGAAGGCAACAAAAATATTCTGCTAGCTGGATTAACTAGAGTTACAGAGTCTCCAGCAGAAAAAAAAAAAATTAAATTCTGAAAAAAAGAGGCTTATCAAAAGAAAGACAATTCATAAATTGCTTTTGGTTTTTGGTTGTTTTTTTTTTTTTAATTAAAACCAAAGAAATCCTTGCATAGGTGCTAGTACTTAAAACCACTCAAGTTAAAATTGACAATTTCTAGATACTAACATTGAATTCTCTCCTTAACTGAAATAATATGTGCAAGATTTTAATGATATCTACAAATACTGAGCAGGCATGCATTTTGATTCACTTTTGTCTTTATGGAGACTTTGCCATTACCAAGAAATTTCTCAGAGATGCTTTTTATCACATAAAGTCTGAGAGGTTTTGTTTTTCCAAATGTTTAGAAAATATTTCTTTTTTTACTTATTTACTGTTGTTTAGGTGTAATTTTTTAAAATAAGATCCATGTCTAGCAGCTAAAATATATTATTATACTTGATGCGTACTTTTTGCACAATCAGTATTAAGTGAAAAGGTTAGGAGAAGAAAAACACATGAAAGAGGGGAAGCAATGACTTTCCAGGCCCAGTTACTCTAAATTTTGAAAAAATTCTAAAACCGAAAATCATTCAAAGTTAATATTAGTTCTGACAAATTAATTTTCATTCTGATATACTAATTTGAAATATTAATTTGAGGTAATTTGCAAATAATACGTGAAATCTGCAATCCTAAAACTGAAGACAGTACAGTTCCAGATTTAGGATCCATCTATGCTAACTGACAAAAAGTGGGTAAAATGTCCTTAAAATACCAATCTGTGTCAGTGTTTTTGGATTTTCCCTTTTATATCTTGCTAGAAAAAAGAGTGGAACCATGGATTAGGTCAAGAGTTCCTCGGTACAGAAAAGACAGCAAGACAGAGGTCTCATGCTAGCCAAAGAAAGAACAGAATCGTGTTTTCATAATATATGAGTTTTGAGGTGAGAATAGTATTACATTTTACAATCGGATCCCATAGGAAGTTTCTATGATAAAAAACAGTTCAACAAGGGTGGATATATTTTAACCAAATATTTATTACCTTAAGGGATAGTCTTAGAGCTTGGTGTCACCAAGCACTGGTAATTAGAAGTCACCTAATGAAAACTCACTACTTAATCAGTGAATGACAATCACTAATCATGTATCACTTCTTAATGCACTATGTACATAATTTAATTTTCTTTGACTTATGATTCAGACTTTATATTTAAAAAATAAAACTTGGTATCCCTGATCTCTAGAGTGCTGTCTTATTTCAATTTAAAAAGATGAAGCAAAGCATAATGTGCTACGGCAAACACAGTCTTTTGCCACCTTCCAGTCAACTGTGTCCTCTTCATATTCCAAAGATGGTTCAAAAACCATAGACAGAGGTCTCATCAGCCAGCTCTTTGAGTATTCTCAGGTTAATCCCATCAGGTCCCACAGACCTGTAGGGAACCATCTGGAGCAGCAGGTTGCACTCAAGTTTAGAGTTTGACTGCACATTGGAGCAGTCTCGTGGTGTAATGGATAGCACTCTGGACTCTGAATCCCAAGGTCCGGAGTTTGAGTCTCAGTGAGTACTGTACCCTGGCAGTTCAATGCCTCCCTGCCATCTGATCCCATCAGATCTCAGATGCTAAGCAGGGTCAGCCCTGGTTAGTACCGGGTGCTGTAGACACAGTACCGAGGACTTCCTTGTCACTGTCCAAGCTCGCTTGGCCGTGCCAAATGGACCTTAGGACTTAAACAGTGGGGTCAGTTCTGTGCACGCTGCACCTCACCTAAAAAGTCCACTGTGCAAGCTTGAAGGGCACACCCACATGGGGAGAGCCATTCCCAAATCTTCGTTCATGAAGTCTGGCCATACATACATACATTGATTAAGAACTTTATTGAGTGGCAATGCTTTTAACTCCTGATCAGAAGAACAAAACTGTGGGAATTACAAATATTGCACTGCAGTGGCAAATTTAACCTATTTACTTGATTTGGGATAACCAGCAGAGTTAAAAGTGATCATTACTAGAATAAAATACCATTTGTGGGAAAAGAGTAACAGCTGATCTTAAGAGACAAACTACATACTGAGGTTTCCATCTATCTTGCCACTACAATATCAAAACACAAAATCTCCAAAACAGAAATGATTTTTCTGAATTTAATATCTATTTCTTAGCAATGTATTTTAGACATGCAATCAGATTTAGTGAGGCAACATATCCTTAAGCATGAAAGTGATATCAGCAATGTCTTTGAGCAGGGTTAAATATCATATCTTGTTTGCTATGCCAAAGGGACAATTTTACCATCACGTATTTTTAATTTTATTTTTATTCTTTTTCTTTGCTAATGACTGAAAATGGATTTTTGGACTACTAAAATACTCAGATATGCATATATCACAAGGATCTATAATCTATAAAATCCCCCTAAATATATTCTGGTAGCTGTATGAAATCTTTCATATTAAGAGGATTATAAATATAATTCTTTGAAAATAGATTTTACAGTTATTAGAAATATAAAAATAACAACCATTTGCTTTGATAAAGTTATTTCCTTCTTATTCAATAATACTCTTTTAAACTTTGTTTCCTAGTAGTTTATTGTGCATCTGTGTAAAAGGTATTTAGACACTATGCAAAGGTATTATCTGTAATACTGTTCTTATCATCTTCTTAATATCTTAATTTTAAATATCTGATAACCTTCTGTAAATAAACACCAATTTAACTGGGGCAAGCAATCTCAGACTTAAGTCATTGAAAAAAAACATAGGAGCTGATAACATTTAGAAAGATGCTACAAAATAGTTATTTACATACACTGTTTCAACCCACACAGATAAATTCTTCCTCTGTATCAAAACAAGTATTGGTGATTAAGGAATGATATTGCATGTACATGGAATATAGAAAAACATCCCAGTTCAAGTAATGGGGAGAAATATTTGGTTTCCAGATGGTGTTTGAGTAATATATGAGGTTAAACCTTCATTATGTTAGAATTAGGAGTAGCATGGAGTTGGCAGCATGCTCTTTTCTACACTTGAAGTTCTCTTTCTCTATGCAAGGATAAGTGACTTTTAGATCTTTGCTACATTTGAACAATGAATCAATCAGTATTTCTATTAATATTTTTACACTCTGAAGGTGTAAATAACACTATTAAGGAGTCTAAGAAAACAGCATTTACATCCTTTCAGAAACTTTACATGGAAATTTTATTTTCATTTTTCTTTTTTTTTCCAATTGCTTGCAATTTTTCATAAATGTATATGGACAAACTTGACATATTACACAGTAGTACAAGCCTGGAATAGAAATTAATGAGCAAAAATGCATTTAAATACAATGTAACACAATGCATAAGCATTTTACGGGATTAATATACATTATGAACAATGAATTTTGTCAGGTCAAAAAAAGGATTTGGCATCTAGAAAGAGAATGTTGTCATTCACTCAGATCTCTTTGGAACATCAATAGCACCTCTAGCTAATAAATGATTGTCAAAAAAAAATTTAGCCAAAAAATTCAAGTAAAAACCATACAGTATTGCAAAATACAAAAAGGAAGAAACAACTTTATTACAACAATAATGGCTACCGCATGTTTAATTATTGCATAGCAATACCAAGGTCTGTTGATAAACTGCAGATATGGTGATTTTCCAAGTAGGCTGTAAGTGGAAAATGCAGCTATATCAGTCTTCAGGAAGGGTATGTATGTAAGTGATTTATACATCACTTTGAAAAAATCTCTCAGTGATTTTAAAGTAGCTCTTTTTTAAAGAAAGCCAAATGTGGACTTTTCACTGGCTTGCCTACTTACAGACAAAATAAAAACAACAAAACCTGTAAAAGGTAAGATAAATCGTCAGTGTTTTTAGTAACTAGTATTCTGGAGTTTCCCATAATAATTTAACAGGAATATTGTTTGCAGGCCCATGAGTATTCTCATTTTACATACTTGTTACAAGAATATCATGTGCATCAGTACTTTGTGTGAATTGGTCATATATACCAACATGCATGAAAACTCTACAGCAAAACCACAGCTAAACCACCCAACCAACAACTTCACCAACAATGCAGGTTTTACCACCTACATGAATGAAAATTCTCAGTGATTTTAGCCTGCTCTGAACTGAGTTATGGTTGGAAACCAGTGTGATGTAATATTGCAGGTTTTTTGAATGAATTTCTACTATAAATAAATCTAGCAGAAACTGAAAAATAACACATACTCTTACAGAAAAGCTTTAAATTTTTCTGTCATTTGTGGAAGTCTTTTATTTCTTTACAAATATGTTTCATATATCAGGCACAATACGTAACTTACTCTAAAACATTATATATATTTTATATATACATAAATATATATAATATATATAAATTAGAGTTTTATATATAAGGGAATACATATATACACACAAGCCACTTCTGCATATATATTCCCTTATATATATATGTCTATATGTACATTCACAAAAGACATAAACAATTTTCTCTGGAAACAAGTAAAATACAAATTATAAACTGCTCAAAGAAGGTTTAAAAGGAAATAGATAATTTCCTTTGGAGTTAACAGATTTGTTCGGATATTTCTTTAAATATATCCTATTTTATATTCTACATTCAGAGTTTATGGTGGGATATTTTTAGTTTACTTATTTACACAGACTATTGGAATAATACACATTGTGCGTTAATTTAATGACTGATTAATTAGGAATACCATGCAGGTGTAGGAAATTTGCCAGTTATAATAAATCCTGAATTTGCTATATTATATCTGATACTCCTGAGATGTGGTATGGAGAAAATAAGGCTGAAGCCTCCACTGAGGCCATATCACCTCCAATATCTGATAAAGCTCTTTGACAGGTATTTTCATGTTTACTTCAGTGGACTTTGTATGAGGCTGAAGAAGGCAAGAATGGTTTGAAGACTATTTTTGAAGAAACAATCATCTCTGGTTTTCTAAAGAGCATTTGAAAAACAATCATTATTCCTTAGCCCTAACCCAATTTTTTGTGACCATCTCCCTCAACTGCCTCACGAAAGAAAAAGCAAGCTAAAATTTGGTACTATTTCTAAACTGAAAATCCTAACTTTTTTTCAGGGATGCAAAATGGAATTCTGTAACACTTTTAAAAACTTGACTTTGTTAATTTTGCTAACTCAGAAGTTATAAGGAAACGAACAAAAAGAAAGGAGGGCCAACATCTCACAGAAAGGTCAGTAGGCTTTGGATATCTAAATGACACATTGAGTTATTATACCAGGTCGGTGATGCAAAAACTTCGCAAGTATAGGTTAAGTCTTTAGACTTAATAAAGTTATGCCAATTGATACAAAGAATTTGGTCAAAGATATGCACTGTCTTAAAAATAGAACTGTAAGCAGCTTCAAATATTTGTGACACTTTCTAATAGTCTGTGCAAGTTTTACCGTTATGCATTTTGTTAACTTTATTCTTCCAGGGTTGTGCAAGTTTCCAAACTTCAACTGAGAGGTAGATAATGAGAAAAAATTAAACTGCAAAACTACAACATGCAAACTATGTTGAAATCACATAGCAATGCTTATGCAAATTGTGATTAAAAAGGTGATAGTACATTCAAGCACTTTCAATGTATATATATGCACAAATATCAGAAGTGCACCCACTAAAAAAAAAACAAAACAACAGACAGCCTCCTTAAAACTGATATGCCATCTCTGAAAATAATTATTTTAAAATTCCCTTTATATTCCTCTCTGTGAGTAGAAAAATAGTCTTCTATAGAGAAACTAACAAAAGTTGCCTGATTCAGTATTTTTATAAGCAAAATCGTCAGTGCCAGTTTTAGCATGTTCATCTATAAAAGTGGTCATTGGCTTTGTTTAGTGAAGTCCTCAAAACTGCCCCAAATCTGGTTGTATGTGGTATTTGTAGCTTATTCTGTATCTTGGTAATACCTCTCCACTAATACCCACAACCAGACCTGAGAGTAGCAAATAAAAAATGTTGCATTTGGCAACATGGTAAATGTAGCATTTCAGGAAAAACTATGACAAGAAAGCCTTAAAGATAAATCACTACATTTCTGGTCCAAGTTCTTTGTGTTATATCAAAATGTAGAATGCAGTGGGGTGGTAGAGGCAGGGAACTTTCAATAGGAACAAGAATTATGTGAAGAAAAATCATATACACATTGCCAAATGTTTTTAAGCACACTAGATGCAGATATGCAAAATTACCATTAAAATTCACAGGAATTTTGAATCATAATACCAGTTCTGTCATTCACTTTAGCAGTAAGTAAAAGTTGAACTTCCTCTCATAAGGACATCACCACAGGATTTTATAGAAAGATGCTTTTTTGAACTTACAAATGGAATACAGAACTGACAACTGCAACCACAGCTCAGTGTGGAAAGGTGGGAGGGGTGAAATTTTGATATGTTCCTGAAAGAGTACTGAGAATTATTAGTAAGAAGTCTTTCTCTGGATTTGGAAAGGGCAATACGGAACCCTCCAGCTAGTAGAGAGTATGATGTCAAAAACCCTAAAGAGACAAAAGTATCTGGATGCGTACTCTAAAACAACTTGAAATTTAACCTTGATGTTACATAGGAAAAAAATACTGATGTTATCCACTTTCCTATTAATTTTAAATTTTTGGCATGATTTTTTTCTGGATTGATAAAATAAAAGCAAGAGGATAATTAGACTTAGTCATATTGTGGCAGAGAAATGAAAAGAATGAGGTATACATGAGTATAAATAAGAAGAATTCAGAATTTGCACTGACAGACAGCGACTACAGATTCTTATATATGCATAACAGATGCATATATGTTATATGCATAACAGATGCATGTGGTATGTCTTGAAGTTTGCGTACATTTCTTCATCATTGGGCAGGAGAATCTCCTAGTCCTGACCCTGCAGTGGTTCAGATTGAAGGTGAGTTAATTAAAAGAAACCAGGGGAATTTAGAGAGATGGTGTATACAACCAGGTCTAATCATGAAAGTAGAAATATAATGATGAAATGATTTAAAATACAAATTACAGGTCAGTGCAAGTAAGAATAATATTCAGGGGTTTGCAGGCAAGTTATACTCCTTTTGCTACTTTGTTGCTTAGTATAGAGTTGATTCAAGGCAATTTATTATTATCATTACTTTTAGAAATACAGGCTATCTCCACCACAAGGCAATTGCTCCTTTAGGACCTACTATTTGGAAGACACAGGTTTTTAATTCCAGGCAGTTTTTGCATAGATATGATTCCAATTTTCTTCATTCATCTCTGGATTTTAACTTCTTTAATATTCAGTAATACCAAGAGTATGCTGATGGTTTTTATTTTGTTGCTAATATTAAGAGGAAAAGTAATGAAAGAGGTGTAAGAAAATGTATGACTTGACTCTTTCTACTTTATATTGCTCCAATTGCCTGCTACATCATTTTGCCTTATAGGAATAAAAATTGCAGATTGTTGAATGGTGGTAAAGCAGGTCTTTCATTCTTATTATTTTTTAACATACTTGACCAGAAATAGAAGAATGCCATCCCTGTACAGGGTTTATAGAAATTTTTATTTCCTCTGATAGTAACATAATTTTTGTTACTGGTGGTCAGATGTGTCTGTGGCTCAAAGAAACTTTTTTTCCCCTTATTTCCTATGCCATATTGTATTGCATTCTGAGATCCTGCATAGAACAGGCAAGGTTCCCTGCGTATTTCCTGAGAGACGTTTTTATCAACTTTTTTCTGAGTCCTTTATTTACTCAGCAGCAACTTTTAACAGCCTTCAGTCAAAAGCTGACACTTGTTGTCTTCTACTCTGTATTCTTAATCATACTGTTTTTTGCAAAGAGATAATGGGCACCTCCAATTTTGCCTCAGACATTTTGGTTCAGCCTTTGTATTAATCTCTATTCAAATAATTTCTGCCTTTCTATTAGTTGCTGTCAAGAGCACAGTGATGTGCCTGATGACTCTTAGGCCTAAAATTTCAGTTCATCTTTCTCAATCCAGTATTTATAACTAATATTCCTTACTATATGAAAACTTAGTGTCTATGAAACTCCTCATCCCTTTCTGGCTATGGGCACACAGGTCCTGGAATTCACTCAGTATGTTTGTATAGCCAAGAAAAAAGCAATGCTTTTGTCTCATGGGATGCTAGCAGGGCTGTGGTTCTGAGGGAGGTGCAATGTATTTATTTCCTCTCTGAAGCTGGGGGCTGGGAGAGGAACTGCAATTTTATTCAAATCTGAATGCGCAACTCATATTTTTTCCCAAAACTCTGAAATGCATATATTTTGTTGCTGATGCACCTATAAAACTACAGGACTTGTTGGAGATATTTGTTTTTTTCTGAACATAATTAGGTAAAAAGTAGATACTAAATTGTCTACCATGCTGCAAATAGATTCATGATGCTTCTCTCTCAAAACAGTGCTGAAATAATTAAAAAGTTCAGCACTACTATGGAACTTCAGAGTATATGAGATGATAACACACTAAAACTTAAATATTACCAAATTTTTTAGAAGAAAAATTAAAGTAATAATATTGAACATAATAATATTAATAATATTAAAAATAACTTTCTTAAAAACACTCCCGTAACTGCTAGATGTAACTATTAATTTTTTTATTTTGTTATTGGCAATTCAAATTGTGTTTATCACGGCTAGCTCTCTGTGCAATATATTTTCAACATTTTGAGATTTAGAAGAGGGCTAAAAGGAATTATTTTCTTTTCCTCGATTTGAGTGTAGGTTTATCCTGCATAAACAATGCATAAATGTTTTATGAATCACACCCTTAATTTTCACAATTTCTAAGGCATTTATATTCATCCCTGCAAAAGAAGTACTACCTTTCCTAACATAGAAATAGAACAGTAATATTTTTACTTATCTTTAGAAGCTTGCAATTTTAGCTTTCAAATGCAATGCTAAATGATTGCTGTAAAGTAAAATTGTAGACTTATGCTTTTTTTTTTGTCTAAAGGAAGAGGAACAATTGTGTACATTTTAATTTATATGAGTGTCTGTGTGAAATTGTAGACACTAAACTAAATATCTAGCAGAAAACTTACATGTCAAAGCTTCCAGACAAAGCTTCCTGCACAAAGACTTCCATATTGCCCTTGTTAACGTGCCTTGCAGCATTTTTGCTCAAAGCAGCATTACAAAAATAAAGAAGTAGCTTTTCACTAAATTGATGCAAAAGGGAGGTGAGAACTGGTATGAAGCTTCCTATCTGCAAAGACCTGAAGTTAGACCTCAAGTCTCCTCTCAGGAAACCATCAAACAACTAATGACTTGCCAATAAAACCAAGCATCTACTTTGAAGTCATTGGCATGAAACTGATTCAGGCCACAGAAGTGAAGGGTTGGTATCCTTTTAACATCAGTAGATTCTGAATCTAGTCCCTTCAGGAAAAAGGATTCACAGTTCGATCCAGATCCTTCAGCCACACAGGAATACATAATTAAACAAACTAATTGCCATTTTTGTTAGCAATGTAAATCTTGGGTTTAAATCTTTTATGTACAGGTAAATTTTAGCTTAGTTTGAATTAGTGAGGTCTGAATGCACTTTGTGTTCAAATGTGTATGCTGAAGTGCAATGTAGTCAGCTATCTCAGGAGGAAACTACTTCTGGAATATATTATGAATCAGCTGCTTATTGTATTTTAAAGATGGTGCCCACTGACTGTTCAACTTCTACCCTTAACTTTTACATCCATATTATAATTATTTATTCGGATGTAGTGTTTTATCTAGTAGGAATGCAAAAGACAAAAAAAGTTTCCATGTGGTTCAGTCAGGTACTCTGTCTCTTTTGAAACAAAATTTTGAACTTATATTCTCTTTAATACTAGTGGTAGGTAGAGTGTGGGCAGTTTATTTCAACAGACTTTAACTATACACTAAAGATGAATGCAAATATCTTCCCAAATAAGAATAGGAGATACTTTTGCATTAGTTATACTTTTGAAACAAAAATATTTGTCACTGAAAGGCTTTATAGTCTGGTTTACCTGACTCTTGATTGTCCAGAGTCGTATTTTCATGGAATCACTACCTCTGTAATCTTAATTTTGCATCACTGAAATAAATAAATGGTAGATAGTAATTGAACTTAGAGTCTTGCCACAGGGCAAAAATCTGTTCCCATCCAATACTGTGACTGATTATTATTACCACAAAACTTGGCCTGTGTCTTGAAGACATAAATATGGAAAGTCATAAATATTGCCTTCTGATCTATAATGGAGATTAAATATTGGTTTCTCTTTCTGAGGGATCTTCAAGAGCTTTGTCAGCTCTGCTGGAAGCATCTTCATTCTCATTGTTTGTTAACGGTTCTGCTTCCTTTGGGTCAGCATTCTTCTGAGCTTTCTGCTTCTCATCTTCTAGCTTCTTTTCTTTTGCCAAAAGCCTGTAGTTGATGGCATTGCCAATGAACAACCAGATACTGGCCACAGTCACAATCACTCCGCAGACAAAATACATGTACTGGTATTCACCAGTAACATCTACTAACCATCCTGAAATACAAAGACAAGAGGAGAGAAAGAGTATTTAGACTAGGATGTATATCCTACTAGGTTATACTAGTATATACTAGGATGTAGCATTTAGACTGGATAGGTATTTAGACCAAGATGGTAATCTTCCCTTGGAGAAATACCTATGTATTCCTTGATTTTGAAGCTGGAGCATAAAAACATTTTCAACATGTTAAAATTTCCTAATATAGACAGTGGAACTCTAACAAAACCTGTATTAGTCAAGATAGCAATTGTCATTTGAGTCACTGACAATTACAGAATATTGAAGAATAAAGTAAAAAAAACTTAATGAATGACACTTATTTAGTTCTTTTATTTTTATTCTTTTATTTTATTCAACTTCCAATTGTGTTTCCTATTGTTTTAGAACGACTGTCTGATACTCCCTGAGGCTTCACACAGACAACAGGATGAAGAGGTATGTGCCTTCTTAGGCCGCTGTCTGTGCATCAACTGCCTGCTTTTCATGTTTACTTTCCTGTGACTGGTGAAAGAGCTAGAAAAGCTTCTCCCTTCAGCCATCATGCCCAACTGCTGAGTTTTAAACTGAGGCCTGTACGTAAAAATTAGATTCACAACTCTGAGATTAATTTGGTCATGACAAGGAAAATAAAATATAACAGTTCTTTCTATTTATGAGACATTCTTTCTAAATTTTCACAATTCCCAAATCAACATTTGTACATATCCAAGTGTTTAGCTATGAACTCTGCTACACTATAATTGAAATTCAAAGGAAAACCTGCAGGCTTCAATTTAGTATGTATTTAGATGCTTTTACTGGGTTGAAGCCATAATGCTAGCCTATTCATCTGACACACATTTAGAAGCCATTAAATTATTCCAGAATTTTGGGTCTTTTCACAAACTTAGTATTAGGAAAAACTGAAATAGAACTGCAAGGGTACAATTCCTCTATTAGTGTAAATAGTGCAATTTGCTGATTTTTATTGATGAGCAGTCTCATAAAACTGAAGTTTAAAAATGAAACTCTTGAATTAACATTACCTTAGCATAAAGGATATGAATTAGTCAAAACTGGAGCTTAGCCTTTCCATGTGTTCCCTCTGTTTAAAAGTTGTCTCTATTTAAAAGTTAAATCCATTATTCATACAATTACAGCACAATCAAATGCTTTTCAAAACTCCTGAAAAGCTAATATACTGAAAAATAAATAGTTGTGTGTGCTACTGCTCCATAAATATTAGATTTAATATCTTTAGAGTTGGCACTGATTTCAGAACCTGACTGAAAAGGCTGGACTCCAGAGGTCACAGGCTCAGACGCCCCACTAGGTGGCATAGGTAGAGCCTGTGAGAGAAGAAAATATTTTTTCTACCCTTACCAAAATGAATTTCTAAGTTAAATGATGAGAAAAATATGGAAAGTCTTGAGAAGTATTAAAAATTTACTTGTACAAATACTATTTTACTGAAACGAGTGGAATTGTTTTGGCATATTTAAAATTGCATGCAACAATGCTATTTTCATGCAAATACTGACAGTAATCTAAAATACTCTGATATGTAGAAATCGGTTTAGGCACACATAATTTTTCTGACTTCTGAGGCAATGTTTATGTGGGTACAGTATATGATCAGAAGGCTGACAATCTCACTATCTTTATATTCTCTTATTTTTGGACTTGCACTGCACAACACACACCAGAATACACACCAATGCTTCTCAACAAGATTTAAGCATCTATTTTTTGTCTCTTATATCATCAGAAACCTTAAAATTAAAAGAGCTTACTAGCAGCATTCCCAAATACTGACTAAAAAGCTAGCAAATAGAAAATATTTTACATAGGACATCATTATTTTTTGCTACAAGAAACCCAGATGTTATGAATATAGTCTAAGCTATACACCTAGGCTTTCTTTAAGCTACCCTTATAGTTGGAAAAGAGAAGCTGGCAACATTGTCATCTTTCAGTCAGTTCACACTCTGAATTGCCTTATCTGTTGGCTATAGAAACATGCTAAAGGATTGGCTGTGAGCAGAGATGTGGTGTGAAATCATGTCAGGGTGCAATGCTCTGTGGCACCATGATGGAATCCCACAATGCATGCACCCTGCCTAAGCTATTGAGGATGTCCCTGTTCTTCTGACACCTCTCTCCTAGTTTCTTTTCTCTTGAAATGGCAATCCTCTCTGTTTAGACAAACAAAAGCTGTTGTTTGAAATTTAAGCAAGTGTAATAGACTGCTCCTTGAGCTGTCACTAGGTTCAAGAAACTGTAAGCCACCCTGTGGGATCTTCACAAAAATGGACCAATGGATTCAACCAATTCAAGAGGGTAAGAACTTTGTGGGCAAACAGCAAATTGGAGATGGATATATGTAATACAAGGTTGCAAAGCTAGCCCTACGTGCTATCAGGAAAACATATTTACCACATGGATTTATTGGCCAGTAGAGATATGCTCTTAACCTGTTTTTTGCATATACATGCAATAAATGCCTTTAGGTTCTCACATGAACCTGCAGCTGCAAAGCCCAAAGGTAATTGATGTAGTGTACTTCTGCTACAGTACACTTCTTGTCACAGCAAAAACATTAAATAACATTAAGAACAGTGTTTATATTTATTCAATGTTCACTTGCAAGATTATCCTGTAATGTTTGAAAAAATAGAAAGAAATAGATTCTTACCTCCTAGAGGAGGGCCTATGAGCACAGGGCAACATTCCACAATGGTGACAAGTCCAACTGCACTGGAAAATCTGGCAGCCCCAACGAGGTCCATCAATGTCTCAAAAAGAACGCTGCTAACCATTCCAAATGCAAAACCAAAAAATACAGCATATATCACCAGGCCAGTGTAATTTTTTGCCAGAGGGCACAAGATATGACAGACACCATTGTACAAGACGGCAAAACTAAAGAAGTACTGAATCTTTGGCCGGATAAACCTGGAGTTTGCCACGAGTCCCATTGAAGGCCTAGCAAACATGTCTACAAAGGCTAAGATAGATAGCAAAAAAGCAGCAGAATATTCATCAATTCCCTTGTGCTTGGCATAAGGAGCCAGGAATACTATTGGAGCAAAGAAACCAATAAACATAATGACATTTCCTGACAAATAGATCAGAAACCCTCTGTGTTTGAAGAGGGAGAGATCTAGATACTTATTCATGGTTTGCCAACAAGACTTCTTGTCATTTTTGTGCAAGGCAGAATCTCCTGTGCCTTTTTCAACATCTTTTTTCACACTCGGGACTTTCTTCGGTCCAACAGGTCTCATAAGTGACCCAGCCACACAGCAGTTCAAAAGAAGTCCTCCCAGAATAAGAAAGCTTCCTTTCCAGCCAAATGCATTAAAGAGGAATTGATTCAGAGGTGCCAGTGTGCTCAGAAACACTGGACTTCCAGCCATGGCCAATCCATTAGCAATGGGACGCTTCTTATAGAAATACTTGCCAATCATGGTTAAGGCAGGCTGTAAGTTGAACGCTAAACCCAGACCTAAACAACACATAAAAGACAGTATTATTGCAAGTCATGCATTGAAAAATATATTGCATGTCTTTCAATTTTTTTTTTTAAACCCAGTGATTCTCAATAAAGATAGAAACCAACTAGCATCAGAGAATGAAATACAGCTTCATTGCTGACTATGTGTGTTAATGTCAAGACTGCGTCATGGTGGCATTTGGTCATTTCCCCCCTGTAGCACTGCATTAAAAGCCAAAATTCTTTGTTGTGTTCCAGCAACTTTAGAGTTAGGGCAATCACATAGAGAGGAATAATGGTATCAGCGCTTTGACTCACCATTTCTATATTTGCTAATGAATGCAGGCTGTATTTAAATGCATGAATCTCCTACTTTTTTACTTCCAAATCTAATTAAGATCCAATTTGTAAACTAAACTGGAACTTAAAATGGCCAATTATTTTAGAGCACATTCAGCTCCCCTTCCCAAGGTCACTGCTAAAAGTGTAAGAGTTGTAGAGGACACACCTGGGAGCAAACCACCCATCCACATCATCAGAGTGTATAAGCTGAACCCTGCACTGAACCTCTAGGCCTTCTCTCTGTATAAAGACATCTGGGCAATAAGATATAAGTAGCTACACATCTGCTTGATTGCACAGGAGAGAAGTTTTCTTCTTTCATTAGGCCCATTCCTTGACTCTGACTTTATTCTTTTAGTGGCCTCAAGTTTAGGGTGTCAAAAATAAGAGCTTCAAAAATTAATCACTGAATAATGAAGGACTCCTTTAATGTCAACATAAAATGAGCTTGAATATACAAGAATTATCCCACTTATCACCTGCTGATATTTCACTTTGCCTCCCTTATTCTGAGAAGGGAGATTAAAACACCTTCAGAACTTTTAGTAAGGAAGTTACTTAATTTATTGGCATCGCGATCACTTTAGTTCATTGCTTTAGGCAATATCTAGGCCTCTGATAGATGATTATGAATAATTTTATTACTGATCCTGAAGGGATTTTAAACAGAAAACTATTGCACTGAAAGTTCTTATACTTTTCTGAGAGATTATATGTATGTATAAACCTACACAAAGCTGGTACAAGCTTTCATAATTTTACTAGAATTCTGCTAGCCTCTCTCAGCCTGTTGGCAGTGCAACCTGATTGAAAGCTAAAAATTGAATGTGAAATTGTACTCATATGACTGTAGTAATGCTGTCATGAGCCAATCAATTTTATACCATTATTATAGTGCAGTGTGGAACAGTCCATACATACAGCATTTACTGAATAAATTCATCAGTTATTTCTGAATTATCCTAAGATATAATTTAACGTCACATCAGCTAATTTAAAGGATTTGATAGTTAGGTATCTGAAATTAACTGATCTTCCTACCTTCTTGGATTGCATCTCTACACAGAGGACCCTTGATCAGTAAAGCTCATTGGTAGAACAATATTAGAAATAATTTGATATAATAAATATAATATATATAATATAATACAACATAACATAACATAACCTTTTAAACAGAACTCTTACCTCCAACCACACCAATACATATATATAGTTCAAGGACACTATTGCAGAAAGAACTTGCAATCATTCCAAAGGAACACAGGATACCACCAGCTATCATCACAGGCCGGCTACCATACTTATTCACCAAAATGCTGCTTATGGGACCTGTTGGTAGAAAGAAAATGCAATTACACGTAACAGGTAACTCCATCATATATGCCTTTGTATTCACAACACGTTGGCATGCTTTCCTCTTCCTTCTGGGAAAATATTAAACTGTTTCTATACCAGTCTGTCTTACAAACACACTCTGTGAATTTGCAGACACATGACCCTGGATGTGTATATATTGCCTCCATGACAACGTAAATATTAATTATCGAAATGGATAAGAAGATTAAAGACATCAGACAAGCAAGAGGGATTGTTACAATTCAGGAGCAATCAATACCGAAATTGGTCAATGGAAGTGTGAAAGTGCAAGGATGGAAGAAATTCAAGTATGAGACAGGTATCAAAAAATGCACAGAGCAGGAAGAATCTCCAGGCAGAGCAAACTAAAAACTGATCTTAATATTGCATCATGTCCTACTTCCCTGCTTAGAACCATATACAGGCTTAAAACTGTTGTCAAATAAGAACATAAATCTCTGGCCCTTGAAGCTTGTTTTCCCTTACCTCATCAAGAGAGGAGTGTTAACGGGCAGTAAGATGACTATAAGTTGTCTGACAAAATCTAAAATATGGTTTAGCATAAAGACCTATAAACTTAGAAAATATTGCTACAGGTCCATTTCTCAGTTTCAATTGCAATCCAGTTTATGGTGTAATTATATCCATACTAAACAAACACAGCTAGTGCAATTTAGCATGACATGCATTATATGTTTTTTGGATGACCATGACTAGAATAGATGATGTGCTACATATCAAGATTAAGAGATTGTCAAAGCTCTTAAGGTAAACTTACATAGCATCTGACTGCACTGTATTTGGCCCAAACCATTACAAACAGACTTGCTTTTGCAATAACTAAACTTATCCAATTAAAAAAAAATAATAATACTTCTCTAAAAACCCCCACAACAACCCAACATCATAAAAAGCAATGCATTTCAAATTTCAGGTAATGCAGGCACCTGGCATATAGTGGAATGTCATGCTCTGCATCTGATTTTGCTGCAAATATTTCACTGGTAGTAGTACCAGTAACAGTTTTAAGGATCTCTTTTTATAAATAGCTAAAGGAATAAATGTCTGAAATTCCATGTCTTGAAAAAAGCCAAATCCAGTCAAATTTAAAAGTGTGATGTTATAGGCACGGTTATTTTAGACTCACTCCTTGAATTACCTTAAATGCATTGGAGCATTATTATGGATAGACTGCAAATGTTAATTACTACTTGCATATCATCAACAGAAGTCTTAAGGATATGCCAAATGATCAATTTTTATCTTACTTATTTATGGAAATAAGAGTTTCCCTGTGCCTGCCTGTGTTTTCTAACAGCTAATGAATACAGTGGTCAACTTGAAAATAACTTGAATAGGAAGCAAAGATTTGAGTGATTTTTAGATCTTAGTTTGTACATTCATTAAGTAGCTTGGGTGCCAAGGAGTCTAGGGAAGCTCCTATACATTTCCTGTACAGGCAGCACAGTCACTGGCCAGTACAGTAAGCTTGTCATCAGTAAAAGCAACCTATTTTCCTGCTCAGTTCAATGTAGGTGGGGCATTGAGGATAAATATGCTTTCTACTTTACTGAGAAGATAAAGATTTTTCAGACTTAAGGCATTAGGGCTCATCTCACAGACATGGGAGACAGGCCTCTGCTGCTCACTCAAGTGCTGCTTAAGTATAATCATATATTGAAACCAACAGACTTCAACATCTCGAGCATAAAATGGAACACCAAATAGACAATAAGCCAGAGATTTATTAAAAGACTTTAAAACACTTATAAAGCACTAAAACATGTAACCGACAGCTTATATGATGACACACTTAAACATTTCTTTACTTCCATTTGGAGGGAACCACTGAGCAGAACCATGACAAGGTAGGTTTTCCCCTTTGAGGCAATATGGAGAAAGCAGTGAAATGTGAAGAATGGAGAAATTACACTGCAAGCACATCCCAAATATATCATGCTTACTTCTTCTGTCCTAATAAACTTGTACTTGCATAACTATGCTGAAGCATAACATCAATTATGGTTTTTTTTTATTTATAGAGCTATGTTTGGAAAATCAGTGATTTGACTCATGTTTGAACTAGAAAGGAAACCCTTCTGAAATACGTAAAAAACATAAATATTTCCCCTGAGTCAAAGAAAGACCCTTGGAATTGGAACTTTTTCTTTAACTCAAAGCAAAAAGCTTCTGCCTAATACCAAGTAATATTTATGATTTTGAAAATAAATCTATGACAATTTAAAAAGATAATTATTGTCATTGCTAAACAAAATAATAGTATTTCACTTAAAAGATATAAAAATAGTGATTTTAAAAATTATTTTAAAAACTATTTCCAAGTTTTTACAAAATTGAAAATGAAAAATTTGTTTAGTGTTTGCTATTCTTACTTTCCCTTGATTTACTGCTGTAATAAATGCTGTCTTCCTGTAATCTTACTTAAAATGTTCCTTTGATGAGCCATAACAAAATATAGGAAAGAGGAATCACGGCAGGGAAATAATTGACTATATTATTTCTATATTCATTCACTACAGGCAGAACCTTGAATTGTACCCTTACATAAACACTTCAGGTATGAGATAGATCAACTTGTTAGCAGTCTGTTTCTTTTCTTGTTAAACAAAGACAGGAAGAAAGGCCAGAAAGATAGGTGTGAGACCAAATGAAAAAGGTGATGTAAATCCACACACAGATATCAAGTGTTGAAAAAAGAATGACATTAGAAAAGACTGTTGTACAATATTGCTATATTTTTAGCATTTTAAATAAAATGATGAATCAAAAAGACAGCATGAACAGCACTGACACAAGTTTTCCAACCATAATCAAGGACAAAGATGAGCTCTGCTCTAATATTCACTCCAGAGGAGTGCACTGATTATAATATTAATATACTTTAATATGGTTACTCCAATCCTTCCTTTCTTCCCCTGAACTACAGGAAAATGAGACAGATCCTTGTTTGTTTAGGGGTTTAGAAGAAAAACTTGTTTTTAGTGTTTAGTTGGTTGCATTTTCTGAGGGTTGTCCAGAAATGTTAGGTACACCTCTCCTTTAAGGAAAATCATTGTGCAGACAGTTCCTTATCAGGAACAAGAAAACTCCCTCTTTGCAGATCTTCACTGTGGCAATTAGGCAAGCACCACCAGGCCAGTTAATGCTTTTCAGGACAAAGCACGTAATGTTAGCTTCACCTAAGAGATCTGATAGCTGAGCTCAAATATGGATGTAGTAATTTAGGTAGGCAGTGGATGAAGACACAAGAGGAAAGGCAAAGCAGTTTGATGAGTCTGACTCTGTACTTTCAAATTACCTAAATTTGGACTACATGATGACTTTAAAATTCTTTTAAACATAATACTCCCTTTGAGATGTTTTTCTTAAGTTAATGATGTGCATTTGCCCCCAAAGCTTCACCTCATTTGAGGTTTTCATTATATTCCAGTATTTTGATTTAAAATTTATGCATGTGGGAAATATTAATTGTCCTACAAGCCATAAAGTTTGTTGAAGCTAGGAATTCTTCCAATGCAGTAAGCAGGTGAACATTTTCTTCTGACATCTCTGCATAAACTTGGTTTAGGAGTCGTATAAAATAATGCATAGTCATGCCTTAACATAGATGAATCTACATAAATTCCAGCTGTTTGCCTGCCATGATATGTTTTATAGCCATGGACAAACTTCATTTCACATCTAATAACTTCTACAATTATTTATGCAATACTCACATGTCAGCATGGGTCTACATTCTGCATATTTTTCCTTTTAAGCCAAAGGAAGATTGAGCTGTTTAAATACCCTTAACACTGACAAAATCTTGCGATACATTAATGCACGTTAATTCACTAAAGCACTGCTAAATCTTGGAATCTACTTTCCCAAAGCCTGAAGTAACTGCAGAACAGATGTTAAGTCAGAAGACCCACAAGAATATTTATTCTGATCTCTCCCTTAACACCTACAAACCATCAGCCACAAAAGATTATATACTCCCTAAACCAAATTTAAGACCATTATCATAATATGCTAACACTCTCCCAGCTGCATTTTTGTTTTATATCCTTCCCTTTCAGACAAATGACCAGGCTGTGAGAAGGAATAACACAGCAACTGGTGCCACTGAAGAACAGTTTCAGGACGGGCTGTGCAGGACACAAATACATCAGAAAGTAGGGAAGAATATCAGTTTTTCACATTGTTTGTCATATGTCAAGGGAAAGAGAGCAAAAAATATTTCAGCTATGGGAACAGAGATTAGATCATGCATTTTGAAGCTGTTTATGATGTTTCATACAAAGTCTATAAAAATCGGAAACATGTTCTGTTTTGATGGCTTAACAGAACATTCACTTGTACATATGCACTGTGCAAAATGTGAGGATGAAGCTGCTGTCACCAGTCTTCAATGTATTCTCAGAATCATGGAATATGCAGAGTTGGAAGTGACCCATGACAATCATCAAGTCCAACTCCTGGCCCTGCACAGGATCATCCCCAAGAGTCACACCATGCGCCCGAGAGTATTGTCCATAAGCTTCTTGAACTCCATCAGGCTTCGTGCTGTGACCACTTCCCTCCGGAGCCTGTTCCAGCACTCAATAACACTTTGAGTGAAGAACCTTTTTCTAATATCTAACCTAAATCTTCCCTGACACATTAGGCCATTCCCTTGGGTTCTGTCACTAGTTATGACAGACAGAAGATCAGTGTCTGCCCCTCTTCTTGCTCTCACAAGGAAGTTGTAGACTGCACTGAGGTCTCCACTCAGTCTCCTCTTCTCCAGGATGAACAGAACAAGTAATCTTAGCTGCTCCTCATACAGTTTCCCCTCAAGGCCGTACCACATCTTTGCTGTCCTCCTTTGGTTGCTCTCAAATATACCTTAATATCTCTCTTATATTGTGGTGCCTAAAACTGCACACAATATTTCAGGTAAGGCTGCTCCAGTGCAGAGCAGAGCAGGACAATCCCCTCCCTTGACCAGCTGGCAATGCTCTGCCTGATTACCCCCAGAACATGGTTGGCCCTTCTGGCTGCCAGGGTATTGCTGACTCATATTCAACTTGCTATTGACCAGGATCCCCAGGAGCCTTTCCACAGCACTGCTCTCTAGTATCTTGCTCCCCAGGCTGCATCAGCATCCAGGGTTGCCCCATCCCAGGTTCAGAATCCAGTACTTCCCTTATTGAACTTCATATGCTTGGTGATTGTCTAGCCCTTTAATTTGTCCAGGTCTCTCTGCAGGCCCCCCCCCCCCCCCACCTTTGAGGGAGTCAACAGCTCCTTAGAGTTTTGTGTCATCTGCAGACTTGCTCAGTTTCCCTTCCAGTCCTGCGTCCAAATCATTTATGAATGTGTTAAAGACCATAGGGCCTAAGATGGAGCCCTATGGAATCTCACTAGTGACAGGTCACCAGTCCGATGTTATCCCATTAACTATTACCCTCTGTGCTTGATCCATGACCCAGTTGCTTACCCACTGCATGATGTGTTTATCCAGCTGTGTGCTGGACATTTTGTCCAGAAGGATCCTGTGAGAGACTGTATTGAAAGCTTTACTGAAATCCAAAAAGATTACATCAGCTGGCTTCCTTTGATCAACTAGGTGGGTTCCCTTGTCACAAAAAGAAATCAGATTTGATAAACAGGACATTCCTCTCATGAAGCCATGCCAGCTGTGACCAATGACTGTGTTGTCTTTCATGCGTTTTTCAATACCTTCCAGAATATTCTTCTCCATAACTTTACCAGGCACTGAAGGGGGGCTGAAATGTCTGTAGCTTCCTGACTCATCCTTGCCCTTCTTGAAAATTAGGACAATGTTCACCAGCTTTCAGTCATCTGAGACCTCTCCTGATTCCCAAGACTGCTCAAAAATCATTGTGAGAGGTTTTGTAATGACATCAGCCAGCTATTTGAGGATTTCGGGATGAATCCCATCAGGTCCCATAGATTTCTAGGGATCCAGCTAGAGTAGCAGATTCTGAACAATTTCAGGGTCAACTAGGAGTTCATCATTCCTGCAGTCATAGTCCTCCAGCTCAGGGCACTGAGACCTCCTTGGCCCATCATCCATGTTGAAGACAAAGGCAAAGAAAGCATTAAACACCTCTGCTTTGTATCTGTCCCTGTTTGTGAGGTGACCATCCTCATGTTGTAACGAGTCAATGATATTTCTATACTGCCTATTGTCTTTAATGTATTAGAAAAATGTCTTTTTATTGCCCCCCCCCATTTCTGGTCAGCTTCAACTCCAGTTGAGCTTTGGCCACACAAATTTTCACCCTACAGCAGGAAGCAGCACCTCTGAATTCTTCCCATGTTCCTTGATCTGTCTTCCATTGGGCATAAATCTTTGGGTTTTGCATTATCTCCAAGAGAAGATTCCTGCTCAGCCAAGTGTCCTGCTCAGCCTTCTGCCTCACTTGCTTGACTTCTGACATTTAGGAATTGCCTGCTCCTGTGCCCTTGAGGGGTGATATTTAAAAAGTGACCAGCACTGACAGACAAAAACATTTTGCCAGGGGATCTTATTCACTAATTCCCTGAGCAGACTGAAGTCTGTTCTCCTCATGTCCAGAGTTGAGGTTTTGCTGGCAATTTTCCTCCTGTCAACAGACATTTTAAACTTGATCGCCTCATGGTTGCTGTAGCCAAGACAGCCACCAATCTCCACTTTGTTCAAGAGATCTGCTCTGTTGACAAGCACCAGATCAAAGAGTGCATCTTTCTGATTGGGCTCCCTTAGAACCTGTTTCATGAAGTTGTCATCCAGGTCTTTCAGGAATCTTCTTGCCTGGGTTGTACCAGCTGTGTGATTCTCCCAGTTAGTTTCTGGCAAGTTGAAGTCCCCCACAAGGACAAGGGCAGTTGATTTTGGAAGCATCCCTTAGTTCGTCAAGGAATAATTCGTTGGCTTTAGCATCCTGGCTGGAAGGTCTATAGCAGACTCCCACAATAATGACATCTGCATTGTGTCCCCGTTGATTCTTACCCAGAGGCTCTTAACTGTGCCATTGCCAACTGTGAGATCCATACATTCTAACCCTTCTATTATATAGAGTGCCACTCTGCCTTTTCTGCCCTTCCCATCACTACTGAAGAGCCTGTAACCAATACAGCACTCCAGGCACAGGACTCATCCCACCAGGTTCCACTCATGCCAATGATGTCAAATCTCTGGGACTGGGCCAAAGCTTTGAGCTCTTCTTGTTTGTTCCTCAGCTGCATGCACTGGCATAGAAACATTCAGGTGTGGTACTCTGTAGCAGATTCAGGGATCCCATTAGTACGTTTCCTCAAGTTTTGACACATCATCCCATCACTCATCACTGGTGAGTATGGTTTTGTCCCTTTTCCTCTTCCAAACTTGTTTAAAGCTCTGTCAACAAGCCACACTAGCTCCCGCACTGAACCTCTTTTTCCCCTCTGAGAAAGGTGCATCCCATCAGGTGTCAGTAGACCATGTATTAAGTATATCAACCCATGGTCAAAACTCACAATTTTTTTCCCATTACATCACCTTCAGAGCCACTCATTGACCTGATGTATCCACTTACTCTTATCAATATTATTCCTTGTCACTGGAAGAATCGAGGAAATCCCTGCCTGTGCTCCTGATCTCTCTACCAATTTTGCCAGGGCCCTGAAGTCACTTTTGATTGCCCCCTGACTTCTTTTTGGTTTTTTGCCTCTGACAGACTGAAAAACCAATAGCAGACAGTAATCAGAGTGCCTTAATAATAGACTGGAGATTTTTCCAGTAATGTCCCTTCTCTGAGCCCCTGGGAGACAGCAGATTTCCCTGTAAGTTTGGTCCAGTCTGTGTATCAGGCCCTCTGCTCCCCTTAGCAGTGAGTCTTCTATTACAAGTACTCTTCTTTTCCTGTTAACAACAGAGGAGGTCTTGTTGTGGGATACAGGTGATGTTTTAGGAGGCCCCACTACCCCAGAAGGACCTTTGTCCACCTCGTCCATTGTCTGGTCTTTTAGCTCCAGAGCCTTCCATATGTTGTAGAAGGTGCCAGTCCTACCTGTCAGGTTTTGAGAAGGAGAAGGAACGTTCCTCCGGGTACATGCAGTGACCTGCTTTCAGCCTTCTTCTTTAACAGACCCTTGAGTAACAGTCCTTTGACTAATTACCCTGCAGGATTGAGTCCATCTCCTTCTCCACTGCAATGGAGGTTCGAGATTCACAAGAGTCTTGAGAATGTAGTCTCTTAAAATAATCAGTCTCTCTCTTGCTTGTTTGCTTGAACATTACAAAGCCTGTTAATTTCTTCCTATTCCTCTTTCACCTGGTGACACAGCTCTTCAACCACAGCTCACCTTCTGCATAACTGCTTGTTGGCCCCAGCCTCATGAAGATGCGTCAGGTATGTCTGGCAACCTGTGACCTGGAGAGCTGCATCTGCCATCAGCAGGTCTGGCTGGCTGGAGGTCTCTGGCACAGCCGGTTCAGTGACTCCTGAAGCTACAAGGGATTGAGCTTTGTGGTGTGTCAACATGACTGAGGCAGCTTAAACTTAGTATGCTAATTAAGACTTGGGCTGAAAGGATCCCTTTGCTCTTCCTTACCAGCTACTGAGTCTGTTTGCTGCCTCTGTTGGCTGCTCCTGGATGGCCAGAGAGGAGCCCTTCCTCCTTACTCTGCCTGGAAGAAATGCTGTGCAAACTGCCATGTCACACCCTCACTGCCATGCCATGCCCTCACTGATGTGCCACGCCCCTGTTTGCCGCACTCCAGGTTGCTTGTGCTCCCTGGAACTGTTTGAATGTCCCAGCACCATCTCCTCCTCACGTGGCTGGATGCCAAACGCGCCTGGGTCATGGGGTTGCTGCACAAGTTCCTGAACTCAGGAACTCCTCTGTGCAGCTTACAAATGAGATTAATTATTGCATATAATAACAAAGACAGCAATAATCCATATTTTCATCTCACTTCCAAGTACAGCTTTTCAACCACCATTTAAATCTTCCTTCTTCTGCTAAGCCATACAGTTGTAAATGAAAAGTAATAAAAAGGCTAAATAACTAAATAATAAATAGATTTATAAATAAAAAAAATAATGAAAAATCATGTTTTTCCCCTTAGAACATGCTTATTGTGCTAATATCATTTAAACACAAGTTGAATACTAAAGTTGCTTTTTGATGAAACATATTGCTTTCTACTTTGTGGAAATGAATAGAGGGATCAAACTATGTACTATAAATTTAATATTCTTTCTCATATAGTTACATTCTCAGAGATACACACATATTCATATACACAAAGCTAACCATGTATTTTCTTTTTTCAGACCTGAGAAAATATACACTTCAAAAAACAATCTGACTCTGGAGACCATGCAACAACTTTATGTCTAGGATCAATAAAAGCTTAAAGGATGCAAATGAGATAACAGTATTTCCCTTTCATAAGACCGCGAGGTAATAGTACAGGTATATCAGTTTTAAGGCCATGAAAGAGAATAAAGGAAGATTCATTTGGCATAAAATCTCTATCTTGCTCAGTTCACAGGTCGAATAACACTTACAACTCCAAATGTATTAGGTACGCTCCATTAATTTGTGAGAGGAATAGAATTGAGGACACTTGAAATCTTACTGCCTTTTCTTTTTTATCAATTTTTTTCTTACCAAAATTAAAAAAAAAATTACTTTAGACGGTTCTCCCATAAATAGACAACACTTTCTCTGAGGGATGAAAAAATGTTCTGCAATTCAAATGTACAATAACTAGTCATAATGGTTACAATTTAAGGGATTGGATTTCAGCAGTATGAAACTGCCACTGTCTTTTATGTCCACAATGAGGTCATCTTTGGATCTAAACTATATATACATTCATTGTAGGAATGAAAGTTTCTTTAGAAGTATACAATCTAGGTTTTATGGTTTAATTTATTTTGTAGAATCATAGAATTGCCTGGTTTGGAAGGGACTTCAAGATGATTAGAGGGATGGAGCACGTCTGCT
Organism: Pithys albifrons albifrons; assembly: GCF_047495875.1. Classification (NCBI taxonomy): domain Eukaryota; kingdom Metazoa; phylum Chordata; class Aves; order Passeriformes; family Thamnophilidae; genus Pithys; species Pithys albifrons. The sequence continues at coordinate 69,507,222 of NC_092460.1, forward strand.
GTCAGGAAAGACAAAGAGAATTGGAGTTGTTTGGTATGGAAAAGAGAAGGCATTAGGATGACCTAATTATGGCCTTCCAGTGCCTAAAAAGGGAACATAAATGAAAGATGGGACAGGAGTTTTTACAAGGGCATGTAGTGATAGAACAAGCGAGAATGACTTCTAACTGAAAGACAGTAGGTTTAGGTTAGATATCAGAAAGAAAATCTTCTGTGTGAGGGTTGTGAGGCACTGGAAGGGGATGCCCAGAGTAGTTGTTATGCCCCATCCCTGTGAGTGTACAAGGCCAGGCTGGATGGGGCTTTGAGCATCCCAGTCTAGTGGGAGGTACCCCTGCCCATGGCAGGGGTATTGGAGCTAGATCTTAGAATCACAGTCATAGAACGGCCAGGGTTGGAAGGGACCTTTAATATCCTTTAGCCTATCACTACTCTGAGACATTAACCACTACCTTCTGGATGCGACTGTCAAACCACTTTCTTGTTGATCTAAGAGTCCACTCATCAAATCCATCTCTCGAATTTAGAGAGAAGGATGTTGTGGGGGACCATGTCAAAGGCTTTACACAGGTCCAGATAAAGCACATTTGTAACACTTTGTTCACTGATGTAGTCACTCTATAATAGAAGGCCAACAGATTGGTCAGGAAGGCTTTGCCCTTGGCATGGCCATGCTGGCTGTCTCAAATCACCTCCCTGTCCTCCACATGCTTTGGCACAGCTTCCAGGCAGATCTGTTCCATTTATCCTAGTTTGATATCTCACTGTTCTAATGCAGTGTTATAATTAAAGATCATTCTGTATTTGGTTTCACATATTGTCAGTACCATTTATGCTTTCTATTTTTCTACCTGCATTAATTTTAGTATGGAACTAGAGATGAACTTTCCTGATATAAAGGTAATTTTTAAAATATATATTGACAATGTCATTACAGTGTTCATAGCAACATTGACCCAAAGCAACATGAAATTACTCAGTCTGAACAGTATGACATTTATTTAAAAGAAGTGAATTGCTGAAAAAAGTTGAAAATAAATGCAATAATAATATTTCAAATTGCACTAATGCTACATTGTAGATTGCATCCTGTCAAGTGATTTGAACACATTTTCAGCCATCTGCTCTACAGAGTCAATGTGGCTATCTTTCCAGTCCAGCTTTATTCTTTATTTGTTTCCCAAAAGGTTAGAAAAGCCAAAGGAGCTCCAAGAATTAATATTGACACCAACTACTTACTAAGATCAGTTCAACTTTCTTTTTTCTTTTGCTCTTTCCCTTTTTATCTCTGGCACTCAGAGGAAAGGCAATTGAAAACTGATTCTGATCATATTTAAAGCATGTTCATTATGTTAGAAAAAACTTTAAAAATATGCTGTTTTTCTCAAGCAGTAATAAGTCAAAATATTAACCATTTTGTGACAGTCTTGTCTCTAGTTCAAAAACCTTTGGCTAAATTCTTTTAGTAATCTTAGGCAGGCTTTAGAGAAGACAGACAGGAAAAAATCCAAAAATAGTACCAATGAATTTGAAAATATTAAAATGTCACACAACTATTTTTGCATTAGATTCTCTAGCAAGGTTCTGGGAATGTTAACCTGCATTTCTGACATCTCCTGTGTGTTTGTGTAAGAGCAATAAAAGTAACATAGTTCAACAACCATTGGAAAGCCTTCTCTGCAGTTCCTCTGTGCGTTTGGCAGAATTTTTTTTTTCCATTTCATGTAACATTTACAACTGGCTGCACTAATTCCATAAACCAAGAGAACAGTCTTAACAGAAGGCAAAGAGAAAAAAAAATGCTCTGGCAATAAATACCATCAAACAGAAATGGGTTGCTAGACTATGAGTTAGGATAGCTCAGCAGCTGAAAGCACAACCTACCAGGGAGGATGCAGTCAGTCATTCAAGCATTCATCACACTTTGCTCATCACTTCCCCTCCCCTTAACTACATTTCCTCAGTGTCATTACCCTGAATGCTCACATTCTCATTTGTGTCCTGAAAGAGCCTTGAATTCTATCAAGTTTATATGCTTGATCTCCAATGAAGACTAATTTGACCTTCGGCTAGTCCTCAGGACATTTATAAAAATATGGTAATTTTGTGTGTGGTAACACATAGGAATCTGGCTGATGGTAGACTGCCCAGCACTTTGGCTGCTTCTTCATGGTT